>NC_089493.1:93536568-95035735 GCF_036850765.1 Saccopteryx bilineata
CTTTCTCTCTTTGTAAAAATAAAAAAAAATTAAAAAAAAGTGCTGTGAGAATTTAAATGATGGGTGAGACCTTTTCTAGCTGCAATAATAGGATTTTATGCGCAGAAGCATTTTTCCTAGGTGGATAAAACCTTAACAAGAACAGTAAAGCATAAAAGGATGAGTTAATCCATGGGGGTGGTGGCAGGGGAAAGATGCCCATTGGCCACAGTGGCTGGTTTCATGGGTGGCAGGACATTGGCAAGGTCTTCTGGTTCAGAGTTCCATCTTTGGGGGCCCAAGAGCCTCCATTTCTTAGCGCCTGTGTCTCAAACTTCCTGCACTACTCACCAGAGACCAGTCTTTATACTGCATCACCAGTGTACATGGAGGATAGCAGTATAGCAGTTTCCAGGAATAGTTATCTGATGTAGGGGCATCCCCTTCCCAGAGCCAAGGATAATCAAGTCAGTAAACATGATGTTGCTTGGAGGGATGTATGCCTGGATCCAGGGCATCAGAGGGTCTCAGGATAGCAGGCTGGAGCCAGACTGTCTGTCATGCCAGGGCTCTTCAACTTAGAGGATTTGTGATATTGCACAGTTACCTGATCTCTCCATACCTTACTTAGTTTCCATATTTGTAATGTGGAGATAATAGTACTTATCTCAGAAATTTGCTGATAATTAAATGACTTACTACATGTGATGTGCTTAGAAGTCATGTCTGGTACCTAATAAAATTTCAAAACATTTGTTTTATGGAGAGAACTTGCAACCAGGCCTTGTTTCTGCTCAGTGTAGCCCTTCTCTCCTGTGACCTAACTCACACCCCCTAGGCAGTGTCTCTTTCAAATAGGTTTAGTGCTGGATGGAAACCGGAATACCTGTGAAATGGTTTGCTTTATGTATGTCAACTTGGCTAGCCGAAATCCCCAGTTATTATCAAATGCTAATGCAGTGAAGATATTCTATAGATGTGGTTAACTTCTACAGGTAGATAATCTGGGTGAGTTTCATTCAATTAGTTGAAGGCTTAAGAGCAAAACCTGAGATTTCCCAGAGAAGAAAGTTTCACTCAAGACTGCAGCATCATTTTTAAATTTTATTTACTGATATTAGAGAGAGAAAAGGGGAGAGAGAGAAAGGAGAGAAACATTGACTTGTTGTTCCACTTATTTATACATTCACTGGTATGTGCCCTGACTAGGGATCAAACCGGCAACCTTGGAGTATCCAGACAGTGCTCTAACCAACTGAGCTACCCGGCCAGGGTGCAGCATTGCTTCTGAGTTTTCAGCCTGCAGCCTGCCCTACAAATGTTTTACTTGCCAGCTCCACAATCACATGAGCCAATTTCTTAAAATAAATCTCATAAGATAGAGATAGATAGATAGATAGATAGATAGATAATAGATTTTGTTTCTCTGGAGAAGCCTAATCTTCCTCTTTAGGTAAGTCTTTTCTGAACTCTGGGCTGATCATTTACTTTTTGTTATACGTTCATTTTTCAGCCAGGCTTACTACATATAAGTCTCTTTAAATTTCAGCCTGACCTGTGGTGGCTCAGTGGATAAAGCGTCAACCTGGAAACACTGAGGTTGCCGGTTCAAATCCCTGGCTTGCCTGGTCAAGGCACATATGGGAGTTGATGCTTCCTGCTCCTCCCCCTTCTCTCTCTCTCTCTCTCTCATCTCCCCCCTCCTCTCTAAAATGAATAAATAAATAAAAAAAAAATTTAAATTTCAGTTGTATTTCTCTGAGATTAGGCCTTACTTAGCCACTTTGGCTGGACCTCGTCTACTTGAATATAAAACATCTTTTAGGGTAAATAATTTCTACAGATTGTTATCTTGTCCATCATGAGCTGACTCCTATATTTTCCGTCTCAAGGTCAAAGGAGTCCGGCTGGTTCCTTTAACAAAACCTAGCTCAGGTCCTTCCAGATAGGTAATGTGAAGAGATTCTTCATGGGGTGAGGGCCCCACCAGGGAGTCTGGGCTTCAGATTCCCCTGTTGCTTGGGAAGCTTCAGGCTGGTCTCTAGGTGGGGGTGGCTTTCCTATTTGTGGTGGCTGAGGAAGAATGCAGGGTTACTCCTCAGGAGACCACTGATACTCTTCATTGAGAACCTTGAAGGGACAGATTGTTCATCTGAGAGCCCCAGTCTCCTTATAGAGAGTGAACCTGTTCCAAGTTCTGGAGGTGATTTACTTTGCCTCTCTCAATGGAGGAAGACTGATTCTTTTTTTTTTTTTTTAATTTTTTAATTTTTTTGGTATTTTTCTGAAGCTGGAAATGAGGAAAGACAGTCAGACAGACTCCTGCATGCGCCCGACTGGGATCCACCCGGCACGCCCACCAGGGGGCGACGCTCTGCCCACCAGGAGGCCATGCTCTGCCCCTCTGGGGCGTCACTCTGCCGCGACCAGAGCTACTCTAGCACCTGGGGCAGAGGCCAAGGAGCCATCCCCAGCGCCAGGGCCATCTTTGCTCCAATGGAGCCTTGGCTGCGGGAGGGGAAGAGAGTGACAGAGAGGAAGGAGAGGGGGAGGGGCGGAGAAGCAAATGGGCGCCTCTCCTGTGTGCCCTGGCCGGGAATCGAACCCGGGACTTCTGCACGCCAGGCCAACGCTCTACCACTGAGCCAACCGGCCAGGGCCGGAAGACTGATTCTTGACCAGATGTGGTAAAAGACTAGTGAAGAGGGGTAGGACTACAAAAGAATGAAGGAAAGGAAGTAAATGCAAATTTTTTCTGGAAAGTGTGAGCAGGAGGACAGCTGAGGTCCAAGATGACAACCTTCAGTAATCACTGTCACACTGCTTGCCCTCCAAGTCTTCTCTTCCATCTATTCTACAACAGACAACAGCACATGTGGGAGGCACCTCCTGCAAACCTTCCCTATCTAGTCGTGAAGAATGAAAGGACCCAAACTGCTGTAGTCCTCCCTTCGGGTGGCAATGAACACATCTTCTGTCCCTTTGTCCTCACCATGGAACTGTTGTGATTTTTTTTCTACCAAACTACATTCATGCCTGATCAGACAGTGGCGCAGTGGATAGAGCATCAGACTGGGATGCGGAAGACCCAGGTTCGAGACCCTGAGGTCACCAGCTTGAGCAAGGGCTCATCTGGTTTGAGCAAAGCTCACCAGCTTGAGCCCAAGGTCGCTGGCTCGGGCAAGGGGTACTTGGTCTGCTGAAGGCCCGCAGTCAAGGCATGTATGAGAAAGCAATCAATGAACAATTAAGGTGTTGTAACGTGCAACAAAAAACTAATGACTGATGCTTCTCATCTCTCCGTTCCTATCTGTCTGTTCCTATCCCTCTCTCTGACTCTCTCTGTAAAAAAAGAAAAAGAAAAAAAGAAGCCTGACCTCTGGTGGCGCAGTGGATAAAGTGTCGACCTAGAACGCTGAGGTCGCCAGTTCAAAACCCTGGGCTTGCCCAGTCAAAGCACATATGGGAGTTGATGCTTCCTGCTCCTCCCCCTTCTCTCTCTCTCTCTCTTCTCAAACATGAATAAATAAATAAAAATAATTTTAAAAACTACATTCATAAGGTCAGTAATTAATCTTTCCCCACCCCATAAAATAGCTAGAATTAACAGGCTGATCTTTATTATTTGAAATACCAAAAACCAGTATGGTTCAAGATGAGTTCCCTAATTAAATGAGGAAATTATGAATGTCTAAATAAATATCAGGACAAACTATTTTGAGATTTTTTTATATTTATTTCCATATTCTACTAACTACAAGGGAAAATATACTTTCATATATTAAGGACATCTGGCAATTACCACCTTAATCGAGCAATCACTCAGTGAAATTAATAGACATTCTGACCTGATGTGGCTCTAGGGTGATGTAATGTGAAGTACATAATGTTATTAAATATTCTTTGCAAAAAATGTTGTTTATCTTGTATCTTCCAGTTTACAGGAAATGTAGGCTTACTGCACTAACAGAACTTTTGGCAATGATATATCTGCATTGTCTAATACAGTAACCATCAACCTACTGAAAGCTTATTTCATTTTAAGTAACTTTAGTTTGAATTTAAATAGCCACATGTGACTAAAGGCTACTACATTGAACAGAGAAGGAGAGGAACAAGTTCTCCACCACAGAAACCAGTTAGACAATGGAACATTCTACAAGATAACACACCTTTATTTCCAGAAAGTCAATTTTATTTTTTTTTAAAGAAATTAAAGAAATCTAACATCCAAATGTTATATGCGAACTTTTTTTTTTTTTACAGGGACAGAGAGAGAGAGAGTCAGAGAGAGGGATAGATAGGGACAGACAGGAACGGAGAGAGATGAGAAGCATCAATCATCAGTTTTTCGTGGCGACACCTTAGTTGTTCATTGATTGCTTTCTCATATGTGCCATGACCGCGGGCCTTCAGAAGACCGAGTAACCCCTTGCTCAAGCCAGCGACCTTGGGTCCAAGCTGGTGAGCTTTTTTGCTTAAGCCAGATGAGCACGCGCTCAAGCTGGCGACCTCGGGGTCTCGAACCTGGGTCCTTCCGCATCCCAGTCTGACGCTCTATCCACTGCGCCACTGCCTGGTCAGGCATATGTGAACTTTTATTGGGCCCTAGACCAGGCAAAAAAAATTGGGGAAATTTGAATATGACCTTAATAATATACAAAGTTATTGGTTTTTAGGTATAATAGTTGTATTAGTTTTAGAGGAGTGCCCTATTTTTAGGAGTTGCCTGCTTAACTATTTAGGGAATAAAATGTATCTGCAACTAAGTATAAAATGGTTGGGTGGGGGAAGGTTGTATAACTATATTTTTATCTATCTATCTAGAGGGGGAGAGAGAGAGAAAGAGGAATGAGGGAGAGAGAAAAACCAAATGGTTTCATTTGTTGAAACTAGGGTAAGGCTGTACTGGTACTTATTCTTTCAACTTTCTATGGGTTTGAAAACTTTCCCCAAAAAAGTTGGGGGAAAAACTATAGAACTAAGCAATATTGGCTATGTCTGTTTTCTTGTTAAACCTATTTGCTATTTGTTCATTTTGTATGGGCCAACATTTGCTTATAGATAAATGGTGGTAAGCACCATGTAAAGAAATATTTGAAGTTGAGTCAAAGACCTTAATTTTTCCTATAAATCATCCAAGACCATCATTTAAAATGTATTTATTTATTTTTAATTTTATTTATTTATTTTTTACAGAGACAGAGAGTGAGTCAGAGAGAGGGATAGACAGGGACAGACAGGAATGGAGAGAGATGAGAAGCATCAATCATTAGTTTTTCATTGCGCGTTGTAACACCTTAGTTGTTCATTGATTGCTTTTTCACATGTGCCCTGACCGCGGGCCTTCAGCAGACCAAGCAACCCCTTGCTGGAGCCAGCGACCTTGGGTCCAAGCTGGTGAGCCTCGCTCAAACCAGATGAGCCCGCACTCAAGCTGGCGACCTCGGGGTCTCGAACCTGGGTCCTTCCGCATCCCAGTCCGACGCTCTATCCATTGCACCACCACCAGGTCAGGCTATTTATTTATATTTTTAAAAATTTTATTTATTGATCTGAGAGAGAGAGGAAGGGAAAAGGACAGGAACAGTGCTGTTCATCTACGTGCTCTGACTGGGGATCAAACTGGCCACCTGTACTTTGGGGTGATGCTCTAACTAACTGAGCTATCTGGCCAGGGCTAAACGTTTATTTTATTGATTTTAGAGAGATAATGGGAGAGAGCAGGAGAGAGACAGGAACATCTGTTCCTATGTATGCCCTGACCTGGGATCGAACTGGGAACTTCTATGCTTCAGGATGATGCTCTAACCAACTGAGCCAGGGCCAAGACCATCATTATTTGATCTCAGCAGAAGAATGCCTCACAACAGTCTCCCTGAAAAGTGGTTGAGAAGCTAAGTGGCTTCTTCCACATAAAGATGGTCTTCTGTTTCTGCTCTCAGCCCGACATTGACACTAGCCAGGGCCTTGCCATGTTGTAAGCTATGTAGACCGTGGCCTTGTTTCCTCAGAGTGATCTCCTCCCACCCTCTGCTATCGGAAAAGGTAACCCTAAAACTATACCAGAGGGAACCAGGAGCACAAGTGGTTTGTGTCCTTTCCTGTAACAAGAACTGGAGCCCTGCCTGGATAGCTCAGTTGGTTACAGCATCACCCTGATACACAAAGGTTGCAGGTTCAATCCCTGGTCAGGGCATATACAAGAACAGATAGATGTTTCTGTCTCTTTCTCTTCCTCTCTCTAAAAATAAAAATAAATCAATAAATAAAAGAACATGGCATCCGGCTGCTTTATCATAACACCTCCACTGAGAGCCACAATAACAGAAGTTTCCCTACCTGCCTAACATCTAGCACTCCTCTGGAGAGTATAGTTCTTAAAGAGCAAGCCTAGTGTTTTTGTTGGGTTTTTTTGTGTGTATTTTTCCGAAGCTGGAAACGGGGAGGCAGTCAGACAGACTCCCGCATGCGCCCGACCGGGATCCATCCGGCATGCCCACCAGGGGGCGATGCTCTGCCCATCTAGGACATTGCTTTGTTGCAACCAGAGCCATTCTAGCACCTGAGGCAGAGGGCACAGAACCATCCTCAGCACCCAGGCAAACTTTGCTCCAGTGGAGCCTTGGCTGCGGGAGGGGAAGAGAGAGATAGAGGAAGGAGAGGGGGAGGGGTGAAGCAGATGGGCACTTCTCCTGTGTGCCCTGGCCAGGAATCGAACCTGGGTCTCCTGCATGCCAGGCCGACGCTCTACTACTGAGCCAACTAGCCAGGGCTGTTGTTTTTTTTAAAAAGCCCTGGATAGCTCAGTTGGTTAGAGCATCATCCCAATATGCAAGAGTTGCCAGTTCAATCCTCAGGGCACATACGGAAACAAATCAATGTTTCTGTCTCTCCCTTCCTCTCTCTCTCAAATAAAAAAACAAAACAAAACAATAAAACAAAAAAAGAGTAAGCCTAGTTTTAATCCACTCTTGTTTTCTAAGAATGAAGCGTCAAGACTCCAAGTGGGCAGGCTGGCACTTCTACCTTCCACCATTTGTGTAAGTATTACAGATCTGTCTCTATTGCTATCCACTCAGTTCCCTCCCCAGCCTCACCCACACGGCCTTTAATATTCTTTTTCTGCCTGACCTGTGGTGGCGCAGTGGATCAAGCATTGACCTGGAACACTGAGGTCACTGGTTCAAAACCCTGGGCTTGCCTGGTCAAGGCACGTATGGGAGTTGATGCTTTCTGCTCCTCCCCCGCCTCCTCTCTCTCTCTCTCTCCTCTAAAATGAATAAATAAATAAAAAAATATTTTTTTTTAAATATTCTTTTTCTATATTTGCCCAAAGGAAAATAACTGCAATCCTAGGAGTCAATATTATCACTTTATTCAGGAGATAATCAATACAATACAGGGACAACAAAGAAAAATAGCTGTACATAAAATTACATAAATTGGCTACATTTTCCAGAAGCGATTCAATCATTTTAAACAAGGAAGAGAAATCAGGAGGGTGCCTAAATGACTTCAGTGTTTCAAGCAAGTATCCCCACACTCCCTTGACTGAAGATGGCCCCAGGTGGAGGTGGTCCTTTTAGCAGGAAGAGGAAGAGGCAGCACCGATGCATAAGCCATGCCTCTTGGTCTGCCAACATTCAGCGGTAGGCCTTGTTGAACTCCTGGAGTGCCCAGCGCTTGTTCTCAGTTGCCTGCTTGAGTTGGGTGTACTCTTTTACCAGCCTGTCAAATTCCTCCCCAAGGACCTCATAAGTGTTTAGGACCTGTCGGGACTTCTCCATGTCCTGTTCTTGTAGGCAAATGGCCCTCTCCAAACGGTCCCTAAGAACCCGGACACAGAAGATGCAATATAAGGATCTGGCTCCTCAGAAAGCACACAAGAATGGGAACATGTTAAAATGAATGAGTCTAGAGCAGGAGTCCCCAAACTATGCCCACGGGCCGCACGCGACCCCCTGAGGCCATTTATCCAACCCCCGCCACACTTCCGGAAGGGGCACCTCTTTCATTGGTGGTCAGTGAGAGGAGCACTGTATGTGGCAGCCCTCCAACGGTCTGAGGGACAGTGAACTGGCCCCCTGTGTAAAAATTTTGGGGACCCCTGGTCTAGACAGTATGGGAACCAGCTCTGAATAGCTGCACCAAGCTCTCACCTAATGAGACGATGAACTTCCACTTTCTCAGTAGTGTAAGTGTCGGACAGAATCTTTAGCTCTTCCATCCTGACAGAGGAAAGATAGAAATGTGAAGCTGAGGATCCCCAACAGGAACACAGTTAAGAACAAGACACAGTACCTGCCCATAATCAAAGCTGTGGGGCAAGCAGTGACAGGATGAATAAAGTCACTCTGAATTCCTGAGCAATTTATTTCAGTCAAGCACCTATTTCATAAAGATTTAAAATTAAAAAATCAAGAATGTTGAAAGCTTTGGAGTAATCTTTTTTTTGGTAGTTTATGTAAAAATTTATTTGACCAAAATGTAGAAAAAGTGATACTATTACATATGATACAGTTGCAAGAATCTAAATGAAAAGTGTGGGTTTTATTTAATTGTACAATTTGCTAGTGTATCTCCTGGGTAGTGAGATGCCTAATAAATTAGGAATGAGGGGCAGAGGAGTTGGGTAAGCTAGAAGCAGGGTGGTTTTTAGTCAACAATAAACCTGAGTTGCCCCCCCCCCCCACTGCTGGGGAATATGGAATGTTTCAGCTGAGAAGTTAACCAAGAGCTTTGGGGTAATCTGAAGGCTAATACTGCTGTGTGACATTTACTGGATCCCTACACCAGTGGTCCCCAACCCCCAGGCTGCAGACCGGTACTGGCCCGTGGGCCATTTGGTACCGGTCCGCAGAGAAAGAATAAATAACTTACGTTATTTCCGTTTTATTTATATTTAAGTCTGAACGATGTTTTATTTTTTTTAAATGACCAGATTCCCTCTGTTACATCTAAGACTCACTCTTGACGTCGGTCACGTGATACATTTATCAGTCCCACCCTAAAGGCCGGTCTGTGAAAATATTTTCTGACATTAAACCAGTCCGTGGCCCAAAAAAGGTTGGGGACCACTGCCCTACAAGACGTTAGGCATGTTACAGAGGAAAGAGAGAGGAAAGCAAGGTTGGCAGAGGATGGTGTGTCCCTCAGACGCACAGGAGTCATAGCTCACCTCAGCTTAAGGACCATGGCACTGCACTTGATCTCCAGGTACTGGGAATTGACGTGGTCTAGCTCAGACTGAGTTTTTAGCCGGTGTTCCTGAAGAAGTCTCTGCAGTAAGGTGAGGCAGCGGAGAAGTACCTGAGCCCCCAAGAAGCAGGAGAAAGAGGGTGAAGAAAAGATGGAGAAAAAAAGGCAGGTCAGATATACTTGGCTTCCCCAAAAGTACCAATGGGGCCAAGGTAAAAGAGATGAGGTTAGCCTAGTGCTCTGACAAACCTGGGAGTAGGCGGCACTCTTCTTTTCCAGCAAAACCATCTGCTCCTTCTGCTGGCTCCTGGAGACCTGACACTGCTGCTTCTCACTCACCAGGGTCTCTGCCAGTTTCCATACCTTTGCTGCCTTCAGGGCCTCACGGTCTGAATCTGGGCAAAGAGACAGAGGACTGGACAGGAAAATCCTACTTTTTGTGGCCCTTTTAAAGTCATTTTTCAGTGCCTCTATCTTACATCCAGCCCTAGAAATTATCTTCTTCCAGGTTTTCTTCTGATGTCCTGTTAAAAATGGCCCACTCTCAATTATGTTCTTTTTTACTCTTATCTTTAATTCCAGATTTTTCTCCTCCCTTTTTTTTTTTTTTTTAAATTTTATTTTTATTTATTTATTTTTTACAGAGTCAGAGAGAGGGATAGATAGGGACAGACAGACAGGAACGGAGAGAGATGAGAAGCATCAATCATCAGTTTTTCGTTGTGACACCTTAGTTGTTCATTAATTGCTTTCTCATATGTGCCTTGACCATGGGCCTTCAGCAGACTGAGTAACCCCTTGCTCGAGCCAGCGACCTTGGGTCTAAGCTGGCGAGCTTTTTTTGCTCAAGCCAGATGAGCCTGTGCTCAAGCTGGCAACCTCGGGGTCTCGAACCTGAGTCCTTCCACATCCCAGTCTGACACTCTATCTACTGCGCCACCGCCTGGTCAGGCTCCTCCTTTTTTTTTTTAAGCGAGAGAGAGATAGAGACAGGAAGGGAGAGATGAGGAGCATCAACTTGTAGTTGTGGCATTTTAATTGTTCACTGATTGCTTCTCATATGTACCTTGACCAAGGGGCTCCAGCTGAGCCAGTGACCCTTTCCTCAAGCCAGCAGCAACCTTGGGCTTCAAGACAGTGATCGGAGTCATGTCTATGATCCCACACTCAAGCCAGTGACCCCGCGCTCAAGCCAGGTAAGCCTGCATTCAAGCCAGCAACTTCGGGTTTCGAACCTGGGCTCACAGCATCCCAGGTCAATGCTCTATCCACTGAACCACCACCTGGTCAGGCACCCCTTAATTCTTTTTTTTTTCTTACAGAGACAGAGACAGAGTCAGAGAGATGGATAGCTAGGGACAGACAGACAGGAATGAAGAGAGATGAGAAGCATCAATCATCAGTTTTTCATTGCGACACCTTAGTTGTTCATTAATTGCTTTCTCATATGTGCCTTGACTGTGGGCCTTCAGCAGACCGAGTAACCTCTTGCTCAAGCCAGCGACCTTGGGTCTAAGCTGGTGAGCTTTGCTCAAACCAGATGAGCCCGTGCTCAAGCTGGCAACCTTGGGGTCTCGAACCTCGGTCCTCTGCATCCCAGTCTGACGCTCTATCCACTGCGCCACTGCCCAGTCAGGCACCCCCCCTTAATTCTTTTTTCTTTTTTTGCAACAAAGACAGAAGGACAGATACAGACAGACAGACAGGAAGGGAGAGATGCAAAGCATCAATTCTTTGTTGCTGCACCTTAGTTGTTCATTGATTGCTTTCTCATATGTGCCTTGACTGGGGGGGGGGGGGCCCTCCAGCCAAGCCAGTGATCTTGGGCTCAAGCTAGTGAACTTTGGGCTCAAGCCAGCAATCTCATGCTCAAGCTAGTGAGCCTGTGCTCAAGCTGGCAACCTCAGGGTTTCAAACCTGGGTCCTCTGCGTCCCAGTCTGATGATCTATGCACTGCACCACTGCCTGATCAGGCCCCCTTAATTCATTTTTTTCTGGTGAGAGGAGGGGAGGTAGTGAGACAGACTCCCGCATGTGCCCCAGCCGGATTCACCTGGCAATGTCATCTTGGGCTGATGCTTGAGTACCAAGCTGTTATTAGCACCGGAGGCTGATACACTTCAGTGGATCTATTCTCAGTACCCAGGGCCATGCTCAAACCAACTAAGCCACTGGCTGCAGAGGGGTAGGTGGAGAAGCAGATGATAGCTTTTCCTGGAGAAGCTGATGGTAGTTTCTCCTGTGTGCCCTGACCAGGAATTGACCTGGGATATCCATATGCTGGGCCAACACACTATCCACTGAGCCGCTGGACAGGACCTTAATTATTTTTTTTCCAAAAATTAATTAATTTTTTGGATAGTGAAAGGGAGAGACATGCACAGAATCCTTTGGCTTCACCTAGTTGCAGGGATAGAATCTGCAACCTTATCCCATCTAGGCAACACTGCAGTTATCCTAGGTTTTTAGTTTTATTACTATTTATTTTATATTAAATTTACTCCTGGGCCATAGGTTTATTTTTAATAAATAAATTTTTATTAATTTTAATCGGGTGACAATAAATCAGGGTACATATATTCAAAGAAAACATGTCCAGGTTATCTTGTCATTCAATTCTGTTGCATACCCATCGCCCAAAGTCAGATTGTCCTCCATCACCTTCTATCTAGTTTTCTTTGCCTCAACTTGTAGTTGTGGCATTTTAATTGTTCATTGACTGCTTCTCATATGTACCTTGACCAAGGGGCTCCAGCTGAGCCAGTGACCCTTTCCTCAAGCCAGCAACCTTCCCCTCCCTTCTTCCCTCCCCCCGCCCCCCGTAACCACCACACTCTTGTCCATGTCTTAGTATAGTTTTTATGTCCCACCAATATATAGAATCCTGCAGTTCTTGTTTTTTTCTGATTTACTTATTTCACTCTGTATAATGTTACCAAGATCCCACCATTTTGTTGTAAGTGATCCGATGTCATCATTTCTTATGGCTGAATAGTATACCATGGTGTATATGTGCCACATCTTCTTTATCTAGTCTTCTATTTTTTTTTTACAGTGATTAAAGCCTTTAAGCAAACTCTTGGCCAATACAGCAAGAATCCATAAAAGAGTAGTGTCGGCCCTGGCCGGTTGGCTCAGTGGTAGAGCGTCGGCCTGGCGTGCGGGGGACCCGGGATCGATTCCCGGCCAGGGCACATAGGAGAAGCGCCCATTTGCTTCTCCATCCCCCCCCTCCTTCCTCTCTGTCTCTCTCTTCCCCTCCCGCAGCCAAGGCTCCATTGGAGCAAGGATGGCCCGGGCGCTGGGGATGGCTCCTTGGCCTCTGCCCCAGGCGCTAGAGTGGCTCTGGTCATGGCAAAGCGACGCCCCAGAGGGGCAGAGCATCGCCCCTGGTGGGCGTGCCGGGTGGATCCCGGTCGGAAGTCTGTCTGACTATCTCTCCCCGTTTCCAGCTTCAGAAAAATACAAAAAAAAAGAAAAACAAAAGAGTAGTGTCCTTAACATGTTCACCAAGTCCAAGTTGTGGGCCATAAGTTTTTGTTTCTTCAGTTTCTTCTGGGATATCTTTTTCTTCTGTGCAACCTCCTCTTCTGGTTTAGGAACAGTCTGCTCTTTTTCAGTACGGATCATCTCAGTGTGGCAGGCAGAGCTCCTATAAGGGTTAATCTGCCATGAGCTCTGTAAGTTCTCCACTGTGTCTTGGGGGCTTTGTTCATGTGGATGTGCTCAATGACCAGAAAATCTACGTCTAAACCTTTAAGTTCAGCATTACTCTCTTCATTTTTAAGCATGTATAGCAAAAACTCAGCACTCTTTTTGGGCCACTGACCTTGTGTTCAGCCCCACTGTTTGGCCTGGGCACACCTACCAGCTTCACCATTGTTAACAACAGAATGGCACACATTGCTTCCACAAAGTGCCATTCTTCAAGTACTTGGTGGCTTTTCAAATATGTACACCTTGATGGCCTGGGCAGTTTCACATATGACCTTAAAGTGTACCTGAAGGGCCTGACTGGGCAGTGGCACAGTGGATAGAGCGTTGGACTGGGATGCCGAGGACCCAGGTTCGAGACCCCACGGTCGCAGCTTGAGCGCGGGCTCATGTGGTTTGAGCAAAGCTCACCAGCTTGGACCCAAGGTCACTGGCTCGAGCAGGGGGTTACTCTGTCTGCTGTAGCCCCACAGTCAAGGCACATATGAGAAAGCAATCAATGAATAACTAAGGTGTCGCAATGAAAAACTGATGATTGATGCTTCTCATCTCTCTCCGTTCCTGTCTGTCCCTATCTGTCCCTCTCTCTGACTCTCTGTCTCTGAAAAAAATAAACAAAGTGTACATGAAGGTTTGAACTTCTTGATTTGCATGATTTTGTGGGATTTTCTGGGTCAACTGAATAGTGAACCATTTTCAGAGGTCACCTACAACTGTTTTTGGTAAGAGGAGGATCTTAACTCTTAAATCATAGAAATTAAGACAACGGGCCTGACCTATCGTGGCGCAGTGGATCAAGTGCCGACCTGGAATGCTGAGGTTGTCAGTTCGAAACCCTAGGCTTGCCTGGTCAAAGCACATATGGGAGCAACTACTATGAGTTGATGCTTCCCACTTCTCCCTCCCTTGTCTCTCTCCCCACTCCCCGCTGTCTAAAGATTAAAAAAAAAAAAAGAAAGAAAGACAACAGGAACACCTACTAGCCTGAACTTTCATCCTTATTCCATTTTGATTCTCCTGAGAACAAACTCATCCTTCCCTGCAGCAAGAGGACACTCTGGCCTGGCACCTTGATGAATAAAAGGAGTTCTCACAGAATTCTTTGCTTTTATTTTATCAGTAAGGAAACAAACATCTCCAATGTCTCCAATGCTTCCCAGCTTTTGTTCCAAATCTAAAATTCAAAGATATCATTCTCAAAAGAACAACCCCGGAGTCCTGAGGGCCAGCTGTGAACAGAACACAGAGAGCCAGCACTCACCCAAACTGGGATCATGGTAGCAAAGAAGAGTGAAACATTTCTTCTTGAGCTGCTCCTCCACTTCGAGGTGGAGCCGACCTCTCATCCACACAAAATCCTACAGCCACAGAAACAAAAAGAGATACAAATAGACTGTTAGAACTAGGAAGATCCAGCCAATGAGTACATGATGACAACAATCTCAAAAAAAAAAAAAAAAAACAATCTCAATGATAACCAAAGGAAATGCATTAAGAGACATCAGAGAGATTTACTAAAAAAAATATACAATTTAATGCTTTTAATAGGGATGTGCATAAAAATAAAACTATCAGTGTAAACTACCAGAGCACTCTTTATAATAGCAAATGCCTGAACAGAGAGATTCATTTTTAGCCCATCCAGTTAGCAAAAAATAGTATTAGGTTCCCTAACTGATGAAAACATGGGGAACTCAGGGCACTGGAAACACCTTTCTGGAAAACAGTTTGGCAATAAGTACCAATATGTTCTATGTGTGTATCCTTTGACCCAGTGATCCCATTTTGAGCACTAATAGTTAGGAAATAATCACACAAGGGCAAAGACACATGAACTAACATGTTCATATCAGTGTGGTTTCTAACAGCAAACATGTGAAAACAAGTTTAAATTAATATTCATCAATAGGGTCAAATTATGTTACATTCATACACTAGAACCCTGTCAGTTATTTAAACCAATGATATAAACAGTGCCTGCACATCGTGCTAAGAGTGCTTTAGGAGGTATAATCTTATTTACATTTATTGACTGATTTGAAAAGAAGTCCAGCCCTGGCCGGTTGGCTCAGCGGTAGAGCGTTGGCCTAGCGTGCGGAGGACCCGGGTTCGATTCCCGGCCAGGGCACACAGGAGAAGCGCCCATTTGCTTCTCCACCCCTCCGCCGCGCTTTCCTCTCTGTCTCTCTCTTCCCCTCCCGCAGCCAAGGCTCCATTGGAGCAAAGATGGCCCGGGCGCTGGGGATGGCTCTGTGGCCTCTGCCTCAGGCGCTAGAGTGGCTCTGGTCGCAACATGGCGACGCCCAGGATGGGCAGATTATCACCCCCTGGTGGGCAGAGCGTCGCCCCATGGTGGGCGTGCCGGGTGGATCCCGGTCGGGCGCATGCAGCAGTCTGTCTGACTGTCTCTCCCCATTTCCAGCTTCAGGGAAAAAAAAAGAAAAAAAAAAAAGAAAAGAAGTCCAAAATATATTAAGTGAAAACAGATTATACTCTATATAAGCACGGAGAGTATAACAGTATTTATGTCAAGCTGTGTTTATTTCTAGATGTAGTATTTCAGCTTTTACTTTTTTCTGTGTAATGTTTTTATTTAAGTTTGACCACCATAAACATTTATCATTTTTATAAAAACAATAAAGCTTAACAAAAATAATGTTCAAATGTAGAGGAGAAATTAAGCCCACATTTGTCCATCCCCGACCTCTGAAGGTGGCATAAGCTCCAGAAGGTCCACTTTCTCCAGTCCCAGCAGTGGAGGCATCTCCCTCTCCTGGTTATGAGCCAAGAGCTGTGTTAGTTCAGTCACAAGTAGCCGCCGTTCAAGGGTCTCATGAAACTGAGAGAGAGAATAAAAACAAAAAGAGGTTACTATGCCTGACTTGTGGTGGTACAATGGATAGAGCATCAAGTTGGAACACTAAAGTCCCAGTTGAAAATCCTAATGTCATTGGCTTGAGCATGGGCTTGCCAGCTTGAGTGTGGGATCATCAACATGATCCTGACTGAGGTCACTGGCTTGGCTTGAGCATCCCAGTCAAGGCATGTATGAGAAGTAATCAATGAACTAAAGTGAAGCAACTAAAAGTTGATACTTCTCTTTCCTCCCACCTCTCTAAAAATCAATTTAAAAAAGAAAAGAGCCTGACCAGGCGGTGGCGCAGTGGATAGAGCATCAGACTAGGATGTGGAGGACCCAGGTTCAAGACCCCGAGGTTGCCAGCTTGAGTGCGGGCTCATCTGGTTTGAGCAAGGCTCACCAGCTTGAGCCCAAGGTCGCTGGCTCAGGCAAGGGGTTACTCGGTCTGCTGTAGCCCCCCCCCATTGATTAATGTGAGAAATTAATCAATGAACTAACGGAGCCGCAACAAAGAATTGATGTTTCTCATCTCTCTCCCTTCCTGTCTGTCTGTTCCTATCTGTCCCTCTCTCTGACTCTGTCTCTGCCACAAAAAAATAAATAAAAAAAGAGGTTACTATATATTTTCTCTCACTCCACCACCTCCATCATCATGAATCAGTTCTGCACACATTTTCAAAGTTCTCAAATATGTCATCCCTTTCAGATAACTTCTCGGTTGTCAGTGCCTTCTCCTGTTAATGTTTTTTTTTTTCAAAACCCTGACAACAGCCTGACCAGGCGGTGGCGCAGTGAATAGAGCATCAGACTGGGATGCAGAGGATCCAGGTTCGAGACCCCGAGGTCGCCAGCTTGAGCACAGCTCATCTTGTTTGAGCCCAAAAAAAGCTCACCAGCTTGAACCCAAGGTCGCTGGCTTGAGCAAGGGGTCACTCGGTCTGCTGTAGCCCCACCGTCAAGGCACATATGAGAAAGCAATCAATGAACAACTATGGTGCCACAACAAAAAACTGATGGTTGATGCTTCTCATCTCTCTCCGTTCCTGTCTGTCTGTCCCTATCTATCCCTCTCTCTGTCTGTAAAAAAAAAGAGAAAAAATGAAAAACGCTGACAACACACCCACCACCTCTTCCTCCCATAACTACATCCCAATTTTTTACAATCCATTCCTTTTTGATAGCCATTTCATAAAGCTCCTACTTCCCCCCAGATCATATAATCAGATGAAGCCATAGTTGGCCTACTCAATCTTATGGTAACCAACTCCTACTTCATCTCTCCCACCTTACTTTTTTATCTTCAGAAGTTAAATCTGTGTCTTGTATCTTCACATAGTAGTCCCCAAGCAGCTCTTGAATGACTCTCTGTAAAATCTCAGACCTCAGCCATGTTGTCTTATACAGTCGAACTTCCTTCCATGCCTAGAAAAAAAAAATCCCAGATAAGAACCCCCTCTCTCAGAAGATTCTTCCACCCCCCATCACCCCAGGTTCTTACCTGAGCCAGCTCCTTTGCCAGGAAGAGGCTTAAGCCACTCTTGTCCACATGTTGTGAGAGACTCAGCAGCAGTTTGCTGAAGTGTGGGTTTTGTAACAGGTCCTCTTCATTCAGGTTACAAGGAGGAAGCTGTTTGCTGCACACTTAATAGGATGTCCCCCATTGGGACAAAAAGCAAAGAAGGTATGGACTCTTAAATTATATATAATTGAGCATAACTTAGCTTAATACTCACAAAAAAACCCTAGGTTTTTAATATGGAAGTTTTCTAATTCTAATGAATATTTTTTTTCATAAGACAGACACAGAGAGAGACAGACAGACAGACAGGAAGGAAGGAAGGGAGATGAGAAGCATCAGTTCATAGTTGCATCACTTTAGTTGTTCATTGACTGCTTCACATACACGCCTGCTGAACCAGTGACCCCTTGCTCAGGCCAGTGACCTTGACCTCAAGCTAGCGACCATAGGATCATTTCGATGATCCCATGCTCTAGCTGGTGACCCCACACTCAAGCTGGCAAACCTGGCTCAAGTGAGATGAGCCTGTGCTTAAAATGGCAAGCTCTGGGTTTTGAACCTGGAACCTCAGTGTCCCAGGTCAACGCTCTATTCACTGCAGTGCTACTGGTCAGGCGAGTAAGTTAAGAATTTAACCAAATTCTCCTTACTGTAAATAGAATTGAGTAACCTGTATAAATATGCATGAGAAACGTGCAAGAAACTAGGATCCTGTTGCAATTCTGTATGTTCAAGGGGCTTTCTTTCCATTTCTTTTCTGATGTGCTTTCTGTTCGGATCTTCTGTTTTACACCTACTTACCAAACAAACACTCAAATTTTCACTCTTTGGGTCATCATACCCAAAGTCCTTTTAGAGAATAAGAATTCTCTTTTTTCTCCCCAAGGCAGAAGGATCAATAGAGGAATGGTAAAAATATAGAAGATTCAAGTCCTTGAAGGATTCAAGATATAGAAAGGGCTTGAGATATGGAAGGAATTCAAGATATTGGGAGGATCCGAGATTTTGGAGAGAAGATATGAAAAAAATTCAAGACATAGGTAGGAAGGAAGGCCTTAAGAAGTTGCTGGCCACCCTTATCTTCTGGATATGCTTGCTCACACTGCATGGGAGCATCTTCAGTTTTTAGTCTACTGCACAAGGAGACACTAAACAGGAGTCAGTCTAATCTGTTTTCCAATAAGACTGTTAAAGAATCTTCATGTACCCTAATTTCCCTAGAAACGTAAGCTTCTGTGAGAGAAACCATACTGGTGAACATTATAAATCTTTTTTATTATAGGAAGTATGAACATGGATAAGACCTCTCTGGGTAAGTCATTAATTTCTTTTTAACTTTTTTTTTTTTTTTTGCATTTTTCTGAAGCTGGAAACAGGGAGAGACAGTCAGACAGACTCCCGCATGCGCCCGACCGGGATCCACCCGGCACGCCCACCAGGGGGCGACGCTCTGCCCACCAGGGGGCGATGCTCTGCCCATCCTGGGCGTCGCTATGTTGCGACCAGAGCCACTCTAGCGCCTGGGGCAGAGGCCACAGAGCCATCCCCAGCGCCCGTGCCAACTTTGCTCCAATGGAGCCTTGGTTGTGGGAGGGGAAGAGAGAGACAGAGAGGAAGGCGCGGCGGAGGGGTGGAGAAGCAAATGGGCGCTTCTCCTGTGTGCCCTGGCCGGAAATCGAACCCGGGTCCTCCGCACGCTAGGCCGACGCTCTACCGCTGAGCCAACCGGCCAGGGCCTGGGTAAGTCATTAATTTCTTACAAATGGCTAACCTTACCTTTTTGGAGTGTATCCATCCCTTCTCCAGGTGAACAAAAATCCCCAGATGCCATCTGATACTTTTATCTTTGGAATCAAGCAGAAGAAAACAAAAAGAACAATAAACTGGTCTGACCTGTGGTGGTGCAGTGGATAAAGCATCGATCTGGAATACTGAGTTCTCTGGTTCGAAACCCTGGGCTTGCCTGGTCAAGACACATATGGGAGTTGATGCTTCCTGCTCCCTCCTCCCCACCTGTCTGTCTCCCTCCCTCTCTAAAATAAATAAATAAATAAATAAATAAACTAAACTGGCTGGCTGCTCCAGAGAAAATTAAATACTTGGGTTAAAATTTCTGTTGTTTACAAGCTGGGGAGGAACTTCCGGGATGCCTCTTAACAGAGGAGGGACTATATCACACATCCTCGGTCCCAAGCTCTTATACAAATATTATAGACAGACAGACTTATCAGTGGCAAAACATTTTGCATTCTAACCACATAAATGTTTCCACTTGTTATAAACTGTCTAAAAATGGAGCCTCCTTAGGAAAGAAAACTTTCCAATTCACTAGTCTAAAGCAGGAGGATGCCTCCCTCTCCCCACAATTATTTCTATGTTAAAACTGAGATGCTGTGCCTGACCAGGCGGTGGCGCAGTAGACAGTGTCGGGCCGGGATGCGGAGGACCCAGGTAGCCAGCTTGAGCACGGGCTCATCTGGTTTGAGCAAAGCTCACCAGCTTGGACCCAAGGTCGCTGGCTCGAGGAAGGGGTTACTCGGTCTGCTGAAGGCCCATAGTCAAGGTACATATGAGAAAGAAATCAATGAACTAAGGTGTTGCAACAAAAAACTAATGATTGATGCTTCTCATCTCGCTCAGTTCCTGTCTGTCTGTCCCTGTCTATCCCTCTCTCTGACTCTCTCTCTCTCTGTAAATAAAAAATTTTTAAAAATAAGAAAAAAAAAAAAAAACCGAGCTGCTGCTTCCAAGTTACAAGTGAACTGAAAAAAGGAAAAAAGAAATCAAGGTCTACTTTTTTCCCTCCAATCACTCAGCTATTAAATTCCACAATAGTGGCCCTGGCCGGTTAGCTCAGTGGCAGAGCATTGGCCTGGCGTGCAGGAGTCCCGGGTTCGATTCCCAGCCAGGGCACACAAGAGAAGCGCCCATCTGCTTCTCCACCCCTCCCTCTCTTCTTCCTCTCTGTCTCTCTCTTCCCCTCCTGCAGCCAAGGCTCCATTGGAGCAAAAGTTTGCCCAGGCGCTGAGGATGGCTCTGTGGCCTCTGCCCCAGGCGCCAGAATGACTCTGATTGTGGCAGAGCTACGCCCCGGATGGGCAGAGCATCGCCCCCTGGTGGGCATGCCAGGTGAATCCCGGTCAGGCGCATGCGGGAGTCTGTCTGACTGCCTCCCCGTTTCCAACTTCAGAAAAATGCAAAAAAAAAAAAAGCCACAATAGTTTCTTACACTTCTTTAATTTGTCTTTCATCTAAGTTGGTAGTTTTTGATCATTAACTCCAGAAACACCCTTCGAAGTAACAAATCATTCCACACTTGAACAACAACTGGTTTTCACATAACAGCATTAGTAAAGAGCACCTGGAAAAAAAGAGCATGACAAGAAAAGGGGCAGGGAGGTCAGTGCCAATACAGAGGTATAGTTAGTAATGCAGCTGAGGCCAGGACAGGGGCTGTGGGTGTTTTGCCAGAACACAAAGCACACTGAACCTAACCAGGCGGTGGCGCAGTGGATAGAGTGACGGACTGGGATGCAGAGGACCCAGGTTCGAGACCCCGAGGTCACTGGCTTCAGTGCGGGCTCATCTGGTTTGAGCAAAAGCCCACCAGCTTGAACCCAAGGTCGCTGGCTCCAGCAAGGGGTTACTCAGTCTGCTGAAGGCCCACGGTCAAGGCGCATATGAGAAAGCAATCAATGAACAACTAAGGTGTTGCAACGCGCAATGAAAAACTAATGATTGATGCTTCTCGTCTCTCTCCATTCCTGTCTGTCTGTCGCTGTCTATCCCTCTCTCTGACTCACTCTCTGTCTCTGTAAAAAATAAATTAATTAAAAAAAAAAAGCACACTGAAAAGAACAACATCAACACAAAGGAGTGGTGAAGATGGACACAGTTTGGGCTCTGGAGACAAAAGTTTTCCCTTGACATTATTTTCCATTTTGTTGCACCATCCCCTCCTCTAAGGTATCAAACTCCAAAGGACAGCTGTGTCTCCCAAAGCAAAACAAACATAGAAGGTTATGATTTAACACTTCATGTTCACAGAACATTTGGTTTACTCACTTGTTTTATGAGTAACTTCAAAGTAACTACTCATTTGTTTTGTAACACGGTCTAGAGCAGGACACAGCTGAGGAATCAGAATGCTAGGACTTAGTTTGCTCAGCCATTGTTCTGTGTCATGTAAGGGAAATGGTTTTTTGTGCCAAACTTTTATTCCACCTGCAAACTTGAGATAACGATTCCTGCCTTGGAGAGACATTAAGAATTAATAACACAATGTACCTGTCAACAAAAGCCACTACTTAGTGAGCTCAGCGTTTTCGCAATTCTGTTTATCGTTGATCTAGGCCTGCATATAAAAATTTTGTAGGCAAGTATCACACACGAAAATGAGGATCATCCCAAATTTAAAAATAAAAAATCAGTTGTCATTGCTTCCCTAGGGGAACTACCCTCTTGGAGTTTTTTAAGGATGCTTTTCTTTACCCTTTTTAAAGGTTAGATTAGAGGGCGTGAACGGGGTGGGGAGAGGCAGCAATCAGGCACGAATCTCCATCCTCTGCACTCAAACGTGTTAAAACACTGCTACAGGGACCCAAGCATTCAAATGCTCTGACTCAGATGTCTTTTAAATCCTTAGAGCTGTCTTTACACGCTGTACTGAACGTTAAATCGATTTCACAGGTATTTTCACGAGATGAATCAAAATGCCGAGCGGACCCTCGGGCGCCGACTTCCCCACGGTCTGGGCAGCCAGACTCCCAAGTGGGGAGGGCGGTCTCAGAACAGGGACTGGCCGGATTGGCCCTTCCAGGCTCCCTTCCCCAGCAGCACCGCCCGCCGACCCTCTGAAGCAAACCTGCACACCGTAGGGCGGCTGAAGCGTCAACCCTCAGGACCCCGCCCGCGTCCGGGCTCCGTAACTTCTCACTCAGGCCCGGCGTTGGGGTGCGGGGAAACTAGGGCCTGGAAGACTGCCGGGAACGTCGGAGGGGAGAGACCTGGAAGCGCCTCAGAGGCCGCGCGAGGGCGAAGAGGGGGCGGGGCCGCGCTCAGGCGGGAGCGGCAGGCCCCGCCCCTCGCCGGGCGCACGTCCCTAGAAGCCAACCGCCGCAGGACCGGGTTTTGAAGTCCGTGGTGACACGGAAGCGGTCTCCGAAGGTTCCTTGCTCTTTCTCCTAGGTACTTTTTGAGGGCAAACGTTGATAAAATGGTAACGATTGCCAGCTTTTATTGAGGGTCTACGATGGGTCAGGCGTTATTCCTTGCCTTGCCTCATTTGGGGTTTTTGTTGTTGTTGTTTTTACAGAGACAGGGCCAGGGACAGACAGGAACGGAGAGAGATGAGAAGCATCAATCATCAGTTTTTCCTTGCGACACCTTAGTTCATTGATTGCTTTCTCATATGTGCCTTGACCGCGGGCCTTCAGCAGACTGAGTGACCCCTTGCTTGAACCAGCGACTTTGGGTCCAAACTGGTGAGCTTTGCTCAAACCAGATGAGCCCGCGCTCAAGCTGGTGACCTTGGGGTCTCAAACCTGAGTCCTTCCGCATCCCAGTCGACGCTCTATCCACTGCACCACCGCCTGGTCAGGCGCCTCATTTAGTTTTTACAGCGTCCCTCTTACCCATTTTACTGAAGGAAAAACTAAGGAACAGTAAGGTTAAACGACTTGCTCAGGGACGCTAGCAGAGTCAAAACCTGACCCAATGGCCCTCAATGAACCTTCCCAGACCTGCCGCCCACCCCCCACCACAGCCGGAGAGTCTTCTGGGTCTGGCCCTGCCCACCAGCCCTGTCACCTGGGTGGGCTCAATTTCCTCCTTTAGGTGCTTCCCTCTCGTTTTTCTCTCGCTCTCTTAACTAATATATGGACATTTACTGTGCTTAACGAGAAGTCTGGAGCTGAGGGTCCCATGGCTTTTTAGTAGTTCCATGGTGTCAAGGTACCCTGCAGTTCTCTTTGCATTCTCCTGGTAATCACAGGTGGCTTCAGAAGTCAACACATCCCAAGCAGGAAGGAAGGGGGAAAGCCGCCTTCCTATAACAGTCCTGAAGAAATTCTTTCCCAGAAGCACCCACCAGACTTTCCCATCTGTTTCTCTGGCCAGGTTAGGTCACCTGCCCAGCCCTAGACCAATGAGCTGGATATTTGTCCCCCAGATTCATATTCTGCTCTGCAACACCCTATGTAGCAGGTTAGGATTACCTGTAAAGACCTCAGGGTTCTCATATTTTCTTACTAGTTTCAACCAATGGGAGATTCCAACAGGAGGGTGGAGGGAGAGAATGATGAGAGGAGGGGGAAAATTCCCCTGACTTCCTCCATGGGCTTGACCTCAGGTTGGCTATGGACTTCTACCAAAGGTTATTGTTCCTCTCAAGGGGGTTCCCTGACCTTTCTGTCCTAAACCTTACCCCCATCTTTTCAAACTTGACTGAAATTTGTCATTAGGTGAATTATTTCAAAAATGATATTTGATATTAAATAAATTGTGCAGTCTGACCAGATGGTGGTGCAGTGGATAGAGCGTTGCCCTGGGACACAAAGAACCTGGATTCAAAACCCAGAGGTCGCTGGCTTGAGCCCAAGGTCGCTGGCTTGAGCAAGGGGTCACTAGCTAGGCTGCAACCCCCTTCCATGAAGGCACATATGAGAACGCAATCAATGAACAACTAAGGTGCCATAACAAAAAATTGATGATTTTCATCTCTCTCCCTTCCTACCTGTCTGTCCCTATCTGTCTCTCTCTGTCTCAGTTGCCAAAAAAATAATAAAAATAAATTGCATCAAAGTTGTCACATCTCTTGCATCAGAGAAGCTGAAAGTCTGGCTGGTTGGAAGGGATCTCAGGCTAGGTGTTCTGGGTGATAGAGTTTAACCTTTTCTTTTAGTACCAACTAGAGAATTATTTTAGCAATACATAGAATAGTGTGATCCAGTGCAGGAATTTTATATCCCCGGTCATCTCGTCAGCTGCCACCTTTCATGCTTAATATTAAACTGCTGTCATTTTCTAAGGCTTTTAAAAAATCATTTATGCTTCCTCAGCTCTGTAGTGCAGCCTAAATATCAGGCATAATGCCCCTAACAAATGACACTTGGGAAAAATAGCAGGCATGTTTTGGTGACTCAGGAAACTACTGAAATTTCATGTCTCATATTTGTCAAGTTTTCTAATATGGTACTACAAAGCTTTGGCAAGCTAAAGTTTTTGGGAAATGAGGTAAAGGGTGCAATGGCCTATCTTCAGGTAGGAGGGTAGAGAGGAGAGCCACGGGAACCCTTGAATAGGACCAAACCTTCACATGTAATTATCTGTTCTATCTCTGACAAACTGAGTGACCTTGGGCTTCAGGTTCCTCATCTTTCAAAAGAAGGAAATGACATATTTTTTTAGCCCTCCAGATCTCATAGTGTTGATGTAATGATCAAATGAGATAATGGCTGAGAAAGTACTTTGGAAAGACTATCAAAGTGAAGTGATTTAAAAGTGACACGTATTAAGTATTTATTAAGTGCCTTGGGAAAGACACAAAGATAATATATGACTCAGTCCCAGACCTGAAGAAGTTCAGAATCTAGTTGAGAAGACACACACATGAGAAACAAATAATATAAAGCAGTAAAAAGGTGTCAAAAAAGCAGTTTAGATTATAAGTACTAGAGAAACTCAAAGAAGGTACAGAATTCTTTCTGCAGGAATGAATAGGAAAGAGTATGAAATAAATCTTATCTTAATTGGGCCTGATCAGGGAGAGAAAATTTGGATAATTTCGAGTGGATTAAATTTTCCAGCAAATAGAAGTAGAGACAAGAAATCCAAGCTGCATTCTGGGTCCAAAAGGAGACTGGACCAGCTGAAATGCTGGATTTCATAGGCCAGGTCTATATAAGACTAGAAAGTTGAGCCGATAGAGCATCCTTGGTAGTTAAAACTAAAACAAAGTACTGAAGAAGGATCTCATGATCAGATACCATCTGGTGTCCTTGAGCAAGAAAGAATTATAAGAGGTCCTAGTATTCATTCTCTTCCCTACTCCCCAGCCCCCCACTTTTTTGTTCTGATTTTATATTTATTTATTTATTTATATTTTTCTGAAGTTGGAAACAGGGAGGCAGACAGACTCCCGCATGCGCCCGACTGGGATCCACCCGGCATGCCCACCAGGGGGCGATATTCTGCCCATCTGGGGCATCGCTCTGTTGCAACCAGAGCCATTCTAGCTCCTGAAGCAGAGGCCACAGGGCCATCCTCAGCGCCCGGGGGCCAACTTTGCTCCAATGGAGCCTTGGCTGCGGGAGGGGAAGAGAGAGACAGAGAGGAAGGAAAGGGGAAGGGGTGGAGAAGCAGATGGGTGCTTCTCCTGTGTGCCCTGGCTGGGAATTGAACCCAGGACTCCTGCACGCCAGGCCGATGCTCTACTACTGAGCCAACCGGACAGGGCCTTATTTTATTTTTTTAGCGAGAGAGAGAGAGAGAGAGAGAGAGAGAGAGAGAGAGGAAGGGGGGAGAAATGAGAAGCATCACCTTGTTGTTGAGTGACTTTAGTTGTTCATTGATTGCTTCTCATACGTGCCTTGACTGGGGGAAGGGGGGCGACTCCAGCTGAGATAGTGACCCCTTGCTCAAGCCAGTGACTTTTGGGTTTAAGCCATAGACATGGGATCATGCCGATGATCCCACACTCAAGCTGACAACTCTGTGCTCAAGCCAGCGACCTTGAAGTTTTGGACCTGGGATCTTGGCATTCAGGTCTGTCCACTGTGCCACCACCTGTCAGGCTGTTCTGAAATTTTTATTTTTATTTAGAGAGGGGGGGGCATGGAGGGAAAGAGAGGTACATTGATCTATTCCTGTATGTGCCGACTGGGTATTCAAACTAGTAACCTCTGCACTAGGACGATTCTCCAACCAACTGAGCTATCCAGCCTGGATTTATTATTGATTGATTTTTAGAGAGGTAGAGGGAGGAAGGGAGAGAGAGGAGGGGAAAGGGAAGCATTCGTTTGTTGCTCCACTCAATCATACATTCATTGGCTGCTTCCTGTGTGTGCCCTGACCAGAGATTGAAACCACAACCTCTGTGCATCAATGATGCTCTAACCAAGCTATCCTTTTTTTTTTTAATTTTTATTTATTTATTCATTTTAGAGGAGAGAGAGAGAGAGAAGGGAGGTAGGGAGGGAGGAGCAGGAAGCATCAACTCCCATTGTGCCTTGACCGGGCAAGCCCAGGGTTTTGAACCGGCGACCTCAGCGTTCCAGGTCCAAGCTTGATCCACTGCGCCACCACAGGTCAGGCTTTTTTTTTTTTTTTTTTTGAAGATTATTTATTGATTGATTTTACAGAGGGGAGGAAGCATCAACTCCCATATGTGCCTTGACCAGGCAAGCCCCGGGTTTCAAGCTGGTGACCTCAGCATTCCAGGTCGATGCTTTATCTACTGTGCCACTGCAGGTTAGGCTATTCAGAGTTTGTTTGTTTTTTAATAACAGCTTTATTAAGATAGTTTGGCATACAATACTTAAACTGTACAGTTCTGGCCCTGGCTAGTTTGCTCAGTGGATAGAGCATTGGCCCACACACCTGGTGTGTGGAAGTCCCAGATTCAATCCCTGGTCAAGACACGCATGAGAAATGACCATCTGCTTTCTTTCCCTCCCTCTTTTTTTTTTTTAAACACAGAGAGTGAGTCAGAGAGAGGGATAGATAGGAATAGACAGACAGGACTAGAGAGAGATGAGAAGCATCAATCATCAGTTTTTCATTGCGACATCTTATCAGGCGTTCCCAAACTATGGCCAGCTGGCCGCATGTGGCCCCCTGAGGCCATTTATCCGGCCCCACCACACTTCTGGAAGGGGCACCTCTTTCACTGGTGGTCAGTGAGAGGAGCACTGTATCTGGCGGCCCTCCAATGGTCTGAGGGACAGTGAACTGACCCCCTGTGTAAAAAGTTTGGGGACCCCTGCCTTAGTTGTTCATTGATTGCTTTCTCATATGTGCCTTGACTGTGGGCCTTCACCAGACTGAGTAACCCCTTGCTCAAGCCAGCAACCTTGGGTCTAAGCTGGTAAACTTTGCTCAAACCAGATGAGCCCTCTCTCAAGCTGGCGACCTCAGGGTCTCGAACCTGGGTCCTCCGCCTCCCAGCCCAACGCTCTATCCACTGCGCCACCGCCTTGTCAGGTTCCCTCCCTCTCTTTCTCTTCCTTGCTCACAGCCAGTGGCTCAATTGGTTTGGTTCAATTATTGGCCTCAGGCGCTGAGGAAAGCTTGGTTGATTCAAGCACTCCTGGTGGATTCCGATCAATGTGCATGTGACAGTCCATCTCTATCTCCCCTGCTCTCACTTAAAATAAACAAATAAAAATAAAGTGTACAGTTCACTGTGTTTTGACATAACTATACATTTTTGAAACCATCACTACAACACAGAGGGTGAACATATACATCATCCCCTAAGTGTTTACCTTGTCCCATTGTAATTCCTCTCCCTGGCACTTCCCAACCACTGATCTGCTTTCTGTCTCTATAACTTGCTTGTATTTTCTAGAATTTTATATAAATGTAATCAAGTAAAGATGTACTCTTTTTTGGCTTCTTTCACAGCATAATTAATTTTGAGATTCATACATGTGATTGCTGGTATCATTAATTTTTTTTTTTTTAGTTCATGTCTTTTTATTGCTGAGAAATAGTATGGGATTATTTTAAAAGATATCTTATTTTATTTTTTTAATATTTTATTTATTGACTTTTGGAGAGAGAGGAGTGAGAGAGAAAGAGAGAGACAGAGAGAAGGGGGAGGAGCAGGAAGCATCAACTCCCATATGTACCTTGACCAGGCAAGCCCAAGGTTTCGAACCGGTAACCTCAGTGTTCCAGGTCGACACTTTATCCCACTGCGCCACCACAGGTCAGTAAAGATATTTTAAATTTATTGATTTGAGAGAGAGAGGAAGGCAGGGAGAGAGGATCAGATAACATCAACTCATAGTTGCTTCTCAAATGTGCCTTGACTGGGCAAGCCCAGGGTTTAAAATCAGCAACCGCCTGACCTGTGGTGGCGCAGTGGATAAAGTATCGACCTGGAAATGCTGAGGTCGTGGGTTCAAAACCCTGGGCTTGCCTGGTCAAGGCACATATGGGAGTTGATGCTTCCAGCTCCTCTCCCCTTCTCTCTCTTTCTCTCTGTCTCTCCCTCTCCTCTCTAAAATGAATAAATAAATAAATAAATAAATAAAAAGAGCTTTGAGTAAAAAAAACATCAGCAACCTTGGGGCCCTGGCCGGTTGGCTCAGCGGTGGAGCCTCGGCCTGGCGTGCGGGGTACCCGGTTCGATTCCTGGCCAGGGCACATGGGAGAGGCGCCCATTTGCTTCTCCACCCCCCCCCTCCTTCCTCTCTGTCTCTCTCTTCCCCTCCCGCAGCGGAGGCTCCATTGCAGCAGAGATGGCCCGGGCGCTGGGGATGGCTCCTTGGCCTCTGCCCCAGGCGCTAGAGTGGTTCTGGTCGCGGCAGCGCCCCGGAGGGGCAGAGCATCGCCCCCTGGTGGGCAGAGGTAGCCCCTGGTGGGCGTGCCGGGTGGATCCCGGTCGGGCGCTTGCGGCAGTCTGTCTGGCTGTCTCTCCCTGTTTCTAGCTTCAAAATAAATAAATAAATAAATAAAATCAGCGACCTTGGTATTACAGGTCAACACCTAATCCACGGTGCCACCATAGGTCAGGCTGGAATTCTCTTTTAAAAACTTTAATTTGGCCTGACCTATGGTGGCGGAGCGGATAAAGCGTCGACCTGGAAATGCTGAGGTTGCCAGTTTGAAACCCTGGGCTTGCCTGGTCAAGGCACATATGGGAGTTGATGCTTCCAGCTCCTCCCCCCTGTCTCCCCTCCCCTCCCCTCCCCTCCCCTCCCCTCCCTTCCCCTCTCCTCCCTCCCTCTCTCTCTCTCTCTCTCCCCCTGTGTGTCTCCCTCTCTCTCCTCTCTAAAATGAATAAATAAATTAATTAATTAAAAAAAACAACTTTAATTTGCCTGACCTGTGGCGGTGCAGTGGATAAAGTGTTGACCAGGAATGCTGAGGTCGCTGGTTCAAAACCCTGCACTTGTCTGGTCTAAGGCACATATGGGAGTTGAAGCTTCCCACTCCCCCCTTCTTCACTCTCTCTCCTCTCTAAAAATGAATTTTAAAAATAGATAAGTAAATAAATAAAAATAAAAGCCTTAATTTGCCTGACCAGGCTGTGGCGCAGTGGATAGAGCATCAGACCGGGATGCAGAGGACCCAGGTTCAAAACCCCAAGGTTTCTGGTTTGAGCACAGGCTCACCAGCTTGAGCATGGGGTCGCTGGCTTGAGTGTGGGATCATAGACATGATTCCATGGCCAATAGCTTGAGCCCAAGGTTGCTGGCTTGGGCAAGGGGTCACTCACTCTGCTGTAGCCCCACCCCCACCCCAGTCAAGGCACATATGAAAAAGCAATCAATGAAGAGCTATGGTGCTGCAACGAATACTTGATGCTTCTCATCTCTTTCCCTCCTGTCTGTACGTCCCTATCTGTACCTCTCTCTGTCTCTGCCACAAAAAAAAATAAAAGAAAAAAGAAAAGATCTTAATTTGTTTGGGATTGTATTTAATGAGATGCTTCCTCCAAGACGACAGGTACCTATCTCAGTGCCTGGCATACAGAGGCACAATGGTTGAAAGAATGAATTTCTGATGACCCCCACAGCACTAGTATCTTTTTTTCTTCTTCTTCTTCTTCTTTTTTTTGGATTTCTTTTTATTTTTAAATTTTTTTATTTTATTTATTTTTAGAGAGGAGAGAGACAGAGAGGGAGAGAGAGGAGAGAGAGACAGAGAGAAGGGGGGGAGGAGCTGGAAGTATCAACTCCCATATGTGCCTTGACCAGGCAAGCCCAGGGTTTCGAACTGGCGACCTCAGCATTTCCAGGTCGACGCTTTATCCACTGCGCCACCACAGGTCAGGCCCTTTCTTTCTTTCTTTTTTTTTTTTTTTTTGTGGCAGAGAGAGTCAGAGAGAGGGACAGACAGACCAGGAAGGGATAGAGATGAGAAATATCAATTCTTCCTTGCGGTTCCTTAATTGTTCATTGATTGCTTTCTCATATGTGCCTTGACTGTGGGGCTACAGCAGAGCAAGTGACCCCTTGCTTGAGCCAGCGACCTTGGGTCCAAGCTGGTGAACCTTGCTCAAAGCCGATGAGCCCGCACTCAAGCCAGTGACCTCGGGGTCTCAAACCTGAGTCCTCTGCATCCCAGTCTGACACTCTATCCACTGCGCCACCGCCTGGTCAGGTGAGTGTTAGTATCTTATATAGGTTTGTTCTTTTTTTTTTTTTTAATTTTTATTTATTTATTTATTCATTTTAGGGAGGGGAGAGAGAGAGAAAGAGAGAGTGAGAGAGAGAAGGGGGAGGAGCGGGAAGCACCAACTCCCATATGTGCCTTGACCAGGCAAGCCAGGGTTTTGAACCGGCAACCTCAGTGTTTCCAGGTTGACGCTTTATCCACTGCGCCACCACAGGTCAGGCTAGGCCTGTCTCTTCAGAGGTGTTGTTTCCCTCACCTTCTGCTCTGCTATATGCAAAATACAACCACTCACTTCTTAAATGTTCTTTAATAATAAAGCCAAGAATGTGCTCTATCTAGTATTCCTGAGCTAGACTGTGGTGGGGGAGGAAGATAAATTAGGCATAACTCCTACCTATTATCTAGCTCTACCTCCTTTTTGTTGTTGTTGCTATTTTTAAAGATTTTATTTATTCATTTTAGAGAGAGGGGAGAGAGAGAGAGAGAGAGAAGGACAGGAAGAGTAGGAAGCATCAACTCCCATATAAGCCTTGCCCAGGCAAGTCTTATACCTCCTTTTTGTTGTTGTTGCTGTTTTTTTAAAGATTTTATTTATTCATTTTAGAGAGGGGAGAGAGAGAAGGAGAAGAGCAGGAAGCATCAACTCCCATATAAGCCTTGCCCAGGCAAGCCTGGGGTTTCGAACTAGTGACCTCAGCATTCCAGGTTGATGCTTTATCCACTTTGCCACCACAGGTCAGGTTAGCTCTACCTTCTTTTTTTATTTTTATTTTTATTTTTTATTTTTTATTTTTTTTCATTTTTCTGAAGCTGGAAACAGGGAGAGACAGTCAGACAGACTCCCGCATGCGCCCGACCGGGATCCACCCGGCACGCCCACCAGGGGCGACGCTCTGCCCACCAGGGGGCGATGCTCTGCCCATCCTGGGCGTCGCCATGTTGCGACCAGAGCCACTCTAGCTCCTGAGGCAGAGGCCACAGAGCCATCCCCAGCGCCCGGGCCATCTTTGCTCCAATGGAGCCTCGGCTGCGGGAGGGGAGGAGAGAGACAGAGATCTACCTTCTTGAAGATGTTGCTTTTTATCAAGTTTTTAAAAAATATTTATGTATATATTTTTAACTTGAAAAATGTAAATGGGGTCAGACTGATGCGTCTTTGCTGAGGGTCACATTGAGCTGCGAACCGCTTCAGGGTGTCTTGAGGAGTCAGCAACATGGCAGAAGACATCAAGACCAAAATCAAGAACTACCAGACTGCCCCTTTTGACAGCCGCTTCCCCAACCAGAACCAGACCAGGAACTGCTGGCAGAACTATCTAGACTTCCACCGCTGTGAGAAGGCAATGACCGCTAAAAGGGGTGATGTCTCTGTGTGTGAATGGTACCGACGTGTGTACAAGTCCCTTTGCCCCATATCCTGGGTGTCAGCTTGGGATGACCGCCGGGCAGAAGGCACATTTCCTGGGAAGATCTGAACTTGCCTGCACCTCACTCGTCCTGTGTCCTCCATCCTTCTCCCAGGGAGCTGAAGGGGGACCTGGGTACACCCCACCCTAAGATCATGAATCATGGCTTAACTGTAATAAATATTTGTTGGAAAAGCTTAAAAAAAAAAAAAAGAAAAGAAAAATGTAAATGGGAGTCTGATAAAAAGTCTACTCAACATTTCAGACTTGGACATTCCTTTGCTGCATTATTTAGCAGTACTGAGAAGAATGGAGACTTGCTGAGACATTGCAAGAACTCTGCCTCCCCCACTCTAGCTAGAAAATAAAATGATGCTAAAGATAGAGATTCCAGGTATTTAATTGTTCTATTTGTAAAACTAAAGAAAACTTTTGAATAGAATGTGTCTCACACTAAAAATGTGGGCTTAAATAATCAGTTTTAAAGGTAGGATGTTAAGCCTGGCCTGTAGTGGCACAGTGAATAGATTGTTGACCTGTGGTCATCTGTTCAAAACCCTGGGCTTGCCTGGTCAAGGCACATACAACAAGCAAGCAATGAACAACTAAAATGAAGCAACTATGAGTTGATATTTCTCGCTACCCCCTCCCCCTCCTCTCTCTGTAAAATCAATAAATAAAAACCTTAAAAAAAACAAAGTAGCCTGACCAGGTGGTGGCGCAGTGGATAGAACATCGGACTGGGATGTGGAAGGACCCAGGTTCGAGACCCCGAGGTCGCCAGCTTGAGCGCGTGCTCATCTGGCTTGAGCAAAGAGCTCACCAGCTTAGACCCAAGGTCGCTGGCTCCAGCAGGGGGTTACTCGGTCTGCTGAAGGCCCGCGGTCAAGGCACATGTGAGAAAGCAATCAATGTACAACTAAGAAGTCACAACGCGCAACGAGAAACTGATGATTGATGCTTCTCATCTCTCTCCGTTCCTGTCTGTCTGTCCCTGTCTATCTCTGCCTCTGTAAAAAAAAACAAAAAAAAACAAAGTAGAATGTTAAAATAGACATTAGACCACAGAACACATTTTAGCCACATTAAAATTAAAAAAAAGCAAGCAAGCCTGACCAGGGGGTGGCACAGTGGATAGAGCGTGGACTGGGACATGGAGGACCCGGGTTCAAAACCCCGAGATTACTGACTTGAGCACAAGCTCACCAGCTTGAAAGCGGGGTTGCTGGCTTGAGTGTGGGATCATAGGCATGACCCCAAGGTCGCTGGCTTGAGCAAGGGGTCACTCACTCTGCTGTAGCCCCCCAGTTAAGGCACATATGAGAAAGCAATTAATGGACAACTAAGGTGCTGCAATGAAGACTTGATGCTTCTCATCTTTCCCTCCTGTCTGTCTGTCCCTATTTGTCCCTGTCTCTGACTTTCTCTCTTCTCTCTGTAAAAAAAAAAAAAAAAAAAAAGGCAAGCAAGCCCTCTCCAGTTGGCTCAGTGGATAGATCGTTGGCCCAGCATGCAGATGTCCTGGTTCGATCCCCAGTCAGGGCACATGTGAGAAGTGACCATCTGCTTTTCTTTCCCTCCCTCTCCCCCTTTTCTCTCTCTTCTCCTCTCACAGCCAGTGGCTTGGTTGGCGGAAGGGTGGCACTGAGGAGAAATCAGTTGACTGAGCATCAGCCCCAGACAGGGGTTGCTGGTGGATCCCGATTGGGGCGCATGCAGGATTCTGTCTCACTATCTCCCATCCTCTGAAAAAGAAAAAAACAAACAAACAAACAAACAAACAAAAAAACGAAAGCCAGGGGAGCCCTGGCAAGGTAGCTCTGTTGGTTAGAGCATTGTCCTCACACATAAAGGCTGCTGCTTCAATCTCCGTTAGGGCACATACAGAAACAGATCAATATTTCTGTCATGCTCTCTCTTTCCCTTCCTCTCCTGAAATCAATTATAATCAATTAAAAAAAAAAAAGCCAGAGGGTTGCAAGCGAGGGGAATGAAGAGGGACAAATATAAGGTGATGGAAAATAATTTGACTTTGGGTGATGGATATACAATATAATCAACAGTTCAAATGTCATGGAGATGTTCACCTGAAACCTATGTACTCTTATTGATCAATGTCACCCCATTAAATTTAATTTCTAAGTAAAAAATTAAAATAAAAAAATGCCATGATGCTTTGAAAGTATCTGAAGCCAAGTATCAGGACTATATTATGGTATTTTGGACCCAGAAACTATTCTCATGAATTAAAATTTTTACAGGCAGTCAAGAGATTTTAGAATTATTTTCAAGGATGTTCAATGGAAATTGGAGGTATTCAGAGCCACAACTATTGATGATTAAGCTAGAAAATTTCATGCCCATTTTAAGTACATGATTTAAGGAGAAAACAAATGGGTAAAAGTGTGTAATCAACCTATGACATCAAATGAAATTGTTGGAACAAATGCTCATAATGTGCCATTTTTTGCAACTGCTTAACCCTTCCCAGGGATTTCAAACCCAGCCCCTTGAGGCTTCAAGGGTTGCTTGTCTGTACATGGAAACTTTTGTTGTACAATCTAGAATGAGCCTGATTTTACTTTGAGACATTATTGTGAACTAGGATATAAACAAGGCTCAACAGGGAATTTTAGAGCTTAAAGAAAAGCTAAGAAATTTGGCTGAAAATATGGGACAGATTGAAACAATTTTTAGCAAAGGAATATGAGACAGTAAAGGAAATTGATTCAGAAGACAACTAGTACCATTTTGAAAAGCTGGATATGAAGTAGGAGGTATGCTGTTCTTGTTAAAAGGATTGAGTGTGCTGCTATTATACGAAAACATCTGCTAGGCCGATAAAAAATTTTCCCTGTACTTTAAACTGATAGTGACATTGTCTTATACTGAGCTGCTTGTGAAGGAGATTTTCTTGTTTAAAAACTGTATCAGAGAACCTGACCAGGTGGTGGTACAGTGGATAGAGCGTCGGACTGGGACATTAGATTCAGGTTCGAAACCCCGAGGTTGCCAGCTTGAGCGTGGGTTCATCTAGTTTGAGCAAGGCTCACCAGCTTGGACCCAAGGTCGCTGGCTCGAGTAAGGGATCACTCGCTCTGCTGTAGCCCCCCCCCCCCATCAAGGCACATATGAAAAAGCAATCAATGAACAACTAAGGTGCCACAACGAAGAATTGATGCTTCTCATCTGTCTCCCTTCCTGTCTGTCTGTCCCTCTCTCTGACACTCTCTCTCTTTCTCTCTGTCACAATAAAATAAAATAAAAATTGTATCAGAACCAGTGGGAGAAACAGACCAACCAAAGGGCATTTGGAGTTTCATACTTGGGAAGAACATATATTGTAAATTTTGAAATGCCTCCTATGATTAAGGTGTTATGGCAAAAAAGCAAAACCTTACAGAAGTTAGCAACTTCGTGTACTTTCTAGATTCCACTTACCATGAGAAATTTTGCTAATTTAATTTACAGTGTGCAACTATGGTGGCTAAGTAGATGAAGTATTTCACCTGGGTTTCCCATGGCTGGGTTGCCTTATTAAAAACCCAGGCACAGCCTGACCAGGCGGTGGCGCAGTGGATAGAGCTTTGGACTGGGATGCGGAAGGACCCAGGTTTGAGACCCCGAGGTCGCCAGCTTGAGCGCGGGCTCATCTGGTGTGAGCAAAAAGTTCACCAGCTTGGATCCAAGGTCGCTGACTCCAGCAAGGGGTTACTCAATCTGCTGAAGGCCCACGGTCAAGGCACATATGAGAAAGCAATCAATGAACAACTAAGGTATCGCAACGAAAAACTGATAATTGATGCTTCTCATCTCTCTCCGTTCCTGTCTGTCTGTCCCTATCTATTCCTCTCTCTGATTCTCGCGCTGTCTCTGAAATAAATAAATAAATAAATAAATATTTTTTAAAAACCCAAAAAACCCAGGCACAGATAATTTTGGAATTGATGCTTTTCTTGGTCAGTTAATTTATTGGTACCTTCGAATGATTAACAATGAGAGGTTCTACAGATGGGAAGGCCATAAAGTTTATCTAAATCAATGGTTACTTACTCAGCTGTCTGTGGGAGCCAGGCAGGTAAGCATTTGTGAAATATACAGAGGAGAGTGGTAGAACTATGACAAACTAAGGAGAGAATACACTGAATAAAGGAGCAGCCATCACTTGGTTCCTTCCAACCAGTTGCTGCCACATGGGAATGAAAGTTCAAGGGTGACAGATTTGATTATTCAAAAAACCTTAGAAACCCATTCTTCATTATAGTATCTAGATTTTTATGTGAAATATCCTGAATTATCAATGTCAACAACCAATTATTTTATTTGTACAGAGAATCCTCGGGTTATGACAGTCTCGGCATAGATGATGTTTCGAGTTTAAGATGCCTATTCCCATAAAAACTTTAAAAAATTGAGACATGTTTCAGCTTATGCTGTTAGTATCATACTTACAGACTATGTGGGCGAACTAGTTTGGTTGCACGCAGCAGATGAATACGCAGTAAGGTGGCATGTTTGTGTTTTTATGTTTTAGAGTATTTTATAACTGTGTTAGGATAGGTAAGTGATTTAGGCTAGGGTGTGTTTCAACTTACACCAAAATTCGGGTTACGTCACTGTCGTAGGAATGGAACTCTATTGTAACCCGAGGATCCTTTGTAATAACTTACTACAGAGGCAAAACACATGTATAAAAATAGAAGATGTAGGCTAAAAACCTGACCAGGTGGTGGCACAGTGGATAGAGCAATGGCCTGGAACACTAAGGACCCAGGTTCGAAACTCCAAGTCACTGGCTTGAGCGAAAGCTCACCAGCTTAAGTGTAGGCCACCAGCTGGAGCGTGGGGTTGCCAGCTGGAGGGTGGGATCACAAACATGACCCCATAGTCCCTGGCTTAAAGCCCAAGGTCGCTGGCTTGAGCAATGGGTCATTGGCTCAGCTGGAGCCCCCCAGTCAAGGCACATGTGAGAAAACAATCAATGAACAACTGAAGTGCAGCAACTATGAGGTGATGCTTCTCATCTCTCTTCCTTCCTGTGTCTCTGTCTCTCAAGCTAAAAAAAAAAGAAGAAAATGTAGGCTAACAATAAAACATTTTTTTCACAAGAGATCACCTTAGTGCATATCCTTTAGATTTTTTTTTCATAAATATATAGACATTTTAAAAACAAAATATGGCCTGACCTGTGGTGGTACAGTGGTTACAGTGTCGACCTGGAATCCAGAGGTCTCGGTTTGAAACTCCAGGCTTGCTGGGTCAATGCACATATGAGAAGCAACTACGAATTGATGCTCCCTGCTATTCCCCCTCTTTCTCACTCTCTCTCATTTCTCTAAAAAATCAATAAATAAAATCTTTAAATAACATATGATTTCCCTGTATATATGATTTTGGAACTGGCATTGTGTTAATGATTTTGACCTTCCCATCTTAGTAAATATGGATCTCATCTAATCCAATCTATGTTAAAAATTTTCTAATTGCCCAATAGGGAATCCAGGACCATGCATTATATTGTTATAATACTGAGGAGCCACTGCGCCACCTCACCCACAGGTGTTGTAAAGTACCAAAAGCTACAGAATTAATATTAATATTTTGGGAGGCTTGAAAAACATTTTATTAATTTGGGTTAAGGTGTGCAGAGAAATTGTGAGAATAGTCTCTGTACTGTGTGATTGGCATGACCAAGATGGCCCTTGGCATTTTATTGTAAATGCAAAGGGAAGGAAAACATGAATTCCCTGACATTCCACCACGCCTGTGGGGAAAGGGGTGAATGGCTAGCCAGGTACAGGGAGAGAAAAGCCAAAATAAATCTTTTCTTTTTTTTCTAAATTATTTTTTTTTATTTATTCATTTTAGAGGAGAGAGAGAGAGAGAGAAGGGGGGAGGAGCAGGAAGCATCAACTCCCATATGTGCCTTGACCAGGCAAGCCCCGGGTTTTGAACCGGCAACCTCAGCATTCCAGGTCGACGCTTGATCCACTGCGCCACTACAGGTCAGGCAACCTTTTCTTATAGTAATGAGCCATTTGCAGACATTTGTCCTCACAGAAACTACCTCTCCTATGTAAATGCGTGTGATTAACACGTGTGACTCTGGACAGAGAGATGGCAGACAAACACTAATAATATAGGAATGCCTTTTAATATGTAAAAAGACATCTTTCTACCATTGTGTTGACTTGTAAAATTTGTTTTCTCCAAAATAATGGCTTGCAAATTGAACGTGGTCCTATCATGTTAAAGGACATATGACTATAACCAATAGTGGTAAGGGGCTCCTAGTTGCAATTTTTGCTTCTGTACTTCCCACTTACAAAACTATAAACGCTAAGTAGAACAAAGGGCCGGCGAGCACTCTCCCTCAGACCTCTGTCGGAGTTGCCGCCGCTTGGCCAAGCTAGACAATAAAGCTTTGATGTGTAATCGACGGACTTTGTTCGTGTCTTCAATGTTTCGGGTCCCTCTGGATTAGGCTTAACAATTACAATACCTTAAATATCTCTAATCCAGTAGTTTTGACTTTAAAAAAAAAATCATACTGACTAGTTGGAGAGCTGGCCAGTGTCCTGCAGAATGCCTCACCTTCTAAATTTGTCTGGTTGCTTCCTTCTAGAGTCCTTCAGTTTGTTTCTCTATCCCCAAATGGCAAGTCACATCTAGTGCACAATTCTTTTTGGGGGGTGGGGAGTAGCTAGAATGTGTACTAGGTTGGATTGAGTTATGTATTTACCTCACACTAGAACTGGTCTACTGTTTAGTGATACGAAGACTCATTCCAGGACAAGTGACGAAAGTCTGATCCCTCTAACAGTTTACATTTCTGCCTTCAAGACAGTAAACTGATAGTTACTTGGCATTGTATGAATGTCCAGTTTTCCACCAACCATTTCCCTTATTTATTTTTTTTCTTTAAGTGAGAGGAGAGATAGACAGAGTCTTGATGCTCCTGGACTGGGATCTACCCGGCAATCCTGTCTGGGGCTGATGCTCAAATCAACCAAGCTATTTTCAGCACCTAAGGCTGATGCTCGAATCAATTGAGCCACCCGCTGAGGGAGGAACAGAGGGGGAAAAGGGAGAGGGGGAGGGGGAGAGAAGCAGATGGTTGCTTCTCCAGTGTGCCCTGACCAGAGATTGAATCCGGGATGTCCATACGCCGGGCAGACACTCTATTCAGAGACAATAGGCCAGGGCTTCCCCTATGGTTTTAAAATTTTTTGTCAGATCAACAATTTTATTAAGTTTTCAAAATGCTGTTTTTCAAATTATATCATTCTTTCTATATTTACTAGCTGGAGTTTTTCCCTCAACTAGGGTTCAAATTAATTTTGTAAAATATAAGAGCCAGTGGGCCAAACTCAGTGCATTTGGGGCAAGATTTAGACTACGCACCTCCACTTTCTGATCTACAATGTGAGCCAGATAAAATCTCGCCGTCATCTGTACACTGCAGCATTAGGTCTTTTGTTTGTAACACTCAATTACTTTGCACTTGCCGACATGTTGCTTGTAATCCTTCAAGGCATTTTATATATTTATCTCCCTGGCTAGACTGTGACTTCCTCAAAGGCAGGGACTCATATGCAATGTATTTCCTTTGTTTCTCCTAATGTACTTTTAAAGCTACTTTGCCTACCACTAATTCTAATTAATGACAAAATAAGCACTAATAAAAACCAAATGTTTTCATTATTGTTTCTTGTTTTTCCTGGCTTTCCCACTAAAACTTAATAGTTATCATAATGAAGTGCTTATGACATTTAGTTTACCTGTGCTGTGGGAATACCTGTGATCGGGTGGGAGGGAAGAAGGAAAATAAGCTCTTTATTGGTCTTCAAAAGTTACAATTCATTTTCTAGATGTGTGACCTTAGGTAAGTCCCATCACCACTCAGAGTTTTTATTTCTTCATTCAGTAAAATGAAGTGACTGGGTCATCTCTAAAATCACACGCAGCTTTACTGGATGTCTAGGATACATGCATAAGCAGTACCTTTTAGTGTATTCCTCCCAACCCGTTTCTCCCTGCTTGGATAGCACACTGACTCCCTTCACCGTCAGCAGTATCCTATCTAAGCTTAGGTGAAATAATACCCACAGTGGACAGAATTTGCCTTTGATGACTTGTCTACCATCAGTTATAGACAGTTATACTGGTCTAATCTGCACATCCCAGTAATAGTTTGCTCATATTCCCAAGGTCAAATCTTCATCCTTTACAACTAGAGCCAAATGTGGATATTCCAAGACCCTGTACAAGCAAATGCCACAGCAGAGGCCCAGTCTAAGGTCTTCTTGCTACAAGGAAGAGGAGGTGGAGAAGGATGAAATTGGTTGGACCCTTGTCCTTGTAGAACCTCACCCTTACGGCTTATAATGACTCCAGGCCATCTTTGAGATCTGGGTCTTCCTAAAAAACAAAAAGAGCCTGACCAGTGGTGGCACAGTGGATAGAGTGTTGACCTGGGACACTGAGGTCCCAGGTTTGAAACCTGGAGGTTGCTGGCTTGAGCGTGGGCTCACCTGGCTTGAGCGCAAGCCCACTAGCTTGCATGTGGTATCACCAGCTTGAGTACAGGCTCATCAACATAATCCAAAGGTTGCCGGCTTGAGGTCCAAGGTTGCTGGCTTGAGCAAGGGGTCACTGGCTCAGCTTGAGTCCCATGATCAAAGCACATATGAAAAGCACTCAATGAACTAAAGTGTTATAACTATGACACTTTTTTAGTTTTATGTTCTCTTTCTCTTTCTTCACTGCAATAAATACATAAAACAAAATGAAATAAAAATGCTTTAACTCACTTGTTTTTCTCAATCCTTTTATTTCAGTTCTGTTAGTCTCCTTCCCATTTTTATTCCCTTCTGTACAGGTACAATTTTTTTTTCATATGTGCCTTGATGGCAGGCTCCAGCAGAGCCAGTGACCCCTTCTCAAGCTAGCAAACTTGGAATAAGTCAGCAACCTTTGGGCTCAAGCCAGCGACCTTGGAGTCTCAAACCTGGGTCCTTAGCATTCCAGTCCGATGCTCTATCCACTGCGCCACCGCCTGGTCAGGCTGTACATGTACAATCTTAAACCTTGTCCAACTGGCTTTATGTGTCTAAATTAACTTTCTCTAGAAATAAGAGAAAGACAAATATTATATCACTTGTATGCTGCATCTAAAGAACAAAATATACAAACAAGATAGAAACAAACTGTCCTCCTCCTTGGCTGAGGACAGTCTCCAGCCTAATTATAAACAGAATCTTACCATTTCCTGGTCTTGAGGGCTCCAAGTAGTGAAGGGTGAAATGAACCTCTAAGGAGTAAGGCAGAGAGAGACCACCAGCAGCCTTACTCTTGATAAACCACATGCAAGCCTATGACAAACAGGGCTAGTGAGAGCAAATAGCCTGTCTTCTGTGAAAGCCTGACCCCTGTCCTGTGACTCTAAAGGATACAAAATGGACCCATAATTCTTCCATTTTCTTCCTTACCCCATCTCAGGCCTAGTAGCTGTTGATGAAAATCAGGTGGTGAGTTGCCAATCTACCCGTTGCTGTATCCTTGGCAGCACCCTATGAATCTTTCACTATGAACTATAAATATTAAATACAACTATGAAGAATGAGCAGTCTCCCAGTGAGCAGGAAGAAGGGAAGCTTTTTAAAATTTCTTTAAGATTCTATTTATTGATTTGAGAAAGAAAAAGGTGAGGGTGGGGACAGGGGCAGGAGCAGGAAGCATCAACATGTTGCTTCTCTTATGTGCCTTCACTGGGCAAGCCCAGGGTTTCAAACCAGCAACCTCAGCATTCCAGGTCAACTCTTTATCCATTGCATCAACACAGGTCAGGCAGAAGGGAAACTCTTGTGATGAAGATACATTTGGGAGCCTGCCAGTGATGGGGGGGGGGCAGGGGCGGCTATTCTACCATAACCTGCCTTCCCTGGGCCTGTCAGATGTTGGCACTATTTTTAGTTTTTGTTATTTATTGATTTTAGAGAGGAAGAGAGAAACATCAATTTGTTGTTTCACTTTTGCATTCATTGGTTGATTCTTGTATTTGTCCTGACTGGGAAATAGAATTGCAACCTTGGTGTATCGGGACAATGCTTTCACCAACTGAGCTACCTGACCAGGTTCCAGCACTGTTTTTCCTCAGGAAGCAGAGCAGCCACAGCAGCTAGAACAGTCTTGGTGAGCACAGACCTAGAAAGGAATAAACCGGTCAGCAACAGATGGAGGTCAAAAGCAGAATAAGAAACAGGGTCAGAATGACAGAGCAGACAAGACCCCCAAGAGTAAAGACAGAACTGAGAGGATGGATATAAAGCTGTACACACTTCACTGGATTTCCCAGGCCTGGAACACCCTGCGGAGACAATTTCCCAGTCACAGTCTTTGCATTCACTTATTTAATAATAGTTCAGAAAAAGTAACCTGGGCTGTAGAACAAGTAATCTAGTATCAGAACACTTTATCTCTCTGAAAAAGTGCATCCCCCCACCCCCAGTAGTCAGTGGTATGAATCTGAACTCTTCCTCTCTCACATTTGGAGGTCTCTTCTATGTAATCCCGAGGGTGGCTGGCATCGTCATCTTAGAATGACCCCTGAATGTGGAATTTCTGTTCTCAGGAGTCATCATTTCCACTATGAAATTCTAAGTAATAGAGAATGGAGACTAAGGATCCAAGATTAATTATCAGATTAACTTGCCTAAAATCAACTTACCTAGAGACAATTAGTCTAAAATAAATACAAATCTGCAGCATTTTCAAAAGGATTTCAGATTCACCCTTTCACTTTTTATGCTGTAGACTATTTATATAACCTTAAATTGTCAGTCAACTGAATATGCCACATACCTATTCACTTGTTTAGAATATATTGGCATTTTAACAGCATGCGTAAAGTTAGACCAAAGCATAAAATCATACTGAGCTTCATTACATTTTTCAAAGCATTTAATTTGTAAAGGAATACTGGATGAAGAAACACAAAAAAAGATACACAAAATGTCTGTACCAATTATATTTATTGCTAGAAACTTTAAGCTTTTAAAAAGTGTTTGAAAAATAGGTAACAGAGATACCCAAAAAAGTAGGAAGCAATCTCATCATTTACAAAGTGCTGCAAATTTGATAAATTTATGTTGCTGATAACACAGAAATACTCTTGAATGAATAGATATAAATCCGTGAAATACCCAAAGCATGACAAAAAAAGAAGAGAACTAAATGGCTAAAAAAATACCCAAAAGGGATCTGAGCTTTTGGCAAAGTGGTTGGAACTTTAAATATACAGGTTTTCAAAGCTCTAGCTTTAGATGAACCAATTTCAGCTGAACTGACTAGAACCAAGCCAAAGTGTTTTGCCTCTCTGGCTGCCCAGAACCTCAGTTTAGGAGTTGCAGTAGCTCTAATCCTGGATCCCTCTGAAAGGAGGTAGCTCTGGAGCAGTGAGCTACTGCTGGGGAACCAAGTGTGGCGTGACCTGAGAAGAAGGGAGTGTGTGTATGTCTGTGTGAGAGGATGCCTGTGGTGCATAAAATGAGGAGGGCTCAGTGCACTTTCACCTGGGGCGTGTGGATAGCCTGCAGCTCCCTAAATGTCTCCCCCAGCAACTCCACACCAGAGACCCACTCATTACCTCCTCCCGAAGCTGAGAGGAGGAACCAAGTGCAGGCCGACAGCTAGTCTCCCCAGGCCCACGTGAGTCCCTGAGAAACAGGCAATACAGGCAGCAGGCCCACTCGGAGCTGGTCTCCATTCCCGGCAGAGGGTGAACAGCTCTCTTAGTTCTTAGAGAGAAGATGGCCAAGAAATAACTCATTAATAAGGTCCACCTTTTCATCCAGATACAAAAATAAAATGCTGTGGTGTAGGGTTTGACATCATGCGTGGGGTACAAAACAGTAAGGAACTCCCATGATGTTCTTTTCCAACAGTCCTGAACCAGAACCATACTTGACTTATGCACAGATGTACACTGGGGATACAGACTGGAACCAGACCTGTAGAGCACTGGGGCCTGTTTGTGTACCTAAGTATGTCTATGCTACAGCACAGGCTGCACATCTGGAAAGAGGCCAGTCACTGGCCCACCACAGTAACTAGAAAGTTCCTCCTCCAGAATCCATTTGGAATGTCATGATCTTTGGGTCTCTGGCCCTTGGGACCCTCCCCCAAAGGACTCTTCTGCCAGGCCTGCAGAGTACGGCGTTTGCCTCAGCTGGCCTCAGAGGGGCCCACTAGCCAGAGGAATTTGTCCATAGTGATGATGGCAGCAGTGACACAGCTCAGATATAGTTGGCAGGGGGCTGTCGAGAGTTGAGCCGCTGCATGTGACAGCTGTGGCAGAGCAAATGTCCGTCCAGAGGGAAGCAGCAGCACCCTTCCTCGTCACTTAGCTGCATCCGGCAGTCCTAGGGAGGAAGAAGGACACCTAGTTCACCTCAGCCCAGGCACCTTGGACATCTTGAAAGTCTGCCCTGCTCTCAACACTAGATTTTTAATGACTGGAAAAGAAGGGTGGGTTGGAAGGAATGGACTTCTAGAAGAGAAACCTGGGAAAATACCTCAGCTGGGCACCAGGTGTCGCTGCTATAGTAGAAATAATGAGACAGGCTCCCATTTCCAGTGGATTCCAGGAGGCCCTAGAGTTTTAAGAATCCTGACGCTGGGGAAGCCAGATTCAGAAAAAGACTAAACAACTAGGACCAGAGTGGCTGGAGGATGAGAAAGAGACTGGAGATAGGTCACAGCACCTTCCTAATGTTCCATGCTCTACACTCCCCTACAGTCAAAATCTAGGACTTGACTCTTCCTTGGCCCCATTCCAATTCTCCTCCAGGAACCCTGACCCCCAACACTCACCTCACAGTGGTAGCACTCAAAGTGATAATCTCGGTCCATGGATATCACCCTCACAATGTCCTCACAGCCCTGAAATAATGCAGACCAACATGGGGATGAGAGCAGCATAACCACACTAACACCACCCTCCCCTGTACAGGCTCCCTCTCACAATGGGAAGATCATACAAAGGCCTTTGAAAATCCTACTGGAACTTCCCCTCCCTTTTTGGCTTCAGGGGTTGGACTTATCTACCTCTCTCATCTGTAGAGGAAGCAGAGGGAAGGAAAGAGGCAGGCTGCACAAATAACATAGGCTAAACTGGGGCTGCCGGGGACGAGGAAATGGCTAGGCACACCCTCAGCACACAGCGGAACTCATTTCTAACTCCTTCCTATGGGTCCTAAGGATTCTTTTCACCTTTTTCCAGCCCCTATATCTGGGATTTGGTGACAGTGACCTCAAAGAAAGTATCCTCCTCTAGACTGGGAGAGAAGAGACAGAGTCTGGGCCCAGTAAGGCTGTCAGACATGTCCAGGCCCGGATGTTCGGGTCAGGGTGGTGACCCTGAGAGCAGAGTCACACGGGAATCTTCAGAGAACATTCCTCAGCACCACTGCATCCTGCGGGAGGCCCAGCAGTATGTCCCCATTCCTTCCCCAGAGGCAGCAGCACTGGCTACCCTGCAGGAAAACCCAGACATACTGACCTCTGAGGGGAGGATGGGCTGGCCACAGGCTGCACATTTAGGAGCATAATTTCTGAAAGAGAGAGAGCAGAGACGAGCTAAGATTCAGAAATTCCTGAGTCCATTTCCACACCAAAGCCCAAGGGGCAGACCTACTTGTGATAATCGGTGACACAGTACACCTGGTTGGAGAAGTCTACAGTGAAGGGGATGCCATCCAGGCACTTGTTGCACACGATGCATCGGAAGCAGCCTGGGTGATAGGACTTCCCCATGGCCTGTAGGATCTGGCTCATGGAGCAGGAGGAGAATTAGTCTCTCGTTAGTCCCAGCTCTCCAGCTACCCCTCACATTCCCTGCTACCTTCCCAGGTCGATTAGATCAGTGGTTCTCAGCCCCTGGCTGTATAATAGGATCATCAGGGAGCACTTTTATAAAAAATATTTTACTTATTGATGTTTTAGAGAGAGAAGGAAGGGAGTGGGGGAGAGAGAAAAAGTGGGGGAGGAGCAGGAAGCATCAACTCATAGTTGCTTCATGTATGTGCCTTGACCAAGCAAGTCCAGGGTTTCAAATCGGCGACCTCAGTGTTCCAGGTCAACTCTATCCACTGAGCACCACGGGTCAGGCTCAGGGAGCTTTTAAAAGACCATCAGCCTGACCTGTGGTGGCGCAGTGGATAAAGCATTGACCTGGAAATGCTGAGGTCGCCGGTTCGAAACCCTGGGCTTGCCTGGTCAAGGCACATATGGGAGTTGATGCTTCCAGCTCCTTCCCCCTTCTCTCTCTCTGTCTCTCTCCCTCTCTGTCTCTCTCTCTCCTCTCTAAAAATGAATAAATAAAATTAAAAAAATAGTTTAAAAAAAAAAAAAAAAAAAAAAGACCATCAAAGCCTGGGCCCCACCCCAGAAGTATTACCCAGGCATATTCATCACAGTCTCTGGTGATGACCCAGACATTGGTATTTTTATTTACTTCCCAGATGATCTATTAGGCTGCTGGGGAAGAGAACAACTGATCTAATCCAATCCCTCTTTCTTACAGAAAACTGAGTTCCAACAGATCCTACCCAAGAGCAGAAAGATTAAAACCCAGAACCCAGTACTCCTAACGAAAATGGAGGGCCAGGCTGTGCCTGCAAAATCGGGAAGGGCCAGATCACACAGGTCTGGGGATGGCAGAATTAGGTGTCTGTTGCTCTGGGGAAGAATGGATGCGAGAGATTCATCCAGTGATGTGTTCACCTCCACACACACCTTTTCTCAGTACCCATTTACCCTGATCCCACCCCTCACTCTCCCAGAGTTTCCACTGAAGATGTTTTGCTTACCTTCTCCAAAATCAAGTGACCACAAACACAGCATTTCTCAGCTGCCTCCTGAAACCCTGAAAACTAGAGGCCAAGGGAGGATGTTACAAACTGAGAAAGACCTGATGGGTAGAACCCCAATAGGTCACCAAGAAGGGGGTCCCAGTTTGGGAGCCAATTCTAAGCTCAGGGGATCCTCTCACTCACCAGATAATCTTCCTCACAGTACACAGAGCCGTTGACGCTGTAGAAAGCCTTGCAGCGCAAAGTTCGCCCTAGGAGCAGCAGAGAAGGGGCTAGAACCTATCCTGGTGTGCAGCAGCAGGCTTCCCCACTCAGCACTCTCCTGCGTTGTGTGATATGTTTAAATCTGGACTTTAGAGCTTATCTAAATTGCTGTCTGTCCTCCCTCCCCACACAAAAGTCCCATCTGATACAATCCCAATTTGCTTTAGTCTCATTCCTGCCCATATCCTCTCTTCTCTGCTCACTGCTCTTCCAGTTCCTGGTTCTTCAACGGTTTTCTATGACCCTGTCTTTTAGGAGTACCTTCCTCTCCAGCACCTGGTGCATGGGGGGCACCTGGGAAAGCAAAGCCAACCACAGGCTGACATGGTTAAAGGAACTCCAAAAAAGGTGGTGCACAAAGCACACAGAGATGATCACATTGTCACAGGCCTTGCCTTCTGGGGCTTTTCAACCTAGGAGCCTCTTTGCCTGAGCATAGCTATCCTGTTCTCCTAGCCCTGTCTGTCTCCCTCTAGGGATACACTCTACAGAAGTCAGGACTTATTGGAGTTACTGCTGAGGATAAAGTGCTTTGTTTGAGAGCAAAGTTGGTCCCCTTTCCCGCTCCACTAGGCTGCTTCTCCAAGCTTAGAGAGACCCAGAGTCTCCAGGGTCAGAGGCAGCTCAGGATCTTCAACGAACAGACAAGCAGGACAATTCCCCATGTAACCAGCACCTAGAAACTGCTCCAGGGCATCTAAATTGCCAGGAATGGGGAAGGAGTGAGACCAGGGCAGAAAATGGGCAATTTTCCCACTTCTGCCCTCTTTTCATCAAAATCTCCACTTCCAGTTCTGCCCAGTGGTTTAGAAAAGCTGACTTAGAAACTGATGAGACACAGGGGTGTAGAGAAGAGGTCCTATAAACAGAAGGACAGAGATGAACCTAAAGAGAACCAGGCAGAGGCTGGGGACTGGGGAATGAGAGAAAAGCTGAATGCTAGAGTCAGACAGGCAGAGATAGGAGATTAAAGGTTTAGCAAAGGAATCAGAGTGGGTAAGCAGTGGGGAGGAGGTAATGAGGGGATGTGAGGGAAGGGCTGGTGAGTTAAGGCCGATGAGAGCTGGTCCCCTCCCCCCCTGCCTCAGGCCTCCTGAGCTAACAGCAGGCATTCCTGGAGCGTGATGTCATCAGCTTGGCATGGCCCGGTGGCCTGCACTCCAGTGAGGTGGCTGAACTCTGACCAGCCAAGAGAAAACCCCCCTTCTCTGCCCCCCATGGTTCCCCACTCCTTCAGCCCACCCCCACCCTTCCCACATTCCAGTCTTTCATTGTCGCCCCAAGCAACTTGGCTGCCCAAGATCAAACCCCACCAAGGAGAGGCTGGAGGGCGCGGTGGGAGTCCAGACAGGGCAAGCAGGGAGGCAGAAGAGGAAGGAAAAGAGGGGAGGGAAGAGGCTGAATAGAGGGTAGACTGACTCTAGAAGGCAGACCCAAAGGGGTAGAAGAGCCAGGTAGATAGAGCACAGAGAAAGGAAGCAAGAGAGAAGGTGGGGCAGTAATATATGTTCAGACACATGGCTGGGACAGCTGCTCTGTGAGCAAATGAAGAGGCACAAGTTCTGCTCTTGTTTCCCTAGGCACTTGTGATTGTTTATATGTATGGGGAGTGCTCGAGGCCTCGGGCCCTGGTCCAGGTCTGGGGGCAGCACTCACCACAGGAGCAGCAGACAAAGCACTGGGTGTGGTAGAGGCTGTCCAGGGCCTGGCAGGCGTTGCTTTGGCCATAGATGCCTTTGTTGCACTTGATACAGGTGCCTGAAGGGAGAGATGTTGTCACCATCACAACCCACTATCCCTGCTCAAAAGCAGGGATTCCTTGTCTTTCCTGATTGCGCCATAGGCCCACCAGTCAGAGCCTCCCTTTAATGTCTCCCCTCTGGGAAAAGAGGATAATGGAATGCAGCAAGGTGTCCACTGAACAGATTCATTCTTATTTGCTGATTAATCAAAGATATTTTCTGAGCATCTATTTTGTGCCCAGCAAAAATACTATGTTCAATACTGTGGAAAACTGGAGGAAAGTAAAAAATACAGTGCCTGGCCTTCAAATGTTTACTTTCTACTGGGGAAAAAAAGACTGAACAGGAAAAGTATGATCCCTGTTGCACCATGTGGGAGGAAAAGTCAGAGCTGCCAGTCTATTTGGGTTCAGCAGTAGACTAGAGAAAACTCCCTAGAGAAAGCAGGCCAGGTCCAGAAAGTCTCTCTGGGACCTGTTTTCCAATCTGTAAAATGAGCTGGTATTCAGCTATAGAATGACTTCTCACTGCTCTGTACCTCCAAGCTTCCAAGGATGGAAAAAGAAGGATCTGGCTCAGCAGTGGGGACTGTGCAGAGGGGACCATGTGAGTATGACTCCTGTTGGGAGGTGGCTACTGAGAATGCAGGGTGTGTTCCCAGGAAGGTTGCCTAGGAAGAGGGAAAAGAGTGGCAGAATCCCTAATGTTTCTCTGTCATTTTCTATCACGGAAGTGACAGAGCTGAACTGCTTTTCCCTGACACCCCCCTAAAATATATACATACACCTGGCTTTGGTACCCACCTTTCCTGGGTGTGTTCTTCCTTCCCTCCACTCCCCAATTCCAGGCCCATGAGTGAGGGTGAGGGCCTGTGTTTGGGGAGCAGATCCCAACGGGCCTGCCTCACCCGGCCCCACCTCTCCCCCTCGGCACACTGCCACACTCCTTGCCTGTTGGGGCCCATCCCAGTCTTTGCCCAGGGGCTCAGGAGCCCATGCAGCAGCTGCAGCAACTGATGGGCCCAGGCCTGTCCTGCTCCCACCCTCTGGCAGCTGGGCAAAGCAGTAGCCAAGGAAAAGGGCCCCTACTAAGGGCTGGTGCAGGAGGGTACAGTTAGGCTGGGGCTTCTGTCAGAGGAGGCAAACTGACCCACCCAGAGAAGAGGCCCCTACCTCTGGGTCAAAATGTGGTCTCCCAACGGGAGTGGAAATCTGCCCCAAGACGGCCATGCCAGGGGTCCTGGTCTGAGTCATTTCTTTGGGAAGCCTTGGACATTATGGGAAGAAGAGCAAACTGCTCAGGCCTGTCACCTCACCTCCTCTAACCCAGGAGATCCACACCTAGGTTCTTCCTGTCATTTTACTGCACTGTCTCTGAATTCATTTTTCCTTTTGGCTCTTATGGCTTAGCTAAAGAGACTTCTTTCCTCCCAACAGCCATTTCTTCTGGGCCTCAAAACAAAATTGCTAAATGGATCCTGTTACTATCACTTGACCAAAGCTTCAGCAGCTCTGGGCTTTCCTCTCCAAGAACAGAGGGAAAAGAACAGTGGAGAATGGGTTGAACCAGGCAGGCCCTTTCCAGCCTGCAGCCCTGCTACCTCTCTGTACCTTCCCTCCCTGGCGGGGGTTCTCTCCCTATTCACATTTCTAGTCCTAGAGAACTAGAGCATGGGGTGTCCAGGGCAGGAAAATGAAAGGTAAGAAAGGTGAGAAGATGCTTGGAAAACTGAAGAGGTCCACAGCCCTGGGTGTGAGCCCTCCACTTCTTACTGTTCTTCCTATCACAATCAGATTAGTATTTCTTATATAGTGAAGTGATGTAGGTCTTGGCTAAAAGATATTTCAAGACCCTAATATTCCCTCATAGCTGAGACATAAAATCAATCAATACTTCTTCAAGATAACCACGTGGAGGAGAGAGACAACGACCAGGTTTCCTTAACGGCAGAAAAATAAAAGGCTACTTCTAGCCTGAATTCTGAGCAGGTTATGGCCAGAACTGAAGGCCAGGTTATTTCTGGCAGTTACACAGGGTTGTTATCCATCAGAAGTGATGGTGTCCGGTGGTTATGCCTTCTGTCCTGACTTTTGAATAAGGAAATAGAGAAGTTGACACCACCAGGTCTTGGTTTAAATGCCCACGCACGCACTCAGCCAGGAGGCTGGGGCGAGCAGCAGTAAGGGTCCCTGCTTTCCGACTCAAAGCGCTTCATCCTCCCTCTCAGGTTCCATTTCCCCAACCGCGGCCACAGCTCCGCGCGTGTTAGGAAGCAGTCCCCCGCCCCCCTTCTGCCAACCCCCACCCCTCTGCCCTGCGCCGCGCGGGCGGCCCCGCCCGCGGGCACCTGGAACGCCGGGACAGGAGCTGGCACGCACGCGGCCCGCCCGCCCGCCCGGTCCCGGGTCCCCCCCACCCCCCAGCGCGCGCATTCCCCGAATTCCTGCGGGAGGAGCCTAGGCCCGCGTGGGGGCTCAGAGCTCAGAAGCCTGCTGGGGCACCGCCACTGAGGGGGGAGCAATATGGGGGATACTATCCCTGCCCCATAGTCCCCTCCCTAAGAGGCCTTCTACCGCGAAAACCGAGACGCTAAAGCTTGGGGAAGAACTGGGACTCACGAGATAATCAGGGGGGTTCGAATTCGGCAGGAATAAGCAGCCCCTAGTCTATTTGAAACCCAGTGAGAAAGTGACGTCCCTCTAGCCTCTTTTCTAGCCCCATGTCTCTGCCTGGTATCACCCGGCGCCGGCAATTTGGGTCGTCGGGGCAGTAAAGGCCGAATGTGGTGACGGGTCCCTTCCTTTCCCTACCCACTTCTCACACTCACCAAAGTAGTCCTCTCGGGCCTCCGGCTCCCGTATTCGGGGTCGGCCGGCCTCCGGAACAAACGGACCCTGCGGTTCCTCGAGACCAGACGGCTCAATCCCAGAGTTTTCCCCACGGGCACCGACCTCACGTCCACCTGTGCCCACCGTCAGGCGCAGCAACGCTGTTAGCTCATCCTGGTATCGGGCGCTCGCAGTGCAGTCCCCGTAGCCGGTCACCGAATGTCGTCCGGGTTGCGCCCCTCGTCTCTCCAAGGGCCCTGCCGCTCCCACTCCAGCCCCAGCTAGAGCCCCAGGGCTGCCCAGGGCCGGGGGATACGAGTGGCGGCTTTCCTGGCAGCCGAACCCCGGGGGCCGATGAGCGCACAGTCGGTCCAGGGCAGCGTGGAGCTCCGGATAAGCGGCCGGCATCCCTCCAGGGGAATAGCCCGCCGGAGCCCCGGCCAGAGGTGGGCCAAACATGCATGGCCCGACCGGCAAGGGACTGCCGTGGCGCTGGTCGTAGCCCATGCTGATGCCGCTGGTACGGTTGCTGCAGGGCCGACTACCTCCAGCTCCGCCAGCCCCCGCCCCGTCCAGCAGCAGGCTGCCTCGGGGGCTGGACGGCTTGCTCGCGTCGCTGGCTGAGCTACTGGCGAAGCTAGAGCGGGGGCTCAAGGCTGGGGCTGTGGTCTCCAGCCGAAAGTCTGGGGTCAATGGTTGAGGTAGAGGCAAGGCCCGGGTCGGGGGCGGCCCCACGGAAAAGGAGCTCTCGTAGCGCAGCGCCTCAAAGGAGCCGCGCGGGTTCCGCTCGGGGTCCAGGGGGCCTTGCTCCCGGGCTGGCTCCAACGGCTCATCCCCAGGTCCCCCAGTAGCTCCACGGGGCCCTGATTTCCTAGGTCCCCCCAGCCCACTCAGGCGCCCCTTGCCCGGCCCGGGGGTTCCATCAGACCCAGACCGGTTAGATTCACCCTTTCTGCGGCCGAACTTAGCGCTGCCGGAGTCCGAGAGTCTTAACTTCTCCAGCAGGCGACTGGCTTTCTCTCCTAACCGCTCCATACCCTCGGGCCTGGGGCCTTCAGCCCCCTCCCCGCCTGGCACCCTGCAGCGTCTCGGCCGCCGCTTCTCTTTCCCTGCAGCCGGACTCCGGTTCCCCGGGGGCACAGAGTAGGCACACGGATTTAGCGGACGGCCCGGATGCCCGGCGCCAGGACTCCCCCAGCATCCCCCAGCAAAAGGGGCTGCGTCCCCCCACGCATCAGGGGTTAAGCAGGGCAAGAAGGGCCTACGGCCGCGCCGTCCCGTCAGCAGGTCTATCTGTTCACGCGTCCACTTGCCCTGTCGCCCCACTGTTGCCGGCTCCCGCCCCCCTCGCTCTCACATTCAGCACCGACGGAACTTCTTTCCCAAACTTTTGTCTGCTTGGCCGGATCTACTTTCCTGGAGGGGCGGAGCTCCGAGTGGGAGAGAAACGGGAGTGTCTGCGCAGGGATCTCTGGTGCGCCGAAGGGGGCGGTAGGACCTGGTGCTAACTGTCCTGAAGGTGGAGATCCGCCGACTGAAGAGAAGAGGCGGGCAAGTTTGGGCAGCTGCTACTACATCACTCAATAATTGGGACAGGAAAAAGTTAAAGTGGGACTCTTTGCCTGCAGTTGGAATGCGCGAAGGGGCACGGTGGAATGTTGCGAATCAGAATGGACGGTGTGAGGCATGTTCTGCGCAAACACCATGACTTTGTTCCTCGTGTGGAGACTGAGAGATGGAGAGGCTGATGCAGAAGTAGTGATGATACCGGGAGGGAGTCATAAAGAGGAAGATAAGGGAACAGAAGATACATACATAAGAGGTTTAGAGATGTCTACGTAGAGTTCAGAAAGGTGAGATAGACCATATAGAGAGTTGGAGGAAGACAGGTAGCGAAAGGAAAGGGAGCAAAGGGAATCGAGGGTGGTGCAGAGACCGAAGGATGAATAGACTTATGAAAAAGACAAATTTGTGCAAGTCCAGAGAGAATGAGAGATAAAGAGATAAACTGAAATAAAGACCCGCTTTCTTAACCTAAAGCTCTGTGAGGGAAGGGGCTTTAGTGTCTATGTAAAAGGAGGAAAAGATTTGGAACTAATCTCTACCTTAAAGTTAGGACAGATAGAGGGATAGACATACCCCCCCTGGTGTTGGAAAATGAGATTTTCAGCAAATATTTCAGGTGAGTGTGATAGGAGGTCTGGTTTTGGGGCTAGCGAACGCCTCCCCCTTGGTTGGCCCACAGGAGATTGGTGATAACCCCTTGGTTGGCCCACAGGAGATTGGTGATAAATAATACATATTAAGAGGAAGAAAAGAAATGTCATTTAAAGGAGACAGCAACTGGAAAATGGTCAGGGTGGAAAAGAGGCTGATATTGGCCATAGGAAAGATCAAGAATAAGGAAAAGAAACCGTAGCTGAAGCTGAACACATCCAATTAAATACCAGCTTACTGATTTTGCCTAGACTAGCACATTAGGGGCAAGGGAGGGAGGAAATAGAATGGAGAAGGGAAATGACTCCTTTGTATTTAGATAGTAAATGAGTATAAAATCATAAGCAAACCATATTCGCCTCAACATTTTGAATACCTTTTATAATCTTAGTGTAGCCTTAGGGAATGGGGGGAGGAAAGGAGGTTAATATTTTTTTGGAAATTAATTTGGCACAAACTACTTGGCGGCTTTGTCCTAGCTGCATTGTTTCCCTGACCTCATCTCTCTTGAGAAGCAGCCTCTCTGCTTCCCTGGTCAGGCTTACAACTTTTCTCTGATCCAGAGGAGAGTTTACTATCAGACTGGAAGCAAGGAAGACTGAAAGCATTAGTAATAGAGGCGAGCTATCAGATTGCATCCAGATTGCAATTTCTTCAGAATTAACCATAGGGCTCTCCCTCCTTTCCTGTCTCCAGAAGGGGAAGGAGAACCTCCATTCTTCTCCTTCCTTCCAATTATTTACATCTAAAATATCCACACAGCCTCTAGTATTTGGAAGCTTTGCTCCACTAGGGTGAAGATGGGAGAGTAAATCTTATGAAAAGTTGAAAAGCCATTAAAGAAAGCCCACCTAGGAGTTGGTGGCGGCAGCAATGAGCACAATTGGGATCAACAGCCTGTGTTTTCAGTGAATCAGGAAGCAGACACAAGGGGGAAAGGGCACAGCCTCAGGGAAACCACTCCATAGTATGAATTGAAGCTGGGAGTTCCACAGGCCCTATTTTCTATCCCCAAGACTAATTAAGGTCTGTATATATACAGATGACTGCCAAATTCATATCTGTAGCCCAGACTTTCCTGGATTAAAAAGACTCATCTGACTACTAGTACCTCCATTTGGTTGTCTCAAAGGCATACAACACCCTAAAATGACTTCCCCTTCTCTGCCCCCTGAAAGTGGCTCCTCCAGCATTCCCTGAGTAAATGGCACCATTAATCACTTATCTGCTTAAACCAGAAACCTGAACCTCAACCTTATGTCCTCCCATAACTTCAAATCCAACTGAGTCCTATCTCTGAGGCCTATCAATTCTGCTTCCTAAATTTTGCTTTCAGCTCTGCATTCCCTTCATCACCACTATGGCAGTCAGGCCACTGTCTTTCCTCTCCTGAACCACTGCAAAAGTCTCACTACCAAGGCTTTCTCCCTCGAAACCATCTCGTAATCTAAGGTCAAGTGATTCTTCTAAAACACAACTCATTTTCCTCCTTAAAACCTTTCAGTGATTTCTCACTGCCCTTGAAGTGTAAGCTCTTTAAGATATTTAACAAGATTTCTCTACTTCTCCAGCCTCTTCTCTCAGCATCGCCCCTCCCCACACTATTCTGCAGTAGAATTGTATCTTGTCTGTCCGCTCTAGTACTTGTTCCCTATGTTTGGAATACTCCCTGGCCTTCCCTTCTCTTCTGGTTAACTCCTCCCCATCTTTAAGATATCAGTTTAAACACCATTCTGAGAAGCCTTTCAGACCACCAGACTAGGTTAGTTACCCTTACTGTATACTGTCAGGGCACCCTACACTCCCTCATCATCGCTTTTATCACAATTCGTTTCATTGCCTACTTAAATGCCTGGCTTTCTGACTAGATAACAAAATGCCTGATCAACATCTAACTTGATAAACAGTATGTCTATAGTGCTTAGCACAATATCTGTAACACCTAGTAAGCAGTCATGTTTGTTATATAAATAAATAGAAAGCCATTTTTACTTGTCAGTCTATTAAAAATTCACACACACACATACCCCTTCCTCAAAATACAGCTTGGCTAATAGAACTAAGAAATAATTATAGAACCCTATATACTACTTGGTCACACAGTGGGAGAGTGGATACCAGTGAGACATGGGAACTCTTTAAAGTCTTAATTTCCTCATGTGTAGGATACAAATAATAATAAAGTCTGCTTTATATAACTCAGTAAAGCTATTATATCTAAATCCTAATTCCCAAAAAGGGATGGAGAGAGCCTCAATTCCGCTTAGAAAAATCAAGCCCATGACTGAAATTGCCCACCAGGTGGCAGTATTACCCTGGGCTGGTCCTGTGCTGCTTCCACTGCAGAGCAAGACCAGTGGTCCTGGGGAAGTACAGGTGCAACCAGGGCTGCTTCCCCAGAGCTATGAGTGAAACCCAAAAAATAACAAAACCAACAAAACAAAAACTCAGAGACCCAGGCATATGTTGAGAAGGCCTCATATTTCTTAGACCCATCCTCCTCCTTTTCTCACCCCAGACTCTTCTGAGACATTGTTTATGCTTAGGAATAAGCCCGTTTTCTGACTTGCCATTCACAATGGGGACAGTTTCCCCCTTTCAGATAAGTCCTTTTATCCCACCAGAGCTGCCAGTTTCCACTTCCAGTAGGGACTGTGTTAAGAGGCAGGCTTGCTTTCTCAGACTGCAGAGGACATCTCATTATTCTGGGAAGCCCCATAGCCACCTGTTTCTGGGACATGGGGAGTGGGAGAAACCAGAGCTACTCCTGGTTATAGCTCTCACTCATCCTTTTCCACCTTGATTTCAATAAATGAGTTCAAGTCAGAACAGCAAGCTTTGTGGGACTGGTCAAAAGATGGGGAGACAGGTCCATTCTCATCACCTCCCTCATCTTCCTCTTCTTGGAAATTAGGATTATAAAGTTCTGGTGGAAGGAGCTGGACCTCAGCAGAAGGTAATCGGTCTGAGGGAGGACCATACACACGGTTGGCTTTAGTGCCATGCTTAGAGTTGGCGTCCAGGTGGTAACAGAGCTCCGTGAGGCGCTGGGCCCGGAAACGGGGAGGCCGGGCCACCCAGACACCTGGTTCATTAAGACTGTCCTCCTCATCTGACATCAGCTCTTCTGTCACCTCCTTCCACAGGCGTTGGTCCTCAGGTCCAAAATGCCTCATGATACTGGATCGGTTGGCAAAAAGCTATGGTAGGGTCCCAGGACAGAGATTAGGAAGAGAAACAAACTATGGATTAGGCTTGGGAGGAAGGTTTGGGAGGAAGGCTGTGTAAAATCTGTGCCCAAGAAAGCCCCAAGTCAAATCTTAGAACTGGCTCACCCTCCTCTCCTCTATCTGCCTACATTCCTGACTCTCAACTCTAGTCTCAGATGCCATGACCTCTGGCCCTTCCCTCTGTGGTATATTAGGGTTTAGAGTTCAGTATTTTGAAAGGAAGGCCTAGAAACCTACCCGGTATCTGCGACTTCGAAGTTTCTTCTCCTCTTTTTCCTTCAGGCCTTTAAAGGGGTTCAGGGAGTTGCGGTACTCACGCCTCTTAGTAAGGAAGTAGGCTACACAGGCTCCTGGCAGGGATGGAGAAGGGAGGGAGCAAAGAGCAGTTGTTCTCAGCCCTTCGTTCTGCCCTAACACTACTGGATGGGAGAATGAGAATCGCTCCTTAGACAATGGGTTTTCTTGGAGAACTCATCACCCATCAGCAAAAACAAAACAAAACATTTTTTTTTTAAGTAAAAAAAAAAAAATCCCATTGATTTGACACAGAGGAAGGGAGAGGAAACGGTGAGAGAGAGAAAAGCATTAACTCATTGTTCCACTTAGTTCCATTTTGTTGTGCACTCACTGGTTGCTTATTATACATGCCCTAACCTGGGAGGGAACTCGACACTTCAGCCCTCTGGGATAATGCTCTGTCCACTGAACCACCCGGCCAGGGCAAAAAAGGTTTATTTTAAATTCACTATGTTTAAAACCTCCTCTTGCCTGATCAGGCAGTGGTGTAGTGGATAGAGTGTCAGACTGGGATGCAGAGGACCCAGGTTCGAGACCCCGAGGTCTCCAGCTTGAGTGCGGGTTCATCTGGTTTGAGCAAGGCACACCAGCTTGGACCCAAGGTCGCTGGCTTGAGCAAGGGGTTACTCGGTCTGCTGAAGGCCCACAGTCAAGGCACATATGAGAAAGCAATCAATGAACAACTAAAATGTCACATCAGAAAAAGAACAAAGAAAAACAAAAAACCTCCTCTTCGGTTTAGCTCTCCCTGCCTACATCTATCTCTAACACTGACTCCCCCATCACCCACTAGAAAAGGAAAATTGCAATACTTTGTAACTCCTTTCCTCCTTCCCCAATTAAACTCACCCCCATTCTACTCTGCTGATAGTAAATTAAGTATTTTTTCAGTAGAAGCTTTCTTTCTTTCTTTTTTTTTGTAAAATGGTGGCTTTATTTGTCACTTAATCACCTTATTTCAGCTTTGCCATTTTGGCATACACAGCGACAGTCCCTGGAAGGTGGGGTCAGATGCCACTCACTGTGGGTGGCCATTAACCACAGAGCATGTGCTTGAGTCCCACCGATGGTTAGAGGCTGCAGGCAGGATTGCGGGGCTCGAGCCCATGAGCCTGGGGGCTGCTTCTCTGCCTGCCAGTAGCTGCAGCATTCCCATGTGTGGGGCCAAGCAGACCGATGGGAGGGTAGGTGTCAGGTCTTGGCTCAGGACTGGTTCTGACAAAGATACATGTGATATGGTGGTACACCCTGGACTGGGGGTTGAACTGACCCATTGGGCCCATTCTGGTTCTGCAGCTGACTTGCTGGTGGTTTTAAGCAAGTTGCTACTTATCCCTTGGTTCATCTGTTTTCTGGTTAGCGTTGCCAGTGAGGACTCCTAGGAGCCGTCCTGACTCAGACAGGTGTCAAGTGTGCCACCTCTACTGAACTGTGACGTTGGCTCTCTTCAGCAGTAGCATTTCTTTTTTTTTTTTTTTTTTTTTTTTTACAGAGGCAGAGATAGACAGGGACAGACAGACAGGGAGAGAGATGAGAAGCATTAATCATTAGTTTTTCGTTGCATGTTGCGACTTCTTAGTTGTTCATTGATTGCTTTCTCATATGTGCCTTGACCGCGGGCCTTCAGCAGACCGAGTAGCCCCTTGCTGGAGCCAGCAACCTTGGGTCCAAGCTGGTGGGCTTTTTGCTCAAACCAGATGAGCCCGCGCTCAAGCTGGCGACCCCGGGGTCTCGAACCTGGGTCCTTCCGCATCCCAGTCCGACGCTCTATCCACTGCGCCACCACCTGGTCAGGCTAGCAGTAGCATTTCTAATGCTTCAGGGTTGGCTACAGACAAACAACAGAAGAGCTAGGAAAATAGAAAGGCCAGGACATAATACTTAGGAAAAAAAGGGCAGGCCGGGATTCTGATCTCCTATTCATAACATCCTAGATTCAGGCCCTATGTACACATCACATATGATTGTGTTCTAGCCCTTTCCTTCTCCCATTTTCACTTCAGACTGGGTAGGAGAAAAAGCAATTAGACACAATCCTGTGAATACTGTAGGTGAAAAGCAAAAAAACTTTTTTTCTTTTTAGAGAGAGGTGAAATGAGAAAGAGAGAAAGTGAGAGGAGGAGGGAATGGGAAGCATCAACTCGAAGTGGTTGTGTCTCATCTGTGCCTTGACCGGGTTTCGAACTGGCAACCTCAGCATTCCAGGTCAACATTTATCCATGCCCACTGCAGGTCAGGCTCCAAAAAACCTTTTTTAATTCACTATTTTCAAAACCACCTAAATCATCTCCACTATACCTCTTCTCTTCTGACCAGGAACAAGGAGGAAGGATTAGGGAGTTACTGTAACTTGGTTTTTCTTTCCTTTTTTTATTAAGTGAGAAATGGGGAGGCTGATAAACAGACTCCTGCATACACCCCTGCGACCAGGACCCACAGGGGAGAGTAAGAGAGAGACAGAAGGAGAGAGAGAAAAGGGCAGAGGTTGATTTAATGGTGGGTGCCCCAGGCGTGCATGCTGGGCACCGACTTCTGAAGGGCCCCACAAAACCTCAACTTTACACGTTTTTCTAATGTAAGGGGCCCAATATTTTCTTCTGCGCCCAGAGCCTCAACTGACCTTAATCCACCTCTGGAAAAGGGAGGGGGGTGGAGAAACAGATGGTGGCTTCTCTGTGTGCCCTGACCAGGAATTGAACCTGGGCTGACGCTCTACAGGTAAGCTAACCCGCCAAGGCCTAACTCAGTTTTTTCTTACCTTTCAGTTCCTTATCAGTGTAATTGTGGGGACTGGTCACCAGCTCCTGCTTGAGCTTCTCCAGAAGGAACTTCACTACTGAAATATTCCAAGAGGATTTGATGCTGCCACAAAAAGAAGAGAGTGAATAAGGCAGTCGGCATTTTTGAAACCAAAGAGAGAATCCCAGCACTAATCAACTTTGTGGTAAATTCCGCCATGGCATAAGAGAGGATACAAGAGGCATTGGTGTGTCCAAAGCCATAGCCTCACTGTTATATTAGAGCAGTCCCCTCAACTTCCCACTCCTCAGCAAAGTAGGCTGTGAGTCATTTCCCTTCAGTGGATCATACCTTTCAGACCCATTAAATCGCTTGTCATTGGTGATGTGGTTATGCACATTGTGGACCAATTTCTAGGGGGAAAAAACAAACAGAATCAAGCAGGAGTGTATATAAAAAACCCTCCACTGTTCCTACATATAGTCCCCATAGGGTTTTCTGCCTGAATCCTTCCCACAGTCTGGGTACCATTTCTGTCAATGTCTTTTCTTAGCCAGAGAGCCTATCCAAGTTACTATTTCTAATGGGGTCCCCTTTCAATTAAATTGTGTGAAGACTCCAAGATCATCCCTGGTCTGACTTCTGCTCCTAAGGAATATGATCACTAGAGCAGAGGGTCTCAGGCATTTCCACAAACATACTCCCAGTAGCAAGGAGAGAGTGAATATACACCAGGGCTATTGCAAATGGACATTTCTTGAAGCCGCTATACATGCAAATTTAAAAAATTTCTTCACAACCATCTGCTTCTGTCTCCATCCCTCCCCTCCTTCTCTTCCTCTTCCCCTCCTGCAGCCAGTGGTTCAGTTGGTCCAAGTGCTGGTCTCAGGCACTGAGGATAGCTCGGTTAAAAAAAAATAGCCCTGGCCAGATAGCTCAGTTGCTTAAAGCGTCATCCGGAAGCAAAGAGGTTGCTGGTTTAATTCTCGGTCAGTGCACATACAGGAACAGATCAATATTCCTGGCTCTCCCTTCCTCTCTCACTAAAATCAATAAATTTAAAAAAAAAAACACAAAAAACAATATAGCTCAGTTGATTCCAATGTTGGCCCCAGATGGGGTTGCCAGGTGGATCCTGGTGGGGACGCACGCAGGAGTCTGTCTCACTATCTCTCCTCCTCTCACTTAAAAAAAAATTCTTCACAATATATATCTGTATTTCTTTTAATATATAAATATCCTCCAAAATCTTCTAGTAAAATTGACAACCCAGGAAAATGAGCCAGGTATATCCCTTTGCACATTACAAGTCTCAGGGGCACACACATTATGGTCTGAAAAACACAAACCTAAAATAACAGAAATGTGAAACAGAGAGGACCTCGGAGACTCTCACACAGCCTCCCTTTCACATCATTCAACAGGCTGTCTTTCAGCTTAGCTTCTACACATTTACCATGGGTCCTCACTAGTTTTTTGAGTCAGCTTATTGTACTATTGAACATCTCTGTTAAAAAATTCTGACCTAGCCTGACTGGCTGTGGTGCAGTGGATGAAGCATTGACCTGGAATGCTGAGGTCCCATGTTCGAAACCCCAAGGTCACCAGCTTGAGTACAGGGTCGCCGGCTTGAGCAGGAGATCATTGACATGATCCCATGGTCACTGGCTTGTCTGGAGCACCCCCCACTGCCTTCCCTGGCATGAGTTGATGCTTCTCATCTCTCTTCCTTCCTGTCTCTCTCTATCTCTCTCTAGTGCACACTAAAAAAAAAAAAATTGCTTTAGATGCTCCAAAATATGACCCATTTTGTTCATAACAGCACCTGAAACATTTGAAGACAGCTTTCATGTAGTCTCAAAGTCTTCTCTTACCCAGTCTAAATACCCCCACATGCTTTAGCCACTCCCCATGACAGAGCTTCCAAACAGACTTGTTGTGAAACTGTGAGGCTCTATGGTTTGCCAGCATCTCTCTTACAGCGTGGCACCTGGAACCGAATCTAACTTATTAGTTGAGGTCTGGCCAAAGGCAGCCTTACTTCCTTAAGTGGAACTCTACTCTTCTAAGAATGAAACCCAAGATGGTGTTACCTTAGCAACCCCATTCCTACTCATAGTGTCACAGGCTTCATTCATACTGAACCTGTAGTCAACTCAAGTTCATTTTTCATATGTATTACTATCTCTACCATTCTGCAGATTTAAAAAATTTTTTAATTCAGGATTTAACACTTATTCCTATTAAATTTAGTCCTTTTGTTTCTGATTATATTTTTATTCCAAGTTCTTGCAGTCAGTGGATGTTACCCAGTCCTAAGTTGATGGACCTGCTCAAGCTTGACCTCAAGGCATCAGCTTCAGATTCAGAAATGCCCAACTTACCCTTCTACCTCTGTGGCTGACTAACTGTATCAACTTAGGGGTTACTGTTCATTCTTTGGGACTAGGGCCTCCACTCTATAAAAAAAGACGATTACACTAACTTCATATTTGACAGAGTTACTTTATCTCTTAGAAGCCCAAACTTAAGGAATCATGTGGGGAGTGTGAATGCTTCAGAAAGAATTTGAAAGAGTTGCAAAAGACAGAAAAAATAAAAAAAGTCACATAGTTTCCAATTCAAGTGGCTTGAAAGAGATGAGCTGATAAAAATCAAACCAAGCTTGAAGTGGAAAGGGAAAATACTCTAGACAATAATAAGTGTTAAGACTGTACAGGCTGCTGGCTCAACTACCTCCTGAGTGAGCTAAAAATAAATTCCACAAGGGGTGGCTGGGATTGGGATGTGCAGCATTCCAAGGAATTAAGAGTTCTGGTTTGGTCCTTTTGGATCCTAGCAGCAATCCACAGCAGCCTCAGAAGATCAGAGAGATTGCCTCTCTGATTCCTCTTCAGAGCTAAAGGTTACAATAGCAAAGATCTGCAATCTATGCTTCTCCCTCTAAACCCAGTCTGGCACAATAACATTGTAAACCTTCCTCTGCGGTGGACAGCACAGTTCCCTAACTGGCCCTCCTTCTCAAGTGCTATAATGAGTGAGCATGCTGTCCTCCCAGAAGGTCTGCTGTTCCACCAAGTTCTCCAAAGGGCAGGATGAAGCCAGGTCTCAACACTAAACCTCTGACTGGAGACAGTAGGCAGGAGAAGAATGGAATTATTATGTATTTATTCATAACTTAAACACTGGAGATTGGGGAAATCCCTTGAAATGCCTCCGTTTTATCACTGGAAACAAGGTGGACTTCTTGGGCCAAAATCCATGACAGAGAAACTAAGCCCATTCCCTATTCCTGATAAGTGAGGAGATGTCTCTGAACATAACCAAAATCTGAAATGAAGGTTAGAAACCTGTTGATATTGATTATGGTTTCTTCATTCCTAGAAAAAGAAAGAGCCCCTCAATGTAAAAACAAAACAAATAAAAGGGAGAGTAAGAGTAGGATCTCTTAGAAAAAGGAAAAGGAAGAAAGAAGTAATATAAATAAAGGAGGTATAAAATGTTTTCAATCTTTGCTACGACTGTAACAAGAAGAAATAGACGATATACTGTGATAAGATTTTGGCTGGATGTGAGTGGTGATCTCCATGCCTAACCACAACTCTCAAGTTACTTCATCAGCCTTTATCCAGGGAATGGAAACCTGTTACATTCGATATGAACATTATATGGCTAAAGAATACCTCCATGGTTATCAGAAAGATGGTTTTGGGCACAGAGTTGATCCAGAGGCCTGTGGTCACCCTAGAACAGGGTTTCTCAACCTCAGCACTATTGACATTTTAGGCCAGATAATTGTAGGGCACTGTCCTGTGCACTGCAGGGTGTTGTGCGACATTCCTAGTGCTTTAAGCCATGCCGAGGCTCTAAACAGACCTGGTTCAGGCCAGTGCCTTCTTTGCCAAGAGCTCTTAGACTCATTAGAATTCCCAAACCTTTGTAACTGATCTTAGTGTCCAGTGGTCCTCTGCATCTTTGGGGTTTGGGACCACCTCAGGACACCCTAGCATTTCTGCCCAAAGGTCCCCTTGCTGCTTACCCTGAACACTGGTAATCTGTAGGCGTTTTCAGTGCCATCTTTCAGTGGCCAAACTGCTCATTCCCTTAAAGATCTTCCCATTAAGATTAATAGATATTTGGGAGATGTGATATAATGCCCTGTTTTAAAATGCAAAATATTAAATATATTTTGAAAAGTCTAAAAAAGTTCCATTGGGCCTGACCAGGCGGTGGCACAGTGGATAGAGCGTCAGACTGGGACACAGAGGATCGAAGTTTGAAACCCTGAGGTCACTGGCTCCAGCGTGGGCTCATCTGGTTTGAGCAAGGCTCACCAGCTTGAACCCAAGGTTGCTGGCTTGAGCAAGGGGTCACTTGGTCTGCTATTGCCCCGCCCCGGTCAAGGCACATGAGAAAGCAATCAACAAACAACTCAGATGCCACAACAAAGAATTGATGCTTCTCATCTCTCTCCCTTCCTGTCTGTGTGTCCCTCTCTATACCTCTCTGTCTCTGTCATAAGGAAAACAAACAAACAACCCCCCCCAAAATATATATATAAATAAAAAAGTTCCATTGGTGGCAGGGGACTGCTTATCCCTACAGCTATGGAACAATGTCCTTGCTCCTCCCACTCCAGTAAGATTCAGTATACCATTCATTCAATACGGGAAGTTTAAAATCAACCCACACTTCACTCTTCATTTATCTTTCCAGACTGAAGATAAATTCATAGAAATTAAGCTCACTCACAGAAAGTACCAGATCCCGCTTGCGCCTGGAGTTCTTCTGCCCACTCCCTCTGGTCCTGCATGGGGAAGCAGTAAACCCTAGAGAGTGTCTCAGCTCCCCAGTTCCCCCTGGGCCTGACACTTCCAAGGCACCTTCCAGCGCAGCAGCAGCACTGAGCATGTCCTCAGGGCGAGGCAGTGGCAGCTTGGTTCCATTTTCTGGCCCTGTCTCTGAGGTTGCCCGCTGGATAGCCAGTTGTGTGGCTGGTGAGAGCTGCTTGGCATAAGCAGAGACCAGCACCCGCTGTACTGCACCCTCAGAGGCCACATAATCATCCACCAGCTAAGAACATAAAAAAGAATAGCCTATTAGCCAGCCAGGCTTAAAGGAACCTGGTTAACCATCAATCTTTGGCCAAGAATAAAGAACAGAGAGTGGAAAGCGGTGGGAATCTAGCACAGTCTTTAATGGTCAATGGCTTGTTTCTATGGGACTCCTATGCGAGTGCTAGGCAAATATTTCTGTGTGTATAGGGCCTCTCGTTTGGGGTCATTGATACAGGACTGATTATAAGGATAAGGCATGTTTCTGATGCTTTACTTGTGAGAGGTCATTTATATTTGCTCTTGGGTATAAGAACTGGAGTGTTTTGTCTAAAAGGGTTTGGGGGTCCCTGGCCAGGTAGCTCAGCTGGTTAGAGTATCAGCCTGGCATGCTGAGGTCAGAGCACATAGAAGAATCAACCAATGACAGCATGAATAAGTGGAACAGCAAATTGATCTCTCTCTCTTTCTTCTTTCTCTAAAATTCAATCAATAAAAAAATTGTAAGGAATTGGGGGAGGAAGTGATGACAAGAAAGGAAAATCAAGCAAGAGATGGAAGAAAATAAAATGGTAACAATAACAAAGAGGAGGAATTGGAGAAAAATGGGAGAGCTAGAAATCTCCAGAGAGGCTGGCACCAACGCCCCCCTCCATTCCTGCTGTGGGGCCAGTATGTGTCCTCACTTTGATCTGCCCTGGCCATTCAGCTGCCACTGCCCTGACATCTACTTGCCTGACTGTGCCTCACTCAAGGACATACAGGGCAGGGAAAGGAAGGAGGGAGAAAGGGAGAGAGACGGAAGAAAGGAGGGGGAATTTCTGCAGCCAAGAAAACTAAACAGTAAAGTGCGGGGGGGGGGCACAGAAAGAAGCGGGGGAGGAGGCTGAGATTTATAGACGTGTGAGCTGCTTGCGCTGGGAAATGTAATTCCATCCTGTTGGCTTGGAAGCCTTCCCTGCCTGAAGGAACCACAGCTCAGGGCATTGCCGGGCCTGTTACCCTCCTGCCTCCTCCCACCTTCTCATTTCTTCCTCCCGCAGCCCTCCAGATCACCGGTAGTCCCGGCCATGTACAGACTGGCAGTAGCCATCACCTACCAACCTGGCTAGGCCTGTAGGCCAGTGGTCCCCAACCTTTTTTGGGCCACAGACCGGTTTAATGTCAGAAAATATTTTCATGGACAAGCCTTTAGGGTGGGACGGATAAATGTATCACATGACCGAGACAAGCATTACGAGTGAGTCTTAGACGGATGTAACAGAGGGAATCTGGTCATTTTGAAAAAATAAAACATCGTTCAGACTTAAATATAAATAAAATGGAAATAATGTTATTTATTCTTTCTCTGCGAACCGGTACCAGTCCACAGCCCAGAGGTTGGGGACACTGCTTTAGGGGACAGTGACCAACTGCAGTGTGACACTGGAGGGGGACAGGGGAGTTTGTACATTCCTTTCTCAGACCCAGCCGATGGCCTGGGCACTGCATCCCTGTTTGCACCCTGTGTTCTGCTCCTCTACTCCTTCCTGGGTGTCTGGGCCTTGTCTGGAGGGGAGGAGGAAAAGGGAAAGGGCAGAGGAAGAACCTGGGGGAGGAGAGCTGACAGACCTCCCACTGTCTCTCAAGCGGCAACACATCTGTTATTTCCCATCCCTATGATCTCTATAGTTGCTCCATCTCCTTTTCATACTTCCATGTGTGACATTCTGCAGTTTTTACTCTACTCAGCCAGGATTTCCCTGCTCATATGGCCCTGAGCAATAAAGAAACTGAAATAGCACAAAGTACTTCTGTGTCTTTTCCTGCTCACAAATATGCTCACTTGCCTCCCTCTTTCTCCTTACATTATTCTCTTACTGTTTAACTCTCAATGGCCCGCTTCTTTTCCTAATTTTCTTTTCCTCTGCCTTCTTCCCACATTATTTCATATTCTCTCTTGCAGAAATTCTCTTTTCATTTAGATTCACCATTTTTGTGTTCCCTTTTTTCATTTTCTCTCCTTCCTCAACCCTTCATTTCCACCTGCCTCTTTCCCTCCCTAGCCTGTCTTCTATTATCTTTGTCCTTCTTCTCACTCTTTCCTTCTCTCTCTCTCTACCTCTGCATCTCTCCCCTCTCATCCCCCTCTCTCTGTACTGAATTCCTCTTGGCAAGCAGAGGGCCCGTGATAAAATATAAATGAGCCGTCTGTGCACGGCAGGCAGTCTCGCCAGGAGAGGCAGAGCTCATGGAGAGCTGAGACAGCTGTGGAGAAGGTGCCACACGGCTACTGAGGGGAGGGAAGGGCACCCCATCACCACACACACCAGAAATGACCTCCTGCCAAAGAGGCTATGGTTCAGGAAGAAGACAGGAGTGTTGATTATCTCTGAAGGCAAAGGAAGCTTGGTACTGTTCTATTTCATCAAAAATACAATAGAATAAAGGCTTAAGGAGGGGGAAAATACAGAAAGAGAGAAAAACAGAAAGGCCAGGAAAAGCACTAAGAAGCAACAATACTCGTGTCCTGCTCTGCAGCCATACTCACAGGATTGAGCATCGGGGCCCCCTCGCTGGCAGCCAGGGCACATCCCGGGGGCCGCACATCTCTCTGAGTGGCTGGGAAGCCCAGAGGCCCAGGCCCTACCGCCAAGGCTGCTCCCAGCGGCTGCTCGACCACCACCTGCACACTGCTGCCCGCGCTGTCACACTCCTCTTCCATGGCAGACACGGCCTTGCAGGCTTCTCCGGGACTTTCCTTGAGAGGCCCAGGCTCCTCAAGTGGTGAACCATGTGCCCGGCTGTCCCCATCTTCATCAGGGGTGGACACTTGCCCTTGCCTCAACTCACCTACTTCCTCCTGGAGATGTTTTAACAATTCATTGTTGGCCCTGGCAAGACCCAGAGCGGCCTCAGCCAGACCCACTGCCTTATCTACCTGCTGGTAGATAATATGCAGGAGCTGCTCTGAACTTTGAACTGCCAAGCCATGTCCGGTCACTGTGATAGGGGTGCTGGGAGGAGGATTCCCGCCCCGAGAGCCTGTGCTGCCCCCAGGAGTCTCGCTCTTACAGGCACAGCAGCAGCATCTGGCCTCACTGCCACTGGGAGGGGAGAAGAGGATGGTGGCACTGAAGGACATGGCTGACGGAATGAGAAACAACCACGCTCACACTGCTGGACTACTCCAAAAGGTGTCCCCAGTCAACTGGACTTCACGAGCTGGGTAAGAAGCACTGGCCTCTTTGGACTCACTTCTCTTTCTCACAGAAGGTGATCAGAGGAGCCTGTGCACCAGGACGTGCATTCTGTGAAGGAGTAGGCAAGCCATGCAGGAGCACACAGTCCAAGGCTGCTTCTCCTAGTCCTGCAGCGGAGAGACAGACGCCACTTTCTGTCTGCAGATCCTGTGCTTCCCTAGCACAACACACTAGGTGTCACATTCACCCCTACGGGAAGGGTCGTACCTACGAAGCCCCCCCGATGAACACAGTTTTAGAAGGTAGAGGCATTCTTCCTGCACCCAAACATGGAACCCCTACCACTCCAGCCTAAGGAGCAGACAGGGGACTTGAAAGGACCACAGGATCTGAGAAGATTAGAAGATTAAGGAAGAAAATGTAGGTCTTTCTCCTCCTCCTCACTATCTTTGCTGTAATAACAAGTATTGTATTTTATTGCTTTGACATCATTCCTTAAGGAGATGAGAACACTTCACATAGGTTATCTCATCATTGAGGCCGCTCTAGGAAACACATATTACACCAGTTCCAGAGAAAAGACATGCGAAGAAGTTATATATCTTTTCCAAGGTCAGAGGAAGACAACAGAATCTAGCTATCTATTTTCAGTCTAGTGTTTATTATTTGAACTGATATCACTTTTTGTTGACATAAAGAATCATGACTTTATCCTCTCTATAATTTTCACACAGATGCATTCAGAGTAAGACTCCTAAAAATAAGAAATATGCTGATCACTGCAGTCCTCAACATGTCATTGACCTCACACTATTATATCATTAATGCTTTGGGGATGGAGTAGGGAAATGAAGGGAAAAGCTGGATCAGAGAATTGAGCTGCAGTAACCTAGGGTTGCAGAGCCCTGTGCTCTGCTATACACTTCGGCCTCCATCTCTATATAAGGTGTGTTCTGAATCCTTCAGCCCAGAGAGATCACCTCTGGGGTCTCTGGTCTCCACTTCTCATGCTCCTTAAGGAAGAGGCAAAGTTCAACAGGACTGTCTAAATAGTTAAGAGCTGCTACTTTGCCCACATGACCATCCCCCATGAAAGGAGAAACCAGAATACCAATGATAAACCAAACAGCCTCTCTTTTGAATCACTGTAGTTAACCAATTAGACCGCTCCAGAAGAGAGAGAAAGAGAGAGAGAGAGAGAGAGAGAGAAGAGGTAGGAAGGTTGATTTGTATCACTAGGAGCACTCCAAGGAACTTCATACTGTCCTTTTCTAAATGACACTTGATTACAGGAAAAAGAATCCTTCTGTCTGAAGCTCCCTAATGATAAAATCTTAAGTATGTTTATAATTTCCTCAAGAGATACATTTCTATCTTACCTTGCAAATTTTAATATCACAATTAAAAAGAGAGGAAGAGCCTGACCTGTGGTGGCGCAGTGGATAAAGCGTCGACCTGGAAATGCTGAGGTCGCCGGTTCGAAACCCTGGGCTTGCCTGGTCAAGGCACATATGGGAGTTGATGCTTCCAGCTCCTCCCCCCTTCTCTCTCTCTGTCTCTCTCTCCCTCTCTGTCTCTCCCTCTCTCTCTCCTCTCTAAAAATGAATAATAAAACATTTTAAAAAAAAAGAGAGGAAGACGTCAGAAAAATTGTTTGTATACTGAGATTTTGGGGATTTTTTTTTTATTTAAGTTTTTTTTTTTAATAATTTTTATTTATTCATTTGGGGGGAGAGAGAGAGAGAAAGAAGGGGAGGAGCAGGAAGCATCAACTCCCATATGTGTCTTGACCAGGCAAGCTAGGGTTTTGAACCAGCAACCTCAGTGTTTCCAGGTTGACGCTTTATCCACTGCACCACCACAGGTCAGACGGGGATTTTTTTTTTAAATCAGCAATCTCATTTTAGAAACAGGTAATATTGGCCTGACCTGTGGTGGCACAGTGGATAAAGCATCATCCTGGACCGCTGAGGTTGCTGGTTCAAATCCCTAGGCTTGCTGGTCAAGCAAGGCACATACAGGAAGCAACTACTACAAGTGGATGCTTCTTGCCTCTCCCACCGCTTTCTCACTCCCTCTCATTTCCTCTCTCTCTAAAAATCAATTAAAAAAAAAAGACAGGTAGGCCCTGGCCGGTTGGCTCAGCAGTAGAGCGTCGGCCTGGCGTGAGGGGTCCCGGGTTTGATTCCTGGCCAGGACACACAGGAGAAGCACCCATCTGCTTCTCCACCCCTCCCCCTCTTCTTCCTCTCTCTCTCTCTTCCCCTCCCACAGCCGAGGCTCCATTGGAGCAAAGATGGCCCGGGCGCTGGGGATGGCTCTGTGGCCTCTGCCTCAGGGACTAGAATGGCTCTGGATGCAACAGAGCGACGCCCCAGAGGGGCAGAACATCGTCCCCTGGTGGGTATGCCGGGTGGATCCCGGTCGGGCGCATGCCGGAGTCTGTCTGACTGCCTCCCGGTTTCCAGCTTCAGGGGGGAAAAAAAAAAAAAAAAAAAAGGACAGGTAACATCAATGTCTTTGAGGTACTCAACGTATAAATCTGACAATGCATTTTAATTTCATCTGGTTGTTAAAGAATAGTCTTCATCTGTTCTTTCCACTCTTTAGATCAAGAAACACTTTTCTGTGCCATATACTTACTCCTTGCAAGAACTGAACTCAAATCCATTATAGTTTCTCTCTGTCATTAGAGTCACTGGAAGGCACAACTAAGCCTAAAACTAAAGGTTAAAGCCAAATTAAAATGAAAGGTTAAAGGAAAGCACTAAGTGATTCCAATGTCAATTCATGGATGAATCATTTCTATATCCTCTTCCTTCCTAAATAAAGGCCTACACTGCTCCTGCAGGGTTTTTCATTTTTTTAACCAACATCATGCTAGTTTAATCTGAAACATGGGTATTGTGAAAAAAAGAAAGTTAAATTATGTAGATGTGCCTGACCTGTGGTGGCACAGTGGATAAAGCGTCGGCCTAGAACACTGAGGTTGCCAGTTCGAAACCCTGGGCTTGCCTGGTCAAGGCACATATGGGAGTTGATGCTTCCTGTTCCTCCACCCTTGTGTCTCCTCTCTCTCTCTCTCTCTCTCTCTCTCTCTCTCTCTCTCTCTCTCTCCTCTCAAATGAATAAATAAAATCTTTAAAAAAGTAATTATGTAGATGATAATATATACATGCTTGTCAGTTAGGTCAATATTGATAAAATCAGAAAGTAAGATATACATATACTTTAAAAAAAGAAATTAAGAGCCCTGGCTAGATAGCTTGGTTGGTTAGAGCATCATCCCAAAGCACGGAGGTTGCCGGTTCGATCCCTGGTCAGGGCACATACGGGAACAGATCTATGTTCCTGTCTCTCTCTTTTTCCCCCTTCCTCCCTTGCTAAAATTAATAAATAAAAAAATTTTTAAAATTAAGATACATGGCCCTGGTCGGTTGGCTCAGCGGTAGAGCGTCGGCCTGGCATGCGGGGGACCCGGGTTCGATTCCCGGCCAGGGCACATAGGAGAAGCGCCCAATTGCTTCTCCACCCCCCCTCCTTCCTCTCGGTCTCTTTCTTCCCCTCCCGCAGCCAAGGCTCCATTGGAGCAAAGATGGCCCGGGCGCTGGGGATGGCTCCTTGGCCTCTGCCCCAGGCGCTAGAGTGGCTCTGGTCGCGGCAGAGCGACGCCCCGGAGGGGCAGAGCATCGCCCCCTGGTGGGCAGAGCATCGCCCCTGGTGGGCGTGCCGGGTGGATCCCGGTCGGGCGCATGCGGGAGTCTGTCTGACTGTCTCTCCCCGTTTCCAGCTTCAGAAAAATACAAAAAAAAAAAAAAAAAATTAAGATACATCAAGTTGGGAACCTGGGTGAGGAACTTTTCTGATACCAACTGACGATAGCTACACTCTTGCCCCAAACACTCTTGCAAAAGGCCTTTACCCTTGCCTGCACAGTGCCTGCCTCGAATCCTTCCCTCCCTCTTAAATGATCTTTCCAAAAACGCACTGAACAATAAGTTTAAAAGGGGGGTGGGGGGGTTCTCAACCTGCTGCACCACTTAAGAGCTGTGTGAACTGAGGCAAATTTTTCACTTTTTTTTTGGATCCCCAGAGTTTTCATCTCTGCCAACTTTGTTTTTGTTAAGATCATACACAGAGTGCTAGATCTACAGAGTAAGGCAGCTACAGAATGCGGCACACGGTCAGTGCTCCACACTAGCTGCTGGACAATACCATGATTATTCCTGAAACATCTGTGTTCCCACCCTGGACACCTATCCTGATTTTCTAATCTTAAAAAAAAGCAAAGCAGACCTGGCCATTTAGCTCAGTCAGTTAAGAACACTGTCTTGAAACAACAAGGTTGCAAGTTCGATTCCCAGTCAGGGCACACATAGAAAGCAACCAAAAAATGTACAATTGAGTGAAGCAACAAATGTTTCCCTTTCTCCCCTCTCTCTCCCTTCTTCTTTCTGTCTCTCTAAAAATCAATAGAAGTTATGCCCTGGCCAGATAGCTCTGGAGTGTTGTCTCAGAGTGCGAAGGTTGCCTGTTCAAATCCCCCATCAGGGAACATACAGGAACAGCTCGATGTTTCTGTCTCTCTCTCCCTGCCTCTCAAAACAAAACAAAACAAACAATGGTTTGAAATGAACTTTGGGGGATTTCCCCTAAATTTGTCTCAAAAATTCTAAGAGTAAATTCAAATCTCCAGGATGTATTTATAGGTACAAAACCTTCTACGGTGCAAATTAGAAAGATAATTAAGAAAACAGAGTATGTGCAATTATTTACTATAGCACCTGGCTTTAGACTAAGAATAATATTCAACTCTGCTAGTTTTTAATAATAAATATATTTTTGTATTGTGAATTCTTTTCCCTCAATTTCTTTCTACTTTTCTATTTTGTGTATTAACATACTATGTCCATTTTAGAATGTCCAATTTAGGACAACAAATAGGTGTTTTTCTTGAATTAAGTACAGTGCACTGTAGCACAATGGGAATTCAAATAACTCTTTTTTGGTTTCTATAAATATTATTGCTGACTTAATTTCCCTGCCTCCTGTTCTAGTCTCTCACATAAACTCTAAGTCAGTGGTCCCCAACTTTTTTGGGCCACGGACCGGTTTAATGTTAGAAAATATTTTCACGGACCAGCCTTTAGAGTGGGACGGATAAATGTATCACGTGACCGAGACAAGCGTCAAGAGTGAGTCTTAGACGGATGTAACAGAGGGAATCTGGTAATTCTTTAAAAATAAAACATCGTTCAGACTTAAATATAAATAAAACGGAAATAATGTAAGTTATTCATTCTTTCTCTGCGGACCGGTACAAAATGGCCCATGGACCGGTACCAGTCCGCAGCCGGGGCTTGGGGACCACTGCTCTAAGACATTGAAATGAAAGAACAAGGAAAGAAACTGAGTCAGCAGATAATAAAGGATCATTTCACATTATAATATTTACTAACCAGATAACTTAGATGCTGGATAGTGATTAAAAACAAAACAAGCCTGACCAGGTGGTGGCGCAGTGGATAGAGCATCGAACTGGGACATGGAGGACCCAAGTTCAAGACCCTGAGGTCGCCAGCTTGAGCGCAGGCTCATCTGGTTTAAGCAGGGCTCACCAGCTTGAGCCCAAGGTCGCTGGCTCAAGCAAGGGGTCACTCGGTCTGCTGTACCCCCAGTCAAGGCACGTGTGAGAAATCAATCAATGAACAACTAAGGAGCCGCAACAAAGAATTGATGTTTCTCATCTCTCTCCCTTCCTGTCTGTCTGTCCCTATCTGTCCCTCTCTCTGACTCTCTCTGTCTCTGCCACAAAAATAAATAAATAAATAAAAATTAAACAAAAAAACAAACCAAAAAAACCCACTAATTTCATTAGTTACACAATTTCCACTACTAAAGGTGAACAAGGTTTTTTGTTTTGGAGGTTTTTTTTTTAGAGAGAGACAGACAGGAAGGGAGAGAGATGAGAGGCATCACCTTGTTGTTGTGGCACTTCAGTTGTTCATTGATTGCTTTCTCATATGTGCCTTGACCAGGGGGCTCCAGCTGAGCCAGTGACCCCCTTGCTCAAGCCAGTGACCCTGGACTTCCAGCCAGCGACCTTTGGGCTTAAGCCAGCGTCCATGGGGCCATGCTTATGATCCCACACTCAAGCCAGCAGCCCCGTGCTCAAGGTGGTGAGCCTGCCCTTAAGCCGAATGAGCCCATACTCAAGCTGATGATCTTGGGGTTTTGAACCTGGGTTCTCAGTGTCTCAGATCAATGCTCTATCCACTGCACCACTGCCTGGTCAGGCAGTTTTTTTGTTTTTTTGTGGTTTGTTGCTTTTTTTTTAAAAGAGTTGTTTCTAAAACTTCTCTGCATATAATGACATGCTAAAGGATGAATCACCAAAATGGATAATCACATCTAAGTACTTGAAAGGAAGACAAAGTCTCTATGTGCAAGGAGCTTACAGTATATTTGAGAATGGCAATGTCTAAAGAACAAAGCAAAATACACACATGTGCCTAAAAATGTGGTACAAACTAAAAAAGGCCTGAGGAGTTAGGTCAAAATAAGGAAAAATCAACAAAATGAAATCGTATGAGAAAGGGGTCTTAAAGAAGAAAAACCTCCACTTGAGCCTTCAATGATGTACACATAGGATGAACTGGTCGGGTAGTAAGAAGACATAACAGATGAGAAAAAAAAACAAACATTACAGGAATTAACAGGGTACATGCGAGAGGTCAGAACAAAGGGGCTATATAGAAAGGTAAAGAAAGCTGACAAAGAACTTTGAAATCCAAGTTAAGGAAACTATTAGAGCAGGAGTCGGCAAACCTTTTCCTGTAGGACCAGGTAGAAAACAATTTAGGGTTTGTAGTCCATGTGATTTCTGTCACAAATACTCAGCTCTGTCATTGGAGCACAAAACAGCCATGTACAATATGTTAAACAAATGAGCATGGGTGTTCCAAAAAAACTTTACTTACAGACATAAAAACACCATAAAATATTACATTTGTTGTTTACATTAAAAAATGACAAAAACTTCCCTGGCCGGTTAGCTGAACTGGTTAGAGTGTCATCCTGACCAGGGTTGCAAGTTTGATCCCTGGTCAGGGCACATATAAGACTCAACCAATGAATGCATAAATAAATGGAACAACAGATCTCTCTCTCTTCCCATCTCTAAAATTAATAAATAAAAAGTTTTTAAAAATCAACCAGTGAATGCATGATTGGGTGGAACAAATTAATGTTTCTCTTATTCTCTCCCTTTTTTTCTAAAATCAATAAAAAATAAAAATATATAAAACATTCTTAGCTCATGGGCCATACAATAACAGGTGGCAAACCAGATTTTGTCTATGGGCTATAGCTTGCTGACCCCTGTTTAGAAACCTAAAAGTGGAACAGTTAGAGATTAGGAGACTCTTTAAGTAATCCAGGGGTGGCCTGACCTGTGGTGGCGCAGTGGCTAAAGAGTCAACCTGGAAATGCTGAGGTTGCTGGTTCAAAACCCTGGGCTTGCCTGGTCAAGGCACATATGGGAGTTGATGCTTCCAGCTCCTCCCTCCTGTTTCTCTCTCTCTCTCTCTCTCTCTCTCTCTCTCTCTCTCTCTCTCTCCCTCTGTCTCTCCTCTCTAAAATGAATAAATAAAATAAGAATTAAAAAAAAAAAAAAGTAATCCAGGGGTGAACTGATGAAAATGAGAGAGCTATGGATATAAAGGTTCAACATATTGGAGGAAGAACTGGTAATATTTCTTTTTTCTTTTCTTCTTTTCTTTTTTTTTTTTTTTTTTTTCATTTTTCTGAAGCTGGAAACAGGGAGAGACAGTCAGACAGACTCCCGCATGCGCCCGACCGGGATCCACCCGGTACGCCCACCAGGGGCGATGCTCTGCCCACCAGGGGGCGATGCTCTGCCCATCCTGGGCGTCGCCATATTGCGACCAGAGCCACTCTAGCGCCTGGGGCAGAGGCCAAGGAGCCATCCCCAGCGCCCGGGCCATCTTTGCTCCAATGGAGCCTCGGCTGCGGGAGGGGAAGAGAGAGACAGAGAGGAAAGTGCGGCGGAGGGGTGGAGAAGCAAATGGGAGCTTCTCCTGTGTGCCCTGGCCGGGAATCGAACCCGGGTCCTCCGCACGCTAGGCCGACGCTCTACCGCTGAGCCAACCGGCCAGGGCTTTTTCTTCTTTTCTAAGTGAGAGGAAGGGAGATAGTGAGACAGACTCCCACATGCACCCTGACTGAGATATACCCGGCAACCCTTGTCTGGGGCCCTGCTAACCAAGTTATTTTTAGCGCCTGAGGCAGACGCTCCATGAGCCATCCTCAGTGCCCAGAACAACTGAGCCAAGGCGGTGGGAGGGGAAGAAAGAGAGAGAAGAGGAAGGGAGAAGAAGGAGATGATTGCTTCTCCTGTGTGCCCTGACCAGGAATCAAGCCCAGGACAACCACACGCCAGGCTGACGCTCTACCACTGAGCCAATTGGCTAGGGATGATAATTTTTCTTTCATTAATATGGGGGGGGATTACAGATGGCAGATTGCCTGCCAGCCACTGTGAGGGGCCATTTTGCTGTTTGTTTGCCCAGAAGCTGGTTTCCCCTGCCTGTATGCTTGTCTGTCATTGTGAGACTTTTTTATACAGAATGGCCCAATCCTCTCCGGCTCCGCAGTTTTACTACCATCTGCCCGAATCCAATGTGAATCTGCCTGGCCTCAGCCACTGACATTACAACATAGATAAAGAAACTGGAGCGTCGGCCTAGCGTGCGGAGGATCTGGGTTCGATTCCCGGCCAGGGCACACAGGAGAAGCGCCCATTTGCTTCTCCACCCCTCCGCCGCGCTTTCCTCTCTGTCTCTCTCTTCCCCTCCCGCAGCCAAGGCTCCATTGGAGCAGAGATGGCCCGGGCGCTGGGGATGGCTCTGTGGCCTCTGCCTCAGGCACTAGAGTGGCTCTGGTCGCAACATGGCGACGCCCAGGATGGGCAGAGCATCGCCCCCTGGTGGGCAGAGCGTCGCCCCTGGTGGGCGTGCCGGGTGGATCCCGGTCGGGCGCATGCGGGAGTCTGTCTGACTGTCTCTCCCTGTTTCCAGCTTCAGAAAAATGAAAAAAAAAAAAAAAAAAGAAACTGCCTGACTGTGGGGGCACAGTGGATAACGCGTCGACCTGGAACTCTGAAATCACTGGTTCGAAACCCTGACTTCCCTGGTCAAGGCACGTGTGGGAGTTGATGTTTCCTGCTCCTCCCCCCTTCTCTCTCTCTCTTTCTCTCTCCTCTCTAAAATGAATAGATAAAATCTTTAAAAAAATATATGGGATATAAAAATATTGGCTAAAGACAACTTCAATATTGTACGCCTGAAGGTCAGAAGATGGTACCACTGATGTAATGATAGAAATGAGGAAGCTGAGAGGAGGCACCAGCATGACAGAGACATGTATTTATTTAACATTAAATTTCAACTGATGGCAACATCTTTAAATAAAATGTACTGAAAGCAACTGACTGAGGAACACAACCAAGAGAAAGGTCAGATCTGGAATGCAGATTTGAAATCTTTAGCAGGAAGATTGTAGTAGAAACTGAGAGAGTGCATGAGTTCACCAAGGGGTAAATATAAAGCGTGAAATGCAAAGGCCAAGGACAACATTGCAAGCCAATCCATGGGAGAGGTTTAATTAAAAGAGAAGAATGGTTGGTGAGGTGGGAGAAAAGTGTTATGAAAGCCTAAGAAGACCAACTGTCAAGAAAGTGGATCTGATCAATGGTGACAAGCACAGCAGAATGGTTAAAAAAATAACAGGAAAAAAGTTATCTGTGATGATCATTGGCAGTGACTAGAGAGTTTTTTTGGTGGTGAAAGTAATATTATATAGTAGGTAAAAGAAGAATTGATGGAAAGAAAATGCAAACAAGATGTGAAGTCAGGTTCTCTAGAGTTTCAGTTATGAAAGAAAGGAAATAGAGATTCTAGAACTTTAGCATATTTAAAATGCAGAAAGATCCTAGCAACAGCAATCAGACAAGAAGAAATAAAAGGCATCCAAACTGGAAAGGAAGAAGTAAAGCTGTCACTATTTGCAGATGTGTATAGAGAACCTTATAGATTCCACCAAAAAATAAAAAACTTCTTGAACTGATAAGTGAATTCAGTAATGATACAAAATAAATATCTAAAATCTGTGCGTTTTTATAGACCAATAATGAGCTATCAAAAAGGGAAACTAAGAAAATAATCCCATTCACAATTACTTCAAAAAGAATAAAATACCTAGGAATAAATTTAACCAAGGCTGTTTAAGACCAGTACTTGGAAAAAGTATAAGACACTGAGGAAAGAAATTGAAGGACACATATACTGTGTTCATGGATAGAAATAATTAAGATAATTAAAATGTCCATAGCACCCAAAGCAATCTATAGATTTAACACAGTTCTTATCAAGATACCAGTGGCAAAATCCACAGAACTAGAATAAATATTCCAAAATTTTATATGGCACCACAAAATACCCCAAATAGCAACAGCTATCCTGAGAAAGAACAAAGTTGGAGGAATCATGCTACCTAAAATCAAACTATACTACAAGGCCATAGTAATCAAAAAAGCATGGTACTGGCATAAAAACAAAATATAGATCAATGGAACAGAATAGAGAGCCCAGAAATAAACCCACACCTTTATAGTCAATTGATATTTGAAAAAGGAGGCAAGACCCTGACCAGTGGTGGTACAGCAGAAAAAGCATTAACCCAGAACACTGGGGTTGCTGATTTGAAGCCCCAAGATCACCAGGCTCTGAGTGCAGGCACATCAGCATGGGGTCACTGGCCTGAGTGAGGAAATCGTCCAAATAATCCCAAAATTCGCCGGCTTGAGCCCAAAGGTCACTGGCTTGAAAAAGGGAACACTGACTGAGCCCTAGTCAAGGTATGTACAAGAAGCAATTAATGCACAACTAAAGTGAAAGCAACTATGAGTTGATGCTTCTCACCCTTTTCCTTCCTATCTCTCTCACTCTTTCTCTTTGAAATGAACAACAGCAACAACAAAAAAACAGGCTATTGCTTGACCAGTGCGGGCACAGTGGACAGAGCATTGGCATGGGATGCTGAGGTCCCAGGTTTGAGACCCTGAGGCTGCAGGCATGAGTGAGGGCTCATCAGGCTTGAGCGCAGGCTCACCAGCTTGAGTGTGAGGTTGCCAGCTTAAGCATGAGATCATCAACATGATCCCAGGGTTGCTGGCTTGAGCCCAAAGTTCGCTGGCTTGAACCCAAGCTTGTTGGGTTGAACTCAAGTTCACTGGCTTGAGCAAGAAATCACTGGCTTGGCTTGAGCCCTCCTGCCTCTGCCCGGCAAGGAACATATGAGAAGCAATCCTTGAACAACTAAAGTGACGCAATTACAAGTTGATGCTTCTCATCTGCCTCCCTTCCTCTCTCTTAATACATAAATACATAAAATATAAAAAAATAAAATGGAGGCAAGAACATACTATGACGTAAAAATAGTCTACTCAATAAATAGTGTTGGGAAAATTGGACTGGTAAATGCAAAAATAATGAAAAAGAAAAAGAAACCACCATCTTCTTATATCATACACAAGAATAAACTAAAAATGAATTAAATATTTAAATGTTAGACTGGAAACTCTAAAAATCCTAGAAGAAAATATAGGCAGTAAAATCTCGGACATTTTTTATAGCAGTATTTTTTCTGATACATCACCTCAGGCAAGGTAAACAAAAGAAAATGGGACTACATCAAGTCAAAAAGTTTTGCACAGCAAAGTAAACCATCAACAAAATAAAAAGACAACCCATTGAATGGGAGAACATCAGTGATGGGACTCAGCAGTTTGCACCAGTTCTGCAGAACCAATACCGAATTTTTTGTTGAGTTCAGCAAACTGGTTGTTAAAATGGCACTTGTAATCAGGGTTCTAAGGGGGGCTCTTGGGCAGTTGCCCAGTGTGAAAATCACAAATTTACATTTCTTACTTTTTTTTTTGTATTCTTCTGAAGTTGGAAAGGGAGAGGCAGTCAGACAGACTCCCGCATGCACCCGACGGGGATCCACCCAGCACACCCAGCAGGGGGCGATGCTCTGCCCATCTGGGGCGTCGCTCTGTCGCAACCAGAGCCATTCTAGCACCTGAGTCAGAAGCCACAGAGCCATCCTCAGCGCCCAGGCCAACTTTGCTCCAATGGAGCCTTGGCTGCGGGAGGGGAAGAGAGAGACAGAGAGGAAGGAGAGGGGGAGGGGTGGAGAAGCAGATGGGCGCTTCTCCTGTGTGCCCTGGCCAGAATCGAACCCGGGACTCCTGTACGCCAGGCCAATGCTCTACCACTGAGCCAACCGGCCAGGGCTTTCTTACTCTTTTTCATCTGTGCAACAGGGTATTCTAAGTGCCTGTGGTAATGTTCATTCCATCCACAGGTGAAAAAAAAAATTGACAGAACTATGCTTGTAATATTTATTTATTCATTTCATAAAACTCATTACCTGTATACCTTTGATGAAATACTACATTTTAATTTCCTTGCATTCTTTACTTCAGTAAACAAACATATAATGTAAAGAGAAATAGCCTGACCAGGCGGTGGCACAGTGGATGGAGCATCAGACTGGGATGCGGAAGGACCCAGGTACGAGACCCCAAGGTCTCCAGCTTGAGTGTGGGCTCATCTGGCTTGAGCAAAAAGCTCGCCAGCTTGTGTTCAGGGTCGCTGGCTCGAGCAAGAGGTTACTTGGTCTGCTGAGGCCCCCAGTCAAGGCACATATGAGAAAGCAATCAATGAACAACTAAGGTGTCACAACGAGAAACTGATGATTGATGCTTCTCATCTCTCTCCGTTCCTGTCTGTCTGTCCCTATCTATCCCTCTCTCTGACTCTCTCTGTTCCTGTAAAAATAAATTAATTAATTAAAGAGAAATAGTGCCAAACAACCAGGGGTGACAACTTATATTGTTTTTGTCAGGTATAATTTCATATTTTTTCATTAATATTTTTAAACTCTTTCTTATAACATAATCAAGTTTTGTCTACCTCTTTTATTATTCTTATTTAAGTATCAAATGCATGAAATAATAAACTACCTTTTGGTTTATCTTTTTTATACTTGAAACGGTCACTAGGGCAGAGAACCGGTTGTTAAATTATTTGAATCCCACCACTGGAGAACATACTCATCAATATATCTGATAAGGGTTTAATACCAAAAATTTACAAGGATCTTACAAAACTCAACATTAAAAACAATCCAATTAAGAAATGGGCAAAGAACATGAAAAGATGCTCAACTTCACTAATTATCAGAGAAATTTGATTTAAAACCACAATGAGATATCACCTCACACCTGTCAGGATGGTTATTATCAGGAAATCAAAAAACAACAAATGTTGGCAAGGATGTGGCAAAAAAGGAAACTCCTGCACTGTTGGTGGGAATGCAGACTGGTGCAGCCACTGTGGAAAACAGTATGGAGATTCCTCAAAAAATTAAAAATGGAACTGCCTTATGACCCAGCAATTCCACTTCCCTACACAGTATATATCCAAAGAAACCCAAAACACTAATTCAAAGGAATATGTGCACCCCTATATTCATTGCAGCATTATTTACAGTAGCCAGGATTTGGAAGCAGCCCAAATGCCCATCAGTAGATGAGTGGATAAAAAAGCTGTGGTATGTTTACACAATGAAATACTACTTAGCCATAAAAAAAGAAGGAAATTTTGCCTTTTGCAATAGCATGGATGGACCTGGAGCATATTACGCTAAGTGAAATAAGCCAGTCAGAGAAAGACAAGTACCATATGATTTCACTTATATGTGGAATCCAATGAACAAAATAAGCTCACACACAAAATAGAAACAGACTCATAGATATGGAGAACAGACTGACAGGTGTCAGAGGAGATGGGGGTTGGGTGCCATATGAAAAATGTGAAGGAGGCCTGACCTGTGGTGGTGCAGTGGATAAAGCGTCAACCTGGAATGCTGAGGTTGCCGGTTCAAAACCCTCGGCTTGCCTGGTCAAGGCACATATGGGAGTTGATGCTTCCTGCTCCTCCCTCCCCCCCTCCCTCTCTCTCTCTCATTCTCTCTCCTCTCTAAAAATTAATAAAAAAGTTAAAAAAAAAAAAGAAAAATGTGAAGGAAATAAGCAAAGAAAAAAAAACTCATAGACACAGACAACAGTAAGGGTTTACGAGAGGGAAATGAGGATGGGGGCAGGTAGAAGAGGGTAAAGGAGGGATAAATCATGATGGAAGGAGACAATTTGAGAGGGTAAATACACTATATAATATACAGATGATGTATTATAGAATTGCACACCTGAGACCTACATAATTTTATTAACCAACGTCACTCCAATAAATTCAATTTTAAAAAAGCAGAAAGATGCCTGACCAGGCGGTGGCGCAGTGGATGGAGCATTGGACTGGGATGTGGAAGGACCCAGGTTCGAGACCCCGAGGTCGCCAGCTTGAGCGCAGGCTCATCTGGCTTGAGCAAAAAGCTCACCAGCTTGGACCCAGGGCCCCTGGCTCCAGCAAGGGGTTACTCAGTCTGCTGAAGGCCCGCAGTCAAGGCACATATGAGAAAGCAATCAATGAACAACTAAGAAGTCGCAATGCACAACGAAAAACTAATGATTGATGCTTCTCATCTCTCTGCGTTCCTGTCTATCCCTCTCTCTGACTCTGTCTCAAAAATAAATAAATAAAAAATAAAAAAAGCAGAAAGAGCCCTGGCTCTGGCTGGATAGTTTAGTTGGCTGGAGCATTGTCTCAAAGCACAGAGGGTGATGGTTCGGTCCCCAGTCAGGGCACATATAGGAACTGCTTGATATCCCTGTCTCTCTCTCTCTCTTTCCCTGCCTCTCTCACTAAAATCAATCAGTAAATTTTTTTAACAATTAAAAAAAATAAGCAGAAAGAAAAATGCCAGTGAAAAAATAGAGAGTGGAGATATTAGAATAGGATTTAAGTTTTCTCCCAGCAAGGATTTTCCCGATGTGAAAGAAAGAATGGTGAACTCTTTCCTGAGAAGAAAAACATGAACGCAGGGAGAAAGTTTGTTGAGGTAGAGAAAGGAAGACAAAATTGTATATACTACAGAGATTCTTTTTACTTTGGAGACAGACTTTCTTCCGTATGAATAATTCAAATTGATAACAAAATTTTATTATTGGCACTATTGTTACTACAACCTACAACCTGTTCCGTTTGTTTTGTTTTGTTTTGTTTTACAAAGAGAGAGGGTCAGAGAGAGGGATAGATAGGGACAGACAGACAGGAACAGAGAGAGATGAGGAGCATTAATCATCAGTTTTTCGTTGCGACACCTTAGTTGTTGATTGACCGTGGGCCTTAAGCAGACCGAGTAACCCCTTGCTCCAGCCAGCGACCTTGGGTCCAAGCTGGAGAGCTTTGCTCAAACCAAATGAGCCTGCACTCAAGCTGGCGACCTCGGGGTCTCGAATCCGGTACTTCGCATCCCAGTCCGACGCTCTATCTACTGCACCACTGCCTGGTCAAGCGCAACCTGTTTCGTTTTTGTTACACTCCAGACCTAACATAATTATTCTTGCTTTTATCCATCACTAGCTTAAGTTTCTCAAGCCCATTGAACCCTGTCACATTATTTTATGACACTGCTCACAAAAATTCAAGGATATTTTATTGCTTCATATTCATTTTGAAATATCCATAATTTTTGTGAGTAGTATGTTATTATTTTTAGCAAGAGAGAGAGAACAGACAGAGACAGACAGACAGGAAGGGGGAGAGATGAGAAGCATCAACTCATAGTTGTGACACCTTAGTTGTTCATTGATTGCTTTCTCATATGTGCCTTGACCGGGGGTCCAGCCAAGCCAGCAACCCTTAGCTCAAGCCAGTAACCATGGGGTCATGTCTATGATCCCATGCTCAAGCTGGTGACCCCGAACCTAGGTCTTCAGCATCCCAGGCCAACACTCTATCCACTGTGCCACAGCCTGGTCAGCCAACCCTGTCACATTATTAACATATATAAACTTTATTTTGCTATCTTTCTTCTCAAAATGTATAACACTAATTCATTAACCCATGAAGTAGTACAGGGAATGTTTGGCAAAGCAATATTAACTGTAGTAAATTAACCAGGTAATAGCAATGACATTATTAAACATCGATACTGTTAACTTCTGCAATTTTAGACTAATTTATTTTAAAATCAAGTTAATATTTTTGGTCAAGAAAGAAAAACTAGGAATAAACTAGGACTGACCACCATAGAATAATATACACGCCTTTTGCAAAATGCTATCAACTTTGAAAATTGAGTGTTCAGAAAAAGATCTTGAATCTTATGAGTCGCCAAAACAAAATAACAGCAGCTGTCAAACTTGTTTGCATAGAATATGTGTTTGGGGTTTATTTCAGTATTGGTCTAATATGAAAGGAGACTAGAAAATGTACTTTTCAATAATTTTGATATTCTCCTCACAAACATTTGGATTTAAAAAAAAACAAAACTCATCTTCTTTACTCAGACAGTTCAGGGTGAGACTGCCCATAATCTTAACTATCCCTTTCCTCCCAAGTCACATGTATTTTTGTTAGAACTAAATATATCATATTCTTGGCAGCTCCCTTGCTTGCTTTCTACCCATTCTGAGTTTGAATTTTCTGCATGACTGAGTTCACCTCCAAACTATGAAAAATAAAAGTTTTTCACTAACAGATATGTGTGATACGGTATTACTCAGATGATATATGTTTTTATAACGGGTCCTTGACTCACTCAGGGTCACACTAGCAATGGACTTCCTTAAATGTGATTACTAAAAGCATAGCAATTCATGCCATAATTTTCTTTTTCTTTTCTTTTTTTTTTGTATCTTTTCTGAAGTGAGAAGCAGGGAGGCAGGGAGGCAGAGAGACAGACTCCCGCATGCACCAAACCAGGATCCACCCGTCATGCCCACTAGGAGGTGATGCTCTGCCCATCTGGGGCATTGCTCCATTGCAACTGGAGCCCTTCTAGCGCCTGAGGCAGAGGCCATGGAGCCATCCTCAGCTCCTGGCCAACTTTGCTCCAATGGAGCTTTGGCTGCAGGCAAAGAAGAGAGAGATAGAAAAAGTAGAGGGGGGGGAAGCAGATGGGTGCTTCTCTTGTTGCCCTGGCCAGGAATTGAACCCAGGACCTCCACACACTGGGCTGACACTCTACTGCTGAGCTAGCCAGTCAGGGCCATGCCATAATTTTCATTTTAAGAAATAAAAAACGGAGCTCTGGGAGGGTAGCATTGTCCCAATATGCCAAGGTTCACATTTGATCCCGGGTCAGGGCACATACAAGATCAACCAATGATCTCGCATAAATAAGTGGAACAAAAAATCAACGTTTATTTTTCTCTTTCTCCCTTCTGCTCTCCCTAAAAATCAATTAATCAATATTTTTTTTCTTTTTTAAAGGAGACACTGGCCGGGTAGCTCAGTTAATTAGTGACATCTGATATGCTAAGGTTGCAGGTAGGATCCGTGTTCAGGGCACATACAAGAATCAACCAATGAATGCATAAATAAACGGAACAACCAATTAATGTTTCTCCCCCCCCTTCCTCCCTTTCTCTCTAAAATCAATAAAAATTTGAAAATTAAAAAAATAAATAAGGAGGCCCTGGCCAGTTGGCTCAGTGGTAGAGTGTTGGCCTGGCATGCAGGAGTCCCGGGTTCAATTCCCGGCCAGGGCACACAGGAGAAGCGCCCATCTGCTTCTCCACCCCTCCCCCTCTCCTTCCTCTCTGTCTCTCTCTTCCCCTCCCGCAGCCAAGGTTCCATTGGAGCAAGGTTGGCCCGGGCGCAGAGGATGGCTCTCTATGGCCTCTGCCTCAGGCGCTAGAATGGCCCTGGTTGCAACAGAGTAACGCCCCAGATGGGCAGAGCATTGCCCCTGGTGGGCGTGCCAGGTGGATCCCCGTAGGGCACATGTGGGAGTCTGTCTGACTGCCTCGCCGTTTCCAACTTCAGAAAAATACTAAATAAATAAATAAATAAATAAATAAGGGCCTGACCTGTGGTGGCGCAGTGAGATAAAGCGTCCACCTGGAACACTGAGGTTGCCAGTTTGAAACCTTGGGCTTGCCTGGTCAAGGCACATATGGGAGTTGATGCTTCCTGCTCCTCCCCCTTCTCTCTCTCTCTCTCCCCTCTCTCTCTCTAAAAATCAATAAAATAAAATATTTAAAAATAAATAAATAAGGAAAAGACACTTAAAGCTCCTGCTCTGCTGGTCAGCTCTGCTCCTCCACCTGAGGTTGCAAAATAGCTCACTTGTTAAAAGGTCCTCTGAAGACCTAGTTCTATCAGAAATGAGCTCTTTATCACACAAGAAGAGTAGGTAAGCAAATATCATAAAATACTATTGTCCTGCAAAGAAAGTCTAAGGCTTCATTTTTAGGGATAAAAAAGAGAGATGTAGACCCAGAGGGCAGAATGAGGTAGAATGAAAAGGATTCCACCTAATCCAAACAATCCAAGTATAACTGTAGAGTGGTACAGAGTTTTAAACTCAGTGTTGCACAGTCTTCATTTACATTTGCTAAAATGCACTTGGTAAAATTAATATATCCAGTTTAACCTTTTCATATAAATGTGCCTGGTGTTAAAAGGATTCTTCCTGCATTCTTGGAGAAAATGAAGAATGAAAAACTAAAGCAACATCATGTGCTCAGAAAGACCTCGGTAAATAATTAATTAAATACTAGTAAAAAATGACGAGGTGGGCACCAGAGACAGAACCATTTCCGAAGAGACAGGGTGATTGTTAGAGACAGGGGTGACACAGGCAACACAGGAGGGAGAGGGCTCAGGCACTGGCTACAAAGCCACAAGGAAGTGGGCGACCCGCCCCTGAACCCAATCTAGAGCGTGTCTTGGGAGTCCCACGGAAAGGCATGAGTCCAGAGAAGTGGCGGCCAGCAAAGTGCCCCGAGGAGCACTCGGGGATCTAGCTGGGACACCGTGGGTAGACTACGTGACCACGCAAGATCTGCAGACTTCAGCTAAGGGCGGCGCCGCAGTTCCTGCTGCGGCCTCGCTATAGCAGCCCGCCGGTGTCCCCACTGCGTGTGCCCGGCACTGCCGCGCCAGCTTACTCAGCATGACCAAAGCCCACGCACCGGCAGTTGAGGGAAATGAAGGCGCCGGCCCGTGTACCGACCAGCACGCGCACGCTGGTAGGCACCGCCCTGCTTGCCCGCTGGCTCCGTGATTGGCGGTTAGACTATGGGAGGAGCAGAGCCAGGGACGTTATTGGCTCCAACCCACAGTCACTCAACGAGCCAGGGAAAGGAGGGGCCTTCTCAAGGAGGAACACGACTGCGAGGATTTTTCAAGGCCCTTCAGGCGCCATCTTTAACTTGTGTTTTTTATTATTTACTCACTTTTGTTTCTCTTCTGCTTACAAAGCTGAGTGTACAAGATTATAAATATAGTTGCCACAGATCGGTTCCATACTTTTGGTGGTGGGAGGATTTTCGTTCCCCACGGCCTTGGTTACAAAATCTTTCAGCTATCATTAGCAAAGTGGCAGTTCCCCTTAGTTCAAAGAAGTTTTCATCTTCAGGGGCCTCACAGATTCTCAATCAAAATCAACTAAGTTTAATTTTGCTATACTTTGCTAGGAAGACCAAGCCAAGATATATTCATGAGAGGGATTCTCTTCTTAAAAAGAAAGCAAGACACTGGATATGAGCCTGGTGTCCTAGTAATAATCAAATAGCCTAGGAAGTCAGGGGCTTGGGCTGTGCTCTGCTCTAGGAAGAGCTCTCCCTTTTCTGGGAAGCTAAAAAGTGTGATGATCTGCAGTACTGCAGAAAAGAATTAGAAAGGGTAAAATTCATTATAAATTTCCAGCATTGCCACCATCACAAAACTCACTAAAATCTAACTAGATTTCAAAGTTAGGCTGGTCTAAACTTGTACAATGATCCACATTTGAAACACTATTTATTAAGCACTGATCTAGCTTGTATTGTTAAGGAATAAGTACATTCATTCTGGTTAAGAAACAGAGAGCCCACACAGGGCCACTTTCATTATAATGGATTTCATGATCAGTACAAATATTTTATCGCTGTAGTTATTTAAGTGTTTCAAATATTGCTTGGAACTAGGGCAGCAGGTGAAGGATAGAAATGTATTATCATCATACACATTGTGGTAATGAAATTTGAACTCTATAGTGGATCCCTTTCTTTAATCTCCTGGCTGCTACTACACTTGCAACATTCCAGTTTCTCCCTCATCACCCCATATACTTCAATGCTTTCACTACAATCTGAGAACATAGAGTTGAATATAAATATTTTCCATATGGCTCTTTAATAGGAGACAGTAACAGAGTGAAGTGAGAATATATCTCACATAATCAGAGGTTCTGCTTTAAGTTTGTTGTCCTCTAATTCATATACTTTTCTCTGTAACTTAAATGTGAGCAGGCTTTTTATTCCAAAAATGCTACAGGACACAAAAGCATTTCTCATGATTTCTCTATTTATTATTTGCCTTTGCCTCCCCTCTGACCACTCCCCCTCACCACTGACTACCATGAGTAGTTTTTGAGAATTGGATTTGACTGGATTATTTTCCTGATACTTTGCCAGCTGCGGAGCTTTTCAAACAAATAGCAAGCTATAAACGACAATTTTGTCAAAAAGCCAAGAGAGAACTTCCCTTCTTGAACACACCAACCAAACCACACATAAAGGCCAAAATATACACAGCTGTACATATAAGAATAGGACACAATAAAAAGCAAAACCACTTAGGCGAAACAGTCACTGAAAAAAGGCTTTGAATCAGAGATTCAATAAACTGCCTACCTTCATTTGCTACTTGGACTGTGTACTCCCTGGCAATTATTTAATTATTCACTTATCTGATCCTTTATAAGAGGAGCAGGAAAAGAGAGTAAATGCACACAAAGTGCCTGAATATGCTAAGCATAGGAATTCTTCTAAACTTGAATTTGCACACAACACCGTTTTGATCACATTTGGGAACACAACAGAAAGAACAAAAAAATCACACCCTAAGGGCTATTTTGCACACATAAAACCAAAGGCAATCACTTCAGAAAACAAAAATATGGCACAAATACACAAACTGTACATACTGTACATATATACAAAGCACAAAACCCTCAGATAAAGCTTTACGATGTTATGTGCTTCATGAAATACACACACACACACTATGAAAATGCGTGTAAGACACCGTAAAAGGGGCTTTGACCCACTCCCCAGGGTAATGAGTGTCACAATTACACTATTCAAACATTTTTAACCCATGGGCCTTGAACAATTGCCACATTCAAGGCACTTAGTTTTGGTTCTGCGTGACCGTGTAAAACACACGCAAACAGTTTGTAAGGGAGTCTTAAGCCTCCTCTTCTTCAACGATGCCCGTGGCAGAAATTTACATTATCCCTTCATCTCGTATAAAAAACGAAATCTGTACTCCCCAAGCAGCTAAATTTTTAAAATCCTCGACTACAAAAATTTATCAGTTCTTAAAATGTGGTAGCAAAAAGAAAAAAAAAATTTTTCTATAAATTTGGCTGGAAACAGTTGTACACGACGATCCTGCTTCTCAAGTTCTTGGTATATTTAAATCCTTGACTAGGAAAAAAGAAAGAGGAAGAGAGACAGAAAAAGAAACGGGGGAAAGCGCAAATTCCCCCTAGCAACAGTTTCCTCACCCCAGCACTGCCACAGATCTCTAGTTTTAAATTTTTTGAACACACACACAAGATTAAATAGGGGGGAAAATGGAAAAAGGATACCCGAAGGTCGTTTGCTCTTTGTATTCGTGTGTGTGCAAAAAGGAGGACGCGCGGAGCCCGAACCGTCAAGCCCCGCCCCTCCCAAGACGCCCGCCCGGATTGGCCACTGGCGGCCAGGGCGCCCCGCCCGCAAGCACACGCGCTGCGCCGGAGGCGCGGGCCCAGTGGGGCTCCCTGAGGGCCGCCCGACCCCCGACCCCGATCCCCTCCCGCAGGGACCCTGGCGGCCCGGCTCTCCTTTTATCCCTTTCACCTCTTACCTTCCTTTCATTTTCTTACCCTCCTCTTACCTTTACCCATCATTTTTTCTCAGTGCAAAGATGTCCTCGTACCAGTGTAAATAGTAAAACAGTGAGCGAGTTTCTTCTGACAATTTGCTAAACTTAGTTAACCAGTCAGTAAAATTCCTGACTAGGTAGGATTAAGCAACAAGGGTTTAGTTTGTGGGGCCAAGCTTACTGCGTCACGTCTCTGGGTCACGTCGTCTGTTGCTTAATACTCTCACCTTTAAATGAATATTCATACATGTAAAATACTTAGGTGAAAGCAGTCTTACACTTTTGGTAGTGTTTTTACTCTTCCTGAATCCTCAGTTTTTCTCTATTTAACTAAGACTTCACTCTCAAGAACCTAAAACGATTTTTCTAGACATCCTGCATGAAGACCTGGTTGCCTGTACTGGATTTTAAGCCTCCCTTTATCAGGTCCCACGCCCCTGTTTGTTAGTTCCTACTGCCCTTACCTGTTCACCTCTTATTATTCCTTTGTTCAAGTGGTCTTCGCTGCCTGGAATAATGCCTGTCTCCTCTTCTCAGACTAGTCAGTTTTTATCCATTCTTCAGCTATTTTAGTCAACATGAATCACTTCCTTGTTCTATCAGCATGAACTTCATGCTTACTCAGGGTAGCAGTACTTAACTCTACCTTCTTTGTTTCATACATTTAGTAATTTCACACTAGTAAGCTGTTTGAGATCAGAGATCATATCTCAAACTTCTTTTTCCATTCAGAATCTGTTTTTTTAATTTTTTACTGCACCAGCTGGCATAATTGTAGACATTTAGTAAACATTGAAAAAAAATTAAATAAGTGAATTTTCTTTTCTGGCTAAGACACAAATTTGGAAACTCAGATCCCAAGACAAGAATTTGCCTTCTATAGTAACTAACAGTTACTGAGCACTTATGTGCAGGGACTGTTGTGAACACTTTACATGTATTTACTTATTTATCTCCACAGTAGTATATAGGTACTATTATCCTCAATTTATAGATGAGAATAAAGCACAGAAAGGCATAATAACTTTACTAAAGTTGTACAGCTAATAAGAGAGAAACCTGGGATTTGAACTCAAAATCTAGCTTCATAACTAGTGTCACCTTAATAAATTACAAAAAAAAATCTGGCTCTATAGTTTAAATTTTTAACCACTATACCTCACTGAATCAAGAGCTCAGCTCTAAAAATATGGTCACAACATTCCACAAGATAGATGGCCTGAACACTTAACTTCCAAACATCAATGTAAGGAAGCCACACACAAAGGTGACTATTCCAAATTAAAGGACAATAAAGAGACATAAAACTAAATGCAAAATATGATCCTTGATTGATCTGGTTTAGGAAGAAAAGCTATAATGGACATTACCAGGATAACTGGGCAAAATTTAATATGATGAATGAAATTTGAAATTAGATAATCTGACTATATCAGTGTTTAGCAGGCAGATTATTGGCATCCCTATTTATAAGAGACAGAATCAAAGAGAGCTTACTACAAGTTCTAATAGCTAACAGGTGACCGACTTGAAACTGCAAGCCAGCTGTCTTATTCAGTCCCTATATTTCAGCACTGGTGATCAGTCAGTCCTCTTCCATACACTTGTTGGTCCTCAATGTCTAGGATATTCTTTTTTTTTTTTTTTTTTCTGAAGCTGGAAATGGGGAGAGACAGTCAGACAGACTCCCGCATGCGACCGACCGGGATCCACTTGGCACGCCCACCAGGAGCGCCGCTCTGCCCACCAGGGGGCGATGCTCTGCCCCTCCGGAGCATCGCTCTGCCACGACCAGAGCCACTCTAGCGCCTGGGGTAGAGGCCAAGGAGCCATCCCCAGCGCCCGGGCCATCTTTGCTCCAATGGAGCCTTGGCTGCGGGAGGAAAGAGAGAGACAGAGAGGAGGGAGGGGGGGTGGAGAAGCAAATGGGCACTTCTCCTATGTGCCCTGGCCGGGAATCGAACCCTGGTCCCCCGCACGCCAGGCCGACGCTCTACCGCTGAGCCAACTGGCCAGGGCCTAGGATGTTCTTGATAGGATCTGGTTCTCAGCAGAAAGACCTATTGTATTCAGCATTGTTTTCACCCTAGCAGCACCCTAGATAATGTTGCAGGCAACCTAGGCAACAGCTTTCCTTGTTACATGAAAATGACGTGGCAGTGTTTATATTCTTAATTTTTTTTTTCAATGAGAGAGACACACACAGAGACAGGAAGGGAGAGTGATGAGCATCAACTTGTAGTTGTGGCACTTTAGTTGTTCATTGATTACTTTTCATATGTACCTTGACCCGGGGGCTCCAGCTGAGCCAGTGACCCCTTGCTCAAGCCAGTGACGTTGGGCTTCAAGTCAGTGACTATGAGATCATGTCTATGATCCCATGCTCAAGCCGGTGACCCCGAAGCTGGTGAGTCTGTGATCAAGCCAGATAAGCCCATGCAGGATAATAGTATTTTATGATATTTGCTTACCTACTCTTCTTGTGTGATAAAGAGCTTGTTTCTGATAGGACTAGGTGTCAGAGGATCTTTTAACAAGTGAGCCATTTTGCAACCTCAAGTGGATAGAGCACTGACCTGGAATGCTGAGGTCCCAGGTTCAAAACCCTGAGATCAATGACTTGAGCACAAGCTCACCAGCTTGAGCACCAGATCATGGACATAATCCCAAAGTTGCTGGTTTGAGCAAGGGGTCACTGGCTCGGCTTGAGCTCTTTGGTCAAGGCATGTATGAGAAGAAATCAATGAACAACTGAAGTGCTGCAACTTTCATCTCTCTTCTCCCTCCCCCCCCACTCTTCTTTTCCCTTCACTCTCACTGAAAAAAAAGAAAGAAAGAAAGAAAGAAAGAAAGAAAGAAAGAAGAAAGAAAGAAAGAAAGAAAGAAAGAAAGAAAGAAAGAAAGAAAGAAAGAAAGAAAGAGAAAGCCTGACCAGGCGGTGGTGCAGTGGATAGAACATCGGATTGGGATGCAGAGGACCCAGGTTTGAAATTCCCAGGTCTCTGGCTTGAGTGTGGGATCACAGACATGACCCCATGCTCATGGTCGCTGACTTGAAGCCTAAGGTCGCTGGCTTGAGCACAAGGTTGCTGGCTCGAGCAAGGGGACACTCGCTCTGCTGTAGCCCCCTGGTCAAGGCACATATGAGAAAGCAATCAATGAACAACTAAGATGTCACAACGAAGAATTGATGCTTCTTATCTCTCTCCCTTCCTGTCTGTCTGTCCCTATATGACCTTCTCTCTGACTCTCTCTGTCTCTGTCAAAAAGAAAGAAAGAAAGAAAGAAAGAAAGAAAGAAAGAAAGAAAGAAAGAAAGAAAGAAAGAGAAAAAAGTGGAAGATAATGCAAAGGAAAAGAGAAGGAAGACAGCAGGCAGCCCTGAACAGTACTCAAGGAAGAGCAAACAAAGGAGTTTTTGCTGTACCAGGAATGAGGGAAGATTTGATTTAAAAAAAAAAAAAAAAGTTCTGAATTTGACTGATTATTAAATGCAAAAGAAATTATATAAACAGCTGGGAGGCTTTTCTTTAAAGGCCGGTAAAATATAGTATGATGAACACAAAAAAATTAAAATACAATAAAAATAAAATTAAACATAGATAAGTGCAAAAAAGGTGGAGGAAGCATGACCTGTGGTGGCGCAGTGGATAAAGCTTTGACCTGGAATGCTGAGGTCACTGGTTCAAAACCCTGGGCTTGCCTGGTCAAGGCACATATGGGAGTTGATGCTTTCTGCTCCTCCCTTCTCTCTCTCTCTCTCTCTCTCTCTCTCTCTCTCTCTCTCCTCTCTAAAATGAATAAATAAATAAAGTTTTTTTTAAAAAGGTGGAGGAAGAGGAAGGTGAAGAAGAGAAGGAGAAGAAAGATAGATTGCCAGCCAAAATATGTAGAAGTGACAGAATTTGAAAAATCAATGTTTGGAAACCACCAATACAAAAATTGATTCAGAAATTATCATGAATAGATGCTAAAACCAATGAGTGCAAAATTGTGGGAAAATAGGATGATCTCAAATAATCTATTATTAGTTTACTAATTAATTACAAAGGGCAAACATACTTCTACAATAGAGAAACCTAGCAGGCAAACTTTGCATCATCAATAATATAATTAATTGACAGTATATACCATCTGACATGGTGCAATGGAAAGTATACAATATTACCTAGGTAATATTCTTGCTAAAAATGTATTACCTGAATCTCACCATGAAGAAAGAATCAGACAAATTCAGATTGCACAAGATGAATGGTGGCCTGGAATCTATAAAGTATAAATGTCATAAAAGACATATACGTATACACAAATATGAAGGCCACTTGACCTGTGGTGGCACAATGGATAAAGCATCAACCAGGAACACTGAGGTTGCTGGTTCGAAGCCCTGGGCTTGCCTGGTCAAGGCACATATGGGAGTTGATGCCTCCTGATCCTCCCTCCTTTTCTCTCTTTCTCTGTCTTCCCTCTCTAAAATGAATTTTTTTTAAAAAACAACTAAAAAAAAACAAAAACAAAAACAAATAAATATGAAGACCTATTCTAAATTAAAGGAAACTAAAAAGATATAACAGTTCAATGTGATGTGTGACCCTTGATTGAATCCTAAATTAGAAGTAAAAAAAGCTATAATGGACATTATTGAGACAGCTGGGAATTTGTATATGGGCTGTTAATTAGATGATATGATTACTGTATATCAAAAAGTTCTTGACCTGACCTGTGGTGGCGCAGTGGATAAAGCGTCGACCTGGAAATGCTGAGGTCGCCGGTTCAAAACCCTGGGCTTGCTTGGTCAAGGCACATATGGGAGTTGATGCTTCCAGCTCCTCCCCCTGTCTCTCTCTCCTCTCTCTCTCTCTCTCCTCTCTAAAATAAATAAAATTAAAAAAAAAAGTTCTTGGGGCCCTGGTCAGTTGGCTCAGTGGTAGAGTGTCAGCCCAGCATGTGGAAGTCCCAGGTTTGATTTCTGGTCAGGGCACACAGGAGAAGCAACCATCTGCTTCTCCACCCCTACCCCTTATCTCTCTCTGTCTCTCTCCCTCTCTCTTTTCCTCTCCCACAGCCATGGCTCCAAAGGCTCGAGCAAGTTGGCCCTGGGCACTAAGAATGGCTCCATGGCCTCACTTTAGGCACTGAAATAGCTTGGTTGCCAAGCAACAGGGCAGTGGCCCCAGATGGGCAGAGCGTTGCCTGGTTTGGGGCTTACCGGGTGGATCCCAGTCAGGGTGCATGTGAGAGTCTGTCTCTCTGCCTCCCCACCTCCCTGCTTCTCATTTAATCTAAAAAATAAAAAAAAAGTTCTTGGTGTAATCATGGCATTGTAGTTTTTTAAGAGAATATCTTGGTCCTTAGAAGACACATTCTGGGGTAAAATGTCAGGATCTTTGTAACTTATTTTCAAGTGATTCAGTAAAAATAAACTTTATTAAATAAATGGATATGTATACAGAGAGAAATGTAACAAAATGATAAATTAGTGAACCTATATAAAGGGCATACAGATATTTGTTGTGTTATTTTTCGACTTTTCTGAAGTTTTGAAACATTTCAAAATTAAAATATAAATAAATAACATTTTTGTTTTAGATATATAGATTCAACTCTTTCTTAAGATAAGGAAATGGTCTTATGGACTCTGGGATTTTTTAATTGATTTTAGGACTCCATTATAATTTTTCAGAAAATTCCAAGTGCATGTTAATAAACACCACCAAGGATGTAAAAGCATTTTTTTTTGTATTTTTCTGAAGTGAGAAGCGGGAAGGCACAGACAGACTCCCGCATGTGCCCGACCAGGATCCACCCAGCATGCCCACTAGGGGGCAATGCTCTGCCCATCTTGGGCATTGCTCTGTTGCAACCAGAGCCATTCTAGCGCCTGAGGCAGAGCCATCTTGAGCACCCGGGCCAACTTTGCTCCAGTGGAGCCTCAGCTGCGGGAGCGGAAGAGAGAGACAGAGAGGAAGGAGAGGGGGAAGGGTGGAGAAGCAGATGAGCGCTTCTTCTGTGTGCCCTGGCCAGAAATCGAACCCGGGACTTCCACACGCTGGGCTGACACTCTACTGCTGAGCCAACTGGCCAGGGTCAAAGCATTTTTTAAACAGGTGAAAGAAACACAAGTGGCAGCAATTCTAGATTGTGAAGGAAATCAAAATCCAAAGAAAAGTGGCTTGTTTCTGTTTTAAGGGTGTAGGGCTTGGTAATACAACTTCCTCTCTTTGATTGTCAATGATTAGTCCTTCTCTTGTAAAGAGCAACTCACTCATGCGCCTGACATTCAGGGACCAAGCTTGGGTATCAGCTAAGCTTCTGTCCACATACCTTTTCTTTTCTTTTTAAAATATTTTATTTATTGATTTTAGAGAGAGGAAAGAGAGAGAGGAAGGTGGGGGTGAAAGGGAGGAGCAAGAAGCATCAATTCACAGTTGCTTCTTGTATGTGCTTTAACTAGGCAAGCCCAGGGTTTCAAACGAGAGACCTCAGCATTCCAGGTCAACACTTTATCCACTGCACCACCACAGCTCAGGCTATGCATATATCTAAGAAAACAAAACAAAATACGCTCAGGGAGATAATCTACAGAGCTACACCTGGAGCTGTTTTTCAGAAGCTGACCATATTTTGTGTGAGACGAATCCTGTCATTTGAAGAGAAAGATAGTGGGACTTCAGAATCTGGGTAAGGAGTGACTGGGCAGGACTGCTTCTCAATACCACTTTTTTTTATTTATTTATATTTGTGACAGAGACAGAGAGAGAGAGACAGGGACAGGTAGAACAGACAAACAGGGAGAGAGATGAGAAGCATCAATTCTTTGCAGCTCCTTAGTTGTTCATTGACTGCTTTCTCATATGTGTCTTGACCGGGGGGTTCCAGCAGAGCGAGTGATCCCTTGTTCAAGCCAGCGACCTTGGGCTTCAAGCCCGTGACCTTTGGGCTCAAGCCAGTGACCATGCGGTCATGTCTATGATCCCACAGCCAAGCTAGGAACCCTGCACTCAAGCCAGATGAGCCCATGCTCAAGCCTGCAACCTCAGAGTTTTAAACCTGGGTCCTTTGCTTCCCAGTCTGACGCTCTGTCCACTACACCACCGCCTGGTCAGGTGCAATACCACTTTTTATGACACCGAGTTGTCTTCATTTATAATGAGAGGGTGGCATAACATTTTAAAAATTCCTTAAACCAAGTAATTTTAATTTGTCCTAATTTAAAAAATGAATCTGTTTCATAGTATGTTGAATAGCATCTTGAAATTCAACAATAATACAGATTTACAATGCTGAGAAAGGTAAGACTCACTAGCATAAGGACAACATAGTGATATCATTCACTCATTCATTTATTATTTAAAAGTACATTATATACGCCTGACCAGGTGGTGGCGCAGTGGATAAAACATAAACCTGGAACACTGCTTGACCAGGCGGTGGCGCAGTGGATAGAGCGACGAACTGGGATATAGAGGACCCAGGTTCATAAACCCCGAGGTCACCAGTTTGAGCATGGGCTCATCTGGTTTGAGCAAGGCTCACCAGCTTGAACCCAAGGTCGCTGGCTTGAACAAGGGGTCACTCTGTCTGCTGTAGCTCCCCGATCAAGGCACATATGAGAAAACAATCAATGAACAACTAAGGTGCCGCAACAAAGAATTGATGCTTCTTATCTCTCTCCCTTTCAGTCTGTCTGTTCCTCTCTCTGTCTCTCTGTCTCTGTCACACACACAAAAAAAGTACATTATATTATCTCTACTGAGTAGTCTGCACTGTGCTAGATATTGGGGACAAAGTGCAGTATAGGAAGTGTTTAACTGAAAAGGAAGACAGATCATGAAACAACCAGAGACCATACATAGATGCTCTGTGATATGGCACAGGCCTAAGTCTATTTAAATGAGATGTGGAACATTGCCACTCTAGCCATGGACCACACTTGGGCTCTACTGTCTCAAAGCTAACCCACCTGTAAGCACATTTTTCCTCTTTGGAAGGTACATAGAGATGTAGGACTATGTTTAGTCTGTTATTCTGGTTTAAAATGCTCCATTGCTTTTTTTTCTAAAGATTAAGCTGTCGCCTGACCTGTGGTGGCGCAGTGGGTAAAGTGTCAACCTGGAAACACTGAGGTCGCCAGTTCAAAACCCTGGGCTTGCTTGGTCAAGGCACATATGGGAGTTGATGCGTCCTGCTCCTCCTTTCTGTCTGTCTGTCTGTCTGTCTGTCTCTCTAAAATGAATAAATAAAAAATAAAAAAATAAAAAAATATATATATAAAGATTAAGCTGTCAGTGCACCCTCTAGGCTCAAGGGACACAGGGTGATTTTGAACCCCCCCACAGAACTCTGGTGCTCAGTGGATTCCCTCTCAGCAGACAACACTGAGGCTCTGGCACAGTAGCCCAGTTGGTTGGAGCGTCATCCTGACAGGCCAAGGTTGCAGGTTTGAGCCCCAGTCAGGGCACATACAAGAAGCGACCAGTGAATGAGTGAGGGGGTGGAACAACAAACTGATGTTTCTTTCTCTCTCTCTCTGTCTCTCCCTTCCTCGCTCTAAAAATTGATTTAAAAGAAATGGAATCAGACAACGCTGTGTGTCGCCACTTGACATGAGCTGCCGTGAAAAATGGCCTATGTATTACTCTATGTGTCTGGGGAACTTAGAGTGTATGGTACCCTGGGATAGTGAGGGTACTGAGGCTAGGCTGGGAGAAAAGCTGCAAAAACATCCCCTTGATTTTGGCCCCTTGTGGTCTATCCACATTTCCTACTTGGACCTACTTATTTTCTTCTTAGATGAAGCATCTGCTATTCCTGTCTTTCTGGGAGTTTGTGGCCCCTCTCATGTGAACAACCTTGGCCCCGGGTATAGATAGAGAGAAAAAAGAGGATGTGCTAGGGATGTGTAAGCTGTGTGGCCAGAGGGGATAGGGTGAAGGGAGAGGGCCTCTTAATGAAGCTAAAAATAAAATGTTAAAAGGTACTGAATCGCCTGACCTGTGGTGGCGCAGTGGGATAAAGCGTCAACCTGGAACACCAAGGTCGCTGGTTTGAAGCCTTGCACTTGTCTGGTCAAGGTACATATAGGAATTAATACTTCCTGCTCCTGCCCCTTCTCTTTCTCTCTCTCTCTCTCTCTCTCTCTCTCTCTCTCTCCCCTCTAAAATGAATTTTTAAAAATTTATTTATTTATTTATTTTTTTTCTTTTCATTTTTTCATTTTTCTGAAGCTGGAAACGGGGAGAGACAGTCAGACAGACTCCCGCATGCGCCCGACCGAGATCCACCCGGCACGCCCACCATGGGGCCACGCTCTGCCCACCAGGGGGCGATGCTCTGCCCATCCTGGGCGTCGCCATGTTGCGACCAGAGCCACTCTAGCGCCTGAGGCAGAGGCCACAGAGCCATCCCCAGCACCCGGGCCATCTTTGCTCCAATGGAGCCTTGGCTGCGGGAGGGGAAGAGAGAGAGAGGAAGGCGCGGCGGAGGGGTGGAGAAGCAAATGGGCGCTTCTCCTGTGTGCCCTGGCCGGGAATCGAACCCGGGTCCTCCGCACGCTAGGCCGACGCTCTACCGCTGAGCCAACCGGCCAGGGCTAAAAAATTTTTTAAAAGGTACTGCCTGACCAGGTGGTGGCGCAGTGGATAGAGCGTCAGACTGGGATGTGGAGGACCCAGGTTCGAGACCTCAAGGTTGCCAGCTTGAGCGCGGGCTCATCTGGTTTGAACAAAGCTCACCAGCTTGGACCCAAGGTCGTTGGCTCAAGCAAGGGGTTACTCAGTCTGCTGAAGGTCCACGGTCAAGGCACATATGAGAAAGCAATCAATGAACAACTAAGGTGTCGCAACAAAAAAAAACCTGATGATTGATGCTTCTCATCTCTCTCTGTTCCTGTCTATCTCTCTCTCTGTCTCTGTAAATAAATAAATAAATAAATAAATAAATAAATAAATAAATAAATAAATAAATAAAATGGATGTTTCTCTCTCTCTCTAAAAAAAAAAAGGTACTGAATCTGTGATCCTGACTCACTTATCCTGCTCCTCTTCTGATAGAGGTTTCTACTTCTCTGTCTTTGGCCTAGCTGGATTGAGGTTATGCTGAGAGCTCACATCTTTTCAACCTTGCACAAGCGGTGTAGACATGGAGAGATTCTTGCGGAATCTAAGTGACTGTGACAGTACAGGGGCAACACACAGAGAAGCACGTGTTCATTATGTATGGCTGGAGAGATTATCTGTCTCCAGGGGGACATGTTTCATTGTGCATTAGCTTCCAGCCGCTTCCTTCCTCCCTCTTTCTCTGCCCACTCTCTCTATCACTGTCCTTCTGAGTCTCCTCTCCCACTCCCTGCCCCCCTTCACAGTCCACCTCTGCCCGTCAATGTCTCCATCCATCTTCTCTGCGTGTCCATGTCTGCCTCTCCACTTTGCTCAATCTTACTCTTGCTGTCCACAAGTCACTTTTCTGTTTGTCTCTCATTTGTCTCTTGCTCTCTCTAGCTTGCTTTCTCGCAGTCCACCTGTTTCCTTCTGCAATACCAGTTTTTTGGGCACCCAGCAGCTAATGATAACCTTTTCTTGTTACATTAAAGCCCATAAGCAGCACTTGGTTTATTGATTGATTGGTTTTTATTTAAATTCTGTGGAGGAAAGAAAAGAAAATGTTTATAAAGTGAGATAACAGAGAGAAAACATGATATCAAACAAAGAGAGATTCGAAAGAAGGGGCAGCCTGAGAGGATGGTGGGGGTGAGGAGTAGAGGAGGTATCAGAAAAGATTGAATCATAATGGCTAATTTCCTATCAAATAAACTAGGTCAGATAGTCATGGCTGATGGTAGCTAAATATGAACTATAGAGGGTTAAGCACCAAGTTAGGCTTGGCACCTGAGGCAAAAGCTTCAGGGAGAAATAAATTGGGTTAAATAAACCCAAGAAGCCTGACATGGTGGTGGAGCAGTGAATGGAGCGTCAGACTGGGATGCGGAGGACCCAGGTTCAAGATACCGAAGGGCACCAGCTTGAGCGTGGGCTCATCTGGTTTGAGCAGAGCTCACCGGCTTGGACCCAAGGTCGCTGGCTCGAGCAAGGGGTCACTCGGTCTGCTGTAGCCCCACAGTCAAGGCACATATGAGAAAGCAATGAATGAACAACTAAGGTGTCGCAATGAAAAATTGATGATTGATGCTTCTCGCCTCTTTCCGTTCCTGTCTGTCTGTCCTTATCTATCCCTCTCTCTGTCTCTGTAAATAACAATAAAAAAAAAGAAAAGAAATGGACACGTTTAAAAATAAATAAATAAATAAATAAACCCAAGAAGCTGACATGGGTAGAATTTCTTCTGCCTGAACCACTAATAGCTGCGAATGGGACATTTTAGAAATGGTTTTTATTGAAATGCTTCAGTGGGGCCACAGCCCCTGGAAGCGAGAACTCGGCTCTGAGGCCAGGCCTGGGGAGCACTACAGGGATATGGACAGTCAGTGGAGGAGAGTGGGAGTGGGAAACAGAGGGGCAGCTGCTGATCAGGGCAGTCTGGCTGCTGTGTTTGCTCTCTCCTCTTGCTCACTGTAATTAAAGATTTCCCAGTATGATTCTGGCTTCCTGAAGGGAAACTAGAATTTAAAGAACAAACAAGCAACAAACAAAAGACAGAGATGCTTGGTTCCAATATACCTATATTTTAAATCATGAAGCCCTTAGTCGTGTTTTGTGCTCACTACTGCTGGTCAGTTTCAAAGTAACTAATCTTCTGTTCTAGCCCTGGCAGGAGGCTTTTCTACCAGAACAAACAAAAATCACAATAAAAAAACCTAACTGTACTCATCCTCTTTACTTGAGACAAGGGCAATGCTTCCTTCCCCCAGTTTCCCTCCAGTTACCTCACTTTCTTTTCATTCCACCTCCTGCTTCTCTCTCCTACCAGGCAAACCACATTGAATCCGTGGACCAGAATAAATCTGTTGTTTTATTTCTCCCGAATAGATATAAACTTCCACTCCCCAAACAGCTTTGACAGTTTTTTCATTTGCCAGCTGAGGAGGATATCAAGAGACATTGACCTTCTGGTTTTGCCTAAAGAGTGAACACTCAGTAACTATTATGCTTCGGTCCCTGATTTGCTTTCACTGTGCCCTTCCTCCTTCCTCCCCATGTCCTCACTTACCTTTTCACCTTCCCTCATGAACATCCCACTTACCCCGCAGTGCAGGGCTACTCCCCGCAGCCCTCCCTTGCCTTGTGTGGAGATGCTATCGGGCATATCTGCCTTCAACCCTGCTAGCAAGAGAAAGCACAAAGCCTCCAGGAGTGTTTGCTCCCTATTTAATCAGATTAGTCCCATTGCCTACCCTGAGGAGTTAGATTTTGGTGTTACTGTGCTATCTGTGGAAGGAGGAGAAATTGTCAGACATCACTTAAAAAGCCCTGTCCCTTGAATGCCTGGGAACTGCCAAGAGAAATTAATCTTCCAGCTATTTAAGGCAATTTATTTTCCATCATCCTTTGTCAAGAGGACTGCACTGGGAAATTGAATCTGATGGGAGTCCCTGAACTGGTGGTACACTCCACTCAACAACATCTCTCCAACCCTATGCAGCATCCATCATCCCACACAAGCGGAAACACATTACTGCAAAGCCAACTTCTCACCAGTCTCCAGCAGCAAGAAACCCCACTGCACATGGGGGATAGCACTGGACTGGGGTCTTAGTTTCCTCTATCTCTGCTCTAGTTTCCAAAAAAATGACCATAAATTGTATTTTCCATTGCGTCTTGCTTTTATTCAAGATCCAGTAGAGGACAGGAACAGAACATGGGACTGTTAGTTCTGCATTTTCTTGCCTGAACATAAGGACCCAGCTAGTGAATGAAGAATAGGTTTTTATTTTTTCTTTCTCTTTCTTTATGTTTTCTTTTCTTTCCTTTTTTTTTTTTTTGTAACAGAGACAGAGAGAGGGACAGATAGGGACAAAGGGACAGAGATGAGAAACATCAATTCTTCATTGTGGCTCCTTAGTTGTTCATTGATTACTTTCTCATTTGTGATTTGACCAGGGGGCTACAGCAGAGCAAGTGACCCCTTGCTCAAGCCAGGGACCTTGGGCTCAAGCCAGTGTCCATGGGGTCATGTCTATGATCCTGTGCTCAAGCCAGCGACCTCAGCGTTTCCAACTGGGATCCTCTGCATCCCAGTCCGATGCTCTATCCACTGCACCACCACTAGGTCCGGCTATTATTTATTTATTTATTATTTTATTGCTTTTAGAGAGAGGGAGGGAGAAATAGGAACATCAGTCTGTTCCTGTATGTGCCCTGACCAGGGATCAGACCAACAACCCCTGTGCTTCCAGATGAAGCTCTAACCAACAGAGCTATCCAGCCAGGGCAGGTTTTACTTTAATGGACAAACCACTGCTGAAGTCAGGCATGAGACAAAACCAGGCCAAGGCAGCATCTGCAAGCCCACCTCTTTTCTCCAGACTAACATTCTGTTCATGGGCTAAGAGCCTAAGGAACCTTATACTCTCTGAGGTCATGTAAAAGAATTCCAACCTTCAGCTTCCTTTCCACCCACAAGGTTGTTTCCCAAGGCACTTATTTTCAAATTGTGTTCCTTGGGGCTCCAGGTGCCAGGGAGTCTACACGCATTGGGGCAGGATGGACAGGTGGTGACAGTGGAAAGTGACTCCAGGAAGAAGCTCCGTGGTTGAGGCTCTGGATCCCTCAACTCTGTTTCAACCTGATTTGGTTTCTTTTAGGTGTTGGGATTTCTTGTAAGAGTTTATTTTTAAAGAAAGGTTCTAATTTTTAAAAAGACTTGCAAACCAGTGTCCTACATGAGAGCAGGATGTCCCTCGCCTCTCACTCAGCTCACCACTGGCCGATGGCTCCTTGCCTCACCTGCAGAGTAGGTCCAAGTCAACTCTAGCATCTCCCTAACTCTAGAGGCTCCTGAGGCATTTTCCAGCAGAATAAATCTTCTTAGGCACTAGTCACTTGTTTTCAAAACTCCCTTCCCCAGTCTCACTAATGCTCAATTTTCCTGCATTTGACAAATGCAATTAACAAGCTTCAATCAGTTCCTGTCGGACAGCCCTCATCAATCAATAAGTGGACTGCATAGGCTGAGAGGGAAGGGAAGGTGAAGGAAGGGAAAGTAGCCACAGCACAGGGAGGTCCTACCCTCACTGGTAGTCAACCTGGTCCCTACCACCCACTAGTGGGCGTTCCAGCTTTCATGGTGGACAGGAGCGGAGCAACCAAAGTATAAATAAAAATATACACTTAACTATAGTAAGTTGTTTCATAAAGATTTATTCTGCCAAACTTAGTGAAAATCTGACAAAGTACTTGGTAAGTAATTATTATTATATGCTTTTAACCTGCTGTAACTCTGCGTTATAAATTTTATAAAGTTACTTCCCTACTTTATAAATCACCATTACTGTGGAACCCATGGGCGGTTACAAAATTTTACTACTAAGAGATACAGAAGTAGGCAGCAGGTATAAAAAGGTTGACTATCCCTGCTCTACGGGTATTTCTATGACCACTCCCAAACCCTCAGCCTCAAAACATGACATCCCCCTCAGCAACCACTTTCTTCCTTCTTCTTAACTAAACACAAAGCAGTATTGTTTATGCCTTTCTCTACCATTTTATTTTTTTTATTTTTTTAAATTTTATTTATTCATTTTTAGAGAGAAGAGAGAGGGAGAGAGAGAGAGACAGAGAGAGAAGGGGGGAGGAGCTGGAAGCATCAACTCCCATATGTGCCTTGACCAGGCAAGCCCAGGGTTTCGAACCGACAACCTCAGCATTTCCAGGTCAACGCTTTATCCACTGCGCCACCACAGGTCAGGCCTCTCTACCATTTTAAAAAGGTTTCTCTTATCAATTCCCATGCCCCTGTCTGTCTTCTCTTTAACAGAAGGCCTTGCCATCTGCTGCCACGATAGCTTGGGAACCCCTTCTGTGCTGGGTGTGATAATCAGCCATCTTTCTCTCTCAGCATGGCCTCTTCCCCACTCACACGTTCCAGTGAGTTTTGTGCTGCAGCCTGCCACCAACATCCCTCTGTCCCTAACATACGTACACTGGAGAGCTACCAAGCTTGCGGTCACTACTGCTTTCACACTTACCTTTAGTCACCTTTTTCCCCAGTGTCCAAGCCTTCCCTTCCCAATTGGCTTAAAAATGCAAGTTTACCTCCTTCACCTTCCTGCTCTGCATGTAGCACCAATCTACCCTCCCCCACAACAGGGTGAGAGCTCTTCCCTCTGCAGCTCTGTCTGGTACAGCCCTGTGCATCTTTCCACCTCATCAACTTTTCATCTCTCTGCAAACGGAATCGGGAAGTCTCTCCCTCCTCCCTGCCTCTTTCTCCTTCTCCTTTGTTATCAGCTTCATGAGTGGGGACGTTAATGTATTCACTAGACAATGTCTTTATACCACTGTTTCCTGTAATTACAGTCACTTCTCTCCTACTGTCCTGACTTATTTGTAATGTGGACAAAAGACACAACACAAGTTGAGGTTGAGTAGTGTAATGTTAACATCCAAAAAAGTAAAACAGATCATCACTGCAGCAGCTCATTAACAACTGGTAACACACAGAGGTCAATGTACCAGAGCTTAAAAAAAACCAATCAATACAACTGGGGATATCTCCACTATAGAATGAGGAGCTGTACCCACATTACCAAAAACAGTCACCCCAAGAAACGCAAGCAGCGACATCCACCCTCCTTCAAGGGGTAGATTCACTGTACTTCTCATGTAGATCAGCTACATTATCACTGGAGACTCGGATCCAGCCATCCTCACAGACATGGTAGAGGTTGACTGCACCTCCCGAGTAGGCATCTCTATAGGTAGCTTGGTAGATGGCTCGACGGGCCAGATCATAGGCCTCTTCCACCTTTAGGTCATAGGAGTAACCCCGATCCATGACCCCATATGCATACACGGAGCCAGAACCTACAGAGAAGATGGACCCTGAGATCCGGTTTCCTTCACTGTCCACATAGTAGAGGCCTGGAAAGAAAAATGAGGTTAGCAGGAAAACAAATGACTACCCCTTTGACATCTAATTCATCCTCCAAAGCAACAGATCTCCATCACTCTTGAAACCCAGGGAAGACCAACAGACATATAAGAAAAAAGCACTATTACAAAATTACTTTAAGACCCTGCCAGTTAGCTCAGTCAGTTAGAGGCATCCCAAAACACCAAGGGTGCACCCTGGCTGGATAGCTTGGTTGGATGGAATGTTGTTCCAAAGCGTGAAGGTTGCCAGTTTGATTGCCAGTCAGGGCGCCTACAGGAGCACCTCAATGTTCCTGTCTCTCTCTCCCTGCCATTCTCTCAAAAACAAAACGAAAAACAAAACAAAACCCCAAAACCCACTAAGGTTGCAGGTTCAATCCCCAGTCAGGGTACATTTGGGAAGTAACCAATGACTGCACAACTAAGTAGAATAACAAATGAATGCTTTTCTCTCTTTCCCTTCCTCTCTGTGTCTTGCTAAAAAGAAAATCAATCAGTAAGAAAATAAAAATAAAATCACTTTAAAAAAAGCTGAAGAAATCAATTTAAATATTAAGATTCCAGAATTCTATAACATATCACCTCATCTCATCTCACATTGTAGTAAATGCCTGTCTTTGTGCAATCCAAAAGCAAGTATAGTCTGATGAGGCAGTGGTGCAGTGGATAGAGCATTGGCCTGGGAAACTGAGGACCCAGGTTCAAAACCCCGAGGTCATCAGTTCGACCCCAAGGTCCCTGGCTTGAGCAAAGGGGTGACTGGCTTGACTGGAGCCCCCTTGTCAAGGCACATATGAGAAATCAATCAATGAACAACTAAGGTGCCACAACTGTAAGTTGATGCTTCTCATTTCTCTCCCTTCCTGTCTATCTGCCCTGTTATCTCTTTCTCTCATGCTAAAAAAAAGAAAGAAAAAGGAAAGCAAGTATAATTCAAATGACTTAGGTTTTAAACACAGAACTTCTGTGAGTTAATATTTAAAACAATCCTAGCCCTCAAAGTTTAAACTATTTGGGGCACAAGACATACATCACACAGTAGAGAATAAAGCCTAGAGTTCCAAACCATTTTTTTTTTTTTGTATTTTTCTAAAGCTGGAAACGGGGAGACAGTCAGACAGACTCCCGCATGCGCCCGACCGGGATCTACCAGGCACGCCCACCAGGGGGTAATGCTCTGCCCATCCGGGGCGTCGCTCTGTCACAACCAGAGCCACTCTAGAGCCTGGGGCAGAGGCCAAGGAGCCATACCCAGAGCCCGGGCCATCTTTCTGCTCCAATGGAGCCTCGGCTGCGGGAGGGGAAGAGAGAGACAGAGAGGAAGGGGAGGGGGAGGGGTGGAGAAGCAGATGGGCACCTCTCCTGTGTGCCCTGGCCGGGAATCAAACCTGGGACCTCCACACGCCAGGCCGACGCTCTACCACTGAGCCAACCGGCCAGGGCCCCAAACCATTTTTTTAATCATATTTTAAACACCTGCACTGTCCAATGTAGGAACCACTAACCACATGTGACTACTGAGCATTCAAAATAAAGCTAGAACCACATGATGAAATGATATTTTGGATCTATTGGGTTAAATAAAATATACTATTAAAATTAATATTTATTTTTAAGTTTTTAAATGTGGCTACTATAAAGTTTAAAATTACATGCATGGCTCACATTTTATTGGTATTGGAGAGTGCTGGTATACACCAGGGGTTGGCCAGGCCAACTGCTTGTTTCTGTAAGTAGTTTTTCATTTATTCATTTTTAGAGAGGAGAGAGAGACAGAGAGGGAGAGAGAGGAGAGACAGAGAGAGAGAAGGGGGAGGAGCTGGAAGCATCAACTCCCATATGTGCCTTGATCAGGCAAGCCCAGGGTTTCGAACCGGCGACCTCAGCATTTCCAGGTCGACGCTTTACCCACTGCACCACCACAGGTCATCTGTAAGTAGTTTTATTGAACAGCCGTACCTACTCGTATATACTGTATTCTCAATGACTGCTTTTGTGCTAAAACAGGAGAGTTTATTTTTTATTTTATTGATTTCAGAGAGGGAGGGAGGAAGGGAGAGAGAGAGAGAAAGAGACAGGAACATCAATCTGTTCCTGTATCTGCCTCTACCAGGGGATCAAACCGGCAACCTCAGAGCTTAGGGACAAAGCTCTTACCAACCAAGCTACATGGCCAGGGTGCAGCGTAGTTTAGTTCAAAGTCCATATTGACTGGGAGCCTAAAATATTTATTACTTGATCCTTTATGAAAAAGTTAGCTGACCTCTGGTATAAATGAAAATTTAGACAAAGATTTTAATAAAACTTTTATTAATTCCAACTACCTGGTAGACCTCTGCCTTTGTCACAAAGTTCAGATTCAAACATTCTGTCCTCAAGTACTATCAATGGCTTTCCATTACCTACCAAACTTGTGCCCTCCAAAACACAATTCTTCCTGTGTTTTCAAATTCTGCCAATGATTTCACCAATCCTTTTCCTATCTCAGTGGTTCTCAACTCTTACTATGCATTAGAATCATCTTAGGAAGTTGTTAAAAAAAGATGCCTAGAACTTACCCAGAGTATTTTTTTTTAACTGACATGGGGTGGGGGATAAGCACGAGGCTTTTTTTTTTTTTTAACAGGGACAGTGAGAGTCAGAGAGAGGGATAGACAGACAGGAACAGAGAGAGATGAGAAGCATCAATCATCAGTATTTTTTTGCGAGACCTTAGTTGTTCATTGATTGCTTTCTCCTATGTGCCTTGACCGTGGGCCTTCAGCAGACCGAGTAACCCCTTGCTCGAGCCAGCGACCTTGGATCCAAGCTGGTGAGCTTTGCTCAAACCCGATGAGCCCGCTCTCAAGCTGGCGAACTGGAACCTGGGTCCTCTGCATCCCAGTCCGACGCTCTATCCACTGTGCCACCGCCTGCTCAGGCACGAGGCTTTTAATTAAAAATTTTTTATTGCCTGACCTGTGGTGGCGCAGTGGATAAAGCGTCGACCTAAAAATGCTGAGGTCGCCGGTTCGAAACCCTGGGCTTGCCTGGTCAAGGCACATTTGGGAGTTGATGCTTCCACCTCCTCCTCCCCCCCTTCTCTCTCTGTCTCTCTTATCTCTCCCTGTCTTTCCCTCTCCTCTCTAAAAAAATGAATAAATAACAAAAAATTAAAAAAAATTTTTTTTTATTTAGCCTGACTCGTGGTGGCATAGCAGATAGTGTCAATCTGGGACACTGGAAGTCCCAAGGTCAAGCTCCGAGGTTGCCGGCTTGAGCGTGGGGTCGCTGGCTTGAGTGTGGGATCACAGACATGACCCCATGATTGCTGGCTTGAGCAAGGGGTCACTGGCTCAGCTGGAGCCCCCCAGTAAAGGCACATATGTGAAGCAATCAATGAACAATTAAAGTGCCACAATTATGAGGTGATGCTTCTCATCTCTCCCCCTTCCTGTCTCTCTCAGTAAAAAAACAAAACAAAAAAACTTTATATTTATTGATTTTTCAGAGAGAGAGGAAGGGAGAGAAACAAACATTGATCCCACTTTTATGCGGTCATTATTTGACTCCTGTATGTGCCCTGATCGCAGATTGAACCTGCTACCTTGGCAAGTTGGGATGATGTTCCAAGCAACCGAGCTACCTGGCCAAGGCCACGAGGCTTGTTTTTTTAAGTTCTTTGGGTGATCTAATGCAAGCCAGATTGAGAAACACTGCCCTTATCAATTTTCAGGTTCAGATGTTCTAATGTTTTTACCCCAATCTATCTATCTCCTCAGTCCCACTGCCATTATCTTTCTTCATTTTTTTAAAAGATATTATTTATTCATTTTGCAAAGAGAAAGAGAAGCGCGAGGGGAGGAGCAGGAAGCATCAACTGCCATATGTGCCTTGACTGGGTAAGCCCAGGGTTTTGAACTGGGAACTGCAGTAGTTCAGGTCAACGCTTTATCCACTGTACCACCACAGGTCAGGCTGCCGTTACCTTTCCTAGCTAGCTCACCATCTGGTTCCAGTTTACCTTTCTGGCTTTATGCATCACTACTCTCACACACCCTTTGTTCCAATTAAACTGAACTCGTAATTACTGTCCCCAAAACCTCATGCTTTCTTCCTTTGTTCATTATGTTTCTATCCTCCCATTTTCATATCTTGGAAAACTACCACCTATCCAAGAAGTCTTCCCCAATCCCTCCCGTCAGAAGTAATCTCGTCCTCCTCAAATCCCCTTCAGCATTTTATTGTTTCTTTAAACAATGGTATTCCTCTCATTCAGCCTTGTATTAAGTAATTTGTGATCCTTTCTCACTCTGCTTCTTGAAGCAAGAAGCTGACTCATCCTGAATGGGAGAGGCTGTCAGGAAGGCTTCTTGAGAAGGTACAATTTAGTATGTTCTAGCTTCCCAAGTTTTTCTTGCTAGCCAGCTTCTGTACACTCTTACACTATGTCCCTCACCTGTAACACACCAAAGCTAAGAGTAGAAAGCAGCATTTCCAAAATGCTTTCCTGGACCACACAAAGTGTATAGTGCTGTTTCGTAACCGCCCTCCCTTTTTTTTAAGCGAGAGTGAGAAAGAAAGTGAGAAAGAGAAAGAGAAGAAGAGAGAGAGACAGGAAGGGAGAGAGATGAGAAGCATCAACTTATAGTTGTGGCACTTTAGTGTTCATTGATTGCTTTCTCATACATGTCTTGACTGGGGGGCTCCAGTAGAGCCAGCGATCATGGGGTTATGTCTATGATCCCACACTTAAGCCAGCAACTCCATACTCAAGCCGGTGAGCCCACGCTCAAGCCAGCAGCGTCAGTGTTTCAAATCTGAACACTCAGTGTTGCGAGCTGAACACTTTATCCCCTGTGCCACCACCCGGTCAGGCTCACATCCACTTTTTAATCTCCTCACTCATTTTTCAATGAGTAGTGAATTGGTGTACTCCAATGCAAGTGAAAAAGTGATGTGTATCCCAGTTGTTCAACAGGAAAACTAGCCACTTAATAAGCAGGTAAATGAATGAATAAAAAACAATAGGAGAAAAGAATATTTTTAAACACTGAGGGGGAAAATTACACAGAAAATGATTAGCTATATTCAACTTGACTAAAGGTACATTCAAAATTGGCTGATACAGCCTTGACATCAGATATAAGGCTGAACTTCCTGGCAATGTTTTTACATACTAGAAAGGAAACTACAGAATTTCTTTTCAGAGATGATAGAACAAGACCTAGGGCAGTGGTCCCCAACCCCCAGGCCGCAGACCAGTACTGGTCCGTGCGCCATTTGGTACCAGTCCTCAGAGAAAGAATAAATAACTTACATTATTTCCGTTTTATTTATATTTAAGTCTGAACGATGTTTTATTTTTAAAAAATGACCAGATTCCCTTTGTTACAACTGTCTAAGACTCACTCTTGATGCTTGTCTCGGTCACGTGATACATTTAACCGTCCCACCCTAAAGGCCGGTCTGTGAAAATATTTTCTGACATTAAACCGGTCGTGGCCCAAAAAAGGTTGGGGACCACTGACCTAGGGTGAGTATATCGCAAGGAAAGAAGATGAGCATCAAGGCTCCTCCTACCTAGGCCAAAGACTCCTAAAGGAAAAAAAAGAGAAATGACTAATTTTTTTTTCTTTCCTTTTTTTTTTTTTTTTTTTTAAAGTGAGAGAGACAGGGACAGAGAGAGGGACAAATAGGGAGGCACGGACAGACAAAGGAAGGGAGAGAGATGAGAAGCATCAATTCTTCATTGCAGCACCTTAGTTGTTCACTGATTGCTTTCTCATGTGCCCTGACCGGGGGGCTACAACAGACCAAGTGACCCCTTGCTCAAGCCAGTGACCTTGGGCTTCAAGCCAGCAACCTTTGGGCTCAGGCTAGAGACCATGGGGTCATATCTATGATCCTACACTCAAGCCAATGACCCCATGCTCAAGCTGGTGAGCTCACACTCAAGCCAGATGAGCCTGTGCTCAAGCCAACGACCTTGGGGTTCCAAACCTGGGTCCTCTGCATCCCATGCCGAGGCCCACTGCGCAATCACCTGGTCAGGCTTTTTGTAGACATTAGTTTCATGTCCAATACAGTAGCCACTAGCCACATGTGGCTATTGAGCACTTGAAATGGGCCTAATGCCACATGTGGAAATAATTTTTTTTTTTTCCTGAAGCTGGAAACGGGGAGAGACAGTCAGACAGACTCCCGCATGCGCCCGACCGGGATCCACCCAGCACGCCCACCAGGGGCGACGCTCTGCCCACCAGGGGGCATCGCTCTGCTGCGACCAGCCACTCTAGCGCCTGGGGCAGAGGCCAAGGAGCCATCCCCAGCGCCCAGGCCATCTTTGCTCCAATGGAGCCTTGGCTGCGGGAGGGGAAGAGAGAGACAGAGAGGAAGGGGGGGTGGAGAAGCAAATGGGCGCTTCTCCTATGTGCCCTGGCTGGGAATCGAACCCGGGTCCCACGCACGCCAGGCTGACGTTCTACCGCTGAGCCAACCAGCCAGGGCCTGGAAATATTTTAGATTAAATAAATGGTTAAAATTAATTTCTCCTTATTTTTACTTTTGTGTGACAGAGACAGAGAGACATAGAGAAAGGGCCAGATAAAGACAGACAGACAGGAAGGGAGAGAAATGAGAAGCATCAACTCTTCGTTGCGGCACCTTAGTTGTTCATTGATTGCTTTCTCATATGTGCCTTGATGGGGGTCAAGACGGGAGCTACAGCAGACTGAGTGACCCCTAGCTCAAGCCAGCAACCTTAGGTTCAAGCTAGTGAACCTTGCTCAAACCAGACAAGCCCGAGCTCAAGCCATGACCTTGGGGTTTCAAACCTGGGTTCTCACGTCCCAGTCCTATGCTCTAACCACTGCGCAACCGCCTGGTCAGGCTATTTAAAAAAATATTTATTGAGGCCTGACCTGTGGTGGTGCAGTGGATAAAGTGTCGACCTGGAAACGCTGAGGTCGCCAGTTCAAAACCCTGGGCTTGCCTGGTCAAGGCACATATGAGAGTTGATGCTTCCTGCTCCTCCTTCCCCTTTCTCTCTTTCTCTCTCCTCTCTAAAAATTAATTTAAAAAAACTTAAAAAAAAGAAAAAAAAAAAGAAAAAAAAATTTTATTGATTGATTTCAGCAAGAGGAAGGTGGGGGAGGGGGAGACAGAAACATTTAACTGTTCCTGTATGTGCCCTGACCAGGGATTGCACCAGCAACCTTTATGCTTCAGGACAATGCTCTAACCAACCGAACTATCTGGCCAGGGCTTCTTTTTACTTTTTTACTATAGCCATCAGAAAATTTAAAATCACATCTGTAACCCTGGCCAGTTTGCTCAGTGGTAGAGTGTTCACCTGGTGTGTGAAAGTCTCAGGTTTGATGCCTGGTCAGGGCACACTGGAGATTCAACCATCTCCTTCTCCCCCCTCCCCCTTCTCTCTCTCTTTTTCCCTCCCACAGCCATGGCTTGATTGGTTTGAGCGCACTGGCCCAGTTGCTGAGGATGGCTCCGTGGAGCCTCCATCTTAGGTGCTAAAAATAGCTTGGTTGAAAGCATGGCCCCAGATAGGCCGAGCATCATCCCCAGATGGGGGTTGTCAGGTGGATCTGAGTCGGGGCACATGTGGGAGTCAATCTACCTCCCCCATCACTTAAAATTAAAATAAAATAAATAAATAAAAACAAATTAAATCACATGCATGGCTCACATTATATCTCTATTAGAAAACACTACCTAAGAGTCTTTATGTCTATCACTATGCACTTCAATTCTCAAATACACTCTTTGTAGGTCTTATTATTTTATGGGAGAGAATAGAAGCAAAAACATTATGTGCCAGAAATTACATGCTTTATGTGTATTACCTCATTTAACCAATGTAACAGGTGATGAAACAGATACTGGAAAATAAGCAACCTGCCTACAGCCACATGGGTAGTCGATGAGACAGCTGATTTAATTCCATGCCCTTTCCTATAGTATACAGTACCTTCCTTTAACAAGGAGAAGGAAGGGTTTTGAAACTAATCAACAAATCCTCAGCACCAATCCAACTCCTTTTCTTTCACTCATCTGTTCATCTAACCTTTCCTCTACATAGTGTTAGCCCACGAACTATGTGTTTGAAGCTGAACTCACCAGGGCCTCTCTTATCCCAGCCACAGATCATGGTGCCCATGGACAGCCCCATGCCTTTATACTGATACACCATGTTGGCAAGCAGCTTGGAGGCAGCTGCTACTGAGATGCGTTCCTTGTTTCGAAGCTCATAGATTCGACACTGCCGAGCCAACAGCCGCTCCCAGAAGCTGCAATCCGCTGCGCCCCCGGCCATGGTGCCCAGCAGGTAGGGGTTGATCTCTATCACCTTCTTCACTGTCTGGGACGCAATGTAGGCACCTGCTGTAGCCCGGGAGTCTGCCGCAACGATGACTCCATGTTGAAACTGTTAAGGGCAGAGGAAAACACAAAGCAGGCCACATTAGACCAAAACACATCTTGACATTTCTGTTTGCATCAATGTAAACCCAGACATATCTTTCTCTGTCGTTTAATACTTCATAGATACCTGCAATTTTCAACTTCTGTGCTACAAGAATTTTTAAATCATGCAATACCTGACTATTTAGTCAGGGGTACTGACCACTTTTTTCTTAGATTGTTAAGTTAAAAAATGACAAAAAGCCAATACAATAGCTGTTCGGAGTAAATGAATCAAAATCATACCTATTTTTTTCAGATCTGTAAAAAATGTATTTTTGGCTGTGATGCATAATTTTAGTTACTAGTTTATATGAGCCATGAGATGAAAAAGATTGAAAATCGCTGCAATATGCCTTTCCACGTAATGTCATCAATCCTGTGACATGGGTATAAATAGCATTTCTTTCCTTTTCTTGGACGAGGAAACAGGTTTAATAAGATAGAATGACTTGCCAAGATCGCGGAGCTAGTTACTGTAAAGCTGGGCCAGGAACCCCAAGAGTCTCGCTCCTGGTACAGAGCTCCCTCCCAAGCTGCCCCTGTCGTCCCAGCGTTCCGGTCACCCTCGCCAAGTAGGCAAGTCAGTTTCCAAAACTTCTGGTGAATGGATACAACCGCCTTTCCTTTGCCCAAGTTCATTGCTACCGCGGCCTCTCCTTTTCTAGGCAGAAAGAAGCAACCTGAGGTCGCCTAGGAATCAACCGAAGCAGCATCACGTTCCTTCTCCCTTTCACCCTCAGCCCCACCACCACACTTTCGGGCTGGGGCGAGAACCGAGGCCTCCCGGGGCGATGAGACAGCGAAACCGCCGGCGTCGAGACAAGAGGCCCGAGCCTCCTGGGCTAAGTGGCCGCGGCCACTACGCACTCGGGTCCGGAAAGCGCGCCGGCGCGCGGGCCTCAGTCCGGCTCAGCAGCTGGGTTCCCACCTTGAAGGCCAGGGTAGTGGTTCCATGAAGTATTTCGATTTTCGGCTCCTCTGGGACACCCCAGCTGGGCGCAGCCAGGCTCAGCCCATCATTGGGACTACCTGGACCCAGGTCCAACAGTTCCGCACGACCGCCGAGCCCAAAAAATCCGGACTGGTTCACCGGCAGCGAACTCTGCAATAAACTGGCCAGCGCCATGTCTAGTAAGGGCAGAAGGAACGGCCTCCGCGAACGCCTAGTTGATAACGGCCGGCCAACGCCTTGCCGTCACAGCTTCACTTCCTATTAAATCTACCCAAGGGAGGAGCCATTTTAACTCCTGGCAACCACGCCTCCAAAAAAAGTATATAAATAGAGACGCAAGGGACTGTTTTCACCGAGACAAAAAAACAACAAATGGCTTCACAACCCTTAAGTTCTAAAGGGATATGCCTGCCATTTTAGGTTTTGTCATGTAAGCAGTACGGGATTAAATTAATTTAAAATTCCTAGGAAGCTATCGGAAATGTCCACGTTGAGGGCGGGAAGTGAGGCCGGCCATCTTTGAGAAGGGCGTGACTGGTTGAAAATCGGCTCCGAAAGTTTAGAGGTAATTTGTTCCCGCCCAGCCAGGTGTCCAAGCAACGTTTTACATCTCTACTGCTTCAGCATCCTGAAATTGCCCTTTTGTTTTACTGGGTAAAATAATGATCTACTCGAGGTCGTTTTTCTATGAAGTTAGTTAAACCACATTTGCTTGTGGTAGAAGCTCAACAAAATAAAGTGCTATATTTCTTGTTTGGTGCGTTACCACACACTACCCACGTTCTCTAGCAGTAACCAATTTTTAATATTATTTTATTTACCCTCTCCCTCTGGTGGAAATTCTAATAAGTAATGAAGTGCCCGAAAGGCAGATAGAAGAATAAAGAAGGAAAAACTAAGGGCCCACTTAACCCACAAACTAGATTCTCAGTTCATCCACCTCAGGCTGGAGGAGAGTTGATACTCCATAAAGATGTACCAAGAAGTTCTCTAATTTAAGCTTGCTAAGACGAGTTCTTCATTCAGGAATGTGCTATATTTCATTGTCTCTTCATCTCTTCACCCACCTTCAGATTTCAAACCTTTTGAGAATCATAACAAGCAAGGAATTAGGCAAAAGTTGCCTCCTGCTTCATGGTTTTATGAAGTCAGCATCTGACCTTCCTTGTTGGATTCCAGCAGTAATACCCATCGATATCTAAGTTTCTCTTTCCTGTGATGCCCACCTCAGCCCCTTCTCTTCCCTAAAAGATTCTGCATGTGTTGTATGTTTAATGCTGAAATTTGGCAACCCTTTCCAAGCCTAATCATCATACTGAAGCAGAAGATCTTTATCTGTGTCTCACACTTGGATAGTATTGATCAGGTATTATTTTGCAGTCACCTCTGCAATACCACTAGCCCTCCTCTGACTCCTTTCAAGGTTCTTTCACTCTGTCACTAATAGCATCTGTAACTCTCCTAAGACACTTTCACATTTTACCTAGTTATAAATGTACATTTATCTCCTACTGGATTATTAGCTTTGAAAGACAGGGCCTGACCTGTGGTGGTGCAGTGGATAAAGTGTCAACCTGGAAATGCTGAGGTTGCCTGTTCGAAACCCTGGGCTTGCCTGGTCTAGGCACATATGGGAGTTGATGCTTCAACTCCTCCCCCTTTCTCTCTCTCTCTCTCCTCTCTCTCCTTTTTTCTCTCCTCTCTAAAAAAGGAATAAATAAAATAAAATAAAGAGACAGGTATTTCTCTACTATTCATCTCTGTGCACACTGTACTTAACGCATGTTTGCTAAATGAAGATATGAAAGGATGGCAACAATGTGTTTCCAGTCACAGAGGCTTGAACCCCGGCTCAGGTTTGATGACTCCCTTTCCGTTCCTCCACATCCAGTAAGTTGCTAAGTCCTGTGGATTCTTCCTCTGCAGTGCTTCCCACATTCTTTTCCCAGTCAAAAGCTGATAACACTTTTGACTTATCTCCTCACTCCTGAATTACTGAAATATTCTCAACTGATTTTCTGGGCCAGAACTGTATTCTCTAACTCATTCTGCACAACACCAGATGGATTTTCCTAAAACACCATCTAGATCTTACCATTTGTCTACTTAAATATGTACTGTGAATGAGCCTTTCTCTTCTCCCTCTTCTTCCCCCAGGCACATTACCTTAGCCTTTCTCTCTCCTAAACTCCAAGGGCCCTTTTTCTGCCCGGTAACTTGTTTCCTGAGCCTACACAGCCCAGCTGGCTCACTTCCACTACCTTTGTAACTTTCTAAATAAACTTTTTTATAATGAAAAAAAAAGTAGCCTAACCTGTGGTGGCGCAGTGGATGGGGCGTCGACCTGGAGTGCTGAGGTTGCTGTTTTGGGCCCTGGGCTTACCTGGTCAGGGTACATAGGGAAGTTGATGTTTCCTGCTCCTTCCCTTCTCTCTCTCTCTCTTTCTCTTCTCTAAAATAAATAAAATCTTTTTTAAAAAGAGTACTGTGAAGTTCAGCTCTACAGCATGGCATTCAAGGCCTTCCATGATCAGTTACCAATTTACCTTATATTAGTTCTCTGCTCCACAGTCAGTCCCTACTCATGGGGACCTCAAAAGCAGAAGTTCCTGATGACCCAGCAATCCCTCTACTGCAGTGGTTCTCAACCTTTCTAATGCTGTGACCCCGCAATACAGTTCCTCATGTTGCGGTGACCCTAAACCAAAAAATAATTTTGGTGGCTACTTCATAACTGTAATTTTGCTACAGTTATGATTCGGAATGTAAATACCTGATATGCATTATGTATTTTCCGATGGCTTTAGGCGACCCCGCTGGGGTCGTGACCCACAGATTGAGAACTACTGCTCTACTGCATATCTACCCAAAAAATTCAAAAGCACTGCTATGCAAAGATACATGTACCCCTGCCCCCATGTTCATCTCAGTATTATTCACAGTGGGCAAGACATGAAAACAACCAAAGTGTCCCTCGATAGAGGATTGGATAAAGAAGGTGTGATACATATATACAATGGAATACTACTCAGTCATAAGAAATGATGACATAGCCTGACCAGGTGGTGGCACTGTGGATAGAGGGTCAGACTGGGACGTGGAAGACCCAGGTTCAAGTCCCTGAGCTCGCCAACTTAAGCATGAGCTCACCGGCTTGAGCACGGGCTGACTAGCTTGGCTTGAATGTGAGATTGCTGACTTGAGTGTAGGTTCATAGACATGACCCCGTGGTTGCTGGCTTGAACCTGAAGGTCACTGGCTTGACCAACGGAGACCCCCAATCAAGGCACATATGAGAAAGCAGTCAATAAACAACTAAGGAGCCACAACAAAGAGTTGATGCTTCTCATCTCTCTCCCTTCTCGCCTGTCTGTCCCTATCTGTCCTCTCTCTCACTAAAAAGAAAAAATAGAAAAAAAAAAGATGACATATTGCCATTTACGACAACATGAATGGACCTTGAGAACATTATACTGAGTGAAATAAGTAAATTAGAAAAAGCTAAAAACTATATGATTTCACTCATAGATGGGGTATAAAAATGAGACTCATGGACATCTATAAAAGTGAAGTGGTTACCAGGGGGAGGGGAGTAAAGAGGGACAAATATAAGGTGATGGAAAATGATTTGACTTTAGGTGATAGGTATACAACACAATCAACAGGTCAAATGCTATAGAAATGTTTACCTGAAAACTATATACTCTTGTTGATCAATGTCACCACATTAAGTATAATTTCTTAAATAAAATTAATTTTTAAAAAGATTTTAAGCAGAGGTACAAATGCTAGTGCTGCTGTTGGTGGGAATGTAAACTGGAACAGCCACTATGGAAGAGAGTGTGGAGGTTCCAAAAAAAGAATTACAAATAGAACATATTAATCAATTCCACATTCAGGTATTTATCTGAGGAAAATAAAATCATTATCTTTTTTTTTGTGTGTGTATTTTTTTTCTGAAGTTGGAAATGGGGAGGCAGTCAGACTCCCGCATGCGCCTGACTGGGATCCACCCGGCATGCCCACCAGGGGGTGATGCTCTACCCATCTGGGGCGTTGCTCTGTTGCAACCAGAGCCATTCTAGCGCCTGAGGCAGAGGCCACAGAGCCATCCCCAGCGCCCGGGCCAACTTTGCTCCAGTGGAGCCTTGGCTGCGGGAGGGGAAGAGAGAGAGAGGAAGGAGAGGGGGAGAGATGGAGAAGCAGATGGGCGCTTCTCCTGTGTGCCCTGGCCGGGAATCGAACCCAGGACTCCTGCACGCCAGGCTGACACTCTACCACTGAGCCAACCGGCCAGGGCCGAAATCATTATCTTATTGAGATATCTGCACCCCAGTTTTCATTGCAGCATTATTCACAATAGCTAAGACCCTGAAACAGATATATATATATATATATATATATATACATATATATAATATTATTCAGTTATAAAAAAAGAAGGAAACTTTGCCATTTGTGACAACATGAATGAAACTTGAGAGCATTATACTAAGTGGAATAAGACAGAGAAAGACGAACACTGTAAGATCTTCCTTATATTTGAAACCTAACAAAGCTGAACTCATACAAACAGAATAAAATAGTGGTTGCCAGGGACAAGGGTTAGGTAAATGGAAAGATATTGGTCAAAGGGTACAAACTTCCAGTTATAAGAGGAATAAGTTCTGGGTATCTACTGTATAGCACAGTGACTATAGTTAATGATACTATATTGTATACTTAGAAGTTGCTAAGAGATTTTATTTAAAATTTTTTTAATTTTTAAAAAGATTTTACTTATTCATTTCAGAGAGAAGAAAGAGAGAGAAAGAAAGGCATTGGGGGGAGGAACAGAAAGCATCAACTCACAAGTAGCTGCTCCTCACATGTATCTTGACCAGGCAAGCCCAGGGGTTCAAATCCGTGACCTCAGCATTCCAGAACAATGCTTTATCCACTGCGCCACCACGGGTCAAGCCTGAGAGAGTAGATTTTAAGATGATCTCACCAGCCTGACCAGGCGGTGGCGCAGTGGATAGAGCGTCAGACTGGGATGCGGAAGACCCAGGTTTGAGACCCTGAGCTCACCAGCTTGAGCGTGGCTGCTGAAGGCTCATGGTCAAGGTACATATGAGAAAGTAATCAATGAACAACTAAGGTGTTGCAACGCGCAATGAAAAACTAATGATTGATGCTTCTCATCTCTCTCTGTTCCTGTCTATCCCTCTCTCTGACTCACTCTTCGTCTCTGTAAAAAATAAGTAAATAAATAAAATTAAAAAAAAAAGATCTCACCAGCCTGACCAGGCAGTGGCGCAGTGGATAGAGCATCGGACTGGGATGCAGAAGGACCCAGGTTTGAGACCCCGAGGTTGCCAACTTGAGCACGGGCTCATCTGGCTTGAGCTAAAAAAAAAAAAAAAAAAAAAAAAGCTCACCAGCTTGGACCCAGGGTCACTGGCGTTACTCAGTCTGTTGAAGGCCTGTGGTCAAGGCACGTATGAGAAAGCAATCAATGAACAACTAAGATGTTGCAATGAAAAACTGATGATTGATGCTTCTCATCTCTCTCTGTTCCTGTCTGTCCCTATCTATTCCTTTCTCTGACTCTCTCTCTGTCCCTGTAAAAAAAAAATAAATAAATAAATAAATAAAATGATCTTATGTGCAGTGAAGGATGTGGGGTTTTTTGTTTGTTTTTGTTTTTTGTGATAGAGACAGAGAGAGGCAAAGAGAGGGCCAGATAGGGACAGACAGACAGGAAAGGAGAGAGATGAGAAGCATCAATTCTTCATTGGGGCACCTTAGTTGTTCACTGATTGCTTTTTCATATGTGCCTTGACCGCAGGCCTTCAGCAGACCGAGTGACCCCTTGCTCAAGCCAGCGACCTTGGTCTTCAAGCTGGTGAGTCTTGCTCAAACCAGATGAGCCCGCACTCAAGCTGGCAACCTCGGGGTTTCTAAGCTGGGTCCTCCGAGTCCCAGTCTGACACTCTATCTATTGCGCCACTGCCTGGTCAGGCGAAGGATGTGTTAACTAACTTAATTGTGGTAAATGTTTTGCCATATATATGTATCAAATCATCACATGGTACACCTTAAACTTACCCAATGTTATGTGTCAATTATATCTCAATAAGGTGGCAGGGGTGGGGGAATGATAAATGCTATAAGTTCATAGGTGGAGAGAAGGCCAGTACAGATTGGGGTGAGGTTGGAGTCCAGGAAGGCTTTGCCAAGGAGATCTGGATTCATTTACCTACGTACCAGTGGGGTCCCATTGCTCCTCAAACCACAGGCTCTCTTCTCTCAACCCATACCTGAGAAGAATTTTCAGAATAAGTGGTACTTAAGCCAGACTTTGAAGGATAGGACTCAAAAAGATGAAAGAGAGGTGGGAGATAGCATGAAAAGAGGTTGTAATGGATGGATTAGAATTGGACCAAAGTGGGCCTGCGGTGGAGAGGTGGTTTGGATTTGATCTTGTAGTCCTTCAGGGTTTCTTAGTAGAGGGGACACAGGATTTGAGCGATACCTTAGGAAAATATGTCAGTGTGGAGGATAAGATTAGATGGGGAGATTGGAGGGTGGCCAATTATGAGGCCATTCAACTGTCCAGATCTGACTTGATAATGGCCTGCCTTTGGAAGGTGACAATCCATCCACATATAAAGTCTAAGGTGTACTTAGTCTTTAGAAATAAGACATTTTTATTTATTTTCTTTTCTTAAAAGATTTTATTTATTGGTTTTATAGAGAGAGAAGAGAGAGGAATGGGAAGCGAGAATTATCAACTCATAGTTGCTTCATTTTAGTTGTTCATTGATTTCTTGTCATATATGCCTTGACTGGGCAAGCGTAGGGTTTCGAACCAGTGACCTCTGCCTTACCTGTGGTGGTGCAGTGGATAAAGTGTTGACCTGAAACGCTGAGATTGCCAGTGCAAAGTCCCGGGTCTTGCCCAGTCAAGACACATATGAGAAGCAACTATGAGCTGACGTTTCCTGATCCTTCCTGCCTCTCTCTCTGCCCCCACTCTCTAAAAAAAAAAAAATCTCGAACCAGTAACCTCAGCTAGGCACTGCACCACTACAGGCCAACGCAGGCCAACCAAGAGGAAAAATTCTTATTTATTTATTTATTTTTTTATTTTTATTTTTTGTATTTTTCTGAAGCTGGAAACGGGGAGGCAGTAGGACCAGGATCCACCCGGCACGCCCACCAGGGGACGATGCTCTTCCCATCTGGGGCGTTGCTCTGTCACGACCAGAGCCACTCTAGTGCCTGGGGCAGAGGCCAAGGAGCCATCCCCAGCGCCCGGGCCATCTTTTTGCTCCAATGGAGCCTCGGCTGCGGGAAGGGAAGAGAGAGACAGAGAGGAAGGAGAGGGGGAGGGGTGGAAAAGCAGATGGGCGCTTCTCCTGTGTGCCCTGGCCGGGAATCGAACCCGGGACTTCCGCATGCCAGGCCGACGTTCTACCACTGAGCCAACCGGCCAGGGCCTGTTTATTTATTTTTGACAGAGAGAGTCAGAGAGAGGGACAGATAGGCAGGAAGGGAGAGAGATAAGAAACATCAATTCTTTGTTGCAACACCATAGTTATTCATTGACTGCTTTCTCATATGTGCCTTGACCAGGGGGCTACAGCAGAGTGAGTGACCCCTTGCTCAAGCCAGCAATCTAGGGCTTCAAGCCAGTGATCTTTGGGCTTGAACCAGTGACCCCACGCTCAAGCTGGTAAGCCCATGCTCAAGCCAGATGAGCCCACGCTCAAGTTGGTGACCTTGGGGTTTTGAACCTTGGTCCCCCGCATCCCAGTCTGATGCTCTATCCACTGCACTACTACCAGGTCAGGCAGAAATTCTTACCTCTTTAGTAAGATTTCTATGTGGTCCTACACAAAGGAAGGAGAAGGTTGGACCTTAGCGTGACCTCTGTGACCTCCTGGTTTCTCCAGTCTTTCTGTGACGTGTTTACACTGACACTTTGTCCTGAGACCCTAGGTAACTATGATGATGTCTGGAAGGTCCAGGCTCTTTCTTTGTGTGTGCGTCTGTTTCTTCAATAAACATATTCCCACAGCACCCTTTGAGCTGCAATGTTTGGTAAAATAAACTTCATGTGATGCTAGAAGTAGTTGCAGCTTCTCACTCTGCTCTAGTTTACTTGGTCTCTCTGAAAGGCCAGCTGTCAGGGTCTACCCACCTCACCCCTCAACCACCCCTGGTTGATCTAAGATTTGGACTCAGCATTATGGGGTCAAAGTCAGTTGTTTCTTCTGCCTTGGAACTACGAACCAGTCTCCTGCCATTGTGAACTATTGGGCAAGATGGGAAACCTGGAGAAAGAAAGTCATTGGATTTTTTCAGCTACATACTCAGAACTGTAACACAAGTCAGAGCTATAGTGCTACAGAACAGTCAGGAATGTCATCTTTGTATGGAGATGGAGGTTCATATTCACCCCAGAGTGGAGGAGAAAGGGAGCTCTAGGTTAAAGTATCCCTGACCCCTCAGTCCCCTGCCTTTCCAAAAGGCGCTGGAGTCTTTTCACCCCCACCCCACCCCACCCTCAGGCTCTCTCTTGGTTTTTTTTTCTTTTGTCTTTGTCTCAGTCCATTTCTTTTTCCCCACCTTGACTATGAGGTGAAAGTATGAGTTGAGGGAGCACCATAGTTCCTGGGCCCCATTCCTCTGAGGAGAGAACCCCAAATTCAGAACTTCTGTCTTGGTGGGACCACAGCATCCTATTCTGACCACTTCAGAGCACTGACTCGCCTTTATTCCTTCTCCTGGGCTGGGAGGTCTTTCAGGGCCGGGACAGGAGAAACCAGAGGAACCCAGCTCCACTCCTTTAGTTTGTACCTCTGTGTACCTCTGTTCTTTTGCAGTTACCCCAGCCCCCACCTTACTGCAAGTACTTGGAGAATGACAGACAGGAGACTCCTTAAGGGAAGCTCAGGTGTGTCAGGGACAGCGTCTTCTCAGCACTGGAGACTCATCTGGCCTTGTCCTGTCTCCCCTCAGTGGTTCTCTGAGGAGGAGGGGGCTGCTCCAACAGCCAGTCTCCAAGCCCAGTTTGGGGTTAGAGAGAAGTGAAGCCACAATCACACACTTTCTTTGCCGATTCTGGCTGCAGCCCAGCTTTCCCCTCAGCGTCCCTCTTCTCCCACCTGACCCAGCCCACAAATCTCTGTCTTGTTCCTTCCAACTCTCACTCAGCCCAGGGATGGCTCTGCAGGATGTATGCAAGTGGCAGGCCCCTGACACCCAGGGACTATCACTTCACCTGTCTCAGGCTGGTGGCTGGGCTGTGCCCCGGGGCTGTGACCCTCAAACCTTCTTGCAGACCCATGGCCCCAGCCTGGCTCATGGCACCACCACCCTGGCCTTCCGCTTTCGTCATGGAGTCATCGCTGCGGCTGACACCCGTTCCTCCTGCAGCAACTACGTGGCGTGTCCAGCCTCACGCAAGGTCATCCCTGTTCATCAGCACCTCCTGGGCACCACCTCTGGCACCTCTGCCGACTGTGTCACATGGTACCGGGTGCTACAGCGGGAGCTGCGGCTGCGAGCCCTGAGGGAGGGTCAGCTGCCCAGTGTGGCCAGCGCCGCCAAACTCCTGTCAGCTATGATGTCTCGCTACCGGGGGCTGGATCTGTGTGTGGCCACTGCCCTGTGTGGCTGGGACCGCTCCGGTCCTGCTCTCTTCTATGTCTATAGCGATGGCACCCGCCTGCAGGGGGACATCTTCTCAGTGGGCTCTGGGTCTCCCTATGCCTATGGCGTGCTAGACCGTGGGTACCGCTACGACATGACCACTCAAGAAGCCTATGCCCTGGCTCGCTGCGCCGTGGCCCATGCCACCCATCGTGATGCCTACTCCGGGGGTTCTGTAGATCTTTTTCATGTGCGAGAGAGCGGGTGGGAGTACGTGTCACGCAACGATGCCTGGGTGCTGTACACAGAGATGCAGAAGTTCCCGGAGCTGGAGAAGCAAGAGGAGAAGGAGGTCAACCAGGCTCATCCTGAAGCTGCCACCACAACCTCCCCCAAAGCTGGTGAAAGCGGAGAACTCTGTGCACTAGTACCAGGAGACTTTGGGCTTCCCACAGAGACTGAGACTCTGTAAGAAGCAGCAAGACGCACTGCAGAGAGCGGGTGAAGGATAGGGTGTGAACAGTCTCACAGCCTGCGGTTCCAGTGTGGCCGGTTTCATTTGTTCCAAGTCTCCATCTCTTTCTGCTTCCCAGAGCTATTGATGGTTCTGTCCAGCGTGTTCCTATTGATACCCAATAGATTGCTGCAGCCTCCTTCTCAGTGTCAAGTCCTTCTTTCAGCAAATCCTTACTGCGTGCCTGCTGTGTGCCAGATGCTGTGCTAGGTGCTAGACCCTCTTTTCTTGCCATCCTGTTCTGCTTTTTTACCCTTTCTCTGGTCTTTCTTCTTCCTCCCATTTTAGTATACACCTTAGCTTCAGAGTCTGTCATTTTTCAGCTTGATGAGGAGGAATACCTAGGAGGGGAATGAGTTGGGAGTAGCCCCAAAGCCCCAGGCTAGAAGAGTCAGGACAGTGCATTGTAGACCCCTGGTGGGAGGTGATAGGCTTCTCATCTGCTCTCCTCTGCCATAGGCTTCTCATCTGCTCTCCTCTGCCACTCCTCCATTTGATTCTTTTTTAAAATTTTCCATTGATTTGAGAGATAGAGGAACGGAGAGAGAGAAACATCAATTAATTGTTTAACTTAGTTGTCCCATTTAGTTGTGCACTCATTGATAACTTCTCCACGGTGCCCTGACCCGTGGAACCTGCGACCTCCGGCACATCAGGTTGATGCTTTATCCACTGAATTACTCCGTCAAGGCCCCTATTTGATTCTCTCTCTCTCTCTCTCTCTCTTTTTTTTTTTGTGAGAGAGACAGGGCTAGATAGGGACAGACAGAGAGACAGACAGGAAGGGAGAGAGATAAGAAGCATCAATTCTTTGTTGTGGCACCTTATTTGTTCACTGATTGTTTTCTCATATATGCCTTGACTGGGGGTTGGGGGGGCTGGGGGGGCACAGCAGAGCGAGTGACCCCTTGCTCAAGCCAGGGACTTTGGGTTCAAGCCAGTGACCTTGGGCTTCATGCCAGTGACCTTTGGGCTCAAACCAGCGACCACGGGGTCATGTCTATGATCCCACACACAAGCTGGTGACCTCATGCTCAAGCTGGCAACCTTGCGGTTTCGAACTTGGGTCTTCAGAGTTCCAGGTCGATGCTTTATCCATTGCACCAGTGCCTGGTCAGGTTCATGTTAACTTTTAGGTAAAAATCACCCTTACTTTACAGAAGAGGAAGCCTTGCCCGAGGTCACACAGTAAGTGACAGAGGTGAGGCTTGAACCTAGACCTTCATCTCCAGAGCAATGCTCCTTTAGCATGGCTTTTCCTTCCAGGCTCTCCTTCCGACTTTCCTCTTGCCACCAGGATAAAGCCCTGTAGGCACCTGGGGAGAGAACTGGGGGGAGAGGAGCTGGGCCAAGCCCACGCCTGGCGGCCAGGGACAACTGAACTTTCCTGAGGGCCTGAAGGGGTGAGCCCAGGGAGGCTGCTCCCACTGAAGTTCCTGTGCCTCCCTGTCAGGGCCTGGAGCCATGCTGCAGCTCCCTGTGCAATGCTCTTTTGGGTCTGTTGTTGCTGCTGCCAGACTTACCCTCCTGCTTTCTTCCCCTCCTCCTGTTTCTTCTTCCCTTTGCCTTCTTTCCAGCCTCTCCTTCCTGTAGCCCCCCCCCTGGGGGGGATGCATAAAAGAGGGAGGTGGCTGTGCCAGTGGCAACTGTCAGGTTAGTTTGTCTTTTCCTGCCCCTCCTAGCCCCCTCCTGCTTCTCTGTAAGCCCTGACTTGGAGATGCTCCAGGAGGGACACCTCCCCCCAAGCCCCCCCTCCTTTCCCCTCTCTTTCTCAGGCCATGTGGGGGAGAAAGCGTAGTGAACGCAGAGGTGGGACCTGAAGGAAGGTTGCTGAACCTCCTTTCTCTCATCCCACTCCTACAGCTTCCAGTTCCAGGATGACAGCTCCTTGTCCTCCCTTCTGGCTCTCTTCCTAGCCTCCAGCCCATCTGGGTTCCAACCCTGCACCTCAGGCTAAGGGTCCCTCCCTCCAGGCAGGAGCTGGCCAGACAGAGGAGACCTCCAGGCTTTGGCCTTCTGGAGATGACTGGGGAGAAGGCAGGAAAGCTCAAGGAGCCCCAGGAAGGAAAGCAGTGGGGGCAGAGGGGAGGAAATTGTGGTGGGAAAAAGGGGCCGCAGAAATGTGCCAAGTCCAGGAGGACTAGCCTTCGAGAAAGGGTCCAGAGTCTAGCTGGGGCCTCCACATCAACCCTTCTTTACCTCTTGCCCACTCCTCAGCCTCTAGGAAGGAGAGGCAGGGCTCTGGGAAGAATAAATGGAGGTCAGCGACCCTGGCCAGCCTAGTCCTGGAAGAGCATTGGAGGAAGACCAGCTTTTGCGCAGGTTTCAAATGTTTGATGGAGTCAGGTTTGTGACAGTGCACCTGCATGTGCAGCGATGTGTGTTGGTCTTGTGTCCCGGTGTGAGTGACCCAGGACAGGTGTGTGCACGTGAGTGTGGCAGATGATGTCTGTGTGGTTCCTGTGTGCAGTGGCAGGAGACAGACTGGAAAAGAAGGAACTACACCTGGAGCAGCCCCGCCCCTTATTGGGGAGAATGCCAGGCCTTGTCAGTTCTTTTGGGAAAATGCTCCAGAGTAGAGGATGAGGGATCAGGGCTCATCCTACCAGTTCATGACTTCTACATGCTCCCACCCCTATCCTGAAGCCCTGGGAGTGAGAAATGCAGAGAGGGAGTGGCTGTCTGGAGCCTGGGACTGCCACCTGAGCCCGGCAAAGGCTTTCTGTGAACTGCATGTAGCTCAGTCCCCTGGGCTGTTCTGCGCCCCTCCACTTCTCATAAACTGGAAGACAGGGACGAAAAGAGCAGGACAGGAGGGGAGCCTCCTGCTTGTGTCTCCTCTCATGCCTCTCCCCCCACCCTTTTTCTTTCAAGGTCCTGCCCTTCTTCACTCCTCTAACAGGTCCTATCCTTGTAGACGATGAGGTATTTGAGCCAGAGATAAGCCCAAGGGTCTTGCTGACAAGCCTGTTCCTTATGCCCTGGTTTTTTTACCCTGCTGAAGAGCAGACAAAGGTGTGCGGCCACATCCGCGCACCTCAGTATCTAGGAGTGCCTGCCCATGGTCAGGCCCTCCTTTTTGCCACTTGTTCCTGAAGGCTTGAAGCAGATATCACAGTGAGAACAAAAGGGTACAGATTTTGCCCATCCTGCCTTGAACTGGAAGTCATTGTTCCTCTGACACCTGCTTGGTGCTCTGCCTCTGAACTGTCTCCCTAGGCCTTCAGGGGACAGACAGCCCGCTCTTGCACAGGTCTTTCGGCAGTCAGGGGTCCAGTTCCAGCTTTCAGCAGAAGAAATGACAACTCCAGTACTGCAGCAAGGGTCTTTGTTGTCCCACCACCTGGTTGCCATCCAAGCAGGGGTGGAAGCTATGAGAAGGCATCTTCCCAAAGAAGCAGCTTTCCCAATTGCCAGCACCCACACTTGGAGGGGAGGGACACAAGGACATGTCCTGACTCACCTACCCATCTATAGGAGCCCTGCCTGGAGTTAGGAGGCTTGGTGCTCATGCTGATTTCTGAGTGGATCCCTGGCCCGCTCAGCTCAGCTCCCACCCTAGTTGGCTGTGATTCTGCCTCCCTGATCTTCTCCCTCTGGCCCTGCGCTCCATGAAGAGTAGGACAGGACAATGGATTGGGAAGAATTAAAGGTGGGGACGGCAGGCCCAGATTCAGTGTGACTGTGCCATCTCACACTGGCCCACCCTTTCCCCAATGGGCTCCATAGGCCCCAAGAGAGACTGGTTTGTCCCTCACCCACATTTTTTCTTCATCTGGAGTCACTCTTCCTTTCTTCTTAGTCTTTCATCTCTCCTCTCTTCTCTGTAGCCCTCACCCTCTACTTCTCCTTACTATTCTCCCCTCTGGTCATTCCCCATGTCTTAATTTCCTTGGACAGTTCGAGAACAGGGAACCCAGAGAGCTGGTGGTGGGAGTGAAGTACAAGCCATTGTTTCCTTACTCACTGAATGGAGCCAACCCAAACCCTCCTCTATCTAGAGAGACTTGAAGTGGACTGCCCCCACACTAAAAGAAAAAGAATGAGCCAGAGGGAACAGGTGTAGGCCTTTCCTCTGGCTCTTTGGCTTAGTGAAACGCCATACAGAAATCTGAGTGCAGAAACAGAACAGGGCTCCAGGTTTACAAAATAAATTGTTTGTTTATTATGAAATTAGAGATGGAGGCCCCTCCCCTTCCTCCTTCTTTCCCCTTCCCCAGCTGCCTCCCCCTTTCCTTGAGCCCCCCTCCCCATGGAGCCTGGGAAGCACACAAGACAATGCCTAGAGCTGGGCTGCCATCAGTTGCCTCCAGGGAGGCAGCAAGGGGGGGCGGGCAGTAGAGTGGGAGGAGCTGGACCTCTCCCCTAGGAGGTGGGCTGGCTCCCTCTTTCTGTGGAGGCCAGTAGAGCCAGGATGAGGCCATGAGTGATGGATGGAACCATGCGGGCAGATCTGTAAAGACAGGAGAGTCCAGTTAGAAGTAGTGAGTGCGGGAGGGCTTTGGGCCAACCATGCTCTGCAAAATCCAGGAGCACTCACCTGGGGCAGAACATCTCCTGCAGGAGGGTGGGCAGCAGTGGCTGGAAGTTTCTCTTGCTTTTGGGATGGACAACGGAAGTAAACCAAAAATCCAGTCACAGGGACCCAGAGAGAAATGGGCAGAAGACAGACACAGAGCATGTGTGTGGGCGCAAGGAAGACAGAGAGCACGTGTGAGAGATTTAGAATCTGAGAGACAAAAACAGCCACGGAAAAGGTGGAATCACAGTGACAGAACAGATTCAGAGTCAGAGCCATACAACCCGGACCCAGACAGAGCTACAGAGACAGAGATCCCAGGAGAGAGACACAAAAGACTCAGGAGACGGGAGGTAAGAGGGTTGCCCTGGGGAAGCTGAGAGGAGGGACACAGGGACAAGAAGAAGCTTGGGGCCCCTGGGCTGCTGCTGCCTTCTTGGGCCCCGGGGGCTCACTCAGAGGGCCTGTGCAGGCTACCCCACCATGGCCGGCAGGGCACCTGGCTCTCAGGGTGCCGGGGGCTCCTTGGCCCCGTATAGCTCGGCCAGGGTGCGGAACAGCGGCCCCCAGTCGTCCAGCGGCTCCGTGGGGCCGGGGGTGCCGGCCTCGGAGCCTAGGGAGCTAAGGGAGCCGCAGGACGAGCCCCGGCCTTCATAGCCATACACTTGCACCGAGTCGTAGGGCGGCACGCTAGGGTCCTCGTCTGCCTCACTGAGCCGCAGTGCCAGGAGCTGCGCCACATCGGCGGGCCCCGGGGGCCGGGGCTGGCGCGGGGCCCGGGACCGGGGCAGCACATCGCGGCGAGCGGGAGGGCCAGGGGCTGGTAGGGCCGCCCCGTCGGGGTTCTGAAGGGCACTGATGTCAAAGGCCTCCGTGTCCTCTTCTCCGCCACCCTCATCATCATAGGTGATGATGTTTTCCCGGACGTCCTCCTCCTCCAGCACCATCAGTGCTTCCTGTTTCTGGTGCCGAAGGGCCACAAAGAGGACCACCAGGGCTAGGGGAGAGGTCACACAGGCCACTGATCAGGGCAGATGTTGGGTGACAGAGGAGGCAGTGTGGGTTAGGGGGTGGCAAGCCCTAGGTTTGACATCTGGCAAATTTCATGTGAATCCAGACTTCACCCCTTACTTGCTGTGTGAGCATGGGAAGTTCCCTAACTTCACCAAACCTCCTTGACCCTTAGATTGATTGTTTATATGGAAAAGCATTTACCTCTCAGGGTTGAGGAAAGGTTGAAATGAAATACCATAAAATGATGTGCCCAGTGTCACTCATGGCCCAGAGTTGGGGCTTAATAAACAGTTTTTATGGCTTGTTAGTCATTATTGATCAGCAGGTCAAGGCTACGGATCAGCATATCCAAGCTTTTCTCTTGGACGCATCAGGTAGTGGGACAAGCAAGGCACGAGGGTTCCTGTAAGCCTTAGGGTGGATTTCCCTATGTCTAGGGCCCTGATTCCTCTCCACATCCCCAAAGGCCTGGATCCTACATTTATGTCCCACTGTGGCCTGACTCACCAAGCAGGGTGCCCACACAGGTGACAATGGCAAGCAGAGCCCCAGTGCTGAGCCCAGCAGGTGAGAGTTGGGCCTCGGGCCGGCAGGATGCCACGGAGCCATCAGGCCGGCAGCGGCACATGCTGACAGTCACCGTGGCCGTGCTGCTCAGTGCTGGGGTCCCCCAGTCCCACAGTTCTATGGGAACGAGGTAGGGGGTTTGACGGGGTGGAGCAGGACGAGAGGGTAGCAGCAGGCTGGCAGAACCATCTGTGGAAAAGGGAAGCTGTTAGGGCATCTCTTGGAACCTTTACAGTAGGGTTGACCTGGCCCATGGAGACAGCTTCCCGGGGGAAGGTTTATAATCTGCAAACATGTATAAATCCACATCTACTTTCTGTTAGGAGGAGGGCCAGGATAGCTGGGCAGGGCTCAAGCAGGCTGGACTGGGGGTGGTGGAGGAAGAGAAGAGGAGGGAGGAAGCATGGGCATGGTTGTAGGAGGCCACCCACCTCGGTTGTCCCGGACAGTGAAGTTGGCATCAGGGCCCAGAGGACCTTGAAGGGAGACCCGGCTACTGTTGCCAGCTTCATCTCTGTCCAGGGCCCGGATAACCTGAATCAGCTGGGAGGAAGAGGGCAGGCCTGTATGAAGTGGGCAGCTGGAGGTCCTGAGGTCCCAATCCCTGTTTCAGCAGCTCACCTGGCCAGGGGCTGCAGAATCACACACAAAGGTGTCGTAGGGCTCAGCCAGTTGAGGAGCATTGTCATTCTTATCCAAGGTCTGGATGGCCACTTGTACACGGGAGGCCTGTGCGGAGCTGTCTGAAGCCAGAACATGAACACATACACCCCCCACATACGTACACAACACACATGGCACATGGGCATGAATGCCACATGCCACGCATTGCATGCACATGCAACATGAAATATGCATACAATTTGCAAGTAGTGAACATTGTAAAAAATGAATGGAACACCACCAAGTGCATACAATATTCATGTAGTGCCCAAGATATGTGCAATACACAGCGTACATTCAACAGGAATGTAGCACCCATGATACACATAAACAATAAACCACATGTACAGCGCATACACCATTAATGAAGAATAGACAGAAGGTGCATACAGGTCACATTTCAACCACTGCCATGAAATACACAAACATACTCATACCATATATTAGAAGGACATCCAGCATTTAAAATAAATGCAATATACATGAAGTGGATGTTCAGTACCTACAGTGAATACAGTATCTCTCCCACCAGGGTTCAGAGAATGCATTTTCATGCACAGCATTGTTGGGAGGACACACTCACATTCACACACGCACACGCACACACCACCCCCCATCAGAAGACTAGAAGGCTCTGGTGCAGCCATGAGTAATACTTAGAGTTGACCTCAGGGAGGGAGGAGCTGCAAGACGCACAGGGTGCAGAGCCAGACGGGCCTGACAGATACAAGCCCCTATTCTCCTATCCCTTCATCAGGCGGCACCCACCATCACCCTGCCTTGCTCCTCACTCACTACAAGTGGCACTCAAGAGAGCATGGAAAATGTGTATCCCTTCCCACCCAAGTGCCTACCTCTCCTAAACTGGTTTAATTACTTTCTCCCTGTGGTAGGGGAGAGCCGGATGGCCCCGAAGGCCGCAGCCCAGCAAAGTGGACGGCCTGGCTCAAGGCTTGGAATACTCAGTGCTCCAGAGACGGGATGGGGCTGGGGTCCACTCCTTTACTGCAGTAAGGGCCCAGGGCCTGCGAGTGGATATTGGGGTCCCAAGGGAAAGCGGGATTTGGCAGAGTGAGAAGACAGTGAGGGGAAACACATACACAAACACAGCTGGTTGCATATACACAGGCAGCCACTACACACACCAGATATATACACAGGGACACTCATGGACAGACACACATACACTGCCACATAACACACAGCTGCATGGACATAAAGACAATCCTGTACAGGTCCGATTTAATACACATACATGACTGCAGTATGGTAAAGGAGATAGCTCAGACTCTGCAGCCTGGGTGGGTCTGCCTGCCCCAACACTTCATCTGTGTGTGACCTTGGGAAGTTATTTAACTTCCCTTTGCTTGAGTTTTGTCATGTAAAATGGGTAAATAATCATACCTCCCTCATAAACTTGTGGTGGTGATTAAATTAATTAATCCCCATTTGGTACTTAGACCAGTGCCTGATACACAATAAGTAATAAATTATTATCTGTCCACACTAACATACACAAAACAATAGATACAACCAGCTACTTACACTTATCACTATATGCATTCAATTACATGTATACATAATATGTTAGTTCTACACACTGAACTAAACACACACATATATATACTATTTGTGACATATATACTCACAAATATATGTATGTATGTATATATATATGTACTTTTCACACAGAATTATACACACAAAGTGCACACCACACATCGACACATACACATATAGTAGCTCCTGACTGAAATGTACAAACATCTACATACACGGCGACAACTCCTATAGACAGGACACAGCAAATGTAGGACACCCCGGGGCATGGTCAGGGGTGATAAAGGGAGACTGACAGAGGGGAAGGGGTATCTCTGCCTCCTTGGGCCAGAGCTGCCCAGAGAGAGGCAGCTGGACCATGCTGCTGGTGCCCGGTGACTGACAGGGACAGGAGAGGGGCCAGCATCTCCCCTACCTTGAGGGCTCCTTGCAAGGGAGTGACTGCTGGAGCCCCCAGTCACCCCCCCAGAAGAGGCCCCAGATGTTCCCTGGCCCCTGGCTTCAGCCTGAAGCAGAGGGCAGGCAGGGCAGGGTCTGCCAGAGGGCAGGTTGGGATTGTTAGAGGTTGGCAGCTATTTAAGGTTAGGTCTATTTTCGGGATAGGGAAAGTCAGGTATAGGAGTGAATTTAAGGTCAGGAGAATGGTCTGGCAGACCCACTGTACCCAGCCCAACCCAGCTAGGACAGCAGGCCTGCCTGATGGTGATGATACAGGCTGGGGACCCAGTACACTGGAGATGGTCTGATGGCAGTAACCTCCCCTCCCCAACCCCACGCTCAGGGCAGCCCTTCTGCCAGGAGACTGCTACCTTCTCTAGAGCCTCCAGGGGACCCAGACTGCTCACCGAGTTCTGTGGCCAACACTGTGAGGTTGTGCCAGACATGAGCCTCGCGGTCCAGGGGCACAGCGGTGCGGATGGTGCCGTCCTCGGGCTCGATGGAGAAGCAGCGCTCTGCATCTGAGTGAGGGAGGATGGAGTACCTGGGAAGACAGCGGAGACGGCCGATCTGACGGCAGGGCCACCGCATGCTGCCCCCCTCCACCTCCTTTCTTCTCCACTTACTAGGCCTCCTGGCTCATGTGTGGAGAGGGCCCAAGCTCCAGGTTCTGCTCTACAGACCCAGAGCCATAATTCACTGAGGGTCCCCTTAAAAGACAAATATCCCTGAGAAGTCATCAACATTAAATACCTGTTCTGAGACTCAGGAGGACTGAGTTTCCGTGGAGTCGGGGTGTGAGACAGAAAGAGGTGGAAGGAAGGAGACACCACCTTTCAGACTCTGGGCTCTATTCTGGGACCCTGCAACCTGCGTTCTAGCCCCACTCTGCCTCAGACCAGCTGTGTGACCTTGGGCAAATCACTTCACCTCTGTTTCCTCTATTACAAAATGGGAATGACACCAGCACCTCTCTCAGTGTTGTGACAGGGATGCTGGCCATGGGGTGGGGAGAGCGGCTCTCTTTTTTTTTTAAATATTTTATATGTTGATTTTAAAGAGAGGAGAGAGAGAAAGACAGGGAGAGGAGCAGGAAGCATCAATTCGTAGTAATTGCTTCTCATATGTGCCTTGACTAGGCAAGCCCGGGGCTTCAAACCGCAACCTCAGTGTTCCAGGTCAATGCCTTATCCACTGCGCCACCACAGGCCAGGTCAGAGTGGCTCTTCTATAGGTAGACAGTCAAGGTTTGAATTTCAGCTCTGTCACTTCCTGACTGGGTGATGTTGGGTGAGTTACTTCAACTCCTAGCGCCTAGCCTCTAAAAAACTGGTGATGAAAACGCCTACCTCATAGGGCAGTTGTGAGACTTAAATGTCAGCCAGTGGGTAAAGCGTGGCATGCTGAGGAAGTGACCATAATGAGGGGAATCAAGGACCAATCAATCTCACTCAGCAGATGAGATTACATCTGCTCACACTGCTCCTGGGAGGCACCACTATTTTCCACCCAGAGGGATGGATGGAGAGTTGGAGTGTTAAGCAAAGTCCTCCAGCCCTCACCTGCCCCAGGTCCATAGGCAGGAAGACCTGTGCCAAGAGGCAAGTGTGATTTACGGTAAAGGAGACACATTCTATGGGATTAGCCTGGGCACCTTCCCCCACTCACCTGATCGGGCTGGCTGGGGAGTCCAGGTCAGTGGCTGAGACCTGGCCCACCAGGGTCCCAGGAGCCTTGTTCTCGGGCACCGCCAGGTGGTAGGCAGCCTGGGTGAAGGCGGGTGGTTCTGGGGCATCCTGCACAGCTATGCGCACTGAGGCCACGTCCTTGAAGGGCCCTCGCCGAAGGTAGGCTGGGTCGATGAGCGTGTTGGTGGCCTCCACACGGAAGGCGTAGGAGTGACAGCTCTCAAAGTCTAGGGGCTATGGTGAGGGGAGGTGGAGTGACAGACATGCAGAAACCAGGTTGAGCTCACACTCCTGGGAGGTGAGGAGTCCTTCCCCTGCAAGTATCCAGTGCTCAGGCACCTCAGAGAAGAGGCGCACCTCAGAGAAGAGGCGCACCACAGGGGCAGTGGCCTTGGTGGTCAAGGGAGGAGCAGAAAACTTAGTGAATAACTCTAGGTCTACCCCCAGCTCCGTCACAGACTCCATATATGAAGTCTTGAGCCAGCCACTCACTCCCCCTTTCTGGAAGATTAAGGGATGACCGTGATCTCTAAGCTCTAACATAGATTGCTGAGTCTGTTCTAGATCAGTTAAAAATATGTCCCAGGGGCAGGAGGCAGGTATAAGTGGATCTGCAAGTATTAGCTAAGAGGAGGCTAACCTTGCGGACAGTGAGGAGCCCATCTCGACCCTGGGCGTCTGTGCTGATGCTGAAGGCCTCGGAACCCTCCCCATCCAGGATGCTGTATGCCATGAGGGCGTTGTCCCCCAGGTCTGGGTCCTGGGCCTGAAGCCGGCCCACCAGGGTGCCTGGCCCAGCTGTTTCCACCACTGAGAACTGGTATAGGCCTTGGGGGTGGATGGAGGGGAGACGTTCTTAGAGGGGCCCCCAGGCCTCCTCCCTCCCCCAGCACTTCCTTCTCCTGGGGGCTGGCCGGGGGAGGCGTGGGGAAGGAAGGCTTATCTAGAGGGTGGAACTGGTGGTCAAAGAATGGCTCAGATAGTAGCACTGGCCTCTTACTCTGAGGGAACTTGGGGGGGTTGTCGTTGACATCGCTGAGCGTGACTGTCACTGTAGTACTGCCCGACAGCCCCCCCATGTGGCCGCCCATGTCCTTGGCCTGAATCACCACTAAGAATTCTTCCTGTGTCTCTCGGTCCATGTTGGGGATGGCAGTGCGCACAACTCCTGAGGAGAGACACTGGGTCAGGAGGTGCCTGTTCCCATGGCTGCCCCAACACTCCTGAGCTCTATCCTTACCAGTCTGGGGGTCCACAGAGAAGAAAGGCAGTCCATCCAGCACAGTGTACACCAGCTTGGCGCTGTTCCCATAGCTGGGGTCGTCGGCGTCATGAGCAGTCACCTGGATCACTGACGTCCCTGTGGGGGATCCCGGCACCCCACTCAGCAGTGGCAGGGCCAGGAGGGGAAGAATAGCAGATGAGGGGAACCCAGACATGTGCAGGGCTAAATTGAAGGATTGGGTCCTGGGATAGAAAGCAATGGGGGAAGGAGAAGAGAGGGTGCTCCAGGAGGTGGGGTCTATTTTCAGACTTGGGGTACTCACCCACGTTGGACATCTCGGGCACTGTGGCATGGTAGGGCCCAAGGGGAAAGATGGGGGGATTATCGTTGATATCTTGCACCTTGATGATGAACTCTGATGGGGGCTCCAGGGGACGGTTGGAGGCTCGGTCCACAGCTTGGGCCAGTAGCACATACTGTGCCTTCTCCTCCCGGTCCAGGCTCTTGGTGACATGAATATTGCCTGTGGCCTCATCAATCACAAACACGGTGCCTGCCCCCTCCCCGGTCAGCAGGTACTTGGTACGGCCCTCACCCCGGTCCACATCCGAGTGCAGCTGTAGGGGTCAGGGGAAAATGGTAGCGGGTTCCACACATAGGAACAGAAGGTTAAAGAGTCTAAGTCTAGGTAAGACCGGGTGGAGTGTTGGCAGTCCTGAGGGACCAAGGTCATTGCAGAAGTGATGAAGTTGCGGGGTAGGGCTTGAGAGTCAGGGTTGCCACAGGAGGGCTTGATTTTTACCTTGCCAATGAGGACAGGTTCTGGACCGGCATATTCTTCGATGACAAAAAACTGGTTCCACACCCAGCTCCTTCGGGTTCGCAGCAATGCTGGCCCTGGGCCCTTACGGGACCCTGCCCAGGCCCGGGCTGGGGCTGCCAGGTATCCTATGCAGCCCCAGCCACCCAGCCAGGCCAGCAGGAGCCTCACGAGGCCCCACATGTTTGGGCTCTAGCCAGGGCTCTGTTCACTGCTCTCAGGAGCTGAGGCATGAGCTGGCTGGGGCAGAGGGGCACATGTGCTGGGACTACTCCATGGATCCACACCTGCAGGACAGGTAGCTTGTTCAGGGTCAAGGAAACCTTTAACCCCACCCCCTCGCCAGAGGTAGATGTTGAAGAGACGATCTTTCAGCAACCAGACTCCCACTGCCCAGAACCCAGATGAAGACAGAGAGCAGAGAGCTGATCCCTCTCTCCACCCAAGCTCTGCCTGTATTCACCTCCAGCCCTGCAAACGGATAAATCTCCAGCCAGTCAACTGAGGGTAGAAAAGGGGGGAAGAAAACAGGAGAGGGGATGCTGGGAAGGCTTGGAACCCCACCTGGCCCATGTCCTCCCAGGGTGGGCATGCTGCAAGGGGATGGAGTAGATGGGGGCTACCCGAAAAAGGCTTTCAACCCTGGGGCTGGGATCCATGGAGTTGTCTAAGGTCGGGCTGAAATAACAAGGAGTGCAGCCTGTGACAGGCTTGAGAGCCTGTGAAAGTCCGTCCTCTGCGGGAACCCATTTCTCCAGAAACCTGCCCCTAGCCCACACTGCCAGCTGAAATCCTTGAAGGTAAACTGGGCTCATAAAGCAAAGTAGGGGGCCAGAGCTGAAAGAAGAGGGGGTATTGTTGGGAGCAAGGCCAGGAGACTAGGGAGGCAGTCTCAGAGGCAGACTCAAACTAGAGACACAATGTGATTGAGGCTGAAACGAAGACTCGGGGGCTGTCCAGCAGAGACAGAGACAGAATGGCAGCGAGAGACTGAAGGAGAGATAAAGGGAGGCTGCCTAGTGTCTGAAAGGCAGACAGGAGACATAGGTATTAGTCTGGGGAGTGGGAAGTAGGGGGCTTCGGGGCTTCGGGTGATAGGCAGGCAGGGCAATCCTCAGCTGCAGCGGTCAGACCAAGCCGCGGGAACTTCATTTTGGTAAACGGGGGTGGCTTAGAGGGGCTGCGAGAAGGGAGCTAGAGAGAGGACCCTTCCCATTGCTATGTCCTCTCTCTCCTCCTGGGGGTGGGGGGACCCCCTCAGGTAGCTGTGGCTGCGTCCCTCCTCCCCTAGAGCAGATACACACACCTGACAGTCCTTCCCCTCTCTAGGGAAGAGGGAAGCCGGAGAGAGGCTGGGGACCAGTGAGGGGGCGGGACGAGGAGAGGAAAGGAATAGAGGAGTGGAAAACAGGATAGCGGGAAGGGAAAAGGAGAGGAGAGGGAAGGGACATGGGAAGGAGAAGGAGAAGGAAAGGACAGGGGAAGGAAAGGAGAGCGGGAAAAGGAAAAGAGAAAGGGAAGGAGAGAACAGGCAGAGGAAGAAAAGCAAAGAAGTGGAGATGGGGAAAAGGTACGAGAGAGAGAGAAGGGTTGGGGAGACCGAGGAAAGGGGCAGAGACGGCAAACAGGCAGACAGAGGTAGGGTTAAGAGACATCAAGGGAAAAGAAAATGGGGAAAAAGCGGGCGGGAGGTGTGAAGGGAGAAGGGAAAGTGGTAGAGCGCGGGAGCCGGCAGCCAGCAGTGGGCTCCTAGCCGCGGAGCGCACCGCTCTGAAGACACCCGCAGGCTGCGGGGCCCCTGCTACCCCTCCGCGGACCCCCGACCCCGGGTACCAGGGCGAGCCCTTACCTGGCAGTGCCGAGGTGCCAAGCCCAGTGGGAAGCACCCCCGCCCGCCCCCGTCGCCGGGTCTCGGGGGCGCAGCCCTAAGACGATCCAAGCGGGCGCCGCGGCTCCGCTGCAGGTCTGAGCGGCCCCGGCGAGAACAAGGGAGCGAGACGAGGGGGCGGGGGAAGGAGGCTCCGCCTGCGGAGGAGCGAGGCGGCTCCGCGCCGCCCGGGAGGAGAGCCCAGCCTCCGACCCTCCCCGGCCAGCCCGGCCCGCGCGGGGCGGGGCGGGGGCGGCGCTGCCGGGCCGTCGGGCGCATACAGATTCATTGTCTCTCCCGGGCCGGGCTCGCTGCGTCCACTGAGCATTCGGATGTCCAAGAGCTGGCGGGGAGAATGCCCCGGGAATGCCAAGAGGCCTGCAAGCTCCCCGCAGCGGGGCGAAGGGCGACCACGCGGCGAGACGGGGAATTTGGAGTCACTGCGGAGGCCCGGCTTGTGAGGCGGCCTTGAGGTCTGGTATGAACCCTGGCCGCAAGGCGGCGGCATTTGTGAAACCCGTGCAGAGCAAGGCAGCAGGCTGCCGGCTGGGGTGCACTTGAGGACGTCGTAAGGATCCAAGGAACAGGTCAGGGACCAAGGCACGACAGCGGCGGGAAGGGACGGAGGTGAGGGAATGGACCTTTTCAGGTTAGCTCATTTACAGGCGCCTACGGAGCGAGCGGCTGCCGCCCCCTTGTGGTAGCTGTGGGCGGCACCTTGAAGGTGAAAAGCAGGTGAACGGCCTCAGCCGGGACTCAGGCCTTCTCCACTGCCCACTGGTGAGGTAGACCCACAGTTGTGGTGTAGTTGGAAAAGGGAAGGAGGAGGTTAGTCCCGGTCCAGGGTGCAGCAGCTTGTGCTGCAAGCTCGGCTATCCTTTTCATCTGGCTTCCACTTAAGCTCTGCCCAAGGAAAGCCACTCACACATTAGTTAAAACTAAGTCAGATTTTTTATTATTTTCCATAGACCACATCATTTAATAATAAAAAAAATAAAAATAAAAATTGAACAAAAGGAAAAGGTGGACATAAAGTGGAACCAGTGAGCAGGAGGCAAGGGCTGCAGAATAAGAGATTGGGAACTGCAGGGGCCCTGGGACTCAGGAGATGCTGATTCAGCTCATAGGTGACCCAGTCCTGGCCCCAGCTGTTCCCAAGAGGGGTGTGATACCCCAAAGTGGTGGTAAGCAGGATGGAGGAAAAATGAAAGAGATTGGGGCTCTTGCCTGTTCCCCACCTCTGGGCCAAACACCTCCCTCTCTAACCTAGCTTTTCCCTCTCATAGACTTAACGGGAAATGAGAGGAGAGAGCTAAATCCCAAGAGATTGGTTCTGGGGTGCAGGGAAGGAAGATGACCGCTGCTCCATTTGGTATGTAGGGACAGGTGGCAGCCATACTTCAGCACTGGGCAAATGGTATGAAAGACCTCTCTCTGGTCCTGGGGTGGTGGAGATTGTACCTATCCTTTCTGTGGCCTTGAGCCCCCACCCCAGCTCAGGGTGGCTGATACCTGCAGCTCTCCCCAGTGTTCTCCTGGCTAGCGGCGCCCACCCCGGTCCCGCACAGGTGTGCTCCGACTCCGGCTCCTGCTATGGCGCTTGGTGTCTCTGCGGTCCCTCTCCCTGCCGCGTTCCCGGTCCCTTTCCCTATCCCTGTCCCGATCCCCTCTGTCGCGCTCCCTGTCCCTCTCTCTCTCCCGGTCCCTCTCCCGGCTGTGCTCTCGTCGCTTCTCTCGCTCCAGCTGTCGGTTCCGCTCCCGCTCTGCTTCCTTCTCCCGTTCCTTTTGCTCTTCTTCTTCTTGCTCCTTTCGCCGCTTCTCCCGCTCCTTGGCCCGTTCAGCCCGCTCTGCCTCCTTCTGAACAATCTGCAGCCAGCAGGAAAGGCAGGGAATAGGCATTTCAGCCCAGCTCACATCAGCCCTGCTTTGTCTATTTGCACCTGGACCTGGCACTCCTAGCTTTGGGTCATTGTTGACATTGCTATTAAGCAGGAAGAGAGAGAGAGAGAGAGAGAGAGAGAGAGTGTGTGTGTGAGAGAGAGAGAGAAAGAGAGAGAGCGCAGTCACATCTGTCCTTGTCTCAGAGCCCTAGTCTCTCCAGGTGTTCACCTTTTATACCCACAGCAGGAGGCCAGGCACCTCCCATGCCTGGCCTCTGGTATTTCCCTAGCTACCTACATGTCAGGAGCAAATCTTTTTAGCCGAGTAGCATTAGCCTAAAATTCCCAAAAAGCTTTTACAAAGAAACAAATTTAAAAGTAAAAACCCCTAAATATTAAAAAACAAAAACAAAAAACAACATATTGGCTCTGGCTTGTTTGTTCAGTGGTAGAGCATCAGCCAGGTATATGGACATCCGGGGTTCAATTCCTGGTTAGGGCACAGAGGAGAAGTAACCGTCTGCTTCCCCTCCCGCAGCCAGTGGACCAACTGGTTCAAGCGTGGCCCTGGGTGCTAAGTATAGCACAGCTGGTCCAAGCACATTTGCTTCAGGTGCTAAAAATAGCTTGATTGACTAGAGCATCTTCCCTAGATGGGGTTGCCAGGTGGATCCTGGTTGGGGTACACACGGGAGTCTACCCCCCCCCATCTACTCACAAAAGGAAAAAAAAAATCTCTTTTGCAAAATAAACAAAAATCCAGAGAAATGGGCCTGACTAGTACTGGTAGTGCAGTGGATGGAGCATTGACCTAGGACACTGAGGTCTCAGGTTCTAAACTGCAAGGACACCGGCTTGAGCATGGGCTTGCCAGCTTGAGTGTGGGGTCACTGGCTTGAGCATGGGATCATTGACATGACCCTATGTTCGCTGGTTTGAACACCCTGGTCAAGGCCCATATGATAAGCAATCAATGAACAACTGAAGTGATGCAACAAGTTGATGCTTCTCATCCTCTCTCTTCCTGTGTCTGTCTCCCCCCCGCCAAAAACAAACAAAAATGGAGAAATGGGTGAGTTTATAAAGCACATATTTGTCTGCTACCTGAAAGTGATTTCTAAGAAGCATGGTTGGCACAACCAGCTTCCTAATATGCAACACAGGACCTGTGTTTGTGTTGACTTTCACCTTTTTGGGTTTGGTTTCTCCATGGCAGACTCATTAACTGGTTCCTAAAACTGCCTCTTACTGTGATGCTTAGTTGTTTTTTTTTGTTTTTTTGCATTTTTCTGAAGCTAGAAACAGGGAGAGACAGTCAGACAGACTCCCGCATGCGCCCGACCAGGATCCACCCGGCACGCCCACCAGGGGCGACGCTCTGTCCACCAGGGGGCGATGCTCTGCCCATCCTGGGCGTCGCCATGTTGCTACCAGAGCCACTCTAGCGCCTGGGGCAGAGGCCACAGAGCCATCCCCAGCGCCCGGGCCATCTTTGCTCCAATGGAGCCCTGGCTGCGGGAGGGGAAGAGAGAGACAGAGAGGAAGGCGCGGCGGAGGGGTGGAGAAGCAAATGGGCGCTTCTCCTATGTGCCCTGGCCGGGAATCGAACCCCGGTCCTCCGCACGCTAGGCCGACGCTCTACCGCTGAGCCAACCGGCCAGGGCCTGTGATGCTTAGTTTTCTTCCCTTATTCTTCTAAGCTGTTCCCTGGGCCTCCTCCCTCAGGCACTCCTATGCCTCTTCTCCCCAGTGCCCTGCCCACATCCCTGCTGCAGGTCAGAGCAAGGTAAGAGGCCAGCACTCACCTGGCTGTCAGTCAGCGGGAGCCAGTAGATGCAGGGAGCTGCCTTGGTCTTGCGGAAAAGGTCGTCCAGGAGCTTGGCTGGTGGTTCTTCCTGTGCTTTCTCTGAGGTGGAAAAAAGTGAGTCTGACTCAATGCACTGGACCCTGTGTCCCATCTCATATGGATCCCTTTCCCATGTACCAGTGGGTACATATGCCCCACAGCTGAGTACCTTTCTTCTCGCTCTTCTTTTCTTTAGACTTCGCACGTTCCTTGCGGCGACGGTCACGGGACCGTGACCGGGAACGGGGCCCTTCTCGAACTTTGTCCCGATCCCATTCACGCTCTGATCGAGTTCGCTCCCGCCGCTCCATTTCCCGTTCCCGCTCTGCCCACTGCTCCCGTACTGCCCGCTCCTGCTCCCGCTGCTCTGCCCGGGGGTGCTGTGGTGGCTGGGTGGGGGGCGGGGCTGGAGGGTGCAGGGGTCGTGGTACCCCCTGCTCTTCTGTCTTAGTTTCAGAGGGACGGTCCACCAGGAGGCCCCGGTGATAATCCAGCTGTGGGTAGAGGAGGGACAAGGTCAGTTAGAGATGACATTACTCCCACAGAAGGAGCCCAGAGACTTTGGAGCCCAAGGGTCAACTAAAGGAACCAAAAAGAAGGAAAGAGAGGGAGAAGGAGTCTCAGGAGAGGATGTCCTCACCCGCCTCTAAGTTCCTTACCTCGTCTTGCTCAGCATAGTCAGCACAAAGAAATTTGGGATTGGACTGGGGCCATTTGACCCCATGTAGAGCTGTGCGGGTGGCAACTGCTTCCTCTACTGTTGAGTACTGGTGGAGGAAGGGAGAAGGCAGAGGGGTCACAATAGGTCTTTAATTTTTCCCACTTGACACAAGGCCCTCAAACCTGCCCAAGGTTGGTCACAATCGGAAACATGCTACAACCTAGAGCTTCTGCCCCTCACCGTTACAAAGCAATGAGATTTGATCTTGTCAATCCAGAAGGCTTCTTCCACCAGAGTTCCTGTACGTCCCAACAATTCCTTCAGTTGGCCTAAAGTGAAGGGACGAACCTGCCAACAAAAACGGAAGAACATACTCATATAATCAGTCTTAAGATTTCCTAAGCTACTGTCAGAAGAACAGCTTCAAAGTTTGGGTGAGGTTAGAGAAGGAACCCTCTAGTATGTAGAAATGTGAGAGTGGTGACACTCACTATGGCATTATATGCCAGGCCCTCTGCAAATTTTCTTTTTTTTTTGGGTATTTTTCTGAAGCTGGAAACGGGGAGGCAGTCAGACAGACTCCCGCATGCGCCCGACTGGGATCCACCCGGCACGCCCACCAGGGGGCGATGCTCTGCCCATCCAGGGCATCTCTCTGTCGCTACCAGAGCCACTCTAGTGCCTGGGGCAGAGGCCAAGGAGCCATCCCCAGCGCCCAGGCCATCTTTTGCTCCAATGGAACCTTGGCTGCGGGAGGGGAAGAGAGAGACAGAGAGGAAGGAGAGGGGGAGGGGTGGAGAAGCAGATGGGCTCTTCTCCTGTGTGCCCTGGCTGGGAATCGAACCCGGGACTCTACCACTGAGCTAACCGGCCAGGGCCTGCAAATTTTCAAGAAAACCCTGCAAGGTGATACTTTTTTCTCCCGATTTTTCACGAGGGGATTAGGTTGTGAAATTAAATAACTCAGAGTCAATCTGTCTCCTTAAAAGTTAAACCTAAGACACATTAGTCCAAAGCTCAGACTCAACAATGCTGCACTGTGGGAAATAAAGACTTACCAAATTGGAGATATGCACGATGTTACTGATCTTGCCCCGGGGTGGGGAGGGCACCTGAGCAGTTCGGACTGGGTCATCAATTGTAATGGAAACTCCAGACTTCTGCTGACTAATGGAACGTCTTGTTAAAGTATCGCCTAAAGTCACTATAACAGAGCACACAAACGGTTTTCAGTAGTGAGCAACATGACTTTCTTTTATTCCCACTCACATGTCACTCTTCCATCTAAATGTGCTGAGCACCTATAATGTGTAAGGTATTGTCTGGACCAATCTCATGGGGATCCAAAGACTAAACAGAATTGAAACTAGCCCTCAAGTAGCTTAACAAGAGGGGTAAAGGAGACAGTTATGTAAAATACTATAATAAAAGGCAGGAAAACATTAAAAGAAGCTCAAAGTGCTCTGGAAATTTGGGGAGTGCATGGTTTCACTCATTAATGGTTCACCTACCTTTCTTTACTTCATGCTCCACAGGTGGGGGCAAGGCCACCTCTACTGAAATCTGGGGAGGTACAGGGGGTGCTGCTTCAGGTTCTTTTTCTTCTTCCTCTTCTTCCCTCTGCCCATTTTCCTGGCCCTCTGCAGGCACTACCTGAAAAGTATCAGATATGGAGGGATTCTTAAACACTGGCACATTCTTTCAGCCTCTGGTTTCCTGATGAGAGAGGGTGATACAGCCAGCCTAGCATGTGCCTTCCATTAGGGGAAGATTTCATCATGAAGTTCACCTCCACCAGATCCTGGAATTAGCAATGCCTCAACTCTGCCATGAGGAAAACTAAAGCAGGAGTCCCATAGATCTCTTCTGTATAGAGTAAGACAGTTCATATTTTTAGGCTTTGTGAGCCATATACAGTAATTTCTGTTGCAAGAATTCTGACTTTATAGCACAGAGCACCCACTTTCGACAAAAGCACACAAACTGGTGTGACTATAGTCTAGTAAAACTTATTATATGCAACAGATTGGATTTGGTAGTCTCCTGACCCCTGTAAGGACCAAGTAACCTAACTGCAGAGATGGGAGATTTCCCCATTAGAACCCCATAGCTCTTTAGTTGCCTGTTCTGCCTCCAGTGCCCCTCCCTCAACACTGGGGTGGAGGAGCCTTACCTGAGTGACAGTCCGGCATATTTTCAGCCCTTTGTCATGGGTCCCATCGTCACCATTACGCTCCGTCTCATCCTCAGAGATTCGTGAGTCATCAGCATGAAGATCCACAATAGCCTCCTGCCCCGCCAGGGGTTTGATGTCGGGGATGAGGCTCTGGGACACAGATACCCCCCACCCCGTTACACTGGGCCCATGTCTACTCCCACTTCAATGTGTCTCATCCTCCCTTCCCTGGCTCCTCCCACCTCACCTTGAGTGATTCAGTGGTGATACTGATGGAGGGTTTCTTCTGTGTGGTGGCTGTGCTGGCTCCCCAACGCCGCTTCCGACCAGGCTGGCCCCCCTCTGTGTCACTGTTTCCAGCTGGTACCCCCTTGGTAGCTGCTGTCCCCAAGAAATAGGACCCAACAGTTAGACAGTCTCAGGCCCTCTGCTGGTTGACAGTATAATACCCACAGATAGCCTTTGACTGAAATTTTAGTTAAGGTCCTGGCCGGTTGGCTCAGCAGTAGAGCATCAGCCTGGAGTGGAAGTTCTGGGTTCGATTCCTAGTCAGGGAACAAAGGAGAAGTGACCATCTACTTCTCCAGCCCTCCCCCCTTCTCTTCCTGCAGCCATGGCTCAAATGGATCTATTAAGCAAGTTGGCCCCTTGTGCTAAGGATGGCTCCATGGCCTCGCCTCAGGTGATAATAGCTCGGTTGCTGAGCAACAGCCCCAGATGGGCAGAGCATCGCTGGATAGGGACTTTCTGGGTTTATCTTGGTTGGGGCACATGCGGGAATCTCTCTCTCTCTGCTTCCCTGCCTCTCACTTTAAAAAAGAAAAAAAAAGAAAAGAAATTTAGTAAAACGTTAACCTAAGAAAATTTTATTTGTGGACTGGGGAAACCATGCTTCAAATTAAAAGGTCTGAGCCACTTCCTCACCAATGAGAACTATTCATCTCTAAAAACAATAGGGAGGAATAACCAGGTTAGTGACCAGTTTAAACGTTAGTTGTAGAAATATTTAAAGTATTGGGGAAGAAAGATTGGGAAGAATATAGGAATGCAGAAAAAAATAAAGACTGTGATATTAAAATCTAAGTAAATTTTTTTTTTTTAATTTATTTTATTTACTTATTCATTTTAGAGAGGAGAGAGAGAGGAGAGAGAGACAGGGGGGAGGAGCTGGAAGCATCAACTCCCATATGTGCCTTGACCAGGCAAGCCCAGGGTTTCGAACCGGCGACCTCAGCATTTCCAGGTCGACGCTTTATCCACTGCGCCACCACAGGTCAGGCCTAAAATCTAAGTAAATTTAATTTAAGATCATGATCTGATCTGACCAGCTTTAGGTTAATTTTCACACTACAGATTGATACTTAAGTTAGTATTTGTATTCCATAGGAGTCCCTCAAACCCACTCCTAGTTTTGAGTGTTCAAGACATCTGAAAGAATAAATGCATGTAGGACTAGGTAAGAAATGGTAAGACACTTCACAATCTATCTCACTAGAGTTAAGAAAGAAATGTGACTGGGGAAAATGATAGGGATTGTCTAACGTTTAAAATATCAAAATGGAATCCTATGTATGCCAAAAGATGTAGCTTTGCTGGGTGGAGGTCATGGGATAGGAGGGGGGTGATCCAAGAACGCCATAGAGAAAACGAGACTATTTCTCTATGAACTCTGGCTTTTTACGATATTCTTGGCCTTTATCAGGGATTTGGGGCTAGACTTACAGACAACGGAGATCTTCCTCTTGAATGATTTGGGCAGCGAACTCTGTATAGAGAAGAAAAGGGGAAAAAAGAGAAAGAGACACACCCCACAGAGAGGGGGGAAGGAGGTTAGATGGGGCAGTCTTGGCTTAAGCTCCAAAGACACAGAGAGAGAGAGAGACACAGAGACAGAGACCAAAACAGAAGCAGCAAACGGCAAAAACAAAGCAGAATCAATGCAAGTTAGAGAAAAAATAAAACCAAACATTACAGCAGGGAAAAGTCTTCTAGTTCATACCACACCTATGTATTAGCTTAACCAGAAATAAGCTGGAAGAGGGATTCAGTAGCCTCCCAGCCTTTTAAAGGCATCGGTCATGACCTCTTCCATTATCTCTATGGGTTAGAGGATACCAGGCCCAAGTGCGCCCAGAACGGGGTCATTTGGCCTCCTAGGTCTTCCTTGCTAACTTGAGGAAAACATAAAGAAACTAGGAAAACCAATGCTGGGATGGCAACTTTAACAAAGTAACCTTCCTCCTTTTCTCAATGTCCAGCCTGACATCCACTCATAGTGGCTTTGAGTCGGCAAGACAGCTGTCAAGACTGTCCAATCCTCTACCACATCGTGGAAAAGGGCAATACCTGACCCAATGGAGATGAGGCCCTTGAGCAGGTAGCCCCAGAAAGAATTTAAAAGTGTCTTTGGTAAAGGAATGTTTCTATGAGGGCAGACTGTCTCAGACTTTGCAACCACTGTTTGGAGCTCTAGTAAAGCCTTACTGTTTCTTCCCCAACCAGGGCTTAAGCCTTAGGGGCTCTACGAAGGACTAGAAACTTCCAAACTTGACCCAAGACTCAGTGGAAGAAAGACTATGGACAGAGCAAAAAGAGGAAGAGAGAGAGAAAAAGGTAATAGAGCATTTTTTTAGAGTTAGCACTTATTTCTGGAAAAACTAAGAACTACCACCCTTCTTAAGGGCAGGGCAGTGCCCTCTTGATGAAATCACCTTTCCCCATCCACCCCCCAGCCCCACTTGTGTTGTCTAACCAAGTCTCCTTGGTTTCCATTAAGGGCCAGCCTGACCCCTAGCCAGGCTGCTTTTTTGATAGGTAAGTTAGTGAGAGAAAAAAAAAAGGTCTTAATTAGAACAAGAAAAACATGAACCAAATAAGTCCAATAAAGAAATCAGAAAAATAAAGATAAAGGAAAAATTAAAACAAAAGATTAAAAAAAAGAAGAAGAAAATAAAGAGGAAAATAAACTAGGAATATGACAAATGTTCCAGGTACCATCTCACACCTGGGATCTTCAGTTCAGCCAATCGCACCTCACTGTGTACTGTATCTAGTCAACCGCCGGTCCAATCAGAATGAGCCCTCCCTGCTAGGCGCTGTGCAATTGGTGGGGGGTTGGGTTGGCAAAAAAGGTGGGCGCACGGCGTGGTGGTCAGCACGGCACTGCCAGAGTCCTCCCAGGGGCGCAGGGGGGGCGGGAGGGAAACGTGTGGGGGGACGCTGCCCAGTTTCCATGATGTCAAGACAGTTCACTGGTGGTGGCCATGCTCAGCGAGGGGTACAGGGGGGAAAGGGGCAGAGACATCAGTCCCGGCCCTGTAGGGGCATCATCTTGCAGTCCCTGATGAGATGGCCTGTGAGTAGCAGGAATGGTCCTGGCCTTTTATCGTTTGAGGCAGGCAGGACCCTATGTCCACCAATGGCAAGCTGCAGCAACACCACCACCCAATACTTGGAATCCAGCTGATGACTCCAGAGTCCCTTTCTCCTCTGCCTGTAACAGGGGAGGGGGTCCTCTCACCGAGTGGGATCATGGAACCTCTGATGAAGGCAGCCTGGGGGTAGAAGGTGAATAGCCCCAGGACCTGGTACACATTCAGCAGCAAGGTCAGAACGCTTTTCTTCTGAGAGTTGTATGTGGCATCTTCTCAGGGACTCCAGCTGAGACAGTGGTTCCAGTCAGGTGGAGAATGAGCCCCTGCCTCCAGGGATGGAGGAGAAGTTGGAGCAACCAACATGCTGCCCTTCACCATGGACAACAGGGACCAAAGGAAAGTCCATCTGATGAGCAAGTGGTGATACATGGCTGGGCTGTCATCAGCATTAAATCCCTGGGCTCAGACCCTAGACTTCATGCAGGGTTCCTAGTCACCACAGCTTAAGCTGAGAGCTCCACTTGGTATTTTACAGCATGGCACTGTGATCACAAACATTGACTCTTTCGGTCTTGGTGCCCTAGACGGGGATCCCAACAGTCTGTAGCAAACAAGGTAACCCAGAGTCCTCAAAAGGGTAAGGGCATGTGGGCAGGCGCCCCAGCACTGACACAAGCTCTTCTTGGGGTGTCCCAAATAGGGAGATGGTGCAAGTCCACCCCTTTCCAAATGCCTTTTGATTTCTCAATACAAGTCTCTCCAGAACAGTGCTCTTCTTGGCCCCCTGATGTAAGCAAGGCAGGGAGGCAAAAGGGGGCCCATCACAGGATCCCATAACATGCCCCCCTCTGGCCAAGACACCTGGATAGCAGACTCGGCTCTGATTGGGCAGCTCAGTAGCAGCGGGTGGGTCCAGAGGAAGAGGCGGCATCAGCGATTGGCCAGTTGGGCAGGGTTATATTTTACGGGCGGATTACCGTACATGAGGTACTTGGACAAAGTTTTAAGAAGGACCTTGTAATAAATAATATTCTGCACATCAAATCACTTTCACCGGCCCCCACCCCCGCAACACACACCAAAGAAAGGCTACACACAGAACAGTCCCTCCCACCCTGTTAACCTACTCCCAAACCCAGCTAATTCTTTCTCTATTACTTTAAGAGCCAAGTAGACTTTGCTGGCTCTGATGGGGGGAGGCCCTTGAATTGGGTACAGGACACTAGATAATATATGTGTCAGAAAAAGAGGTAGAGGGGTCATACAAATGGAGAAGGGGCCTTTGGGATCACCCCATGTACTGGTTTCTAAGTAGCTACATCTCTGCAATGAGACCACTGGGGGGCAGATGACAGACAAAAATTCCTCAGCATGGCTGGTCAGCTGAGAACCACCAAAGCCCACTAGATGGCGTTTAGCTACACAGACTTTTAAAAAGGAGGGAAAGCTAAAGGAGTTACCACAGGGAAAGGCTGGAGGAGGTGGCAGGAAAAGCTGACCTGGGTCTTAGATAAAAGACCATTAACTGACTCCCCCATTAGTTACAAACTTCCATGTCTGGGCTGCACTTTTCCCAAGGAAAGGGGAAAAAATGAGCCCTATCCCTATCATAAGGGGTCTCCCTTGCTAAACCAGCGAATTCTCCCTTGGCCCTACCCTGATAGGAGTCTCTGGCTAGCCCCTTACTTAGCTATTTAACTGTGGACAAGGGATAACCAGAGTGGTCCACTTATTCCCCTAGGTCCATTCCTGCCCGCCCACACCAACGGGTGGCTTGAAGATTTACCTCTTTCTTCTCCTCATCTTCAGTGCTGCCCTCTGGGCGGTCATCATTGCTGACTTGGTCTACAATAGGCATTGGGGGCTCTGGCACCTCATTTTCAGGTCTGTTTTCACTTGTGTCCATGGTCACTTCCTCCTTCTCCTCACTGACAGTATGGGGAGAGGTTGGAGGGAAAGGCAGAAAAGAACCAAGGGGAAGAGAAAACAAAACATTAGGTTTTGGGCCAGGAAAACTCCATGCCTCATCACTTGGGTGGTTTGGGAGGGCTGTTTTTCAAATCAGACTAGAGACCTTTTCCCCTCAGGAAAAGTGGGAAACAGTTTTCCTTGGGGAAGTGCACAGATCAGAGCAACCACATGCACCCACTGCCTGGATGGAAAAAAGCTGTGACTTGAGGGGTCAGCACTCCAACTGTTCTTAGGTAATTAACCAACATATTCTTACAAGAAGAGAAACAGACCTCTCCCACCAAAAAGTCCATCAAGAGTGACTGTGATTTGCCCACAACCATGTGGCTTCTCTGTCCCCTGGCCATAGGCAGCTTTAACAAAATAGCATGGCAAACTAAGGAAGGCCTGATTCTGAAATAGAATGACCATGTCTGTGGCAAATGATCCCAACCTTGTGTTTCATCTACTGCTTAATAAGTAAAGGCCTACTGACCCATTGGAGCTGGAGACACCAGGATAGAGAGATGGTGGGGGTAGGGGCTGCAGGGAGTAGGACTGGTGAGAGTTCAAGCTTCCATAAGAACCCTCTCTCATCTAAAAGGAAAAACTAAAACTGCTGGAAAGAATGAAAGCTCAGAGAAGACATCAGGCCACTGTTACCTGCTCAGAGGTGTAGGAATTGTTCTTACATTCTGCTTTTGCTCAGTTTCTCCCATTCCCTCATTCCAACTTCCAAGAGATAAAGAGAGTAGGCCTCTCAGTCAGGACACACCCTCCCCCCCACCATGCATCTTGCTTCCACAAATAATGAACCCACTCCTACCCACCCCAAATCACACACATTCTCTCTCATTACAGGCAATGAATCCCAGAGTTTTACTTCAGATAAACTATCTTCCCCCCTTCTTTTTATGTTTTCATCCCTAACTCCTACCTCTAATCTGGTCCCCAAACAAGGGGGAAAAACCAAATCAAGATAATCAGGGACCCAAGTCTCAGAAGGGAAACCAAACCTCCCCAGGCTGATAACCACCACCAGGAAATTCAGCATTCCCGACAAGCGGACTGACACTCAGAGGTCAGAACAGCTTCCCCAGAGCAGGCAGACAGGGATGCACAGGAAGGGGGGGGAGGGGAAATCCGAACTGTGCCCCCAGCTAACAGGCCCCCACAGAAACACGAGATTCAACTCTCTAAATCTAAAGAAAAGGCTTTATCCAAAAAATACCTATTTCCCACATAGAGAGGGCAAGTGGGACCAATTAGAAATCAGGCAGGAAGGACAAAGGGGGAAAGCAGAATGACTGAAAACAAACCAAAACGAAAGACGAAATGAAAGCCATGGGGAAGAGAAGGAAGATGAGGTGGGCTAGAGTGGTGGGGAAAGGGGATACATGGAAATGTGAAGCTCTCACCCTTCTTTGCTTTCTGATAACATGATTTTTTTTCTCCCCCTGGAAGTGCTGTTTATCCCTTTCTGGAATGGAAGAAATAACAAAAACCAAACAAACAAAAAAAAAAACCTAAAAAATTAAAAACAAAACAAAACAAAACACCCTCCTTGTCCAAGATCCCACCACTTCCTCCCCAGCCACCCGATCCAGAGAGAGAAAATCGAGATGGAGCAACTGGGGATCCAAAAAATGGTAAATGGAAGGGGAGGTGGTGGTGGTGAGGGGAGGCTAAAATAGATCTGGCTTTTAAGAGATAAACGTTAAGTCCTCACGGCAAACCCCGAGTTCAGCTGGATTGGTCTCTCTGGAGAAGGAGGAGGAGGAGGAGGGCCAGGCTGCTGGTAGTGGCTGGCTCTATTGTATTAGCGGAGCAGCGGCGATCAGCCGGAGACATGCAGGGGAGCCATCTTGCCACTTACCCAGCAGCCCGTGTGTGCGGATGGGGGAGGGCCCTGCTGCAGCAGGGGAGGGGAAAGAAAAGAGGGAGGGCGCTGAGTGAGCAAGGTTCTTATCCTTTGGCAGGCCACAGGGAGCTCACTGCTGGCTCAATAGGTCTGGCCTTTTTCCTCCTTTTCTCAGGTTACAACAGCTACCAAGGCCTAACCCCGCAGGGAGAGGGTGCTCTCTCCTTGTCCTCCCAGGGGGCGGGGAGGGGGCTGGGTAGAGAGCAGACACAAAGTTATAGCTGCTTACTTGGAAGATTCCAGAGAATAGAAGCAAGGAAATCAGCAGAGCTGGAAGTAAAAAATGATTAAAGAGGGCAGATAACAAAGCCAAAGTTGAAAAAGAGGGTCATAGGCAATTTTTTCTGTGCCCACCTCCCTCTCTCCAAGAAACCAGGCATGAAACCTTGAAACCAGATCAGCCAGTCAGCTGGTCAAGGTGGGGAGGTGGGATGAGAATTGGCACTAACCAATCACTACCTTAACTGGCTGCTCGCTCCTAGCATTGACCACGTGTTTCTACTCCAACCTGTCCTTTTTTCAGGGATGTTGGAAGGCGTGGACGAGCAGAATACTTTTTTGAATTACCAGTTTGGGGGGAGAGGGTGTCTTAAGAGATGACGATTTTGTTTCACAGCATTTTTAATAAAGTCATCCAGCCCCAGGATTGACTGGAGCCAGAAAAGGATAAACAGAGCACAGAGCAAGGAGACCTTGCATAGCTCAAGTATGCAGACAATCCTAAGAGCAAGGTCTCCAAGGTGAGGGCTATGAAGTAGATAAAAACTAAAATGTGAGAGCTATTATATTATATGGGGTGAGGGCGATCTGCTGGTGGAAAGTGATTGGGAACTAAATGGAAATGATTAATTATGGGCATCTTCACTAGTCTAAATGTGAAACGGGAAGCTGACTCTGTTCGTAAAGCACTCGGTAGATGCTCAAAATACTTATCTGTGGACTACAAAGGTGCTCCTTTTGTATCCTACGAGCAGTAAAGATTTAACATTGAGACAAACTTCCAGATACTTAACCAAAAACTTATTATCTCATCTGTAATATGAGCTTCTAGCCAAGAGTAAAATTTCCTCCCTGCTGCTTCAAATCTTAAACTTACATATCAAATACATGCCAAACAGGTCATGCAGTTTATTTTATATATTACTATTAAAGTTCCCTGTCTCAATAAGATTGAGAGCTTTGGAGTCAAACTGGCTAGGGTCGAATCCTGGCCCCAGTCCCACTCCCATTCAAAATGTGTGATCCGGGCAAGTTCCGAACCCTTTCTGTGCATCTCCTTAAACTGTGAAGTGGGGATAACAACAATACCCATCTGAAAAAACAGTGTGATAAAGGTTCACCCTTAAGAGCTGGCTTGAATGATACCCCAAGTCAAGGTAAGGATGTGCTTAAACATGTCTGATTAATAGGTCATTATCTCATTTGATGCCACCTATGGAGCTTTTTTTTTGTTTTACTTTGTTTCCTCAAAGAGTGCTCTTTCTCTGATACAAAGGCTTTCAGTAGATGGCCTGACAGATTTTCAGCCATGCCCTATTACTTTGTATAATAACCACTGGTTTACTTGCCCCTCACCTTTATCCTATGGAGTTCCTCAGGGTCAGGGACTGCATCCCTTGGTTCCTATCTCAAGGCCTAACAGAAAGAAATGCTCAGTAACCCGACCAGGCACTGGCATAGCAGTTAGAGTGTCAAACCAGGATCCAGAGGACCCAGGTTCAAAACTCCGAGGTCGCCAGCTTGAGCACAGGCTCACCAGCTTGAGCGTGGGATTATAGACCTGACCGCATGGTCGCTGGCTTGAGCCCAAAGGTTGCTGACATAAACCCAAGGAGCCAAGGTCGCTGGAGCAAGGAGTCACTTGCTCTGCTGTAGCCCCCGAGTCAAGGCACATATGAGAAAGCAATCAAATGAATAACTACGGTGCTGCAACGGAGAATTGATGCTTCTCATCTCTCTCCCTTCTTGTCTGTCTGTCCCTATGTCTCTCTCTCTGTCTCTGTCACACACACACACACACACACACACAAAAAAGGAAAAAAGAGAAATGCTCAGTAAATATTTCTGATTTAGTTTGTCATTGTGGGTAACAAGTAGACACTTTACTAAGTGCTTGCTGAACTAGAAATTGTCTTCTTAAATTTTTTTTGGCTAGAATTCCCACAGCAAATGTTACCTTTAAATATCCTCAGATAAATGATCCCTGTCCATCAATTATCCTAAAATACCCTCCATAGTAGTTTCCTTGGAGAAAAAAATCATCTTTTACTGTAAATGTTACTTTTCTTTTTTTAAAAGATTTTTATTTATTCATTTTAGAGAGAGAGAGAAGGGGGGAGGAGCAGGAAGCATCAACTCCCAAATGTGCCTTGACCAGGCAAGCCCAGGATTTTGAACCGTGACCTCAGCATTCCAGGACGACGCTTTATCCACTGCGCCACCACAGGTGAGGCCCCTAATTTTTTTTAAGAATAAGAATTTTAGCATGTTACACTTGGCCTTCTTAAAACACATCAAGTTTACACTATTTCCCCATGATCAATCTGTGGGACCCAAAAATTCCCAAGGCTTTATTTTCATAAGAAAAAAAAAAAGAATCCTTGAAATTGCCCCAAAAGGGGACTCAAGTCACTTGCAGGATCAGTCCCAAAGCCTTGTTGCTATGTGTCAGAGACCCATGCAGCTTTACGTTAGTCTTTAAAAAGACAAAAGGTATCTCCTGTTCCAATTAAGTTCTTGCACAAATATTTTTAACATCTTGAAATAGACGTGAAATCACATGGGCGTATTTTACCTATAATTAAAGAGCACATAAAGCATTTATAGCCTAGAAGAAAAAGAACAGAACTACTTGGAGGCTAATAACATTATACTACAGTTCATAACTGAATATGAATGATTCAGAGAGGTGAACGGAAAAGGAAATTTTATAGGCATATATGTTTGAATTTTAGTTTTTGTAGATAATTCATGAAAAGGTGAGGACCTGATGTGAAAGTCAGTAAGAAACAGTGGAACCTGACTAGCCCCAGGCCTGGCCTTGAGAGTTAAATATGGAATACTTTCAGGAGCACAGTAGTTCCAAGATAACCAAGGACAGTATGATTTTGGGAGACATGTCCTTAGATACCAATTTTTCAGTGAGCAAACTCTACTGATGACAATAAATTTATTATGTATAATAAATAAATTTATTTATTATGTATCATTTGGCATATTGGCTCTGTAGGTCCCCTGAGAAGTATCAATTACACTGTCATATTGGCTTAAAGGACCATTTCCTTCCTACTAACTCAGGCAAAAAGACAAATGAGCATAGTGCCAAGAACCCTAAATTGGTATTGCAAGATTTGTGTACACAGATTGTCTTTAGAAAAATCCAGGTTTCAATTAACTACTGCAGGATGATACAACTTCCCACACAGTTTTTCCCCCCTTCTTTTTCCCCACTATTCTTTTAAAATGTAAAACAAGAATACCATTATTTTATGCTGTACGAGGACATTTTTGTTATATCCACAGCAGACACAAGATTGTATTTTGGAATAGGGCTCAACTGAAACAGAACTGAAGACTCACAAATTCCTGCTCCAAGCAATGGAAAATATACCTTACCTCATAAATATAGAATTCCTCAGGGCAAAATCAGAATCAGAATGGATTTGACCAAGCACAGCAAAAAAGTTAAATAATCTTTTCCAAGTGGTGAGAAGTCCTTGAAGTCTTTTTACTAAATCAGTAGGCCCTAAGCTCTGTTTTTATTAAAGTATTGTGACTTCTTGTTCAGACAGACAACAAAACCAAGGTTAAGGCTAAATGGTCTTTCCCATTTAATACTGTTGATCCCATTTAAAAAACTGGCCAGGGTTCCTGAGGTCACCCAGCTGAACACTAGGACTGTAGGTGGATGAGACCAGGAGTGGCCTGACGAGGAGGTGGTGCAATGGATAGCGCGTTAGGCTGGGGATGCAGAGGACCCAGGTTCGAGACCCCGAGGTCACCAGCTTGCGCACGGGCTCATCTGGTTTGAGCAAAAGCTCACCAGCTTGGATCCAAGGTCGCTGGCTCAAGCAAGGGGTTACTTGGTCTGCTGAAGGCCCGTGGTCAAGGCACATATGAGAAAGCAATCAATGAACTAAGGTCTCGCAATGAAAAACTGATGATTGATGCTTCTCATCTCTCTCTGTTCCTGTCTGTCCCTGTCTATCCCTCTCTCTGTCCCTGTAAAAAAAAAAAAAAAAAGACCAGGAGTGTTGTGAATTAGTTGTACTGGGGCCTCCAGAAATGTAGGTAACCTTCTCAAAAGATTCATTTACCAAATCCAATCCCAGAATAGTTTATGGGTTTAATCTCTTGTGCATGTCTTTCTGTTAGGCTGCTGAACAAACCATCTGGAAGGTTGGCAGAAGAAAAGCAGGTAAAAAGGAAGCATGTGAGCTGCTCCTAAACTCACAATGCATTTCTAATCTACAGGCTGCTCCACTGAACCTTGCCTAAACAACACAGGACAATATCAGTATTTGCCCAAAGTGCTGCTTGCCTATCACCTTGCCAAAATCATGTATACTAGATTATCTCAGTAATAAAATGAAGATCAAAGCAACTTTACCTGGGGTAAAAAACTGTGTATGACTCCAAGCCTCTTTTGTCCTGTGACAGTCCAGAAATAAAAGTGCTTCAAAACAGCAAAATGGCCTGACTGGTGGTGATACAGTGGATAGAGGCATCAACCTGGGACACAGAGGTCCCAGGTTTGAAATCCCAAGGTCGCAAGCTTGAGCATGGGGTCACCAGCCTTTAGTGTGGGATCACTGACAAACCTGAGCCCAAAGGTTGCGGGCTCAAGCAAGGGATCACTGGCTCAAGCAAGGGGACACTCACTGGCTTGGCTGGTACCTCACCCCAGTCAAGGTACATGTGAAAAGCAATCAATGAACAACTAAAGTGATGCAACTATGAGCTGATGCTTCTCGTCTCTGTCTGCCTTCCTGTCACTCTCTCACTTAAAATAAGAAACGGCATCAAGTGCTATTCTGTTGCTGGGACTTCACAGACCCACAGAATTTTAGAGTAAGCAAAGAGCATTTTAGAAAATTACTTGCTTCTCAAGGTGCATAGGAGGCAGTTCCTCATGCCCAATTAGTAGCAGGTTGTCAACACTACTACCATTATACAAAGGACATGCTGTACCCCCCAAGGGATGGGGATAGGGAAGCAAGAATTATCTCTGGTTGATGGGCATTGAAGGGAAGGTGTCACCCCATTTCCTCATCGATGGTGTAGCTGGGGAAATCCTGAACACCTTCCAGAATCCGCTGGGCTTTCACTTTATGGTCCTAGAAGAAAAACCCTTTTCCAAAGGCGAATGTACTCATCCCAAAAAGGAAAAACAAAAACTTTCCAAAGGAAGTAGAATGAACCTTTGGCTTTCAAACCAAAAATATAATGGCCACAAGATGGCAGCAGAGGAAAAATATTGGAATGGACAAGAGTAGCAAAGGTTACCAAGGCAAAAACTATATAGCAAGGAGTACAATTAAAGTCATAAAAAAATGAGATAATAAAATCATGTCACCTGCCCACCACCCTCCAAAATTAGAGGTAAAAAGATAGTCTAAAGCTCTCAGAAGAGTGTAAATTATTAGACTTTTACATACAGGGAAAAATCATACTGGGGTACTATAGTTTGAAAATTATATAGAAACAAACATGGAACAACCTAAGGCCAGATGTCGACATAGGACATTCACTAAAGCATTACCAGATTCCTGATGTCTAAAAGCTAAGTATTTTATTTCCACAATGTTTTCCTTTTTCATTTCCCATGAGAATTTGAAGCTAGGGAGTTTGGTTCAATGGCTTCTTAATTTATATAATGCCTAGCTCAGAATAATGAATGACTGTTAGATTACAAATTTAATTTGATATGACTATTTTTCTAGAACTAAATATAAGGAATAAAAATCTCACGTTAACTGTATAAACAATAAAAATCAATTCAGGAGTCTTAGGGACCCAGGAATAAACTTCAGACTTGATACGGACTTTGTATTTTGCTGTATTGTATGCAGTAAGTGCTTAGACTGTGTTTAATAAAATGACAACTAATAAACAAGGAAAACACAGAAACTAAAACACAGCAGGACCCTTGTACCTTTCTTTGAAGACCCTCAAAATCCTTTGTTAACCTGTATTCCCAGGCTTAGATGTAGCTGATGAATGTGAGTTAAAGACTGAGTTAAGATATCCTGGGTAAATTCCTTTACACCAGTGTTTTTTTCAACCTTTTTATATTTAGGGACCAGTGAAAACAGAATTATTTCAGGGACCACTAGTGAAGAAATCACCCTGAGCATAAGTGAATTTAACTAATATCATCGGGTCTATTATCTTCATACAACATCAGGGTGGTTAACTCTTTCACAGACCGGCACAAAATTTCTGGCGGATGGGTCTGCGGACCAGCAGCTGAAAAACACTGCCTTACACAGTCTTGAGTTTGGAAACAGAAGCCTCTGCTGCCAGCTCCTTCATGGAATCAACTATTTTGGTCAGATGATCCCAGATGTGGGTTTCTTTATGCTCTCACCACCACTTTTCAGACTAACTGAAGAGTTCTGGTGGCAGCTTCCAACATGGTAACTGAAGTCTAGCCTTTTTCCAGATAAAGCTCTGCCTTCATGTTTTAAAAGGAAATTAGTATTGCTTAGTCAAAGAACCCTAGGGAGCAAAGAACTATCCCACACTCCTAGATCCTTGTTATACCCCAGTTGAGATATATCACTTACACAATGTGATGAATCCTTTCTGATTCTGGTAGGTGAGAAGTCAGAGTCTCTGAGGTTTGGGGCTGTGTGGCAGCTGGTGGCTCTGCCTCTTCAGCTTCACACTTCTTTGGACTCCCCTGTCAGGACAAACACAGCAAAACAAACATAGCAACATACTTAAATCTGCTTGGTTCCTTTTCTTTAACCTGCAGCTGATAAAAGGCAGAGCAGGACATACACTGTACCAGCTCCATACACAGCCCTATATATCTTTGTTGTTTCCTTTTACAAAGTGGAATATTGCTTAAAGAATTTCAATTCCAGCAATCATTTTATTAGAAGTCCTTTTTTTTTTTTTTTTTTTTTTTGAGAACCGAGAACAGGCTTCGTTTTGGGCAGAAAAAAGAAATTCTGTGGAAGAACTGACCCTAAGAGCCCTGGAACTGAGAACTCAGCTTCATGAACCAGGGAGTTGGAAAAGAGTTAAGTGGACTATAACAGGTATCCCCAACCTTTTATATTTCTAATGAACTTTGTCCAGACTGACCTTTCGGTTTTATAGCTAAAACAAAAGGGAAAATCATGCCTAATCCTCCATCTCCCTCTATGGAGAAGGCATAACAGCCTACCCGCTCAGGTAGTACCCTCTGAGTCACATGTTTTTCAGCTGGCTCAGGTTGGCTCATAGGCCTCACTCGAACAGAGGATGAGGTGGAAGTCCTCTCCTTTGGCTCAAGGACCTGCAGTTGTGGCACTGGTGGAGTTGCAACCTCCTGACCAGAAGAGGGATCTTTGGTTTCAGTGTAGCTGGTGCTGCTGTCCCTGGAGACTCCAGGGCTCAGAGACTGAAGAAATCAAACACATAAGGCAAATTATTTTATGTGGTATATGTTCAGTAGATCAGTGAGTTTTCCAACTTTTGCTGCCCCAGTTTAATACTTTGGACCTTTTTGTTCCTTTTGTTTATTCCTGTTTGAGTTAGTGATCTCCCTGACTTCTTAGATTAGTCAACCCATTACTTATTGAGTCCCAACTGGGTGCTGGGAACTAGAATACACATGTAAAAATGGCATGCTCATATCCTCAGGAACTTTATAGTCCAGTGGAGGAGGTGACTAAATGAAATAAAAAAGGAAAATTCAAAATCTTTTCTTTGGGATCAAAGGAGCTCAAAATGAAAAAGGACCCTAAGTAGGATCAATGGATAGAAAATTAAGACTCTGAAATAAGGGGAAAGTAATGACTGAACTGGGGACTAAAGGAAGCTTTTCTTCTTTCTGTCAGAAAATATGATAGGTTCTCCTGGGTTTGAGAAACACTGGCATACAGAAAGAATAGCAATGTACCCAAGATATTCCACACTTACTTTTCTGCTGTTGCTTGATGCTGAACGTGAACGAGAACGGGAACGTGACCTGGACTCTGATGTTGATCTGGAGCCTGTCTTGGATATACCACAAGGGTTAGCATGAGATGCATCTCTCTGCTTAGCTCTTGGAGGTGAGTGAGACTGAGAGCCTGAACTATCAGGAGAGCGAGACCTTGATCTAGAACCGGAAGATGAAGATGAGGAGGATCGGCTAGAGGATGAGTCAGCTGACCGTTTCAATCTGTGGCTTGATAGAAGGGTATGAGAAGCCCTTCTGCCTTCATTCTGTTCCAAAGATGGTTGTTTCAGAGATTCCTCAGTGATCCCTTTGGCTGGTATTAATTCCTCAATTTTTAGAGGGAGTGATGTAGCAGATTTGTCTAATTCAGTTTCAGGACCCTTCTGGGTTGAGGATTCAGCTAGTGTGCTTTTCTGAACTAGAGGCAAGACACTTTCCTCTGGCACTTTCTCTGCTGGTGATTCTACTTTGGTGTTTGCAGGACTTGATGAAGGAGACAAGCCTCCTGCCAACAGGACAGTATGCTGAGATATTAACAGCTCCCTGCTCTCAGCATCTGTATTAGGAGGAAATAACTGAGTGAGAACAGGGGGGGCTGGGCCTTCCAAGGGTTCTATTTCCTCTTCACTCTGAAGTTGTGTATTACAAGGTGGTGAAGATGCTTCCTTGGTAAGTAAAGGTGGGGGAGTCTCCTCCTCACTGGCAGTTTGCTCTGGTTGCAGCATCAGAGGGGTCTTCTCCACATCTTCAGTAAGTAGAGGAGGAGAAGGGGACTTTGATTTTTCCTCTAAGCCTTTTGAAGATTTTATTTCTCTTTCTTCTCCCTCAAGGGGAGAAGCTGTTTTCATCTCTTTCTCTTGCTGATGTCTGGCCAGATGACTTCTTCTACTAGCTTCTTCCTGGGACCTTGTAACTCTCCCTCCTCTTTCTAACCCCTCCTGTTCCTGGGATCTTATGGCTTGGGGTATCTCATCTACCACCTCTTCTTGCTTTGCTCTGGGAATCTCTTCCCCTTCTTTCTCAAACTGTTTTGGAACTGGTGCATCCCTAGATTTTAGTCCCTCATCATCATCTTCCTCTTCTTCTTCCTCCTCTTCATCTTCTCCCTCCTCTTCTTCTTCCTCCTCTGTTTTCAAATTTCGATCTGCTCTGATCCTCAGATTTCTGGAAGGTGTTTCTTGATCCTCTTCCTCCTCAGCAGTCTGGCTGCACTCAGAAAGTTTAGCTGCTCTTGCCTGAAAGAAAAGAGAGATACAATTTTTCCAAGTACATTTGCTTACTATCAACAGAAGGGAAAAAGTGTCTCATGAGACACACACAGGAAGAAGAAACACAATGACATATGCTTTCAGCAACACAGAAACAAGTGCGACAGTAGACGAGCATGACTAATATGGACTCTAACAGGAATCATAATAGAGTGACCAAAAGCAACACAATAACAAAACTTCTAGTTCAATTTTTTAGCTTCAAGCTTTAAAAATAAACTGAACATATAGAGGGTAGGGCGGACTGACCTATTATCACTTAATGTGATCACATTATCAATTTAGTATATTTAATTTTTTCCCATTCTTTTCCATATAATCACACTAGATATACTTCTGTATTCTGCTTACTTAACATTGTAACATATAGCTTTAAGGTTTTAACTGAATACTTAATTAGATATTTTTCTAATAATGTATCTTAGGAATATAGACCAATCTACTACTAACTTTTACAAGTAAGTTTTATTTTTTTTATATATTAGAAATCTGAAGGCCAGAGCAGATCTAAATTAAAAAACAAAAAATGAGGCCCTGGCTGGTTGGCTAGCGGTAGAGCATCGGTCTGGTGTGCGGGGGACCCGGGTTTGATTCCTGGCCAGGGCACATAGGAGAGGCGCCCATTTGCTTCTTCACCCCCACCCCCTCCTTCCTCTCTGACTCTCTCTTCCCCTCCTGCAGCCAAGGCTCCATTGGAGCAAAGATGGCCCGGGTGCTGGAGATGGCTCCTCGGCCTCTGCCCCAGGCGCTAGAGTGGCTCTGGTCGCGGCAGAGCGATGCCCCCGAGGGGCAGAGCATCGCCCCCTGGTGGGCGTGCCGGGTGGATCCCGGTCGGGTGCATGCAGGAGTCTGTCTGACTGTCTCTCCCCGTTTCCAGCTTCAGGGAAAAAAAAAAAATGAGACCCTGGCCAGCTGGCTCAGTGGTAGAGTGTCAGCTTGACATGTAGATGTCCTGGGTTTAATTCTCAGTCAGGGCACACAGAAGTGACCATCTGCTTCTCCACCTCACCCCCTCCTCTCTTTCCCCTCCTGCAGCCATGGCTCAATTGGTTTGAGCACATCAACCCCGGGAGCTGAAGATGGCTCTGTGGAGCCTCAGCCTCAGGTGCTAAAAATAGTTTGGTTGCAAGCATGGCTCCAGACGAGTCACCAGGTAGATCCTGGTTGGGGTGCATGTGGGAGTCTATCTCCCCTCCTCTCACTTGGAAAAAGAAAAAAAAAGAGAGAGAAATATGATAAAGAGGAGAAAGAAGATGAATTTAGGCCCTGGTCAGGTGGGTCAGTGGATAGAGTGTTGGCCTCACATGCAGACGTCCCAGGTTCGATCCCCAGTCAGGGCACACATGAAAAGCAACCATCTGCTTCTTTTCTCCTGCCTCTCCCCCTTCTCTCTCTCTTTCCCTCTCGCAGCCAGTGGCTCGAAAGGTTCAAGCATCAACCCCAGGGGCTGAGAAATCTCGGTTGGTTCGAGCGTCAGCCCCAGATGGGGGCTGCTGGGTGGATCACAGTTGGGGGCATACGGGAGTCTATCTCCCCTCCTCTTACTTAAAAAAAAAAGTTTATAGAAATCTAGAGAGACACCCAAACAGTTTGAAAAGGAGGAGATATCCAAAGTATTACCCAAATAGGTGATGGATACTTTAGCAGATATACGAGTTACCTGTCTGACCCTGGATGATCGTCTTTCTCCTTTCCTTGGCTTCTCATCATCAGAGTCACCTTTCTCTTCAGAAACAGAGGAGCTTTTTCCTATCAAATAAAAGAAAAGCAAGTCAGACTCATGACATGAACACTCTTTCAAGGCTGCTTTCTAAATTCAATCAATCATAGCATATGAACTGGTCAATACATATTTATATAAATTTCTTTCACTTCTATGTGAAAAAAAGACTATATAAAGCCCTAAGGGTCAAGGTCTTATTAATAATTTCTACAGTGTTTATCTGGAATACTTTTTTTTTTTTTTTTTTTTTCTGAAGCTGGAAACGGGGAGAAACAGTCAGACAAGACTCCCGCATGCGCCCGACCGGGATCCACCCAGCACGGGGGCGACGCTCTGCCCACCAGGAGGCGATGCTCTGCCCCTCCGGAGCATCGCTCTGCCACGACCAGAGCCACTCTAGCGCCTGGGGCAGAGGCCAAGGAGCCATCCCTAGCGCCCGGGCCATCTTTGCTCCAATGGAGCCTTGGCTGCGGGAGGGGAAGAGAGAGACAGAGAGGAAGGAGGGGGGTGGAGAAGCAAATGGGCGCTTCTCCTATGTGCCCTGGCCGGGAATCAAACCCGGGTCCCCCGCACGCCAGGCCGACGCTCTACCGCTGAGCCAACCGGCCAGGGCCTGGAATACTTTTAATATCTAAAAGTCAATTTACTTATTACAATAATTCAAGTAAATGTAAGTATCAGGGGCTTCAAACTGTCTAGCAGAGATGTACAAATACAAGGTATACTTCTTTCTTTTTCTTTTTTTTTTTTATACAGGGACAGAGAGAGTCAGAGAGAGGGATAGACAGGGACAGACAGAAACGAAGAGAGATGAGAAGCATCAATCATTAGTTTTTCTTTGCGACACCTTAGTTGTTCATTGATTGCTTTCTCATATGTGCCTTGACCGTGGGTCTTCAGCAGACGGAGTAACCCCTTGCTCAAGCCAGCGACCTTGGGTCCAAGCTGGTGAGTTTTGTGGGGTTTTTTTGCTCAAGCCAGATGAGCCCGCACTCAAGCTAGCAACCTTGAGGTCTTGAACCTGGGTCCTCTGCATCCCAGTCCGATGCTCTATCCACTGTGCCACCACCTGGTCAAGCCAAGGTATACTTCTTTCTTTCTCTTCCTTTTCTTAGACAGACAGACAGGAAGGGAGATGAGAAGCATCAATTTGTAGCTGTGGCACTTTAGTTATTCATTGATTGCTTTCTCATCTCTGCCTTGACCACAGGGGGCTCCAGTTGAGCCAGTGACCATGGGATAATGTCTATGATCCTATGCTCAGGCCAGTGACCCCATGCTCAAGCTGGTGAGCCTTTGCTCAAATTGGATGAGCCCTCGCTAAAGCGGTTTCGAACCTGCATCCTCAGCGTCCCAGGTGGATGCTCTATCCACTGTGCCACCACCTGGTCAGGCTGTGCACTTATTTCTTTTTTTTTCTTTTTTTTTTTCATTTTTCTGAAGCTGGAAACAGGGAGAGACAGTCAGACAGACTCCCGCATGCGCCCGACCGGGATCCACCCGGCACGCCCACCAGGGGCGAGGCTCTGCCTACCAGGGGGCGATGCTCTGCCCATCCTGGGCGTCGCCATGTTGCGACCAGAGCCACTCTAGCGCCTGAGGCAGAGGCCACAGAGCCATCCCCAGCACCCGGGCCATCTTTGCTCCAATGGAGCCTTGGCTGTGGGAGGGGAAGAGAGAGACAGAGAGGAAAGCGCGGCAGAGGGGTGGAGAAGCAAATGGGCGCTTCTCCTGTGTGCCCTGGCCAGGAATCGAGCCCGGGTCCTCCGCATGCTAGGCCGACGCTCTACCGCTGAGCCAACCGGCCAGGGCCACTTATTTCTATAAAATGTTTTCTTACTCTGAATCAAAACTCAAGACTTCCTTTATTCAATATCTATTTCTTTGGATTGCCTATTGCTACCATTAATTTTTACCAAAATATTATGAATAATATACTTACATAAATAGTTTTCAAGACCCTAAAGTTCTTAGAATTACTAGAAGCAAACTGGACAGGGCTTCAGAAATGAGGCCTTCTCAATTATTTTATTATTTTTTAGAGAGAGAGAGAGAGAGAGAGAAGAAATGGGAAGCATCAACTCGCAGTAGTTGCTTCCTATGTGTCTTGATCAAGTAAGACCAGGGTTTCAAACCAGTGACCTTAGTGTTCCAGGTGAACACTTTATATACTATACTACACCACCACGATTCAGGCTCAATTATGTTTTATGTATGAAACACAAGGTGAGAATTTTTTAGATGAAAAATTTTTTAAAGGAAAAATAAGTTCTATTAAAAGAAACCTTGGAAACTACCAACCTAGACAACTCTAAATATTAACTCCATGTAAAATTGGAAAAACATTCACATTTCATTAAGGAAGGTAACTGTAGGCAAATAGCTTAATTTGGTCTCAATGACTTGACGAGAAAAAGAAGGGAATGGACTGGAAGATTTCTAAGTTTCCTACCAATATTAAAATATTATATAGGCCTAGCCCAGTGGTTTTCAACCTTTTTTACATTTGGGGACTGGTAACAACAGAAGAAGTATTTTGGGAACTGTTAAAGGAGGAATTACCCTGAGCATAAGCGAATTTGGCTAAAATAAGTGGTTCATACAACATAATCTTCATACAACAACAGAATGGTTAACTCTTTCACAGACCAGCACACATTTCCTGGTGGACCAGTGGCTGAAAAACATTGGCCTAAGCCTGACCCGTGGTGGCACAGTGGATAAAGCGTCGACCTGGAAATGCTGAGGTCGCCGGTTCGAAACCCTGGGCTTGCCTGGTCAAGGCACATATGGGAGTTGATGCTTCCAGCTCCTCCCGCACTTCTCTCTCTCTGTCTCTCCTCTCTCTCTCTCTCCCTCTCATCTCTAAAATGAATACATTAAAAAAATTGTTAAAAAAAAAAAAAAGGAAAAAAAAAAAAAAAGAAAAACATTGGCCTAGACTGACCAGGCCATGGCGCAGTGGATAGAGTGTCGGACTGGGATGTGGAGGACCCAGGTTTGAGACCCCGAGGTCACCAGCTTGAGTCCAAGGTCGCTGGCTTGAGCAAGGGGTTACTTGGTCTGCTGTAGCCCCACGGTCAAGGCACATATGAGAAAGCAATCAATGAAGAACTAAGATGTCGCAACAAAAAACTAATGATTGATGCTTCTCATCTCTCTCTCTGTTCTTGTCTGTCTATCCCTATCTATCCTTCTGTCTCTGTAAAAAAACAAAACAAAACATATATATATATATATATATATGTCTGACTGGTGGTCACATAGTGAACAGAGCGTCGACCTGGGACACTGAGATCCACGTTGAAAACCCTAAGATGCCAGCTTAAATACAGGCTAATCTGGCTTGAGCGCAGTCACCAGCCTGAGCATGGGATCATCGACATGATCTCATGGTTGCTTGCTTGAGACCAAGGGTCACTGGCTTGAAGCCCAAGGGTGGCTTGAGCAAGAGGTCACTGGCTCAGCTGGAGCCCCCTGGTGAAGGCACATGAAACAATCAATGAACAACTAGCAATGCAACTACCAGTTGATGCTTCTCACCTCTCTCCCTTCCTCTTTTTCTCTCTCACAAAAACAAACAAATAAACACAGACACAAATAATCCAAAAAAACATTATACCATTATACATAGTATCAATACAAATACTGATGAGAAAGAGTTTAGAAAACAACCTAAAGATTACATTCCAGATACTTAGCTAGATTGGCTCAATTACAATACAGCACACAAAAGGTTTAAATGATCCACAAAACTATGTTCTCCACACTAATGGTATTTAAACTGGTGGCAAATAAAGCCAATGTTGTTAGCTCTAACCCAAGATCTTTCTTTTTTTTTAATTATTATTATTTTTTTTGCATTTTTCTGAAGCTGGAAATGGGGAGGAAGTCAGACAGACTCCCGCATGCGCCCGACTGGGATCCACCCGGCACGCCCACCAGGGGGCGATGCTCTGCCCATCTGGGGGGGGTCGCTCTGTTGTGACCAGAGCCATTCTAGCGCCTGAGGCAGAGGCCACAAAGCCATCCCCAGTGCCCGGGCCATCTTTGCTCCAATGGAGCCTTGGCTGCGGGAGGGGAAGAGAGAGACAGAGAAGGAGAGGGGGAGGGGTGGAGAAGCAGATGGGCACTTCTCCTGTGTGCCCTGGCCGGGAATAGAACCCGGGACCTCTGCACGCCAGGCTGACGCTCTACCACTGAGCCAACTGGCCAGGGCCTCCAAGATCTTTCTTATTTCTATATCTCAACAATCTAAAATGAACTAGTCTTTGCTTCTAAAATTAAAAAAGGAAAGTTATAAAATAAAATAGAAGACTAAATGTTAGGATCTCTGTACATAACATTTTTTATCTGGGTTAGTGAATAAAGGCTTGATTTATATGTGTGTGTATAGAATCTATAGTTAAGGTATGCAGTTATAGGCCTGATTCTTTTATTTTTTTTTATTTTTATTTTTTTCTGAAGCTAGAAACGGGGAGAGACAGTCAGACAGATTTCCGCATGCACTCGACCGGGATCCACCCAGCACGCCCACCAGGGGGCGACACTCTGCCCACCAGGGGGCAATGCTCTGCCCCTCTGGGGCGTCGCTCTGTCGCGACTAGAGCCACTCTAGCGCCTGGGGCAGAGGCCAAGGAGCCATCCCCAGCGCCTGGGCCATCTCTGCTCCAGTGGAGCCTTGGCTGCCGGAGGGGAAGAGAGAGACAGAGAGGAAGGAGAGGGGTAGGGGTGGAGAAGCAGATGGGCGCTTCTCCTGTGTGCCCTGGCCGGGAATCGAACCCGACACTTCTGCACGCCAGGCCGACGCTCTCTACCACTGAGCCAACCGGCCAGGGCCTAGGCTTGATTCTTTAGCAAACACTTAAAAAAAAACCTGTAAGAATTCTTTAGCAAACACTTAAAAAAAAACTGTAAGAATTCTTTAGCACTTAAAAAAAAACTGTAAGAAGCCAAGGCCCTGGAAAGAATCGGGCCTAGGCCCTGGCCAGTTGGCTCAGTGGTAGAGCGCCAGCCTGGCGTGCAGAAGTGTCGGGTTCGATTCCCGGCCAGGGCACACAGGAGAAGCGCCCATCTGCTTCTCCACCCCCCCCCTCCTTCCTCTCTGTCTCTCTCTTCCCCTCCCGCAGCAAGGCTCCATTGGAGTTGGAGCAAAGATGGCCTGGGCGCTGGGGATGGCTCCTTGGCCTCTGCCCCAGGCGCTAGAGTGGCTCTGGTCGCGACAGAGTGACGCCCCAGAGGGGCAGAGCATCACCCCCTGGTGGGCGTGCCGGGTGGATGCCGGTCAGGGGCATGCGGGAGTCTGTCTGACTGTCTCTCCCTGTTTCCAGCTTTAGAAAAATACAAATAATAATAATAATAATAATAATAAAATAAAAAAGAAATAAAAAGGCAGAGGGTAAGGGACAGATGAATAGGCAGAGCACAAAGGATCTTTAGTGTAGTGAAAATACTCTGTATGATACTGTAATGATGAATACATGTCATTAACATTTTGTCCAAACCCACAGGATGTACATCAAGAGTGAACCTAAATGTAAAGTATGAACTTTGGGTGACTATGATGTGTCAATGTAGATGTATCAATTTTAAGAAATGTACCACTCTGCCTGACCAGGCAGGGGTGCAGTGAATACAATGTTGGACTGGGATGTGGAGGACCTAGGTTCGAGACCACGAGGTCACCAGCCTGAGCGTGGGCTCATCTGGTTTGAGCAAGGCTCACCAGCTTGAGCCCAAGGTCGCTGGCTCAAGCAAGGGGTCACTCGGTGTACTGTAGCACCCACCCCCACCCAGGTCAAGGCATATATGAGAAATCAATTAATGAACTAAGGAACCGAAACGAAGAATTGATGTTTCTCATCTCTCTCCCTTTCTGTCTGTCCCTACCTGTCCCTCTCTCTGTCTCTGCCACACACACAAAAAGAAATGTATCACTCTGATAGGGGATGCTTACTGTAGGGGAGGCTATGCATATGTGCTGCAAAGGGTGTAAGGGAAATCTCTGTACCTTCCTTTTTGCTGTGAACTTAAAGCTGTTCTAACCCCCCCCCAAAAAAAACCCCAAAACAATAAAACATTATCCAGATGCTCAAGAATTAAAAAAAAAGTTAACCAGGTTGGAGGGAAGATAAAGATTTTAATATTACAGTTACTTTAAGCTCATATACAGACAAAAAAAAAAAAAACTGGAAAAATTATAAACCAAAATATCAATTGTAGTTATTTTAGTTTGTGGAAACTATTAATGATATATAAACTTGTTTTTTCTAGTTTTTCCAAATTTGATGAATATATACTACTTTTTAAATGAGAACAAAAATTTTTAAAGGATAAAATCCTAAACTCTGGAGAGAAAACCTACAAAAGAGATTCTCAGATACCCCTCAAATACTATAAACAACTAAAACTCATAGGCCTAGCAATCCCAAATATGTTTATCACTACAAATTCTATATAAGAAACATTCTGTTTTCACTTTAGAAACAATACTTATAAGCATGTATTTAAAGTCATAAGAAAAATGCTTTGAAGTAAGTAATAGGCTTTCAGTAAACACATATATGCTCTGAGTAAATAAATGTAATTTTAAGAGCAGGAAAAAAGGCATGGACAAAGTTGGCCAGACATAAATGTGTTAAACAGGTCAAATAGAGTTTTAGAGTTGTGATTTTAGAGTTAGGTATGTATAAACAAACGTAAGCTGCATGACACTCTAATGCAGGGGTCCCCAAACTTTTTACACAGGGGGCCAGTTCACTGTCCGTCAGACCGTTGAAGGGCCAGACTATAAAAAAAAACTATGACCAAATCCCTATGAACACTGCACATACCTTATTTTAAAGTAAAAAAACAAAACAGGAACAAATACAATATTTAAAATAAAGAACAAGTAAATTTAAATCAACAAACTGACCAGTATTTCAATGGGAACTATGCTCCTCTCACTGACCACCAATGAAAGAGGTGCCCCTTCCAGAAGTGCGGCGGAGGCCAGATAAATGGCCTCGGGGGGGGCCGCATGTGGCCCGCGGGCCGTAGTTTGGGGACCCCTGCTCTAATGGGTCATACTATTTTGACACTATAAAACTGCTATGATAGGATTTTCCCCTCTTAAGTGAGAAGCAGGGAAGCAGAGAGACAGACTCCTGCATGCACCCAACTGGGATCCACCTGGCAAGCCCACTAGGGGGTGATGCTCTGATCACCTGGGACCACAGCTCCGTTGTAACTGGAGGTGAGGCCATGGTGCCATCCTCAGCGCCTGGGCCAACTTACTCCAATGGAGCCATGGTGCAGTGATAGGATTTAGATGAATATGCTAATAAGTCATCAAAGAGATGAGTGTAAAATGGACTGGACGGTTCAGAAAGTTTTGGCCATCATTGTTTTGCAAAAAATTCTGACATGAGATAAGAGCTTAGTAAGCAATACAAAATATGAGGAAGAGATAAGAAATTTCTTTCTAGCTCTTTGAACAAAGCTGGTATGATACAGACAAGCTTCTGGGAAAGGTACCATCTTCTCTTATGAGCACATGGCCTTATTAAGTGTCCTAAGCCAGATGTGAATAATATGTGTAGAAATTGAGCACCTTGCCCTCGCTGGGTAGACCATCCAACATTGTGGTTCAATCCCTGGTCAGAACACATATAAGAATCGACCAATGGCCCTGGCCAGATAGCTTGCTGGGTTAGAGCATAGTTCCAATATTCAGAGATTGCTGGTTCGATCCCCAGTCAGGACACATACAGAAACAGATCAATGTTTCTCTCTCTCTCTTTCTCGCTAAAATCAATCAATTAGAAAAAATCAACCACTGAATGCATAGGTAAATGGAACATATCAATGTTCCTCTCTCTAAAAGTTAATAAAAATAATGTTTAAAAAAGGCCTGACCAGGCAGTGGCACAGTGGACAGAGCATCAGCAGGGGACACTGGGGACCCAGGTTTGAGACCCCAAGGTCGCTAGTTTGAGCGTGGGATTATGAACATGACCCCATGGTCAATAACTTGAGCCCAGACGTTGCTGGCTTGTGCAAGGAGTCATTGGCTTGGCCTGAGCCTCCCGGTCAAGGCATGCATGAGAAGCAATCAACGAACAACTAAAGTGACACAACTTTGAGTTGATGTTTCTCACCTCTCTCCCTTCTTGCCTCCATGTCTTTCTGTCTCTCTCGCAAAAACAAGAAAAGCAAGCTAGGGTAAATGTAAGATTTCCAATATTTCATTGGCAGAAGCCTTCAGGAGAAAAGAAAAGGTGCCTAATAGCTGCTAGACAATGTGGAATGTATGAAAATGAAGAATGCAAGTAGTTTCTTCATCCTAGAAAACAAATCCCTAGGCAGGATTTGCACAACCCAAGTAAGGTAGCAGCTCAAGATCAAAGCAAAGCCTGTGGCCAAACGAAATCCTTAGGTTCGAATAAGAGCAGGAATTAAGAGAATGAACACTTAGCAATGATGCCAAACATAAACATGACTCAGGGTAGCTGTATAAGTAACATTATCTAGCATGTCTCTAGAATCTCGGCATCCAGATTTAATATGAGAAAATGGAATGAGTACTACATGCTCTGTAAGTCAGTCTGGCTAAGATCCTCTGGGGTTATCCCTTTGTAAAACCTATGTTCTAAATATTCCTTTTTTAAATGCTGTGGTATTTTTCCTAATTTTCCTGGATTGAGTTCTTTTTTGGAAAAAATTAACATAAGGATCAACAAGGAAATTCAGACCAATTCTGACTATTAGAGGGTGAATACTGACTCCCAATACCTTAGAAAATCTGAAGAAAGTGATGGCAAGATAAGAAGTCAAAGAGGAGGGCCAGGGAGGATTTTATAAACCATTTCTTCCTATTTGGGATTTTGTCTACAGCACATAAATAGAAGGTTGCTAGAATATAAGACAAGGATCTTGATTAAATATAATACTGAAAAACTATTCTATCAGTCATTCATAAATTGAGTTGATCAGAAGAATTGTAAGGGGACTTTAAAATTGTAGATTCCCCCCACTACCCCCAAAAAAAAAACAAAGAGAGAAACAAAAATGTAGATTCCCAGAAGTCACAATCCCTGAAATTCTGGGGGTAGGGCCCAGAAACCCATATATATATATATTTTTTTTCCTTCTTCTTCTTAATTTTCCAATGATTTGACAGAGTGAAAAAGGAATGAGGTAAGGAGGAAAGGGAAAGAGGGCGAGAGGGGGAGAAAAAGAGGGGGAGAGAGGGGAGGAAGGGGAAGAAAAAGAAGGGGGAGAAGAGGGGGAAGAAAGGGGGAGGGAGGAAGAAAGAGAGAGAGAGGGAAGGGGAAAGAAAGAGAAAGAGAGGAGAAAGAAAAGCATCAACTGGTTGTTCCACTTAAGTGTTCCATTTAGTTGTGCACTCATTGGTTGCTTCTCATATGTGCCCTGACTGGGAATCAAACCTGCCACCTACGTGCAGAGATGACACTCTATCCATTGAGCTACCTAGGCAGGGCCAGGAATCCATATTCTTAAAAGTAGTAGTAAACTAAACCCTGGACAGGTAGCTCAGTTGGTTAGAGCATTATCCTGATACGCCCAAGTTGTGGGTTCAATCCCTGGTCAGGACACATACAACAATCAACGAATGAATGCATAAATAAGCAGAACAGCAAATTCAATGTTTCTCTCTCTCTCAAATCTATCAATAATAATATTAAAAAATTACCATCTTGGCCAGACAGCTTGATTGGTTAGGTTACTAGTGTATAAATGACATATGTACAGTAGTTAAGTTTATATTAAATTAATGTGTAAACAAGTACTTTGAATCATTAATATTAGTGGTCATAAGGAAGGCTATCATCCCATATTTAACATTTAGAATGTTTGGAAGTTGCTGTCTCTTCTGATTAATATAGAATTTCTTCTTGAAAATAGATTTTTAGGAGGTATTTAATGGTTGGAATTGTCTTTTAGAGAATTATTTTCAAATACAAAATATAAAAATAGCAGACCCTCAATTGATCCATTTTGCTCTTAGCACTCTTTTTTCCGATTGTGAAGCCAGGAGGAAGGGAAAACCCCTTGTAAATTAGTTGTCAGTGTTTCCTCTCAAATGAAAATCACTCAAAAATATCTGTTGAATTCCTGCTAAATACATTATCTCCATACTAGAATATATGGAGAGTTAGCACATTTGTAAAATGTATTTAGGGAGAGAAGACAATAGCACATAAAACTAACTCTAGGAGTTGGCATGTTTTTAAGAGACATGGAAGTAGTACAGATACATGTATCATAGGAATTCAAAAGAGTAAAAGCTTTCTGAAGACTAGAGCGATTAGGGAGCCTCATGAAGGTGTAGAATTTGAGCAGCTGAGCCTTAGAGATGGGTAAGATTTGAATTGGCACAGAGGAGACAAGGGTATTTCTAGGAAGAAAAGGTATAGAGATAGGAATGAATGTGCTTTTTCAAGGAGAGGTAGATACCAAGTGAATCTAGCTAGTGTATTCTTTTATATTCAAGAATAGAGAAACTATTAAAAAGGTGGACCTGATGCCTGACCAGTGATGGCACAGTGGATGGAGTGTCAACCTGGGTCACAGAAGTTCCAGGTTCAAAACTTGAAGGTTGGCCCTGGCCGGTGGCTCAGCGGTAGAGCGTCGGCCTGGCGTGTGGGGCACCCGGGTTCGATTCCCAGCCAGGGCACATAGGAGAAGCACCCATTTGCTTCTCCACCACCCCCCCTCCTTCCTCTCTGTCTCTCTCTTCCCCTCCCGCAGCCAAGGCTCCATTGGAGCAAAGATGGCCCGGGCGCTGGGGATGGCTCCTTGGCCTCTGCCCCAGGCGCTAGCGTGGCTCTGGTCTCGGCAGAGCGACGCCCCGGAGGGGCAGAGCATCGCCCCCTGGTGGGCAGAGCATCGCCCCTGGTGGGCGTGCCGGGTGGATCCCGGTCGGGCGCATGCGGGAGTCTGTCTGACTGTCTCTCCCCGCTTCCAGCTTCAGAAAAATACAAAAAAAAATCCCACAAAAAAAACAAAAAAAAAAACCTTGAAGGTTGCTGGCTTAGCTTGAACCTCCCACAGTCTCGCAAAAGGCATGTATGAGAAGCAATCAATAACAACTAAAGTAACACAACTATGAGTTGATGCTTCTCATTTCTCTCCTTCCTGTCTGTCTCTCTCTTTTTTTTTTTTTAAAGAACAGGTTTTTTTAATTTATTTATTTTAAGTATTCAATTTTCAGAAGAGAGAGAGAGAGAGAAGGGAAGAGGGAGGGTCAGGAAGCATCCACTCCCACATGTGCTCCGACCAGGCAAGCCCAGGGTTTCGAACCGGCAACCTCAGTGTTCCAGTTGGACGCTTTATTCCTCTGCGCCACCACAGGTCAGGCCCTGTCTGTCTCTCTTGCTGTTAAAAAAAAAGTAGATTGGGATAATATTGCAAAGAGCTTTGAATATCAAGCCAATGTGTATGAACTTTTTTATTCTAAAGGTAACGTGGAAATCATTAAGAATTCCTGATAGGGACATGATTTGATAAGGAACTATTTTAATAAAATAGCGTGTCTCAATTTATTTTTTTATTTTTTAAATGTTTATTTTATTGATCTTAGAGGAAGGGAGAGAGCAGAAAAGAGACAGGAACATCTATTCCTGTATGTGCCCTGACGGGATCAAACTGGCAACCTCAGCACTTCATGATGATGCTCCAACCAAGCTATCTGGCCAGGGTGAACCTGTCTCAGTTTAAATGTAATTTGAAATGAAAATGAGGAATGGATCCTGACATAGAAATAAGGTTTCAAAAACAAAGATTTAAGAGTGAAGGGAGTCAGTCTCTTCGGTGCTTTATGTCAGCAGGATTTTACCTATGTCTGTAATGAATGAAAGAAAACAAAAATAAAAAACAGGCAAGAGTGCCTGACCAGGTGGTGGTAGAGTAGATAAGAGCGTCAGACTCTGATGCGGAGGATCCAGGTTCGAGACCCCGAGGTCGCCAGCTTGAGCATAGGCTCATTGGTTTGAGCAAAGCTCACCAGCTTGGACCCAGGGTCGCTGGCTTGAGCAAGGGATTACGAGGTCTGCTGAAGGCCACGATGAAGGCACATATGAGAAAGCAATCAATGAACAACTAAGATGTCGCAACAAAAAACTAATGATTGATGCTTCTCATCTCTCTCTGTTCCTGTCTGTCTGTTCCTGTCTATCCCTCTCTCTCTCTCTTAAAAAAAAAACAAAAAAAAAAAACAGGTAAAAGAAAAAGGAAGAAAGAGGTGAATGTAACTGTTGAGTACAGTCAACAATTGATGTATATGCTATTCTGGTCTTGGCTAGAATGTAAATCTCATTATAGATGTGGTCCAGATTTTGGTCAAGGTTTTAAGTGGACTAGTAGTTTTCAGTTCTAGCAATGCTTAATTGGATCAGTGGTAATACCAGAGTTAACCCAAAAGTTAGATTCTTTCAGGAGTACAATGTCAGTCTACCATAGGCCAGTAAACTGTTGGACTGCCCTCTTATTTATTTATTTATTTTTGACAGAGACAGAGACAGAGTTAGAGAGAGGGACAGATAAACAGACAGAAGGGAGAAAGATGAGAAGCATCAGTCCTTTGTTGTGTCCCCTTAGTTGTTCACTGATTGCTTTCTTATATGTGCCTTGACCAGGGAGAACTACAGCAAAGCAAGTGAGCCCCTGCTCAAGCCATTGACCTTTGGGCTCAACCTAGCAACGATGGGGTCATGTCTATGATCCCACGCTCAAGCCAGCAATCCTGCACTCAACCTGGTGAGCCCGTGCTCAAACTGGATGAGCCTGCGTTCAGGCCAGTGACCTGGGGTTTCGAAACTGGGTCCTGTGTGTCCCAGTCTGACACTCTATCCACTGTGCCACTGCCTGGTCAGGCTGCCCTCTTATTTTTTTGCTTTGGATATTTTTGGGTTCTCTTAAATAAGATTTTGATTAAAGTAAGGTTTCTAGTAACATATTTTGCTAATTAGTAGTGGTACCCTAGAACATCTTATAATTTATTATTTTTTTTTAATATTTTATTTATTGATTTTTAGAGAGAGAGGAGTGAGAGAGAGAGAGAGAGAGAGAGAGAGAGAGAAGGGGGAGGAGCAGGAAGCATCAACTCCCATATGTGCCCTGACCAGGCAAGCCCAAGGTTTTGAACCGGCAACCTCAGTGTTCCAGGTCGACGCTTTATCCCACTGCGCCACCACAGGTCAGGCCTATAATTTATTTTTTAATTGATTTCAGATAGAGAGAGAAACATCAAATTATTGTTCCACTTATGCATTCATGGGTTGTATATGCCCTGACCAGGTCTTGAACCTGTAATCTTGGCATATGTGCCTTGCAGGGACTCAAGCTGAACCGGTTATCTACTGCTCAAGCCAGTGACCTTGGGATCATGTTAATGACCCTATACTCAAGCTGGCGAGCCCGCACCTAAGCCAGCAACCTTCAGGTTTTGAACCTGGAACTCCTGTGACCCAATTCGATACTCCATCCACTGCACCATCACTGGTCAGGCATTGATCCACCTTTCTAATGGTTTCTCTCTTCTTGAATATGAAAGAATACTTTACACTAGCTAGATTCACTTGGATCTACCTCTCCTTGAAAAACAACACATTCAGCCTGACCAGGCGGTGGCACACGGGATAGAGTGTCGGACTAGGATGCAGAGGACCCAGGTTCGAGACACCCAGGTCACCAGCTTGAGCGTGGGCTCATCTGGTTTGAGCAAAGCTCACTAGCTTGGACCCAAGGTCACTGGCCCGAGCAAGGGGTTACTTGGTCTGCTGAATGCCCACAGTCAAGGCACATATGAGAAAGCAATCAATGAACAACTAAGGTGTCGCAATGAAAAACTAATGATTGATGCTTCTCATCTCTCTCTGTTCCTGTCTGTCTGTCCCTATCTATCCCTCTCTCTGTCTCTGTAAAAAAACAAAGAAACAAACAAACAAAAAAAAGCACATTCATTCCTATCTCTATACCTTTTCTTCCTAGAAATACCCTTGTCTCCTCTGTGCCAATTCAAATCTTACCCATCTCTAAGGCTCAGCTGCTCAAATTCTACACCTTCATGAGGCTCCCTAATCGCTCTAGTCTTCAGAAAGCTTTTACTCTTTTGAATTCCTATGATACATGTATCTGTACTACTTCCATGTCTCTTAAAAACATGCCAACTCCTAGAGTTAGTTTTATGTGCTATTGTCTTCTCTCCCTAAATACATTTTACAAATGTGCTAACTCTCCATATATTCTAGTATGGAGATAATGTATTTAGCAGGAATTCAACAGATATTTTTGAGTGATTTTCATTTGAGAGGAAACACTGACAACTAATTTACAAGGGGTTTTCCCTTCCTCCTGGCTTCACAATCGGAAAAAAGAGTGCTAAGAGCAAAATGGATCAATTGAGGGTCTGCTATTTTTATATTTTGTATTTGAAAATAATTCTCTAAAAGACAATTCCAACCATTAAATACCTCCTAAAAATCTATTTTCAAGAAGAAATTCTATATTAATCAGAAGAGACAGCAACTTCCAAACATTCTAAATGTTAAATATGGGATGATAGCCTTCCTTATGACCACTAATATTAATGATTCAAAGTACTTGTTTACACATTAATTTAATATAAACTTAACTACTGTACATATGTCATTTATACACTAGTAACCTAACCAATCAAGCTGTCTGGCCAAGATGGTAATTTTTTAATATTATTATTGATAGATTTGAGAGAGAGAGAAACATTGAATTTGCTGTTCTGCTTATTTATGCATTCATTCGTTGATTGTTGTATGTGTCCTGACCAGGGATTGAACCCACAACTTGGGCGTATCAGGATAATGCTCTAACCAACTGAACTACCTGTCCAGGGTTTAGTTTACTACTACTTTTAAGAATATGGATTCCTGGCCCTGCCTAGGTAGCTCAATGGATAGAGTGTCATCTCTGCACGTAGGTGGCAGGTTTGATTCCCAGTCAGGGCACATATGAGAAGCAACCAATGAGTGCACAACTTACTACTGTACACGTCATATGTACACATTCTCCTAAAAGGATACTGTCTTAGATAGGTAATTCCAAACAAATAAAGCTGCACTTATAGACTTTTGCTTGAAGTACTATGTAAAACTGGATGCTTAATAACATGAAAAATTTAATCTTGCCTAAACATTGGTTTAGAGCTCACATAATACACTGTACTGACTTGCACAGCACGCAGCACAATTGTAATTAGTTATGTAATAATTTAATGTCCATCTCCTCACTAGGCTATACATTTCATTAGAGCAGGCTTATCTCATTCTCTACTATATTTCTGGTGTCTACTACATGACTGGCATAGACAGGCACTCAATAAAAATTATGAATTAAGCTGCAGCAGATGTGCTTTGGGGGATGACTGGATGGGCAACTCATAATATATATAACTGGAGAAGAGTTAAAAAAAAAAGGTTGGGACTATTGCTAATTCAGAGGTAGAAGAAGCTAGAGGTACAAATGAGAAAAAAAATCATACCACCTTATAAATCACTTTGACAGGTTAACACAACATAGAAGTGAAAGCAGACTTCAAAAGGGACATAATTTCTATGAAAAACAAATCAAAGATCAAGTCACAGAGTTTCCCTGGGACTTTAATGGATGCTTAGCATGAAAGGAGGCGTAACTACCTCCCCCCACCAACTACGCAGAATTGACAAAACAGCGCAGTGGGGAGGGAGATACGTACTGGGCGATTGTCTGCTGAGCTCCAGCTCTGGTCTCTCCAGGCTGCTCTGAAAGTCAGGAGGCAGCAGGGAAGCCACTCCCTCAGGCTGGATCATCTCGTCCTCCGACTCAGCTGAAGCTTCTGCAAAGTACAGATTGGGTCGGGGCAGGGAGGGAGTGAAGGGCTCACCATGTAGGAATATGTACAAGGAGTGAAGGAGGTCAGGTCAAGTGACAGATAGAGTATATACTAAAAAGAGTGCTGTACATACAGAAATCTCCCTAGGATTAAGCTCTACCTCATCTAAAGGGTGGCTTAATTTACTTATGTCTTTCTGTTGGCAAAAATTCTCCTCTAGTAAGATAGTCAAATTAATGTCTTTTTTTCCTGACAAAAGGTAAATACTAACTCACTTGGCTACATAAACTACCAAAGCAAATATGTAGTCTCAGACTGACTTATCCCTGAAATTGCCTAGTTAAACTGGCCCATCTACTTTGTTATAGGAATAAGGATGAAGAACTCCATATACGAACTGGTAAGTCTGGGCTTACCTTCAAATTCTGCAGCTTCTCGAGCTTCACGTTCTAGACGCTGCCTCAGTAGCTCCTGCTGCTTTTCCAGATACTGTTTTATGAAACTGTTCTGGCTCATTTCCTCACCAATCTGTATAGAAGACATGGAAAAAAAAAGTCTAGGAAAACAAACTAAGAAAATGCAAGGAAGAAAATTCCATGGAGCAAAGGTCTACACCTTATACCTAGAATCAAGAAAGATTAAAATGGCCTGATCTGTGGTGGCGCAGTGGATAAAGCGTCGACCTGGAAATGCTGAGGTCGCCGGTTCGAAACCCTGGGCTTGCCTGGTCAAGGCACATATGGGAGATGATGCTTCCAGCTCCTCCCCCCTATCTCTCTCTCTCTCTGTCTCTCTCTCCCTCTCTCTCTCCTCTCTAAAATGAATAAATAAAATAAGAATTAAAAAAATAAATAAATAAATAAAAAAAAGAAAGATTAAAATGTTAGACAGCTCTTTTTAAAGCTACTTTTGTGTTGACCAAAACAAACAGCCGTATGAGTCACAAAAGACAGCAAAAAGAGAAACTGCACATAATTTTTCATTTTAAATATTCAGTTCCCTGGTCTTGGCCAGTTGGCTCAGCTATAGAGCACCGGCCTGGTGTGTGGAAGTCCCGGGGTCTATTCCTGGTCGGGGCACACAGAAGAAGTGCCCATCTGCTTCTCCATCCTTCCTCCTCTTCTTTCTCTCTATCTCTCTCTTTCTCTCCCGCATTCAAGGCTCCATTGGAGCAAAGTTGGCCTGGGCGCTGAGGATGGCTCCGCGGCCTCCACCTCAGGTGCTAGAATGGCTCCAGCCACAACAGAGCAAGGCCCCAATAGGCAGAGCATCGCCCCCTGGTGGGCATGCCAAGTGGATCTGGGTCGGGCGCATGCCGGAGTTGTCTGACTGGCTCCCTGCTTGTAACTTCGGAAAAATACAAAATAAATAAATAAATAGTTCCCATGCAAAGAGTGATGATACAAGTAACTTGAAAGAAATAAAAATCCCTATAATGTAAATTTTTAGACAAGAGAAATTATCTAAAAAACAAATATAAAAGTTTTCATAATATGCAGAAATAAAAAGAAAATATACTAGCTCATACTAATTTATCTTTTGTTGCCAACAAAAGACTAATCTTTACATATCTAGAAAATATCTTGACAAGCATCTCCGAAATTCAAGTACAGTTCTTCAAAGTGTGAAAGCATGAGACTAAAATAAGGGATGTCCATTCAACTCTAGGTGATAAGAAATCCTTGGTAACAATATTTAAAACCCAGGAGCTTAACCCTCTCCCCCTGCCTCCTTTCTACAACACAGACTTTCAAATCACTCTTCTGCCCTTTAGGTTTCTTTTCACCAGTCTTTCTCCTAAGAACCTTCTTGCTTTCCAGTCCTCTTAGAACTCCAAAAAAAGAAAAAAAAAAACTAAATACTTTCTATGTTATTAGTCATCTTTCCTAAACATGGTAAATGTTTGCTTTCACCTAAAGTAGAGATTAGTTTGGCCCTGGCTGGTTGGCTCGGTAGAAGAGCATCAGTCTGGCATGTGAAGTCCTGGGTTCAATTCCCAGCCAGGGCACACAAGAGAAGCGCCCAGCTGCTTCTCCACCCCTCCCCCTCTCCTTTCTCTGGCTCTCTCTTCGCCTGCCACAGCCAAAGCTCCACTAGAGCAAAGTTGGCCTGGGTGCTGAGGATGGCTCCATGGCCTCTGCCACAGGCACTAAAATGGCTTCTGTTGCAATGGAGACACGGCCAATGGGCAGAGCACTGCCCCCTGGTGGGTGTGCTGGGTGGATCCCAGTTGCGTGCATGCAGGAGTATGTCTTTCTGCCTCCCCTTCTTACTTCAGAAAAATACAAAAAAAAAAAAAAACCCTGTTGGATGATTTATTCTAATGAGGTCTTATGCAGAAACTCAATATACAAAGCCAATAAAAACATCTAATTTAGTTTAAGAGGAGGGTGTGAACCCCTGTTCACCTGGGAAGATCATCTTCCCCAGGAAGCTCCAAAAAGCAGTCCCATAAAACCTCAGTTATAAAACTCTCCAGAGTGGAGCTAGTACAACTTCTTATATTATACATAGGGAAACTGAGGAAACCAATGCTTCCAACGGTTAAGTTTCTTATCCAAAGTAATAGAGCAAATGATGTTTAGGAATAACTAACTGCATGGTTATACTAACACTAATGGTGGATGATTTGCAAAGGATGACTTCTTGGAAAAACTATGTCAACACAAGAATTCCTCAGCAAGTATTTTCCTACACTGCCCTATTGATTGTCTACTTTATAACTATATTTTAAGACCATTACTTTTCCCAAATCAATGGAAAATAAATGACTTCTGATTCCTGTACTACACTTAATCAGTTGGAACCACAACTTTCTAATGCACGATTTCAAGTATCAGAAATTAATAGCTCTTCTGACTCTGTTCTTGAATTCTTTTTTTTTTTTTTTCATTTTAGCGAGAGGAGGGGAGGCAGAAACAGACTCCTGCATGCGCCCTGACTGGGATCCACCGGGAAAGCCCACTAGGGGGCGATGCTCTGCCCATCTGGGGCCCTTGTTCCATTGCAAATGGAGCTATTTTTAGCAGCTGAGGCTGAGGCCATGGAGCCATCCTCAGTGCCCAGGGCTGAGGACTCGCTCCAATTTAGCCATGGCTGCAGGAGGGGAGGAGGAGGAGGAGGAGAAGGAGGTGGAGGAGGAGGAGGAGGAGGAGAGAGAAAGAGAGAGAGAGAGAGAGAGAGAGAAGTGAGGGGGGGGTGGAGAAGCAGATGGGCACTTCTCCTCTGTGCCCTGACAGGGAATTGAACCCTGGACATCCCCATGTTGGGCCACACTCTACCACTGAGCCAACTGGTCAGGGCCTTGAATTCTTTATTAGAATTCAACTGTCCTGGTATGAGAATATTTCCAACCCAGGGAATTTAGGAAAGTTGGTAAGGGATTTAGCATCAAATATACATCATATCCTTCCATGTGTCTATGCATCCAAAGAGCCTACCCGTCTAATGAATGTTCTTTCTTACCTGGGAATTTGGCTGAAATGCAGCATGGGGTGTTGAGTGTTTCTGTAAATTTTCTAGCATTAGAGCCTGGTACAGAGAAGGGAAAAAATTAGAGACCTGGGAAAACTCCCCTTCCCCAATCTCTTCATTAAACACAATGACTAACCATATACACTTAAACTATACTCCTTTTCTAGAGATCGAAAAGCCCTTCACTAATAATATTCTCATTCATCTCAAAAGACTCTTAAAGGTAGTCATGGTTACTGCTCCCAAATGTATGGCACACAAGAGACAGTGACCTGGCTATGTGGCAAAATCAGTGACAGTGATAAAACCAATACTACAATCCCTATTATCTTCTGCACTTCTGACTAGTGCCCCTTCTAACTCTGGCCCTGCAGGTAAAATTATTTCAAATACTCAAATCAGCTTCAAATACATGGAACCAATATGAGGCTGCTGGTTTTGGACTGACTGAATTACTAGGTCAAACAGTTACCCAGGACTAAATCTGACATTATTTCCACGAATGGCAACTAGATTTATCAAATTTTAAAAATTTCAAAGAGGAGACTACAGAACAAAACAAGCACAGACTCTGTAAACTGTGGTCTGATCCAATACACCAGTGGTAGTCAACCTGGTCCCTACCGCCCACTAGTGGTGTTCCAGCTTTCATGGTGGGTGGTAGCGGAGCAACCAAAGTATAAATAAAAAGATAGATTTAACTATAGTAAGTTGTTTTATAAAGATTTATTCTGCCAAACAGCGAAAATCCGACATAAAGTATTTGGTAAGTAATTATTATTATATGCTTTAACTTGCTGTAACTCTGCTTTATAAATTTTATAAAGTAAAGTTACTTCCCTACTTTATAAATCACCATTACTGTGGAATCGGTGGGCGGTTAGAAAATTTTACTATTAACAGATACAAAAGTGGGCGATAGGTATAAAAAGGTTGACTACCCCTGCAATACACACACACACACACACACACACGAAGTTGTCAGCTTATGTATAAGCAACAGTCTACCAATTTAACCCTTGAGACAACCCAGCCCTAATGTACTATCCACCACATATCCGAATTAAATCTAATTAAAACCAAGACATTACCATCTTCCCTGTGTTAACACCAAACCCATACATACCAATCCAGCCATACACCTCATGACTATCCCACTATAATCTACTCAAACCGATTTAAAACCTGGGCCCAACATATACCAACCAAACCTGCCTCACCTCTCTCACCAATATACATCAAACTCTAATCCACCCAAATTGCTTCTGGATGCCCTCTAATTTATACACCCCTCTCTAACCACGTCTCTTCAAATCAAGGATTCTTCATCCACCTCCTCCTAATCAAGCAGACATTTTTACCCTATTCCAATCCTATTCTGGATAGCGATACCACCCCCATCAATCCCTCCGCCTAACTATACCCCTAACTCTGACCCAGCCTAACTCGCCCCCCTCAGGCCAGCAACGCCGGTGGTTGTAGTGGGATTTAACTCCTTCTGCAGCGCATGCGCCGAAACCACAGACACAAACAAGGAGGGGGTGGGGGAAGAAGGAAGGAGCTTAAGACACTCCAGGAGAGTAGCGCGAACCCTCCCATTTTGGGCTCGCGCCGTTGCCGTTAAGGCGGGAACCGGCGCTATCTCTATTCCAGCGCGAGCCTCGCCAACCACCGTGCGCGCGGCTCCGGAGGTTCGCGCTGGCGGCCTGAGCGAGCTCGCGCCGAGCCCGGACACTGCGCCTGCGCCGCGGCAGAGACTCGTCTCTACCGGGTCCGCTCCCCTCCGACACCCCGGCAAAGCCGTCTTCTCACCCCTTTGAGCCGCTTGACCAGAGCACTCTTCTGCCCGCTCTTGGCTAGGCCTCGCTGCTCCAGTGCGGCCTTCAGGTCGGTCACCCGCAGCGCCTGAAGAGGCTTCCCGTCCAGAGTCACCTCCTCCAGCTCCGCCATCTTGCGTGAGGTACTCGGGTCCGTCCCGACGGCTTCGGGCATCTTCGGTAGTTTCCGCCAACGCCCTTCGAACGTACCTATCTGGCCCCTCCCACTGCTATAGTCAACCCCTCGATTACCACTCAGAATTCTCCGGGTTCCTCCGGAACTGTTCGGGAGTTTCCGTCACCACATCGGCACCAATCGGTTCTTTCCATCTCCTGGACGCTCCCCCTCCCTCTCCCTGCTATCGGCGCTCGGTTATCTTCGCTTTACCGAGACTTTCGTTCGAATCTGTTCGGAAGCCCTCGACTCTAGCATAACCATAATCGGAATTATTCGGCTCTCTCCGGACTTAAAACTGAGGCGCTGAGGTGCTTGGGTGTTTGGGGCTGGTCTGGGGCCGGAAGTGCGTGGGCTGCCTGGCTGGCCTCGCTTGGGATTTTCAGGAAACATGGAAGCAGCGACGGTAGTTGGAGCCTAAGCGGTCTTGTGATGGTGTCCCGCTGCCCTCTGAAAAGAAGGGAGAGGTAAGCGGGGTGGAAGTCTCTCACGGGCTGGGTCGGACTCAGTATTTGCAGGTCACCTTCGTAGGGCAAGTCTCCGCTCTTCTACAGAAATATTTGCCGCCTATCTCTCCTAATCACGGCCACTCCCATCTAAGGCTACGTTGTTCTTTGGGACTGGAAGGGACCTGGAAGTGTCAGGCTTGGTGGCTTCCAAATTGGGCAAGTGGCAGCACCGTATCTTCAGACCCCGACTGAACTACTTCATGATCATTGAACTTAAGTTTGCGGTGGAAGCCACGTCTTCCTTTTTTCCAAGTAAGAGAATAAAGTTCTTTTAGGAGGAATTGCTTCTTATAGGACCGCTGAAAAAAACAACCTCTCAGGACTGTTTTGGTACTGTTAATTTTTTAGAGGTTCCTTTCTTTCTCACTACAAATAGTCCAGTGTGTAGTAGAAGAAACACAAACAGTAAAATAGCTCATAGATAGTAGTAGTTTAAAGTTTTCATTGTTAGAGAGTCAAATTGTCAAACTGTTCTGCTAACCTTCAGTTGCATTAGTGATGCAAATCAGTGGCAGGGCATCAGTAGGTATTATATTAAACATTAAGGAAAATTTTTCAAAGGCATGAATTGTCATACATCTATGGCACTGTAACACACTTGTTAGATTCCTAAACCACCAAACCAACTAGACTTCTTTTAGTCTTGTATAAACACGTGGCTATTCTCTTGTCTTTTTATTGTGTTATCTTATTTTGTGCCAGGCACCCACCACTTATTCTGCTCTTTTTCCTGGTGCTTTACAGGAAATATAAGGAAGTAATATATGTTATCAAGTTCGTGGCATATTTTAGAAGCTATATGCACATTGCAAAGGAGACTTTTTCATTATATATGATTTCCTTTTTCCGTCCACTGTTGATGACTCTGGAATGATTAGCGTCTAGGCCCTCCCTGACCTGCTGCATGTACTTGATAAAAAAAAAAAAATGGGTACCTTCGTAAACTTAGGGAAGATGTGATGGACCAGCATTAATTATTGTTTTGTTTTGTTTTTATCCCCTTTACTCAACCTGGAACATAGAAATAGGCAGGAGAAAATGAGCAAGAAATGTGTTGGAGAAGCTGGACTTATTGAGGGTTAAAGAACAGTAGGGAAGAGGAAGAGAAGGAAAGGTGGAGAGAGTCAAATAAAACAAAAAAGACTACCACAAAAGGTTACAATAGCCAAAACCAAGAGCAAAGAAGAAATATATAACAAGAATATGTGGCCTTGCAACTTTCAGTTGATCTAAGAAAAGCACAAAGATTTTTTGTGTGTGTGACAGAGACAGAGGGGGGGACAGATAGGGACAGACAAACAGGAAGAGAGAGAGATGAGAAGCATCAACTCTCCGTTGAGGCATCTTAGTAGTTCATTGATTGCCTTGACCAGGGGGTGGGGGTGGGGGTACAGCAGAGCAAGTGACTCTCTGCTCAAGCCAGTTACCTTGGGCTCAAGCCGGTGACCTTGGGTTCAAGCTAGTGAGCTGTACCCAAACCAGATGAGTCCATTCTCAAGCCGGCGACCTCAGGGGTTTTTTTTTGTATTTTTCTGAAGCTGGAAACGGGAAGAGACAGTCAGACAGACTCTCCCATGCGCCCGACCGGGATCCACCCGGCACGCCCACCAGGGGGCGACGCTCTGCCCACCAGGGGGCGATGCTCTGCCCCTCCGGGGCATCGCTCTGCTGTGACCAGAGCCACTCTAGCGCCTGGGGCAGAGGCCAAGGAGCCATCCCCAGCGCCCGGGCCATCTTTGCTCCAATGGAGCCTCGGCTGCAGGAGGGGAAGAGAGAGACAGAAAGGAAGGAGAGGGGTAGGAGTGGAGAAGCAGATGGGCGCTTCTCCTGTGTGCCCCGGCCGGAATCGAACCTGGGACTTCCGCACGCCAGGCCGACGCTCTACCACTGAGCCAACCGGCCAGGGCCTCGACCTCAGGTTTTGAACCAGGATCTCTGCATCCCAGTCCTACGCTCTATCCACTGCGCCATCACCTGGTTAGGCAGCACAAAGATTTTTTTTTTTTTGCTCAAAAACTGTCCTGTGGTGTATCGGTAACAGGAGGATGAAATCATTCAAGGAGACTTTACAGATAACAGTTGATGTCAGTGGCTAGATATGTATGATGAAGTGAATAAGTGATTTTGAGAAATTTTATATTTTAAGGGTCTGTACTGAAAGTTGATAAGGCCAAAGGGAAAGAGGTCTTTTGAGGAAAAAAAAAACTAAACTGTCCTCATCCTTGGCATTTTCACTGTTCTGTACAAGGCTACTTGCTTTTTAATTTTTTTTATTTACTGAGTTTTAGAGAGAGAGAAAGGGATTGAGAGAGAAAAACATTAATTTGTTGTTCCACTTATTTATGCATTCATTGGTTGGTTCTTCTATGTGCCCCAACTGGGGACTGAACCTGCAACCTTGGCTTATCATTGATGATGCTCTGACCAACTGAGCTACCTGGCCATGACTGCTTTGGGTTTTTTTGTTTGTATGTTTTTTTTAGTTGCCAAAGTCTGATAAACAGGGGAGACTGTCATGCTTATGCATGAAATAGAATTTGGTCAAATAGCTCCTGGTCAGTTGACTCAGGTAGAGCATCAGCCCAGCGTGTGGAAGTCCCAGATTCAACTCATGGTGAGGGTACACAGAAGTGATGATGTACTTCTCCACCCCTCCCTCTTCTCTCTCTCCCCCTTTTCCCCTCCACTCTCACTCCTGTCTCTCCTCTTCCTCCCCCTCTCTCCCTCTCCCCCCTCTCCCTCTTTCCCCTCTCTCCTCCCCCCTCCCCTCTCTCTCTCCTCCCCTCCCCCCTCTTCTCCTGTATCCCTGGCTCGTATGGTTTGAGCAAGTTGGCCCCAGGCACTGAGGATAGCTCCAGGCCTCGCCTCAGGCTCTGAGATAGCTCGGTTAACCAGCAACAGAGCAGCAGCCCCAGATGGACAGAGCAATGCCTGATGGCAGGCTTGCCAGGTAGATCCTGATCAGGGCACATGTGGGAGCCTGTCTCTCTGCCTCCCCACCCCTCACTTAATAAAAAAAAAAAAGTTGGATATTTTTAGGTTTTTATTTATATTTATTTACTTATTTATTTTCTTACTGAGAGGAGGGGAGGTATTTTTAGATTCTTTATAGGAATAGTGGATGTTGGGGAAGGTAATAAGTTTGAAAAAGGGAGGAAAGTTGGCAAATATAAAATGAAGGTCTTCTTGGATGACTTTTCTGTAGTGGTTGGATAAAAATCCAAGTAAAGGACTCTGTTTCCTGTACCCTGAAGTGGTAAAAAGTAATTTTCTTTGTAGATGGTGATTGAATGTGATAAGATTCCTTGATGGGAAGTTGTATGTTGTTTGCTCTATCTAGGGAGTATATAACAGTGCTTTTTTATGTTTCAGGATGCCACTGGAATCATCTTCATCTTCAGTGCAGCTACCCTTCCCTTCTCCCTTACCCTCGGTGCCAGACAATTCTACCTACTCTTCGCCTCCCCCAATGTCTTACATTACTTCCCAGGAAATGAAGTGTATTCTTCACTGGTTTGCCAGTTGGTCTGGCCCACAGCGTGAGCGTTTCCTACAAGACCTGGTTGTTAAAGCAGTGCCAGGAAAATTACAGCCATTACTGGAAAGTCTGGAGCAGCTTAGTGTGTCTGGAGCAAACCGACCACCTTGTATCTTTGAGTGCCAGCTACGTCTTTGGGATCAGTGGTTTCGAGGTTGGGCTGAGGAAGACCGCAATGAATTTGTCAGGCAGCTGGAAGTCAGTGAGCCAGACTTTGTGGCAAAGTTTTACCAAGCAGTGGCTGCTACAGCTGGTAAAGACTGACAGGCATTAAAATTAGAGAAGATAACCATGGTTGATGGAGCTGAAGCCACACTTTACAGTGAAAACTTCAAACGTGTCACTTAACAGTCTGGGGATGGTATCCTGATCCACTTACTGAACTTGGTAACCAGTATAGGCCTGGTTAACAGTACATCCACTGGACTCCCAGTGTAAATGTTTTCTACCTAAGCAAATCCAGATGGCAATCTGCCTCTAGTGTACTTCTTTCTACGAGATGTCAAACTCAATTTAATGGCTTCTTTTGCAACTATAACCAAAAGGCACCTAAACATTATAACTCAAGCCAAGTGCTGGCCCATGGGAATGTAAAGTAGAGCTCTTCTACTCTAGAAACAGGAGAGAAGGTCAATAAAAGGTCATGTTTTTATATTTAGCTGGATTCAGGTGGTTGGTTTCACCACCCTTAGCAGATTCTGGCATAATTATGTGACATCCTAACCACTATCTTGAGGGGAGAGATGTCCCATAATGACAGGCCTGAGGTAACTATATTAGGGATACTTGTTTTCTGAAATAACCCTATTTGGGACAGTAGACATGAGTGGATGCTTAGTAAGTGCAATTCCAATTAGCTTTCCTTTGATGATTTAGTAAAATTATGGAAAAATCAGAAGAGGGAGGTAATTACTACTTTTTCCACACTGATAAGTGTTTGATCCAAATAACAATGACATTTTTCAAAAACGTGATAGCCTTGGAGCTGCTAGCAGGTGTCTTATTCTCTAAGTTTGCTCTACAACAGTGTGAAAACAAGTGACACTCTTCAGAGATTGAAGGGTTTATTTTTTTATATCAAAATAAAGAACGAATTGTCAGAACTATAAGTTTCTAACTTTTTTTTCTTTGTAAATCCAGTATGAAAAGAAGTAGAACTTAAATATACACAGTAGATCGACCTCCTTTCTAATTGTCTTCCAAGAAATAATCTCTGTCCTGCCCCCATCATGCTCTGGATAACATCACACCTCCCTTATTCCTCCAACAGGGCCCCTTGTGCTTTGGAGCTCTGGTGAATGGTAAGGGGCAGATGGTCCCACCTGAAGAGTAGCTCGTTTCCGGTAGGCCACAGTTCTCAGTGCGGCCACCAGGATAAGCAGCATTAGGCAGAGCCCTATGGACAGCCCTAGATGGGTCATGGAGGGGTTATGGCCCGAGGTAACCAGCAACCTAGGAACATAGAAGTAATATTTGGCTTGGAGTAATAACCTAGGCTTAGGAGGTAAAGGGCTTTACTTTTGTTATAATAGAGCTCATAAAATGCTACTTAATCCAAACAGTAAGCTAAATGAGAAATCAAGAGCGACTGTAGGACCTGAAAGGAATAAGACCAAGATCCAAGTCTCAGCAGCTTAGCTTGTTAGAAAGAGACTTAACTTGGCAATGGGGGAAGTGGCTTAAGGGGAGGGTTAGACTGGTTGGTGTTTAGGTAGTGCTTAAGAAAGGAAGGAGGCTAGGATTCCTAAGCCTGAGAGATGGGGGAATTCCACTATCTTGAGGGGAGAGATGTCCCATAATGACAGGCCTGAGGTAACTATATTAGGGATACTTGTTTTCTGAAATAACCCTATTTGGGACAGTAGACATGAGTGGATGCTTAGTAAGTGCAATTCCAATCATCTGGACTCTAGGAATTTGGGAAAAATATCTACTTGGGATGTTATCTTACTTGCTGTATTCTGTGGTAAAGTTGGCTCCTCCATAATATACTTCTAGAGGCTTCTGGAGCGTCAGGGTGAGGGCCCTGTGCAGCATACCAACCGAAGGCCCTTGGCAACCAGGGGACTTCCACATATGCACAGTGAACACCAGACTGGTGGTAATTGAGGGGCTGTGGAAGTAGCACCTAAGCAGACATTTGGATCTCTTAGTGCAGGTACAATCCCTGGAAGAGTATATTCTGAAATTGTGCAGTTTTAGGAGTGAGATCAACAGAAAGTCTCCAGAGGACTTTCTGGGGGTTGTGAAGTAAAGGAGTTAAGCATTCTCCCTGGCTCGTCATAAAAATCCTCAGTCTGAACTGTACCTGTCAGTGCCTCCTCTGCTCACCAGGGCCTGTAGGATTGCTTCAGTCAATTCTTCTCGTTCTTGCTTCCCCAGGGAATGGCCCGGGGGCCCAGCTAATCCTAAAGACAGCTTCAATAATAGGTCTTGGGTTGAACAACTCATAGGTGGGGAAGTAACAGCATCTGTACCTTCATTAGTCTGACATAGCCTACCCCGAGGACAGAATAGAAGACCATAATACCCAGGTATCTGCAAAGAAAACAAGTAATAGTATAGTTAGAGCCTCAGTTAAATTGCTCAAATCCTCCTAAGGAAAATGTACAGTCCAGATCAGAGTCATAGGCTTAGTGGGTACTTAGTAGAAAACATAAAACAGGTTGGAAAGTACCACTGTACAAGCGTTTCCAAACTTTTTTTTGCAAAGGTGGTGCTACAGCTTTTTCACCTGTGACACTCACCTGAATCGCTTTTCCTGGAGGGCATGAGACCCAGGGGGATCCCTCCACCTGTACCATGTAGGCTTCCCTCTCTGTGCATTGATGTAAGTAGCAGTGGCCAGTGAGTTCCGCTTCCTCCTGATATGAGATCTGAGAGGGATGCCTGGCCTTGTCCCCAGAGAGCAGTTGTAATGTGAGGTTGGCAAGGAAGCAACGGCTCTGGGAATGGTAGATCTCCCCATGGGGATTCTCTGCCCCAGGCGGGAATCCATTTTCCTTCTTCCAGCATTCACTCTGAAGAGCAGGGCAGCAAGTATTTGTCTTGAAGCTTTAGAAGTTGACTCTCTCCAGGCCCACTCAGTTTCATTCTCTGTTTTCTAGTCTACTCACCCTGTTGGCCAAGGGCTTGTACATACGGCAGCCTTCCAGCACAGGGTCTGAGGAGCAGCTTCCCTTGTCCAGGTGCAGATAGTGGCAGCCCAGTCCACTGTATGGAAGGGATGGTAGAGTGACACTAGGATCACTGACAGCCACACAGCCCACAACCACTCAGCACACACAACCTGCCAGTACAGAAGAAGTCTGAGGAGCCAGTCCCACATGTGGTCACCAGTCCAAATTCCAGGCCAGATCCTGCTTGAGTGATAGAAAGAGAAAGAACCCTCAGAACAAATGAATCCCCAATCCCCTTGGTGCTAGCTATGCTTATAGCTTCCATTACATCTTAGCAGATAACCCTGTCCAGCCTCTCGCACTTGCCCTGAGCTGACTTCAGTCATGTGTGCCCCTCTATAATCTTCCTTATTTCTCACCCTGGCCCCACAACAGCTTCTCTGCAGCACTGTGGTTGACTTGGTACCAGCCTGAGTCTTTGAAGGCAGCAAGAGTGATTGGGTCTAGTCGAGTACGCTGGGCACCATCAAAGGTAGCAGTCATTATAGAGCCTTGGAGTAGTCGGGCCTCCCAGTGTGAAGACAAAGGGCCCTGCTGTAAAAGGAAGCTAGTTTCCACCTGGCTACTACTCCCTCTTCCTTCCATCACCCCAAGGTGTTCTTATTCTCACCTCTTCTTCCAAGGGGACGCCTAGTGGAACCCCTAGCACTCCCAAGTGTTTGGCCAGGCTGTGGCTAACAGTTGGGGTGGTTAGAAGCAGCTGTCCCCACTCATCTCGCCTTGTCACTTGTTGTCTTGTAGAACAGTTCTCTCTAACTGAGTACAGAAAGGTGAGAAGAGTAAAACTTAGGAAGGGCGAGGTCGAACTGGAAGGAGTAAGTTCATGAGATAGTAGTGATTCCTGCCGTTGACATTGTGGGAAGACCTCTTCCTCATCCCTGTCATTTACCATTCGGTCCTGATGGGCAATCCCACCACTTCTTGAAAAGCTGTCCAGAGAAACCCAGTGCATGGAGCAATTCATGTAGTGTGGCCTAAGGACAAATGACAGCAAAGTAAGGAAGACTCAATTTGCAGCAGGATTTACCAGCCACTTTATAGCCCTTCTGCCCGTCACTTCTTAGAACTTGAGACACCTTCTATTCCATCCTTAGTAGGTTCTTCCACTTTATGGGAAGCTGAGTGACCTGTCCCACCTCCCTCAACCTGTCATTACGCAGCAGTCACCGTGACGATGTCACTATGTGTGATGCGGGGGCTGGTGAGATGTTGGGCACAGTAGACAATGGTACCAGCAAGGGGTCTGTCTTCTGAGTCCAGTTGGCAGCAGGCAGCATAGGCAATGAGAGAGGGCTGTGGACCGGGTCAGGACAACATAGGGGTGGAAAGGAGAGAAATGGGGTGACAATAAATCTTCCAGAAAATGGAGGTCCAGTAGTACCAAGGGATGGCTTAGAGAGGGTTTTTAATCTCCACCCAAACTTCATCGGCATGATGCAAGTTATCCCAAATAAGCACAATTTAATAAAAACTGCTTTTATTCTCCTTACCCCTCATAATATTTAAAATTAAGAGAGACAGAGTAGGGAAAGAGGATTTGATTTGAACCTCACCTCTCGGTGGCACTTGGACGTATGGGCGACCCGCACATATAGGAGAAAATCAGTGTTTTGAACCCCAGGCCCATCTGGCTGGACTAGTTGTGGGGGACCCTGCTCTGGCCACAAGGCATAGCCACGGAGATGGGCGTCAGGGATCTGGCAGGGAGTGAAATGTGGCATCTAGATTAGCAGAGAGGCTGGAAGATAGGACAATAGGAAACAGTACTAGGAGTGAATGGCAGAGTCTCTATCATCTAGGCAGCTGGTTAGAATAGGGAGTTCTGCCGTCCCCCACCTCACCCCAAAGCTCTGACTTAATAAATTGCCAGGGGGAGGGGCTCAGGAATCTGTGTTAAGAAGCACATTATGTAATTCCAGTGCTGGTGGTCTTGGAGAGATCTAGGTAGGCTAGAGATTTTCTTATCTCCAAATCTGAAAAGGTACTCTCACCTTTGCCCCTAGGCAACTCTCTCCTTTGTACCCTGGGTTCAAGAGGCTGCACCTGCCAAGAATGAAGGTAGATGAGCTGGAAACATTTCTGAGTACCCCTGAAGAGGTATTGTGTATACTCACAATGACATGGACTCACCTGTGGTAGTTTGGAGTATCTGGCTCTCCCCAGACAGCGTGGCAGTACTGTGCAGGGTCTCTGCTCAGAAGCAGGGCTCCTTGCACTGGAGGCACTTAACAAGACAAGAGGTTCATCCCACCTCAGTGTCTTAAGAGTTCCAGTTCTCCTTCTCTGATGGTCTTTTCCTCAGATCAATCTGGTCCTCAGCCCTCCCTGACTCCTGTTTGCCCACTCACCTGCTAGGACACCCCGGAGTCGCTGAGCGGCCTCTCTCACTGCGGCCAGGGCTCGGGATTCCCTACACATCCCATCTCCCTCAGGAGCCCAAGCTCCGTCTGACACAGGGTCTCTTATATAGCAGCTTTGGATTCGGAGGGGTTGAGGATCACGAGAGCCAGAGAGCGTGAGGGAGGAAGAGCGGAAGTTTGAGGGAAGTTGGGAGAAAAGGGGCCTGAGAAGGCTCACAGACTTCTGTGTCTCATCATGTAGACATCTGCTTGTGGCAGCCCCCAGGAGTAGCAGCAGCTGCAACATCTTCAAGCGTCTTCCATAGCCTGCCCTGGATGCTGTGTTCCTTTCTTCCCTGCCTCACTTACTTCTGGCTTTTCTTTCTTCACCAGCTCTTTACATAGCCTCTCTACCACTTCTGCTTATTTTCTCAAGATTTGAGTGTTGTTGACTAAATCTACAGTTCCTGCCAGGAGATCGGATATGAACCACAGGGCCAAAACTGCCTCCTCCTGGGGAAGGGGGGTGGGCAGAGGTGGGGAACTGGGGGAGGGGCAATAGTATTCCTAAGGGCTACACTGACCTTTCCAAAGAGGAGCCTGCCCAATCTACGAAGGAACTCACCTAACCTGCTTCCTTCTCTCATCCTAACTCCCCTGCCATTCTGAGTGTGTGTGTGTGTGTGTGTGTGTGTGTGTGTGTGTGTGTGTGTAGTGGGACATCTTTGCTTCTTAGGTGCCTGACTCATGGAGATGGGCAAACAGGACTCCTGCACTTCACTAGTCCTATGTCAGAGCTGGGAGACTCTAAATTGCCAGACGTTTATGCATCTCCTCCATCTGTGTAGGGAACTTAGTAGGTATTCAACAAATACATGTTGGTTGACTGACACCTCCAAATGAAAGGCTATTGTGTTAGCTCTGTGAAGCTTCACAGAAGCCACTTATAGGCATGCCAGGAGGGAAAGTAAACTCTTAGGATGGGCAGTAATGGAAGATGTTCAAAGATGTCCTTACTGAACTCTTGGAACTCCCTGTGTTTTCTTTGCTCATGCTGTGCCTTCATATCCTGTTGACTCTGCCTGGATACTCCTCCTTCCCTGCCTGCCTGGCTCATTCCTACCTCCCCTGTAATTACTCTTGGAAGCGTTTCTTAACACCTCCAGCCCAAATTCCACACCTGCCAGAGGGGGAGGGGATCTCTCCTTCCTGCTCCTAACAGAACACTTGTCATCTTCTTTTATAATTGTTGGCTTAGTGGCTCTCCCTCCACTTCCTGCACTTGTTCAAGGTGGGCCTGCTTCCTGGATGGCTTTATATCCACAGCACTCAACATAGCCCAGACGGCTTAGTCTTTAGCTTGTGAACAAACCGAACACTATTATTTAACTTTTGAAGCAGGTCAGGGGTGCAGTGACCAGTGACGTAAGGCAACATAGCTAATTAGTGACAAACGAGACTAAGGAAGCTGAATTTTATACTTTTACACTCCAGACCAGTGGCTAGCACTATCCATTACAACTTGAGCCAAACCAATGCTGCCACTTTCTATCTATGTCACTTTGGCCAAGTGCCTCAGTTTCTCCAGTGGCAAAAATGGGGATGATTGTACTTGCCTGACAGGGTTGTTCTGAGGGATGAGATTTGTCAAGTGCTGAGAACAATGTCTGGCTCATGGTAAAAACGAAGTCGAGTAAAGCGTGCATGTTCTACAGACATTTTAACTCAGTGGAGAAATAATTCTGTTTTCATCAACATGTGTACAATTAACTCTTTAGAGGATTCTTGTTCTTTCTTTCTTTTTTAATGTTTTTTATATTGATTTTAGAGAAAGAAGTAGAGAGAGACAGGAACATCAATCTACTCCTATATGTGCCCTGACCAGGGATCAAACTGGCAATCTCTGCGCTTTGGGATGATGCTCTAACCAATTGAGCTATTCGGCCAGGGCTTCTTCTTCCTCTATGACAAAATTAGTCTTTTTCTCCAAGTGTTGGAAGCCTTTTTCTCTCCTGACTGGGACGGGCAATCAGGGAACAGAACGTCTGGGTCAGGATTTGGGTGATGGATCCAAAGTGTGTGTGTGGCTCTGTTCAGGTTCTCTGGCTCCCGCCTGCAGCTGCTCCTAATGTTTTGCTGCCCCCTTGAGGCCATACTGAGGAGGGCGTGCCTCTCCAGAGTAGGGTTCACCTTAATTTCACACACACTTGCAGAACTTCATACCTTCCCACAGAGGAAGCCCAAGAAACACCTCATGCTTTTTCTGCTAGAATACCTCTCTCATGCATTTACTTGGCAAATTCTTCCCCATCTTTCAAGATCCAGCTGAGAGCTTATCTGCTTGTTGAGACTTTAGTCCTCAGGCTGCGTTAGTTTGCATATCCTCTGTTCCTCAATCACATTTCTTTCACATCTTTGATTGTACTCTCCTGACATTTATTTTCGTGTGTGTGCTTGCTTCCTTGCTAAAATGTGGACGGCTGATTCAAGTTCATCTCTGCCTGTTTGAAGAGATATGAAGTAGGTGCAGAGGGGTAGTGGAGGTGAGAGGTGAAAGTGAGGTTAGAGCAAGGAGGTAAGGAGAGGGTGAGGATAATAATCATTTTTTTTTTTTTTTGCATTTTTCTGAAGCTGGAAACAGGGAGAGACAGTCAGACAGACTCCCGCATGCGCCCGACCGAGATCCACCCGGCACGCCCACCATGGGGCCACGCTCTGCCCACCAGGGGGCGATGCTCTGCCCATCCTGGGCGTCGCCATGTTGCGACCAGAGCCACTCTAGCGCCTGAGGCAGAGGCCACAGAGCCATCCCCAGCACCCGGGCCATCTTTGCTCCAATGGAGCCTTGGCTGCGGGAGGGGAAGAGAGAGAGAGGAAGGCGCGGCGGAGGGGTGGAGAAGCAAATGGGCGCTTCTCCTGTGTGCCCTGGCCGGGAATCGAACCCAGGTCTTCCGCACGCTAGGCCGACGCTCTACCGCTGAGCCAACCGGCCAGGGCCGATAATAATCATTTTATTGCGCACTCTCTTTGTGCCCAAAGATTGTTCCATGTAATCCTTTCAGCAATGTTACAAGATAGGTATTATTATTGTCCCAAATTTACAACGGAGGCACAGCAAAATCAGTCAACATGTGTAGTTGGTAAAATATGGGATTTGAACCCCCATAGTTAGTTTTTAACCCATTATGCAATAGTGCATCTCAGTGCATAGCCTGGAGGAGAAATAAAGATGTGATGAAAGAAACAGGAGAAAGGTGAGGCTGAGGAGAAAAGGTGAAGATGAGGAAGGATCGTGGGTAAGGAGAGGATGAAGGCTATGACGAGAGGGTGGAGTTAGGAGAACGGGAGTAAGAGAGTATGGGGATAAAGGTGAGAAAGAGCATGGAGATAGGAAGTTAGAGATGAGGAGAAGAGGTATTGATGAGGAAGGGGTGGAGGTGAAAGAGATGACATGAAGGTGGAGAGGAGGTGGGCCGAGCAGAGCAGTTTTCCTAAGTGGTATATCATTCATATAGCTGCTTCATCCAGCACGCTGATCTCTCAGTTCCTTCACCCTTTTATCTCTAACACTCTTCTCCATTCCACCTTAGCAAGCCACTCCCAGAGTCATGCCCAGAGCCTTATCACCAGAAACTGTAGCACCTATGAAATAACTGAATCAAACATCCCACTCTCTGATATGATCTCCTGTCCTTATGGTTTGTTTGCTCAAGTTGGCTCACTGCAGCTGTTCTGTGAACTCATTGAAGAACTACTGGCCCTTCTTGTCTTTTCATCTCTCCTTGTCTGCCTTAGGTTCCAGGCTCACCACTAAATCCCTCTTTTGTAAGTGCCTTCAGCTCCTCTTCGCAGTCTGTCCTGACCACCCTGCCTCCCTGGGTAGGCCCCAATTGCTGCTGAGCAGCTAAGGACCACAGAAGGAAATCCCCCCAGAGCTCAGACTGCTGTCACTCTATATTTGCCATTATCTATTTCTTTTCTTTTCTTTTTTACAGAGACAGGGAAAGAGTCAGAGAGAGGGATAGATAGGGACAGACAGACAGGAATGGAGAGAGATGAGCAGCATTAATCATCAGTTTTTCGTTGTGACATCTTAGTTGTTCATTGATTGCTTTCTCATATGTGCCTTGACCGTAGGCCTTCAGCAGACCGAGTAACCCCTTGCTCGAGCCAGCGACCTTGGGTCCAAGCTGGTGAGCTTTGCTCAAACCAGATGAGCCCACGCTCAAGCCTCGGAGCCTCGAACCTGGGTCCTTGGCATCCCAGTTCGACACTCTATCCACTGCGCCACCACCTGGTCAGGCTGTCATCATCTATTTCAATTGGGTGCTCCCAAGTCAGAAATCTCAGCAATCAGCTTCCTCTTCTACCTTAGCAACTAAGATTTTATACCTTCAAGCCTCCTTCTCTGAGGCTCCTGCTCAGTCACTTGCAGTCACCTCTTCTTTCATAGTGAAATAAATGTGAGCCTCAGCCTGCTGCAAACCTATCCGTATTCCTGTTTGTGTCTGCTGCTATCTTTTCTTTCTCTTTAGGAGAAGAAATCTTTTCTTCCTTTGGAAGGTGCTTTCTCTCTCTGGTTCTCTGGATCCCATCTCTTGGAGCGAGATGTGGTCTTAGTTTCTCTCTGACCTCATTTCCTACCCCCTCAGTCTAGTTTGCCTGCCTCTGTCAGTGACTGAAAAGGACCTGAAGCTTAAGGCCTTTGCATATATATACGTACTTCATTTTGCTGGAAACCCCACTTTTTGCCAAACTGACTCCTACTTAACTCTTAGATACCTGCTTATATGTTACTTCCTCAAAGAAGCCTTTTCTAACATATTTAAACCAAGTGCCCTTGTAAATATCTGTCACAGTTACTTTTTACTTTTGCCACATAGCACTGTCCACAATTTAGAATTTCATATTTATTTGTGAGATTCTGTTTTTCTGTCCCTCTCATGAACTGTAAGCCCCACAAAGGCAGGACTGGCTTCCTTGTTTATCTGGAGCTCCCAAAACAAACAAAGTGCCCGGATGGAGCAAGTGTTATCAAGTATTTTTTGAGCGAATGAATGAATGGATGACTTTAATGAGAAGGAAGGAGAGAGCTGAGAGAGGAGGAAAGATGAGGATGGATGATGGAAGATGTGGAGAGTAGATGGAGAGCAAGAGGAGAGGACAGTGATGAGGACAATGAACAAAGGGGAAGCCAGGGATAGAAGGGAAAAGTGAGGAGAGGACCACAGGTCTTCCCCTCACTCCAGCCTGAAGAAGGCTTCCAGACCCTGAGTGGACCACCCAGGAGCTCTGTCTCTTGGTTTGCGATGTTTGAAGGCAGACCTGGTGGGTGGAGCTAGACTTTATCTTGGGGTGCAGCCCTAACCTCAAATGGTGACAGAGCTAGAGCCAGCAGGGGTTTTGCAAACCATCCCGATTGCAGCAGGCCAGCAGTCTCACTCGGGACAGGTGGGTGGGGCCTGGGCTTATCTCCTGAGTACAGTCCTAACCTCAGATAGTGACAAAGCGGGAGCTAGCAGGCGTTTTGCAAACCGTCCCGATTGCAGCAGGGCTGGATGGGCTGCCCAGGGGTGACAGTGCTAGGTGTGGGGGAAGCGGGTTTGGACAGTTTAGGGCTTGGTTCAGGGTGAAGCTTGGCTTGTGGAGTGTGGGGAATGGACCCAATCTATGTATGGCTTGCTTCTAGCTACCTCAGATCTCTGTTTCTATAAGAGAAGGGGGAGGCTCTATAGGTGGGTTTCTCCCTATTAGGAAGCTTTCCTTTTCCCAAGTCCTAGTATACCTCTGCTGCTCCCTAAATTCAGAATTGGTGGCCAGTTGCAGGAATTTTCCTCTGAACATATCCACCATCCCCCAATGAGTTAGCCTTGGGGAACTTTTTATGTGCCACTAGAGATTTTTCTGAGGCCAGGCCAGGCCTGCTTAATAGGAGCAGCTGACAGTGGCCAGCCAGGGGTCCTGTCCAGATGGACCGTTCCCCTTTGGAGCAGTCTAGGCTGAGTACTGAGAGAAGAGAAAGGTCTCCCTGCTGGGGGCTGGTGAGGGGGCCGGGAACTGACTGGCCCGTGGGAGAGGAGGGGTACAGGCCCTCAGCCGGCCCTGGCTCTTGTTGCTTCAGCATCCCTATGCAGTCCCCTCCATCCCACAGACCCCTCACTGGCTTGGGGCAGGGTAAGGGGTGGCGGTGAAGAGGCCCTTTTCCACCCCCACAACCCCAACCGGGATCTTGCAACACTGGGATGGGGGCCCTGGGGGCCCGGGCATGTGGCAATCATGGGGGATGGGGTGGGGAGGTGTGCAAGGAGCAGGGGGAGCAGCTTTCACAAGCAGACTCCACCGCGACTGACCTTGGCAGGCTCACCTTAGGCAGCTTCCCCCTCTCCTCCTGGGCAGCTTCCCTGGGGCCTGTGATCCTTTCTCTTAGCTCAGGACTCTGATCCTGCTCCCCAGTTTTGTTCATGAAAGAAAAGTGGGTCTGAGCTGTGGGTTCGAATGCAATAGGAATGCTGTGTGTACTTTTTGCACCTTGATTTGCTGGTTTTCCCAAATTACTGAGTTCCCAGGCCCTGAGCCTTTACCCAAGCACTGCCCTCCCTTCCTGGAGGCTCCTCCTCCCTGTCATCTGCCTTGTCTTCAGTGGGAACAGAGATTAGCCTGCTCTTCACCCCACTCCAGCTTTTTGGGGACTGTGACCCACCGCAGCAGTGGGAATGAGAAGAGTGTCATTCGACTCCCTCTGGAGGGAGGCGGGTGGTTTTCTCATTTATCCCTTCTTCCTGCTCTCCGTTCCACCTGCTTCCCTGACTTCCTTTCTTTTTCTTAATCACCCGGACACGTTAGGGCCTTGGTGTTTGTTCTCTCCTCTGCTCATTCTTCCCCCCAGTTTGGCATATCTGCCTCCTTCTTGAAATTTTTTTTTGGTTTTGACTTAAATGTCACCTCCTCAGAGGGACGTTTCTTGACTACTGAAATTAAAGAAGCCTCCTCACCTGCCTAATTATTTGGTTTCTCCAGTAAGTATATTCAAATAGAGTAAGTAATCAATAAATTTAACGAAGATGCTTTAGAGAAGTGTGAGTGAACAGGATTAAGGGAACACAGCAAGGGGTGGTGAAGAGGGACTGGTGGCAGCAGGGTCATTATGTATCACCCCAGGTCATTATAGCCGCAGTCACGTGGAAAGTACCTGTCCTGTCAGGGAAGGGTTGGGGACAAGCACCTAACTCCACTCTCCTGTCCCACCTGGCACAGGCAGGATGACCAAGGAAGGGCAGAGGAAGACACTTAGCACACTGGTTTGTTGCCTTTTTCTTTCTGCCCTTTCAGCTAAGAGCTGGGCTTGTCTTAGTCACCACTAAGTCACCAGCATTCTGGGCACCTTGCAAGGGCCTGCACAAGAATGATGCTCAACAAATACTTGTCAAATAACTTACTTTGGCCCAAACCAGTTGAAGTCAGGTTAAAAACCTCATCCAAAGAGTGGGACATCTGGTTACCTGCCATATCCCCTTGATATGATCTGCCACAGAGGACTGGGGTGTGCTCACCATTCCACATCACACTGGGGCCAGCTGTGCCCTTTTCTTCCAGCGGGGCTGTGGCTCTTCTCCAGTCCTGGTGCCAGCTACTTGTCGTGAGGAGCCACTGGGATGGTGGGGGCTGGGAGGAGACACAACTCAGAGCTGTGGGAAAGAAGCCTGGGGCTGAGGCTGAAGCAACCCAGGTCCCATTACCCAGACCCTGAAAATAAGTCAAGGGACAGTGGTCTTGAGCTGGGAGGAGGAAATCCGGAGGTTGAGTCACTCAGTATGTTCTGTACAAACCCCCTTATGCAACCTATCCCCTGGGCTGAAAAGGAAGGTGCAGGATTCTCCCAGGCATCCACAGAAACTGGCACCTCCCCCTTCCAAGCTCAAGTGGCTCTGGTGGGTGAGGCTCAGTTCTGTCTGCCTAAACCAGACCTGGGACAGGGGATCCAAAGTGGAGACATTGGAGAGATGGTGCCCTAGAGACACCGAGGCAAAAGCAGGAGAGTGATAAATCCTGGGTAAAACAGGCATGGTGCACACAAATGCCCAAGATATGGGAAGGCTCTGACACTGGGGATGTGGAGGGAGAGAGAGAACAGGGAGGATCTAGACCCCAGTCTCTCTGCCTCTTAGAAAAGTATTCCTTGATGTCTAACTCAGGCTTTCTCAGCATTTCTCAAGTCATTGGTGGTCTAGGACAATGTTTTTCAGCTGCCTGTCCATGGGCTAGTCCGACAGAAATTTCATGCTAGTCTGTGAAAGAGTTAACCACCTCTTATATGAAGATTATAGACCCAATTAGCTTAGTCAAATTCACTTATGTTCAAGGTAATTTCTGTCTTAGTGGTCCCTGAAATAATTCTATTTTCACCAGTCCCCAAGTGTAAAAGGGTTGAAAATCACTGGTCTAGGAGAGACTCTGGCCTGTATTGTGTCTCTCTTCTTGTTGGGCATTCCTGATCACTTATGAATGACATTCAGTGCCCTGCCCTGTGCTGTCTACCTGTGAGGGGAGTTGTGAGCTCAGAGTGGAGAGACAGGTGCTCTGTGCTGAGACAGCTTCAGGAGAATGTCTCTTATCCCCTCAACTGCTTTATCTATAAAATGTGGTTCACACATCTTGCTTCTCTGAGGGCAAAGCCCACTGGATAATCTCTCTCTCTCTCTATTTTATTTTATTTTATTTTATTTTATTTTATTTTATTTTACAGAGACAGAGAGTGAGTCAGAGAGAGGGATAGACAGGGACAGACAGACAGGAATGAAGAGAGATGAAAAGCATCAATCATTAGTTTTTCACTGCGTGTTGCAACACCTTAGTTGTTCATTGATTGCTTTCTTATATGTGCCTCCACCATGGGCCTTCAGCAGACTGAGTAACCCCGTGCTTGAGCCAGCGACCTTGGGTCCAAGCTGGTGAGCTTTTGCTCAAACCAGATAAGCCCACGCTGAAGCTGGCGACCTCGGGGTCTCGAACCTGGATCCTCCACATCCCAGTCCGAAGCTCTATTCACTGCGCCACCACCTGGTCAGGCTGATGATCTCTTGAAGATTTCTTCCAACATCTCTCTCTCTCTCTCTTTTTCTTTTTTCTTTTTTAAATTTATTGATTGATTTTATAGAGACAGAGAGAGGAAGAGGGAAAGAGAAAGAGATAGAAAGGAGAGAGAGAAGCGTTCATTTGTTGTTCCACTTAGTTGTTCATTCATTGGTCACGTCCCATATATGCCCTGACCAAGGATGGAACCCGCAACCTTGGTGCTTTGGGACGATGCTCTAACCAGCTGAACTAGCTGGCCAGGGCCTTCCAGCACCTCTTTTGATCTGAGATTTTTATGGAGTTAATTTTGGTTCTGCCTCTAACCAATTGCGTGATTCTGAGTAAGTCCCTTCCCCTCTCTGAGGCCTGAGTTTCCTCACCTGCAAAATGAGAAGTTTAGATGAGATCTTTGAGGTCCTTTCAGGTCTAGCAAAATGGAGTAATGACTACTATTCACACTGACCCTGTTCCAGGCCCTGTTTATCTATGACCATACAACACTATGGGGTGGGGGCTAGCACTACTCCCATTTGCAGATGAGAAAACTGCAGCCATGTAACTGGCTGGAGTTCACACAGCTAGTAAGCAACAGAGGGAGATTCAAACTGAGGCTTTCAAGCACTGTACTATTGTGCTTCTTAGGTGAGAGTTCTATGAAAAAGAAAATGCTTTGGCCATGGGGTTTCACTGGCACAGGTGGGGGTGTCATCCTCTTTACCAATATTCTCCTATACAGTCTTTCCCAGCTGACTCATCCCCCCAAACACTCAGACGCTCATGTGTTAAGGCCCCAGGGAGAGGGATGAAGATAGGAGTAGGTGGGAGGGAGTCGGGGGGGGGCATGTCAGTCTGGTTGACAGAAGCTGTGGATGTGGAGAGAAGAGGTTGAATCCTGATCAAGAGCTACAACTTCACAAATATGACAATCATCTGGAATTTTCCCTTGGTCACCTGGGGCAGGAGCTCCCAGATGATAACTCAAGGTGAGAGAGAGCAGGGCTGGGGTCAGCGGGGACTGGGTAATGCTGGACTTCCCTCCAAGCTGCAGAGCTATGTTAGGGCAGTAAACAGGCTTGTCCAGGTCCTGTGCGGTGGCAGGAGGGTGACTTCAGTGTCTAGAAGACAGAATTGGTTACAGGGAGAAGGGGGAGAAGAACAGAATGACAGACACATGGTCTGGCTCCCTTGGAGGAGAGCTGTGGGCAGTATGTCTGCTGAATATCCGGGAATATTCATTTGGGCATGGAATCAAGAGGTATGCAGAACTAGCCACATAGTCACTGCATTCCTAGGCACTTGTTACAGCTCGGTTTGTGTCTTTCCTTTTGCATGGCTGTACCACACATGCAAACACACACTCACACAGGCCCAGGCCTATTATACAACCCCAGTACCAAGTCATAGTGCAATTTTATTCAGCTACAGAATAAAAAAGATGAGGCTTGCCCTCCTCCCTTGCCACCCGCTGCCCTGCAGTCTGTCCATGGTCTATGTCTCAGGCTTGGCCAGTGGGGCGCTCTAGGACCCCAGCAGGGTGAGGATCCCTAGGGTCAGGCTGGGCGAAGGGCGGTGGCCACAGTCTGCCAGCCGGGCTCAGCTGCAGCTCCCTACGCCCTTGATGAGGTTGGCAGCCTCAGGGATCTGGCGGAAGAGGTTACGAAGGGTGTCCAGCTCCTGGGTCAGCTGGTCCACGCGGCTGCGGAGGCGCTCGTTCTCTGCCATGTACTCCAGCACCTTCTGCTGCGTCTCCAGAATGCGCCTCTTGGCCTTGTCCCGACTCTTGCGCACAGCAATGTTGTTCCGCTCCCGGCGCAGCCGGTACTCCAGGCTGTCTTTGTTCACCGCCTTCTTGCCCTTGTGCGAGGGGCCAGCTGGAGAGGGCGCCTTGAGAAGGGGGCTGCAGGGAGGTGCAGCAGCAGCCAAAGGGGCCTGGGGAGTAAAGCACAGAGGGACATGGGGTGAGGGCTGGCCAGGAAGCAGCGGAGGCAGGGCAGGAATGCCGGCAGCCAAAGAACCCTTGGGCCCCAAAGGGGTGTGGGATCCAGAGGGAGCCAGCTTCTGGCTGCCAGTCAGAGCAGCCTTCGCCCTGCTAGATGCACGGGGTCCCTTCTCTGTCTAAAACCCTCATGCTCCCACACTCACTGAAGACACTTTGCTTCAATCTATCTTTATTCTCCAGTTCTATGATCAGCAAGCATTTCCTCTTCCAGAAGCAGGTGGCACAGAAACAGGAGGAGGTGGGCAGTGGAAAAGCTGGCGGGGGCTTGAGGTCAGGGCAGGATACAGTGGGGTTCAAGGTAGGAGTGAGTTCACAGAAGGAAAGCAGGGTCATGTTTGGGTGGTGGGTGCAGAGGGCTTTGGGATGGGTCAATTTCATAAAGCAACCCCAAACCCTGACCCGTTAAGAATGTAAGCAGGAAGCTCCGAGTTCCCCCATCCACATTGGCCTCTCTCCAGGCCCTAGAAGGCAAGGAGAACTGACCTGCTCTTACCTTGAGGACACGTAGGGGCTGGCTGGGTGCTGCCAGGGCCGGGGGCAAGTGCATGGCCGTCTGCCCACAGTGTGCCACTTGGTACTGCAAAGGATTGTAGCCACTGCGGCTGGCCCCCCGGCTGCCTTCGGGCCCCCGAGGCTCCTCCTTCACAGCCACGGCCCTGGGGTCGTAGCTCCCCGGGCTGCTGTAGATGCCAGGTCCCAACGCCTTCCTATCCGGGCCAAAGGTATGTGGGGGGTAGGCAAACGGCCGCGGGTCAGGTGGCAGGTAGTGGGAGAAGGCAGGCGTTCCTGCGCCCTTGAGGCCTCGGGTCTCTGGTGCTGGCTTCACAGCGAAGAAGTCGGAGAGGAGCTGCTCTTCCCCGGACTCGATGTAGGCAGAGAGGTCAATGGAGGCCTCATGCTCACACATGTCCGCCAGCTCCCCAGGCCCTGCTCGGGCTCCTGAGAACTCGAGTGGCTGCTGGCCTGCCCGGGGCTCACACTCGTAGTAGGTCCCGTGGGACATGGCTGGTCCGCCCCCTGGGCTCCCCGCCCCCGAGCCCTGCTTGGGGCGCCCTTGAGAGGATCAGCCTGCCCTTTCTCGATCTCCCCCTGCCCTAGATTTGCCCTAGATTTGCCCTCTCGGTCTTCTCTGTCACCCACTCCTGCCTGGCCTCTCTCCTCCCTCCTCTGCTGCTTCCTTTTCCTTCCTCTAGTCAATGCAGCTTTTCTCTTCCCTTTTTTCCCCTCTCTCCCTGGGGTGACTCAGGGAGGGGCAGGGCGCACCCCAAGGGAGGGATGCTGGCCTTAGAGAAATAGGGCCCTCAGCCTATTTAGCAGTTGGGGCACTCTTTCCTCAGGGTCTAAGCCAGAGTTCTGAGCTGCTCAGGAGCTGATGCTCCTGGGAACGCCTCTCCAGTCTCAAGTCCAGGGGATTCCAGAGTCCTTGCTGAGGGCAGCACCCCCCTTCTGAGTGTCCTCTTCCCTTTGACTTCCAAAAAGTTCTGTGCAGAATGAGGTGCCAAGCCAGAATAAGCAGAGAACATCCTCGTCCAGTGCCGACCCCCAGCTTGGGCCGAGCTCCTCCCTTGACATACCTCTCTAGTCCCCCAGAGAGCTGGGCTCCACCCACCCCCAGCAGTAGTCAGTTCCTTTTGTAGCCCCACCTCCCAGGGCATTCTCCTGGGTGCAGGCCAGCCAGTATTTGAGGGGTTTAGGAAGTAGTGACAGGTTCTGGGACCAAGTCACACCCAGGGATTCTGTTTGGTGCAGAGCACACTCATTTGCTAGGTTTTTGCACAAGGTCTTACAATAGCCCAGATCCTCATGTTTCCAGCCTGGTTAGCTTTAGCAGCCTGGCACTGGCACTGGCCCTGGGTGCCTGGGCTTGACTGAGGCTCCTGGTCAGGAATTGGGCCCTGTGCCCCAGGCCCAGGTAGGTTGCTGCCCCAAGAACTGACTGTCACAATCCTCTGGTGGCTCCAGAGCCTCTTTCTTTCAGCTGCCCTGTGCTGCCAGAGCCTCAGGCTGGAACTCTGCCCTGCTCTTGGTCCTGAGGCTCTACCCCATTTCCTGTGCCCTGGCCGCAGGGCTCGGGTACTCGCTACAGCTCAGTTTGCTGTCTTCCTTCTGCATGGCCATTCTCTGACCTTGATGCATGTGTCTTGGGTCTACTTCCTCTTGTAAGGCTTGAGCAGCCTTGTCTTTTGACATCTCCTCTTCCTGGGGTTTGGTTTTAGGGTCCTCAGGAGAAGTTCAGGGCTTGCTCTCTGTTCTCTTGGTCGCATGGGAGGCCCTCTCTCCCTTCCTTTTTCTTTTTCTCTGGGACCTTCCCATGCCCTTCTGTCAGAGGCACCAGCTGTGACCTTGCTTTTATCTGTTGAAATTCATCTAGAAAAGGGACTATAGGTTCAGTGAAAAGGAACATGCTACTGGCTCTTTTATGCTGGTGCTTTGTGGGGAGCTAGAAGGTTTTATAGGTCAGGCACACTAAGGGCCAGGCCACAGTGGGGCAAATGCAGAGGGAATATGTATGGCATTAAATACTAAATTAAAATATGCAAACAGAGCTGCCTATGCGTCAGGCAGGTTATCCCTCGAAGTTAGTACCTCTTCCACAATACCCTAGGAGTTTCTCATGCAGGGTTTGAAGTGTTTTCTCTAAAACCCCTGATCTGGCATGGGAAGATCTGCATCATCCCAAAGACAGATCTCAGGAAACAGATGGGGTGATTTGTTCTGTCTTCTCTGTTTCTAAAGACCCTGTGGCAAACAGGCACTAGAGTTGAGCTAATTCAGTTTGGCAGCAGTGCCTCTGTGGACCATCAGGTGGCAATATTGGTCTAAAACCCGGACTTGAGGGGTTTCTGTAGTCAGGAATCAGGTGGCCAGCAGAGGGCAACCTCCCACAATCCCTGGCACTGGTGAAACACGGGTTATGGGTCCGTGGGGAAGGAGGAAGAGGGAACAGGGTTGAGACTGAGGACTTGCGGTGCAATTACACGGAGAGTGGGCAGACTGACAGGGCCTTGTTTCAATGAGGAGGAAATTCCTCCTCAACTTTGAAATATTAGTGATGACCATGAAAACCTGGCATTTTCTTGTTACGTTTTTTCAATCATTGAAACATACACTTTTTCATGTTGTTTCCCTGTGAGTTAATCAGGAAGGTAAGAAAGACAAATGGTATTTTTATCACTGACATATAAGTGAAGAAAACAAGGCTGAGAGGCAGAGTTGCCCAAGGTCATTCAAGCATGCGTGTTGATCTTGGGGGAAAGGGCAGTGGGCTAGTTCTTGAAACTCCCAGGTAAGAAGGGATATAAGGGAGGGCTGTATAACTCAGAGAGCCTTCTTTGCTCTCCCTAAACCACCCTTGGGGAGGGGGAGAGCATCAGCAGTGAGTGAACTGGCGCTGGAGGGAGCAGGGAGGTGTGCAAATAGAGCTGGCAGGAAATGAGATGGCCAGTTCTGGCGGTGGGGAGATAAGTGATCTCGGGTCTCTCTCTTCCCAGGCAGGTGGCTGACGTTGCTGATGTACTGACATCAGTGTTTCCCAGTAACCTAAGGGTTTGGCCAGGCAAGAGGTGCCCTGGATGTTTGGGCAAGGGAGGAGGGCATATGGAGCTGGAAGGACGTTGGGAAGGGCAGTGCCAGTCAAAGGCTGAGGGATTCTTGGATTCTGTATAATTGCTCAGGAGCTGTATAAAAGTCTCCCTGGTCAGCAGGATCATTTTCTTCTTGTTTCTGCAGTTGCTGCCTGTTTGCATGAACTAAAGCAATGCATGTATATTACCTTACTGACTCTGTAACCTGCCTCAATTCAAAGACCACCTCTTTTACCAAGTCTTTCCAACAGGGTGGTGGTTGAGCATGAAGGTGAAGTGTCAGACCTAGGCTCAAATCCTGCCTTTGTCGCTAGCTCGATGACCTTGGACAAGTTACTTAATCTTGTAAGATGGCAGTAGTTCCTACTTGGTTAGGTTGTTTAATTACACTTTGAATAAGATAATTACAGAAAGCAATGTTCAGTCTCTTTCTGCCCTTCCTCTGACCAACCATTGACGTTTATCTGTGTCTCCTAAACAGATACACGGTCTGCACACTCATCTGATGTTTCAGTTTGACAAACACCTTTGAACACTTAAGGTACCGGGCACTGACGGCATGGGCTCTAGAAGTCTGTCCAGCTCAGCCCCTGTCTCCAGGAGCTGGAGTCCAGCCAGAGCGGGCAATCAGTGATGTGGTGAAAGGCACACATTTGTGCTTTGTGCGTTCTTGCCTTCTCCCCGTAGGCTATCTGCTCCTTCAGGGTAAGGTCAGATGCATCTTTTGGACCTCTTCAGCTGTAGTGATATTATCTGAATTAAAATTAAGGACAGGCACATAGAAATGTATGAATATCCTTAATCGGTAAATGGAAAAAAATGTATACTGCTCAGAAAAATTAGGGGATATTTTATAATTTCATATTAATTTTGAAATGTCCCCTAATTTTTTTTTTTAAAGATTTTATTTATTCATTTTAGAGAGGGGAGAGAGAGAGAGAAGGAGAGGAGGAACAGGAAGCATCAACTCCCATATGTGCCTCGACCAGGCAAGCCCAGGGCTTCAAACCGGCGACCACAGCATTTCCAGGCCGACGCTTTATCCTCTGCACCACCACAGGTCAGGCTGTCCCCTAATTTTTGTGAGCAGTATATCTGAAGACTGTGCTGAGTTGGAAGGTTCAGGAATAAGTTTGCTATACCATAGCATATAGCAAAATTCTTGGACACAGTGGTTACAAAAAGATTTGTTGTGTGACTATACCAATAAATAAATGCTTAAGCAGCTATGATTTCAGTGACCTTCAAAAGTCTCCCAAGGTCCCTAAGGTCTGAGCCTCTGAGTTCCTAGCATTAAAGTGACTGACAGGGTTAAGACAGGTGAAAGGCCCTGGTTAAAAATAAATGCATGTTGCTCAGGAGGAGACCCATATTTGCTTATTTGACCAGGTTGAAAAGATCAGCAAGTGTCACCTTACAGAGAGAGAGGGGGCCCACAGGGACAAGTGTCTCCACAGACTGGAGCAAGGAAAGATTGGGGAGGCCTAGACTTGCTGGAATGGGGTGACATAGAGGAGACCTTGGGCAGCCCCAGGAAAGCAAAAGTGTGTTTCAGGGAAGAAGGGCTCCCAAAGGTTGGCTATGAGGCTTGGAGAAGGGCCTCTTACACAAGACTGGCCTCTGCCTAGTTTCGCCCTCACTCTTTTAGGACAACCTTGGGGTAGGAGATTGAAAACACTATGAAATTAGATTCAATGCTTGGGGTTCCAGTGGCGCAATCGGTTAGCACGCAGTACTTATACGACAGTTATGCTCCCCCTAACCCCAAAAAGTGCTGAATAGGTTAAATGACTTGCCCAAGGACAAACAGCTGTTCAGTGGCTACCTAGGACTCAAAGCCAAGTGTGTCTGTGCCCCTGTGAATGGCAAGCTTCCAACCTCAGTCTAGAAGAACACCAGGTACAAAGCAGGCGTGTTAGGGCCAGCCAGGACAGGGAATAGAGTCATCTTGCCTTTCTGTGTCCTCACAGTGGCCCAGGTGGTGGGGGTAATGTTTTAACACTCTTCTACACCACACCCACTCCTGCCCATGTCTGTCAGCAGGCTGGCTCTGGAATTCCAGGACAGGCAGTGGGCGGGCTGCCCACAAAAGGACTCTAAGCAAGGACTGGCTCTCATCTCATCCACTTCCTCTAGCAGTTAACCCAGAGCATCAGGAGGTCCTCGTTTCTACCCTAGCCACTTCTTCCTTTGTCCTAGTCCAATAGTCCTCCTATCTTCCACCTAGAAATCTCCCTCTTCAGTGGTTCTGTACAGCTAAGTGGACCCCACTTCATCTCCCAGCCTCTCCTATCTAGGACCTTGGACTCAGCTCTCCTAAGTCCCCCTCTGCATCTCTCCACAGGAGAGAGGATAAGGCTGTCCCTTTCTTTTTCATTTCCCTCTAGCTGTCCCGGTACCAGAAGCCTTTGCTGACCAGACCTTGGGGACCACTTCTGCCTCCTTCCTCTCCTCAGTTTGGTACTCACATTCCCACCTTGGGTAGTGATGGGGTTCTTCCCAGCCTGCTAGTCTGCAGGCCCTCAGCGCACTCAGCACAGGGCATAGAGCAGGAACTTTATTATTATTTTTTTAAGATTTTATTTATTTAGGGAGAGTGAGAGAGGTGAGGGAGGAGCAGGAAGCATCAACTCTCATATGTGCCTTGACCAGGCAAGCCCAGGGTATGAACTGATGACCTCAGCATTCTAGGTTGACACTTGATCCACTGTGCCACCACAGGCCAGGCAGAGCAGGAACTTAATAACACTTCGTGGCTTTACAGAAGAAATGAGAAAGTTTTTGGTTCAAAATGTTAGGTAGCACCTGACCTGTGGTGGTTCAGTGGATAAAGCATCGACCTGGAATGCTGAGTTCACAGGCAGGTTTGAAACCCTGGACTTGCCAGTCAAGGCACATACAAGAAGCAGCTATGATGAGTTGGTGCTTCCCACTCCCCTTCCCTTCTCAATTTCTCTAAAATCAATAAATAAAGTCTAAAAAATCAAAATGATAGGTGACTATTTGAAAGTACTGACACTGGGTCCCTGGGACAGAGTGAGGCCTTTAGGAACACCATCTTGGAAAGAACCTGGTAACCAAAGACCTCCTGACAAAGACACAAATGCCTGGAGACTCTGTCTCATAAGGCTGCTGAATTATCAACACCACCAACTTCATTTCCATTTCAAATTTTATTACATCAAAAGAAAAAACCCAAAACTTTCTACAAAACAAACCAACCAACCCCCTAAAACCTAAACTAATTCAAGAAAAAATATTATCATCCAGGTATAACTAACTCCCGGCTCTCCAAAACAACCTTACATTAAAAAATCCAAAAGAAATAGAAATGCCAGCTTCAAAAATATCCAAAAAGTAAGGCATCCACTTAAAAAAAAACAAAAACAAAATAATTGGAGGTGAGAAGGAGGTTGGAGGAATGAGAAGAAGGAGTGAAAGGATGGTCCCCTGACCCTCCAGGGGCCGGCCCCAACCTGCTTGGAGTCTACTCAGACGGGACTGTAACTCAGACCAAACCTGGCATCTCACCAATGAAGGGCCAGGCAGGGGGGCAGGAAGCTGACAGAGCCAAGTGGGCCAGAGGGGCTTTCCTAGGTATTCCAGTTTAAGCAGGGAGGATGGGGGGTTGGGGGAATGAAGACACTCTTGCTTTGGGATAAAAGGATCCCAGTCTTTAGCACAACAGGTGTGGCGGGAAGGCTCAAGGCCCAGGGCAAACACTACCTCCTTCCTTTGGAACATAGGGAAAGGTGGCCTCTGCCGGGAGTCCTCATACCATGAACAACAGACTTTTCTGAGGGCCTCTAAGGTAGGCACCTTCTGCTACTGACTTCTCACCCTCCCCTACAGGCTGTCTGAAGACAGGACAGTGGTGAGACCAAAAGAGGGAGGGGCTATTTGAGCTGGGGGAAGAGGGAGGAACTGGCCGCCAGAATATACTTCCTCCAAATGGCACCTCTGGGGAGATGGGGAAGCACCCTCTCTCTCTGGGCAAAGCTTTTCATACCAGGTCTGCCCTGAAGGTTAGAAATAAGGGAGTATTTTTAGGTCCAGTTCTTGGATGGAAGGTGACTTAAGGCTGATTTGGCTCGGGTTTCAGGCCTGAAAGGCTTGGGGAGCCTTCACACCCAGTCGGAGGTCTGGAAGTCCCAGAGCCAAGGTTCAGAGAGGAAGAAAAGGGCACGATGGGGCACAGGCAGTGCTGGCTGTGTGTTGGGAACAGAGCTGCAGGGTGACAGGGTGACTATTCTTCCCAGGGGGATGGGAAGGGAGAAGCTGAGTTCCTTTGTCATTAGGTGAGAAATTTCTGGCTTCTGGAAGCTTTGGCACCCAGTGGGGGGCAGGGGACAGGATGCAGGGGGCAGGGGCCAGGGGCAGAGCTGGGTTTCTGCAACCTAAGCCTTTCTAATCTGCTCTACAGGCCTGGCTGGGGGTCTAGGGAGGGGCAGTCGTGTCCCCCCCCCCCACTTTGTTGGTCCTTAGCTCAGCAGGGCGTGGGGTGGGGTGGGATGGTGTCCACAGGAATCTTACTAGACTGGGAGCCCCGGCTAGGGTTGGTGAAGGCATAGGGGGAGGAGTGGGGCAGAGGGCAGGGGAAAGCGTCACCTCTGACTTCTTGGGTCCCTAGTGAAGGGAGGGGATACAGGTCTCTCCAGCCGGCTTTTAATGGTGACAGATTTGCTTGAGTCTGTTGCCCCCCAGACTACTTTCTCTTGCTTGTTGCTGCCACTTCCCTCAGAGCTGAGGGCTTGGGTTCAGGAATGGGAAGAGTAGGCATTGCTCAACTCAGGTTCCTGAGGAGGCAACAAGGGTGTAGGCAGGGGAGGGCGGGCATGGTAGGTACCCCTGCAGCTCCACTCTCCCCTCACAGCTCGGAGCAGGGGCAGTCCTGGCTTTGGACACAGGTCTTAGGGATGAAGGGCTAGTTCTTTGGGTACAAATATCAGTGTTTTTGTTTCTAGTTTCTCGCCACCCTCCCCCAGGTCCTGCCCCTGCTTGACAGAAGTAGAGGCATGAGTGTTTGGGGTACCCAGGCATGGAAGGAGGACAGAAAGGGAGTGAAGGAGGGGAGAGGCAGCTGCGAGGGGATGGTGATCCTCAGGGGTGGGTCTCCCCCACCGAGTCCTTGTCCTTGGAGGCAGTGGTTTGACTGATGGGTTGTCACTGTTCATCTGTGTCCTCATTTATCATCTCTGTCCCCGAGCTCCCCCCAACATTGGGGTACACAACCACACACATCTTCTGGCTCACCAGGGTTAGCAACTCTGTGGGAAGAGGTCACATGAAAACCAGGTCAGTGCTGAGTGGGCATGCTCTTCCCTGCTCTCCGGGCCCAGGTTTTGCCTCAGCAGAGCCTCCACTGCCTTTAGGAGATTCCCCCTCTGGGAGACACTCCTCACCCTCCTCCTGTATGGGCAGCCTGTTTGCCGGCTGCCCCTGTTCATCAAGGCCCCAGTTTTCCACCATCCACACCTACTGACCATCAGTTTCAGGGCCGCCACTGGTCTCCACCCAGCCCAGGGCAGCTCCTGCATGAGAGCTATCAAGGTGTCTGTTCTTGCAGGTGTAGAGTCTGTGTGGAAACCTCAGCTGTTCTCTCTTCAGAGGTGCCTGGCACAGCCTCCCCCCACTTCCTGCCCCCGGCTACTTCCTCAGAGCTCTATGGCCCAGCCTAGACCTCCTGATTTTGATGGGGTTCCCTTGCCAGGTCACTGACCACTCTATCCTAGACCAGAAGGCCCTGTAGCCACCCAGAGCCTTCAACAACTTACTGATGAAGTTATTAAAACACTTGGGCTTGTGTTGCCAGTAAACACCCAAGAAATAGACGGGCACTCCTGTCATCATGATGGCCAGGCCTATGCCACACACCACAGGCTCCGACCACAGGCTGAAGACCAGCAGAAAGGCCCAGAACAGCAAGTAGATGATGGGGAACAGCAGGTTGATCTGTAGAACAGAGGCATTGTTAGCTGTGTGGACCCCAAGGCCCCAGGATCATGGCACCTTCTCTCTTCTTTATGCTCAGGGAGAACTTCCTTTTTTTTTTTTTCATTTTTTTTCATTTTTTCATTTTTCTGAAGCTGGAAACGGGGAGAGACAGTCAGACAGACTCCCGCATGCGCCCGACCGGGATCCACCCGGCACGCCCACCAGGGGCGACGCTCTGCCCACCAGGGGGCGATGCTCTGCCCATCCTGGGCGTCGCCATATTGCGACCAGAGCCACTCTAGCGCCTGAGGCAGAGGCCACAGAGCCATCCCCAGCGCCCGGGCCATCTCTGCTCCAATGGAGCCTTGGCTGTGGGAGGGGAAGAGAGAGACAGAGAGGAAAGCGCGGCGGAGGGGTGGAGAAGCAAATGGGCGCTTCTCCTGTGTGCCCTGGCCGGGAATCGAACCCGGGTCCTCCGCACGCTAGGCCGACACTCTACCGCTGAGCCAACCGGCCAGGGCGAACTTCCTTTTTTTTGTGGCAGAGACAGAGAGAGTCAGAGAGAGAGACAGATAGGGACAGACAGATAGGGAGAGAGATGAGAAACATCAATTCTTCGCTGCGGCTCCTTGGTTGTTCATTGATTTATTTCTCATATGTGCCTTGACTAGGGGGTTACAGCAGACCGAGTGACCCCTTGCTCAGGCCAGTGACCTTGGGCTCAAGCTGGTGAGCCTTGCTCAAACCAGATGAGCCCGCACTCAAGCTGGCGACCTTGGGGTCTCGAACCTGGGTCCTCCACATCCCAGTCCGATGCTTTATCCACTGTGCCACTGCCTGATCAGGCTCAGGGAGCACTTCTGAGTGAAAAGGCTGGGCTTTACTCAGCTCTGAGGCTCCCATGCTCTGAGCTTAGATAGGGCAAGTGTTGTGTCAACAAATGTTGACGAACTTGGGCAGTGGAACAAGAAGAGAAGGGGTGACCCAAAGAGGGAACGGTCCTCATTGTCCATCTCCTCCTTCCTGAGTGGGATCAAACAAGGCCTTGTCACCTATGCCATGTGCCTGTGGCAGCCAGAGCAGCCTATGGGGACTGACAAGCTTGCTGGTATATACTTGCTGAGGTCCTATGGTGGAGGAGAGGTGGACAGATGAGTGAGGGACAAGAAGGAAATGACCTGAGTCAGTCAGGCTTCTTGCCCCTCGCCTACTTCTTGGCAGGGCCCTCATCTGGGCATGGGGCGATGGCCACCCCTCTCACCAGGATCAGTCCCAATTTATTTTTCTCCAGCAATTTGAGAAGATAAATCTGCCAAGATCCAATAAATCAGGAAACCTAGCATGGTATAAGGCAGTCTGGAGCCTTGACTTTATTCAGAAAGAAGATCTCTCTCTGGGCTCCATTCCGTCTAGTTGACCACAAGTGAGAGTTCCCAGTAGAGTCCTTGTCAAGCCTCTAGATGTAACCACCTTTATCCTCCTTGTCCGCTCCTCTTAGGGGGTGTGCATGTGGTGGGGAGATGGGCTTCCTCTACCTCCTCCTCCCTATAGCAGGTTGTTAAGAGTGGTAGGAAAGTGGCAGTGAAAAACAGAAATTTGGAGAGCCGTTGGTTTTTCAGCTGGAAGAAGCTTCCAAAAGTATCTAGTTTCCCTCTGTTTCCAAAGTACAATTGTTCAAATAATTCAGGACTATATTCTATTCTTCCGATTTGCAGGAAAACCCAGAGCACTCTTGCCGATTTTGTTCTGAGCAATACTGTCATTGCCATCAGAGTTACTTCTTGTAACAATCAATAGGTTCACTGGGTGCCCTGCTAAGTATAGGGCTACAGTAGTTTAAAAAGGAAGGCTCGGCCCTGGCCGGTTGGCTCAGCGGTAGAGCGTCGGCCCGGCATGTGGGGGACCCGGGTTCGATTCCCGGCCAGGGCACACAGGAGAAGCGCCCATTTGCTTCTCCACCCCCCCCCCTCCTTCCTCTCTGTCTCTCTCTTCCCCTCCCACAGCCAAGGCTCCATTGGAGCAAAGATGGCCCGGGCGCTGGGGATGGCTCCTTGGCCTCTGCCCCAGGCGCTAGAGTGGCTCTGGTCGCAGCAAAGCGACGCCCCGGAGGGGCAGAGCATTGCCCTCTGGTGGGCAGAGCGTCGCCCCTGGTGGGCGTGCCGGTGGATCCCGGTCGGGCGCATGCGGGAGTCTGTCTGACTGTCTCTCCCCGTTTCCAGCTTCAGAAAAATACAAAAAAAAAATAAAAATAAATAAATAAAAAAATAATAAAAAGGAAGGCTCACCCATGGATGGCTGGAGTGGGTTGGGAAGCTTCAAAGAAGAGGAGGTGCTTGAAGCTTGTATGGAAAATGGATAGAATTTGAATAGGCAAATGGGAAGAGGAAACTCATTCTGGGGTAGAAATATAGCACAAGTGGATCCAGCTCTCTGGAGGGGCAAGGAAGAGATTGACCAGACTAGAGAGTCGAGGTGAATGCTAGAGAGATGAGGGAGCCTTGAACAATCAGCTGGAGTTTAAGACAGTCACAGGAAACAAAGGAATGACATGATGAAAACATCATTTGATCTAACTTATCTTTCCAGCTGCAATTTGCTCTAGTCCTGTCCCCGGCAGAGAATGGAAATAAGTAGCTGCCCCATTCACACATGGCCCTTGCTTGGTGTTTAGGGGGGGACCACCATGGGGAGTTTTTCACACCTTGATGGGACGGGGGATGTCAGGCTTCTTCCAACGAAGAACAATCTGTCCAGCAATTGTGACTCCATAGAAGAGGTAGTTGATGAATCCCACATAGTTGATGAGTGTGTATATGTCACTGGTGACCAGCATCAGTAGGGTGGAGATGCACTGGGGGGAATGGGAGAAACATATCAGTGATAGGAAGGATCTTTGGAGACTGGAGTTGTTTACTGGTCAGGGACCGTGGCCCTGCTTCAGGCAGATGATGCCAGTTCATAAAGGATGTCTCAAAATGAAGACTTTATAACCTCCCCTAGAAACCCAGGCCATTGCTAACACCTTCACATTGCCAGGAAGTTCTTTCCAACTGCGGGGGTGATAATTAAAACACAGGTATTTAATCACTGGTGTGGCATGGGCAGTAGTAACCAGTCAGAACAGATTTTAGCCATAAATAACTGGCTTGGCCACACTGGTGATGCCTGGCTCCATGTCCGATCTAGTCTCATTTATGCTCCTTGGTTGTAACTCAAGTTAATTTCATTTTATCATTTTAGGGAAGACAGTCCCTACAGATTAAGGCTTTATCTTGCCCTCATCTTCTTCTCCTGAGTCATCTAATTTATTTTTCCTCCTTCTTTTTCTTTCTTTTTAAAATATCATAAACAGTTATAGCACTTATTCGGTGCCAGGCTTCATTCTTCACATTCTACCAATATTAACTTGTTTAATCCTCATGACATTCTTGGTTTTTTGTTTTTTTTTAATCTTTTATTTATTTATTTATTTATTTATTTTTATTCATTTTAGAGAGGAGAGGGAGAGACAGGCAGAGAGAGAGAGAGAGAGAGAGAGAGAGAGGAGAGACAGAGAGAAGGGGGGAGGAGCTAGAAGCTCCCATATGTGCCTTGACCAGGCAAGCCCAGGGTTTCGAACCGGCGACCTCAGCATTTCCAGGTCGACGCTTTATCCACTGCGCCACCACAGGTCAGGCCCTCATGACATTCTTGAGAAGTGTTCTTAATAGAATCTACTTTCCAACTTCAAAATCATCTCAGTGCTATCTTGGAACAGTGTTCTTCCCCTCTGCTAATATGTTAAGGCCTATAGAAGGTTCAGTTTTCCTGTGAGATCTGATGGTGAAAATAGTTAAGAAGATTTTAATGAGTGAATAAGCCAGATTCTTACTGTACTTGCCTTGTAGTCATAGTGCTGCAGCAACAGCTCAAACTGAAAAAGTGTTTGTGGCCTACTGGGGATATTGAGTTTTCTTCGGTCACCTTTCATAACTAACTAATCACGATGACCTTCTTCCTATATCTGAACATTCTGAAATTCCCCCTAATGTTGTACAACCAATGCCCTTGACTTATAAGAGTTCTACTATTCTGGTCCAACTGCTTCTCTGGTAGACCAAAGTAATTTTCAACGTTTTATTCAGGATCCAGAAGGAAAAAAAAATTAAAAGGCTTATAGAGACAAATCTTTGTTCTTTCTTTTTGCTTTCTCTAAGTGATTCTACTCTGGGGTCATTTTACTCCTATCCCCCCCCATCCCAACTTTCCTTTTCTCCATTTTCAGTGTACCAGTCTTCCTTTCTTTTCTTTTTCTTTTTTTTTAAGTGAGAGGAGGGGAGATAGTGAGACAGACTCTTGTATGCACACCAGCCAGGATCCACCTGGCAACTCCCATCTAGGGCTGATACTCAAATCAACCCAGCTATTTTTAGCACCTGGGGCTGATACTTGGCCCAACAGAGCTATCCTCAGTGCCTGGGGTGATGCTTGAACCAATTGAGCCACTAGCTGCAGGAGGGGAAGAGGGTGCGAAGGAGGAAAGGGGTGGGGGAGAAGCAGATGGTCACTTCTCTGTGTGCCCTGACCAGGAATCAAACCCAGGATGTCCATAGGCTGGGCCAATGCTCTATCCACTGAGCCCACCGGCCAGAGCCAGTCTCCTTTTCTTTATGATTTTTCTGATTTGGTGCACCCTTAACACTGAATTCGTTTCAGTGATATTTCTTGAGACTGGCAGAGCCTCCTGGGGCAAGAAGATCGATGGGGAGGGGTGGGGATATGTGGTGGTTAGCTGGGGGCAGAGGCTCAAAGCCGCAACCCTGTGGGCAGTAGGTGCGAAGGAGAGCCAAGAAAGGAGAAGTTTCTGTGTGAGGTTATAAAATTTTGAGAAAGACCTGTGGTGGCGCAGTGGATAAAGTTCCCCTCGACCTGGGAACGCTGAGGTTGCCGGTTCAAAACCCTGGGTTTGCCTGGCCAAGGCAATATGAGAGTTGATGCTTTCTGCTCCTCTCCCTTCTCTCTCTCTCTCTCTCTTTCTCTATGTGTGTGTCTCTTTCTCTCTAAAAAAACTGAATAAAGTTAAAAAAATATTTAAAATTTTGAGAAAGTCACTTCATTCTGACCCAAAAGGATGGGCAAATGGAAATGACCTGGCCTAAGACCCTTAAGTTCTTTCAGGACTCAGGTTCTTCACTTGTTATAGCTCTTGTCTTGATGTTAGTAAAGCTTATGTATACCATTTGCCAGATTATCTAGAACTGGTTAAACCTAGGAACAGAAGAAAGGTTACTGGGGGTATGTGGGGGAAGTGTGAACTCCCAACTCAGAGCTAGCACGAGAGGCAGGGTATGTGTAGGACCGGCAGAAGGAGGGGACCTTACTGTGAAGAGCAAGGCTGGGATAGGGGTGCAGCGCTTCACATGGATCATGGCCAACACACTGGGAAGGTGGCCCTCCCTGGCTCCAGCGAAGAATAGCCTGGCAGAGAAAAAAGCAGGTTAGCCTGGGATAGCCCATGGACTACCCCAGGAAGCTCCTTCCCCAGCCCAGGACCCCTCATCCATGCCTCCCTTCTGCCCACACCGAAGGATCACCCTTCTCATGCACATCTTCCAGCCCACTAGTCACAGGACCCACAATCACAAATGCAGGTGCAGGCAAACCAGAAGCAGCCAGTGGATAAGTGGATGGATCCTGGGTGCATGGAGACCTTGGGTGTGGCCTGGGTGGCTTGAGGTTACTAATGATTGTGTTGTCACTCTGTGGGTCTCTCTTAATGCCTGGAGTGCTGTTGCGGGAGAAACCTCTCTTCCTTTGCCTAAGGCCTTAATGCCATAAAAAATGTGCCTTCTACATCCTCACAGGACACATGGGGACTGAACAATACAAGGAAAGCTTTAAAAGTATTCCTATCCTACCTGATTGTGGTGGCGCAGTGGATAAAGTGTCGACCTGGAACACTGAGGTCGCTGGTTCGAAACCCTGACTTCCCTGGTCAAGGCACATATGGGAGTTGATGTTTCCTGCTCCTCCCCCCTTCTCTCTCTCTCTTTCTCTCTCCTCTCTAAAATGAATAAATATCCTGACCAGGCGGTGGCGCAGTGGATAGAGTGTCTGACTTGGATGCGGAAGACCCAGGTTTGAGACCCCGAGGTCGCCAGCTTGAGCGCAAGCTCATCTGGTTTGAACAAAAGCTCACCAGCTTAAGCCCAAGGTTGCTGGCTCAAGCAAGGGGTTACTCAATCTACTGAAGGCCCACGGTCAAGACACATATGAGAAAGCAATCAATGAACAACTAAGGTGTTGCAACCCACAACGAAAAACTAATGATTGATGCTTCTCATCTCTCCATTCCTGTCTGTTCCTGTCTATTCCTCTCTCTGTAAAAAATAAATAAATAAATAAATAAATAAATAAATAAAATCTTAAAAATAAATAAATAAATAAATAAATAAAATCTTAAAAAAAAAAAAGTATTCCTATCCTAGTCAGAAAGTGGTTGTCTCTGGGGGTGCAGAACACATGGTGGACCAGAAAGCGACACCTGGGAACTTCTAGAATATGTGGAAATGTCCTATATTTTGTTGTGGGTGGTGGTTACATACCTGTCTACAATTGTTGAAACTCATCAATCTGCACAATTTTGGTTCTGTGTATTTTATTATATGTAAATTGTATCAAAAATTTATATCTTAGTCTACTTAGACTAAAATTTATATCTTAGCTACTTAGTCTATTCCTAAAATCCATCCCAAAGAACTGAATAGAGAGTTAGTGACAGGTGTATATACAAAGATATTCTGATAACAAAAATAATTGGAAATACCCTAAATGCCTAAAAGGAAGAGATTGATTACATAAATTATGGTATAGTCATAAAATTCAACATTATGCAGTCATAATAATGTTCCAGAAAAAATACTGATTATATGACAACATGCTCAGAATATAGTAATTGAGCCTGACCAAGTGGTGGCACAGCGGATAAAGCATTGGCCTGAGGACCCAGGTTCGAAACTTCAAGGTTGCTGGCTTGAGCATAGGATCATAGACATGACCCATGTCAAGGCACATACGAGAAGCTGATGCTTCCCGTACCCCTACCCCATCCTTTGTCCCCCCCCCCCTCTCTCTTTCCTCTCTTTGCTGGCTTGAGCCCAAATGTTGCTGGCTTGAAGCCCAAGGTCACTGGCTTGAGCAAGGGTGACTTGAGCAAGCAGTCACTGGCTTGGCTGGAGCCCCCTGGTCAAGGCGTGTATGAGAAGCAATCAGTGAACAACTAAGGTGCTGCAACTATGGGTTGATGCTTTTCATCTCTCTCCCTCTCTGTCTCTGTTTCTTTCTCTCACTAAAAAAAAATGTAAGTGAAAAAGCAAGCTCACCCCAATAAATTAAATTTAAAAAAGTAAAATCAACCACTACACTTAAAAAAAAAGAAAAAAGCAAGATAGAAAGTTGATGATTCCATACAGTTTGATTTCAAAATTATTTATGGGACATGTAAAAACATGTTAAAATAACAACTAGAGCCTGACCTATGGTGGAGCAGTTGATGAAACGTCAACCTGGAATGCTGAGGTTGCTGGTTTGAGACCCTGGGCTTGGCTGGTCAATGCACATACAAGAAGCAAGTTGATGCTTCCTGTACCCCCTCCCCTCCATCTCCCATCCTTTCTCTCTCTCTCTCTCTCCTCTCTAAAATCAATAAATAAAATCTTTAAAATAGTTTTTTTAAAAATAATATATCAATTCCCTGACTGGTGGTGGTGTAGTGGATATGCTGAGGTCCCAGGTCCGAAACCAAGGTTGCTGGCTTGAGCGCAGGCTCACCAGCTTGATCACAGGGTTGCCAGCTTGAGCATGGGGATCATAGACATGATCCCATGATCATTGGTTTGAGCCCAAATGTTACTGGCTTGAAGCCTAAGGTCACTGGCTTGAGCAAAGGGTCACTGGCTTGGCTTGAGCACCCTGGTCAAGGCACATATGAGAAGCAATCAATGAACAACTAAAGTGACGCAACTACGAGTTGATGCTTCTCATCTCTCTCCCTTCCTGCTTAGCTCTCTCTCTCTCTCTCTCTCTCTCTTCTGAGAAAGACAGGGACAGACAGGGGAGGCTGAGCCAGTGACCCCTTGCTCAAGCCAGCAACCTTGGGCCCAAGCCAGTGACCATGAGGTCATATCTATGATCACATGCTCAAGTCAGCGACCTAGCGCCTAAGCTGAATACATCAGGGTTTCAAACCTGTGTCTTCAGAACCCAGGTCGACACCCTATCCACTGTACTACTACCTGGTTAGGCTCTCTCTCTCACTTGCTAAAAATATAAAGGTTAAAAATAAATACCAACTATTTCTGGATAGTGGGATTATGAATAATTTAAATTTTCTTCCTTAGATGTTATCAAAACAATTTTTAATTCTAAAATAGACAAAAAATTTGCAATGGGAATAAAAATGATTTTTTAACTTTTATTTATTATCTTCTAATTTATTTATTTATTTAATGGAATCATAGAGAAAAACATCAATTTGTTGTTCCACTTATTTCTGCATTCATTGGTTGATTCTTATATGTACCCTGACTGGTGATGAACTCGTAACCTTGGCCTATCAGGATGATGCTCTAACCAACTGAACTAGCCGGCCAGGGGTATTTTTTAACTTCTAAAACAATTAAAATTATTATTTTAAGGTAATCACAGAGTCCCATGCAGTTATAAGAAATAAAATAGAGTGATCCTATGTATCTTTTACTCAGTTTCTCCCATTGGAACATATTGTAAAACTATAGTACAATATTTTGACCAGGATATTGATGTTTAAGTGTTATTTTTATTTATTTATTTTCTTTTTCCAAAAGAGAGGAGGGGAGATAAAGGGAAAGACTCCTGTATATGCCCCAACCAGGATCTACCCGGGCAACCCCCATCTAGGGCTAAAGCTCTGCCCACCTGGGTCCATGCTCACAACCGAGCTATTTTCAGCACCTGAGGCAGAGACTCCATGGAGCCATCTTCAGCACCCAGGCTGTGGAATGGGAAGAGAGAGAGAAGGGGGAAGGGATGGAGAAGCAAATGGCCGCTTCTCCTGTGTGCCCTGACCAGGAATTGAACCTGGATCATCCACATGCTGGGCTGATGCTTTATTGCTGAGCCAACTGGCCAGGGCAAGAGTTATTTTTATTTATTTATTTATTTATTTATTTTTTGTATTTTTCTGAAGCTGGAAACGGGGAGAGACAGTCAGACAGACTCCCGCATGCACCTGACCGGGATCCACCTGGCACGCCCACCAGGGGGCGACGCTCTGCCCCTCTGGGGCGCCGCTCTGCCGCGACCAGAGCCACTCTAGCGCCTGGGGCAGAGGCCAAGGAGCCATCCCCAGCGCCCGGGCCATCTTTGCTCCAATGGAGCCTTGGCTGCGGGAGGGGAAGAGAGAGACAGAGAGGAAGGTGCGGCGGAGGGGTGGAGAAGCAAATGGGCGCTTCTCCTGTGTGCCCTGGCCGGGAATCGAACCCGGGTCCCCCGCACGCCAGGCCGACGCTCTACCACTGAGCCAACCAGCCAGGGCCAAAAGTTATTTTTAAAAAGAGAAATTCTGGCCCTGGCGATTGGCTCAGTGGATAGAGTGTTGGCCTGGCATATGGATGTCCCAGGTTAGATCTCTGGTCAGGGCACATATGAGAAGCAACCATTTTCTTCTCTTCCCCTCTATCTCCCCCTTCACTCTCTCTTCCCCTCTCACAGACAGTGGCTAGATTGGTTCAAGCTTTGGCCCCAGGCATGAGGATAGCTTGGTTGGTCCCAGTGTCAGCCTCAGGTGCTGAGGATAGCTCAGCTGATTCGAGCACTGGCCCTAGACAGAGGTTGCCAGGTGGATCCTGATCAGGTCACATACAGGAGTCTGTCTCACTATCTCCTCTCCTCTCACTAAATAAATAAATAAACAAATAAAGAAATTTAACATAAAAAAGCAGGCCTGCCCTGGCTAGATAGCTCGGTTGGTTAGAATATTGTCCTTATACACAAAGATTTTCAATTCGATGACTAGTCAGGGCTCATATAAGAACAGATCACTGTCTCTCTCTCTTCCTCCCTCTTTCTCTAAAAATTAATAAATTAATTTTTTAAAAAAGTATGACTTTTGCCTTTCCTTTACTGAGAGAAAAAGAGAATACTATAAGCTGTTAGGAGTCATTTATCTATTAGTGTGAATCATACCACTTTTTCATTCTTCTAGGCTTTTGTAGGGAAAGGAGCACTTACGGGGTGGGAAGTAGAGGACAGCATGGTGGAGACAGAAAGGCACAGAGCCATCATGCTGCGTGTTCTGAAGAGAACTATCATTTACTTTGTAATTTGTGTGTGGTTGGGAAGGGTGAAAGCAGTAGCTTATCAGAATTGTGAGAATCTATTATGGTCCCAAATGCATCACCATTGGTTGCCATCATCAAATACCTAGGTCAGTGCACTAGATTCATGCAGCCACATGGCATTGGCCCTCTGCAGCCCTCTACAGTGCAGCCTCATGCACCCAACTGAGCCTCATCATGCATAGCCAGGGCCTTGCATTCACACCCCTCCTCCACAGGCAGTCAGGACCAATGGAGTTGTCCAGGTCCAACAGCATTTTCAAGGGTCAGGTTCACAAGAGACAATCCTTGACCAGCTAGCTGACAACGGAGGAGACAATGACAGTAAGCATGACATACACCCACACACACTCCTACTTCTCAGGAAGGATCATCTTCTCCATATCCCCAAACACAACAGAGTAAGAGAAAGAAAGAAGGAGGGAAGGAGGAAGAAAGAAGGAAGAAACTGGAAGATGAGCAGAGGAGGCCTGGTGGTTGAGCCATGCCTCTGAATCAGAGGCTGAGTACACCAGGCCGCATCTCTTGCATGCACACACAGCTATCACATGCACGCAGACCACTGCTTGGCCTGCCTGAGGGACAAACCCCATTCTAAAGTGACTATAGACAGTCACTCTCCTCCAATAGATCCCAGAGAGCCTCATGGGTCATTGCTCTTCCACCGCTCGCCCTCAGCTGGGGCCTCCAGGTGGCCACTGCTCCTGTGTAACGCACACGAGGTTGCTGTGGGTGTGTCATAGGGTCCTGAGGAACAGGGGACACCCACACTCCCTTTTTCCTGCCCTGGGTCCTGAAATCATGGCACTCCTTTGTCATTTCATGGGAACTCCTCCCTGATGTGATGGTGGCTTTAGAAGTAGTAGAACTCAGGGACTCCTTTTGCTGAATCTTTGAGCAGGACTGTGTCCCAGGTGCAGAGGGCATTCTAAGAACCACAGGAAGACCCCTTGAACCATACCAATAGAAATCATCTAGCACATGCTGTTCTCACAGCCCATTCTGGAGACAGCAAGAAGGGGCACTAAGGGGTTAGATCCCTAGATGTGTGGAGGAAGGAGATGAGGACTTCTGGGCCCATTTGAGCTTCTGGCTTCCCTGAGAGGGGTGAAGGATGTGGCTTTAGACAAACATTTTCCTTTCACTCTTCCCCAGCCCCCTCGCTTCACATGAGTGAGTCCATCTGGGTCTCAGGGGTGGTCACGCTAAGACTTCCCACAGCTGCCTGTCTGTGGAGCAGAGAGGAGCGTGCACCCTCAGGATGCTCAGAGATGATGTCGTCCCTCTTGTAGTCTGGTCTCAGAATTTTCCTGGGAGTCCAGCCCAGAGGCCCCAGGCACAGGTGCCTCTTGATCTCTTTTGCAGTGGGGTTCCTTTCTAGACAGCACAGCCTGTTTCCAGGAGAGTGGAAAGGGGCCCGCGAGCTGCAGTCGAGATAGTCCTACCTCCAACCACAGCCCCTGACTCAGGACTGCATCAGGCAGCCTGGGCCTTTTCAGCCTCCTGCTCCTGCTGAAATGAGGTGGGATGGGGCTTCTCACCGCAACATGTGAAGGCACACACATCTTAGGTAACCACATAAGCAGCATACACCTCTCTATATCTACGCTGAGACACACATGCCCTCATGTGAGCAATGACCCCCTGCAAGGTCACCACCCAGGTGCCCACAAAGACCCTGCTAATGGAGACAAGCACCCCACATATACAGAGCAATATGCAGAGCAGAGTGGCATCTGGCCTGGAAAGGACCTGGATAGCACTCACCGGGAGGAGGTGAAGAGGGACCCATTGACTCCTCCAAATGTGGACAGGGCAACAGAAATGGGCATGATCCAGGCCATGACCCCTAAGAGCTTCTCTCCGAAAGTCTGGAAGGGAAAACAAGGTGTGAGCAGAAAAGCAGAGATCGTAACGCTGTACGTGTGAGTCACTGCTAGGAATGCTCCCTCCCAGGCCCAACCTTGTCGAGTCTCTAGTTAAGCTCCTGCGGGGAGGGCCGGTGTCTGTGTCTGGGCCCCCCTCCCACCACCACTTCCTACAGGGGGGGGGGTCACTACACAGCAGGGAGTCAATAACTGTTTGGGGCTAGCTAACTGAAGGAGACAGTGTGGTAATAACACTAACACTGCTAATAATGAACTAGCATTTGTTTTCTTGATTTGTGGATGGAGAAACTGAGGCACAAAGTGACTTAGTATATTGCCAAAGATCACACACCCACGAAGTGGCAGGGCTGGCACTGGAAACCTGCGGTGTATGTCACTATGTTGTATGCTAGGGAGTTGGGAAGATTGGGGCTCCAATCTCAGCCCAACACTTAAGAGCTGTAAGACCTTGAACAAGGTTCTTAATTGTTGAGCCTCAGTTTTCCCATCTGTAAAATAGAGATGAATACTATTTCATAGGGTGAGAATTTCTAAAACGATAGAAACAAATGATATTAGGGGAAAATGGTAAGAAGAAGCTATTACATAGGCTGAGAAAGAAAAGGTGGTGAAAACTAGAGACTAGTCTTCATGTATCTTGAAGGACTCTAAAATGTTGGGGGACTAGCCTTTCTAGAATCTCTGAGCCAAGTACATACTTGATTTATTATGCGGAGGGGTTGTTTAGAATAGCTATCCTGCTGGGGAAGGCTAGTGCTAGGGGACACTGGAGGGCCTCTTTTTTAATCTTCATTAAGACAACTGATAACACTGTTTAGCAGGCTGAGGTCATGGCTCAAGGGAAGCCAAGTGAGGGAGCAGCATGGCTCCCAGGTCTTTCCTGGATATCAAGGAATCCAATGCCTTGGACCTGCATGATCTCTTTCCCCAAAGGGCACAACCCACTTCTACTTCCTAATCATTTACTGGCACACACTTTTCCCTGATGAGCGAAGGAGTCAGACTGCATGATTTTCTGAGGTGGAAATGGAGGCAGAGAGCAATGGAATGTCTTCTGCAAGGCTACATCTTTCTGGGGAGAAGCCTTTCTCCTTCATATAATCATCACATTTAGGTTTAAAGTTCCCTAGATCAGGAGTTGTCTGTAAAGGGTCAGATAGTAAATAGTTTCAGCTTTGTGGGTCATACAGTCTTTGTGGCAACTACTCATCTCGGCGTTGTGGCTCTTCTAGGTACAGTGTGGCCATCAGCTTGCTCCTGAGCACTCGAAGATGTGGTTTCTGCCCTACGGACTTGAGATGTTCAATTCCACAGATCCATGAATCAGGGGAAAGGGAAGGTAGCTCAGCAGGCAAGTCTATGTCAACGCTCTTGTTTGAGGGACTGTGAGTTTGATTTCTTACCACAGCGACTGCATTTGATGCCAGCAGCTCCTGGGGGGACATTGCAGTAACATAAGCGACATTGGCAAAGACATACACAAATGTGACCAGTGGGATGGAGATGAAGATGGCTCTAGGAAGGTTCCTGTAGAGGGAGAGGAGGTGAGAGGAGGAAGGACTGGCACCTGGGATCACCGGCCTTATCATAAGGTCTGGGGAGTGCCTTCTGTTTATCTACATGAAGCAGATGTTGCAAACTTCTCTGATGTTCCCTCTCCCTAGAGGGGTAGGGGGAGGAATCTGTCTCAATATGGGCAGAATAATTTAAAGGAAACGAAATAGCTTAGGCTGGAAATACATTCCACGCTCATTGATCTCTTCTTTTTTTTTTTTTTTTTTTTTTTTTTTCTGAAGCTGGAAACAGGGAGAGACAGTCAGACAGACTCCCGCATGCGCCCGACCGGGATCCACCCGGCACGCCCACCAGGGGGCGATGCTCTGCCCATCCTGGGCTTCGCCATGTTGCGACCCTCCTGGGTGTCGCCATGTTGCGACCAGAGCCACTCTAGCGCCTGGGGCAGAGGCCACAGAGCCATCCCCAGCGCCCGGGCCATCTTTGCTCCAATGGAGCCTTGGCTGGGGGAGGGGAAGAGAGAGACAGAGAGGAAGGTGCGGCGGAGGGGTGGAGAAGCAAATGGGCGCTTCTCCTATGTGCCCTGGCCGGGAATCGAACCCGGGTCCTCCGCACGCTAGGCCGACGCTCTACCGCTGAGCCAACCGGCCAGGGCCTCATTGATCTCTTCTTGACCAAAATCTCCACAATGTAACCCTTCCCCTGCCTCAAGACACAAAGATCCACCTGTCCCAAAACAGGTGAGTAAGATACCTGCAAACCACTCAGGGCACATTTCATTCTCTAAGGCAGCAGTGTTATCTCAGCATAGTTTTTAGCCTCTAACCTACTCTGGTACAGTCACGAGGTCTTTTTTTCTTCCCCTGGTCAAGTGAGTGGCAAGTGGGCTAAGTTCCTGGCAAGTGCACTGTTTCTTCAGGTTGGACCAAGTCATGGTCAGACTTGGGGCTGGAAGTCTGTGGAGAAGTGGGCAGTGGGCACCTAGCTCTCTCTTTCCAGTAGCATGTACCTTGGCCCTTTTCTGGAAGAGAGGAAGACCTGGGCTATTTGTACTTACTTGTAGGGATCAACAAGCTCCTCAGTGACATAATTAAGAAAGTTCCAGCCTCCATAAGCAAAGGAACCCTGGAGGAAAGCCAGTGCAATGAGGCCGATGCTGGGCTCTTGGAAATTCTCAAATGCATTCTTTGGCTCCAGCCAGAAGTATTCGCCTGTGCACAAAAGGGGCAAGTAACAGCTCAGAAAGACCAGTCAGAGACCCAGCAGCCCCTGGCCAGCCTGGTCTGGTCTCCACCACTCCCTGTGGTGATGATTCAACTCATTTTTTTGTCTCCAGTAAACCCTATGTATTAGAGAAGTGGGGCCAAAGGAACAGGGAAATACAGCTCCAAGATCTCCCAGAACTTGGTAACCATTAGTCCAATGGGGGCTCAGGTTCAAAGCACAGTTCTGAAAAGCACAGTTTTTTTTTGTTTGTTTTTTTTTACAAGGCAAAGTTACTTGGAAGGAAAGGCCAGGGGGAGGTCACTGGGAAGGGCAGGGTAACTTGGGGGACTAGCAGGGTAAATTGGAACTGGTTTGCTGGGGTTTGGAAATGCAGGATTAGAGCCCTTGCCAGTCTCCTGACCACTTTCCATGATATTTAAATTTGTACATTCTCATGAAGAAAGCATCAAGAACAACAAACATTCAAACATAAGTTTCCGCCTGACCAGGCAGTGGCACAGTGGATAGAGCGTTGGACTGGGATGTGGAGGACCCAGGTTCAAAACCCCAAGGTTGCCAGCTTGAGCAAAGCTCACCAGCTTGGACCCAAGGTCGCTGGCTCAAGCAAGGGGTTACTTGGTCTGCTGAAGGTCCGCGGTCAAGGCACATATGATAAAGAAATCAGTGAACAACTAAGGTGTCGCAACAAAAAACTGATGATTGATGCTTCTCATCTCTTTCCGTTACTGTCTTTCTCTCCCTATCTATCCCTCTCTCTGACTCTCTCTCTGTCCCTGAAAAATAAATAAACAAACAAACATAAGCTTCCACAGTACTATATCAGGTCAAGCCTGCTTTGCTTTTGTTGTCCATTTCTAACTGTTTCTTTCTAAGATATGTATTTGGTCTCCCTTTTCATGGTGTAGATTCCCTGAGGACAGGAGTCCTTCAGCAAAGAGCTTTTAAATTTCCTTTCTAACCCTAAGCACAGTGTCCTGCACACAGGGGTCCCTCAAGAAAGGCTGCCGACTTTACATATTCATCTGTAATCTGGCATTGGGACAGTAAATAAAGAGATTAGAATGATCAGGAGAAAGCATTGAGATCAGATTTGGAGGGACTGTATTTTTGAAAATATAGCATGGTGATTTCCTTAAGTCTAAATTCCTGAAAACAATATAACCTGCTAAAGAACTTAATCCAACTGATTAAAATAATTATGAACATTTTATATAGCAGAACTTTAATTATGTTTCCTGGAGTAAAAATCCAGGCGCCCACACTGCCTTCAGGGCTTGTCATCTGACTTTCTCTAGGAAGCAGTGACACTGGGCAGAGCCTTGTGGTGCTATGGGTCCCATGGAAACCAAATACAGACTAGGGCTTGGAAAAGACCAAATCCAGTGGGGAATGTTGGCAGAGACCCCAGGAATGTAGAGCTCTCCCTTGTAGAGATTATGAGTAATTTAAAAACATATAAAATCTCCTCCTGCATCTCCTAGTTTAAGATATGGACACAATACAAGAGAAGATGCAAGGAGCTTCCCTGGGGTTGGGGCAAGAGGGCAATAGGAGCCCAAAATCTGGGGTCTTCAGAGCCCTGAGGTCAGCATGGGAGGACTGAATTTGCTAACAGGCAAGGCATGCTCTACTTCCTGTGGAAAAATGGTTTCTCTTCCCTTTTGTCAAGCAAGTGAGGAAGAGAAGTCATTTAAGGCCAGAATTGGGAAATCTCACCCAATTGGGCATGTACACATCCAAAGACAGTGTGAGGGGGTGTGTACATGCAAGGGGTGGAAATTTGGGCAGGGCCTCATGGTTTCAATGACACTCACCTTTGCAGATCTGTACAACCCCCATGATGATGATCAGGGCCAGGGCCAGGAGCTTCCCAGCTGTGAAAATGTCTTGAACTCGGGTGGCCCACCGCACACTGGAGCAGTTGACCCATGTGAGGAGCACTGAAATAAAAGACCCCAAACATACTCTCAGGGCAATATTGAGGCTGCAGGATGCCCTCTTCACAGATGCAGAAATGCTCCTTGCTCATGGAATTGTAGCAGATGAGCCAAATACCCTACAGGCTCAGCCCCAGTGACCAGAAACTTTGGCTAGGTTCATGGGTTATGAATGGGGATTACATGCCACAAATTAGGGCTTGTTCAGAACATGCCTTGCCCAGGGCTAGAAGCCAGAAGTAGGCACGGAAGTGTAGGCACTGGCTTAGGGGGGGAAATCAGCAGTTGATCAGGACACAAGTGTGGGTTTTGTTTTCAAGTCATTATATATTCAAGGGGCACCCTGAGCAGCTGGTGGGATCCTGAATGTCATCTTCTAGAGCCTGGTTTTGGGGCAACAGAGGTTTAGGGAAATCTTTTGTTACTTAAGTTTATCGAGGTATAATACACATAGAATAAAATTCATTTTTTAAGCACTCAATTTTTTTTTAGCAAGAGAGAGAAAAAGAGAGTGAGTGAGAGAGAGAGAGAGAGACAGACAGAAACAGGAAGGAAAAGAGATGAGAAGCATCAATTCTTCATTGCAGCATCTTAATTATTCATTGATTGCTTTCTCATATGTGCCTTGATGGGGGGAAATGGGGGGTGTCCAACCGAGGCAGTGACCCTTTGCTTAAGCCAGCGACCTTTGGGCTCAAGACAGTAACCATGGGGTCATGTCTATGATTCCACACTCAAGCCAGTGACCCTACACTCAAGCTGGTGAGCCCAAGCTCAAGTTGGTGACTTGTGGTTTTGAACCTGGATCCTCAGGGTCCCAGGTCAACTCTCTATCCACTGGGCCACGACCTGGTCAGGCTCTAAGTGTACAATTTGATGAGATTTGACAAATGTATTCAATTGTTTAATCACTAACACACCTGTATAGAACATTCTAACACTCTAAAAAGTTCTCTCATATGTTGCGTTTCTTTGATGTCAGTCCCCTTCCCCTACTGTCACATAAATGGAAGCATAAAATGTGTAGCCTTTTGTGTCTGGCTCCTTTCACTTAACATGATGTTTCTTTATGACCCATTTATGCTGCCACATATATTAGCAGTTTGTTCCTTTATATTGTTAGGTAGTATTCTGTTATATGAATGTATCAGTTTGATTTTCCATTTGGCAGCTGATGGACATTTGGGCTGCTCCCACTATTTGTGCTATTATGACTAAAGCTGCTATAAACACTTGCACAGAAGTCTTTGTGTAGATTGTAGAGGTATTTGAATGGGGTTTTTATTTCTCTCAAGTAAATACCCAGGAGTGAGATTCTGGGTTATATGATAAATGTGTAAGAAACTGCCAAAGTGTTTTCTAAAGTGGCTGTGTCATTTTGCATTCCACCAGCAATGTGTGCAAGACCCTGATGCTCTGCATCTTTGCCAGCATTTGCTATGGTCGGCTTTAAAAGTCTGGCTGTTCTAATAGGTGAGAAGTGGCATTTCACTGTAGTTTTGATTTGCATTTGCCTAGTGACTAATGATGTTGAACATGCTTTCCTGTATTTATTTCTACCATTCCTTTATCTTTTTGGGTGGCATGGGGGCTTTTAATCTGCTTCTTTTCCTAGGAGTCAAAGGTGCTCAGAGAAGAGAGCTCAGAGGCTGAGTGCTAGGCTGGAGGGGCCCTCTGTTTTGCCATTACACTCCCCAAGTAACCCATGGGAGCTCTGTGATACAGGAAGAGGTGGTTATGAAGTGCTTGAGAATAAAGGGAAAAAAGTTAAAATCCTCTTGCTTCCCTTTCCCCTGAAACAGTGACCAGGATGACCCCTCATTCTCCAGGGTACAAGCCATATGTGTAAATGAACAAGACTCTCTTTCCTCAAGCTGCTAACTAGGCCTCTGATTTTACTTCAACAGCTGATCAAGTTCTATCAATAGCTTATACTAAAACTGTGCGTTTACTTTCCAAATATTTTCCAACCTTACTTGAATCTGAGAACATTTTGTCACGGTAAGGACCTGACATGGTTCTTCTTCTGTAACCTTCCACACAGTGCCATCACCTGGCAAAACTCCTCATCTTTCAAGCTTCAGCTCAAATGTCACCTGTTCTGTGAGACGTTATTTTACTTATTCCTGACAATATGCCTGCCAGGTAAGATTTATCAACTGCATTTTATAGTCAAGGAACAAAGTTTGTCCCCCCTCTCCTCCCGGACCACTTTGTTTAGATCGAATCTTGGCACTTGCTTCTTTGTGATATAATGATTTGTTTCTTTTTTCTTTTCTTTTTTTTTTCTGTCTCCTTGTAGACTAGAAGGGCAGGGACTGTTACTTTTCCATGTTTTTAATCCCAGGACATATCATTGGTGCCTGCAAATAATAGGTACTCAGCAAATATTTGATACTTGAATAAAGAAAATGCTCCAATTCGTTAGCCCTCCATCTCATCTCAGTCTACATATTTCACAATGCACACCATTTGCCCTGTTCTCCAGGAAACTCATCAAAAGGAGACAAGAACATCAGATGGTTTTAGAGCCAAAAGAACAAAAGGAAATTTGATTTCAAGAGTAGAAGCTTTTGACTCCTTGTAAAGGGGCTGTTATCCAGGATGGTGTCATATAAGGATAATCAAAATATGTTGTGGGAGAAAAGATTTTTAAGTACCTGAACAGGGAGACCATTTTGTAAATACCCAAACTTCCAGATGTACAGAGACATCCTGATAAATACACATTTGGTTTATCTTACTCAACTCAATAAGGATTTCAGGATCACATGCCTGGTGACAATCCAACCCAAATCACTCTAGCAACTGGGTTTCTCCCTAGAGCTCTGAAGCATGCTAGGGACATGGCTGGGCCCCTAAGTCCCAGGAGTTCAGCAGACACAAGCTATAACAGGGGTCGGGAACCCTTTTGGCTGAGAGAGCCATGAATACCACATATTTTAAATGTAATTCCAGCCTGACCAGGCGGTGGCACAGTGGATAGAGCGTCGAACTGGGATGCAGAAGGACCCAGGTTCGAGACCCTGAAGTCGCCAGCTTGAGTGCAGGCTCATCTGGTTTGAGCAAAAGCTCACCAGCTTGGTCCCAAGGTTGCTGGCTCGAGCAAGGGGTTACTCCAGTGGTCTCCAACCCCCAGGCTGCGGACCGGTACCAGTCCGTGGGCCATTTGGTACTGGTCCGCAAAGAAAGAATAAATAACTTACATTATTTTTGTTTTATTTATATTTAAGTCTGAACGATGTTTTATTTAAAAAAAAATTACCAGATTCCCTCTGTTACATCTGTCTAAGACTCACTCTTGACACTTGTCTCGGTCACATGATACATTTATCCATCACACCCTAAAGGCCGACCTGTGAAAATATTTTCTGACATTAAACCAGTCCATGGTCCAAAAAAGGTTGGGGACCACTGGGTTACTAGGTGTGCTGAAGGCCCACGGTCAAGGCACATATGAGAAAGCAATCAATGAACAACTAAGGTGTCGCAATGAAAAACTGATGATTGATGCTTCTCATCTCTCTCCATTCCTGTCTGTCTGTCCCTATCTATCCCTCTCTCTGTCTCTGTAAAAAAAAGCAGCCCTGGCCGGTTGGCTCAGCGGTAGAGCGTCGGCCTGGCGTGCGTGGGACCCGGGTTCGATTCCCGGCCAGGGCACATAGGAGAAGCACTCATTTGCTTCTCCACCCCCCCTCCTTCCTCTCTCTCTCTCTCTTCCCCTCCCGCAGCCAAGGCTCCATTGGAGCAAAGATGGCCCGGGCGCTGGGGATGGCTCCTTGGCCTCTGCCCCAGGCGCTAGAGTGGCTCTGGTTGCGGCAGAGCGTCGCCCCGGAGGGGCAGAGCATCGCCCCCTGGTGGGCAGAGCGTCGCCCCTGGTGGGCGTGCCGGGTGGATCCCGGTCGGGCGCATGCGGGAGTCTGTCTAACTGTCTCTCCCCGTTTCCAGCTTCAGAAAAATACAAAAAAAAAAAAATCAACCAAGGAATGCATAAAAAAGTGAAACAGCCTGACCTGTGGTGGTGCAGTGGATAAAGCGTCGACCTGGAAATGCTGAGGTTGCTGGTTCAAAACCCTGGGCTTGCCTGGTCAAGGCACATATGGGAGTTGATGCTTCCAGCTCCTCCCTTCTCTCTCTCTGTCTCTCCTCTCCCTGTCTCCTCTCTCTGTCTCTCCCTCTCCTCTCATAAATGAATAAATAAAAAAAAAAAAGTGAAACAATAAACTGATATCTCTCTCTTTCTCTCTCTCTCTCTCTCTCTCTCTCTCTTTCTCTCTCTCCCTGTCTCTCTAAAATTAATAAAGAGGCCCTGGCCGGTTGGCTCAGTGGTAGAGCGTCGGCCTGGCGTGCGGAAGTCCCAGGTTCGATTCCTGGCCAAGGCACACAGGAGAAGCGCCCATCTGCTTCTCCACCCCTTCCCCTCTCCTTCCTCTCTGTCTCTCTCTTCCCCTCCTGCAGCCAAGGCTCCATTGGAGCAAAGATGGCCCCGGCGCTGGAGATGGCTCCATGGCCTCTGCCTCAGATGCTAGAGTGGCTCTGGTCGCAACAGAGCGACCCCCCCCCAGATGGGCAGAGCATCGCCCCCTGGTGGGCGTGCTGGGTGGATCCCGGTCGGGCGCATGCAGGAGTCTGACTGCTTCCCCGTTTCCAGCTTCAGAAAAATTAAAAAAATTAAAAAATTAAAAAATAAAATTAATAAAGAAATTAAAAAAATATATATATAAAATGTAATTCCGTGAAAGACATACAACAACCTGTGTATGTTATGCATTATCCAATAAAAATTTGGTGTTGTCCTGGAGGACAGCTGTGATTGGCTCCAGCCATCCGCAACCATGAACATGAGCAGTAGGAAATGAATGGATTGTTTAATACATGAGAATGTTTTATATTTTTAACGTTATTATTTTTTTATTCAAGATTTGTCTGCGAGCCAGATGCAGCCATCAAAAGAGCCACATCTGGCTCAGGAGCCATAGGTTCCCAACCCCTGAGCTATAGTGACTAAAAGATAAAGGAGACTGACTTACGAAATGAAGGAAGATTAGAACACAAAAGCCATGTGGCTCAGGTGATAGATAAGGATTAAAGAACAAGGAGCAGAGAAGAAAATTATCCTCTACCAAGGGAAGGAGAGGGAAGGCAGGGATGTGACTTGCCTCCAAGCAAGTGCTTGGAGGAAAATAAGGACAGAGCAGGACAACCAAGCAGGAGGGGAAATGTGGCCACTTTCCCGTGTGCTAGGATAGAAAACACAAAATCATCTCCTTGTCAAGGTAGCCAGAAAGACTCCTTCAAAAAAGGTCAGCTCCAGTGGTGCAGTGGATAGAGCATTGGACTGGGATGTGGAGGAGCCAGGTTCAAAACCCCAAGGTCGCCAGTTTGAGTGTGGGCTCATCTGATTTGAGCAAGGCTCACCAGCTTAAACCCAAGGTCGCTCCGTCTGTTGTAGCCCCATGGTCAAGGCTCATATGAGAAAGCAATCACTGAGAAACTAAGGTGCCGCAACAAAGAACTGATGCTTCTCATCTCTCTCCCTTCCAGTCCAGTCTGTCTGTTCCTCTCTCTGTCTTTCTCTGTCTCTGTCACACACACACACAAAAGTCAGCTCACAGTGTCCTGGGCGAGGAATTGGCAATGTTTGAAGGGTGGGACATTGTTAACTAAACTTGAGGTATGTGTCTTCTGTCCTGCCTGAGCTTATCTCCACAGCTTCACAAGAATCCAGTCCTTGACTAATATTTAACCTTTCCCCTTTATAGGGACCTTTCAGAAATAAAAAGAGAAATTCTGAGAATGAGGTGGGGAAACAGGCTAATCTCCTGGGGACAATAGCATTTTCAAATGACTGCAGGCCTTGTATGACCTTTCACCTGCAGTTAGGTGATCACAGCATGTGACAGAAGGAAAAGAGGGTACTTTCAGTCTCCTGGTACCACAGGGCAGCTTCGCTCACAGCAGGCTGAAACCTAAGCCTCCATCCAGAGAGGAAAGGTCAGTGAATGAAGGCAACACTTGCCAAGTGCTTGCCAAGCCTCTGCCCTGCTCAGGCATCCTGCCCCTGCCCCTGCCCATCTGCTGTCCAGCACCCATTTCTGTTGCTGATGGCTATGTTCCCTCTCTCCCTAGTCTAACCTTGAATTCTGTATGCTTAAGGTACAGTGACCTCAGGGAAGCCACATGTTGTTTTTTGGTTTTTTTGTTTTGTTTTTGTATTTTTCTGAAGTTGGAAACAGGGAGGCAGTCAGACAGACTCCCGCATGCACCCGAGCGGGATCCACCCGGCATGCCCACCAGGGGGTGATGCTCTGCCCATCTGGGGCGTTGCTCTATTGCAACCAGGGCCATTCTAGCGCCTGAGGCAGAGGCCATGGAGCCATCCTCGGCGCCCGGGCCAACTTTGCTCCAATGGAGCCTCGGCTGCGGGAGGGGAAGAAAGAGACAAAGTGGAGGGAGAGGAGGAGGGGTGGAGAAGCAGATGGGCGCTTCTCCTGTGTGCCCTGGCTGGGAATCGAACCCGGGACTCCTGCACGCCAGGCCAATGCTCTACCACTGAGCCAACCAGGGAAGCCACATGTTGAAGGGAACCAGTGGCCACCACAGCTTGTAATGTGAGTGTTTTCACCCATCCATCTATCCATGCAGCTGTCACCTACAAAGGGCTAGGTATTCTAGTAAGTGGAGGAGTTAAAATAAGACTCAGGTCCCTGCCCTTAGGAAGCTGACATGTAAGAAGGGAGAGAGGTGAACTAAAAGATGAACACAAAACAGTGTGATGATGGCAGAGCTCTTCAGTCTGATGGCAGAAGCCAGCAGACATCCAGGGGAATCAGAGATGCTTCCTATAGGGGCAGGAGACACTAGCAAAAGGGAGAATTTTATAATTTTGACCTAGCTGGACAAAATAATAAAAAGGCATAAAACTCTGGTTCTTGTCCATTGTAATCTGGTTGTGGGATGGTTGCTGCTTCTCTAAAGGCCTCACGGAAGCCCAGATTCATCTGTTCTTCTTTAAGCCTTTTCTCCTTTATCTAGCTTTAAAAAAAAAAGGTAAAAAGACTATCAAGTTTCAAGAAGATGCTAAAGTCAGGGATTGTTTACTTAATCTGCACAGGTTGAAAAGCCTAATGTCAAGGTGACAGGAGAAATATAAAAAATGAGGCAAGCAAGAGTAGTCCCCTCTTCCCCCCTCCCCCGTCTGTGCCCTACCCAGGGCCTCTCAACTGCCAAGTAACAGAGGTGAGTACACTGCTTCCAGTCTGTGGGAAAGCTGCAGGACTGGCAGAGAAATGCAGCTGGATGACAGTGCTGATCCTGGAATGTGTCCACTGTGGAGGGTGTGGGTAAGCTCCTGCTTCTGGCAGGGAAGGCCTCTGAGCCCCATCTCAGCTCTGATCCTCAGACTCGGATCCCTGGGAAGGCATAGAAACCTCTCCTTTACTTCTTCCCTCTGACGATAACATCAGAACTCATGGAGGTAGGCAGAAGAATGGCATCCCAAAAATGTCAACATGGTAATCTTGTGAATATGTTATCTTACAAGATACAAGAAATTCTGTAAATGTGACTAAATTAAGGATTTTCAGATGAGGAGATTATTATGGATTATCTGAACAGACCCAAACCAATCATAAGAATCCTTTAAGGGGCCTGACCTGTGGTGGCACAGTGGGATAAAGCGTCGACCTGGAACACTGAGGTTGCCGGTTCGAAACCCTGGGCTTGCCTGGTCAAGGCACATATGGGAGTTGATGCTTCCTGCTCCTCCCCCTTCTCTCTCTCTCCCCTCTCTCTAAAAATCAATTAAAAAATCAATAAAAAAAAAAAAAAAAAAAAGAATCCTTTAAGAAGGAGACAGGAGGGTCAGAGTTAGAAAAGAAGATGACCAAAACAGAGATCAAAGAGGAAGAAAGAAAGAATTGAAGAAGCGACCCTGATGGTTTTGCTGATATCTTGAATTTAGGATTTCTGACCTTCAGCACTCTAAGGATTAATCGGTCATTTTAAGCCACTAAATTTGTGGTAAGTTGTTTCAGTCACAATAGGAAACTAATACAGGGCCAGACACCACACAGAAAGACCAGAAAGCAGGTGCATATATAACCTTAAAGAGAAAAGCTTTTAAAGAGCAACCAGGCAACACATACCAGGACCCCAAAGGAGTCCCTGTCCAAAGGCCTTGCAAAACACCAAGTGGAGGGAAGTGGGGAGGTTTTCTAAAAGGGGGCAATGAGGCCTGACCTGTGCTGGCACAGTGGATAAAGCGTCGACCTGGAAATGGTGAGGTCGCCAGTTCGAAACCCTGGGTTTGCCTGGTCAAGGCACATATGGGAGTTGATGCTTCCTGCTCCTCCCCCCTTCTCTCTCTCTCTCTCCTCTTTCTCTCTCTGTCTCTCTCCTTTCTAAAATGAATAAATAAAATAAAAATAAAAGGGGGCAATGAAAGTGAGGTCACCAATGTGCTGATCTAGTTGGAAATTTTCCACACCACATGATAGCATCCCAATTCTTCCACGCCCTGCTCCTGTCAGTGGTACCCGTGGTCACCGCCAACAGTGCCAGTTGGAGCTCTGAATCTGTTACCTGAAGATAACGACCAGGTTGTTTTCTGGGCAGCAGAAAGTAAGTTGCCAATGTGGCAAAAAGGGGTACACTAAGATGGCTACTCCTCAGAAACCAAGAGAGTTGTGTCCATCACCCTCAGGGCTTTAGAAAATAATGTCCCACAGGCAGACTTGTCCCTCTGACTCGTGTCCTTTCCCCTGAGCCCTTGTCAATGTCACCATCACATGTCTCCTGGAATTCTGGGAACTCAATTTGAATTTCTCAGGAGTAGGATGGAGGAAACTTGGAAAGCCCTGCTTTCCTTTAGAGTTTCTAAAACCAGGTCTCTCCTCATCTTTTCAGAGAAAAACAGGAAGTAGAAAGGGTGAACACAGATGGTGAAGAAGAGAGAAGAGTGAGCATGAGAAACAATATCAGGGAGAAAGGGGGAGAGGAGAAGGGGGGAGAGAAAGAGCTGGAGGAGCAGAATAGAGAGAAGGGGCCAGAACAAAAAAAAAAAAAAGATGGAATGTACTAAGCAGACGCTGCTGTAAAGGGAAGCTAGTGACACGACTTTGTACAAATCCGAACATCCTGTTCCTTTCCAGAACTTCAAAACAAGCACCTTTCTGGGATGGAGCACCTCAACCCTCACAGATGGCGGTAAATTTCACCTGGTCACGTGCCTGCTGTGGTGTAGGTTTCTTTCTCACCTTTTACTGCGGCGTGCCCTTCTCTGCCTTCTGCCACGCTCTGATCAGCTTCCCCTGACTCCCTCCCTCTGAACCTGGAGCAGAAGGGTGAGGTGATGCCCCTCAGACCAGCCCTCCATTGCTAACGCTGGAGCAGCAGGTGAGTGCCCAGCCTGCGGGGGAGGTAGGGAAGGGGTGTGGCGGCGCTCCGCTCTGTGATAGGCTGGACGGGACTCCTTGGCCAGCTTCCTTGCCAGTGGAAGGAACTGGGCACGTGTTTCTAATTATGGAAAGGCTGCCCCGGGTTGGCCTGCCTAACTGTTTCCAGATCTAGGAGGTAACCAGTACCGGATGCCAAAAGGCACTGATAGGCAAAGAAAACACGGAGCCTTGTTTGAGTTCTAACACATATAACCCAAGGCTCTGATAAGGTTCCAGTTCTGCCAACGCAGGCCAGCCAGAGCTCTTCCTCCTCAGAGAGGCTGGGGAAAATTGGGGTAGGGCTGCCAACACAAGAGTCAGCTTCCTAGAATCCTTCCCTGTGTGCCCAGGGCTAAGACATTTTTCATATGGGGTGAGAAGCGGCTTTACAAAATCTCAAGTCTTTGCCTACCTAAAAACAAAGGTTGGTATTATTGTACGTGTAAATAACTTGACTGGTGAAAGACAAAAACATCAAAACAGGGAAAAATAATTAAAGTAGCCCTTTCATACACAGTTTCTTTTAGGTCCATAAATAGGCTTTGAAATAGATCTTGCCTACCACACTGCAGTAACATTTTGCCCTTCTCCTCCAGCCCTTTTCTAGAAGCACTGACACCATTTGAGAAGTCACAGAAGTCTCTTGAAGAAGAGGAGGTATGCTGAGCTTTCTGGAAGTTGCCTCTCTCCTCCAACCACAAACAAGCAGAGGAGGAGGGATGCAGAGACACAGTATGTTGGGCAGATAAAATATATTATGCTCGCTTTGTTAAAGATGGCGCTGCCCACATGGAGGCCGTCACCCAGGTGATATTAATGTGTGTTGGGGGCAGTCTGTGGGCAGGCAGAATCCTTGTAGCCTGGGGCTTGGTTTTGGGATTAAGCCTTTTCCACCCTTTTTGATGTGGGATGGTACAATCCCATCATGCCCCAGATAAGTGACTTTGTATTAGAGACTTCCCTATTTTGTATATTGGATTAAAGGTTTGGATTTCTACACTATAAAATGGGGGCAGAACAGGAGCTTGCTCTCTTGGTTCCTGAGATTAATATTAGAGGAGAGAGCAGAGAGGAGAGCAAAAAGAGGCCATGTGGAAGAGACCAGGAGAAGCAGCCAAGATGGCAGAGTGTTGAGTGAGAAGCCAGTTTGTGCAGAGTTTGTGCAGGGAGAAGGAAGGAGATGGGGAACATAGGTGAATAAGTCTGGTGAGCTAGAAACCTTTGATTCCAAGAAACTCAGATAAGTCAGTAGCTTTGTGAGCACTGAATGTGAGTGGGTTTTGGAGCCCAGTGTGTGTTTTTACTTGCCCGCCAGGTGCAAGCTAGGATTAAAAATTATGGCTCATCAGTTTTTGGCTCCATTGTTTCTTTACTGACTGTCCGAATCCAATGCGAACCTGCATGGGCCAGGCTGCTGTGATGGTGGCCCTGGCTACTGGCTTTACACAGTGGATCTTCTGGAAGTCCTGAATCACAAAGCTTTTCTTGGAACTTTCAGCTAGGTTGCCATCCCTGTCCCTTCCCTTTCTGGCTCTCTCTTCCCCTTCCTTTTATCCTAATCTCTCCAATGGCAAGTGCCAGTTGCTGGACCCGGAGTTTCTGCTGAATCACCATCCAGTACTTAGTACAGCCAAGAAGCCCAAACATCCAGCTCAGCATTTTCCAAGAGCTGAGTAGTTTTCTCTCCAGCATTAGCTAAACAAGGCTCCTGAACTGGAGTGGGGGAGAAGAGAAAATCAGGATACCCAGAAAGCAGGGGAGGCCATGCCACCCTGAGGCACCTCATTTTAATCCTGTTCATTACTGTTCCAGCGCTGGCCTGAAGAATTCCTGTTACCTCATGCCCCAATTCTCAGGGCTGATGCCTCACAGATTCAGAGCAAGGGCAATGGGACGGGTTCTGAGGGGTCTGCACAGAACTGGGGAGGGCTAGCCTATCATTCTCAACCTTGGGGGGAAAGGGAGTGTGGGTCTAGAAAGGTCTGGTTGGTTCTTAGACTAGAAGACTTGTGGGCTCTGTTAGTATGCACCAAAATCCACAGATGCTCAAGTCCCTTATGTGAAAATGATCTCTAAATATGGACTCATGCTGCAAAATTCCTGAGACTGGTCAGTGTGGAAGAAAAAAGGAATTCTGGGAAAGTAAGCTCACAAGGTTATCTGATCATAAATTCCTAACTGGGCAGGTCATTATAAGTAGCCATGCCCCAGGCATATAACTTCTTTAGGAAGATTTATCTTTGCCTTAAGCAAGCCCTGCCCATTGTTTCTGTGCATCTAGGTTAACATACTTTTGAAATGTCTCCTTTCAGAGAGAGAAAAACATCCATTGATTTGTTGCTCCACTTATATTGCATTCACTTGTTTATTCTTGTATGTGTCTGACAGGAATCAAACTTGCAACCTTGGTGTATCAGGGCAATACTGTACCAACTGAGCTACCCAGCCACAAATGAGCACATAATCTTAACTATCCTATAGTCAAAGAGAACTCCTGCCTTGCTCTCTCCCACCTTCATTTAATCTTCCTTACATTCCCTCTTTAATCTCAAATGCATAAAAGAAATGGCCAACTGTTATTCTCAGAAGCATTTACCTCAGCCTTTGGAGATCATGCTTCTAGGTGCATCCTCTATTTAACTCAAATTTTTCTAAAATTTTTCTACAGGTTTAGACATTCTTACATCAACATCAGTTATAATACAATTTCAAGGATAGCTAGTGCTCAAACTGCTAAACTCTCAAAACAAATCTTGCCCTTTTTTTTCCCCCAAAGCTCCCAATACCACTAGGCCTCACTCCCATGAGCTTCTGATTTTGTGTTCCTGGGTATGTGATATAAATTTAGTGTGCCGCATTTACCCTTAAAAGTTTACCAGACACGATTAATGAGAGATTTTATAAATCAAAGGTGCTGGCTCCTGCTGATGGTGGTGGTAGGGAGGTAGGGTGATCCTTGAGTCAGCAACAAAAGACCAGTGAAGAATTTAAGCTTCTAGGCTGGCTTGAGAAAGTCAGCAAGTTGTTTCCATACTGGTGGAAGCTGAACTCCAGGAAAACTCCATTTCAGGGAACCTCAATCTCATTCGTTATTTTCCCAAGCAGTGGTGGATACATTCCCAGGAATAAACTCCTCATTCCCTGATTTCCAGACCTTGAGCTCTGTATACTCTTTGAACAGAATTCCAGCCTGAGAGCAAAAACTGGAGACTAGAAGAGACACTGGGGGAATCTTAGAAAGAGATGATCTGGTTCAAGAACTGAAGCATATTGAAATTAAAAAGAAGACCCCGACTTCTCAGGTAATCGGTGGCTAAATCCTGATCTGAGAATAGTCTGAATTTCGACTAAAAGACAGAAGTGTCCAATATCAATGGATTTCAAGGAAAAAAGACCTCCATTCTGGAATTCTCTGTGATCTTTGTAATTGCTTACTGTGATATATGAACTTAAAGGCACTGTATCAATAGTTGTTCACTTATTAGAGCTCAAGACTAAATTGCTCTTAGAGAAATATAAGGTGAGCGTAACAGAGATACCTTCATTCCCAGGTCTATAGGCACAAGGAAATTCCAGAGGCCATAGAGGGCAATGAGGAGGCAAAATAGCCCTAAGGAATGGGTATTTGCTCTGTCATTATAGGTATGGAGTCCAAAAGCATAGGGGATGTCTGCCTCATGTGCCAGCAACAAATCTTAAGTATTAGAGAGTGAATAGAAAAGGTGGCAAAGACAGAGGGGCCAATGCAACCCAGTCTGAACCACATCAATGAGAAGACATTAAAATATTATCCAGCATTTTCCTTGATCTATTTCACCTGTATTTCAACAAGAATGTGCCATCCTTGACTCTCTCACTATTAACCATAATATCTTGCTAATTCTACTTTGTAAATGTCAAACCCCTCTACACATGGGGATTAGGGGCACCAACCTCACCATCCACCCCCGTGCCATTGAAAATCTGCATATATTGACCCTGGCCAGTTGGCTCAGTGGTTGAGCGTTGGCCTGGTGTGCAGGAGTCCCAGGTTTGATTCCTGGCCAGGGCACACAGGAGAAGCGCCCATCTGCTTCTCCACTCTTCCCCCTCTCCTTCCTCTCTGTCTTTCTCATCCCCTCCTGCAGCCAAGGCTCCATTGGAGCAGGGTTGGCCCGGGCACTGAAGATGGCTCCATGGCCTCTGCCTCAGGTGCTAGAATGGCTCTGGTTGTAGCAGAGCAACACCCCAGATGGGCAGAGCATCGCCCCTGGTGGGCATGCTGAGTGGATCCTGGTCGGGTGCATGCGGGAGTCTGTCTGACTGCCTCCCCGTTTCCAACTTCAAAAAAATACAAAATAAATAAGTAAATAAATAAAATCTGCATATTACTTTTGTCTTCCTAGACACTTAACTACAGGACCCCTCCTCTCATACCAAAATCTGTGGATGCTCCAGTCCCTCTTAGCATGGTAAACAATGCACACAGTCATTTCTTAGCATCTACAGATTCACAACCACAAAATGAAAATGCTATTTTTAATCCTGTGTCGTTGAATCCTTGGCTGTGAAACCCAGGCATATGGAGGACCAACTGTATATTTATTGAAAAAAAAATCCACATATAAGTAGATCTGTGCTGTTCAAATCTGTGTTACTCAAGGATCAACTGTACATATACTCTCCTCTCCCACTGCTCCATCCCTTATTCCATCATTGTCATCTTTAACCTGGATTCCTGTAACCACAAGGTAACTGGTCTTTTTGCCTTTGATTTTATTCCCCTCTCAGATCCATTCTTTACCCTTTTAGCCATGATTCTTCTAAAATATAAATATGATAATGTCATTGCTCTGTTTGAAACCCTTTAATCCCTTCCCATTCTTAGAGGAAAGTCCAGTCTCTCAAGTGTATGTTATGGCTATCCAGAACTACCTGGAACTCCCCCAAAGGGACCCCATTTCTGTTACATCTAGCTCCTTGAATGTTGTCCTCTTGGGGGAACTTACCACTTGGAACTGAAATTCCCTGTGTACTTGTCGTAATCACATTGGACTGAGGGTTCCTAAGTATTTTCATGCCTAAAACAGTGCTTGGAGCAGAGCAGACACTTGAATATTTGATAATGATTGAATGATTTATACTCTGCAGTACCTATAGAGGACACACAAGTGGACTCAACAAACACTTAAGAGAAAATGTTTGATTTTCTACTGCTGCTGCAAATGAGACTAAAGATCTTCTGGTTCATTGCTATATCCCCTGTGCCAAGAAGGGTATCTAGCAGATCCCGGGCCCTTGATAAATATTTGTTGAATGAACAAAGTATATTGTGATTCTTGTTTATATAACGCTTCCTGAGAGTCCCAACCCCTAAGTTATATTACTCTAGAGAAGACTTTCAAGCAGCCTCCTAGGGTAACCACTTGAGGAAGACTGCCAACCAGAGACCTGCTCAGTGCTCCTCATGGCTTTGGAGAGGACAGGGAAGGCAGAAACACAAACATCTAACTCCTCATCACAAATCACAAACGTTGGGGACAGTTAGTTGAAACATTTCATTTTAATTTGTAGATAAAATAGATTCCTTCCTCTTAGTATTCAGTCAATATGGCCAGCTGATTCTATCCCTGAATCTTTCTTTCTTTAAAAAAAATTTTTTTTAACATTTTAATTTTTTTTTATTTAATTTAATTTTTTTTTTTTTTTTTTGGCAGAGACAGAGGGACAGATAGGGACAGACAGACAGGAAGGGAGAGAGATGAGAAACATCAATTCTTCGTTGCGGTTCTTAGTTGTTCATTGATTGATTTCTCATATGTGCCTTGATGGGGGTGGGGGGGCAACAGCAGACCGAGTGACCCCTTGCTCGAGCCAGCGACCTTGGGCTTAAGCTGGTGAGCTTTTGCTCAAACCAGATGAGCCCGCACTCAAGCTGGCGACCTCAGGGTCTCGAACCTGGGTCCTTCTGCATCAGTTCGATGCTCTATCCACTGTGCCACAGCCTGGTCAGGCAATAGATGTGTTTTATTTAGAACTGTAAGGACACCTATCCATTGTTACCAGGGCAGGGCTACTGGGCAGGAGAGAGGGGTGAAGATAAGGGAACATCTTTTACCTAGAGGACATAGTAATATACTTATGAAATACTAAAAAAGAAACAAAGAAAGAAAAAAGAAAACCTCAAGCAAATCACAAAAGAGGTCACCAAAACCAAGTTTTAACACCTCCTGTTCTGCTCCTTCCTTACTCATTCCTCCCACTAATATGCTTGCTCTGGAGAAGGGAGAAAGGCTTTTTATTTAATTAAAACATAAGTTCTTTCTTTCTTTCTTTCTTTCTTTCTTTCTTTCTTTCTTTCTTTCTTTCTTTCTTTCTTTCTTTCTCTCACTGTCTGGTGGGTAGGAATATTTTGCTGACTCAGTAGTGAATAATCAGCTTTGACCTAAATCATAAAATAATTCAAAGTGGCAGCTGCAGTTGCATAAGCGTGATCCAAATCCACAGTTCCTTCTCTCTCACTCTCCTCGCCTCCCCACCCCCTCCAGACTCTAAGCAGGCAAGCCAGTTACAGCAGGTTCTTTCTGCCTTTCCACCCCCATCTGGTTCATCACACCATCATTTTTCATCTGATCTTTTCTAAAAAACGCCCCATGGAACCCGATTTGACCTCATTTCCTCCCATAGCAAAACCCAGCCAGGGACTTTGTCACATCAGTTCTGCCCACGGGGGTCCTGCCCTGTCCTTCAGCTTCTCAACCCCACGCCCTCCATTACACACCAGCAACCTCTCCACAGAGAGTGGCCTTTCCCTAAAAAACTCTCATCTCCACAGTGGATCCAGCCTGTCATCAGCACGCCACAATGACACAGCAGAAAGCAGAGTTTCTTAAATCACTACATTCAGACCATCCCCAAACTCTTGACTGTTTCTCTTAAGAATATGGTTGGACTGGGCCCATCTCAGCTCTACTGCCAAGGAATACTGAGCCTATTCTACACGGCTGGCTTGCCTGGCACCTGCTAAGAGGATAGGGTGTGGCTAGACGATGGTGGGAGGGGTGCTGGAATAAAAGATGTCTGCATTTATTAAAAGATAGCATTTACCAAGCCTTCCGGACAGCCTGGTTCTTATTTATCTTACTGGGTACCTTAAGAAATGTTTTGAGGGGCCTGTAAAAGTGGGTTGGAAGAATAAAAATATATTCAATGTACCAGAAAACAGAACCTTTGCCTACAGACTCAAAGTACCTGGGAGTTCTGGTGAGGAAGGGTGGGTGTGTGGCTCCACGCACATGTGCACCCCAGTGGAGGGGGGAGTTGGGGACTCTCCGCATGGCCCTCCCATCTAGCGCACAAGGTGAAGTGAGAAGCTGTTTTGCATTTCCCTCAAGGAAATGAGGAATAAGTTAGGGTTTAAGAAAGTTTCCTGCTTATGAAAGTGGAAAAGTATTTGAACACATATCTCATGGACATTGAAAAATTCCTATCTCTGGAGGGCAAGACTGACCACTGTTAAGCCGGTCATAATTTCTTTGCAGTTCTACTTAGAAGGCAGGGGACAGGCCAGATGAGCTTTATTGAACCTTTGATGTTAGGAATTGTGAGAGGCAAGTATCTTATCATTTTTGTCATTAGGTTTTTTTTTTTAATTAATTATTTTTATTTATTTATTCATTTTAGAGAAGAGAAACAGAGAGAGAGAGAGAGAGAGAGAAGGGGGGGAGCAGGAAGCATCAACTCCCATATGTGCCTTGACCGGGTAAGCCCACGGCTTTGAACTGGCGATCTCAGTGTTCCAGGTCAACGCTTGATCCACTGCGCCACCACAGATTAGGCTCATTAGGGTTTTTTAATTATTCCTGGCTTGGTGCTAGCAGTGTCCAGGTGAGGTGTGGGCTGCCAAAAGGATCATGCACACACAACCTGTATTTCTGGAACTGTGCTACAGGCAGGAGCAGTCCTTATCTCTTGGGAGGGTTTGTACTTCTTTAGCCTGAGGGGATATCTGTGAGGCTATACTACTCCAGAAGGTCTTTGCCTAAAATGCCACCAACCCTTGGTGGGTGTGAGGACTGCAAAGGAAGTGTGGGGTCCAGTGGCCTGGTTTCTCTCTTGGGGGTGGACTGAATAGTCTCAGGATTCTCAGTTTCCAGTTGGAGGGTAAGGGTGGCCTCTTATCTCAGACACTTCAGCAGCATCAGCAGGAAAAGAAAGCTGTGTTTGTGTACACAAGACGCTGAAATAGCAGTGGCCAGCACTCATATGGTCCCCCTCCTAGCCCCTATTAGCCTGTCTGATGGCAGAAATAATAGCTCTTTCTGCCCCACACCCTCTTCTCCCTCCCCTACCACCACTACCTCTAGATCTAGTTATCAAGCAAGGATTAAGTAACTGCCCTCATTGACCACCCTCATTGACAAATGGCTGGGCCGCAAGGTGTCTAGGTGTCTCATGCAATTCTTGCAACTATGCTCTCCTGTGTGAGTTAGGGAAGGTTGCTTTGCCATGCACTCATATCAGTTAGGAAGTGGTACAGAGACCTTCTCTTCAGTAGACTCCTTTTGGACTTCACAGTGCCCTCTAGATCTGTGAGCAGGCCTGATCAAACAACTGTTCTGGCCCACATTGCCACTGCCTGGATGGTAGGGTTCTATCCCAGGGCTGAGATCACTGCCAAAAGAAGGCACACTTGCCAAGGAGACCATACCTTGGTGCCCAGCTGGCTATCCTATGAGAGATTCCCCTCCTGCCCCATGCCACCAAGGTAACCAAGGCAAAGTGTCAAGACCCAAGAAAGGGTGTGGCCAGGATGTTCACTACCCTCAGCTAAGTGTATGTGTGTTGGAAGGTGTGAGATGGCAGAGACTGAGCTAACTCTAGAAGTGGAGCTTTTTTTTAAAGACTTTATTCGATTTTTTTTCAGAGAAAAGACAGAAAGAGAGAGAGAGAGCGAGAGAGAGAGAAAGAGAGAGAGAGAGAGAGAGAGAAGGGGAGGAGGAGCAGGAAGCATCAACTTCCATATGTGCCTTGACCAGACAAGGTTTCGAATCAGCGACCTCAGTGTTCCAGGTCGACACTTTATCCCACTGCACCACTACAGGCTAGAAGTGGAGCTTCTTTTTTTTTTTTTTTTTTTTTTTTTCTGTATTTTTCTGAAGCCGGAAACGGGGAGAGACCGTCAGACAGACTCCCACATGAGCCCGACCGGGATCTACCCGGCACGCCCACCAGGGGGTGACACTCTGCCCACCAGGGGGCGATGCTCTGCTCCTCCGGGGCGTCACTCTGTTGCGACCAGAGCCACTCTAGCTCCTGGGGCAGAGGCCGAGGAGCCATCCCCAGCGCCCGGGCCATCTTTGCTCCAGTGGAGCCTCGGCTGCGGGAGGGGAAGAGAGAGACAGAGAGGAAGGAGAGGGGGAGGGGTGGAGAAGCAGATGGGCACTTCTCCTGTGTGCCCTGGCCGGGAATTGAACCCAGGACTTCTGCACGCCAGGCTGACTCTCTACCACTGAGCCAACCGGCCAGGGCCAAGTGGAGCTTCTTAAAGATCCAAACATTTACTGTATAAATTCATTTTTGGTTGAAAGATGTAAAATAGCCCCAATCCACTCCCAATAACAGAGACTAAATGTTGAGACCTCCTAAGGATACAGTGTATAGAACTTCTCTAACTTATTCTAGCTCGCAGAAATCTTTCCCCTTCTTTGAATTTTTTTTTAAAGATTTTATTTACAGATTTTATGGGGGAGGAGGACGGAGCAAGAGGTATCATCTCATAGTCGCTTCACTTTAGTTGTTCGTTGGTTGCTTGTCGTATTTGCCTTGACTGGGCAAGCCCAAGGTTTCAAACCAGTGACCTCAGCATTCCAGGTCAATGCTTTATCCACTGTGCCACCACAGACCAGAAAATTCTTTGAATTTTTACTGCAATTGAATCTTAACCACAGAATCTGTCTATATAGCTTTTCTTCCCAATTAGACAGAAAACTTATCAAGGGGCCACAGACAAAGCATTTATTTCCCCCCAACTCACACCTCTAAACTTTCCTTCCAAAGAGTTTAAGATGTGAGCTGGCAGGTTGAGGCAGAAGTGGACAAGGCCAGAAAAATCTTTCAAGCAGCAGAAGCCTCCAGAACAATGTGTGTGCTGGGAAGAGAAGGAATCAGAAGACCAAGACCAGGGCTCCCCTCAGGGCCTGCCACCTTGAGTGGGTCACTGCCTGGCTCCATTTGCTTATTGGTACTAGGAAAATGGTAATACTGCCCAGTTTAGCTCCTTTGCTCATATCATATAAGTGAAAATGCTTCATATAAAGAACCCTGCCAATGAAAACCACTGTGCCGTTGAGCAGCTACTTAAGTTTCTTCTTTTTTTTAAATATCAGGTAATTATATGCAGAATTCATTCATTCAAACACACATGGAGGAACTGGGGGAAAAAGGTAATGGGGGGAAAAAATAAAAGAGAAACTGAGAGAAAAGAGAGAGGAAGAAGAAGCAGAGACAAGGAGAACACCAGGACGGCTAAAGGAGGCCGTCTGAGAGCAAGACCCAGATGGCACTTACACAGGCAGATGGCAGCCAGGAGTCGGAGGCCATACTCCGGGGGGAAGCAGGTGGGGAAGAGCGGTTGTAGCACGTAGTTGGAGAAGGTGAGTGCGATGACAGCCTGGTTGGTGGGGTAAATCACCAGCACAGCAATCCATAGCCTCAGGAATCTGAAGGGGGAACAAGACAGGACTTGAACCAAAGCAGCAATGGAGACCCCCGCCCTCACCAAAGGTATGGCAAGCATTCAGAAGTCATCAGGGGAAGCCTGGGCAAGTCATGGGGCAGCATTAGGAAAGGCAGTGGGCTAAGGAAATGCATTTCTTGTTTGTTTTCAAGATGATGAGGAGCTCAGTCCCCCATGAAGTGAGACACCCAGCCCTCCGCGATGAAAATAAAATGGTTTAATGATGAAGAGCTGAGTTTCAACTAGTGCTAACACACGCCTTGGCATTCTTTCACTCTTCCCTCTCCTTTCATTATCTCTTCACTACCATTCTGGCCCCCAGCATCCAGTGGTGAAAAATAAAATTTGTAACCCTAGAATTTGACAGCCAGTACATGCTAAGGGCGTGGCAGCGTAAGCAACTGCCAGGGGAGGCATTGAGCGGGAGCTGTGGGAGAAATGGCCCCTAAGCAACTGCCAGGGGAGGCATTGAGCGGGAGCTGTGGGAGAAATGGCCCCTAAGCAACTGCCAGGGGAGGCATTGAGCAGGAGCTGTGGGAGAAATGGCCCCTAAGCAATTGCCAGGGGAGGCATTGAGCGGGAGTTGTGGGAGAAATGGCCTCCTCATCCTTGGGCCTGTGGGGTGAGGGGTGAGTTCTTCAGCAGCGGGGCTGCAGAAGCTAAGGGAATTCAAGATCAAAGCCTAGCTCTAGAGGGAGGCCATTATCCTTGGCGATGTGAGAAGAGAGTACCTCCATCTCTTAGGTGGTTATTCTCATTTGTCAAGTTAAAAGGGCTTCATTTTGTGATGTGCTTTCCCTTGAAGCCTCCAGTCAGAGTTATCAAATTTGCTGTAACTCATAGAATTTTTCCCAGGAAGGTCAACAGAAATTCAAACTACAACCTGTTTCCTCTGTCATTCTCAGGAGCAGCGAGGGGACACAAGGTTTCACTAGCAAGCATGATATGGAGGACTCTCTAGCTCTCCTTGGTACATTGAAAACCACTGGCCTCTGCTTCCTAGACCACTCAGGTCTCTGCAGAGCCTCTTACCCAGCTAGTCCTCCAAAGATGTCCTTGACGTAGGAGTAGTCACCACCAGATTTGGGGATGGTGACTCCGAGTTCAGCATAGCAAAGGGCTCCCACAGCTGTAATAAGGCCCGTCACAATCCAGACGATAAGAGCGAGGCCCACAGAGCCGGCATTCTCCAGCACACCCTTCGGTGAGACGAAGATTCCAGAGCCAATGATGTTCCCTGTATGAGGCACCAAAGGTACCGGAGAGACAGAAGCATCAGCACAGGTGACAAGACTGGCATTTGCAGGGGCAGTCTCATCTCTGATCTGATTCTAAAATACCTTTGGGTTGTGTGAATCACCTTCAGGCAGGTGTATTTAGCAATAATTCTCCATAAAAACAGGAAAGAGAAGCAGCCTGACCAGGCAATGGTGCAGTGAATAGAGCATTGGACTGGGATGCGGAGGACCCAGGTTCGAGACCCTGAGGTCGCCAGCTTGAGTGCGGGCTCATCTGGTTTGAGCAAGGCTCACTGGCTTGAACCCAAGGTCGCTGACTCCAGCAAGGGGTTACTCGGTCTGCTGAAGACCCGCGGTCAAGGCACATATGAGAAATCAATCCATGAACAACTAAGGAGCCACAACAAAGAATTGATGTTTCTCATCTCTCTCCCTTCCTGTCTGTATGTCACTATCGTCCCTCTCTCTGACTCTCTCTGTCTCTGCCACAAAAAAAAAAAAAAAAAGGAAAGAAAGAAAGAAAGAAACAGGAGGGAGAGGCAGACAACAGGCACTTAGAGACCAGGAACATAGCCAGGTACTACATGTCTTCTTTAATCCTTAGGACAAGCCTATGACATCATATATCACTTCTCCCATTACAGAGGAGGAAACTGAGTCTCACAGATACTAAGTACATTGCCCAAGTCCGCACAGTAGTAAGTGCTGACACAGGTATTGAGCCTCAGGACCCTCTGACTGGGCTACACATGGTCCATGCAAGGTGACAAAAGTCTTAAGACTGATTAGAACTAGCAGAATTGGAAAAGTGGGCTGTACTCAGAGACCAGCTACCAGTTAGCTTCAAAAGTGAGCCAAAGGGACAGATTATGGCCACACTTCATGACTGGGAGTTTTCTAGACCCATGAGCATGAACAGCATTCCTGGAAGCTGGCCTCTCCTTGAGACACAACAGCCATACCTTTAGTGAGGAGCAAGAAACAACCACTTCCTGCACATTTGGAAATAGTTTACAGGGCTACAATCTGTGCAAAGCCTATATTCCTCCAAAGGTCATTCTCCTTCATGGTTTCATGTGACCCTCACAACAACCTTAGAAATTCAGGAAGAGGAAGAAACGCAGGTATTTCTCTATTTTACAAACTAAGAAAATGAGAAGGGTTAAATGGCTTTCTCCAAATTCCACAGCTATTGATGGGTAAAATTGGATCTAGAAGTCAGTCTCCTGATGTTTAATCCAGTGCTCTTTCCACTAATCTGCTTCTGCTTCTGTACACGGGAGGCTGAGTTTCTCCTGAGAGATGAGGCTAACTGCAAGGACTGAACAGTTGGCTACTATGATGTATGTATTGGGCAGGGGAGGAGGTGGAGTGTGGGGGAAGAAACTGACATGCTCCTTCCCAAGCTTTCCTTTATCTACTTCTTATGACTTAAGATGAGATCAGGGTCCACTGGACAGGTGCTTTGAAAGCTCTCTTCCAATCCCACCCCAGTTGCACTCCTGAAGGCTTGAGGAAGGAAGCAGAGGTTAGATGGATCCAGGTAGAAATGCAGAGCTGGATGGAGTATTTTGAAGCCAGTTGGATTTGACAGTGTTCTGAGGACAGCTCAGCTTCCCACCATATCTCTTTAGTGTATTTGAAATTAGAGCTGGGCAAAACAAGATGCAGAATATAGAATTTTGCACTCAGCTTTCAAAAACAGTTTTTCAGACCTCAGCCATAACACAAGTCAATCCAGTCCTGAAATTTACTTCTAAACCAAAATGCAATATTTTTTTTTTTTTTTTTTTTTTTTCTCTGAAGCTGGAAACAGGGAGAGACAGTCAGACAGACTCCCGCATGCGCCCGACCGGGATCCACCCGGCACGCCCACCATGGGGCGATGCTCTGCCCACCAGGGGGCGATGCTCTGCCCATCCTGGGCTTTGCCATGTTGCGACCAGAGCCACTCTAGCGCCTGAGGCAGAGGCCACAGAGCCATCCCCAGCGCCCGGGCCATCTTTGCTCCAATGGAGCCTTGGCTGCGGGAGGGGAAGAGAGAGACAGAGAGGAAGGCGCGGCGGAGGGGTGGAGAAGCAAATGGGCGCTTCTCCTATGTGCCCTGGCCGGGAATCGAACCTGGGTCCTCCGCACGCTAGGCCGACGCTCTACCGCTGAGCCAACCAGCCAGGGCCAAAATGCAATATTTAATCCTAGGTCATGCATACAGTTATTTCAGCCAGAGGAGAAGAGAAGAGAATATTTACATTTTAAAATCAATAAAATCCTATTCTTCTGGGATGCAAAATAAGCTGCCTATTTTCAAACAAAAAAGTTGCAGTGTGAAATGAGTAGTGGGAGAGGGAAGGGGTCTAGACGTCTCCATATGTACTTTGCATGAGTATTGTGTTAGAGGAGACGAAGAGGCACTAGTATTCCAGGACTCAAGACACTGTCACTTTGTCAAGTGACCCTTCAAATGCCAAACTGTGCTGAGAACAAGTGATGAAAGATGATAGTAAATTCCTTGCCTAGCAAGTATTTATCAGAAGAACGACCTATAAAGCTTTTAAAGCCAGCCAAGAAGAGAGTAATACAACTAGGGTTAAAAAGCTTGCTCAAGAGGTTGAAAAGCAATCGGTACAGGAGAAAAACAAGGTTTGACTTTGGTCTTTAAGGTGTGAAAGGGAGGTTGGGGAACAACTAGGTGTTCCTCAGAGCCAGGAATGGCTGCTGAGTCACAAGGGGGAAGTGGAAATGGATGTTATTGAAAAGATCCCATCTTCTCAAGAATAAAGTAATGCCTACTATATCAATTTTTAGTTTGATTACTTGATTAATATTTATCTCCCCCACTAGACTGTAAGCGCCAAGAGAATAGGAACTATATTACTTCCCCTAACCTATGAAGTGTCACATGATAGACACTCTATAAATGCTTACCAAATGAAAGATGTTTGGCATCAATCTAGAACTTATCTGCACAGAGCAATTTAATATACCTAATATACCTGTTTTTTTGGAACTTCCAAATCCTGTGAAATATGTCACATGTATATTGCAGGTAAATGAGTAAAGCAACTCAGTTATTTCACCGCTGAGGAGTGTAGACTGGCTATTTGTGCCACCTCCAATTTGTAGGGGAAGAACTTAGGGCAACTATAACCCCATTTTCCAAATAGGGAAAATGAGGGAGGTATTATTATCCTTGTCTTATGGGTGAAGAAACTGAGCTTCAGGTCTGATCTGTGGTGGCGCAGTGGATAAAGCGTCGACCTGAAACACTGAGGTCGCCGGTTTGAAACCCTGGGCTTGCCCGGTCAAGGCACATATGGGAGTTGATGCTCCTGTTCCTCCCCCCTTCTCTCTCTCTTTCTCTACCCTCTCTAAATTTAATAAATAAAATCATTAAAAAAAAGAAAAGAAAAGAAACTGAGATTCAGAGAGGTAGTTATTTGCCTAAATCATAGGGTGAGTTAAACAGGATCAAATCCTAAATCTCTGTCACAGTTTCAAGTTTTTCCTTGAAAATAGTTTTACATGCTCCACTCTATAGACAATGGGAATGGTTCACAGAGATGCTTATTAAAAAATTGGAACATAGATCTGATTCTTTCCTTCTATTGCAGTATCACCTTCAATGGTGATTTACAAAACATTCACATCCATTACTTTACTTGATTCTCATAACTACTTTCTTAGGTGCATAGGTCAGGTACTATCATTCTTGTTTACCTTAGCAAAGGCTGAGGCTCAAAGAGGGGAGGAGACTTGATCTAAGTCACATACTGCATATGTAGAAAGCCTGGACGAGAGGCCAAGGCTTTGGATTTCTGGCCCAGGATTTCCTCAATTATCCCATTCTGCCACTCCTCTAGAAATTGCACAATCCACACTTTAGCTGCAGGGCTTTTAAACTTGGACACTGTTTAAATGAGACTTTTCTAGAGTGGCTCTGAAAAAGGAAAACCGGGAGAAGGCTTCCACTTAGACTGAACCTTTTTTTTTTTTTTAACAGAGACAGAAAAAGTCAGAGAGAGGGATAGACAGACAGGAATGCAGAGAGATGAGAAGTATCAATTATCAGTTTTTCGCTGTGGCACTTTAGTTGTTCATTGATTGCTTTCTCATATGTGCCTTGACTGTGGGCCTTCAGCAGACCGAGTAACCCCTTGCTTGAGCCAGCAACCTTGGGTCCAAGCTGGTGAGCTTTGCTCAAACCAGATGAGCCCGCACTCAAGCTGGCGACCTCGGGGTCTCAAACCTGGGTCCTCTGCATCCCAATCCGACTCTGTATCCACTGCGCCACCGCCTGGTCAGGCCTGAACCTCTCTTGATGAAAGGCTGGAAGAAAGTTGGTTAAGGCAGGACTTTTTTTCTCCATTGTTTTACTCTTAGTCTCATTATCTATAAATGAGTCTGACCAGTGGTGGGCAGTGGATAGAATGTCAACCTGAGACACTGAGGTTCCAGGTTTGAAACCCCAAGGTTGCCGGCTTGAGTGCCATTTCATCCAGCTTGAATGTGGGTTCACTGATATGATCCTATGATGACTGGCTTGAGACCAAAGGTCTCTGGCTTGAAGCCCAAGGTCTCTGGCTTGAAGCCTGAGGTCCCTGGCTTGAGCAAGGGGTCACTGGCTTGGCTGGAGTACCCCTTTCCAGGCACGTATGAGAAGCAAACAATGAAGAACTAAAGTGATGCAGCCATGAGCTGACACTTCTTATCTTTCTTCCTTCTTGTCTCTTTCTTATTAAAAAAAAAAAAAGAGGCCTGACCAGGTGGTGGTGCAGTGGATAGAGCATCAGACTGGGATGCGGAGGACCCAGGTTCAAGACCCTGAAGTCGCCAGCTTGAGCGCGGGCTCATCTGGTTTGAGCAAAAGCTCACCAGCTTGAACCCAAGGTCGCTGGCTTGACAAGGGGTTACTTGGTCTGCTGAAGGCCTGTGGTCAGGGCACATATGAGAAAGCAATCAATGAACAACTAGGGTGTCGCAACGAAAAACTGATGATTGATGCTTCTCATCTCTCTCCGTTCCTGTCTGTCTGTCCCTATCTATCCCTCTCTTAGACTCTCTCTCTCTCTCTCTCTCTGTCTCTGTAAAAAAAAAAAAAAGAGGAAAAAAAAAGAATGAGATGCCCACTCATCTGGTACAGCCAAAGTACAGAAGGTCGGGGTTTCAAACCTTTCTTTCATTCATGCCAATTAATAAAATAGCCATCTTATCATACAGATATTCTCTAGTGAAAAATGAGTCCTAGGATGCATGGACAATGAGGTTTTGCTTGGCTTATTCTGTCAAAAAAAAAAAAAAAAATCCAAGGAAATCACTCTATTAAAAGGGGGCCAATTTGTATCAGTGGGCAAGTCTTCACTAGAAAAATTGCTGAATTTAGAAAAATCTGCATTTGCTATAAATAACCATTAACTTCCTTACCTGTGGGCCAATACCCATGTGACATGTGACTCCTATTAAAAGCTTTATTCACATCCAGACCTGTCCACACTGGAATGCTGTAGCCATCAAAGAGTTTCCTAGGACATAGAATTATAGACTTCTAATGCCAAACAGACCCTCAGATTCGAAAGACCTTGTGGCCTTTCGTACAAACTCATGGTAGTCTTGAAACCTAGCCAGAGCTCCTTCCGGGGCTTGGAGGTTCTGTCCATTTCCATGATTTCCAGAGAAAGCTGAAGTGAACCTTCTTTGTGTTTCTCCCATAAAATGGCTGGGGGGAATCTCAGGATTTTCAGGACTGAGGGAACAGTGTGGAAGCAGAGCCTAGTAGGTTGAGGCCGGGCTTTGATCCTCACGGCAGGCCTGGAAGCTCACCATGCCTCTCACCTTGTATGTTTCCATCGGGACTGTACAAACAGCTTCCTTAGGGTGGGAGCAGGTCAAGATTCTGACACGTGGCCCTGGCTGCTTGGCTCAGCGATAGAGAATCGGCCCGGCTGTGGAAGTCCCGGGTTTGATTCCTGGTCAGGGCACACAGGAGAAGCAACCATCTGCTTCTCCACCCCTCCCCCTTCTCTCTTTCTCCTCCCCTCCTGCAGCCATGGCTGGAATGGTTCGAGCAATTTGGCCCTAGCTGCTGAAGATGGCTCAATGGCTTCTGCCTCAGGTGCTGAAATAGCTTGATTGCCAATTACAAGCAATAGAGCAGCAGCCCCAGATGGGAAGAGCATGGCCCTGCAGGGGTCTCCAAACTTTTTACACAGGGGGCCAGTTCACTGTCCCTCAGACCGTTGGAGGGCCAGACTATAAAAAAAAACTATGAACAAATCCCTATGCACACTGCACATATCTTATTTTAAAATAAAAAAACAGCCTGACCAGGTGGTGGCACAGTGGATAGAGCGTCGGACTGGGATGCGGAAGGACCCAGGTTTGAGACCCCGAGGTCGCCAGCTTGAGCGCGGGCTCATCTGGCTTGAGCAAAGAGCTCACCAGCTTGGATCCAAGGTCGCTGGCTCCAGCAGGGGGTTACTCGGTCTGCTGAAGGCCCATGGTCAAGGCACATGTGAGAAAGCAATCAATGAACAACTAAGAACGCGCAACGAGAAACTGATGATTGATGCTTCTCATCTCTCTCCGTTCCTGTCTGTCTGTCCCTGTCTATCTCTGCCTCTGTAAAATAAATAAATAAATAAATAAATAAATAAAAAATAAAAAAACAAAACGGGAACAAATACAATACTTAAAATAAAGAACAAGTAAATTTAAATCAACAAACTGACCAGTATTTCAATGGGAACTATGCACCTCTCACTAACCACCAATGAAAGAGGTGCCCCTTCCAGAAGTGCAGCGGTGGCCGGATAAATGGCCTCAGGGGGCCGCATGCGGGGCCAGTAGTTTGGGGACCCCTGCTGTAGGGGGTTTACTGGGTGGATCCCGGGTGGGGCACATGCAGAAGTCTGTCTCTGCCTCCCTGCCTCCCTGCCTCTCACTTAATTTAAAAAAGAAAAAGACTTTACCTATGCCCTGGGAGTTGCCATCTACCAGAACACAGACGTGGAACATGCTGCAGGACTCTGCTGTCTGGGATTTCTTACTGAAGAGTGGAAAGGACACTAGACTTAGAGTCGGGGGAGCCACTGAGTCCAAGTGACCTGAGTTTTTCTGAAAGACCCTTCCTTCATCTGCTAAATGAGGATAATTGTTCCTGTCCTACCTACCTCTCAGGGTTGTGGTGATCAAAGATCACATGTGTGTGGGAGCACTTTTTATTCTGTAAAATGCTGGCACATATAAGGAAATGCTAGGGTTTATAGCAGTAGGAATAGAGACCATCCCTAGAAGAATCTGAGGCTTGGCTTCAATTTAGCACTGCAGCGCCAAGATCATGAAGTAGTTTCTGAGTCATTTGTCTGCTTGTCTAGGTGTAATTTTTAGATGCCTCAGGTGGGCGGCCAACAGGTAATTGCATCTCGAAGAGTAGTTATTAAGTACCCACTCTGTACATGCTTGCTTTAAAAGGTAATTGGGAAGCACTTGTTCACATCTGGAATTTTAACAAAACAGAGAGAGCCAACCACCATCCACCAGCTACTGAAATACAGGTATCTGGCCTGAGGGGCTAAGAGTGCTGAGTCTTCAAACATGCCCATTAAAGGTTTACATCTGGCTTCTAGCATCTCCATGTCTGGTTAGGGAACCAGGCAACAACAGTCTTTGTCTACCTTAGTGGTTCTCAGCCAGGGGTATTCTGCACCATTATCCCACCTGCATGTGATAGTTGGCAGTGTCTGGAGACACTTCTGGTTGTTGCTACTGGAAGCTAGTGGGTAGAGGCCAGAGATGCTGCTAAACATCCTATTATGCAGTTGAGAAACCCTGCTCCACCTTCATGCCTCAATGTCATCTTCTGGATAATCCCTAAAGTTTTTTTGCTCAAACCAGATGAGCCATAAATTTTGATGATGCAGGTGTTTGTTTTTTAAGCCAAGCACAAAAACTTATTATTCATAGAAATGACTTTTTTTTTTAAACAGCACTTTTTTTTAAAGATTTTATTTATTTATTTTAGACAGAGAGAGAAAAGGGGGGAGGAGCAGAAAGCATCAACTTCCTTATGTGCCTTGACCAGGCAAGCCCAGAGTACCGAACTGGCAACCTCAGCATTCCAGGTCGACGCTTTATCCACTGCACCACCACAGGTCAGGCAGAAATGACTCGTTTTTAAGCTAAATATTTTTTGAGAGTGAGAGAGCAAGAGAAAGAAAGGGAGGGAGAGAGAGGCAAGAAGAGAGAGAGATGAGAAGCATCAACCCAAGAGAAAGAAAGGGAGGGAGAGAGAGGCAAGAAGAGAGAGAGATGAGAAGCATCAATTAAAGTAGTTGTGTTACTTTAATTGTTAATTGATTGCTTCTCATAAATGCCTTGAGCAGGGGACTCAAGTTGAGCCAGTGACCCCTTGCTCAAGCTAGTGACCTTGGGCTCAAGCCAGTGACCTTGGGCTTCAAGCCAGTTACTATGGGATCATTTCAGTGATCTCAAGGTCAAGCCAGGGACCTTGTGCTCAAGCCAGTGAGCCTGTGCTCAAGCTGGATGAGCCCGTGCTCAAGCCAGCTACCTCAGAGTTTCAAACCTGGGACCTCAGCATTCCAGGATGACACTCTATCCATTGTGCCACCACAGGTCAGGCTAATTTTTTTTTTACTGTGGTAAAACAAAGAACATTAGATTTACATGTCTTAGACGTGTTTAAGTGTACAGTTCAGTAGCATTAAGTATATTCACATTGTTTTTGAATGACTACTATTATTCAATAAATACTTTCTAAGCACATACTACGTGCCAGGCTGAATATGTGTGGATGTGAAAATGAGTAAGACTGAGTCCCTGCCATCAAAGAATTGTGTGGAGATGTGAAGACATGCAGGTGGAGCCTGACCAGGTGGTGGCGCAGTGGACAGAGCGTCAGACTGGGATGCGGAAGGACCCAGGTTCGAGACCCCGAGGTCGCCAGCTTGAGCGTGGGCTCATCTGGTTTGAGCAAAAGCTCATCAGCTTGGACCCAAGGTCCCTGGCTCAAGCAAGGGGTTACTTGGTCTGCTGAAGGCCCGCGGTCAAGGCACATATGTGAAAACAATCAATGAACAACTAAGGTGTAGCAAAGCGCAATGAAAAACTAATGATTGATGCTTCTCATCTCTCCATTCCTGTCTGTCTGTCCCTGTCTATCCCTCTCTCTGACTCTCTCTCTCTGTCTCTGTTAAAAACAATTTAAAAAAAAAAACATGCAGGTGGACACAGAGCTGACAATACCAGACAGAGCAGAAGTTGCATGAGTGCTATTGCAATGCAAAATATGATAAGACATTGTATTAGGGATGGAAAAAGTCGCTGGATGGTCTATTTACAAAAAGTGTCCTGGAAGAAGAGAACCATAAGACGGATGCTGAAGAGTAAGCTGACTCAAATCAGCGGAGAGAAAAGGAAAAGCATTGGCTGGTTTATAAGCAGGCCAGACTTGGGCTAAACTGGCCAGTTTTCATCACCTGGTCAGTCTAATTTTTGAATCAAAATTAGTGAGTGTGTGTTTGTGTTGGGGTAGGAGGGTAAGTGGGGGGTATGGTGGAGGATGAGCTTAAGGAGAGAAAAAAAACTAATATTTATTGAACATGTACCATAGGACACCAGCTTTATTTTAATACTCCACAAGAAGCTTCCACTGACCTGTGGTGGCGCAGTAGATAAAGCCTCGACCTGTAATGCTGAGGTTGGCGGTTCAAAACCCTGGACTTGCCCTGGCCGGTTGGCTCAGCGGTAGAGCATCGGCCTGGCATGCAGGAGTCCCGGGTTCGATTCCCGGCCAGGGCACACAAGAGAAGCGCCCATTTGCTTCTCCACCCCTCCTCCTCTCCTTCCTCTCTGTCTCTCTCTTCCCCTCCCGCAGCTGAGGCTCCACTGGAGCAAATATGGCCCAGGCGCTGAGGATGGCTCTGTGGCCTCTGCCTCAGGCGCTAGAATGGCTCTGGATGCAACAGAGCAACGCCCCAGATGGGCAGAGCATCGCCCCTTGGTGGGCATGCCGGGTGGATCCCAGTCGGGCGCATGCGGGAGTCTGTCTGACTGCCTCCCTGTTTCCAGCTTCAGAAAAATGAAAAACAAACAAACAAACAAAAAAAAACCCTGGACTTGTCTGGTCAAGGCACATATGGGAGTTGATGTTTCCCCCACACACACCAAATTAATAAAACTTTTTTAAAAAAAGAAACTTCCATTTACAGGCAAGTACACTGATAATTAAATTGTTCCAAGTTAAGCTTGTAAATAGGGAAGCAGTTTGCAAATCCAGTACTCTCTCCAAAGCCTTTTCTCCTCTGCCGTGTTAGGGATGGTTCCTCCCTTTCCCAGCACACTGACACACAGTCATGGAAAAAATTATTTTATTGCTTTCTACCACCAGCATCAGGGCCCACTTAATAAATGCCTTTTTTCCCTAAGGCAACCTGACCTGCTTGCATCAGTTGCTTACTAACCCCCATGCAGAACTGTACTCTAAAGAAGCAGCTAAAGCATTTATGCATTTCAAAGATGTACAGACAGGTACCTTTAAAATCTATATATAGTCAAGGAAAGTACAGTAGTAATTCTGTAGCAATGGTACTCTCTCTGGTTAACCTGCCTTCACAACGTGCAGCACAGTGCGAGGTTGCCCTGAACACTTCAGGCATGTTTTGAAACCCTCTCCCTGGAAGTCACTGCTAATGCTGAGAATATTTAAAGCAGAGTGCAAACCAATGGGAAGACTCGTGACTGTGACAAAGGATGAGGGAGGAAATGTAATCGATAAAGCTTTTTGACTCACACTTTCTTTCTTCTATAAATAAGATAGCTTAAAATAGATTTGAGGGATAATTTTGCTTCTTAGAAATAAAATTCACCAGTGCTCACCACAGGGCCTACCAGATAATCTCAATAAGGATTTGTTGCATGTGAAACTGTGAACAGATCCTGAATCCTATGATCAGCAGCCCCCACCCCTGTGCCAGGGAACAGTCTGTAATTTGCCTTTTCCAGATCTCCAGGGAGAAGGGACTGGAGCCTGGGGGTGACTCCTCTGTTGGTAGGTTCTGAGAGGGGAGCAAGGCGTGCGTGGTCCTTCTTGCTCTGTATGCTCAGCTGGGAGTTAAAAATTTGGAATAGAACAGTTTCTAGGCCCCTGGGCTTCTGAATTGTTTTCAGTAACTCAGAATATATTCTTGGGATTATCTGCTCATACCTGCTTTTTTGTTTTGTTTTTTTAAACACCCCCTCACCACCTCAAACAGTAACGATAGAAATTCCTGAGGCATTTCTTTGTAGGCAACCATGCTGCTGGATTAGCCCTCAGAGGAAAGCAGAAAACCTTGGTAGCCAGGCAACTTGAGCAGCCCCAACTAGTCTGCCATATACCTCCACACTGCTTTAAGCAATTTAGAAAAGTAATACACTATATGGTGCGGGCCTCTCCGAGAAGGTCATCTGATCTGGGTCCAGGTGTTTGGGTTGTTCTAAATAAAATAGGCTGTTTGGTTCTGTTTCTTAGAATATTTACCTGCTGCATTGCTATTTTCTTTTTTAAATTTTATTTTATTTATTGATTTGAGAGAGAGAGAAATATCAATTTGTTCCATTTATTTATGCATTCATTGGTTGCTTGTTGTATGTACTCTGACTGGGAATCAAACCGGCAACCTTGGTATCAGGACAATGCTCTAACTAACTGAGCTACTTGACCAGGCCTGGATTCCTATTTTCTTTCCCCAACCCTAATCATGTCCTGCTAGTCACTCAACTGTATAATTCTGCTCTTCAAGAGAACATACTGTAGCCCTGCCAGTAGCAGGCTCAACCAGATTGACCTTGAGTTCCCTAGTTGCTCGAGGCAAGAAGCATGCAACAAAATCCTTGGTCCCTGCCACCTTGAGCTCCATATGCTGTGGAGCATTTTGATTAAGCCCAGTTGCCTCAGAGTTCAATGACATGGGTGAGAATCCTGGCTCTGCCATTGCCCAATGACTTATTTACTCAAATCCTTCCTTTTTACAACAGTTATTTCATGGGATTAGATGAGAATATTTATAAAGCATTGATCAGGTACCATATGTCTGGTGCATAATAGTGCTCAGTGAATGGTAGCTACTTATTATTATTATTATTATTATGCCGCTGGGTATAGCCTTTTTCTGTCCCCCAAGATGTGTTTGTTTTGATAAGCCTCCTAGTTGGCTTCTGTCTCAAAGGTCTTTCTTTCTTTCTTTCTTTCTTTCCTTTCTTTCTTTCTTTCTTTCTTTCTTTCTTTCTTTCTTTCTTTCTTTCTTTTTATTTATTTTTATTTTTTTCAGAGACAGAGAGAGAGTCAGAGAGAGGGATAGACAGGGACGGAGAGATGAGAAGCATCAATCATTAGTTTTTCATTGCGCATAGCAACACCTTAGTTGTTCATTGATTGCTTTCTCATATGTGCCTTGACTGCGGGCCTTCAGCAGACCGAGTAACCCCTTGCTGGAGCCAGTGACCTTGGGTCCAAGCTGGTGAGCTTTTTGCTTAAACCAGATGAGCCCGTGCTCAAGCTGGCGACCTCGGGGTCTTGAACCTAGGTCCTCGGCATCCCAGTCCAATGCTCTATCCACTGCGCCACTGCCTGGTCAGGCTCTTTCTTCCTTTTTTATAGACCAATGGTTCTCAACCTGTGGGTCACAACCCCGGTGGGGGTTGAACAACCAAAACACAGGGGTTGCTTAAAGCCATCGGAAATACATATTTTATTTAAAAATGTATTGTATAATAAATATGTATTTTCCGACGGCTTTAGGCGACCCCTGTGTTTTGGTCGTTGGACCCCGCCGGGGGTCGCGACCCACAGGTTGAGAACCGCTGTTATAGACAGAGACAGAAAGAAAGATGAGAAGCATCAACTCGTAGTTGCTTCATTCACTTTAGTTGTTCATTGATTGCTTCTCATAAGTGCCTTAATGGGTTTGATGGGTTAGGGGCACTGGGCTGGACAGGTGCTCAAGCCGCGCCGTGATCCCTTGCTCAAGCCAACGACCTTGGGCTTCAAGCCAGCAACCTTTGGGCTCAAGCCAAAGACCCTGGGATCATGTTGATGAACCCACGCTTAAGCTGGCAACCCCATGCTCAAGCTGGTGGGCCCGCACTCAAGCCGGCAACCTCAGGGTTTCTAGTCTGGGTCCTCAGTGTCCCACGGTGAGGCTCAGTCCACTACACCACCATCGGTCAGGCCTCTCTCAGAGTTTTCTTTAAAAACAATGAGAGTTTTAAACATGTTTTCAACCTGAATGAACCAAATCCTAATCTCTCCATGTACAAAAAAAATAATTGAAGTACAAACTCAAGAAGCAGTTTTCACACTCCATCCCACTGGTTTATACCCAATAGATATTTCGGGGATTAGAAAGCAAATATATCCTATTAGAGACTACAGTGTAAAATCTTTTAAAGTGGTATAAAACACATGAGCCTGAAAATCTTTTAGGTTTGAAAATTTTTCAAAATTAGACCAGTGCCATTTAGTATAGTTATAACTACAGCCACACTTCTTTGTTGACAAATAGCCTTATAAAAGTTTTTCCCCAAATTCTTCAGTATCAGATATCCCTGATCTTTTTGGACTCCAGGCTCCAAGTAGTGGTGCTCTATTGCCCACTCCTCCACATCACATACATCAGCCTCCCTCTCTCCTCTCTCCAATGGAAAATGGCCAAGAGCTTTGGTCATTGAGTCATACCGAATCAGTAATCAGTTGTGTGATGTTGGGCAAATTATCAGTTCTGTGACTCAACCTCCCCATCAACCTCAGCATTTCCAGGTTGACACTTTATCCACTGCGCCACCACAGGTCAGGCTATTATTTCGTGCATTTAAAACTTAAATAAGAACAATAAAAGAGGTACACAAAACTAGATTGTTATAAGAATTTTAAAACATTAATGAAAAAATATTAAATAACACCTGACAAAAAACAATAAGATATTTAAGATATTTCCATATTGCTTCTTGATTGGCATCCTCACTTGCAATTTTTTTTAGTAATTTTATTTTTAATGGGGCGACATCAGTAAATTAGGATACATATATTCAAAGATAACAAGTCCAGGTTATCTTGTCGTTCACTTATGTTGCATACCCATCACCCAAAGTCAGATTGTCCTCTGTCACCTTCTATCTAGTTTTCTTTGTGCTTCACTTGCAATTTTTTTCACCTATGGACGGAATGAACATTACCATGGGCTCTTAGAATATGCTATTGTGCAATGAATGTTAAAAAAGATTAAGGACCGCAAATTTGTGATTTCTTTTTTTTTTTTTTTTATTGATTTTTTAGAGAGAGAGGAGTGAGAGAGAGAGAAGAGGGAGGAGCAGGAAGCATCAACTCCCATATGTGCCTTGACCAGGCAAGCCCAAGGTTTCGAACCGGCGACCTCAGTGTTCCAGGTCGACGCTTTATCCCACTGCGCCACCACAGGTCAGGCTCTTTTTTTTTTTATAAAGATTTTATTTATTCATTATAGAGAAGGAAGAGAGAGAGAGAGAAGGGGGGAGGAGCATAAAGCATCAACTCCCATATGTGCCTTGACCAGGCAAGCCCAGGGTTTTGAACCGGCAACCTCAGCGTTTCCAGGTTGACACTTTATCCACTGCGCCACCACAGGTCAGGCAAATTTGTGATTTCCACATTGGGTGGCTACCCAGGTGCCCACCTTAGAGAGAATCCTGATTACAAGTGCCATTTTACAACAGGTTCGCCAAACTCAACAAAATATTAGGTATCAGTTCTGCCGAAATGGTGTGAACCAGCTGAATCCCACCACCAAGATAGTTGTAATATCTACTTCTTAGGGATTGTGGTCAGGATCAAGTAAGGTAATATAAATAAGGAATTTATAGCACAGGAAGTGGCATTTAGTTAGAGCTCTAAAAGTATTGTTTCTAAACATCTTTTTTAGTTGGGAGACAGTGGTCAAGTAGCTAGACCTGCACCCAGTATTGCTCTGCAGCAGATAGATCAAGTTCCCCCATAAGCACACATTGTGCTAAAAAGAAAACAGTCTGACATAGTATGAATATTTTTCTTTAGGTTCTGAAGCTCGTCTGGTGCCTTCAGACCTAGATTCTAGGAATGTACCTAAATATGTCATTGGTATAAAATGACCTAAACAGCCAGGATCTCTGGGCCTCTCTTCCACGGTTGAGAAGACTGCTGGTCCATAGAGAAATGGTGTGTATGTGAGTGTTAATGGGAGTGTGTTCTGTGCTGGCTAGATCCTAGTAGCTGAGCTGACACACCTCAGGATCCCCTGGACCCAGGTTTTCCTGCAATTGCACCAGAAATACTACCTTCTTCCACCTCTGCAGATTGCCCAACTTCCCTTTGATTTGGGACCCTTCCTTGCTGGGAATTCTGCTTCATGTATAAAAATGAATAAGGACTTGTTCCCAGGATCAAAATAAAAACACCCCTTTCAAGATATAAAAACAGAAATAGCAGAGAATAATGCTTAAGAGTTTGATTCAGTTTTCAGACAAATTCTAAGTTTGAATCTTGGCTTCCATACTTTTCAGCTGTGTGATCTTCACCTATTGTTTATCCCTCTGAGCCTCTATTTCCTTATCTGGAGGAAGGGTTAATAAGTGTCTACCCATGGGGTTATTGTGAGGGATAAATAAGATAATGTACACTAGGTAAGTGTACGAGTTTCTAGCATATAATAAGTGTTTTATAATGATAACGATTAAGAGTAAGTAGCTTTAGTATCATTTATAAGTGGACTTTGCTGCTCCTTCACATTCTTTTTACATTTTGGTGGGACTTCACATTCATGGAGAAATCTAAGTTCATTAGTTGCCAACATGTTTCCTTAGCCAGTTATATGGAGAGCAATAGCCTGTTTAGCTTAGGGCAAAGGGGATGTTAAAGAATAAAAACAGAACACCCTAATTGTCCAGGTTGATGAAATTATTCTTAGCTTAAAGTTTTTCAAGCCAGTTTCCCAACAGCTCCTCAGATAAACACTTCTTATTACTACTGTCTTCGGACTTTTGTCCAAGAGTCAATTACATTCAGATTAAATTCAGCAATCATTTGCATAATTGTTCCACGTCAGGCACTCTGCTAAGGCTAAAGACTCAGAGGTATATAAGACATTTTTTTTCTCTCAAGGAAATAACAGTTCAGTTATTGCCCTTTTACTTACAAAATCTCCCCAAATCATCTTCTCTATTCCATCTTTTTTCGCATCCTTCAAAATGCTTCCTAATCTAGTTCTGGGTGAGAACCTCTCTCTGTGCTTCCCACTATTTGCCTTCCTTCATCTCTTACATAACTCAATCATCTCATGCATTTTCAGTTTTCTCTGTTTAATGCATATGAATTTCATCTCCCCAATTAGATTATAAGGAACTCTAGGGCATGAGTCTTCTATTAGTTCATTTTATATTCTTTAGCACCTGTCATTCTGTTATTTCTACTTTAGATCCTCAATGATGATTGTGAATGAAGTTTTTTTATAAATAAATTTTTATTAATTTTAATGAGGTGATATCAATAAATCAAGGTACATATATTCAAAGAAAACATGTCCAGGTTATCTTGTCATTCAATTATGTTGCATACCCATCACCCAAAGTCAGATTGTCCTCTGTCACCTTCTATCTAGTTTTCTTTGTGCCCCTCCTGTGAATGAAGTTTTATGAGCTTATATGAAATATAGTTTCACTTATCCCTCTAAGTCAATTGGGTATGAAATAGAGAGACCTGGGGCAATTGCTACTTTCCCATGCCACATCATCTGATTCTCTTAGGCAACTTCCTTTTTCTTTTTGCCTTCTAATTCTATTTCTTCTATAGTGCTGACATCGAACACCAGATCACTGAAATTTGTGGAGAAAATGCCATTTCTATTTTTTGCATTTGGTCTTCAAGAAACTTGAATCACTATCATCTACTCAGAAACTCCTCAAGAAAACAAAGCAGCTGCTCAGCACATTTGTAACTCAACAGCCACGCAAGAGGGGAAGCAGAAAGGATTTTTTTGCCCCCATATCATCCTAAAGGGGAAATTTATAGCTGATCCTAACTTAAATGTAAACTAGTGCCTAGTAACTACAAAAATTCTCCCACTTTGGAAAAATATCCTGAGTTCTCTGAAATCACATATTTCGGATCTCTTTTCACCACAGTGCCATCCATGACATTGTGGACAAGTCAACAGTAACATTCACGCAACTTGTACTTTTTATACCTGAACACTCCCATTTCTTCATAATCTTAGAAAAATGTTAAAGAGACAAACCAACCTCAGTATAAAAGAAAATATCCTCTACGTTTGCAAACCTGCATATATGTAGGAGGGATGAGTAAAGCTGATGCAGGAAGGCCCTGGCTGGATAGCTCAATTGGTTAGTGTGTCATCCTGATACATCAAAGCTGCAGGTTCAATTCCCTGATCAAGGCACATACAAGAATCAATCAATGAACAGATAGGTGGAACAATAAAACCAATATTTCTCTCTCTCTTTTTATTTATTCATTTTAGAGAGAGGAAAGAGGAAGAAAGAGAAGGGGTGAGGAGCAAGAAGTATCAACTCCCATATTGCCTTGATCTGTCAAGCCTGGGGTTTCAAACTGGCGACCTCTGTGTTCCAGGTTGACCCTTTATCCACTGCGCCACCACAGGTCAGGCACTCTCTCTCAAAAATCAATTAATTAAAACAATTTTTTTAAAAGCTGAAGCAGGAAGAAGGCAGTTGTGCTTGTGTGCATGTGAGTGTGCACATCTGTGTATAAATCAGAACCTTCTTAAAGGAAGGAAAATGCTTAATCCTATCAGTCAAACTAGTGAAAGAGGTAACAGGCACTGGGCTATTTATAGATCTTAAATTGGCATATGCTGTACATATTTTGCTGATCTCATTTTTTAGAGCAATTGGGATGAAGGAGCGAAAAAGAAAGGGTAAAGAGAGATTCAGATCATGAGTATAATTTATTTTTTAGATTTTATTTATTGAATTTAGAGAGAGAGAGAGGAGGAGGAGGCGGGGAGCAGGAAGCATCAACGCATCAATTTATAGTAGCTGCTTCTCATATGTGCCTTGACTGGGCAAGCCCAGGGTTTCAAACTGGCGACCTCAGCATTCCAGGTCAATGCTTTATCCACTGGGCCACCACAGGTCAGGCATGATTATAATTTTTTAAATAACATTACTTAATTAGATAAAGTGGGATTCTATTTTGAAAACAGGGTAGAGATAACATTATCATTGAAGTCTGGGTGTAGAGGCGAAGAGGATTATCTGAATACTGTACTGATTTTATTTGATTTCAAGAGTGTCTCCAGTGTCACTATTGCACAGGTGCCCAAAATGTCTCTATGTTACCACATGGACTATCCGGTCATCCAGAGAAACTGGTTTGTGAACACCAAAAAACAATAAGCCTTCAAAAAGAACTCTGGAGAGAGATGACACAGAAGCATAACCAGCATGTCTGTCCTGTAACCCTTTCCATGGGGAGAAAGTAAAGCCCTCTGCCAAAGACAACATGAGAAACTCTGAACCTCTGAAGTGAGGACAGTAATGTGCCATTGTCCATCCATCCCCAGAGCCTCTCTGGAAAGGGGAGGATGTATTTTCTACAGATGAAACCATATTTGGGACTTCCTGCTGAGTGGAGTACACCATGGGGGTTGGAGTGGCCTGCACTGACACTCTCAGGGACACCCAAGCTCTCTCAGCTTCAAAGCCTCTTAACCAGGACACACTTTATCCATCTATTCCTCGGTGACTGCACGTTCAAGTTACTCCCAGTTCCCTTTGAGAACTTCGCAGGGTTATTAAGAAACAAGGGGACTTCACTAGGCAACTAGAGAAAGTGCAAACTGTATATTTATAAAAAGGCACAATGTGTCTCCTCTTCTGTAATTGATTTCCTTATCTGTAAAATGGGAATAAGAGCCCTGTTACATTCACACTTATTTCAAAAAGTGCTGCCTAAGGTGGAAAAGCTATAGAAGAGCAAGGTATTATTTTTGCCATTGTAGCTATTTTATTATTATTATTACATTTTTTTTAGTGTGAGAGAAAGAGAGAGAGGAAGAGGGAAAAATTAGAAACGTCAACTCATAGTTGCAGCACCTTAGTTGTTCATTGATTGCTTCTCATACTTCCTTGACTGGGGAGCCCAAGCCAAGCCAGTGACCCCTTGCTCAAGCCAGCGACCTTGGGAGTCAAGCCAGTGATCTTTGGGCTTAAGCCAGAAACCATGTGATCATGTCGATGATTCCACAATCAAGCCAGCAACTCGCACTCAAGCTGGTGAGCCTGCGCTCAAGCTCAAGCTGGATCAAACCATGCTCAAACTGATGGCCTTGGGGTTTCGAACCTGGGACCTCAGCGTTCCAGATCAATGGTCTATCCACTGCACCACCACCGGTCAGGCTGTAGCTATTTTTATTATTATACATTCTCTAGGCCCATAGTCTTATATAACACAAAACAACAAATCTACTAAACATGTCTCAAGAGCTAGTTCAGAGTCTGCTGAGATGGCTGCATAAAAACTTTTTTAAATTTAGGTTTCCTAGCCCCACCTTAAGCCTGCTGACTCAGAACCAAAGGCCTATATTTTTTCAACAAGCTCCCAGGCAATGCTGATAGTTAGCCAGGTGTGCAATCCCTATTTTGCCTATTCTATGACCACTGGACAAAACTGCTCAGCTTGGTTTGGACAAAACTTGACAAGCAGGGGGTAACTTGATAGCACAGGTGACTGAAAGTCATTGTATAAGGAACAGGAAGCAAAAATAGCACTTTAGAGGGGTTAAGTTTCCACAGGAAGACCCCAAGAGGGGGAGAGAAGTGGTTGGTAAGAGAAGGAATTGCACTCACCTACAATGATACCGCAAGCACTGACCAATCCAATTTCCTTCTTCAGGGCTATTCCGCCCTCTCCGGACCCAGTCTCTGACTCGCTCCCACCTGGGTGGTTCTTTTCTGTGTTGTTTCGGTGCCTGGCTCCTTTTTCCATCTTTCTCAGTAGGATTTCAACCTCCAAAAGATAGCTCTCTTTCTAAATGCGAATGAGTGCAAATATATTTACAGAGCGAGCTTTACGAATTAAAATGTCCTTTTTCAAAATAAGGACCACTCCTACCTTCTTAAAAAAGACACGGACGGATATAAGAGAAAACTAATAATATTTCTATTCTGTATTGACACTTTTCTGTCACGTGCTTGCAAACAAAGAAAGTGTTGTTAAAAGGGAGGTAAAAGAAAAGGCATAGATATTTATATATAAAGATAAAACTGTACCAGCTACTGTGGCTGGAATTCTCCCGGGAGGGATGTAGATCCTCAGAAAACAGGATGGTTCTGAATGTGTACCAGGCAGTGGCTTATTTCAGACGCTTTAAAAAGAGATATGGATTTCCCTCAGCTTTACTCCTAAGAAGACGGATTTTTACTTCCCGTTAGTCTTTTCTTTTAGGAGGATAAAAGTATTTTTCATTAACTGAAGTGGGGAAAGGCAATCCTCCGGCACGTCACTTGCAGAAAAACAACTGTGGATCCGACCGGTTTGCTCTGGATCTTGTTTCCACCTGCTGTGGGTTTCTTTTCCTCTCCTGGTCTTCTGCTTTCCGATTTTTCCAGATGTCCTCTTCTGTCTCGCTTGTCTTCTTGTCCTTGTTTCCCCCTTCCGATCTCCGTGCTCATAGCACGGACTGCCCCATCTCTCTTGGTTGCGGGAGAGTGGCTCTGGCAAACACGAACGTGCTTCCCTTTTCGCTGTGCTTTTTATATGCTGAGCTAGCTCCGCCCTCACTCCGTCCATTCCTCTCCATCCTCACTCCTCTTTCCACCTCTTCAGTTGAAATAGTAGCGCTCAGCCTCCAAAGATCACTGAAGAAGGTGGGTTAAAATATTTCTCTTCATAATCATCCCTTTTTCTCCATGTCAACTGTTCCAGGAGAGTTGATTAGTTAGCTAGTATAGCGTTACAGGTCATACAGCTTTATAAATAAGGGGCTCGTTGTGCAGACACTTTCCTGTCGTCAGAAAGACACTGGCAATTGCACTAAAATATTTATGTCTGGATCATTTGAGGATACTGGAGAGAAGGATGTAAGGAGGTCATCTTCAAGTTTCTGAAAGAAGGAGGAGATCCAGCAGTGGGGGAGGGGAATGGAAAGAATTAAGAATAATGGAAAAAAGGTTCATTTAGTATAATCAAGAGCTATGAAGAGCATGGTGGAAACAAGCTCACCAGGAAGAGGCAATAATTCATTGTTCATAGCTCTTATCTTATCTAGTGTTAACTGAGACAGGAAAAGAATGACTCCCACCCTGGTCCCAGAAAAGAATGACACATAAATCTGGTGGAATGGGGCCTTTCACAGCTTCTAATGTTTTTGTTTTTTTTTTACAGAGACAGAGAGAGAGAGTCAGAGGGAGGGATAGACAGGGACAGACAGACAGAAATGGAGAGATGAGAAGTGTCAATCATTAGTTTTTCATTGCGCATTGTGACACCTTAGTTGTTCATTGATTGCTTTCTCATATGTGCCTTGACCACGGGCCTTCAGCAGACCGAGTAACCCCTTGCTGGACCCAGCGACCTTGGGTCCAAGCTGGTGAGCTTTTGCTCAAACCAGATGAGCCCGCGCTCAAACTGGTCACCTCGGGGTCTCGAACCTGGGTCCTCTGCATCCCAGTCTGACGCTTTATCCACTGTGCCACCGCCTGGTCAGGCGCTTCTAATATTTTTTGCATGTACAAATTATTTGAAAGGCATATTGGGAGGAGGGTGGGGAGTTATTAGCAACTCTCTGATCATGTAGTAGATTACTGATGCTCAGAGATAAGGAACTTGGCCCTGGCTGGGTGGCTCAATTGGTTGGGCATCATCCAGAGGCACCAAAGTTGAGGATTTGATCCTTGGTCGGGGCACATAAAAGAATCAATCAATGCATACGTAAGTAAAGTGGAACAACAAATTGATGTTTCTCTCTCTTTAAAATAAAGAAAAAAAAGAGATGACCATATTGAAATTATATCTTGGCTTCCCTGAAGAATTTCACCCAGAAACTGCTGCCTTAAATGTGAGAACAATAATATCTATTTATAATCCTAAAGTACTTTGGAAAAAAAAAAAAACTCGGCAAGAAGCAATATAGTAGTCAACACAATAAATCTAAAATAAAATTATTATGAATTTGTATTAAATATATTACTAAAAAAATACCTGATTTTTTTTTTCAGAGACAGAGAGAGAGTGTCAGAGAGGGATAGACAGGGACAGACAGACAGGAACAGAGAGATGAGAAGCATCAATCATTAGTTTTTCGTTGCGTGTTGCAACACCTTAGTTGTTCATTGATTGCTTTCTCATATGTGCCTTGACCGTGGGCCTTCAGCAGACCGAGTAACCTGTTGCTGGAGCCAGCGACCTTGGGCTCAAGCTGGTGAGCTTTTTGCTCAAACCAGATGAGCCAGCACCCAAGCTGGCAACCTCGGGGGTCTCAAACCTGGGTCCTCTGCATCCCAGTCCCACGCTCTAACCACTGTGCCACCGCCTGGTCAGGCAATACCTGATTTTTTTAAAAAAAGATTTTATTTATTCATTTTATAGAGGGAGGAGAGAGAGAGAGAGAGAGAGAGAGAGAGAGGGAGAGAGAGAGGGAGAGGGAGGAGGGCAGGGAGAGGAGCAGAAAGCATCAACTCCCATATGTACCTTGACCAGACAAGCCCGGGTTTTCAGCAAGCTCAGGGTTCCAGGTTGATGCTTTATCCACTGTGCCATCAAAGGTCAGGCCAAAAAACTACCTGATTTTAAAGCAGTTCTAAAATACAAAGTTCCTCAAGCTAACCATTAAGTAAAGAAATTTGGCTTCAGTTTTTTGGAATATGTTTCAAAAGATTTTGACTTTTAAGGAAAAATAAATACTTCTTTAAAGTGAGGGTGGTTGAACCCTGGCCAGTTAACTTGGTTGGAGCATGGTTCCCATACCCTAAGCTTATGGATGTGATCTCTGGTCAGGGCACATGTAGGAATCAACTGATGAATGCATAGATAAGTGGAACAACAAGTTGATCTCTCTCTCTCTCTCTCTCTCTCTCTCTGCGTCCTCCCTCTCCCTCTAAAATCAATTTAAAATAAAAAAAGAAACAAACAAACAAAAAAACACAGGACCTGACTTGTGGCACAGTGGATAAAGTGTTGACCGGGAATGCTCAGGTCACTGGTTAGAGGCCCCAGGCTTGCCCAGTCAAGGCACAACCTTAAGGCACATACAAGAAGCAACTACAAGTTGATGTTTCACCCTTACCCATACCCCCTACCCCCGCCTTTCTTTTTCTCCTCTCTCTTAAATCAATAAATAAATTCTTAGCCTGACCTGTGGTGGTGCAGTGGATAAAGCATCAACTTGGAATGCTGAGGTTGCTGATTTGAAATCCCGGGCTTGCCAGATCAAGGCACATGTGAGAAGCAACTACAAGTTGATGCTTCCTGCTCTTTCCCACACCTTTCTTTCTCTCTATCCTCTCTTTAAAAGATCAATAAATAAAATCTTTTTTAAAAAATCTTAAAGAAAAAACAGAAATGGCTGATCTATGGTAGCATGGCCCTTCCCCAAATGGGGTAAAGTCCAATCATTAGTCTTTTCTACTTTGCTCCTTGACCACTCAGCAAGTATTAAGAGATTTAAAAGAGAGAGAGAGATTTCAAAGGTTGAGAGTTCAACCTCTTCTTCCTCTCTGCCACTTCAAGATGTTACAAATGAAAACCTCAGCAAAAAAAAAAAAAAAAAAAGGAGTAGTGATATAAAAAAGATTTTTAACAAAAAGAATAGACAAGGCAGGGAATATATAGCACAAAACTCCATAGGTGGGAATGAGTCATGGGAAATGAAAAATTTTGAATTGCTTCTGGCCTTTCCTGAAAACATTAGAAAGCATTGAGGGGAAAATTAATGGATTCATTTTTTAAAAATCTGATTTGAAGACTTCTGGTCAAATTTTAACATCAAGGTATAAAATAAATAATCTTTATGCTTTTCAAACAAAAGTTCTTTTAATAATGTTTGTATTTCTAATTTAAACCATGTAGATTTAATATAAGATAAAATATGAATATGATAAATTTGAGGTCTCTTGCCCAAACCAGTGCAAACTGACTACATATGATAGGCTTTAGCCATCTCAATGTATGAACTAAGAAGCTAAAGGGAAGGAGGCGGAGTTACGGAATCAAATACATTCTCGGATATAGTGGTACTAAGTACACCAAACAGGAAAGGAAAGGTTGTTGAAGATTAGTATTTCTATTTCTTTAGCACTTGGCATTTGCAAGGGGTTTATGACTACCTATTAATGGTACAATGTAAAAGCCAGGAAAGAATTCTCCTCCCCTTCTCCAACAGGACTGTTGATTTGTATTATATGGCTCTTCTTTTTTTATTATTTCTTTTGTGAAATAAAAATGCTAAGTGTGTTAAAATCCCACATGACTAGCATTGAACACAGGAGGAAAAAAAGTCTTGGTGTAGTATGTTTAGAAAAATCTATAGAAATGATTACCTAAAGTTTCTTAAATTTTGAGCACTGAATTTTTTTTATTCATAACTCTATTCTACTTTGCCTTTGTATCTTTTATTTTACTTTCTACATTTAAATAGTGCTTTACTGTCTATAAACTGTTTTATGTACAACATCTCAATTTCTTCCTCCTCATTGAATACTTTGGATAGACAAGGCAGTTATTTTTTTCTATTGTAAAGATTAAAAAGTCGAGACTTAGAGAAGTGTCTTACAGGACACTTATCCCATTCATGGACAAGGTAGATATCAATGGTTAACACTGAGAATTTTTCCCAGGACACTATAGCTGCTTGCTGATGCTTTAACTTCCTTTGCCTGAAAGAAACGGAAGACCCTTCTATAGGGCCATGTCTACCTCTTCTTGAGTTAGTGTTATAACTGCGTCTTTTAGAGACCCACCTTGAAGCCAACACTTAACATCTGTTCAGTGTGACTCACAGGACTTAATCTGATCTCTCCATCCTCCCACCTCAACATTTGTCACCCCTTTACATGGTCCTGGGTTTGGCCATTTTCAAGTACTTTAGTACAACTCTGTTTCTAATATCTGGGTGACTGTTTTCCTGTGTTTTGCATGCTTAAGATGGAAAGAAAAAGAAATTGATTTGTTTAACCTAGGAACGGGTAAGACTGTCATTTTCTCTTGACTATGGATTTAGGAAGAGAAAGGCTGTGTGAGGCTGACCCCTGCTGTACAAAGAGGAATATGACATGGGGGCATGCTACTTGTTCCAATATATTCCCTTTTTGAAACAATAGGTAAAAAATAGCTGTACAAACAGAACACAAAGCTCATTCACTCCATTCCTGATTTTTTTCCTGGACCCAATAGATAAGTACTCTATTATTCTTTATTGTTACAAAGCTGTGAAGTCTGAGGTCACTAACAGAGGACCCAAATCTCTTCCCAGAGGAAACTCACAGTTTATGCTCCCACTCCATTCTTCTTGCACCTACATGCCCAGAGTCAGAAGGAAACCCTGATTTCTAGTAAAGCCAGCTTTCTTCATAGAGTTCCAGTGATCACTGGCTATGCAAACAGTAGCTTCCTGAACTTGTGGTTCTAGGAGCATTTATTTTCTTAAAAATGGAATGCAGATAAAAATTTGTGAGCAAAAAGGAAGAAAATTTAAAAAGCAAATGCCAAAAACAATCAAGAAGAAAACAAAAAAAAAATGTGGAGATGGAATCAGTTAGTAAGCCCTTTTCAGTGTATGCTCTATTTGCCTTTCGGGCATATTAATAAGTTCAAAGGAAGTTGTATCTTCTAGGGTTTATACAGTCCTGAGAATCTGGATGAAGTGACCCTGTTTTGTTATGATAGTCAATTAATTCATGCTTTTCTGGAGATAATGATGAATCCTTGCTCTGACACTAGAAACAAAAATTCCAGCAAATTACTCTTCTGTCTGCTGCACTTGGCTGGATTCCATGTCGCCAGCCCTGCACTAGTGAGAGAAATGAAGATGCATTCCCTGAGGGAGGCTGCATACACATCTTTAACTCCTTGGCTGGGTCCAAGCTGCCACAGGACCTTGGTATTCTAAGGATTTAAACAACTTCAGTTCTGAGTGCTTAAATATGGAAACTTCCATTTCTTTCTTTTTATTTTTCTTTTTCTTTTTTTTGTATTTTTCTGAAGCTGGAAACGGGGAGAGACAGTCAGACAGACTCCCGCATGCGCCCGACCGGGATCCACCCGGCACGCCCACCAGGGGCGATGCTCTGCCCACCAGGGGGCGATGCTCTGCCCCTCCAGGGGGTCGCTTTGCCGCGACCAGAGCCACTCTAGCGCCTGGGGCAGAGGCCAAGGAGCCATCCCCAGCGCCCGGGCCATCTTTGCTCCAATGGAGCCTTGGCTGCGGGACGGGAAGAGAGAGACAGAGAGGAAGGAGGTGGGTGGGTGGAGAAGCAAATGGGCGCTTCTCCTATGTGCCCTGGCCGGGCATCGAACCTGGGTCCCCCGCACACCAGGCTGATGCTATACTGCTGAGCCAACCGGCCAGGGCCGAAACTTCCATTTCTTAATTGGTTTGCACTGAAGAATACTGTCTACCAAAAGTGTGGGTTTGTATCTATATATTTATTTAATTCTAAAAACTTACAGTAGGAAGCATAAAATGATATTGATAACTCAAAAAATAATGCGCTGTTGCTTCTGACAATGCAATACATATTGAGAAAGCATAGCTGATTCTAATTTTCTTTTTGTATTTTTCTGAAGTTGGAAACGGGGAGGCAGACAGACTCCCGCATGCTCCCGACCAGGATTCACCCGGCACCCCCACTAGGGGGCGATGCTCTGCCCATCTGGGGCGTCGCTCTGTTGCAACCAGAGCCATTCTAGCGCCTGAGGCAGAGGCCATAGAGCCATCTTCAGCGCCCGGGCCAATCCTGCTCCAATGGAGCCTTGGCTGCAGGAGGGGAAGAGAGAGACAGAGAGGAAGGAGAGGGGAAGGGGTGGAGAAGCAGATGGGCACTTCTCCTGTGTGCCCTGGCTGGGAATCAAACCCGGGACTCCTGCACGCCAGACCGACGCTCTACCACTGAGCTAACCAGCCAGAGCAGAAAGCATAGCTGATTTTAAATCTAGAACAACACAAAAGCAGCTAGACACCCAACAAATGCCTTTTTCATAATCAACTACAAAAAATGAAAATTGTGCCTTACCAGGCGCTAGTGAAGTGGGTTGAGCATTGACCTGGGAGGCTGAAGACCTGAGTTCAAAACTCCAGGTTGCCGGCTTGAATGTGGGCTCACTAGCTTGAGTGCGGGGTCACTGGCTTGAGTGTGGGAACATAGACATCACCCCATGGTCACTGGCTTGAACCAACAGTCGCTGACTTAAAGTCCAGGGTTGCTGCCTTGAACCCAAGGTTGCTGGCTTGAGTCCTCCATTCAAGGCACATAGGCGAAAGCAATCAATAAATAACTAAAAGTGCTGCAACTACGAGTTGATGCTTCTCATTTCTCTCCCTTCCTGTCTCTCTGTCCCTCTCTTTCTCTCTCTTGCTAAAAATAAATAAAAACAAAGCATTTAAAAAGATATGCCTTCCTTCCTCAGACTGTGGCTAATATACTAAAAAATAATAAATTTTCCCCATAGTTAATGAAACCTTTTTATTTTGGTGTCTATAAAATAACAATATATCTAAATGTCCATGAAATTTTGTTTTCTTAACAAAGCCTGTTGCCATAGGAGGGTCATATCTTGTAGGATAATGGAAGATAAGTTCCATGAGGTCAGAGATTTATTTTGTTCACTTTTGTAATCTCAGTAACTAAAATGGTGCCTGCCACTCAGTGAATATGATGGGTTGAACGAATGAATGAATGAATGGTGATGTACATTAATGCATATTAAATACTTAATTAAGAAATAATAAATGGCCCTGGCTGGTTGGCTCAGTGGTAGAACGTTGACTTGGTGTGTGGATGTCCCAGGTTCAATTCCCGATGAAGGCACACAGAAGAAGCGACTTCACCCCTCCCCCTTCTCTTTCTCTCTCCCTTTCCCACAGCCATGGTTCAATTGGTTCGAGTGCATCGGCCCTGGGCACTGAGGATGGCTGGGGAGCCTCCACCTTAGGCGGTAAAAATAGCTTGGTTGACAGCATGGCCCCAGATTGGCAGAGCATTGGCCTCAGATGGAAGTTGCATGGTGGATCCCTTTTGGGGCACATGTGGGAGTCTATCTCCCTTCCTCTCACCTGGAAAAGAAGAGGATGGACTGATGTGCTGACTAATTATGTGAGAGATAGCTCTCAGTGCCTGAGTGGGGCTAGATTGTAGAAAGAGGAGAAAAACATGACCAAAGGTTTGAGGAGTACTTCACATAAAGCACAGATCTCAAGCAGACTTTCAACACTGCCCAGCAATCCTACTATTATCCTGTGGTCAACTGACCTTTCCATTTACATTCTTCTCTCCGCAAATGAACAATTCCCCAAATCCTCACTTCCAGTTGACCTCCTGGCTTATTGTTTCATGGAGAAAATAAAAATAGCAGAAGCACTTCCACATCCACCAACCGCTAGGTCTGTCAATCTGCCTGTAGCTTTACCCACATATCCTGACTCCCCTCCCATAGAAATGGATGTGTTGTCTGTGATCCTGTGTCTCTCCCTGACTTGTGCACGAACTTCCATGTCCTCTCTCACCTATTCAGGGACTTTGCTCCTACACTATTTCTCTCTCTCTAGCGCCATCAGTTTTTCTTTAGGGGATTATTCCTATCAGCCTACAAATGGGCTGTAATAGCTTCCATTAAATAACAAGAACAAAACCTAACAGAACTTTCCTTGACTCAACATTTCTTTTCAGCTACCACCAACTTCTCTGCTCCAGTTTTCACTTCTTCACCTACATTCGTGCTTGAATCCACTACATTTAAGCAGTCATCCACATCACTCTGCTGAATAAATTCTTGTCAAAGTCACCAATAGCCGCCACATAGTCCAATCCTGTGGTCACTTTTCGGTCTTCCCCTTACTGATCTCTCACAGCAGCATGGCTCCTGAGCAGCCACTCTACTGGCTTTCCTCTTTCTCACTGGTCTCTTCTTAGGCTCCTTTTCTCTTCCCAACCTCTCCTCTTCTCTATCCTCCCTCAATGACTGGGTGACTATCCTCCCTCATCTAGACCTATGACTTCCAGTAGCATTTGTACGTTGGTACTTCCCAGATATATAGATCCAGCCTTCATCTCTCTCATAAATTCTAAAGTCAGCTATTATCTAACTATTTGATGTCTGTTTAGATATTTACTAGATATCTCAAATTTAACATGTCCACTTTCTGTACACTTATCCAAACTTGCTCTTCTTCCAGTATTCCCCACTTTAGTAAATGGCACAAATTGGTTAGGCCAAATGTCTTGAAATCAGCCTTCACTTACCTTCTCACATATCTTACATTTGGTTTGTGAGCCAACTCCATTAGCTGTACATTAAAATTTACCTAGAAATGAATCACTTCTTACCATCTTCACCACTGTCATCCTGGTTCATCACCATCTCACCATTAGCCCTCACTGGACTATTTCAATAGCCTGATAATTGGTCTCCCTGTTTCTACAGTTCTCCTACAAATGACCTCCCACACACTATTTTCTTTTTTTATAGATAAATAAAATTTTATTTTAATGGGGTGACATCAATAAATCAGGGTACATATATTCAAAGAAAACATGTCCGGGTTATCCTGTCATTCAATTCTGTTGCATACCCATCACCCAAAGTCAGATTGTCCTCTGTCACCTTCTATCTAGTTTTCTTTGTGCCCCCCCCCCCCAGCACACACTATTTTCAACATAACAGCCAGAATGACCTTTTATAATCATAAGTCAAGTCATGTCACTCCTCTGCTCAGAACCCTCCAATGGCTGCCCATCATGCCTAATTAGAATAAAATTTAAGGCCCTGGCTGGTTGGCTCAGGGGTAGAGTATTTACCTGGCGTGTAGATGTCCTGAGTTCGATTTCTAGTCAGGGCACACAGGAGAAACAACCATCTGCTTCTCCACTCCTCCTCCTTCTCTTTCTCCGTTCAAGCTTCATGGAGCCTTTGCCTCAAGCAATAAAAATAACTCGGTTGCAGCATAGCCCCAGATGGTGATTGCCAGGTGGATTCTGGTCCAGGCACATGCAGGAGTCTATCTCCCTGCCTTTGACTTAAAAAGAAGAAAAAAAATCTAAAAGCATCTCTATCATGGCCCCAGTGACCACTCCAAAATCATATCCTGCTGCTCTTCCTTCCACTTACTCCTCCCAGACTCGTAGGCCTCCTTACTATTTTTTGAACACTCAGCTCTACTTCAAGACCTTGCACTAGCTGGAGCCTCTATCAGGAACACTCTTTCTCCAGTCACACGCCTTTCTCTCTCATTTTATACACATCTCTCAGCAAATATTGCTACTCACAGAGACTTTCTCTGAGCGCCCAAGAGAAAACCAGTCTCTATTCCATCAACTGGACCTTGTTTTTTCTTTTTTAATTTTTATTTATTTATTTATTTATTTTCATTTTTCTGAAGCTGGAAACAGGGAGAGACAGTCAGACAGACTCCCGCATGCGCCCGACCGGGATCCACCCGGCACGCCCACCATGGGGGGATGCTCTGCCCACCAGGGGGCGATGCTCTGCCCATTCTGGGCGTCGCCATGTTACGACCAGAGCCACTCCAGCACCTGAGGCAGAGGCCACAGAGCCATCCCCAGCGCCCGGGCCATCTTTGCTCCAATGGAGCCTTGGCTGCGGGAGGGGAAGAGAGAGACAGAGAGGAAAGCGCGGCGGAGGGGTGGAGAAGCAAATGGGCGCTTCTCCTGTGTGCCCTGGCCGGGAATCGAACCCAGGTCCTCCGCACGCTAGGCCGACGCTCTACCGCAGAGCCACCGGCCAGGGCTGTTTTTTCTTTTTTTAATCATCATTACCTAATATTATTTCTTTCTTTCTTTCTTTCTCTTTCTTTCTTTCTTTCTTTCTTTCTTTCTTTCTTTCTTTCTTTCTTTCTTTCTTTCTTTCTTTCTTGTCTCTCTTATTAGCATGTAAGCTCCAGATTATTGGATTTTTTATTTTATTTTATTTTTTTAGGTGGGGTAATGATATTTGGCTATGGTTAGAGAATACTTATCTTTTTTTTTTTTTTTTACAGAGACAGAGAGAGAGAGTCAGAGAGAGGGATAGACAGGAACGGAGAGAGATGAGAAGCATCAATTATTAATTTTTCGTTGTGACATCTTAGTTGTTCATTGATTGCTTTCTCATATGTGCCTTGACTGTGGGCCTTCAGCAGACCAAGTAACCCCTTGCTCGAGCCAGCGACCCTGGGTCCAAGCTGGTGAGCTTTTTTTGCTCAAACCAGAGGAGCCCACACTCAAGCTGGCGTCCTCGGGGTCTCGAACCTGGGTCTTCCACATCCCAGTTTGACGCTCCATCCACTGCGCCACCACCTGATCAGGCCGAGAATACTTATCTTTTAGAGATATTTGCCAATGTATTTATGAAATAAATAATATATCTTGGATTTGCTTTAAAATAATATAGGAAGAGGGATGAAAAGTAGATTATTAATGAAAGAATGCCAACTATGAGTCGATAATGTTTAAATTAGATAAAAGTCCTTTACACTAACTTCTCTAGTTTTGTATATGTTTATTTTTTTTCCTTTTTAAAAATAATTATTTTAGAGAGGAGAAAGAGTGAGAGTGAGAGAGAGATAGAGATAGAGAGAGAGAAGGGGGGAGGAGCAGGAAACATCAACTCCCATATGTGCCTTGACCAGATAAGTGCAGGGTTTCGAACCAGCAACCTCAGAATTCCAGGTTGACGCTTTATCCACTGCACCAACACAGGTTAGGCTCTAGTTTTGTATATGTTTAAATTTTTCCAAACAAACATGCAAACAAAACCTTGGTTTGCTTTTCACTATTATCTCACTAATGCCTAGAGCAGGGCTTGGCATATAGAAGAAATTTTAAAAATACTTACTTATTCAATAGTTATTGGTTATTGAGTATTGAATTAGGAGAGTAAAGGCATATATGTTCAAGATAAATCTTTTAAAATTTATTGATTGATTGATTTTAGATAGAGAAAGACAGACAGACAGAAACAGTTATCCATTTCTGCATGTGCCCTGACCAGGGATTGAACCTGCAACCTTCACATATTTGGACAATGCTATTGAGCTATCCGGCTAGGGCACAAAATAAATTTTAATTATTTACTGCCAACTGTTGAAAATCCAAACTCTAAGTTCCAAAGGAGGATTTTATAAAGAGTACTTGCTTCCAGGCCTTGTGTCTAAGAATGTCCTAATTGGGGGAATGCCAAAAACTAGAGTGACTAATTGATTAAAACTATGCCTTTAATTATTTTCCTTAAGACCAAGTTTTAAAAACTATATCTTTATTTCTTCTTACTCCTTTCTCCTCAAATCATAATTAACTGTGATTTCCTGTATTAGAAATGCATAGCTAAGTTGGAAAGGAAATAAAAGAGTCTAGTTAGGTGAAAATGTGTGGACTTAATTACTGAAATTTTTTGCCAGGCTATAGTGTGGATTTTTGCCAGGCTATACTGATGTAAAGTATAAAACCCATAGTAAGAGAATGTAGCTTTTCAGGAAATTTCCAATACTACACAGTTTATTAGATTAATAGAGAAAGAAAATCTAAAAGAAACTGGATTATATATAACTGGGTATGCTTAGTTAATTTCATTAACATATGCAGCCAATATTGATTAATTGTTTACTGTGCTAGATATTGGGAATATAGTAGTGAACAAAGCCCATCTATCTTCAAGGACTTAAAGGCCTCAAGAGCTTTTTTTCCCGAATTTAGAAGCAGGGTGGCAGTCAGACTCCTGCATGCGCCCGATCAGAATCCACCTGGCATGCCCACTGGGGGGCGACGTTCTGCCCATCTGGGGCATTGCTCCTTTGCAGCCAGAGCCATTCTAACGCCTGAGGCGGAGGCCATGGAGCTGTCCTCAGTGCCAGGGCCAACTTTGCTCCAATGGGGGGGGGGGAGATAGAAAGAAAGGAGATGGGGAAGAGTGGAGAAGCACATGGGCGCTTCTCCTGTGTGTCCTGGCCTGGAATCAAACCTGAGACTTCTACATGCCAGGCTGAGGCTCTACCACTGAGCCAAACGGCCAGGGCCAAGGCCTCAAGAGCTTTGATGATTAATTTTATCAACTTGACTGACCACAGGTGCCCAAATTAAACATCATTTCTGGGTGTGTCTGTGAGGTTGTTTCCAGATTAGTTAGCATTTGATGTGGCAGACTCAGCGAAGTCAATTGCTTTCCCCAATGTAAGTGGGCATCATCCAATCTGTTGAGGATCTGAATGGGACAAAAGGCAGCGAAAGAAGGAATAAGCCCCCCCCCTTTTTTGCTTCCTGTGTTCCTGCTTGAGTTGGGACATCTCATCTCCTCTTCTTTAACCCTCAGATGGGACTTAAACTATTGGTTCCCCTGGTTCTCAAGCCTTTACACACAGACTGAATTATATCACAAGCTTGTATGAGTCTTTAGCTTGAAGATGGCAGATTGCTGGACTTCTCAGACTCCATAATTACATGAGCCAATTTGTCATAATAAGTCTCTCTTTCTCTCTCTCTCTCTGTCTCTCTCTTTCTCTCTCTCCTCCTAAAGTCCAGGCTCAGCTTAGTTACCTGGCTGCTCAACAAATGATCCCTGGACATTTGAGGAAAGCTCCACATGAAAGCCATAGACAATAACAAACATAGATGATGCAAGGAGCAGAAGGAAACTTCTAAAACATTACAATTCATGTACTTAGAAAGGGTGCTTAGAATGAGAAAAATACATACTCCAGCTTTAAGTCCTGGTATTAGCCCCATTAGATTATACCAGTCATTGGGTTTTAAACCAAACTTCCCTCAGTTTCCCAGACAAAGCTGTTCTTTTTCCTGTGTTCCCCAATCCTAGCCATGGCCATAACATAATGTTCTCATACCATCATGCTTTTAGCCATCCAGGAGACTTTCAACTTTTCTCCTCCCTCTCCCTTTGTAGCCTCAATCCAGTTGGTCACCAAGGCCTGTGAGTTCTGCTTCCGAAAATTGTTTCACAACTGTCTTTTTCTTCTTATTCCATATCTTCTTATTCTAGCACTATGCACATCTCTCCTATTGTGACAGCCTACCAACCAATCTCCTGTCTGTATGTGACCTTCCATCCCTTCATTCTGTCCCCAGAATTGTTTTATAAAATAGGGGGTTGATCATATTTCTTTCTTGGCTTGGGGGCAGAAACAGTCTCGGTTTCTTCATTTGAGATGGAAGTGAAGACTGGCATTTGGGAGCCATGTTGTAAGGAAAGCCTGCAAATCAAACTGAAGGGAAGTTGCAAGGCTAGAAGAAGCTCTAGGAACTGACCCAAATGGAATAATTTCAGCAACAAAACAAATAATATACTATTAGGTTATAACCAGAAGAATAAAATAAATATACATGCATCCATACTGATATAAAGAGATGATTGAATAATAAACTTAATGATGGAATAGAAAAAAAAATTTTTTTAAAGGAAAGTTTATTGGTTTTTTTTTTTTGGTTTTGTTTTTTAAGGCAGAAAGAGAGACAAAGAGAGAGAGAAGGGGGAAGGACCTGGAAGCATCAACTCCCATATGTGCCTTGACCAGGCAAGCCCAGGGATTCGAACCAGCAACCTCAGCATTTCCAGGTCAACGCTTTATCCACTGCGCCACCACACGTCAGGCAGAAAAAATTTTTTTAACGGAATAATAATGTATGTATATATCTTCCTTATTCTCCCCTACTTTGAGAGTGGGCTGGCTTTGTAGTTTTACTTCCAAAGAATATAGAAAGGGAAAAATAATTAACTTTATAGTGGACAAAGATAGCAAGTACTGCCTGACCTGTGGTGTCGCAGTGGATAAAGTGTCGACCTGGGAACGCTGAGGTCGCCAGTTCAATGGGCTTGCCTGGTCAAGGCACATATGAGAGTTGATGCTTCCTGCTCCTCTCCCTTCTCTCTCTCTCTCTCTCTCTCTCTCGTGTGTGTGTGTGTGTGTGTGTGTGTGTGTCTTGCTCTAAAAAAAAACTGAATAAAGTTTAAAAAAATAAAAAATATATTTAAAAAAAAGATAGCAAATATTACCTTAACGAAGTGAATAAAATTAAATCAGCAGGTTGTCATGTGGATATCATGAACGTCCTGATGGGATATGATGAAAAGGGCACTTTACCTCTGTGGGATTCTTTTTTAAATTGTGGTATCAAATTGTTGTGCAACCATCACCTCTAGTTCCACTGTTTTTTATCACCTCAAACAGAAACTCTATACCCATTAAATAATAACTCTCCATTCTCTTCTTCACCCAGCCTTTGCTAACTTCTTAATTTTTCTTTCTTTTTTTTTTTTTTTGTATTTTTCTGAAGCTGGAAACGGGGAGAGACAGTCAGACAGACTCCTACATGCGCCCCACCGGGATCCACCCCGCACGCCCACCAGGGGCAACGCTCTGCCCACCAGGGGGCGATGCACTGCCCCTCCAGGGCGTTGCTCTGCCAAGACCAGAGCCACTCTAGCGCCTGGGGCAGAGGCCAAGGAGCCATCCCCAGCGCCTGGGCCATCTTTGCTCCAATGGAGCCTCGGCTGCGGGAGGGGAAGAGAGAGACAGAGAGGAAGGAGGGGGGGTGGAGAAGCAAATGGGCGCTTCTCCTATGTGCCCTGGCCGGGAATCGAACCCAGGTCCTCCGCACGCCAGGCCGACGCTCTACCACTGAGCCAACCAGCCAGGGCCTTAATTTTTCTTTATTTATTGATTTTAGAGAGCAGAGCAAGAGAGAGAAAGGATGAGGCATGAATTTTCTTCTCATATGTATGTGCCTTGACTGGGCAAGCCCAGGATCTCGAACCAGCAACTTCAGCATTCCATGTTGATGCTTTATCCACTGCACCACCACAGGTCAGGCCCTGCTGACTTCTTTTTTTGAGGGGATGGGGGAGACTGCTATCTCTGTGAATTAGACTTTTCTAGATACTTCATAGAAGTCGAATCATACAATATTCGTTGTTTTGTGTCTGGCTTATTTCACTTAGCAAGCATCAGAACTTCATTCTTTTTTTTTTTTTTTGTATTTTTCCAAAGTGAGAAGCAGGGGGGAGGCAAACAGACAGACTCTCGCATGTGCCCGACTGGGATCCACCGGCATGCCCACCATGGGGCAATGCTCTGCCCATATGAGGCGTTGCTCCGCTGCAATCAAAGCCATTCTACTGCCTGAAGCAAATGAAGGTCATGGAGGCAGAAATTCATTCCTTTTTATGGCTGCATAATATTCCCTTATACATATATACCACAATGTTTATCCATTCATCTTGTTGGATATCCATTCAAATCCAAGTTGTTATCCATTCAAATCCAAGTTGATGGACACTTGGACTGTTGCCACCTTTCGGCTATTGTGAGTAGTGCTGCATCAATGTTGTGAACATTGGTGTACAAGTATCTGTTTGAGTCCCTTTTTTTGTTTTTTTTTTTAATAATCTTTTTAAGTAAGTTTATTTTATTTTATTTTTCTTTACAGGGACAGAGAGAGAGAGTCAGAGAGAAGGATAGATAGGGACAGACAGACAGGAACAAAGAGAGATGAGAGGTATCAATCATCAGTTTTTCGTTGCGACACCTTAGTTGTTCATTGATTGCTTTCTCATATGTGCCTTGACCGTGGGCCTTCATCAAACCGAGTAACCCCTTGCTTGAGCCAGCGACCTTGGGACTAAGCTGGTGAGCATTTTTTATTTTGCTCAAGCCAGATGAGCCTGCCCTCAAGCTGGCAACCTCAGGGTCTCGAACCTGGGTCCTCGGCATCCCAGTCCGACGCTCTATCCACTGCGCCACTGCCTGGTCAGGCTGAGTCCCTGTTTTTAATACTTCTGGATTTATACCTAGCAGTGGAATTTCTGGGTCTTATGGTAGGGTAGTTGTATGTTTAACTTTCTGAAGAACCACCAAACTGTTATACATGAAAGGCACCACTGTACATTCCCACCAGCAATATATAAGGGTTCCAATAACCTCACATCTTCCCCAACACTTTAGTTTTCCTTTTAAAAAATTATAGCCATCCTAATAGATGTAAAATAGTATCTCATTGTGGTTTGGATTTGTTCTCTAATGAGTAATCACATTGAGCATTTTTACATGGCCATCTGTATATATTCTCTGTAGAAATGTCTGTTCAAGTCTTTTGCCTATTTTTTAACTGAGTTGTTTGTCTTTTTCTTGTTGAGTTATAGTTCTTTATATTTTGAAAATTAAACTCATTACTTTTATGATTTTCAAATATTTTTGTGGGCTGACTCTGCTCTCTTTTTTTTCTTTTTATTGACTTTTTGTTCTCTTTTTTTATTTTTATTTTTACAGAGACAGAGAGAGAGTCAGAGAGAGGGATAGATAGGGACAGACAGACAGGAACAGAAAGAGATGAGAAGCATCAATCATTAGTTTTTCGTTGTGACACCTTAGTTGTTCATTGATTGCTTTCTCATATGTGCCTTGACCGTGAGGCTACAGCAAAGCAAGTAACCCTTTGCTCAAGCCAGCGACCTTGGGTCCAAGCTGGTGAGCTTTGCTCAGACCAGATGAGCCTGTGCTCAAGCTGATAACCTTGGGTCTCGACCCTGGGTCCTCCACATCCCAGTCTGACGTCTATCCACTGTGCCACCACCTGGTCAGGCATTGACTTTTTGTTCTCTTGATAGTGTCCTTTGATGCACAAAGCTTAAAATTTTCTTTTCCTCTTTTTTTTTAAGTGAGAGGAGGGGAGATAGTGAGACAGACTCCCTAGTGTGCCCTGACCAAGATCCACTCAGCAAATCCCATCTGGGGCTGATGCTGTAATCAGTCAAGCTATTTTTAGCACCTGAGGCTGACGCTGGAACCAGTCGAGCCACTGCCTGAGGGAGGGAAAGGGGGAGAGAAGTGGGAGAGGGAGAGAGAGAAGCAGATGGTCCCTTTTTTTGTGTGCCCTGACCAGAATCGAACTCAGGACGTCCATACACCAGGCCAACGCTCTATCCACTGAACCACCAACTAGGGCCAGAATGGGTTTTTCAATTTCTGCAAAATCACCACTGGAATTTTGATAGGGATTACATTAAATCTATAAATACTACTTTGAGTAGTATTGTCAACAATATTATAGTTTTCCATGTACAAGTGTTGAGCTCCTTTGTTAAATTTATTCCTAAGTATTTTATTCTTTTTGATGCTATTATAAATGGAATTGTTTTCTTATGAATAATTGTTTTCTTAAAATTTTTAAAAAGTTTTATTTATGGCCTGACCAAGCAGTGGCACAGTGGATAGAGCATGAGACTGGGATGCAGAGGACCCAGGTTCAAAACCCCAAAGTCACTGGCTTGAACGTGGGCTCATCTGGCTTGAGCATGGGGTCTCTGGCTTGAGCGTGGGATCATAGACTGGCTTGAACCCTAAGGTTGCTGGCTTGAAGCCTAAGGTCGCTGGCTTAAGCAAGGGGTCACTTGCTCTGCTATAGCCCCTGGTCAAGGCACTTATGAGAAAGCAGTCAATGAACAACTAAAGTGTTGCAGTGAAGAATTGATGCTTCTCATCTCTCTCCCTTCTTGTCTGTCCTTATCTGTCATTCTCTATGACTCTCTCTCTGTCTCTGTAAAAAAAAAAAAAAAATTATTTATGATTTGAGAGAGAGAGAGAAAAGCATCTATCTGTTTCTGTATGTGCCCTAATCAGGGATTGAACTTGCAACCATTCCATGTTCATTATTGGGACAATGCTCTAACCAACCGAGATATCCAGTCAGGGCTGGACAAATGATGTTTTGAGAAAGGTAATTTAGTTTTAAAAATACCATCTTTTCAACGAATGATGAAAGAACAATTGAGTATCCGTATGCAGAAAACAAAAACAAAACCATAAACATACATACATGAAAGAACTTCATACGTTACATCACATAGAAAAATTAACTCGCCTGACTGGGCGGTGGTGCAGTGGATAGAGCATCAAACTGGGATGCAGAGGACCCAGGTTCAAGACCCCGAGGTCGCCAGCTTGAGCGCGGGCTCATCTGGTTTGAGCAAAGCTCACCAGCTTGGATCCAAGGTTGCTGGCTGAGCAAGGGGTTACTCGGTCTGCCCCAGGTCAAGGCACATATGAGAAAGCAATCAATGAACAACTAAGGTGTCGCAACAAAAAACTAATGATTGATGCTTCTCATCTCTCTCTGTTCCTGCCTGTCTGTCCCTCTCTCTGACTCTCTCTCTGTCTCTGTGAAAGAAAGAAAGAAAGAAAGAAAGAAAGAAAGAAAGAAAGAAAAGAATTAAAAAAAAGAAAAATTAACTCAAAGTGGATTAAATTCCTACATATAAATTCAAAACTATAACTCTAGGTTTCTAGAATTTCTAGAAGAAAATAAGGGAAAATATCTGAGTCACCCAGTCAGGGCCCTACTTCTTGAAATTTGAAAATTTATTACAGAATCAAAGAAAAATGTTCACAGTTATCTGAACAAGCTATTAAACTACTACCACCTTTTCTAACTACATATTTTGGTGAGTCCAGATCTTCACACACTTCAACCAAAACAGCATACTGCAACAGAGTCAACACAGAAGTAGATGTGGGAATCCAGCTGATTTCTATCAAGTCAGATAGTCAGAGATTATAAAACTCTAAGCAATGCCACTCCTCTTGCTAAATTGATTTGATTTTGGAAAATACAGTTATTTTTCATAAGTTATGTTAATATTTAATGGGGTTATTTCTGTTTTCAAATGAATTAATACATAAATATATTCACTTTTTTTCAAGTGTAAAAAAAATATTTACTGATTTTAGAGAGGAGGAGGGAGAGAGCGAGACAGAACCATCAATCTGTTACTCTATGGGCCCTGATCAGGGATTGAACCCACAACCTCTGTGCTTCTGGAAGAAGCTCTAACTAACTGAGCTATTGTATTGGAACAGGGCTAAATATTTTTAATTTCTTAGTTTTAATTGCTAATATGGTAAATATTGACAGATATAGTCAACAAAACTCTTTGGGGAGGTCTTCAATAATTATTAAAATGTAAAGGAGTTCCGACATGTGATGGCACAGTGGATAAAGCCTTGACCTGGAATGCTGAGGTCCCTGGTTTGAAAATGTAAAGGAGTTCCAAGACCAAAAAGTTTGAGAACCACTATTTAGTGGTTTTCTCAGGAAAAAGCTCATATTCACATTTTGTAAGTGGCATTTATACCTGAATACAGTATATGAGGATATAAAATTCTTGGGCTATATTTTCTTTTTGAAATCTTAAAAAAGAAAAAAAATCTTGAAAATGCTGTTTTATTGTTTCTAGCATTAAATGCTGCTGAGAGAAGTCTGATGCCAATCTAATTTTCTTTTTCTTTTCCACCTTGTAAGTGACTAGTACCTTTTGCCTGGATGCTCAAGGAGGTTTTTTTGTTTTTGACTATCCTGGTTGTTTTCTCCCATACATAATATGCCTTTTCAATATGTAGACTTACGACTAATTTTATTTCAGGAAAAATTTCTCAAAATTTTGTTTTAAGCATTTGTTCTGATACATCGCTCTGGTATTCCTTGGAGGAATAAATATGTATGTATGTGTGTTTGTAAAATCTCTTGGTTGTTTTCCATATCTATCACTTTCTCTGAAAACTCTTATCTTTTTTTTTCTTTCAGCCCTTAATTGTGTTTTTTCCTCATTTTTTTACTTCTGAAACGTTTGTTTTTTTCCTGAGATTTCTTAGTTCTCATTTAATACCTGACTGTTCTCTCTCACTTTTTAAAATTTATTCATTTTAGAGAGGAGAGAGAGAGAAAGAGAGAGGAGGGGGAGGAACAGAAACCATCAACTCCCATATGTGCCTTGACCAAGCAAGCCCAGAGTTTCCACCTCAGGACCTCAGTGATCCAGGTTGATGCTTTATTCACTGTGCTACCACAGGTCAGGCCCAACTGTTCTCTATCTATATCTGGGGTCCCCAAACTACAGCCCGCGGGCTGCATGCGGCCCCTGAGGCTATTTATCTGGCCCCTGCCACACTTCCGGAAGGGGCACCTCTTTCATTGGTGGTCAGTGAGAGGAGCACAGGATAAGGAGTCATCCTACTTCCGGTGACACGGGACGCACGCGTCATGGCTCTGGAAGCACGTCATATCAGTTGTTACGGCTAGCAGTGACAAATATGGAACCGGACATTGACCATCTCATTAGCCAAAAGCAGGCCCATAGTTCCCATTGAAATACTGGTCAGTTTGTTGATTTAAATTTACTTGTTCTTTATTTTAAATATTGTATTTGTTCCCGTTTTGTTTTTTTACTTTAAAATAAGATATGTGCAGTGTGCATAGGGATTTGTTCATAGTTTTTTTTTATAGTCCGGCCCTCCAACGATAGGAGGGACAGTAAACTGGCCCCCTGTGTAAAAAGTTTGGGGACCCCTGATCTATATCATTTTTTAGCTTTTATAATTTTGATTTATGCTGTTCTTTCAAAGTATCTATTATTTTCTTTATTTCATTAAAAAATAAGGCCCTGGCTATTTGGCTCAGTGGTAGAGCGTCGGCCTGGCGTGCAAGGGGTCCCGGGTTCGATTCCCGGCCAGGGCACACAGGAGAAGCGCCCATCTGCTTCTCCACCCTTACCCCTCTCCTTCCTCTCTGTCTCTCTCTTCCCCTCCTGCAGCGAGGCTCCATTGGAGCAAGGATGGCCCCGGGCGCTGGGGATGGCTCCTTGGCCTCTGCCCCAGGCCCTGGAGTGGCTCTGGTCGCGACAGATAGATGCCCCAAAGGGGCAGAGCATCGCCCCCTGGTGGGCGTGCCGGGTGGATCCCGGTCGGGCGCATGCGGGAGTCTGTCTGACTGTCTCTCCCCGTTTCCAGCTTCAGAAAAATATAAAAAATATTATGCCTGACCAGGCAGTGGTGCAATGGATAGAGCGTTGGACTGGGATGCCAAGGACCCAGGTTCGAGACCCCAAGGTCACCAGCTTGAGTGTGGGCTCATCTGGTTTGAGCAAAAGCTCACCAGCTTGGACCCAAGGTCGCTGCCTCGAGCAAGGGGTTACTCAGTCTGCTGTAGCCACGCGGTCAAGGCACATATGAGAAAGCAATCAATGAACAACTAAGGTGTCGCAATGAAAAACTAATGATTGATGCTTCTCATCTCTCTCCGTTCCTGTCTGTCCCTGTCTATCCCTCTCTCTCTCTCTCTGTCCCTGTAAAAAAAAGAAAAAAAAAAAAAAAAGAAAAGAATCTTTAAAAAATATATATTAGGTTGAATGTTTCATCTGCTTTGTGACCACTTTCTAGTGTGTTACTGTCCTGGAACATCATGAGGTTTACTATACATTCATCTTGTTCTCTCAGTAACAAGTATGCAATTAGGTTATATTCCTTATTTGTTCCTAATCTTTTTTTTTTCTATTTTTTTTATTTATTCATTTTAGAGAGGAGAGAGAGAGGGAAATAGAGAGAGAAAGATAGAGAGAGAGAGAGAGAGGAGAGACAGAGAGAGAGAAGAGGGGAGGAGCTGGAAGCATCAACTCCCATATGTGCCTTGACCAGGCAAGCCCAGGGTTTTGAACCGGCGACCTCAGCATTTCCAGGTCGACGCTTTATCCACTGTGCCACACCACAGGTCAGGCCCTAATCTTTTTTTTTTTTTTTTTTTTTTTTGTATTTTTCTGAAGCTGGAAATGGGGAGAGACAGTCAGACAGACTCCCGCATGCACCCGACCAGGATCCACCCGGCACGCCCACTAGGGGCGACGCTCTGCCCACCAGAGGGCGATGCTCTGCCCCTCCGGGGCGTAGCTCTGCCTCGACCAGAGCCACTCTAGCGCCTGGGGCAGAGGCCAAGGAGCCGAGGCCATCCCTGCTCCAATGGAGCCTCGCTGCGGGAGGGGAAGAGAGAGACAGAGAGGAAGGAGAGGGGTGGGGGTGGAGAAGCAAATGGGCGCTTCTCCTATGTTCCCTGGCCGGGAATCGAACCCGGGTCCCCCGCACGCCAGGCTAACGCTCTACTGCTGAGCCAACCGGCCAGGGCCCAGGCCCTAATCTTTTTAAAAAAGATTTTATTGATTTTGAGAGAGAGAGAGACAGACAGACAGACAGAGAAAGGCAGTAGGGGAGGAGAAGGAAGCATCATCTCATAGTTGTTGCTTCTCTGTGTGTGTGTGTCGATCAAGCAAACCCGAGGAAATTCGTGACCTCAGCGTTTGAGGTCGACAGTTGACCCGCTGAGCCACCACAGACAGGTCAGGCTTGTTAATAGTCTTAAATGAGGAGTCTCCCGGGACAGGGAAGAGGCAGCCCTGCCTAGCGGACCACCGGGAGCCCCGCCCTCGTTCTCACTACGCCCCCGCCGCCCCGCCCCACAGTAAGCACCCTGCGCTTAGCCCCGCCCACATCTCGCGCACGCCGTCGCGGGCCACGCCCAGCCTCTTGCCCTTTCCTGGTGCGTGGTGCAGCGCCAGGGAGTTTTCCCGCCATTTGCAAGCCTTCGTGAGGAGAACTAAATGATTTCGGTGAGATCCGCCGTCTTTTGGGACGACTTCTGGGAAGGTAACTGTAAAAGAAATACTGGTAAATTTAAGACCCTGCCAGATCTCTATCACCCCTGGAAACTAGGCAAGTCTTGCCCTCACAAACCCTGTTTTCCTGCCCTTTATCTGGCCAACTCATTTGACTTAAATTGTTTTTGCTGCCTCTAAACACTCCAAGGCATATGTAGTGAGGCCTTTTCGGTAGTTCTGTAGACTCACTTCCTAGTGGAAGTTAGTGTCTAGTGAGCAACAAATTGAAACCTGAAGCTCATGGCTTTGTGTAGTTACCTTTGTATTGATTCAATGAGTTTTTATTGAGAATCTTACCTTAAATGACAAAAATTTAAAGTGTGGTGCAAACCAGTCATCATTCAATAAACTTCTTCATAAACTATTTTAAAACTTGTTTTCAAATAAAAGACTTCTGTGAGGAAAAAATTACCTTCTTATTTGGTTATTTTTCCCAATTTAATTTCAAAGGAAGTCAAACTAGTACATATTTTATATATATATAAATATATATATTTATATATAGTACATATTTTATATATATATATACACACACACACAATTTTTTTTTTTACAGAGACAGAGAGAGAGGGACAGACAGACAGGAACGGAGAGAGATGAGAAGCATCAAACATTAGTTTTTCGTTGCACACCTTAGTTGTTCATTGATTGCTTTTTCATATGTGCCTTGACTGTGGGCCTCAGCAGACCGAGTAACCCCTTGCCCGAGCCAGCGACCTTGGGTCCAAGCTGGTGAGCTTTTGCTCAAACCAGATGAGCCCGCGCTCAAGCTGGCAACCTTGGGGGTCTCGAACCTGGGTCCTCCGCATCCCAGTCCAACACTCTTTCCACTGCGCCACCGCCTGGTCAGGTGCTATATATATATTTTTTGTTTGTTTGTTTGTTTGTTTTAAATAAACATCATCTCCTCTAATCCTCATGATGGTCCTGTGAGCTCAGACCTACTAATGACCCCAATTTATAGATGAGGAATCTGAGGCTCAGGCTGCACAGCTTGAGATCGCAGTGGCAGGACAATGATTCAACCCCAGATTTGCTAAAAAATATTCAAGCCAGCGACCTTGGGCTCAAGCCAGCAACCATGGGGTCATGTCTATGATCCCGTGCTCAATCTGGTGAGTCCGTGCTCAACCCTGTGACCTCGAGGTTTTGAGCCTGGGTCCTCTGCTTCCCAGTCTGATGCTCTATCCACTGTGCCACTATGTAAAAAGTTTAGGGGCCCCTGCCCTAACCAGTCAAGCTACTGGCTATGGGAGAAGAAGAGGGAGAGAACAAGGAGAGGGAAAGAGAGAGAAGCAGATGGTTGTTTCTCTTGTGTGCCTGACCTGGAATGAAACTATGGACATCCATACTCTGGGCCCACGCTCTATCCACTTAGCCACTGTCCAGGGCCATCAGGCACATCTTTTAAAAAATGATGGGATTGGAAAAAATGTTAAATGATTTCAGAGCCCCTTCCAGATTTATGATTCTGAGTTTGTGTAGTATGAAGGAAGAAGTACAAGCCAAAAATAAAAGATTCACGAACCATGTTTCCCTTAGTTAAAATGTGTCCCAGGTGGCCAATATGTGATCTATATTTGGTCCACCCTTCCTGGTCCTGTCTCAAATATCACAGGAAATTATTAGGAAAGAAACAAATGGTTCTTTTGTTTTATTAAAATATTAATAATGGGCCTGATCAGGCAGTGGTGCAATGGATAGAGCGTCAGACTGGGATGCGGAAAACCCAGGTTCAAAACCCCGAGGTCACCAGCTTGAGTGCGGGCTCATCTGGTTTGAGCAAGGCTCACCAGCTTGGGCCCAAGGTTGCTGGCTTGAGCAAGGGGTCCCTCAGTCTGCTGTAGCCCCCCACTCAAGGCACATATGGGAAAGCGATCAATGAACAACTGGGGTGCTGCAATGAAGAGCTGATGCTTCTCATCTCTCTCCCTTCCTGTCTATCTGGCCCTATCTGTTCCTCTCTGTCCCTGTAAAAAAAAAATCAATTATGGCCCTGGCCAGATAGCTTCATTGGTTAGAGCATCATATGGAAGCACAGAAGTTGTGGGTTCCGTCCCGGTCAGGGCACATACAGGAACAAATATTCCTGCCTCTTCCTGCTCTCTCTCTTCCCTTCTCTAAAATCAATAAAATAAACATTTAAACAAATTAATTATGAATTAATCCAGAAAACTTGGGAAATAAAAAATATATAAAGGTAACACACAGACATACACACACTCATAATCACACCATTCAAAAAAAAATTTTGTTCTGTTTTCTAAATACTAATATTTTTTTAAAAAGGTGAAACATAGTCTGCAGTCTGCTTTTTTTACTTCAGAGCTATATGTAACTTCCATACAACCAGTTGGAATACCCACAGTAATATGCCCACATACCAATAAGATAGGACATAAGCAAACATTGTTAAATTATAGCTTTTGGAAAAGCGATAATTCTATTATGTCAGAGGTTATTCTAATCCTCTCTCACTTTTTTTTTATCTGCTCCAGAATGGATTGGTTTCACTGCAACCGGTGTTTCCGAAAAGATGGGGCCCACTTTTTTGTCACCAACTGTGGCCATATTTTCTGTAAGAAGTGTGTGACTCCGGGTGAGTAACTTAACTGTTACAGATTCGGGCAAAAATGTTTTAACCTGGAAATAATGATTAGCCATTTCTTTGTAACTTGGGATAAAAATCGCTTAGTAGGCCAAAGGTGGTGCAGTTACAGTGGGAAACTGTTGATTGTGGAAATTTGAGGAATCTATAAATTAAGAATGATTTAGCAAATGGAATACCCATTACTTGACCACCAAAAGACTTCAAAAGTGTTTTAAAGCCTGTGCAAATGAGAAAGCCACAAGATTATCAGACTAATTAGAGAAAAGATAAAAAACAACAAGAAGGAATAGGGGACAGTTTAGTTGATAACAAGAGCCATTTCTAATTGGAAGTGGTCTAGATTGTGGAATCAATTTGATTAGAAATGATGATAATGGTGATGGTGGTAGTGGTGATACTTTTGCTATTTAAAAAGTATTTTTAGCCTGACCAGGCTGTGGTGCAGTGGATAGAGCAACGGACTGGGATGCAGAGGACCCAGGTTCGAGACCCTGAGGTCACTGGCTTGAGTGTGGGATCATAGACATGACTCCATGGTCAGTGTCTTGAGCCCAAAGGTTGCTGGCTTGAAGCCCAAGTTCACTGGCTGAGCAAAGGGTCACTCGCTCCGCTGTAGCCCTCTGGTCAAGGCACATGAAAAAGCAATCAATGAACAACTAAGATGCTGCAACAAGGAATTGATGCTTTTCATTTCGCTCCTTTTCTGCCTCTCTGTCCTTATTTGTCCCTTTTTCTTACTCTTTCTCTGTCTTGGTCAAAAAGAAAAAAAGTATTTTCATGCCCTGGCTGGTTTGCGCAGTGGATAGAGCCTTGGTCCAGCATGTGAATGCCCCAGGTTCAATCCCCGGTCAGGGCACACATGAGAAGCAACCATCTCTCCCCTGCTCTTTCTCTCTTCCCCTCTTGCAGCCAGTGCTCTGGTCTGAACATTGGCCCAAGATGGGGGTTCCTGGGTGGATCCAGGTCAGAGAGCATGTGGGAGTCTGTCTATCTCCCTTCCTCACACTTAAATAAATAAATAAATAAATAAAAAGCCTTTTCACATGTACCAATTTTATATATTCTCACCACAATCCCAGGAAGTAATTGGGTTTTTTTGTTTGTTTTTGTGTTCTTTTGGTTTTTTTTTACAGGGACAGAGAGAGAGTCAGAGAGAGGGATAGATAGGGACAGATAGACAGGAACGGAGAGAGATGAGAAGCATCAATCATCAGTTTTTCGCCTGACCAGGCGGTGGCTCAGTGGATAGAGCATCAGACTGGGATGCGGAAGACCCAGGTTCGAGACCCCGAGGTTGCCAGTTTGAGCACGGGCTCATCTGGCTTGAGCAAAACGCTCGCCAGCTTGGATGCAAGGTCGCTGGCTCGAGCAAGGGGTTATTCGGTCTGCTGAAGGCCCACGGTCAAGGCACATATGAGAGAGCAATCAATGAACAACTAAGGTGTCGCAATGTGCAACGAAAAACTAATGATTGATGCTTCTCATCTCTCTGTTCCTGTCTCTCTGTCCCTGTCTATCCCTCTCTCTGTCTCTGTAAAAAAATAAAATAAAATAAAAAAATAATCAGTTTTTCGTTTCGACACCTTAGTTCAGGGGTCCCCAAACTTTTTACACAGGGGGCCAGTTCACTATCCCCCAGACTGTTGGAGGGCCGGACTATAAAAAAAACTATGAACAAATCCCTATGCACACTGCACATATCTTATTTTAAAGTAAAAAAAACAAAATGGGAACAAATACAATATTTAAAATAAAGAACAAGTAAATTTAAATCAACAAACTGACCAGTATTTCAATGGGAACTATGCTCCTCTCACTGACCACCAATGAAAGAGGTACCCCTTCCAGAAGTGCGGTGGGGGCTGGATAAATGGCCTCAGGGGGCTGCATGCGGCCTGTAGTTTGGGTACCCCACCTTAGTTGTTCATTGATTGCTTTCTCATATGTGCCTTGACTGTGGGCCTTCAGCAGACTGAGTAACCCCTTGCTGGAGCCAGCGACCCTGGGTCCAAGCTGGTGAGCTTTTGCTCAAACCAGATAAGCCCGCGCTCAAGCTGGTGACCTCGGGGTCTCGAACCTGGGTCTTCTGCATCCCAGTCCGACACTCTATCCACTGCGCCACCGCCTGGTCAGGCGGAAGTAATTGTTAATAGACCCACTTTACAAATGAGGAACTGGTTCAGGTAGGATAAGTTATTTGACCAAGTTCTTACAGATACTAAGTTTTAGAAATGAATCTCAAATTTAATGTGGTTTTTTAAATGCTAAATGCTTACAAGGTATGGAAGTAGCCCAGAAGAAGGACTCAGGATAGGGTACTTTGAACAGGAAAGATTTTATAAAAGAGTTGTTGCTTCAATAGAGTTTTGAATAATAAACTGGAGTTTGCCAAGTGGATAGGCAGGGAAAAGCATTCCAGTTTGAGAGAACATGTATAAAAGCATTCTACATCATAGAACCATAGTGCAAGAGACTACACATGGTTGAGATTTGTAGACCATAAAAAATAAGGTGGGATTGGTGATACCTGAGGCTAGATGAATAGGCAGTGACTAGATACTGGACGGCTCTGTATTTCAGGCTAAAGAACCTGAACTTTATCCTGTGGGATGGAGAGCTGTGGAAATTTGTTTGTTTTGTGTTTTTCTTAAATAGAAGAATGATTTGCAATTGCTACCTCACTCTAACAATAATATGAAGGGAAGGCTTGGAAAAAACTTTAATCTCCAAGGAAAGAAGAGTCAGAATAGGTAGCCTCTGGAGAATCTTTTTTTCTCTATATATATATCAGTGATTTTTAGCCAGTGTTCCACAGCACACTGATGTGCCACAAGAATTTTTAAAACCTGAAATACCTGACTAGTCAGTGGCACTGACCTTTTTTCCCTTGGGTAGTCAAATTAAAAAAATGACAACAGTCAACACAATAGCCATCTGGTGTGAATGAATCAAAATTAAACCTATATATTATTTGTCAGATTGGCAAAAAGCATATTGTGCCACAGAATTTTAGTTTTTAATGTGCCATGAGATGAAAAAGGTTGAAAATCACTGCTCCATATGAATCTCATGACCCCTTTAAATCATCTGCTAATGTAACAAAGCTGTTGACTATGGTAATAGCAGATCACTTTGGAGCGGTTTGTCTCAGTGAAATATTTGCCATGTGATGTTTTCTACTGACATGGCATTTATCTTAATAACAGGCACCACTACTAAAATTTTAATTTACAAGAGAAGATTAGGAATTTTATTTTTCTCAACTTTCAGAATGAGTTAATTTGAGATTAAGAGTAGGAGAGCTTCAAAACAAGATTCAGGAATATTAGCAAAGTGAAAACAGGGCAGGATTGATTGAAGAATTTCTTACAGTATCTAATGTGTGCCTACTGTCGGGTAGGTGGGACAATAAAGAGTAACTATTATTGAGATCATTGAGTGCTCATGTACTCTTCCCAGTACTTTGGTCATTGTACTCCAGTACTACTTCTGGCATGTTAGGATATCCCTCACCCACATAAGAAAATTGGGAATTGATAAAGAGGAAGATGGGTTGAGGTACAGTGTGAAAGTCTTACTTGTCATCAACATACAAGTTTGGAAATACCGATTTAGAGAACAGAATTCAAGTTGATATCCTTTTATAGCAAATGGTATTCTAAATTTTTTTCTTCTCTTGCTAGCCTACTAGACTTTACTATGTACTTTAGGAAAAATCTTACTTTCTGTCCATGAAAACCCAACACTTTTTCCCCTCTCCATTCTAGAAAAATGTTCTGTTTGTGGAGCTGCCTGCAAGCATCTGGTTCTTTCTGATAATGTAAGTTTTTCTTCCGCTCCCATAAACCATTTTATCCCATTTCTGCCCTGTAGGAAGTATACAAAGAGTATAGTTGATGAATGACTAAGCACTGAGATTAGAAGGATGAATGGAAGGAAGGGAGGCAGGGAGGGAGGGAGGAAGGAAAGGAAGGAAGGAAGGAAAGAAGGAATGAAGGAAGGGAAGGAGGGAGGAAGGAAAGGAAGGGAGGGAGAGAGGGAGGAAAGGAAGAAAGTAAGGAAGGAAAGAAGGAAGGAAGGGAGGGAGGAAGGGAGGAAGGAAAGATGGAAGGAAGGAAGGAAGGAAGGAAGGAAGGAAGGAAGGAAGGAAAGATGGAAGGAAAGAAAGATGAAAGGAAGGAAGAAAAGGCAGGCAGGCAAACTGGCTGATAGCAATTATAAAACAAATAGGGTAAACAACAGGAGAATTATTTGTGGCTGCTGATACAAAAGCATGGGGCAGCGGTAATTAGGACATAGTACAGTCTATATCTCCTAGAGCAGTGGTGATTGTAGGACATAGTACAGTCCTATATCTCCTAGAGCAGTGGTGATTGCCCTCTCACTTAGCACAGTGAAATTTACCAGTGCTTTAGGAAGGGTGGTATGTCCTTTGCCATGTTTACCAGTATTTTATTTCATTCCATTGTGGATCTGTTCAGTGTTTGTATTACTCTCTTTATAGCTGAAACCTCAGGAGAAGATGTACTTCAAAAACCCTGTGGAGACAGCTTTGCAGCATTTTAGTCACATCTCTCAGGTATGAGTAACAAAAGTGAAAAAACCGATTCTTCAGGCAAATTCTAATTGAATCTTATTTCTTTATCAAAGTTTCTTTAGGCTGTGTTTGTACACAATGGAGAGAAATTGGCTGCTCTGTTTGCTTTCTTCACTTATTATATAAAGCTCAACAGTTAATATTTTACTGACTCAGAATCAGTGAAAGGTTATAAAACCACTATGTAACTGATATCTAGCCTTGTACTTCCTAGTTCTATTAAGTAATTTTTAAATTTTTATTTATTTATTTTTATGACAGAGACAGAGAGAAACAGAGAGGAGGAAAGATAGGGACAGACAGACAGGAAGGGAAAAAGATGAGAAGCATCAAAATTCTTTGTTGCAGAGCCTGACCTGTGGTGGCCCAGTGGATCAAGTGTCGACCTGGAACACTTAGGTCGCCGGTTCAAAACTCTGAGCTTGCCTGGTCAAGGCACATATGGGAGTTGATGCTTCCTGCTCCTCCCCTCTTCTCTCTCTCTCTCTCTCTTTCTTCTCTAAAATGAATAAATAAAAATAATTTAAAAAATTCTTTGTTGCAGCATCTTAGTTCATTGATTGCTTTCTTCTATGTGCCTTGACAGGGAGGCTACAGCAGAATAAGTGATCCCTTGCTCAAGCCAGTGACCTTGGGCTCAAGCCAGCAACCTTTGGGCCCAAGCCAGTGACCTTGGGGTCATGTCTATGATCCCTGTGCTCAAGCTGGTGAGCTTGCTCTCAAGGCGGAGACCTTGGGGTTTCAAACCTGGGTCCTCTGCATCCCGGTCTGATGCTCTATCCACTCTGCCACTGCCTGGCCAGGCTTAAGTAATTTTTATGAATAAAGAAGGAGCTCTGACTAGAGCATTGTCTGTTGGTTAGAGCATTGCCCCAAAGCACAGAGGTTGCCAGTTCAATCCCTGGTCAGGGCACATACAGGAACAGATCAATGTTCCTGTCTCTCTTTCTCTCCCTCTATCCTTCTCCTTCCCTTTCTCTAAAATCAATTTCAAAAAATTTAAAAAAATAAAAGAAAAACAATAAAGAAGATTGTAGAGAGCTTTATCATCGTTTTGTGCAGATTAGTTTTTTTTTGTTTGTTTTTTTTTAGCAAGAGAAAGAGGGAGAGGGACAAATGGACACAGATAGGGAAAGAGATGAGAAGCATGAACTCATGGTTGCAGCACCTTAGTTGTTCATTGATTGCTTTCTCATATGTGCCTTGACTGGGGGGCTCTGGCTAAGCCAGTGACCCTTTGCTCAAGCCAACGACTTTGGGCTCAAGCCCGCAACTTTTTTTTTTTAATATAAACAAATTATAGAAATCGCTTTCCATTTTAATTATCAAGGATATCAGAGGTGGTTTTTTGTTGTTTTTTTTTTTGTATTTTTCCGAAGCTGGAAACAGGGAGAGACAGTCAGACAGACTCCCGCATGCGCCCGACCGGGATCCACCCGGCACGCCCACCAGGGGGCGACGCTCTGCCCCTCCGGGGCGTCACTCTGTTGTGACCAGAGCCACTCTAGTGCCTGGGGCAGAGGCCAAGGAGCCATCCCCAGCGCCCGGGCCATCCTCGCTCCAATGCTCCAATGGAGCCTCGCTGCGGGAGGGGAAGAGAGAGACAGAGAGGAAGGAGAGGGAGAGGGGTGGAGAAGCAGATGGGCTCTTCTCCTGTGTGCCCTGGCCGGGAATCGAACCCGGGACCCCTTGCACGCCAGGCCGATGCTCTACCACTGAGCCAACCGGCCAGGGCCCAACTTTTTTTTTTTTTGACAGAGAGTCAGAGAGAGGGATACACATAGACAGACAGATAGGAATGGAGAGATGAGAAGCATCAATCATTAGTTTTTTGTTGCGCCATGCAACACCTTAGTTGTTCATTGGTTGCTTTCTCATATGTGCCTTGACCGCGGGCCTTCAGCAGACCAAGTAACCCCTTGCTTGAGCCAGCGACCTTGGGTCCAAGCTGGTGAGCTTTTGCTCAAACCAGATGAGCCCACACTCAAGTTGGCGACCTTGGGGTCTCGAACCTGGGTCTTCAGCATCCTAGTCCGACGCCCTATCCACTGTGCCACCACCTGGTCAGGTTCAAGCCAGCAACTTTTGGGCTCAAGCCAGCAACACAAGGTCATGTCTATGATCCCACGCTCAAGCTAGCAATCCTGCACTCAAGCTAGTGAGCCGTGTTCAAGCCAGAAGAGCCCACACGTAAGTCGGCTACCTTGTGGTTTTGAACCTGGGTCCTCTGTGTCCTAGGCTGATAGTATATCCACTGTGCCACTGCCTGGGAGATTAATCTTTTAAAAATTGATTTAAATGTATAGGCCTGACTTGGCAGACAATGGATTTAGTGGTGGTTTCAAAACCTTTTTCCTGTAGACCTAAGTTCAAGGAAGGACTTCTTGTTTCCCTTTTTTTTCAATAAATTTTTTTAGTAATGCATATATATTTAATTATTTATTTAGTGTTCATAATTGGTTGCCTGCATTTTAGAAAAATATTTTTCTTTTCCTGATGCATTATATGTTGGTATACCATTTGACTTGGTCAGGAGCAATAGGAGTGTGGAACATACATAAGAGAAGGCAAGATGTTTGACAGTTCCCAAATTATAAAGGCTTTGGTTTTTCTCTTCCACTCTCAGTTCTCCACTGAGATTACTTCATAGTCTCACAGGATTCCTATTTTGGCATGTTTCCTGAGATTTTTTTTTATCACTGTACTTCTTTTACTTCACATTCTTAGGACAGTATCCTTTTCCTGAACGTGAAGAGCAAGTAGCCTTAGTCATTTTCTGGCTGCAGATAGATTTCATTTTTCTTTGCTTTCACTATTCATTCCTAACTCTCCACATAAAAGAGAGGGAATTGAGCTTTTGGCTGCATCCTGCTTTTAACTGCTTGGGTGAAATATCATATTTTAGATACTATTTAACAGTATGGGGAGATAAAATTAAGCTGAGGCTGAAGGAGAAATGTAAACAAGGTCACATGAACAAGAGAAAGAGCAAACCTTTGGTTAATAACTAAGCCCAGGATTAGTTAATGATTAATGGAGAAATTATATGTAGTCTGAATCTTAACCTACCTACCTACCTAATCATGGGACCAATTACACATGGTCAAATAATCAAGATAAAATCAACGGAAAGGGTCAGTTAATCATCACTTTAGTAAAGGGCTAGTTTGGTAAAGTCAGCAATGTCTGAAAATGTGTTTTCCTAATCTGTAAAGTTGAATAACTGGTCCAGGTAATATCTAGATTGCCTCATTCAGGCTTCTGCTCAAATTTTCCTTTTTTGGTCAAACTTTTACTGACTCTCATATCTCAAATAATAACCCCAACACGCTCTACTTCTTAACCTGCTTTATTTTTTTTATCATAGCCCTTATCTTTAACATTATATATTTGTTTATTGTCTGAATCCAGCACTGAAATGTAGTAAGCTCCATGAAGGCAGAGATTTGGTTGGTTTTGTTTATTGTTATACAACCAGCTCTTTGGATAGTTCTTAATATGTAGTGGACACTCAAAAATTGTTGAATGAATGAATGTTGATATAAATATCCATTGTGTTTTAATCACCCCCAATCTCTGTAATGACTTGTAGAAGGCGTTTTTCTGCTATCCTAATCTACAACCAGTCGTTGCTCAAGCTGCACACTTTCAGGCTCTGGCCAGTTGGCTCAGTGGTAGAGCGTGGGCCCACCGTGTGGACGTCCTGAGTTTGATTCGCGGTCAGGGTATACAGGAGAAACCCCCCTGCAGCCATGACTCGATTGGAGAGAGTTGGTCCTGAGCACTGAGGATGGCTCCATGGCCTCTGCCTCAGGTGCTAAGAAGAGCTCAGTTGCTGAGCAATGGAGCATCACCCCCTAGTGAGCTTGCCAGGTGGATCCCGGTCTGGGCACATGCGGGAGTCTGTCTTTCTGCCTTTCCTCCCCCCCACTGAATTAAAAAAAAAAAAAAGCTGCACATTTCCAATTCTTTACTCACCTCTAGATAAAACTATTTAACTATATTTGGGGATTGGAGAGCCCTGTATGGACCTGTTAGCTTTCTTCTATTCCAAGGTCATAGACTGTGTACACTGTTAGCCACAACTAGCCATCTTTCAAATGCATGCCAATAATTTTTTCTTCTTTGGTAAAGCCTTCTCTGATTCCTGTAGGAAAATTTATGCTCTGTCCTTTGCACGCCTATCCCACCTTGCTCTTAACTCTGCAAAAGGTGTTTTATTTCTTCATATGTCTGCTTCTCTCACTGAACTGAAGCTTTTGAAAGGCAGATATCGTATTTGTATTGCCCAATGCCTAATTAGGTACCTGGAAAAAATTAGGTACATAAGAACTATTTGTAGCTTGACTGGTGGTGGTGCAGTGGATAGAGCATCCACTCGGGACACTGAGGTCCCAGGTTTGAAACCCCAAGGCTGCCAGCTTGAGCGTGGGCTCATCCAGCTTGAGTGCATGATCACTGACATGATACGATGGTCCCTGGCTTAAGCCCAAAGGTCACTGGCTTGTAGCCCAAGGTCGCTGGCTTGAGTCCAAAGGTCTCAGGCTTGAGCAAGGGGTCACTGGCTTGGTCTGAGCCCCTTGGTCAGGGCACGAATGAGAAGCAACCAATGAACAACTGGGGTGATGCAACTACAAGCTGATGTTTCTCATCTCTTCTTGCCCCCACCTCTCTTACTAAAAAAAGTGTTTGTTAAGCAAATGACTGCACATATAAGGCTGGAAAAGTGGGAAAGAGGAATAATTCAAGGTAAGGTCAGAGAGAGAGGCTTGATAATATTGGAACTTGTAGGCCATGGTAAGAAATTTAGATTTTCCTTTAAGTGCAGTGGGACACCATTGTAGGGTTTTTAAGCAAGGAAATGGCATTATCTAATATATAATTTTCAAAGAGAATCTGGCTGCTGAGTGAAGAATGGACCTTAGAGAAGTTAAGAGTAGAAGTAGGAAGACCCAGTTATGAGGCTATGGGAGAAATCTAACCAAGATGACTTGGGCCATACTGGTGACAATAGAAATGGAGAGGGGTAGTTAATATGAGATATCCTTTCTAGGAAGAACTAGTGGAACTGCTGTTGATTTGGATGTGGAAGATGAAAAAAAAGGAAGAATCAAACAAGACATATGGGTTTTTCTTGAACAGCTCATTGGGATGATTTTACCCTTTACCAAGACTGAGAAGACTATTTTGAGGGAAAAATACCATTTTGGACATATTAGGTTGTAGATCTTTGTTAGAAAGCCAAGAGGATTACCAGAGAGAGGTAGGAAGGAGGGGAGCAAAGAGGGACAAATATATAGAGCACATAGGTGGGATATAAAACTGAGACTCATGGACATAGATAAATGTGAAATGGTTATGTGGAGGAGGGGATGGGAATGGGAGTAAAGACAGACAAATATATGGTGAAAGAAAATTATTTGACTTTGGGTAATGGGCACACAATACAATCAGCAGTTCAGATGCTATAGAGATGCTGAAGGCTATGTACTCTTATTGATCAAAACTACCCCATTAAATTAAATTTCAAAATAAAAAGGGGGGGAGAAAGCTAGGAGGAGAAGTCACAAAGGCAGATAAATTTACCATTCAAGGCACATATGAGAAAGCAATCAATGAACAACTAAGGTGCCCCAATGAAGAATTGATGCTTCACATTTTTCTCCCTTCCTGTCTGTCTGTCTGTCTCTCTCTCTCTCTCTCTCGCACACACACACACACACAAAAAGAGAGGTGAATGGGACTATATCAAACTAAAAAGCTTCTGCACAGCTAAAGACAATAAGAACAGAATAAAAAGACAAACTACACAATGGGAGAACATATTTGACAATACGTCTGATAAGGGGTTAATAACCAAAATTTATAAAGAACTTTTAAATCTCAACACCAGGAAGACAAACAATCCAATCAAAAATGGGAAAAAGAAATGAATAGACACTTCTCCAAAGAGGACATACAGATGGCCAATAGGCATATGAAAAAATGCTCAACATCACTAATCATTAGAGAAATGCAAATTAAAACCACAATGAGATATCACCTCACACCAGCCAGAATGGCGCTCATCAACAAAACAACACAGAATAAGTGCTGGGGAGGATGTGGAGAAAAGGGAACCCTCCTGCACTGCTGGTGGGAATGCAGACTGGTGCAGCCACTGTGGAACAGTATGGAGATTCCTCAAAAAACTGAAATCGATCTGCCTTTTGACCCAGCTATCCCACTTTTAGGAATATACCCCAAGAACACCATAGAACGGCTCCAAAAGGAGAAATGCACCCCCATGTTTGTGGCAGCATTGTTCACAATAGTGAAGATCTGGAAACAGCCCAAGTGTCCGTCAGAGGACGAGTGGATTAAAAAGCTTTGGTACATATATACTATGGAATACTACTCAGCCATAAGAAATGATGATATCGGATCATTTACAATAACATGGATGGACCTTGATAACATTATATGGAATGAAATAAGTAAATCAGAAAAAAACTAAGAACTATATGAATCCGTACATAGATGGGACATAAAAATGAGACTCAGAGACATGAACAAGAATGTGATGGCAACAGGGGTGGGGGTGGGGGGAGGAGAGATGGGGTGAGGAAGGAGAGAGGGGGTGGGGGAGGGGAGGGGCACAAAGAAAACCAGATAGAAGGTGACAGAAGACAATTTAACTTTGGGGGAGGGGTATACAGCACAATCAAATGTCAAAACAATCTGGAGATGTTTTCTCTCAACATATGTACCCTGATTATTAATGTCACTGCATTAAATTTAATTTAAAAAATATATATATATTAAAAAAAAGAGGTGAAAACAAGGAGAGTATGGTGTCACAGAAACTAAGGAAGGGAAGTGTTTTGAGAAGGAAGAAATAACCAGCTGGGTCAAATACAATTGAGAGATGAAGATGAGGGCAAAGAAACATTGACTAGATTTGGCAACCTGAGAAATGGTGGTGGCCCTCACAAGAGCATGTTGAGTAGTCTTGAGAAAGAGACTGCATTGGAGTGCAGTGATAGGTGTGTGTTTATACCCAGTCTACTTCACTTCCCAAACCTCTTCTCAATCCTCTGCAGTCTGACTTCAGATTATCTTATTGAAATTGTTCTTGCAAGGACATTAACAACCCCTCCTTCTTATCAATTCCAATGGAATCTTTTTTGTAGTTCTTACTGCTTTTGATTTCTCAGCAACATTTTTTTTTTCTGAAGCTGGAAACGGGGAGAGACAGTCAGACAGACTCCCGCATGCACCCGACCAGGATCCACCCGGCACGCCCACTAGGGGCGACGCTCTGCCCACCAGAGGGCGATGCTCTGCCCCTCCGGGGCGTAGCTCTGCCTCGACCAGAGCCACTCTAGCGCCTGGGGCAGAGGCCAAGGAGCCGAGGCCATCCCTGCTCCAATGGAGCCTCGCTGCGGGAGGGGAAGAGAGAGACAGAGAGGAAGGAGAGGGGTGGGGGTGGAGAAGCAAATGGGCCCTTCTCCTATGTGCCCTGGCCGGGAATCGAACCCGGGTCCCCCGCACGCCAGGCCGACGCTCTACCGCTGAGCCAACTGGCCAGGGCCTCTCAGCAACATTTGAGGCCCGTTCTCGACTCCTTAAAATATTCTTTCTTTGGCTACCATCACTGACTTTTATTTTCTTTTTGTGTTCCTTTTCCTCTATCTCTTAAATAGTTATATTTCTCAGATCTACTGCCATGCTTAAGTTATCATCAACATGTGGATACTTCCATATTTATAAACTCCAGTAAAAATTGTACCTTAAATGTCACCTCAGAGGAGCCTTTGCTGATCACTGTATTTAAATTAGGTCTCCTCCTTTACTCTCTGCAATAGCAATCTTTTTGTTTCCTTAATAATGTAGCAGGAATTAGCTGCAAATGGAGGATAATAGACACCCAGACAACATGATAGAGGAAGAAGGATTTATTAGTAGCCAGCAGAACACATGCAATTAGTAGCACTAAAAGCATGAGCTCCCCAAAGTTAGTTTTTCTGAGTCTGATATACCTTTACAGCTTTAGTTTTCACGTGACAGGTGCCTGATTTCTTTGACTTCTTTGTCTGCCACCCTACATGACTTTTGTGTCTCTAGTAGGGGAGAGGGTAAGAGAGGAGGTTTTGACCGTCTGTCCTTGACTATTCACATAATCCATTCTTCTTGCTGGTGCTGCAAATTTATTCCATGGAACTGATAACAAGGACCACAGCTGTGGTTTGTTACTTTTCAAACTTTCTCAGCCTTTCCTCCCTCAATCTGAAATGTTGAGGTCACTGGCTCGAACATAAGATCACAGACATTGCAGGCCCCATTCTCCTGCATTTTTCTGGTTTCTCCTCTTTCAATAACATTTGGATAATATAATTTTTTTGGTATTCTTTATTATATGCTCCATAGAGACAGGGACTTTGTTTTGTTCATTGTTGTATCCCCTGCAATGATTTGTTTTGCTACATAGGAGGCACTCAGTAGAACTTTACTTAATAAATGAGAGATAGCTCGCGCTCTCACTCACTTCTGAGATATATATCCATTTATTGACTTGATACCTTTGCTAATTCAACATGTCCCAAACTGAACTCATTATTCTTTTTTTTTTTTTTTTGCATTTTTCTGAAGCTGGAAATGGGGAGAGACAGTCAGACAGACTCCCGCATGCGCCCGACCGGGATCCACCCGGCACGGCACGCTCACCAGGGGCGATGCTCTGCCCCTCCGGGGCGTCGCTCCGCTGCGACCAGAGTCACTCTAGCGCCTGGGGCAGAGGCCAAGGAGCCGTCCCCAGCGCTCGGGCCATCTTTGCTCCAATGGAGCCTTGGCTGCAGGAGGGGAAGAGAGAGACAGAGAGGAAGGGGGGGGGTGGAGAAGCAAATGGGTGCTTCTCCTATGTGCCCTGGCCGGGAATCGAACCCAGGTCCCCCGCAAGCCAGGCCGACGCTCTACCGCTGAGCCAACCGGCCAGGGCCCTGAACTCATTATTCTAAACAACCCTACAACATGCCCATCCCCCACATGTGCATAGAAAAACAGGCTACTCTTTCTACTTTTATCATACTGAATGATAACCACCATCCATATAATGACCAAACCGAAAATGTAGTCATTCCTGATTTCTTCTTTTTGCATATCCAGTCCATAATTAAATCATGTTAGTTCTGTCTCTAAAATACTTGAATCTCTACTTCATCTCCAACCTTCTAGTCTAGTCCATCATAGTTCCCCATCTAAATTACTGCAGTGGCTTCATAACAGACCTTTGACCTCCAGTCTTTCCTTTTTCCTATCAGTTTTCCATTTAAAGCCAGAAAGTGATTCTAAATAGAAGTATTATCATGTTATTTTTCCATTAAAACCATTTAATACAACCATTGCTCTGAGGGTAAAATTCAACCTCTTAACATAGCCCATAAGGCCAGATGTGCTTTGGTCCCTGCTTATCTCTTGATTCTCATTTCTTATCCTCCCCTCCCCACCCTAGCTGTAATACAGAGACTGAATCTGTCTTAATAATTTATATAAATAGTTTTTTCTGTTGCTTCTGGGCAACAGAGAAAACTATTTGTATATGCTATTCCATCTGGAATATTTTTGTCCCCAAACATATATATGGATAAGTATACAGAGTAAAACTGTATTGTATTATAATTTTCTGTTTGCTTGGATGCATCTTCCCATAAAGATAGGGACAGTATCAATCTTTTTTTTTTTTTAATCGAGAGAGACAGACAGGAAGGGAGAGAGATGAGAGTCATCAACTTGTTGATTGCTTTCTCATACGTGCCTTGACCAGGGGGCTCCAGCTGAGCCAGTGACCCCTTGCTCAAGCCAGAGACCATGGGGTCATGTCTGTGATCCCATGCTCAAGCTGGATGAGCCCATGCTTGAGCCAGCAACCTTGGGGTTTTGAACCTGGATCCTCAGCATCCTAGGTTGTTGCTTTATCTACTGTACCACCACCTAGTCAGGCAAAAGTAAATTTCTAAAACTTAGCAATTCCTTAATAAGTATTCAAAACACTGAGATTGCATAGGAATATAATCTTCAACTAAAAAAGTTCTGACATTTAAAAAGAATTGGGAAAGCCATTCTTTAGTACAAAAAATATAGTCAGGAAAGCTAATATTTATTTCCTAAATATATATTACTTTTATAAACAAACAAAATCCCCCTTTAAAAATAAGGCAGTAAGCCTGGCCTGTGGTGGCGCAGTGGATAAAGCATCAACCTGGAACACTGAGGTCACCAGTTCAAAACCTGGGCTTGCCTGGTCAAGGCACATATGGGAGTTGATGCTTCCTGCTCCCCCCTTCTCTCTCTCTCTCTCTCTCTCTCTCTCTCTCCTCTCTAAAGTGAATAAATAAAATCTTTAAAAAATAGTAAGGCATTAAAATTCACAGCCCTACATTGGACCAAAATATCTTATGTCTTAAAATAATAAACTACTGAGCTCCCCCTTTGCTTCCATTACGGTGCTTCTCTCAGTATCTTTCAGTGATTTCTCCCTTATTTTCTTCAGCCTCTTGCCATTAACTAGACCTAATTCAGAACTGAAGTTTTAAAATATGTTCTTCAGTAAATAAAATGAAAATTTGTTCCATGTTACCAATTCTAGAATGAGTAGGAATCTAGAGCATGAAGACCGGAATACCCTTACCTAGTTCTAGTGTGGAATACAGAAGAGGAATGTGGGTCTAGAAGTAGATGATTTCATACATTATTCTAATACAATAAAATAATAGTTAACATGTAGAGATAGCCAGACAGTATTTAATGTTATCAACAGAACTACTTTTATTATCTGCACTGTGTTATTATATTAACAAAATAATCCCAAGTTTTTAAAAAAAGCAAGAGAGCAAAATTCTTTAGGGAAAAAAAAGTCAACGTTTTTAAGAGACTAAAGGATCTGAATGAGTTAAAATAATGTTTGCTAACAATTGAAAAACTTTTTAAATATTTATTCATTTATTTTTAAGATTTTATTTGTTGATTTTATGGGGGGGTGGGTCGAGAAGTATAGTTGCTTTACTTTAGTTGTTCATGGCTTGCCTGTATGTGTCTTGACCCAGCAAGCCCACGGTTTTGAACTAGCAACCTCAGTGTTTCAGGCCGATGGTCTATCCACTATGCCACCACAGGCCAGGCTGAAATTTTTTTAAACACTCATTACTGAGTTAGGTTTTAGAATCTTTTGTGCACATATTTGAAATAGGCTAAACATTTGTACTCTAGCATCAGGAAAAACCACTTGTTCCTCTCCTTTAACACTTCTTGTTGGTGGTTGTTTTTTGGGTTAGTCTTTCTTTTTCTTGGAACTTTCAGAACTGAGATTTGGATTTGAGATAAGTATGCAAAGTAAGCCTGCTTAGGGTTAGGCAAAAGGCCCTCCAGTGCTCTATTCTGGCTCCCTGGGGTTCCACAGGGGAATCTGTTTTCTATGTGTGTATGATCCTTGGTGGTCTAAAGGGAGAACTGGTCTAGGGCAGAATTTGGGTTTCCTTGGTCCTAGCCTAATACTTAATATCATTGTAAACTGATCCTGAGAGTAGGTTGGGAGTTTGGAATACTGTCTCTTGGCTATATATTATATCTATCTGTACCATCTATTGTTCCCCAACACCCCCCCCACCACCATTTTAGTAACTCCCAGAATTCTGAGTGAATTTTTTTCTGCTCCTGTACTGTTCAAATTTTCTACAATGAACATATTTTACTTTTATTGAGATTATCTAAAAATAATAATAATAAGGTAGACTTCAATTAATTCATTCCTATATAGAACTAATTTAGTTTGCTTTGAGTAGAAAGGAAAGAGGCTTGAGACTATATAAACTCTTAAAGTACAATTCTGTAGTAAGGTGGCAAAAGTAACTTGCGAATTAGGTAAGAACAAAGGTTTATGACGGATACCAAGATCTAGGGAAGGACCTTAGACAAAAGGTTTATAGTCTGAGTAGGGAGGAAGCAGATGAGACAAATACTGCTGTGTATTCAAAAGTAGAGCCTGACAAAGCTAAAACCCTTTCTAAATATTAACTTTTAGTCGGATTCAGTAATCCCATGATGTGCTCATCAGAATGCCAAACAATAAAGTAAAGCAAAACATAAAATTATTTGTTCATACCCAGAAATAAAACTCAGGAATAGGTAATTCCCTTCTGTGCCTCTTTGCCCTTTACTGTAGTAGCGTAAGCAGCCTGCAAGTGATGCTATATGAATATCTTAGAGAAAGTAAATTGGTTACCAGTGCTCTGGAATGAGGAAGCTGAGTCCAAACTACATAGTAAGTCCAAACTAATCTGGTAAATTAGAACTAATTCTAACTTTTTTTTATTATTAAGTGAGAGGCAGGGAGATGACAGACAACAAACTCCCACATGCACCCCGACTGGGATCCACCTGGCAAGCCTCCTATGGGGCGATGCTCTGCCCAGTTGGGGCCACTGCCCCATTGCTGGTGCAACCAAGCTATTTTAGCACCTGAGGTGAGGCCAGAGGGCCATCCTCAGGACCCAGGGCCAACTTGCTCAAACCATTCCAGCCATGGCTGTGGGAGACGAAGAGAGAGAGAAAGAGAGGGGGAGAGGCGGAGAAGCAGATGATCATTTCTTCTGTGTGCCCTAACTGGGAATTGAACCCAGGACTTCCATATGCCAGGCAGATGCTCTACCACTGAGCAAACCAGCCTGGGCCTAATTCTAATCTTGAAAAAAGATTTTGAGTATTATTCTTCGTGCTCAAAATGAAAGATATATTTTTAAAGGTCTCATCTATTATGTCAGAATGTTCATGTTAAGATATTATGGCCTGACCTGTAGTGGTGCAGTGGATAAAGCATTGACCTGAAATGCTGAGGTCGCTAGTTCAAAACCCTGGGCTTGCCTTGTCAAAGTACATATGGGAGAGGTGATGTTTTCTGCTACTCACCTCTGCCCCTTTCTCTCCTCCTCTCTCTCTCTCTCTCTAAAAAATAAGTAAATAAAATACTTTAAAAAAAAGATATTAGGGAGCCATTGTACTGGAAATGAAAAGCTTTAGCTTTCTCTAAAGCTGAACCCTGTAGTCCTGGGGAGCTATGAATTAGGCCAGGAGCTCCAGAAAATGATCAGTAATAAAGTATGAATTGATGAATTTCCCTTCGTTGTCAGAAGTAAGAGGAAAGGAGTTATGGGGGTATTTGTCAAAAGTCTCATCTTCCTTCATAGGTGTGGAGTTTCCAGAAGAAACAAACTGATCTCCTCATTGCCTTTTATAAGCATAGAATTACAAAGTTAGAAGCAGGCATGAAGGAGGCACAGCAAACAGTGACCAGCCAGAACAAGTAAGTGACAAATTAAATCACCAGAGCTTTTTTCTTTTGGAGAAGCTATAGCTCTTAATTCCTTATGAATGCAAAGCCTGAAAATTGCTCCATGTGTGTCTTTGTTTATCCCGGACAAATCAGGTAAAGAATTTTTGGTCCCGCCTGACCTGTGGTGGCGCAGTGGATAAAGCGTTGACCTGGAATGCTGAGGTCACCGGTTCAAAACCCTGGGCTTGCCTGGTCAAGGCATATATGGGAGTTGATGCTTCCTGCTCCTCCCCCTTTCTCTCTTTCTCTCTCTCTTTCTCTCTCTCTCTCTCTCTCACTCTAACTCTCTCTCCTCTCTAAAATGAATAAATAAATAAATTAAAAAAAAAAAAAAGAATTTTTGGTCCCTTCAATCTCAATTTTATTTTTCTCTTTCTTCCCTCAAGGAGCCCTCCTTATTTATAGCTTTCCTCTTCAGCTGCCCCCCCATCAAAAACTGCTTCCTCAGAGAAACAGACATAGCTTTTTCACAGTAATAAAAATAAGAGACAACATTCAAAAGATTTTATTTATTACTTGATTTTTTTTAGAGAGAGAGAGAGAAACATTGATTTGTTGTTCCATTTACTTATGCATTCATTGGTTGATTCTTGTATGTGCCCTGACTAAGGATCGAACCCACCCACAACCTTGGGGTATGGGGACACTGCTCTAACCAACTGTTCTAACTGACCAAAGTGAGATAGCATTTAAAATGTTACCTTGCCCTTGCTGTATAGCGCAGTTGGTTAGAGAATCATCCTGATGTGCAGAGGTTCGATCCCCAGTCAGGACATACACAAAAACAGATTGCTGTTTCTGTCTATGTGTCTGTCTGTGTCTGTCCTTTCTCTCTAAAACCAATGAATAAAATAAAATAAAATAAAATAAAATGTTACCTTGCCCGACCAGGCAGTGGCGCAGTGGATAGAGCATCGGACTGGGATGCGGAGGACCCAGGTTCAAGACCCCGAGGTTGCCAGCTTGAGCGCGGGCTCATCTGGCTTGAGCAAAAAGCTCACCAGCTTGGACCCAAGGTCGCTGGCTTGAGCAAGGGGTTACTCGATCACTCGGCCTGCTGAAGGCCCGTGGTCAAGGCACATGTGAGAAAGCAATCAATGAACAACTAAGGTGTCGCAACGAGAAACTGATGATTGATGCTTCTCATCTCTCTCCGTTCCTGTCTGTCCCTATCTATCCCTCTCTCTGACTCTCTCTCTCTGTCCCTGTAAAAAATAAATAAAATAAAATAAAATAAAATAAAATGTTACCTTTAGAAGTGTAATTTTGGAAATCTTAAGCTAAAAGATGGAATCCTTGAGGGAAATTTTCAGATATCAGCAGGCTAGAGATGTATGTGGAGAGGAAATGGAATTCTATGTAAACTCCTCTGAAATCATACTAAGTCACTGTTTATTTTGTCCATCTAATTCTTCTCATTATCAAAACTCTGTCTCCTTGAATCACTAGATCTCTGAGAGAATACTGTGTGTAGTGGCAGGCATCTCTCTATTAAGTATCAACTAGATAAGAAGCAATCTCAGGTTTTTATTCCACTGACTTACTAGAGCTGATTGTTTTCATCTTTTGCCTAGAGAACTGTCAGTATTAAGGAAGGAGAATGGAGAACTGAAGAAATTTCTAGCCATCCTGAAGGTGAATGAAATCAATTTTCCTTACTATTATTTTCTCTTCTACTCTTCCCATCTCTCTAGCAGACTGCATACAATAATGTTTCCTAACATTTTTCACATGTAACCAGTGGTGGGATTCAAATAATTTAACAACCAGTTCTCTGCCCTAATGACCATTTTAAATATAAAAAATGATATGCCAAAAGGTAGTTTATTATTTCATGCAGTTAATACTTAAATAAGAACAATTAAAAGGTAAATAAAACTAAATTATGTTATAAGAAAGTTTTAAAATATGAATGAAAAGGCCTGACCTGTGGTGGCGCAGTGGATAAAGCGTCAACCTGGAAATGCTGAGGTCGTCGGTTCAAAACCCTGGGCTTGCCTGGTCAAGGCACATATGGGAGTTGATGCTTCCAGCTCCTCCCCCCCTTCTCTCTCTCTGTCTCTCCCTCTCCTCTCTAAAATGAATAAATAAAAAAAATATATGAATGAAAAAAGCCTGACCTGTGGTGGTGCAGTGGGTAAAGTGCTGACCTGCAACACTGAGGTCGCCGGTTCAAAACCCCGGGCTTGCTTGGTCAAGGTACATATGGATGCTTCTTGCTTCTGTCCTCCTTCTCTCTCTCTGTCTCTCTCCCCCTCTCTAAAATGAATTAATAAAGTTTTTAAAAATATATATATGAATGAAAAAATATTAAATAATACCTGACGAAAAACAATAAAACTGTTCTTTAAGATATTGGCATATTGGCCCTGGCCGGTTGGCTCAGCGGTAGAGCATCGGCCTGGCGTGTGGGGGACCCGGGTTCGATTCCCAGCCAGGGCACATAGGAGAGGCACCCATTTGCTTCTCCACCCCCACCCCCTCCTTCCTCTCTGTCTCTCTCTTCCCCTCCCGCAGCCAGGGCTCCGTTGGAGCAAAGATGGCCCGGGCGCTGGGGATGGCTCCTTGGCCTCTGCCCCAGGCGCTAGAGTGGCTTTGGTTGCTGCGGAGCGACGCCCTGGAGGGGCAGAGCATCGCCCCTGGTGGGTGTGCCGGGTGGATCCTGGTGGGGCGCATGCGGGAGTCTGTCTGACTGTCTCTCCCCGTTTCCAGCTTCAGAGGAGTACAAGGTAAAAAAATATATATATACAAAAAAAAAAAAAAAAGATATTTGCATATTGCTTCTTGATTGGTGTCCTCACTTGCAATTTTCTTCACTTTTATCCAAGCATCATCGGCTGTGTGATTTATCCTTTCACCATCTTTTCACTGTAGGAGTAGGATCCCATTCCTTTAGAGGTAGGCTGAATAGACTCATAGTCATTGTGTTTCATATATAAGAAGCAGGCGACTTCTCTTCTCTGAACATATTATGTTCATCTTTGAAAAAACCCTTTCTGTTTCTGCTGAACTTACAGCAGTTGTTCTGACAATATTTTTAGCTCTTTGAACACTTCAGGAATTATATAGTTCTGGGAATTTATTAAAACGTTTTTCTAGAAATCTGACTCCAAAAAGTTGAGAAATTGTAATTTATTCCTATCTTGATATTGGGTACAAATTGCTTTCAAATTTTCGCAGTCCATTAGTCTTTTTTTCAAATTCTTTATGATGTTTTCTAAAAGTCTTTCCCGAGGAAACCTGACAAATTGATGATTTTCTACAAATTTTATATTTTTGAAGGTTTCTAAAATAATGAATTTATCAACTTTTTTTCCTATGGACTCTTTTCCTTTCCAAGTATTTGAAATGATTTAATAGATCTTTTTTTTTTTTTTTTTCTTTTTTTCTGAAGCTGGTAACGGGGAGAGACAGATAGACTCCCGCATGCGCCCGACCGGGATCCACCTGGCACGCCCACCAGGGGCAACGCTCTGCCCACCAGGGGGCGATGCTTTGCCTCTCCGGGGCGTTGCTCTACCGCGACCAGAGCCACTCTAGCGCCTGGAGCAGAGGCCAAGGAGCCATCCCCAGCGCCCAGGCCATCTTTGCTCCAATGGAGCCTTGGCTGTGGGAGGGGAAGAGAGAGACAGAGAGGAAGGAGGGGGTGGGAGTGGAGAAGCAAATGGGCGCTTCTCCTATGTGCCCTGGCCGGGAATCAAACCCGGGTCCCCCGCGGGCCAGGCCGACGCTCTACCGCTGAGCCAACCGGCCAGGTCCCATCTTTTTTTTTTTTAACAGAGACAGAGAGAGAGTCAGAGAGAGGGATAGATAGGGACAGACAGGAACGGAGAGAGATGAGAAGCATCAATTTTTAGTTTTTCATTGTAACGCCTTAGTTCATCATTGATTGCTTTCTCATTATGTGCCTTGACCATGGGGCTACAGCAGACTGAGTAACCCCTTGCTCGAGCTAGCGATCTTGGGTCCAAGCTGGTGAGTTTTTGCTCAAACCAGATGATCCTGCACTCAAGCTGGCAACCTCAGGGTCTCGAACCTAAGTCGTCCACATCCCAGTCCGACGCTCTATCTACTGGACCACTGCCTGGTCAGGTTAATAGATCTTATCACAAGTTTTTCAGCCTTTATTATGTCTGTATTTCTTGCTTGCAGTGCATTTGAAAGATGAGAAATTTTGTTTAAAATATCAATATCATTGCTAAATCAGTTATAAAATATTTTCAAGATGAGCAGCCATACCTAAGTACTTTTTATTTGAATAAAAATAGTGATGTAGCATTGGATAAGCATGCCCCACAGCTAGCGTTCACCTTAAACTACAGGCAGCCCATCTTGGTCCCAAAACTCTACCAATGATTATAATTTCAATTTCAAGTTTTTTGGATATTTTGGTAACTTCAGTTTGGTTCTTATTAGATTGATGAAAATATTGTAGTCTATATCTTATCAATAAATATTTTTAATGATTTACTTGCCTTATTTCCTTTATCAAATCATCTAAAACAAGATGGGATGATGGTTTAAACATTGCCATATTATTATGTTTGGAAACTCTTGCTATCCTAGCGCTCACTCCAGATTTTCTCTCAAGCATAACACTGGCACTACCAGTGCAAACCCTATTAATTTTTTTTCTAGGTAGTTCTTAGTAAGCCCAACATTATTTAAACTTTCAATAACTGAAGAACATACTGTCTCTGCATCTTGTTTTTTTAGTTCAGCTAGCTCAACGAAAATTGTTGGTGATGTAACTGAATGCTCAACTTTTAAAAAATATACAATAACTGATTTGCAAGATATCATTGAAACTTTTCAATAATCAAACATATTTTCAGATTATTTTCAGTGATTTTAGTAAATGCTCCTTTTTAAATTTCCTTTGCAATGAAATCAACTACTTTAAAAACAGTTCTAAGTAAATGTAATTATATTCCCATATCTAATCCATTTTTAATTTATACTTCTATGTCAAAAAACAGTTTATATCTTTTTGCTGGCTATAAACTGTATTAAATACTCTATGGGTAGTATTTAAATATTTTTCATTCACCGTATTACTTTTGTTATTGAGTCCTGCTCACATTTTTTAAAGTTCTCTGCAAATAGTATGAGCTTTTGATGAAAAATGTTCTTTCATTTTTTTCCCTTAGAGAAGCTTGTTGTACCTCTTTATTTTTCCCTGATTCCTCAGTCTGAAAACATTTCCATTCTTTTGACACATGAATACTTTTCTCTTTTATGAAGCCATATTTTGCACAATATGTGCAACCTAACTTTTTATTAGAAATTACCAGGCCTTCATATTTTTCTTTAAAATTGTTATATTGGCCTGACCTGTGGTGGCGCAGTGGATAAAGTGTCGACCTGGGAACGCTGAGGTTGCTGGTTCAAAACCCAGGTCTTGCCTGGTCAAGGCACATATGGGAGTTGATGCTTCCTGCTCCTCTCCCTTCTCTCTCTCTCTCTCTCTCTAAAAAAAAAAAAAAAAAAACTGAATAAAGTTAAAAATAAAATATTAAAAAAAAAAATTGTTATATTGTTGCGTTGTCCAGCATTCAGGAAGACTATATTCAATTTTGGAGTTGTTACTGTTTTTTATTTCAATAATTGATGTGCTCCTTCCTTCAAGTTGTAGTGGTTGTGATTGTGACTGTTTTATACCATCCAAGGCCAATTCTTATATACTGCTCACAAAAATTAGGGATTTTTCAAAATGAATATGAAGCTATAAAATATCCCCTAATTTTTATGAGCAGTATATATCAGATTTTGATTTTGGTTTCTTGTTGAAAAATTTCTGTCAAACTTAGTTACCTTTTATCCTTTTAAGGGCTACTACAAAGAAATTTTAAAATGTTTTATTTTAATATATTATAATTTTTTTTTTTTTTGTATTTTTCTGAAGCTGGAAATGGGGAGAGACAGTCAGACAGAGTCCCACATGCGCCCAACCGGGATCCACCCGGCACGCCCACCAGGGGTGATGCTCTGCCCACCAGGGGACGATGCTCTGCCCATCCTGGGCGTCGCTATGTTGCGACCAGAGCCACTCTAGCGCCTGAGGCAGAGGCCACAGAGCCATCCCCAGCGCCCGGGCCATCTTCGCTCCAATGGAGCCTTAGCTGTGGGAGGGGAAGAGAGAAACAGAGAGGAAGGAGAGGGGGAGGGGTGGAGAAGCAGATGGGCGCCTCTCCTGTGTGCCCTGGCCGGGAATCGAACCCGGGACTTCTGCACTCCAGGCCGACACTCTACCACTGAGCCAACCGGCCAGGGCCATATATTATAATAATATTTACTTATGGACATTAATACCCTTTAGCAAAGATTACAAGATATTTTACATAAACTTATTAAAAAGTTTATGCATCAGTAACAAATTTAAAAAGGACATGTAATAAAGAATGCAAAGTTTAATGACATATTAGTACAATCACCAGAAGAAATTCTAGATAGAATAAAGTAGACAATAATTAGAATCGAAAGAAAAAGGAAAAATTGTAAAAGATAAGCCAATAGCTAGGACAGACAAAAATATCACAAAAATAAGCTGATATTGCTCAAGTAAAAAAATATTATGGTTCAAACAATATATATGAACTACGTCAGTATCAGTATTTATAAATAAAATATTTCAAGAATAAAGGACAAATATATAAGGGAACAAAGGAATGTATAATCACAGAGCATGGAATAAAGAGAAAAAAATATATAAAGTACCAACAGTGGAAATTACATGGCAACACATACATAGAATCAGAACAGGAATTAAATTTAAATACAGGCAATAAAAGAGTACAAATTATTAAGACATTACACAGACAATAGCAAAGTAATAAACAACAGGTATTATAAAAGCTGCATAATGATAAATTATATTAATATCAAGAGGCAGTTGTCATATTCCTTCATCATTTTCTTTTTTGGGGGGGATTAAGACTCAGATACAAATTTAATTATCTTTAGATGACACCCCACACCTCCAAGTTCAGATGTTCCTGGAGGATAAAGTCATCATTTTCTTTATGGCACTAAAATGAACATAGTTTCTTCTACAGAAACTCACTTTAAAAAAAACTTGCTTTCTCTTGTTACAACTTTAGGAACATTGAAACAGGGCCTCAGGAGAGCAGGACACTCAACAAGATTATTACAAAGTTTCTGTATGAAATTTAAGTCAGTGACCCTCCTCCTGTGCTGTCATGTTGTTAGGTTAGTGCTTCCATAGCATTATGGTCAGTTACATCATAAGTTACATGGCCACCTTTATAGGATACTGATTTTAAGAACTTGTGTTGTATTCTTTTGATGCTATTTTGATGATTTTTGGAATATGGGTTCCAAAGTGTTGCATTAAATTCCAAGGTAGATTACAGGATTCTTAGCACATTAATGTTACAAAAATTCTTTCTGAAGCGATAAACAAAACATAAGGTTCTGATGCTTTTGTTAACAATGCCTTGAATGTGCAGTGCACCTTTAGGGCATTTACACTTGACCTTTACAGCAGGAGTTTTGTTTGCAGCTGGTTTACCCAGTCTAGGACCTGTAATCTCAGATACATCGATGGAATTGATTTTAGAGAGCAAAGATTTTACTTGTTCAGTGTCCTCCGTTTGATGTGGGGATTCCCGAAAATTAAAAATTTCTGCATTGCCCTGGCTGGTTGGCTCAGTGGTAGAGCGTCAGCCTGGCGTGCGGAGGCCCCAGGTTAGATTCCCAGCCAGCGCACACAGGAGAGGCGCCCATCTGCTTCTCCACCCCTCCCCCTCTCCTTCCTCTCTGTCTCTCTCTTCCCCTTCTGCAGCCAAGGCTCCATTGGAGCAAAGATGGCCCGGGCGCTGGGGATGGCTCCATGATCTCTGTCCCAGGCGCTAGAGTGGCTCTGGTCGCAACAGAGCGACGCCCCGGAGGGGCAGAGCATCGCCCCCTGGTGGGCATGCCGGGTGGAGTCTGTCTGACTGCCTCCCCGCTTCCAGCTTCAGAAAAAAAAAAAAATTACTGCATTATTTGCTTTAAGACGTGTCTGACTTCAGACTCTCCAGAGAACTTTTTGTCCGCGTGTGGATAACATTAACTTTTATAACAAAGCACTGTGCTTATACTATTGATAAGCATCAGTCAGAACATATATTTTCTTCACTTTATCCATACTAAATGAAAATTTCAAGGCTGAATTAATAAATGGCATAGGCTATGCAGATTAAATACAATCAAAGAATGTGTATGACAAAACCTGTTTGTCACAGGAAAGTTGTGAGCATTCTTCCATGGCTTCCAAAATGGGCGATATGATAACCCTTGAAATCTGTTTCTACTGGTTCATTGTGTCCTAGCTTCCTATGGTTCCCCATTTGGGGTACACCAGCACGCTCATAATATTGTGAGGGAATTTTGGGCGTAACAGAAAGCTTAAACAAATGACAGCTTGTCACCCCCTGGTTGTTTGGCACTTTTTCTTTTTACGTTATGTTTGTTTACTGAAATAACAAATGTGAGGGAATTAAAATATAGTACTTTCATCAAAGGTATAATGGGTTTTATGATGTGATAAATATTTATATTACAAGCATAGTTCCATCAAATTTTTTTCATCTATGAATGGAATGAACATTACTGCACGTGCTTAGAATATGCTGTTGTGCAGATGAACATTAAAAAAGAGTAATGGCCTGACCTGTGGTGGCGCAGTGGATAAAGCGTTGACCTGGAAATGCTGAGGTCGCCGGTTCGAAACCCTGGGCTTGCCTGGTCAAGGCACATATGGGAGTTGATGCTTCCAGCTCCTCCCCCCTTCTCTCTCTCTGTCTCTCTCTTCTCTCTCTCCTCTCTAAAAAAAAAGAGTAATGAGCGCCTGACCAGGCGGTGGTGCAGTGGATAGAGCGTCAGACTGGGATGTGGAAGACCCAGGTTCGAGACCCTGAGGTCACCAGCTTGAGCGCAGACTCATCTGGTTTGAGCAAGGCTCACCAGCTTGAGCACAAGGTCACTGGCTTGAGCAAGGGATCACTCGGTCTGCTGTAGCCCCTCCCCTCCACCCCTGTCAAGGCACATATGAGAAAGCAATCAATGAACAACTAAGGAGCTGCAACAAACAATTGATGTTTCACATCTCTCTCTCTTCCTGTCTGTCCCTATCTGCCCTTCTCTCTGACTCTCTCACAAAAAAAAAAAAAAGGAATGAGCCTGACCTATGGTCAGGCACATTTGGATAAAGTGTTGACCTGAAACACTGAGGTAACGAGTTCAAAACCCTAGTCTTTCCCAGTCAAGGCACATATGGGAAGTAACTACTATGAGTTGATGCTTCCTATTCCCCCCTTCTCTTTCTCTCTCTCTCCCTCTCTAAAAATCAATTTTAAAAAAGAGTAAGGAAGGTAAATTTGTGATTTCCACATTGGGCAGCTGCCCAGGTAGAGAGAACCCTGATTACAAGTGCCATTTTAACAACCAGTTTGCCTAACTCAACAAAAAATTAGATATTGGTTCTCCCGAACCGGCTGAATCCCACCACTGCATATAACTGATAATATGTATATAAGCACATATATGTAGATAAATGGATAATATGTAGTAAATGGATGAGGCTACAGAAGATCTAGGAGGGCTGAAAGGGTTAATATTTAGCATACTGGTGGCCCATTCCTGAACATCAGTAAGTCACAACATACCATTTGGAAAGCTCTCTTACAGAAGAGACATCTATTGTAATTTAAAATTTCTCTTCAAGAATCCCAAGACACCTCTGGACTCTTTCTGTCCTTAAAACTGTATTTATTAGACATTTCTCTTTTCCTAAGAACATTCTTTGTATTTATATAATGTTCCTCTTGATCCTACTCCTGTAACTATTCTAGCACATTATAGTCTTGTCATTTTTCTTTCTCTCCCCTTTTCTCACTTTTCAACCTTTGTTTCTCACGCACTCATAAACTAATTACTAAAGAAAAAGGGGCCCTGACCTCCTTTAGTAACTAATTTATTTGTGCCATGAGATGAAAATGGTTGTATTTAGTCAAGGGCACTGACCTTAGTAATTAGTGTGTGTTTGTGCCATGAAAAAAAAAAAAAGGTTGAAAATCACTGGACAGGATTCCCAATGTGTTTTTATGAAAAGGAACTAAAATTTTATTTCCCCAAAGCTAAAACCTTCCTAAGAAAACACTGTTTCTATTTTTTTCTCCTATTGGAAGGCTTAGCAACCACAACTGGCAGACACTGCAGCTTAGCTATCTAACAAGTAAAAGCCATTGATTAGGACCCTTGAGCAGAACTGTCCCTTACTCCCATCTTTTTTTTTTTAATTTAACAGGACTCCCCAAGTTGGTACCAAGGAAGCAGGTCAGTTTTATCAGGCCCCATTCTAGCCTCTTTGAAAATTTCTGTTCTTTCATGACTCTTGGCTGTTTAACTCATGTATGGGCAGTGAGGTGAAGGAAATAGTTGAGGAACTTTGACTTCTCCAAGAAAGTTCCTGAAAAGTGCTGAAGTAAAATCTTGAATGTAATGCTCACCCTTGACTGTCACCTTATGAAATCCTACTCATGATTCAGAACTCAGCTTATTGGGTCTGACCAGACTTCACTGGATGTTCTATTATTCATTTATGCAATAGCTATTAATGAAATGATCACTGTTTATTTTTATTTTTTTGAAGTGACCACTGTTTAGAAGTACTGGGTATACATCACCAATTATTCTAATTGGTAATGTTTGTACCCTACCAACTGTTAAATATTTTTTATGTTTGCCCTGTATGGGTGGATTAAAAAAGATGTGGGTCCTGCACTCACAGAAGTTACAGTCTAGTGATCTTTCATCTTCTGTACTTCTGATATGCCATTATAATACTTAAACAGAGCCTCTCAAAGATAGGCATATTCTAGTTATCTTTGTAATCTCAGTAGCTAGGATGTATAAGCACTAAGGAAATGCTTATTGGATGGATGGATGAGGGGATGGGAGAGTGAGGGAACGGCACATGTAGGAATGAGTAGATAGATGGACAGATACATATGTAAAGTTGAGTACTTGGAAAGAAAGAAAAAAGGACTTCAAAACTTCTATTATGGGCCTGACCTGTGGTGGCGCAGTGGATAAAGTGTTGACCTGGAATGCTGAGGTCACCGGTTCAAAACCCTGGGCTTGCCTGGTCAAGGCATATGTGGGAGTTGATGCTTCCTGCTCCTCCCCCCTTTCTCTCTCTCTCTCTCTCTCTAACTCTCCTCTCTAAAATAAATAAAATAAAATAAAATAAAGTTTATAAAAAAAAAACTTCTATTATGGGCAATAAATAAGAGGAGAGGTTCCACTTGGGGAGTTATACAGCCAAAATCTCATGGAAACCTTGCTTCCATATTTTGGGATGATACCTATTAATACATGATAATAAGTAATTTGTTCTCAGAGAGGAAGCTATTATTTCTAAAAACAATGATTTGATTTATTCTCTAATGTGAAACTTAGAGATATTCGAGCTGCCTCTATTTTTTTTCCCTTGCAGGTCAAGCACACCTCGACCAGTGGGCATTACTTCCCCTTCACAGTCAGGTAGAGAGCATTTTTTAAAATATCTATCTGAGGTAAATAAATATCCTTTTCCTGAATGGAAGATGGTTTCCTCCAAGACTATAATGTGATTTCCCTAATGTTATGTGTTATCTGAGAAAATCATTTAACCAGATACCCACTTGCAACAGATTGGCTAGGCAGAGCACACTACTGATGGCAACTTTTCATCTTGTACTTGATTCTTTTTCAGTTACTCCACGACCCAGTTCTCAGCATAGCAGCCAGGTGGTCAGGTGAGGAGGAAGCCTACATAGCAACATTAAAACTGTTGGCAAAAGTTGGAAGATGAAAGAAATACCTAGATGTGACTGAGATAGGGACAGAGGAGACTTTGGAGTCTTTTTTGGTCTATGTAAAAGTTTAACATAAGGTTTGATTGTTTTCTTTTTGTCTCACCTTATACAGTCGGTCCTCTTCAGTGGAGTCTATCCCTTACAGAGTAGCTGGCTTTAGTAGCATGGGACAGGTAAGTAATAGTTACCTTCTCTTTCCAGATTGATATTTCTAATGCTAAATGAAAGCAAAGATTTCAGGCAAGAATATTAAACTTCTGTTGATTTTGGCATAAATTATCCGATGCCATTCTGGACTTTCTTTTCTTTTGGCAGTGCAGACCTGATGTTAGAAGCTGACAGAGAATCAATAGGGGTGAAATAATGGAAATGTTCAAGGACTAAATTAACACAGCCTGGCATATTCATTTTGGAAGTAGTAAAGTGTGGACTAGCATACTCTGGGAGAACAAAATGTGCTTCAGTGTGTAGATACAGAGAAATAGCAAGGGATATGGTATCCAGAAAATCAGGGTATGGTTATTAACTGTTGTTTGTTATTTGTCAATCAGGGAGCCAGAGGTCTTCAGGAAAGGAGCACTCCCAGAGACTCTTATACTGGTGAGGGGGGGAGAGTGTCCGGAAACAAAATATTCTGTGCATAAGCCAGCAGATTTCTGGTTTTCTCTGTATAATATAACACCATTTTACTTTGTTCCTTACAGTGATTCCAGATATCCAGACATATAGTACTACTTCTCAGATAATTATATTTCTGTTCTTAAACTGATAAGGGGGGAATAAAAATTTGAGTGGTAGAAAGTCGAAAACTAGTCAGATGGGTAACAAGTAAAATAATTAACTTGGATTTTTAAAATTGCCACAAGGTGGCAGTAGAAGCTAGGTTTAAAAGGAAGGTTAACTAGATGGGGGTTATGTTAGCCTGAAGGATATCTGGCTTCCTCACTGTGTATTAAACATAAAAATATTCCAGTGAAGATATATTTTGGTTCTAACACTTAATTTCTTGTCTCTTCCTCCTTTTGTTACTATTTAAAAAATAATAATTTAGTAACACTTTTTTTTTTAAGATTTTATTTATTCATTATAGAGAGGAGAGAGAGAGAGAGAGAGAGAGAGAGAGAAGGGGGGGAGGAGCAGGAAGCATCAACTCCCATATGTGCCTTGACCAGGTAAGCCCAGGGTTTTGAACTGGTAACCTCAGCATTCCAGGTTGACGCTTTATCCACTGCGCCACCACAGGTCAGGCCTATTACTATTTTCAAGGGCATTAGTCAGTCCATAGAAAAATCAGAGATTTCCCTTTCTTTTGAAAGAGGCTATTTTGGAATTGGCAAATCTCTTTCTGGATAAACACTTTGAACTTCACCAAACAGTCTCCTCTCATTTCTTTCATACTTACCTCTTTGAAAAATGTAGATGTTCTAGCTAATTTATTTCTGGTAGTTTAGTAGTAATATTCCCTTTCACTCCTGATTTTAGTTATTTGAGGCTCCCCCTACCCCACCACACACACACACACACACACACACACACACACACACAGAGCCTGGCTAAATATTAGTAATTGTGTTGACTAAAGATTAGCCTGCCCAGGCTGTGGCACAGTGGATAGAGCATCTAGCATCAGACTGGGACATGGAGGACCCAGGACCCAGGGTTGGAACCCTGAGGTTGCCAGCTTGAGCGCAGGGCTCATATGACTTGAGCACGGACGGGGTCACTAGCTTGAGCATGGGATCATAGACATGACCCCATGGTTGCTGGCTTGAGCAAGGTGTTACTTGCTCTGCTGTAGCACCCTGGTCAAGGCACATATGAGAAAGCAACAACTAAGGTGCTTCAATGAAGAACTGATGCTTCTCAGAACCAAATAGTAGAGCAGAAATAAAGACTAGAGCAGAAACTGATGGACTAGAGCAGGGGTAGTCAACCTTTTTATACCTACCGCCCACTTTTGTATCTCTGTTAGTAATAAAATTTTCTAACTGCCCACCAGTTCCACAGTAATGGTGACTTATAAAGTAGGGAAGTAACTTTATAAAAAATTTTTTTATTTATTCATTTTTATTATTAGAGAGAGGAGAGAGAGAGAGAGAGAGAGAGAACAGAGGAGGAGCAGGAAGCATCAACTCCCATATGTGCCTTGACCAGGCAAGCCCAGGGTTTCAAACCGGTGACCTCAGGGTTCCAGGTCGACGCTTTATCCACTGCGCCACCACAGGCCAGGCACTTTATAAAATTTATAGAGCAGAGTTACAGAAAGTTAAAGCATAAAATAATAATTACTTACTAAGTACTTTATGGCCCTGGCCGGTTGGCTCAGCGGTAGAGCATGGGCCTGGCGTGCGGGGGACCCGGGTTTGATTCCCGGCCAGGGCACATAGGAGAAGCGCCCATTTGCTTCTCCTCCCCCCCTCCTTCCTCTCTGTCTCTCTTCCCCTCCCGCAGCCAAGGCTCCATTGGAGCAAAGATGGGCCGGGTGCTGGGGATGGCTCCTTGGCCTCTGCCCCAGGCACTAGAGTGGCTCTGGTCGCAACGGAGCGACGCCCCAGAGGGGCAGAGCATCGCCCCTGGTGGGCAGAGCGTCGCCCCTGGTGGGCGTGCCGGGTGGATCCCGGTCGGGCGCATGTGGGAGTCTGTCTGACTGTCTCTCCCCGTTTCCAGCTTCAGAAAAATACAAAAAAAAAAAAAAAAGTACTTTATGTCAGATTTTCGCTAAGTTTGGCAGAATAAATCTTTATAAAACAACTTATGGCCCTGGCCGGTTGGCTCAGCGGTAGAGCGTCGGCCTAGCGTGCGGAGGACCCGGGTTCGATTCCCGGCCAGGGCACACAGGAGAAGCGCCCATTTGCTTCTCCACCCCTCCGCCGCGCTTTCCTCTCTGTCTCTCTCTTCCCCTCCCGCAGCCAAGGCTCCATTGGAGCAAAGATGGCCCGGGCGCTGGGGATGGCTCTGTGGCCTCTGCCCCAGGCGCTAGAGTGGCTCTGGTCGCAACATGGCGACGCCCAGGATGGGCAGAGCATCGCCCCCTGGTGGGCAGAGTGTCGCCCCTGGTGGGCGTGCCGGGTGGATCCCGGTCGGGCGCATGCGGGAGTCTGTCTGACTGTCTCTCCCTGTTTCCAGCTTCAGAAAAAAATGAAAAAAAAAAAAAAAACCAACTTACTATAGTTAAATCTATCTTTTTGTTTATACTTTGGTTGCTCCGCTACCGCCCACCATGAAAGCTGGAACGCCCACTAGTGGGCAATAGGGACCAGGCTACCCTGGACTTGAGAATAGAAAAACAGTAGATAGTTTGGCGCAGTAGATAAGCTCAACCTGGAATGCTGAGGTCAGTGGTTTGAAACCCCCAGGCTTTCCTGGTCAAGGCATATGCAAGAAGCAACTACAAGTTGATGTTTCCCGCTCCTTCTCCCTCCCCCTTTCTCTCTCTTTCTCCTCTTTAAAAATCAAATACTTTTTTTAGAAAAAGAAAAAATTAATTTAAAAACAGTAGATAAAATCAACAAAACCAAAAGTTGGTTCTTTGATATATATGCTGAAAATCTCTGATCCCTACTTCCTTTGTCCTGGCTGAGTATACCTGAATCTCTTCTATAGTTCATGGATTATCTCACAAACTCACTTTATGCTTTCTAGAAACCCCATCACCAGCTTCCACTCACAGCCTATCTTATCGGTGAGTAACACTTTGCTTGCTTTCACTTGGGATCTGTTCACCCTGACACTTTGCCAGCAGCCCTGGGGTTACCTCTCCACTGGCCTGTACCACTGAAGTTTATAATCTACCATGTAAACAAGAGAAGTGTGAATGGTACTGTGTCTAGTATCCATCTGAATTACTTAATTCTATTCTCACTTGCAACCAAAGTCTCTGGCCTAAATATATAGGTTCTCCCTCTACTTTGGTTATTACCTTTACCTTTCTTTTTCTCTGCTGATTCTTTTATTTCCCCTCCATAGAACTTCATCTGCCTCCTCTGGACTGGGGACTTTCTCTTTCAGACCATCCCTAAATGGTGGAGATTCAGGCCACACACAAGTACTCACCCCCAATAATTCAGGTAAATTAAGTAATAGTCCCAAAGGTTTGTAGTGTTAACCACTGACAGATATACAATAAAATGAAGATTTTTCAAGGTGAAAAGAAGTTGGCATTTCCCCAAAAGAGTATTGTCTCTAGTTTGGCTTCATAGTATTCTTTATGTTATCCCATTTCCTTCACAATGAAGGCAGGCTTTGGATTTTGCTAAATAGCACTTATCCTGTCACCAGTTAAGTTCTGCTATTTAGTCAGAAGATCAACCTGCAAAATTAAACTGTGCCCCCCCTTTTAGATCCTGTTTGAACATTGATTGCTAGCTCAGTTCTGAATGAAAATGCTAAAGCCAGTATCCTATTTTCTCCCCATCTTTTTCAGCTGCCAGTCCTCTTGACAACAGGCTGTCATCTTCCATAGCTCATCAAAATATTTTTTTCCTACATCTTTCTACCCATAAACTCAAATCTCTCTGTCCCCAATCCATACTCACAGGAAAAGAATGGACTTTAGACACCACGTCTTAAATTGCTTAGCTAACATTAGTCTTTTCCCTCCTGAATAGTGTTCCACAGATAAAAACTACCCTGATCCATAAGTGACACTACCAAGGAACTGCCCAAGGAAGTTATCTTTTTTTAATTGATTTTAGGGGGTGGGAGAGGCACCAGTCTGTTTCTTAATGTGCCCTGACCGGGTATCAACCGGCAACCTTTGTGTATTGGGATGACACTCTAACCAACCAAGCTATTTGGTCAGGGCTCAAAACAGTTATCTTTCAACATTCTATTTTATCCTTCAGGTCAGAGGGAGAATAGAACCCCACTAGAGAATCTTCCTGGTTTCCAGCTACCAGTTTTGCAGGTGAGCACTGGCTAGTCTAACTTGTCTGTGTAGGAAAGAACACTAAATGCCTTATTCTGGTCTACTGTTAAGGTGGTAGAATGTAACCAGTGGAGATGACATGGGCTTCAAGTGTGGTGACTATATGTATACAATTTTCCATAATGGTCTCAGTTTCAAATATTCTATCCCACTATCAGATAAGCTTCTTGGTTTGGGTTTTTTTTATTTTTTTTTATTTATTCATTTTAGAAAGGAGAGAGAGAGAGAGAGAGAAAGAGAGAGAGAGAGATGGGGGGAGGAGCAGGAAGCATCAACTCCCATATGTGCCTTGACCAGGCAAGCCCAGGGTTTCGAACCGGCGACCTCAGCATTTCCAGGTCGACGCTTTATCCACTGCGCCATCACAGGTCAGGCTTGGTTTGGGGTTTAAAAATTAGGTCACATAGTAGTGAAAGGTTTTAAACTGAGAGGTCTTGGCCAGGGTGAACTAAGTATATGAATACAACTGACATTCCTAAGTTTTACACACACACACAGTATTCTCAATGGGGCGTATCTTTTGCATAGAAGTACTGGGACTAGGAAAACCCATGTTTATTTCTCCTGAGACAGCTAGAATAATGTTTTATAAATTTATGGGACTGTGATTCTGATCAAGGCAACAAGGGGAAAAGAGCATGGGAACGAGATGAGCTTTGTAAGGAGCTCTATTCAATGAAAAGTCCAGTCTTGCCTTTTAAGTTAACTTTTATGGCTTTGGATATGAGGATATTTAAGCCTTTCTCCATGCCATGCTCCTGGTGACCACAGGGACATACTAAAGTAACTATTTTGCTTTTATATTCCAAAGTTTCATTTATTTCCACTAGCAAGAATTTAGGGTCTATACCCTAAGAGTCAACCCTGGCAAAATATCCTGCTGTAAGGTCCTTACAAATGGAGGGATTAACCTTCAGATGAAAAGACTTAAGAGATATATAAGCCATCTACACAGATATGGGCCCTTCCAATACCCAGTAGACATGATGGCCTTAGAAAAAAAAAAAAAAGCCATTTATGAAAAAAAAAGGAAAATTTAATACCTGTTGGACATTTGATATTAAGGAATTATTTTTTGTAGGCATAATGCTATTGTGGTTATTTTTTAAAAATGGTTTATCTTTTGGAGATACATATCAAAATATTAATGTCTATGAAGTTAAATGATTATCTGGGTTTTGTTTCAGTATAATATAGTAGAGAGGGGTAGTGAGAGTAGAAATGAAAAACTGGCCATAAGGTATTTGTTGAAATTGGGTGATGGGTACATGTGAGTTCATTATACTACCCTACTTTTGTGGGTTTTAAAATTTTTTTCCATAACAAAGTTTTTGAAGGAAGTGCCACCTCCTTGTAGGCATAAGAATTCTGCCTCCCTGGTAGTCAGCTGTGGGAATGGTAGGATTATGTTCCAGGCCTTCCAAAATAGTTTGATTTTCAAGTAGTCTTACTTATCACCAGCAACTGCTGAAACATCGCAGTTTCTTAAATAGTAACAAGCCATTCATATGCTCAATGTCTCAAACCTTAGTTTGAAGTAGTTACCATGTAATGGAGAAGACAATGTGGAAGCAATAGTGGTGGTCTACTGTCCTGATAAATTTCATTAAATGGCTTGTGAGGCCCTTACTTACCATTCTGGTTATAAACATCCATATCTGACCTCTCTCTTCTGCTGCAGGCTCTCGACCAACAAAGGCAGATGGGATTAGCCAGGGGGAGAGAAGCATGGACCACTCCCAGATAGATCATCTATTTTCAAGGTCTGATCTATATCTACTACTAAAGGACATACTGTAGCATCCAATACCCAGTAGACATGATGGCCTTAGAAAATGTACTCCTGCCTGCTTTCCTGGTTTCACTCTGTACTTTCAGTCCTTGGGAAGTAGTAATAAGGTTCATAAGACTAGCATTTCAGGAAGATGTTTACATTTCTTCCCCAAGCCATGTAGCTCTCATTTCTACAACCTGAAACAAAGGTTGTAAAAACATTTGACATTCTTGGGGTTAGGAGTAATATATTCATTAACTATGTTTTATTCCTAGATTTCATTTTGTAGTTTTGGCTACATTCTCCCACTGCCAATGTTAATAAGCAACAATTCCGTTCTGTCCGAATTTATTTTACTTCTTTCTGTTTGCCCATTGTTTCCTCTATGCCTAGTTATTATTAAATGATAATTTTCCTGTCTTATAATATAGTTCACAAAAATTAGGGGATATTTTATAGCTTCATATTCATTTTGAAATATCCCCTAATTTTTGTGAACAGTATATAGTTGGAGACACAGACTCAGCTTACTAAAGTCCATAGATAATAAAGAGGATGTCCTTTTATTGCTGCTGCAATTCTATTAGTATTACAAACTCTAGAATGGTGGATAACATTACAGTTGAAATCAAATACTTATTCTTTAGGTACTAAGGGGTAGAAATGAGGGATGAAAAGAGTAGACCATGGCAGGCAGGCCTTAAGCAAAAATATTGAAAACATGTAAAGATAGAAAATATCTGCCAGAAATAAATTAGGTCTTGGGAATGACTATAGCTGAATTAAGATCCCATCACCCTTTCCAGAACTCTGAATTTTTAAAAGCATTTCTAGACACACATTCTCTTCTAAGAGCCTGAGCTGTAGCAGGTGCAGGAAACAATCTGTCTAGTGGTACTGATTATTGCCTTTCAAAGTTATTGTCCTTCTAATTTACCTCAATATATCTTGCTGCTTCAAAAATAAATAAAATGTATACTAAATCAGAATGTTAATGGATTTGGCTCTATTAATCGCTAAACCGTAGATGTGGCAAAGTGGAGGAGAAACAGTTTTATTTTTGGTCTTTTTATTCTATCAATTTGGGGCTTCCAATCTTATTTCTAGATGGTTAAACCCATTGATATTATATCTGACCCCAACTGATGAAAACCATTCTTAAACATTAATAAATTCAGTTAAAGACCATGGTCCCACTGTCCCCAAGACAGATTCTATAAAGAAAGGAAAAAGTCTCTTTTCTGGATACAGACTGAAACACCACCAGAAAGATGAAAAGTCAGACTGTTAGGCAGGAGGGAGTATCAAGCTTGTAAAACCAAACCTGGAACCTACCTGCAGTCCTCTGAACAGTAGAAACATTCCCTCTCCTCTATTCCTCTGTAACCTAATTCTACTTTTTTTTAAAGGACATCTCCCCTAATTCCCACCTCCAATAAATATCCAGTCTAAATTATTCTCCACCCAGTTATAAACTTTTTCACAAGCTCCATGGGGAAGATTTACCCTGAGACATAGTGAAGAGAATGAGGATTTTGGAGATTAAAAAGGTACAAGGCAAAGTGGTCCCAGTATCAGAAATGGAAACATTCTCCTTCCTGTCTGGCCGTAATGAAGCAGGTCAAACTTAGAGTTGGTATGAGGAAGAACTGAAATATTTGTGGGACTGGGACATACTGAGATTCTTAGCTGCATTATGCATGAACTTGTGCTCAGAGAGGAAAAGGGAGGAGCAAGGCAGCCTTATATTCCAGGAAAAATGGTGGGACAGGGGTATACATTGGAATAAATTCTATCAAAATTCTTTACTCATCCTTTCCAATCCTCCTATAGACATGGGACTAAGGTCTGGCCTCTGGAGTACACTAAGGGAAAAGAGCAGATGAGAACTAGAGCTTTCACCAAGCCCATAGCTTGGACCTGATTCTTAGCACTTTCCCATTGAGGCTAGAGGCCTCGATTTCTGCCCATTCAATCCCCACCTCATTTTGTGCCTTACGCTCACCTTCCCTGGTCCACCCTCAACTTCCACCTTTCCCCCAACCTCAAGAACACAAAGCTTTTCTTTGCCACAGGTAATTTTTAAAATGTGGTTTCTGTGTTAAAGGTTACTAAGTTGGTTCATCTTTTAGTAACAGACTGCCCCTCCCATAGCCCCCATTCAGTCCTGTATGATCACATCATCATCGCTCTCATCCTCCTCCTCCTCCTCCTCTTCATGCTCATCATCTTCTGGCAGTTCTTCCTCCTCCTCTTCCTCTTCTTCATCTAGACACACCACTACCTCAGCTGGCTCAGGTAATTGAGAATCAAACCAATCCAGTACCTGCTGGGTGCTAAGCCTTGACGCCCGACTCAGTTGAGGGACATCACTTTCCTGTAGCTGTTGGTGGGCTGCCCAGTACCTCTCCAAAGGCTGTATATCCGGTGGAGGTGGGGGGACCGGCAGAGGTGGTGTCTCAGCCCATTCGTTCAAGGAGCGGGTTGAAGGCGGTGGTGTGGGAATTGCTTGATCCTGGAAACTAGGGGTACCAGGTACTGCATTGTCCCGAAACCATTTTAGTTGCCCATGTTTCAAGGCATAGCGTGTGTCACCAAACCACTGAATAATCTCAGGCCGAGGTAAACCAGTGATCTGTTCTAATTTATGGTAATCCTCACGTCGTGCCCACTGGCATTGTAAAAAAAATGATTTGAGGATAGCCAACTGCTCTTTGGTTTTGCGCTTGGTCTTTCGCTGGCGTTGGGTATCTGGGGAAAGGTACTCTGCAGGGCCAACCTTACCTAGTACTGAGTTATGCCTTAGCCTCTGGGGCCAGGCTGGCTCCACCTGTGGGGGTAGTGCCTGTTCACTGGGTGACAGTGGCTGTGGAAGAGAGCCCAGTGGCTGGATGGATTTGGAGGTGGCTGTAGCTCCATTAGCCAATACCTGGAAAGAGGAAGAGGTAGAGGAAGAAGAAGGAGTCACATTAGATGCTGACCCCTGCTTACAACTACTGGCAAGTAATGAGATTGGTGGGGGTTTATCCAGAGCATGTGGCTGGTGGACAACTGTGGAGTGGTTCCAGATGGCAGCACCTAGGCCATGTGACTGGTTAGAACCCCTGCTTGCCTGCTCCTTAGAGATGCCACTGCTTTGGAGATCCTGCCAAAATTCAGATTGGTGTGAGAATGCCCCACTGCCAGGTGCTATCAGGGGCTCTTTTACTTTCTGGTGACTCAGTGGCTCTGAGGGGTCCTCAGGCTCTACCTTCAATCCTTTCATCTGGGTGGGCTCACTAAAAGTCAGGGGCACTATTCCAAGACTAACTTGTTCTGGAGGTGACATTGTAGAAGGAGGCACTTCCTCTGGGGGCCGTCCTGCATGATGACTAAAAGAGAGAAGGGATTTGAAATGGAGTTCATCCCTGTGATAGACTACTCGGGCTCGAGTCTCTTCTATTTCTTCAGATGACCAGCTAATGCCACAGCGGAGGCGCTGGGCCATGAACCAAGTCTTGACTTTCTCCATCTGCAGCCCATAGCGTAGGCAGAGAAGGGCGATATCTGCTAGACTGGGATAAGGAAAGTAGCTGAAGGTTTGTAGCAGGTGTTCATTGCCATCCAGCTCACTGGTCTGGGCTGCTTGCGTCCACACAAGCTGGAGCTCCTCGGAGATTGGAGGGAGGCAGATGAGCCCCGCAGGGGAGGTATTAAGACTGCTGGCCTCTTTATTAGGAGGCATGGTGCTTTCTAATTTGTGCCTTTCAGAGAAAACTGTAGAAAGAAGAGAAACAGCTCAATCATTGGGATTCCTCTTTTGGCCCATTGCTCAATTTTTATCAAACAAAATGTTAGACTTCAAAACAATCAGCTTTCTATGTGTACTGTGCTGTTTTGCTTTTAAAGTGCTCTAAAAATTTCTCATTTACTGTCCGACCAGGCAGTAGTGCAGTGGATAGAGCGTCGGACTGGGATGCAGAGGATCCAGGTTCGAGGCTCCGAGGTTGCCAGCTTGAGCGCGGGCTCATCTGGTTTGAGCAAAGCTCACCAGCTTGGACCCAAGGTCGATGGCTCGAGCAAGGGGTTACTCCTTTTGCTGAAGGCCCACAGTCAAGGCACATATGAGAAAGAAATCAATGAATAACTAAGGTGTCGCAACAAAAAACTAAAGATTGATGCTTCTCATCTCTCTCCGTTCCTATCTGTCCCTATCTATCCCTCTCTCTGACTCTCTCTCTGTCCCTGTAAAAAAAAAACCCTCAATTTCTCATTTACTTTCATAACCCTGTGAGTCATCAGAGTCTGCTAAAATTCCCATTGTATGAAAAAAACTAAAGTCCATAAAAACCGCAAGTCACTTGACTAGTGTTTTCAACAAAATGAAAATCTGTCTTTAGAAGAAAACGTCCTTATACAGCCTTTACCTTTCTGCTTTAAAATTATTTCACCACATTCATGAATAAGAATCACAAAATGAAGACTCAATCACAAAAGCAAGAAAAGCAGTGATCTCCTTGTTACAAACGTGTTAGCTCCTAACAATTTATTATTATCTCTAGAATGTGGAGATGGAGCAGACATAGGATATATGAAAATCCAGAAGGTAGGACAGCACCATTCATCTGTCTAATTCTCAGCCCCCTTCTTTTTTTTTTTTAATATTTTATTTTATTTACTCATTTTAGAGAAGAGAGATAGAAGGAGAGAGACAGAGAGAGAGAAGGAGGGAGGGGCTGGAAGCATCAACTCCCATATGTGCCCTGACCAGGGAAGCCCAGGGTTTCAAACCAGCGACCTCAGCATTTCCAGGTCAACGTTTTATCCACTGTGCCACCACAGGTCAGGCCAGCCCCCTTCTTTCTTTTCTTGGTGGTAGAGTGTTGGGGAGAAGGGACTAGGTAGTATCTTTAAGCTTTAAGCCCAAACCTCAGAACGTTAGTTTTTCTGTCTTTCACTAGAATGAGATAGGTCAGATATCTGAGATAAATGGATCTTACTCTCACCCCCATCCCAATGAGGATGAGAGGGGAATGTTTCCTTCCCCCAAAGTCATCCTTGGAACAAATTATCCCCTCCCCCCAGCCTTTGTCTCTTCCAACTGCTCAGTCTCTCTCCAGGGAGCCCAGAGCTCCCTCAGAATTTAACAGCTCCCACCACAGAGGGCGGAAGGCCTGCAGCTCTTATCTCTTTAGGCCTGCTTTCTTCTCAGGCCCAGGTGGGCATGCTCATAAATTGTAACCAGGTCCTGCAAGCCACCCAGCAGCACTACTGGTTCTGGGTGTGAGGATTGCAGGGATAGCCCCTGACGATGCTTCATTCCTGAAATACCTGCTCAAGTTATTTCCTTGGATAATCCTGTTGACTGAATTTTAATTCAGCTCCCTGTGTCGGTTTGAGACTTTAACATATCTGTCACCCTTTACTCTTAGAGGAATCTTATTTGAGATGACAAATATTACTTCCAATATGTTAAAGATGGAACAGGATTCCTATGTAAAGGCTACAAGATGCACTGAGAAAAATCTCAAGTCCAGAAAGTTACAAATAGAGCAGTGTAAAGAGGGATTTTATATAATTAGAAAAATTCAGAAGCATTTACTTTTAAAAAGCAAATCCCATCTGACCAGGCGGTGGCGCAGTGGATAGAGCGTTGGACTGGGATGCATAGGATCCAGGTTCGAGACCCGAGATGGCCAGCTTGAGCGCGGGCTCATCTGGTTTGAACAAAGCTCACCAGCTTGGACCCAAGGTTACTGGCTCGAGCAAGGGGTCACTCAGTCTGCTGTAACTCCGCAGTTAAGGCACATATGAGAAAGCAATCAATGAACAAGTAAGGTGTCGCAACGAAAAACTGATGATTGATGCTTCTCATCTCTCTCCGTTCCTGTCTGTCCCTATCTATCCCTCTTTCTGTCTCTGTAAAAAATAATTTTAAAAAATAAAAAGCAAATCTTAACTGAAGGCCATACAGATCCTAAAGGCAGTATATATTGCAGAGAACCTTAAGAGGGTAAATGGAGGCAGTATGCCATAGTGGGTAGAAATAGGATTCTTGAGTAAGGTCAGTCTGCAGGCAGAATCCCAGTTCTGCCACCAGCAATGTGATCTTGGGCAAAAGTTACTGAATTTACATGATTCTGTTTCCTCAAGTGTAAAAAAAAAATGGAGACAGTGCTGACTACATGTAGTTATCTATTTTTACTGGGCACCTACTATGTGTTAGGCATCATGTGTAGGCAGGGCCCAAAGCAGTTGTTAGAGGTACAAGTCTGGGGTGAAGCAAATTTAAGATTAATGTAAGTGCCACCACTTCCTAGAGTGCTGCTTATCCTTAGACAAGTTATTTAACCCCTCTAAGTCTGTTTCTCATCAGAAAAAAGGGAGGTCAAAACAGTACCTACCTCACAAGTATATGACTAGATGAAAAAATGCACTGACATGCATAGAACACAGGCTCAATAAATAAGAGCTTTTATCATTACTTCTGCCTCATGGGTGATTCTGATATAAGGTAATGCTCCTCCTAGACGATAGGGGAAGCGAGGCAAAGAGTGAATCCTTTAAAATCACTGTTTTCAAACTGTTTTTGCAGTCCTAATTCTAACAAGCCAAGAGGAAACCAGGGTGCCTATAATTTTATACTTATTACATTTTGCAAATTGGATATAATTCCAGAAAGGATTTTGCTCTTTTATTTTTTTTTTCTTTTTTTTTTTTTACAGAGACAGAGAGTCAGACAGGGACAGACAGACAGAAACGGAGATGAGAAGCATCAATCATTAGTTTTTCGTTGCGCATTGTGACATCTTAGTTGTTCATTGATTGCTTTCTCATATATGCCTTGACCGTGGGCCTTCAGCAGACTGAGTACCCCTTGCTCGAGCCAGCGACCTTGGGTCCAAGCTAGTGAGCTTTTTGCTCAAACCAGATGAGCCTGCGCTCAAGCTGGTGACCTCGGGGTCTCAAACCTGGGTCCTTGGCATCCCAGTCTGATGTTCTATCCACTGCGCCACCGCCTGGTCAGGCAGAATTTTGCTCTTTTAAAAAAGCATGACTTGCCCTGGCCGGTTGGCTCAGTGGTAGAGCGTCGGCCTGGCGTGCGGGGGACCCGGGTTTGATTCCCGGCCAAGCCACATAGGAGAAGCGCCCATTTGCTTCTCCACCCCCCCCCTTCCTCTCTGTCTCTCTCTTCCCCTCCCGCAGCCAAGGCTCCATTGGAGCAAAGATGGGCCAGGCGCTGGGGATGGCTCCTTGGCCTCTGCCCCAGGTGCTAGAGTGGCTCTGGTCGCTGCAAAGCGATGCCCCAGAGGGGCAGAGCATCGCCCCCTGGTGGGCAGAGCGTCGCCCCTGGTGGGCGTGCAGGGTGGATCCCGGTCGGGCGCATGCGGGAGTCTAACTGTCTCTCCCCGTTTCCAGCTTCAGAAAATAAAAGAAAAAAAAAAAAAAAGCATGACTTGGCCCTGGCCAGTTGGCTCAGTGGTAGAGCGTCGGCCTGGCGTGCAGGAGTCCCGGGTTCAATTCCTGGCCAGGGCACACAGGAGAAGCGCCCATCTGCTTCTCCACCCCTCTCCCTCTCCTTCCTCTCTCTCTCTTCCCCTCCCCACAGCCAAGGCTCCATTGGAGCAGAGTTGGCCAGGGCACTGAGGATGGCTCTGTGGCCTCTGCCTCAGGCGCTGGAATGGCTCTGGTTGCAACAGAGCGATGCCCTAGATGGGCAGAGCATCGCCTCCTGGTGGGCGTGCCGGGTGGATCCCGGTCAGGCGCATGCGGGAGTTTGTCTGACTGCCTTCCCGTTTCCAATTTCAGAAAAATACAAAAATAAAATAATAAAAAAGCATGACAATCACTGCTTTAGGAAAAATGAACCCATAATTTGAATATAAATCCTTTTTTTTTTTTAACAGAGACAGAGAGTCAGAGAGAGGGATAGACACTCTACTACCTCTCCATGACTTATGACTACTACTCCACCCCCAAATAAACATAGGAACAGAGAGAGATGAGAAGCATCAATCATCAGTTTTTTTCATTGTGACACCTTAGTTGTTCAGTGATTGCTTTCTCATACATGCCTTGACCGTGGGCCTTCAGCAGACCGAGTAACCCCTTGCTCAAGCCAGTGACCTTGGGTCCAAGCTGGTGAGCTTTGCTCAAACCAGATGAGCCCGCGCTCAAGCTGGCAACCTCAGGGTCTCGAACCTGGGTCCTCTGCATCCCAGTCCCACGCCCTATCCACTGCGCCACCGCCCAGTCAGGCTAAATCCTTTTTGATTGCCAGGTGAATTGCCAGTATGGTAGCTCTACCTTCACCCTGCAGGTTCTTCCCAGACACAGCTGAGTGGCCTGTGAGGAACTGCTTTCACAGCCAGGTTTAAATCCCCAGGAACACCACCAAACCTAAGCTGGAGAATACTTTATGACTGCAACACTTGACATCTACTTAACCTTTTTTGTGTTCTGTTCTTTAAGGATACAGTAGCACTTTGGATATGAGAAAAATATAGCATAAGGAGTAGAGCACTCCAGTGTGGGGATGAAGACTGCCAGACAGAAATAAGGCAGGTGCAGCTATAAACCTGGGAGGAAGCATTTTGCTTCCACTTCATTCAAGGGGTTTGCTAGCCTTCAGATTATCATGGCATCTTGATATTTCAGTGTAACATGCAGTAATGTAAATTCCATATTTGGTGTACTGTATTACATGCAGTTTTCCAATTATGCAAAACAAGTATTGAAGACATCCTAATACAGAATGGTAGCTTAAATTAAGCCACAGCTTTACAGCTGGGTACTTCCCTGGAAGAATATGGCTTTGAAATAGGAATAAACTATAACTAGAGAATGGTTCGTGAGAGTTATAACAAGTAGTGTTATAATATGACCCCACAGTGATCAAACTCACAAAGAAGATACTACAGTGACTTGTATCTGTTTGAAAAAGGTAGAAAAAAGGGAATCAAAGCTGCAGAAATTATTCCTACAGGAAGAAGTGGCAGTGGTGGTGAGATTATCAATTCTGAAGAATTACTAAATTTGTATCCATATTAAATATGCCAGATATGACCTACTGCTACTTAAATTCACTAATAAAAAATAATCATGGTATCGCCCTTCTTTCCCTTTGGGCTTTCCATACCCCTGGGCAGATGATGGGCTGCTTTGAACTTCCACTCTAGGAGTTCACACAATCCTAGGGAAAAAGGTGTTCAGAACTGTAGGCTTGAGCAGAGGCTTATTATGGTTAAAACAGAACACAATTCAAGTGAGAGATTAAGTATGATCTTGCTAAATTCCCTAAATCTTTATTCAGAGAACTGAAGTACTGACTGAAATGTGTTTTAGTGATACAGTTTTTGGGGCCTTAAAGGACTTTTAGTAATATTCAGCTTGTGTGCTTATCAACGTTTTAGATCATGAACATCTTTGCGAATCACTTAAAAGTTATGGACCCTCAGAAAGTTATGACTACTACTCCACCCCCAAATAAACATTCACACTTACACATTATATATGCAATTTCAGGAGGTTCATTGGCTGCTCAGAAGTCCAGCTTAAGAACCTCTATCTAATGTTCTCCCAACTTAATAAAAGCAATGATGGTAACTGCTTAAGGAGGAACAAACAGTTTGATGTGAATGAATGGAAAAAGTGCATGGAAGACTCAAAAATTTAACTTAGTGGATATTAGTGATATTAGGTGAAGATGGGAGGGGTGTTCTACTGGGCCAGAAGCCTGGCTTCACTGACCCACTGGATTATATGACCAGTACCCATAGTGTACTGAATACTAGAGGCTGGTAGGCTACTGTCTAGTATGCCAAAATCATCTGCTTCCTTCAGCTACCCTGCGGATTTGAGCCAGTTAAGTGTGATCCCAAATCTGCTTATGCCTGTTGTTTTACTGTATTTATAAAATAATGTAATTAAACACATAAACCTTTGAAAAATTAATGAATTAAAAATGGTTCCTATGAAAACAAAGTCAAATACTTGGAAAGACACAATACAAAGGATTATACATTTCAAAAACTGTTGAGTTGGGAGTATGCAAAGCAACTGTAAAAAGATTGGAGGAGCAGGGAACTTTAAAAATCTCAAAAGGATTCTACATTCAGACTGTTTCAAAAGTGTTTACATTCTCACTCCACGTTAAAGAAACCAAACCTGAAAATCAGAGATGATGAGAGGCTGTGGCTCCCATATCAGACTGCACACTTAGAATTACCTGGGAAACTTAAAGAAGGGCACCCTCCTCATTTTGACTTAATTAGTCTGGAAGCCCAGGCATCTTAAAAAGTTCTCAGGGTGCAACCAGATTTGATATTTGCTGGTATAGTTTATTCTACAAAGACAATTGGGAATTCCAATCAGCAGACTTACACAAAGAAAACGTGGGGATTATCCCAAAAGACTAGTAAACTGAACATACTTCTAGTGACAATGTTTAGATATGTATGCATCATTTTAAAAATGTCCAACTTTAACTGGCTTTATAATATATATATTTTAATTACTGTGATCTACCTATCCTAATCATATAAAAGGGTTTCAAATGTATGGTGAAAAGGAAGTTCATTCGATAAACGATGTCCTATCTGGATCCGCCTTACCAAAGAGGTCACAGCTTGAATCTTCTTACAGTTTAAAAGTCTCAGGTTAGGGCGCAACACCAGGAACCTGTGAGGGCTGGGATTCTCACTTTCCTGGTTGGTTTTCTGAGTATGGCTGGGTAGGAGGTCAGAAGGGACAGTTTCTCCTAAATTTTCCATTCCCAAAGGCCACTGCTCCCCAGAAGTAAGGCCAGGTTTCTGTATGCGTGTTGAGGTCGCCAGGAGGTAGTCATGGGGAGAAGAGAGGCCTGGGAAGGAAACGTTTCTCCTATCCTCCATTTCACAGGCAGTCTAGAAGGCTCCAAACTGGGTCAGAGAACAAAAAGTTGCTGCACTTGGGGCGATGAGCCCCAGGGAGCAGGCGAATCTCAATCCTCACATCGCCAAGGGCGTCCCAATCCAGCCTTCCCCTCCTCCCTACACACCCACTCACCCTCCCCCAGTTACAACAGGGAACCGAAAAGTCCATAGGAGAAAGGAGAGAGAACCGGGCGAGTTCGAAACTCGAATTCTCCTCCCCCTCCCTCCCCCGTGCGGGGATAGGGCACCACAGGTCGGAGATCATACAGGGGGCTGGGAGGGGAAGTCGAAAAGGGCTGGGGATCACTCACCGCAGTCCGGCCCGGGCGGCGGCTCCCAGCCTCGCACCATGGGCCGGGGGGGAAAGGGGAGAAGGGGCAGGGGGCCTCCAGAGTGGGAGTGGGATTCCCGCCCGGTGCGGCCTGCTCCGAGCCCACCCGCGCGGAGGGTCGGGACCAGGACTGCCCCTCCCGCCCCCGAGAGCGCGCCCGTCTAGCCCAGCCCTGTGGGAGCGAGTTGGAGGCGGGGCGGGCTCCAGGGGCGGTACCATGGTGGCCCGAGCCCCGATTCGTGGACGCTAGCAGGCGGGCATCGGAGGAACACACTGGGCTGGCCATTGGCTGCGTGGGTCTGGGCTGAAGTCGGCTATTGGTTGCGTGGGCCTCAGCTGGGGTGTCTATTGGATGCGTGGGGTAGGGAAGATGTCCTCTGGAGGGTACCTTCCCCCACCCTGACCTACCGGCGCCGGACCTTCGGAGGACAGGGGACTACGTTCCTCTGGAATTCCCCAGGGGAATCCACAGCACTTTGCAGAACTGTGTACACTGCCAACAACTACTTCCCATTTGTTTCTTCCTGAAGGAAGACTTTTCCAGCACGCCCTTAACAGCCTTACACATGAGCCGCACTTTCCCAGCAAATGGGCCAGCAAGCAGCGTCACTGTAAAGAAAGCGCCCAGGGCAACCGGGAACTGTTCTGGAGATGGATCAAATATCTTGCCACCCGGAAAGATGAGGAGGATACTAGGAGCGTGGCATCTTCGGCTTCCTGGGTCCAGCTGCCCCCTGACAGGTGTTCCCGAAGAAGTGCTGAGGGGGTCACCTCATTGGAATCTACCAGATCCCAGGTTCTCTCCCTGTGTATAGCAAAGAAGACTCGGAGCCCTGTTTCATTTTTGAGGACCTTGGTCATAGAGGTAAAAAAAAAAAAAATCCAAAAACACATGACAATGAAATGGACTTCACCAATGCAGTATTCCACACACTCCGAAGTTCTGGGCCAAGTTTGTATAGTTAGGATTCTCAGTCTTCGGACTAAAACTTGGAAACATTAATTTCTGAAATGAATCTTCTGTTTTTAATGCTGGCCTTTGAAAAAGTCTCTTTTGCCTGTTCAGATCACTTAATAGCCCTATTTTCTTTCCTTCTTTTGTTTCTTACTTTCTTCTTTTCCAGGCGGGGGCAGACAGGAAGGGAGAGAGATGGGAAGCATCAACTCAGTTGCAGCACTTTAGTTGTTCATTGGTTGCTTCTCATACCTGCCTTGACCAGGGGGCTCCTGGCCTAGCCAGTGACCCTTTGCTCAAGCCAGCGACCATGGGGTCATGTCTATCCTACACTGAAGCTGGCAACCCGCGCTCAAGCTGGTGAGCCTGTGCTCAAGCCAGATGAGCCCTGGGCCCCACAGCTCAAGCTAGCAACCTCACGGTTTTGAACTTGGGCAGTCCAGGTCGACGCTCTATCTACTGCGCCACCACAGGTCAGACAATAACCCTATTTTCTGTTGCTTGCCCTTCATTTGCCTCTGCCTCCCTCATTACATTTGGTAACAATCTCAACTAAGAGCCAGCCCCACGAAGTTCAAATTAGCATTTAGCAAAAACTTAGGCGTAAGCCACGGAAAGACATACAGGTGGGGCAGCATAGGTTTACAGTTGTGAATATGGGAAAGTTTATTCTTATATTATTATTGCATTATTTTCTTTTTAAATCGCTATTTATTGATTGTAGAGAGAGAGGAAGGGGGAGAAAGAAACATTGATTTGTTGTTCCTCTTTTATTTATACATTCATTGGTTGATTTTTTTAAGTGCCCTAATTAGGAATCTAACCCACAACCTTGGCGTATCCGGATAGTGCTCTAACCAATTGAACTACTAGGCCAGGGCCTACTGTATTATTTTCCATACAAACAACTGTAAACCTACTTTTTCCCTCCCTGTATATACTCAGCTTTAGAATTAGAAGCTTTTGTTCCCTTAGGGTTTAAGTCAAGGCTGGCAGTATATACAGACTCCTCAATCATAACTATTAAAATGCCCCAATGGCCTGACCAGATCGTGGCGCAGTGGGTAGAGCGTTGGACTGGACTGTGGAGGACCCTGGTTCGAGACCTCGAGGTCGCCAGCTTGAGCGCGGGCTCATCTGGTTTGAGCAAAGTTCACCAGCTTGGACTCAAGGTCGCTGGCTAGTGCAAGGGGTCACTCTGTCTGCTAAAGGCCCGCGATCAAGGCACATATGAGAAAGCAATCAATGAACAACTAAGGTGTCGCAACGAAAAACTGATGATTGATGTTTCTCATCTCTCTCTGTTCCTGTCTGTCTGTCTCTATCTATCCCTCTCTCTGACTCTCTCTGTCTCTGTAAAAAAAAAAGAAAAAAAAATGCCCCAATGGTTTGTATATAATAAAGGAAGGGAGAAGTGAAACATTTTAGGCAGCAGCAGCCCTCAGTTTCCAATAGATAGGACACTCTCATAATCCAAACAATTAAGGAGACTGAATTGACTGGGAGGAACTTGGCTGGAAAGCCAGGCAGGAACTGTCTGTGGAATTTAGTGCCTGACCCTGTAGGGTTCATTCAATTATTCTGGGAATCACTGATCATAGGGTTGGAATTATGATAGGTGACGAACTCAGCCACTTTTACTGTCTCAGAAAGACTCACTCCTGAGAGTCAGGAGCCAGGAGCCAAATCAAAGACACATTTAGGAAAGGGAGAAGCCAAGGAAAGGAGTAGCAGCTCCTCTGCCTCACTTCTGGAGTACAGGTGATGCCCCACTCGTTTATGTGGGTTCCACCCTAAAGCTTTAGAAGATGGAGTGGACTGGATAGGGGAATGAAAGAGAGGAAGAAGCTGACAATATCAGAAAAAGGAAGGTCCCACCTTCAGCAAGACAATAACCCTCCCAGCTCTTTCAGGGACTAGTGCTGAAGAGTGGGGATTCATTGTGTCATCCTCAATGTAGAAATGTTAATCCCCAGTCGTTGGTAAAAATCCTCTCTCCCTCTGCATGGCTCAGACATTAGGACACTGACCAGAGGCACATTTACCCTCTAGCTAAGGAAGATACTTTCACAGACCACTTACAAAATCACTGGAGGAGTCCTAGCAATGTGTTAACATGGTTACAGGTTTTGTAAAATTTGAAAATATTTAAACTGCAATTGAAGCAGGAAAGTTATACTATAACTTTAAGAGGTAAATCAGAAATGGAGACATTATTTAATTTTTTGAGAGAGGGACAGGAAGGGAGAGAGATGAGAAGCATCAACTTGTAGTTGTAGTTGCATCACTTTGTTTAATTGCTTCTCATACATGCCTTGACTGTGGGGTGGGGCTCAAGCCAAGCTAGTGACTCAAGCCAGAGACTTCTGGACTCAAGCCAGTGAACTTGGGATCATGTTAATGATCCCCCCTGAAGCCGGAGACCTTGGGGTTTTGAACCTAGAACCTCAGGTAGATGCTCTATTCACTGCGCCACCACCAGTCAGGCAGAATATAACATATTTAGAGATAAGGTCTATAAAGAGGCAATTAAGTTTAAATGAGGTCTTTAGAGCAACTGGTATCCTTATGATAATAGGGAATTTGGACATGCACATAGGAACGACCATGTGAAGACATTGTAAGAAAATGGCTATCTATAAGCCAAGGATAGAGGAACTGCTGAATGAAATCAACCTGCTGACACCTTGATCTCAGAAACACCTTGATCTCAGACTTCTAGCCTCTAGAACTGTGAGAGAATTTCTGTTGTTTAAGGCAGTGGTTTTCAACTGCCCGTCAACAGCAGGGTGGTTAATCTTTCGCAGATAAGCACAAAGCCTATGGTGGACCAGCAGTTGAAAACCACTGGTGTAAGCCACCCAGTCTGTAGTATTTTGTTATGGCAGCTCTAGAAAATGAATACATTTAGCTTCCAGGAATATTCTTAATGTCAACAGTTCAGAGTTATACCAGGTCCTTGACTGATATGTCATTCAACATTTTGTTATAACGTAGATGAGGTGCCATAGGAACTTAACTCTTGGTTACATCAATTAGCCTTTCATAAAGTTGGTTTCATTATACCTTATTTCGCTTAAAGTCTCAGCACCTATCAACACATTGAGGATTTTCTGTATATGTCATGTCATTGCAAATTTCAACTGCTCCAAAATTATACACATATATAAATTTGATAGTTTTTTTTTTTACCAAGTTTGACAAAAATCCTAAAAATTATGACATTATCACTTACAAGGTATGGTGAAATGTTCCTATATTAATAAAAAAGTGATTAATAGAAGAATTAATTACCTTTCTACACTCTTCATAGAAAATGTTGTATATAATCATCATATGAAAATGTTATCAGCCTGACCTGTGGTGGCGCAGTGGATAAAGCGTCAACCTGGAAACGCTGAGGTTGCCGGTTCAAAACCCTGGGCTTGCCTGGTCAAGGCACATATGGGAGTTGATGCTTCCTGCTCCTCCCCCCCTCCCCTCTCTATAATGAATAAATAAAATCTAAAAAAAAAAAAGAAAAAAAAAAAAAGAAAAGAAAATGTTATCAAAGAGAATGCAGCCAAAACAAAATTGTAGGAAAAAAATAGGTTTCCCAGGTAGATAAGTTTGAGTTTAACTTTGTGATATTGTGGTATTTGTTAACTTTTGAAATCTGTAATTTGTTCCTCTTTTCCCATTCTAGAATATATTCTTTTGTGCCTAACATTTATTTTTCTTTTAAAAAGTCCAGAAAAGGTCCTTGTCTGCTTGTTACCCCAAAAGTTGGATTTACCCTGGGCTTGACTAAAAGGATATGGTGAATTTCTGCTGTTTAGGGGATCCATGCTGTTCTTGCCACGTCTCTCAAGAAATACGAGTTAAGGGTTGACCCATCAGAACTGCAAGTATTAAGGATTTGGGATAGCAAAAGCTGCAATGAATGAGTTTGTGGAAGAAAGGGTTGAGGCAGACCTATTGCCAAACTGAGACCCAAGAAGTCTGGAAAGACATTAGGGCCACAGAGGGACCCTCAGCAATAAGCCATGGTGTGAATTGGAAACCCCTCACTTACATCTCCTTAGATGTCTGCTCCTCATGCTGACTCCTCTTTAATATATGTAGTTTCACTTACATGTACCCGAGTGGATACCCTGCAGTGACATCACAACTTAGCTATTATGATGTAATAAGGAGGCATCTGATTATTCTCAGGTTAAGGCTTCCCTATTAAGAGCACTGTCTCGCCTGACCAGGCGGTGGCGCAGTGGATAGAGCGTCGGACTGGAATGCAGAGGACCCAGGTTCGAGGCTCCGAGGTTGCCGGCTTGAGTGCAGACTCATCTGGTTTGAGCAAAGCTCATCAGCTTGGACCCAAGGTCACTGGCTTGGGCAAGGGGTTACTCGGTCTACTGAAGGCCCACGGTCAAGGCACATATGAGAAAGCAATCAATGAACAACTAAGGTGTCACAATGTGGAACGAAAAACTAATGATTGATGCTTCTCATCTCTCTGTTCCTGTCTGTCTGTCCCTGTCTATCCTCTCTGTCTGTCTCTGTTAAAAAAAAAAAAAAAAAAGAACACTGTCTCATTAGTTTGTGGGTAATGGGATTTGTAATGGGATTCTTTCATCATTCAGGTGATATGACAGTCAATACTGTTAGAACTTGACCTTTTTCAAGGAACTCTCCCTTTAACAATATCTATTGCACCATTCTGGATTAGACAGAGATCCTTTTCATATTTCTCATCTTTGGCTTTAGGGTTACCCTTAATAGGGAAAAGAGCCTTGCTCTTTTTTTCAGTGCTTAAGGAGCAGAATGTAACTTAAATGATAAAGAAGAATAGCCCCCACCCAAGGGTAAATTGGAGGTTTCTACCAAAGTTATTCCCTTTAACTACACAAGCAGCTGATGTGAAGTGCCAGTGAACTGAAGTGCTGGGCCCTGATAACTTTCCCTACCACTACCCCAAATGGTGGTAGGATCCTATTGGCAGATTGTATACCTGGGTGGCTCAACTCCTTCTCACCCAACTTTTGCATAGCCCGAGGACTCCAGTAGACAGGGAATAGGACTTTTTTTTTTTTTTTTTGGTGATAGAGACAGAGGGACAGATAGAGACAGACAGACAGGAAGGGAGAGAGATGAGAAGCATCAATTCTTCGTTGCAGCTCCTTGGTTGTTCATTGATTGATTTCTCATATGTGCCTTGACTGGGGGGCTACAGGAGAGTGACCCCTTGCTCAGGCCAGCAACCCTGGGCTCAAACCAGTGACGTTGGGCTCAAGTCAGCCACCATGGGGTCATGTCTATGATCCCACACTCAAGCCAGCAATCCCGCGCTCAAGCCAGTGGCCTCGGGGTTTCAAACCTGGGTCCTCTATATCCCAGTTCGACACTCTATCCACTGTGCCACCACCTGGTCAGGAGGGAATAAGACTTTTAAGAAATAAGATGAGACCTGGCCAGATGGCTTGGTTGGTTATAGCATTGGCCCAAACAGCAAAGGTTGCCTGTTTGACCCCTGGTTGGGGCACATAGACGAATGAATTGATGTTTCTCTCTCCCTTCCTCTTTGGCTGAAATAAGTTTTGTGTTTTTTTTTGTTTTGTTTTTTTCTTTACAGGAACAGAGAGAGAGTCAGAGAGAGGGATAGATAGGGACAGACAGGAATGGAGAGAGATGAGAAGCATCAATCAATTTTTCGTTGTGATACCTTAGTTGTTCATTGATTGATTTCTCATATGTGCATTGACGGGGTGGGGGGGCTAGAGCAGACCGAGTGACCCCTTGCTCGAGCCAGCGACCTTGGACTCAAGCTGGTGAGCTTTGCTCAAACCAGATGAGCCCGTGCTCAAGCTGGTGACCTCGGGGTCTCGAACCTGGGTCCTCCGCGTTCTAGTCCGACGCTCTATCCACTGTGCCACTGCCTGGTCGGGCTGAAATAAGTTTATTGGAAAAAAAAAAAAAGTATTGTTTCTTAAAAGAAATGAGATGACAAGGAAATTGGGGGGTGGGTGGAAGAATCTTGCCTCTGAGTCTCTTGCTGTCCTCAGCCAAAAACAAAACTTCTCAATATCTGACAATATTCTTTTCATATTTCAACTTTATTTCAAATATGAGGTCTTTTATCCAGATGGGAGGGCCTGTACAAATGAAGCTGAAGTGAGGCACAATACTAGTGGGTTTCAGGTCCAGTGACTAGGGCTGCACTATGAAGGAGGTGAGAAGGCTCTGGGAGGGCCTGATGAGAACAGTGGTTCGGGGTGGGGGGTCACATAGAAAGTTTCCTACCCAGGTTAGCTAGTCAATGGGTGGGCTACTCAATCTTATTAGCAACATTTCTTCAGCAATATCACCAAAAGAAGTGCTAAAGCTGGGGACATTTACCAGTCTCATTTGTTCCTCCTTATGCCTGGATGGGGAAGGGAATGGGAACTAGTAGCAGAAAAGGAAACATTTTTCATGTTATCCCTTGCCATCAAAAACTGTAGGTCTGCCTGACCAGGTGGTGGCGCAGTGGATAGAGCGTCGGACTGGGATGCGGAAGGACCCAGGTTCGAGACCCCGAGGTCGCCAGCTTGAGCACGGGCTCATCTGGCATGAGCAAAGAGCTCACCAGCTTGGACCCAAGGTCGCTGGCTCCAGCAGGGGGTTACTTGGTCTGCTGAAGGCCCACGGTCAAGGCACATGTGAGAAAGCAATCAATGAACAACTAAGAAGTCGCAACGCGCAAAGAGAAACTGATGATTGATGCTTCTCATCTCTCCGTTCCTGTCTGTCTGTCCCTGTCTATCTCTGCCTCTGTAAAAAAAACAAAAAACAAAACTGTAGGTCTGTGTAGGTAGGGGGAAGGGGCAAAGAAGGGTAAATGGAGGTGGACTTTGCATGGGGTATGGGGGGACACGATGTGGTGTATAGAGGGTGTTATATTGAGTGGGACACTTGAAACCATGTCAACACAATAAACTAAAAAATAAAGCCTGGCCTGACCAGGCACTACTACAGTGGATAGAGCATCAGACTGGGATGCGGTGGACCCAGGTTCGAAACCCCGAGGCTGGTGGCTTGAGCACAGGCTCATCTGGTTTGTGCAAGGCTCACCAGCTTGAGCCCAAGGTTGCTGGTTTGAGCAAGGGGTCACTGGTCTGCTGTAGCCTCCCAGTCAAGGCACATGTGAGAAAGCAATCAATGAACTAAGGTGCTGCAATGAAGAATGGATGCTTCTCAACTTTCTCCCTTCCTGTCTGTCCCTAGCTGTCCAGTTCTCCGTCTATCTCACACACACACACACACACACGTCTGACCAGTGGTGGCACAGTGGATAAAGTGTTGACCTGGGATGCTGAGGATCCAGGTTTGAAAACCTGAGTTCGCTGACTTGAACGCAGGCTCATCCAGCTTGAGTGCAGGGTTGCTGGCTTGAGCATAGGATCATAGACATGATCCCATAGTCGCTACCTTAAAGCCTAAGGTCACTGGCTTGGCTTGAGCCCCTAGTCAAGACATGTATGAGAAGCAATCAATGAACTACTAAAGTGATGCAACCACAAGTTGATACTTCTCCTCTCCCTTCCTGTCTGTCCACCCCACCTATCTCTCTCGCTAAAAACTCTGACCCTGCTGGAGTCACTTCTTATATCTGGATCTATGTCCTCATCTGTATGGGAGCCTGGATCCAATGACAATTCTTTCTTCAGGTCTCTGATTCTATGACCTGTCGATTGCAAGGATCCAAGGGAGTTCTAGAGAAACATGGAGTTAGCACTGTAGTGGAATAATCCACTGCATGGCCTTGGATGGGAACACAGCCAACAAGAATGTTTTGCCAAGAGAATTGTTTTGTGACTTGAAGGTGGGTCACTGAAACAGGTTTATGTGACTGAAGGCGGTTGCTGGGCTTTTTCTCAGTAAAACGTTCTCATAAGATTTCTGTTCCTTTCAAGGTTATCCCTTGAGATAGAGAGGAATGTTGTGGGAACCACAGAAGCAATAGCAATTAATGCCTTTTGATATATTATTATTAAGCTATCATGCAGGTGTACTCCATGTATCTTTAAGTAAAAGTTATGCCAATTTCTCATTAAACAAGCTTTTTGAAGACTTGTGAATAAAAGTAGGACACAGCGCGAACTCAGGGCCATTTGCCTGAGTGAGTGGTGGTCCTTTGCTAGTCCATGATTTCGCCTGCTGATCTCTCTCTCTGCACCCCCGACTCACAACAACATAGCACAAGGAATGTGGGAGTTACATTGGAAAGTTGAGAAATTAGGGCATATTATGAAGGGAAATCATGGGCTACATTCACAAAGAGAAACAAAGAAAAAGGAGGAAGGCTATAGGACATCTGCCATCTGGATGAGGAAAGGGCAAGTGTTCCTACTATGTTGCTTTAAGGACCTAAGTCCCTAACCAGGGTAAGTTTCTCTTATGGCACTTGACAGTCCACAGCTGATATACTGTACTGTAATCAGCCTTTAGAGGAAAGTCTCTATCACAATGTCTAACCTATAACATATCCCTAAAGCTTCCACCACTCCTAATGTATCCTAAATCAGATTAGGCTGTAAGCTTACCCCCCAGGCCCTGGGGCAGCACTACATGGGAAGAACCAGGAGACTCTATTGAGTCTATAAAGCTGAGAATGGCTGTGAGTGAGCCACAGTACTGTACTTCTTACAAAGAACAATGGATTATCATTGGTTCCCTGACCCCAACCAGCTTGTATTTATCCACTAACACCAAGGCTCTCAGAGAGGGCCCAAGCACAGAGCCATCCAGTAACAGTCTTAGTTAGGGACTCTTCTGGCAGAAAGTTTAGGCAACTGGCCTGTTCAAGGTTAGTGGGGGGAATGTAAAGGGGCATGGCACACCAACAGAATGGAGGGTTGGCTAGGACCAGGGGATAATTCCATTGTATGGGTTCAAATGGGTTCCAAGTTCTCTAGCAGGCAGGCAGGTTGGTCCCTTGCTGATCCTGCACAGGAGACAGCTATAGGCTTCTGGAAGGAGATGAAGCTTGGGACCCTCAGTGCTTTGCTTTCTTCAAGCCAGTTCAGGAGACTAGGAGGATGGGAAGGCAGAGCACATTTAAAAACTTTTTTTTGTTCCTAATAAGAGATGACATATGGCAAGGTTTTTAATTTTGTTTTTAAAGAAAAAAATATAGCATCATGATTATGCAAGAAGGCTCTGGAGATTTTCTGGGTTTACAATCTTAGTTCTGCCATGTACTAGTTATATGATCTTGAACAAATTACTGAGTTTTTCTGAGCTGTTTCTTCATCTCTAAAACAGGGATAATATTACTCAACTCCTAGAGTTTTGAAGATATTAATGCATGCAAGACACCAGGCTTTAGTGTATAAGTATATGTAAGCTATTACAATAGTTAATACAACATAACAGTAATGCATACACATTAAACAAGAGACTACACACTGAGCCTCACCCCACTCTCCCTCTCCATTATCCTCCCTTGGGCTTCTCATTGATGACTAGTAAGTACATTGTGTGGTGGCTTCCAATACAGTTCCTGTCTTCCTTTGGCTGGAACTTTGACCTGAAGGTGATCCATAAGATGCATGAAATAGTTTTCTTGACCAGATAAGGATGATGTTTTAATGGGCATTTGTATGAGGAATGACTCCAGGTTCCTCTCTTTTAGCCATCTTTCTTCAAAGGATTAAGGCTTTGGACAGGAGGAGCATGATAAAAAGCCCCATACTGTATTCCAAATGCATGTATTGGTACATGTGCATGCACTCTCTTTCACTTACTTGATAGGGAAGTGGGGGTCTAGAAAATGTCCTTTGAGAAATTAGTAATTGAAAAGGGGGTATGGAGTTGGTTACCTCAGAGCTCTTTGCTCATCTTCATCAGGAACTGCTTCTTTTCCCTCTTCTCCCTTCTAGAAGATTATCAAGGAGCCTGAGGGAAGAAGGTAGATCAACCACCCTCTTGGAGAAAAGGAAGTAGGTTATCCACCCTTCTGGGGGGAGAAGGAATAGCACAAGGATGAATGGAAAGAGAAAATTAAGGTAAATACCCTATATGCTAAAAGAAAAATGAAATAAAGAGAGGCATAAGAAAAAAGCAAAGAGCTTAGAAACAGGGTAAGGGAAAGAAAAATAACCAGCAGAGGTTAACCAGGAGAAACAAGGCATGAATGTGGATGGGTGAGCCCAGCTTTTCCATTTTACTTGCTCAGGATATGGAGCGGAGTGCCATCTTCTGGTGCCACTTAATTTTCAAGTTGCTTCGATTTTCGATTTGAAATGTTTTCCCTTTCTTATACTCATAATCCTTTACCCTCAAGGGTCCCCAGTAGTTTCCTTTCATCTTTGGGACTCCTAAGCATCATTTCCCCCAAGAGAGATACACCTCTTCAAAGCTGTCTCACAGACCTCAAGCTGGGGCCAGAGTATAAACAAGGGTAGAGGATGGGGCTGTGGTTTGAAAATGGCCTAGAATACAGAGGTTGCAGGCTGGTTTAAGGATACTTCCTGGGCTGTGGAGGACCCATCCTAAGCCCCAACTAGACGCTAGGGGGGTTGTGTATTCTGAACTGTGGCACTCCAACCATAGGCTGGGGAACGTGGCTTCTAATCTACACTGTGCCACTCAGAGATCATAAAATGTCAAAGCAAGAAGAGCCCTAACAGGTCATCTAATCCTAAACCAACTTCCCAAGGAGAAAACTGGGCCCCAGAGAGGTGAAGGAACTTGCCCAAAATTATACAGCTAGTCAGTAACTTATCTTCTGAAGCATAATCCGGATAATGATTCTTGTAATTTACTGTCCCTTGAAAAATAGTCCAGAAAGTGCTTAGAGGTTATTAGAAGGCACCCCAGAAATGTAAAGCTGGCATTTTCCCAGAAGTCCCTGAGTGTACCAACCCTTCAGGCACTGCATTATTTGGCAACAGGGACAGGCCTGGAGTTGGTTTTGCCTTCATTTAAACCCCTATGGCGCAGTGGATGGAGCGTCGGACTGGGATGCAGAGGACCCAGGTTCAAAACCCCGAGGTTGCCAGCTTGAGTGAGGGCTCATCTGGTTTGAGCAAGGCTCACCAGCTTGAGCCCAAGGTCACTGGCTTGAGTGAGAGGTCACTTGCTCTGCTGTAGCCCACCCCCCTTCCCCCGGTCAAGGCACATATGAGAAAGCAATCAATGAACTAAGGTGCTGCAACAAAGAATCGATGCTTCTCATCTTTCTCCCTTCCTGTCTATCCCTATCTGTCCCTCTTTCTGTCTGTCACAAAAAAACAACAAAAAACCCCAGGGCTGTCAGGAATTCGGATTGCTATCTGCTATCACACCCCAGCCAGTTCTGAGAGACTGAAGCTAGGGATAATCAGGGGTGACAAGGGAATCCTATCATAATGCCAGGGAGTAGGGAGTAATAGCTAAGTTCCTGGGACTTCAGCAAGGCAACTGTCGCTGAGTTAAAGTTAGGATGGGCAGGGCTGAGGGACCTGAGCTGGCAAAGGTGAGTAAGAAAAGGAAATGGACCACCAATCTAAATGACTTCAACTGGGGTGGACTACCACTTAACACAAAATACCTCATCAATCCCAAAGATGTACCTTAACCTTCCACTGCCTAGGTCAACTAACTCCTTTCACCCAGTGAGCACTCATGGAAGAGAACGTCACCATCATCCCTATTCTTCCACTTTTTTCTAATCCAGCGCCCTTTCCTGTCTCCTTTCTTTATGCCTTAGGTTCCTTTTACTCCTATCCAACTGGTTTCCACCTTAACTGATTCCACTCACACCAACACACTTTTGATTCTCCCCCACTTGACTTTCTTGTAAACTCCCCGCCGAACTCGGGTTCTTCCCTTCCTCCTGCCAAAGCTTCGGGCTCCCCCAGGCCCCAGGTGCTTTTAGTAGTTTCGCAGTGGGCCGCAGGCATCTCATATAAAGTGAATCCAGCCCTGACGCTCCGGGGTTGCGCCACTGCCCGGGTGCTCGGGCCCACGTAGAGCATAGTCGTGGCCGCCGTTGTTATCCCAGAACTCATGGCCGGTCACACGATAGCGCAAGGCGAAAAGCAGGGCACCCCCGATGGGCGGCGCAGGCAGGCGAAAAGCGAAGCGATCGGCGCGCGGCGGGGGCGGGGCCGGGCCGACGTAGGCGGCTGGCGCCTCACGTTGGCTCCGCCAGCCGTCGGCGCTCCAGCGCACGCTCACGCGCTTCTCGTAGGCCAGGTCCAGCACGCGCGCGCTCCCGGCCACGCCCAGGGGGCCAGCCTCGGCGCGTTCCAGGCAGATGCGCTGCGCCTGCAAACGGGCGGCGAAGCCGGGCTCGCTGGCAGGTTCCAGGGCAGGGCGCGCCTCCTGGGAACGAAATGGAGAGGAAGAACAGAATCTCCGAGACAAAACGACAGACACAGGGGGCGGGGTGGAGGTGAGGGACTGGGCCAATCCGAGCACGACCCTGAGGTCCGGCCATTAGAGTGCGGCCTAACTACGAAAGTAGCTTAAGACCTTCGCCAAAAGGGAAGTGCGGAAGCAAGCCGGGAGGTTCAGGGTGAAGATGGGTATTCCTGATAAATTCACTCCCCCACACCCGTCGCGGCAGGGAAGGGAGGCCCCCGCGAAAGTGGCGTGCCTCTGCCGCCTACCTGGAGGCCGCGGGCGCGGGGCTGGCACGGCGCAAAGTGGCGGAGGGCGTCCCTTTGCAGTTGGATCTGCACGTGGCGGGGCACCCGGGGTAGCTCTCCTGGGCGGAAGCGGCGCACCGCGGCCAGCTCTAGCCCCAACGCATCGGCGAAACGCACTCTCTTGCGGGTGTCGGGGCTACGGCTCCGGGGCGCCCGGGCCCCGCTGCCTCTGGCGGGTGCTGAGCGAGCCCGGCGGCCCCGACTCGAAGCGTGAGCGCGGGATCGGGCCCCGAGGCGCGTCCCGCCCTCTCCTGGCTCCTCCTCCGACTCCTCCTCGAGGCTGGGCCGCTGGCTGCGGTAGTAGGCGCGTTCCGTTAGCGCAGCAATGAAGCTCAGGTTGCGGGGGATGTCGGTGCGGGGGGGCCGCTCGCGAGACATGGCATTCCCAGCTCCGCAGGGCCGCCCGCAGCGCCGCTGTGTCGCCCTCCCTCCCAGTGGGCCAGCCCGCCGGACGTCCACGCTAAAGCCGCTCAGCCCGCTTCTGCCGCCCCTCGCGTGCTCTCGCGGTTGCGTACTCTCCTTGCAGTCACCTCCACTGTCTTCCACCTCCCGTAGTTCTGTCTCGGTTCTGTGACTACCTTTCCCTCCTTCTGGCCGTCAGCTCCCTAGGTCTTAAGACGATCACCTCCTGTCTTCTGAAAGCTGTGTGCTCTAAACGTGCGCTTAGTTGCACACACCTTCTGGTCTCCGCGGCCCCGGACCCCGCCCCCGCCCACAGCCCTCTGACAGGTGGCTCCCCAACTGTCTTCGCTGCTGCTGCTGCTGCTGCTGCTGCTGCTGCTGCTGCTGCAGCCCCATGGGGCGGAGACTCCACCCTTTCGGTCCTGAGTAAGACCACACTGCCAGATTTTTAAAAAACGGCCATATCCTTGCTGGTAGACTTAATGCAGGATGTAAAGAGTAACATTTCCTTTTCTTCCAAGGGAAGCTCCAAAATGCTCAGACTGTGCCTTTTTTTTATTTTTATTTAATGGCTGACCGTTTTTTCTAAACGCTAGGCTCCAGGTTTGGGAGCAGAGAGGTGGTGGGTGCAAAGAAGGGAAGATCATTAAACTAGGTAGAGTCCCAAATATATAGAAGCTGAAGTGTGCTCACAAGAGTGGATGGCTCGCTGGAAAAAGTTCTGAACTGAGAGTCGTGGAAAGACATAGCTTCTGACCTCTGGTGCTATTTAGCACAACTTTTCTGGACCTCAGTTTTCTCATCTGTAAGAAAGTGGATAAGAGTTCTGATCTGTAGGAATTGTAAGCCCTGTGATAACAGAGGCTGTGTCTGATTCAGAGTTTCATCACATAGTAGGCCCTCAAATTATTTGAATGATTAAGCATACCACTCTCTTGGAACTGGGACTGTAGAGTTCTTGTTTCAGTGGGAGGTTCCAAGAAGGGCACAGAGCCACCGTTTTTCTTCATTTTTTTTTTCTGTTAGTGAAAAAAAGCATGGGAAGCTTTGTTTAGTATTTTTTAAATTTACCTATTGATCTTATATAGCATGTACAATGTGCTAGTATGGTTGTAAGAGTTTTACAAACATTTAATTCATAGTACAACCATCATATTAGGCTATTTTACAAATGAGAAAATCGATGGAGAGGGGTTAGGACTCTTCCCCAGGGTCACCTAGGTAATAATTGGGGAGTTGGGATTAGAACCTGAGTAATCTAGCTCTAGAGTCCACTCTCTTGTCTACTTGGTAGTATAAAATTAAAACATTTACTGGTAATACATTGCTCACAAAAATTAGGGGATATTTTATTGCTTTATATTCATTTTAAAATATCCCCTAATTTTTGTGAGCAGTATAGTTAACATCTTCAGAGTATTGAAATGGGGACTTTTAATTTTATTTATTTATTTATTATTTATTGATTTTAGAGAGGAGAGGGGGAGAGAGAGAGAGGAGAGACAGAGAGAGAGAAGGGGGGGAGGAGCAGGAAGCATCAACTCCCATATGTACCTTGACCAGGCAAGCCCAGGGTTTCGAACCGGCGACCTCAGCATGAAATGGGGACTTTTATTATCTTTAAAAATTTTTTTTAATTGATTGATTTTAGAGAAAGGCTGGGGGAGGGGAGCAGGAAGCATCAAGTCATAGTTTCTCCTAGTATGTGCCTTGACTGCTCAAACCCAGGCTTTTTTTTTTTTTTTTTTGTATTTTTCTGAAGCTGGAAACGGGGAGAGACAGTCAGACAGACTCCCGCATGCGCCCAACCGGGATCCACCTGGCTCGCCCACCAGGGGCTACGCTCTGCCCACCAGGGGGCGATGCTCTGCCCTTCCGGGGCGTAGCTCTGCCGCGACCAGAGCCACTCTAGCGCCTGGGGCAGAGGCCAAGGAGCCATCCCCAGCACCCGGGCCATCTTTGCTCCAATGGAGCCTTGGCTGCGGGAGGGGAAGAGAGAGACAGAGAGGAAGTGGGGGGGGGGTGGAGAAGCAAATGGGCGCTTCTCCTATGTGCCCTGGCCAGGACTCGAACCCGGGTCCCCCGCACGCCAGGCCGACGCTCTACCGCTGAGCCAACCGGCCAGGGCCTCAAACCCAGGCTTTTGAACCAGCAACCTCAACAGGTTGACACTTTATCCACTGTGCCACCACAGGTCAGGTGAAATGGGGACTTTTAGAATAGGAATGGAATCTCTAAATTTAAAACAGCAAAAGAGTTTAACTTTAAAATCACAAGTGGCCTGACCTGTGGTGGCGCAGTGGATAAAGCGTCGACCTAGAAATGCTGAGGTCGCCGGTTTGAAACCCTGGGCTTGCCTGGTCAAGGCACATACGGGAGTTGATGCTTCCAGCTCCTCCCCCCTGTCTCTGTCTCTCTCTCCCTTTCTCTCTCCTCTCTAAAATGAATAAATTAAAAAAAAATAAAAAATTTAAATAAATAAATAAATAAAAGAGAGCAAGCTCCTATTCTAAAAAAAAAAAAAAATCACAAGTGACTAAATTGGAAATGAACAGTGACACATAATAGTATCTTAATACTATACAATTCATTCCTGTTTGCATTTTAACTCCAGCAGTGCTATTGTATTAACCATAGCAATGCTATTTAGCCAGGACTATTTTTAAAATACTGAGTTTTATTTTCTTACTTAATATATACATATATAAATCCACAGACATAATCCATGGACATATTCTTTTCATATTTTAATGTAAAGTGTTTCATTAATTTATAGTCAACCAGTTTAAAACTGTCTTCCTTGCTCTGGTGAAATATATCATTAATGGAATAGGTAATGTTCAAGGTTAGCCTATATGGCTTGAGGTTTTCTGGTAAAAGCCCTGTTGCCTTGTCTACAGTTTGAGCTGCCATTCCTTGGCTCTGTAGTGTTATTGTGAGAAGATCCTTGAGGTACACAGCTTTGGACTCAGTATAATTTGTCTTGGTCCAGCAGCTCTGTTTTCCTAGTTGCTCAAACCACCACTGAACCTTTCTTCCAAATACCTTTGTTTCTTAAACAGCCACGGCAGTTATCTTTGAACATCTGACTGAGTCTGCTCAATAATTGACCAGAGGCATTGAGTGATTCATTGAATCAACATTTACTGAGGGTCTATTAGGCCTTGAGGACATAAAAGGAGTAAAATTCAGTTCCTGCTCTCAAAGAGAGTATAAATAAGTGGGAGTCAGAGAAATATATTTGGATTCTGAGATTTAAAAGTGGTTTTATTTCAAGCAAATGCCTAAGAAAGCAGGATTGCAAATGAAGAACTAAATTAGGTTATTCTCAAAAGAAGAAAGCAGTTTTCTTTTCTGGTAGCAGCCAGAATGATCAGCCCAAGAGCAAAGAAGAAATGACGGTGGTTAAAAGCACATTTATAAAGGACTAGATAGGCTGTATGTTCAGAATACAGGGGAGAACTGAGTTTGGGCTTGTAAATGGCATGATAAGAACATTGATGACCTGAAGTGAAGAGGAACTTTGAAGCAGTGCAGTGTTAAGACTAGCTTTGAAGTGAGAATTAGATTGTCCCAGCTCGCAGTATGTGGCTTGGGGCAAATTATTTAACCGCTCTAAGCCTCATTTCCCAAAAAAAGGATTGGTGTGAGGATAACATATCATGCATATATAAGTATTTAGCACCTAATAAGTCTTCAAAATGTGTTGTTACTGTTGTAGAAAAGACCTTGCTTGTTCAGTGACCATAGGGGCAGATGAGAACCAGCAAAGGGAACCAGCAGGAAAGGAGAATTGGGTTATCTCTGTCTGGTCTTTGGTTGGAGATCTCTCCAAATGGAGCTGAAGTCAGTGCCAGCTGCAAAAGCCAGTGGGCTGGTTGGGATGCCTGAGAGTGCCTTCATGTGGATCAGCTATGGTCAGATGGCTTCACACTCTGTGAACTGCTATGTATAAACAGTACACATACATATTTATGCATATAGATGTAAGGATAAACATCAACCTCGATTGGCATCCTCCAGGAAGGAAGGAGGAATTGTGGGAGGTGCCGAGGGAGGGAGATAATGGACTTATATTTTTTTTCTATACTTCTATATTGTTTGCTTTTTCATAATGAAAATGAGTTCATGTGTTGGGTAAAAAGAATAAAAAAGAAAACCAGTCTGATTACGAAAAGATGACCAGTCTGATTACCTGCAGAAATTGCTTGTGATCCAACTCCTGGCTCCCTGATGCTTGGCTAAAGTCCCAGTCTACAAGAAATCACTGGGTTAAAGGTCCTGGAGAATGGAAAAAGTGAAATGTTTGGCGTCCATGTTGTGTCTGCCAGTCCCTCTGGGCATGGCACCTGGCAGGCAGTTCCCATTGGTATGGGAAGTGCTTCTTTTTTCCAGGCACCCACACCGAGGCCAGAGAAGTTCAGCAAGTGCAGGGAACATCAGAGACCTGCAAATGCTGAATATGCTCTGAGGTTCGCTGAGGCCTAGACAGCTTCTCTGGGCAGATTCCAGGGTCAGCAGCCCAGCCCAGCCCTTGGTGCCCTCTCTGCCCTGCTCTTCTTGGCCTCCAGCAACCCTCTCTCTTCCCGAATTGTGGCCCTTCTCAAGCCTGCGTCCCAGCCCCGCCCCTCTCTCTGGACGCATCTCTGGGCCCCATCATCACCAGGCGCCGGGCCCTCCCTCCCGTCCCCACTTTCTCCTCCCGCCCCCACTTTCTCCTCCCTCCTTCCTTTCCTCCCTTCCTCCCTCTCTCCCTCCCTCCCTCGCAGCTTCTGCACCAGGAAACGGCTTGGATCCCGGCAGCGGCCTGACCCGTGAGATCCCTAACCTGGCAGGCGGGCGGATTGGAGACAGGCAGAGGGTGGGGGTGAGGGAGGAGCTGGGCCTTTGGGCTGCACTGGGGGGAGCCGGGAGTAGAGATGGTGTCGGCAGGAAGCCCTTGGCCCTGGGTTTCCTGGGAGGACAATCATTAAACATGGACTCGGCCACACAGCTGGTAGAGCGTTAGGGGCAGGGGCCTGGTCCTGGGAGCTGCAACCCCAGCCATTTTCAGCCCAGACCCTGATCCCTGGCCTTCCCCGCCTAGCCCTGATATCCTCCTTCCCTTCCCAGGGCTCCACGCTGGCTAGAAGGATGAAAGGCCCCAGCTGGGGGCTCCTTGCCACCAGTGCTGGGTCCTAAGAGCTGCTATCCAGGCTGGGTGAGTGTCCCCTTCCTCCTCTGTCCACAATAACCCTTTGCTTCCCCCACCTTTCCCTTCAGCCTCTGTCTCCTCCCCCATCTTGTGCCTCTGCCAGCATCTTCACATCTTACCTCTGGAGAGGTCCTAAGCCTCTTCTCTAACCAAAAGGTGTGTACTGTAAACAGGGAGTTTGTAGGGGTGTCATAGAACTGGTATTGTCTTATGGGAAAAATCTAAAGTAGTTTTAAATTAAATTTACTTGTTTACATTTAATTTGGCTTATTACAAATTTGAGGTCATCCCCTCATACCTTGGCCCCTCACCATGATTTAATTTTCTTGTTCTTTGCTCTCCCTGAGCATTTCTTCCAACAGCCCTCCCTGTCTCTTGGGTTGGCCAAGCCTGAAATAACTCATTCTGGGTCTCTGACCATATATATTCATGCCAATCTTTCATTCTTGACTCTTACAGCCGCCCGGATGGCGACCCCAGCCTCAGCCCCAGACACACGGGCTCTGGTGGCAGACTTTGTAGGCTATAAGCTGAGGCAGAAGGGTTATGTTTGTGGAGCCGGCCCTGGGGAGGGCCCAGCAGCTGACCCGCTGCACCAAGCTATGCGGGCAGCTGGAGATGAGTTTGAGACACGCTTCCGTCGCACCTTCTCTGATCTGGCGGCTCAGCTGCATGTGACCCCGGGCTCAGCTCAACAACGCTTCACCCAGGTTTCTGATGAACTCTTCCAAGGGGGCCCCAACTGGGGCCGCCTTGTGGCCTTCTTTGTCTTTGGAGCTGCTCTTTGTGCTGAGAGTGTCAACAAGGAGATGGAACCACTTGTGGGACAAGTGCAGGAGTGGATGGTGGCCTACCTGGAGACACGGCTGGCTGACTGGATCCACAGCAGTGGGGGCTGGGTAAGAAGCTTCTCAGTTGCTGCCCTTCACATCCCACCGCAAAGCCGGTCTCCAGGGGAAAGGGGTGAGGGGATCTGGTGGCTGGGGGCAGCTGTGCTGGGAATGAATAAGGCATGGGGGCTAAGAATCCCTATTTGGGTGAAGTCAGATGCCGTCACTGTGGGCATCACGTTGGACTCTGCACTCCAGGGCTGCCATGCAGTCATGACTGGATGGGCTCATGGTCTAAAGCAGAGGACAGAATCCACAGTACCCATGGGAGTGCCAGCAGGGAAACAGCATCCATCCATCAGGAATATTTTATACTTGAGCACATGGCATGGGGACAGGAGTCAGGGATGGGTGGTGGTCAGGCAAGTCTTAGCAAAGGGTGCCAGAATTTTTGCCCAAGGGAAGGATGGGATTCACTTAAGGCAGGGAAGGCAGATGAGCCAGGCACTCATGGGGGATGAGAGGGGATTGTAGCCAGTAGAGCTTTGGCTGGAGAGGGGCTGGGTGTGGGGTAGTGCTTACAGTGGATGGAACTGGAACTCTTCCTCTCCTCTTTTCTCTACTCTTTCTTCTCCTGATATCCCTTTCTCCTTCTTTCTCTCCTACTTCCCTTTTCTCCCACAGGCGGAGTTCACAGCTCTATACGGGGACGGGGCCCTGGAGGAGGCTCGGCGCCTGCGGGAGGGGAACTGGGCCTCAGTGAGGACAGTGCTGACAGGGGCCGTGGCACTGGGGGCCCTGGTAACTGTAGGGGCCTTTTTTGCTAGCAAGTGAGAAAGTCCAGGGCCAAGTGGGGCTAGGTGTGGCTAGGGGACAGGAGAGCAGGAACAGAAGAGAGAAATGCCCTTGAAAGAAGTGGGGTGAATGGCTGGGCATGGAACAGAGTTGGGAAGGGGCAGGGGACTTCGTGAGGGAGTGGAGTGTGCCAGGCAGGCAGTTGGAAGAGTGAACTGGAGACCTTGGGGAAATTACTTGGAAAGTCAGGGGTCCAGGAGATGGATTAATTCCAGGTTTAGGGGGAGATGGGAGGTATACCCGTAGGTGTAGGCACAGAAAGCTAGCTAGAGGTTGGTTTGCAACCATGATTAGGTTGACTTGCATAAGGGGTTGGTGTCTCCATTGGATGAGTGGGATTTGGGGAAAACCCAGAAGGCACTCCCTTGAATGGAAGCTTGGATTCTCAGGTGATAGGGAGAGGTGGCTGTGACTGGGCTGCTTGGACACACACGTGTGCATGTGCACGCGTGCTCATGTGCATGCTGGTTGCTTGTCTAATCCGGTGGCAGTGGGATTCTTTAAGAACAAAACATTTCCTCTTGCAGTGGCAAGAACGGGGCAGTTCTCTGCCTACCTCCCAACGCACTTCTCCCTCCTCCCCTTGTCCTGGTGCCTCAAGGCTGAGGGAGAGACTCTATCCAAATGAGGGCTTTGGGCGCTTCTCTGTGGAAAGTCATTAGCAGGGCTTTGAAGAGAAGAGCAGTTCTGTAGCTGGCCTTGTTCCTTCATGGTCCCCCTTCCTTGTGCATCATGCATTTGCTGCTGCCTCCTGGGCTTTGATGGAAAGGCAGGGCTGTAGAGCCTATAGTGGGTAGAGGCTTTGGTAGCTGGACATGCCTGCTGCCTTCTCTCCCACCAGGGCACACTGGTGCCTGAAGTGTTCCCTATCTCTGGGGCATTCTGCACCCAAACTTAAAACTCTAAATTGGGGCTCTAATTAATTTACCTTTTGAGTGTGGACATAAATGCTGATCTAGAATACAATCTGGGTCCTGCACTATGTCTCAGTGAGACTGTTGATGCCTTGAGGGGAACATTCCAGCTCTGAACCCCATGGATGTGAGGGTGATGTGTACTCCGTGACTGGCCTGTTCTGATGGTGGGCTTTGGTGCTGCTTTATCAAGGGCCAAGTGTATGGATTCTGGAGTACCTACCATGATCTGGAAACATTCATATTTTCTTTGAAGCCACGCTGTTTGCATGGGTGTTACTTGTCTGTACCTCAGAGCCTGCGAATGTTAACTTTAGAGCTCTCAGTCTTCTAGAACAGATTCAGATTACAGCTTTTTGTTTTGAGAAATGATTTAACTCCGAATGCATGCCCTGAGCCAGACCTCACTGCTGCACTTTCTAAGGTGCTAAAATTGCTGCTCTCCAATGCTGACTTCTTTAGACATAGTGCTCTAGGTACCTGCCCTTAACCCTGAGCACTGATCAATTTAGCTAGACCATGGTTGACTCTTTTTGGAGATTTTTTACTTGGTCCCAGAAGGTGGCAACATAGTTGTACTCACTAGAATGTGGGACCAAAATTGGCCTCAGGTGTTTAGCCCAGACTTTTGTGCTTGAGAGAGGGCTGCACTTTTTAATGATATTTATGGGGGAGATGGTAGGCTGCATGTGCCACTTGGTCTGTCGTGAGTATGCTGATACCAGAAACTCAGAGCTGCTCTGTGGCAGGCAGTTGGGGTGGGGGGGCGCCTCCGACTTGCTCAGGACAAACTAGGCCAGTGGTTTTCAAACTGCTTGGCAGAGCCCCAGAGTTTCCTAGGGGTTGCCTCAGGAGTCCTTGGGGGAAATGAAAGTGAAGGGGGCGTGCTGAGCAGGCTGGGCTACTTGCCCTCAAACAGAACAGCTCTCCTTGTAGCTCTTATCGGGGTTCAGGGTAAGATTTTAATTTGCATTAAGGGGTTTGCTGCTGAAAAAAGTTGGAAAACCACTGGTAGATCATTAGCTCCATGGAGCCTGTATTCCCCCAGGTTTGGGGCAGACTTGTCACCCTACCCTTTACCATGGGACACCGCTTATCCCTGTTAGCTCTTCTGAGGGGTCTTGAGCAAATGGGCAGCAGGGATCATGGTTACTGAAATGCTCTGCTCTGAGGCCTTCACACCTGGGTGGAAGGAGAGGCTGTCTTCTGAAAGTGTAAGGGGCTTGGTCTGGATTCCCGGAAGCATAGCTTGGATGGGACCACAGTGGGCTGTTTTGAACTAGCCTGCCCTTCTTAGCATGAGGGGCAATGGAAACCCCAGAGACTCTTCTGTCAGGGAAAAGCAGAGACTCTCTTACAGAGCCATATAGTTCCTTGGGATTAGCTCTTGGCCAGGAAGGCTGAGAATGGCTCCCGATTTTTAAATCCATTTCTTTTTTTTTTTTAATAAGGGAAATAAATCTAATTGTCATTTTTCAGAGATTAAATAGGTGGAGGGTGTTTCCTTCTCTCCAGAGCCCAAAGGGACAAATAAGGACTTGCCTAGGCCAAGGAAGGAGCAGAAGTAGGGCAACTGGGTCCTGCAATTGTTAAGCCCACTCCCCACTTATTCTAGGGCATACACTATTTTACTTTTTTAAAATCATAAAATGGTGGGAGAACAGATTTGGTTAGTTTAGAAGAAAAGAAAAAGCTCTATAGATATAAATATATATTCCTGTATTTTTATTTAATAATTTATAAATACCAAGTTCATCTGACTTTTATTTTTGTGTAATATGTAATGGTCGTATTAAAAAATAAATAAAGCCCAGAAGTTTAATGAGAAGGACTGAGCAGGGTTTGTGACTTCTATACTGTATATAGCCCGGGGTCAGGACATTTCTTGATCCAGTCATCTCTTCATGCCCTTGTTAAGGTCAAGAATTAGAGTAATAGAAGTTTTGGAAAGTGTTGAGGAAAAAAAAAAAATCAGAGTCCCCCCCCCCCCCACCTCAGCCAAATGCCCAAAGCCAAGAACTCCATCTGTGCCAGCCCAAGCCTTAAGAGAGTGTGTGTATGCGGTACTTTGGGATGGCTAAAAAGAAAAACCAAAAGGGAACCTACAAAACAATCTTTGTGTGATGGTAATCAAGTCCCCAGTTGTGGTTCAGCTTCTGATCAGAAGTGTGTGATAATGGGCATTTCTCCCCAATATACCCTGTTGCCTACCTCAGACTTAAGTCTGGCAAAAATGGAATCCCTGCTTCCTTTACTAAAGGTCCTGTGAGACATTTGGTTTCAGACATTGTAGTGCTAAGTTGAATGGAAACTACAAGTATTCAGCCCATCCTTCTGTACTTCTAGTCTAGGACCACATCATAATCATGTCTGACAGAAATAGTCATCTTAATTTTAAATTATAAGCAGGAATTTTCTAGTTTTTCTATAATACAGTGCAATAAAATGGTATTTGGGTTTATGTGTTAAATTGTAGTGAGAAATATACTGCTTAGAGGAGTCCATGGTTACATTTACAGCCTCTGTAGAAAGATCTACAGGGCAAGCCATCTTAAAATCCAAGAGTGGCTTGGTGAACATGACCCTAGGGGAAAAAGGAAGTAGATGCTCTTCATAGTTAATATCATCAGTCTATGATAGCTAGTGCATTTTTCTTCACTGCAGAGTTACTGGTTTAATGACTGATTGATTTATGTTTGCCAAAAAGCATTCGAACATCTTACTAGAATACTTAAAAGACAAAACATACAGCCTGACCAGGTGGTGGCACAGTGGATAGAGCATTGACCTGGGATGCTGAGGACCCAGCTTCGAAACCCCAAGTTGCTGGCTTGATAGTGGGCTCATCAGACTTGAATGCAGGCTCACCAGCTTGAATGCGGAGTTGCCGGCTTGAGTGTGGGATCATAGACATGACCCCATTATTGCTGGCTTGAGCCCAAAGGTCACTTGAAGTCTAAGATAAGCATGGGGTCACTGGCTTGACTAAAGTGCCCCCCCCCATCAAGGCACGTATGAAAGCAATCAATGAACTAAAGTGCTGCAACTATGAACTGATGCTTCTCATCTCTCTCCCTTCCTGTTTGTCTTTCTCACTAAAAAAAAAAAGGAAAAAAAAAAAGACAGAAAGATACAGATTTTTAAGTAGGGACAATTGAAATTTAAAGGGAAATTAATGTACAAAAAAGACATTCTATAAGCAGTTTTCCTGAATACAAAATCTAGGCTATGAATTCAGTTCTGAGCTTCTTGGCAGCTAAAGCAAACTAGAAAACATAATGAGATTCACATTTCTTTTAGGATCTGTAAAAGCATCTCAATTCCCAAGATGGGCAAAAAGTTTTGTGGCTCTTCTGAGAAGACACTGAGTGAGATAGAGGACACCACCATCTATAATACCTGAGAGCAAATATGTTGAGTTTTGCACTACTGTTTCTTATACAAATACCAAATGGGAATTCAGTCAATCCTCAGTTGTTTCTGTCAGGCTTATCACAATTGAGCCCAAATATGCACTGTGATGCTCCAGTTTAATATAGGGCTAAATTTTAGACTATGTAAATGGGCAGATGTATTATTATTATTTTGTTGTTATTTTTCTGAAGTAAAGCGGGGAAGCAGAGAGACTCCTGCATGCGCCCTACCAGGATCCACCCGGCACGCCCACCAGGGGGCGATGCTCTGCCTATCTGGGGTGTAGCTCTGTTGCAACCAGAGTCATTCTAGTGCTTGAGGTGGAGGCCATAGAGCCATCCTCAGCGCCTGGGCCAACTTTGCTCCAATGGAGCCTTGGCTGCAGGAGGGGAAGAGAGAGACAGAGAGGAAGGAAAAGGGAGAGAGTGGAGAAGCAAATGGGCACTTCTGTGTACCCTGGCTGGGAATCGAATCCGGGACTTCCACATGCCAAGTCAACATTGGGCAGATGTATTATTTATCCTTCAGGAAGTTTTCTGTGAATGTTATTTCTCCAAATGGCACTTTTGGTAAAAGTTAAGCAACATTTAGTTACGATTTTTTAACAAATTGATAGATTGTAGATATGTTTTAAGACCAGATCCTTTTAAAACTTTAAAAGCTTCCTTACATGTGGATAAAGGTGAGATACAAAATAACAATGTTTAAAAAATCAAACAGAAGACAGATAATGAAATGCTATATAGTTTTTTAATCATTCATGCAGCAAACATTCAAGCATCCTTTCTGTGCTGAGCACAGTTCTAGGCCCTGAGGTAGAGAAGTGAACAAAGAGGCATAGATTTCTGCCTTCGTGTTACTTACATTCTAGTAAGAGAAACAAAGTTCACAATATTCACTAACATAACATTTCATGTTAGATGACAAATACTATGAAGAAAAATAATTCATTAGGGCAGGATTGGAAGGTGTACATATATATGTATAGATTTTATTGTTAAATGGTTAGGGAAGGCCTCATTTCTAAGGTGACTTGAATAAAGTCATGAAAAATGAAATTGGAAAAATATTTTTATTGATATGGAAAGATGTTCCTGTATCTCACTGTATAAAAAAGAAAATAGATTAGAAAATAATATATACAGTATGATCCAAATAAACAAATAAACAGGTGTGCGCACACTTCTACATGCACTTTTGTGCTGAAAATTTCAGGAATGGTAAGATATATATCAAAATATCAGTAGTTATTATCTCTGGGTGTTTTTTTTTTGAACTTTTTTAAATGTTTATTTTTTATTGATTTTAGTGAAGAGAGAGAGAGACAGGTACATCTGTCTGTCCCTGTATGTGCACAGACTGGGGATCAAACTGGCGACCTCTGCACTTCTGGACAATGCTCCAACCAGCTGAGCTATCCAGCCAGGGCTGGATGGTAGATGTTATGGGCAGTTTTGTTTTATTCTTTTTGTTGTCAGCATTTTCTGATTTTTTTGATAATAAAAACATATTTCTGGTTTAGTGTAAAAACAAGTTTTTCAGGAACAAAGTTTTTAAAAAAGTTAACCAAGCAGAATGGAAATTAAACAGCCCAGCAGCAGTTCCTTCTCATTTAAATGGCCACCCCACAAGGGCAGAGCTAAAAAGTTAAAGTAAGTAGAGCAAAACTTTGATTAGAAAGATTTGGCGTCTGCTCCAAAATACAATAAGTAAGTGATTAAAGCTTCAAGGTTCTATATCAATACTGTCCAATATAAATATAAGGCAAGCCACGTTTGTAGTTTTATATTTTCCAGTAGCCTCATTAAAAAACAAACAAAAAAAGAAACACCCCAAACTAATTTTAATATTTTATTTAACCCATTATATAAAAACTATAATTTCAATCTGTAATTAATATTTAAAAATTAAGTTATTTTACAGTCTCTTGTCATACAGTCATTTTAATTTGGTGTATATTTGACACTTTCAGCACATCTCATTTTGGACTACTCATGTTTCAAGCAATCAGTACCCATGTGTGACTACCATATTAAACAGTGAAGTTATAGATTTTAGAGAATTACTGTAGCCAGTAAACATTTCAAAGCAGGAGTCAAAACCAGGAATGAAACTACCAAGAAGCCAAGTATTTATATTTAGTAAGAAAACATTTTCCTTCTAGACAAACCTGGAGATGCTCTCATTCATTTTACTGATTAAATTCTCTTTTTCTCAACTGCACTGAACATTAACTTCTTTTTTTTTTTAAGTGAGAAAAAGGGAGAAAGACTCCCACACGCACCCCAACTGGGATCCAACAGGCAATCCCCCTCTGGGGTCAATGCCGAGAGCTATCCTCAGTGCCCAGGGCCGAATCTTGAACTAATTGAACCACTGACTGTGAGAGGAAGAGAGAGAGAAGGGGTAGAAAAGGAGGAAAGAAGCAAATAGTCACTTCTCCTGTGTGCCCTGACCAGGGATCGAACCCAGGATGTCTGCATGCTGGGCTGATGCTCTACCCACTGAGCCAAACAACCAGGACCACACATATCTATTAACACATTTTTCCTTTCTCTAGGGCACATGAGTTTCAGTTTTCCCAAAATTGCACAGCTCTCTAGTGACAGGTTATTACTGAAGGAAAATTATACTCATAATTAGGTGAATTTCGTATCATTACATACTAATTAAAAAAAATTCATTTTCAGGGAAACATCTTTTTCATGTGCTCTATGCACCAATAACAGACAAGATATTAAATCAGATTATTACAGAAGATGATTCATTCAGTTACCACTTACTGAGCACACAATAATAGGCAATGGGTAAAGATCAGTAAAATGAAGTCCAACTCCTAACAAGGAAGTTCCTTTTTTAAAAAAAATTATTAAAAAAAAATTATTCATTTTAGAGAGGAGAGAGAGAGAGGAGGGGGAGGAGCAGGAAGCATCAACTCCCATATGTGCCTTGACCAGGCAAGCCCAGAGTTTTGATCCGGTGGTCTCAGCACTCCAGGTTGACACTTTTCTCCACTGCGCCACCACAGGTCAGGCCTCAGGGAAGTACCTTTTTAAGTCACCATTCCAATACCTTTTTAAATGTGTTTGTAAAAGTAATCAAGCTCATTAGTTGGAGGTTAAAATATTTTTAAAATAAAAATAATAGGTTGTGTAAAAACCATAAAACAGAAAATTATGAAGATCAATCATAATCCTACAGAGAGAAACACAATGTTTTGGCATATTTCTTTCCTATCTGTGCTTATATTTTAAGATCATACTGTATATATAATGTTGTATATCCCAATTCTGATTACCATATATTGCAAGCATTTTTCTTTATCATTAAAAATTTTTGAAAGCATAATGAGTATATCAAATTACATTTATAAAAACCACAAAAAATTACATCTATGTTTGTGCAATAATTTTCTTGAAAGTGCCCACTTGAACTTTCAAGTTGTTTACATTTTTTTTCACTTTGATGAACATTTTTATTCTCAAATGTTTTTTCAGTTTTTAGATTAGTTCTTTAGAATATAAGAAATTTGATTATTGGGTTAATATCAACATTTTAAAAGCTTCTGGTACATACTGCCAAAGAAAAGACTGTCCTGGTTCTTGTTGTTCCCCCCCCCCCCCCCCCCGCAATGCACAAGTTGTTTTAGTTTTAATTACTAAGTTGTCTTTTTTTTTTTTTTGTATTTTTCTGAAGTTGGAAACGGGGAGGCAGTCAGACAGACTCCCGCATGCACCTGACCAGGATCCACCCGGCACGCCCACCAGGGAGTGATGCTCTGCCCATCTGGAGTGTCGCTCTGTTGCATCCAGAGCCATTCTAGCGCCTGAGGCAGAGGCCATGGAGCCATCCTCAGGGCCCGGGCCAACTTTGCTCCAATGGAGCCTTGGCTGCAGGAGGGGAAGAGAGAGACAAAGAGGAAGGAGAGGGGGAGGGGTGGAGAAGCAGATGGGCGCTTCTCCTGTGTGCCCTGGCTGGAAATCGAACCCAGGACTCCCGCTCTACCACTAAGCCAACTGGCCAGGGCACTAAGTTGTCTTTTGATAAATAAGAAATATAGTTTTAATCATTCTTTTTTTTTTTTTTAAGTGAGAGGAGGGAGATAGACAAACTCCTGCATGCGCCCTGACCGGAATCCACTCATCAACCCTTGTGTGGGGCTGATGCTTGAATCAACTGAGCTATGTTATCCTCAGTGCCCAGAGCCAGCACTTGAACTAATCGAGCCCCTGGTTATAATAGGAGGAGAAGAGGGAGAGGAAGGGGAGGTGGGAGAAGCAGGTGGTCGCTTTTTTTTTTTACATGTGAGGAGCAGAGATAGTGAGGCAGACTCCCATATGCACCCTGACCAAGAGCCACCCAGCAACTTTATCATGGGCCAATGCTCCAGTACCAAGCTATTTTTAGTGCCTGAGGTGATACACTCCAACAGAGCTATCCTCAGTGTCTGGGGCCACACTTGAAACAACTGAATCATTGGCTGCAGGAAGGGAAGAGGGAGAGAACGGGGAGAAGGAAGGGGAGAGAAGCAGATGGTCACTTTTCCTGTGTGCCCTGACCAGGAATTGAACCTGGGACGTCCATATGGCGGGCCAACGCTCTATCCACTGAGCCACTGACCAGGGCCATGGTCATTTCTCTTGTGTGCTCTCACTGGGAGTCAAACCCGGGATGTCCATACACCAGGCCAATGCTATTAAGCCAACTGGGTAGGGCCTAGTTTTAATCATTCTTTATATAAATATCTTTTTTTGACTTATCTTTGTTGGAACTTAGTTTTTTTCCCAATTTCAGCATCTTGTATAATGTAATCCTTGTTTTTTATTATTTATTTTTTTTAATCCTTGTTTTTTAAAACAGACCTTATAGTAATTTTGATCATCTGAGCTTTGAAAGCTGGCATTGAATTCCCTGCTTACTTCTAATTAGTTCCATGACTTGGGCAAGTTATTTCACTTTTTCCTCATTCCTAAAAATGTTTATGGTTTTGGAAATACTTCACAGGGTTGTCATGAGAATGCAATGAGATAATAATAGAATAGTGCCTGTTACAAATTCAAGTGCTCAACAAAATTAGGATTCAAGAATCTAAAAAAAATCACATTTCCCTTAAGTGGTTTGCTTAAACTAGGTCCCAATCGTATGACTGGTGGTGGCCAGTGGATATGATCCCAAAGGTCGCCAGCTTGAGCCCAGGGTCACTGGTTTGAGCATGGGATCATAAACATGATCCCATGGTCACTTGCTTGAAGCCCAAGGTCGCTGGCTTGAGCAAAGAATCACCACTGGTTTTGCTGGAGTGCCCCACCCCCCATCAAGGCATGTATGAGAAGCAATCAATGAACGACTAAAGTGAGTTGATGCTTCTCATCTTTCTCTCTTCCTGTCTCTCTCTCACTCGCTAAAAAATCTATTTAAAAAATTTTTTAATAAATAAACTAGGTTCCAATAAATCATCCAAATCTTCATCAGGTTAAGTACAGTAGAAAATATTTTTCTTCCAGTGAACTCAATCTTTTAGAGCTTGTCTTTAGAACTTAGTTCTCCCAGATCACTGAAACTGAGATGGCTGATGAAGTAATTTCCAGCAGTGAAATTTTAAGCAGCTGTGAATCTGCTCCAAGTTCCCCTCTTCCTGAGGTAAGGATTTGTTAAGAAAAAAAAAAATTGAGGTTGAGGGGATAAGAGTGGGTTATACTGAGCTTTTGACTTTTGGATTTGCAAATAGGGATCTCTAGTCCAAATCCCCCTGCTCCAGACATGAACATCCTGTTGGGATTGTTTAAATTTGTTCATCTGGCTCTCAAACCAGAGATTGGTCTAGCCACAAACATTCCTCTTGCAAACTTAGCACCGCCGTTTCTTTCTTTTTAATAAATGCATAGGATCACTACTAAAATATGGTAACCCTGCATTCCAGGACGAGGTCTCATTGGTATCTCAGAGACCAACAGTGTGGTGGCAACTTGACCGCAGAAATTCCTCTGGGATCTGAAGGATGATTTTGGGGCTGGGAACCACTGAAGGTGAAGGGTGGTCCCCAGGTCCCCAGTTAATGCATTCTTCAGTCAGAAAACATTACTGGACACTGGGTATATTGCCCCCAGTGGGGATGCAAATATAAATAAATAGGATCCAGCCTTTAATCTCCAAGCTCTCAGAACCTAAGAAAGGCAGCACAAAATGATTAAGGACACAGTGAAGTAGGTCCGCTTGTCTTGAGAGCAGGGGTGTATGTGGGGGTGCTTCTCAGGAAAAGTGATGTTGGGGTTTTGCCATGGTCTTGTTGAAGAGGGACTGCATGTACAGAGGCACCGAAGGGTGCGGTACACCCACTGCAAGGAGGAGTGTGGTAATAACATTTGTGAAGTAGCCTAGACTTGGGGTCTCTAAGCCATGATACGGAGTTTTGAGACTACCCGGACAGCAAGGGGGAGCCAACTCAGTCGGGGGAGCCAACTCAGTCTAGGAGTGGTGCCGATTGGAGGGGTGACACTGGAAGCTGAGAGGCTCCCTAGGGGGCTGTAGCCAACAGTCCAAGCAGAAGGAACAGGCTGGAATTGGGGCACGCGCAGAGGGCTTGGATAAAATATGCCTGTGCAGGAAGACAGAACGGACAGCACTTGTGTCTGGCAGCTCTGGAATGAGGATGCCTCCATGCTTTCGGGTTTGGGAAACCTGGTGGATAGTAGTACAGGTATCTTTTTTTTTTTTTTTTTGGCTGAGAGAGCCATGAATGCCACATATTTATTTATTTATTTTTTACAGAGGCAGAGATAGACAGGGACAGACAGGAACGGAGAGAGATGAGAAGCATCAATCATTAGTTTTTCGTTGCATGTTGCGACTTCTTAGTTGTTCATTGATTGCCCTCTCATATGTGCCTTGACCGCAGGCCTTCAGCAGACTGAGCAACCCCTTGCTCAAGCCAGCGACCTTGGGTCCAAGCTGGTGAGCTTTTTGCTCAAGCTGGCGACCTCGGGGTCTCGAACCTGGGTCCTTCCGCATCCCAGTCCGACGCTCTATCCACTGCACCACCACCTGGTCAGGCTAGTACCGGTATCTTGAATGGTAAAAGCTCCTTCCGAGGAGCTCCATTGAGAACCCTCCATTTCCAGCAACATCCCACCTACCGGTGCTTTTCTGGTCAGAGACCGGTTTCCAGAAACCGCCACAATATTTCCGGCTTCTACCTTCTAAGAACAGCTCACTAGTAGATAATCAGTACTATCAAGATGGCGGCTACCTTAAGACTAGTCATGTGACCTTGGTTTTCCCTTACTGTTAGCCCGGCAGGCCATTCGGGGCAAGGTTCGCCTGTCACAAAACAGGTGATACCTTCACGACCCAATCGACATCTGAGACTGGGCCACTGCGGCGAGGCAATCGGATTGGTCCTTTCCACCTAGTCAGCGACCAGTCCCGGGCGTCATATACTTCGAGGACCCGCCCATAGGCCGGAGAAGCAGGAATGTCGTCACAGCGTGGCGGTATTGTTACCTAAGGACTTGATTAAAGGTGGGACGTAGTTGATTGACAGACCGATTTCACCTACCGGGATTTGAGAATTTGTCGCAATACCCGCCTTAGAGGCGGGGGTCTTACTTGATTGCCAAGTAATATTCTCCAATGGACTCCTAGCTCGTTGTGACGGGCGGGCTGCTTGACTAATGAGTCGTCGGCGTGGCTTGCGTAGCTCTCCAATCGCTGGGCGGCAGGCCCCAGTCTGAACGGCGATGGCGGCGGCGGCGGCGGCGGCAGCGGCAGCGGGGGCTGCGGGCGGTCGGGGCTCCGGGCCGGGGCGGCGGCGCCATCTTGTGCCCGGGGCCGGTGGGGAGGCCGGGGAGGGGGCCCCGGGGGGCGCAGGGGACTACGGGAACGGCCTGGAGTCTGAGGAACTGGAGCCTGAGGAGTTGCTGCTGGAGCCCGAGCCGGAGCCTGAGCCTGAAGAGGAGCCACCCCGGCCCCGCGCCCCACCGGGAGCTCCGGGCCCTGGGCCTGGCTCGGGAGTCCCCGGGAGCCAGGAGGAGGAGGAGGAGCCGGGACTGGTCGAGGGTGACCCGGGGGACGGCGCCATTGAAGACCCGGTAAGGGAAGGAGGCTGAACGAGCTGGTCGGCGACCGGCCGGGTCACGGGAGGCCCGAGCTCAGGCGAGCGGGAGGCAGGCGGGGGGTGCGGGTGGGCGGGGAATAACGTGGCTGGGGCCGGGCCGGATTCTTGACCGCCAGAGGAGGCCCAGCCGGGCTGATTCGGGCGTCATGGGTGTCTAGTGTTCTTCAAAAGGTAGCTTGCATTTCTTACAGAGGTCCTCGAGTAGGTTGGCGGAAGTGGCCGAGCATGGCGGGGGCCGCGCGTGGTGGGAGAGCAGGGCAGAGCCCTTGCGTTGGTTCCTCTCAAGCTCTTCATACCGTCCCTACTTATTGTAGGAGCTGGAAGCGATCAAAGCTCGAGTCAGGGAGATGGAGGAAGAAGCTGAGAAGCTAAAGGAGCTACAGAACGAGGTAGAGAAGCAGATGAATATGAGTCCACCTCCAGGCAATGGTGAGTAATTGGCGGTTGCACGCGGAGCCGGGGTCGCCGGATCGGAAGGGTTGTGGGAGTACGGGTTATCTGGGATTAGATGCTCCGGACCTAGGAGCTGCTTGTCTGAACAATTACTGGTCAGGTGCTGCGGTCATAGTCCACTGTGTATTCCTCTAATCTTAGTGAGACAGAAGCTATGTTTCGGTTATGATAGGCTTGGTGGCTCTTTTTGTCTCTGTTACAAATTTATTTTTCTTTGTTCTTAGTCTGTCTGTGTCCTTTGGGGACATTGCCAGCTGGCATTTGACCTTCAAGTCTAATAGTTTTTTCTTAAACAGGAGACCCTTTAGTTAGGAGTCCTGAGAGAAACTACTTAGCTGCAGGGTCTTCCCCTTTAATCTAGAAATGTCAAGTCTCAGCCCACTTAATTTGGTTCACTTTTCAAATCATTTCAGCCAAAGCTATTCAGTACGAAATTGATTTGGGAATGGGAAGGGATTCTTGTATTATTTTCTTTGATTTTTCATAAAAAGGATATATTAATCTCTTAATTTGTCTTATATTTAGTGAGCAACTGTTGTGTGCTAGGCACTATTTTAGGTAATGGGTATAGCAAAGACCAAATTCTTTGTGTTCACCAGTGGTGGTGATGGTGCAGCACATATTGATCAAGTGGAAAACAAGTGTTTTTTCTTTTTCTAATTTCATTTTCCCCCAAAGCTGGTCCAGTGATCATGTCTATTGAGGAGAAGATGGAGGCTGATGCCCGTTCCATCTATGTTGGCAATGTATGTACTAGGGCCCAGATTGGGGTTGGTGGGAGCTCTTACTGGGAAGTTATTTTAAAGTTTTGAAAATAACATCTCCAGAAAAGGTGGTGGTGGGCCCTGGCTGGTTGGCTCAGTGGTAGAGGGTCGGCCTGGTGTGCGGAAGTCCCAGGTTTGATTCTGGGCCAGGGCACACAGGAGAAACGCCCATCTGCTTCTCCACCCCTCCCCCTCTCCTTCCTCTCTGTCTCTCTCTTCCCCCCCTGCAGCAAAGGCTCCATTGGAGCAAAGTGGGCGGGGGCACTGGGATGGCTCCATGGCCTCTGCCTCAGGCGCTAGAATGGCTCTGGTCGCAGCAGAGCATCGCCCCCTGGTGGGCGTTCCAGGTGGATCCCAGTCGGGCGCATGCAGGAGTCTGTCTGACTGCCTTCCCATTTCCAGCTTCAGAAAAATACAAAACAAAAGCAAAAACAGAAAAGGTGGTGGATTTAGGGAGTGGGGGGAGCATTGGGAGGAAGTATAGAAGGTGATGGCAATACCTCCTCTGGGGTTGGAAAGAAAACAGATTAGGCCCTGGCTGATTGGCTCAGTGGTAGAGCGTCGGCCTGGCGTGCTGGAGTCCCAGGTTTGATTCCTGGCCAGAGCACACAGGAGCAGCGCCCATCTGCTTCTCCACCCCTTCCCCTCTCCTTTCTCTCTGTCTCTCTCTTCCCCTCCTGCAGCCGAGGCTCCATTGGAGCAAAGTTGGCCGGGGCACTGAGGATGGCTCCATGGCCTCTGCCTCAGGCGCTAGAATGGCTCTGGTTGCAGCAGAGCAACGCCCCAGATGGGCAGAGCATTGCCCCTGATGGGCATGCCTGGTGGATCCCGGTCGGGCGCATGTGGAGTCTGACTGCCTCCCCGTTTCCAGCTTCAGAAAAAAAAAAAAAAAAAAAAAGGAAAACAGATTAGTTCTTTGGAGAACCAGATTTGATGTGCCTTAGTGTACATGGATGGCCTAGCCCAAAGGCTAAGCAGTGTATCTGTTGAGATGGGAGTTTGTCCAGTACCTTTGAAGTGTACCCACACACACATACCCCCACAGGTGGACTATGGTGCAACAGCAGAAGAGCTGGAAGCACACTTTCATGGCTGTGGTTCAGTCAACCGCGTTACCATACTCTGTGACAAATTTAGTGGCCATCCCAAGGGGTAAGTATGGAAATAAGTTGAGGTCATTTTAATCACAGTTTAATAATAGATGATTTTCTATTGAGCACTTATAAGTTAACATGCTATTAAAACAAGTGGTCTTAGTCTTTTAAGATAAGGCTAACGTTAATGTTATACAGGTGTAGGTAAAAGTATATCTGCAGTGGTTTGCATGCGGAAATATATGATCCGAGAATGAACTTTCACATACAACTGTAAACCTACTTTGGCTCACCCGCGCATATTCGGGTTTACACATAAATGCCTTCAGAGATTAGACAAAACAAAGCAAAAGGCTAGATATGGATGGGATCGTGAACTAGAAAGGGAGGGGCAGCTTCTTCTTGGGCCTAACTGGTTCTGCTATATGGAAATCGGCCCTGTATACCCTGTTTTATAATTTTCCAAGAGTGCTTGGAACTTTTGATTAAAATTTTCCATTAACCAGACCAGGTGATGGTGCAGTGGATAGAGTGTTGGCCTGGGACGCTTGAGGACCCAGATTTGAAACCCCAAGGTTGCTAGCTTGAGTGTGGGTCATAGACATGATCACTTGGTCGCTGGCCTGAAGCCCAAGGTCACTGTCTTGAGCCCAGGGTCGCTAGCTTGACTTGAGCAAGGGGTTATTGGCTTGGCTAGAGGCCCCCCCCCCCCAATCAAGGCACATATGAGGAAGCAATCAGTGAACAACTAAGGTGCCACAACTATGGTTGATGTTCTCCTCCCTTCCTGTCTGTCTGTCCTATCCCCATCCTTCTCAAAAAAACAAAACAAAAAACACCAACTTTTTTTTTTTCATTAAAAAACCTTGACCTCCATGGCCGGGGAGCACAGTTGCTTAGAGTATCATCCCTATACGCCAAGGTTGTACGTTCATTCCCCAGCCAGGACACTTACAAAAAGCAACCAATGAATGCATAAATAAGTAGAACAAACTGATATCTATCTATCCCTCCCTCCCTCCCTCCCTCTTTCCCCCCAAATCAATAAGAAAAAGAAAAACTACCAAAAAGCATTTTTTTAACTGACCCGTAATTTAAAATGTGAACACATTGTACCTAAACAAAACATGTCTGCAAGTTGGATTTGACTTGTGAGCTAATATTTGCAATCTTCGTATAGCTAAAGTGGCACTTTTTTCAGGTTTGCATATATAGAGTTCTCAGACAAAGAGTCAGTGAGGACTTCCCTTGCCTTAGATGAGTCCCTATTTAGAGGAAGACAAATCAAGGTAAGCTCTATGCTTATTTCTGTTTTGGTTCTATGCACTCTCCAGGTTGACTAAGACTCTCTGTTGTACATCCCTCACTCAGGTGATCCCAAAACGAACCAACAGACCAGGCATCAGCACAACAGACCGGGGTTTCCCACGAGCCCGATACCGTGCCCGAACTACTAACTACAACAGTTCCCGATCTCGATTCTACAGTGGTTTTAACAGCAGGCCCCGGGGTCGCGTCTACAGGTCAGGATAGATGGGCTGCTCCTCTCCCCCCGCTTCCCATGAGCCCTGTATGCTTCCTTCTCTTCTGATCTGAGGAACCGCCCTCCCGAACCCTCCCTTTGGTCTTCAGGGACTTGGTCTCCTGCCTGTGCAGGGTGAGGAAGGTAGTTGCAGGCCAGGCCAGGAGGCCAGTCTCATCGTCTTTTTCTGGAGCAGGAATTGGTGATAAGGGCTGGAATCTCTCTGCTCTGTTCTGAGAGATGCTTCTTCCCCCAATCTTATTTTCCTTGAGTTGGTAGCAGTGAATGTGTTTACACAGAAGGTCTGGAAGAACAGGGCTTCAGAGTAGCAAAAGTACTGCTTGGACATTGCTACTTTTCCCAGAGTTAGCTAGGGGTTGACAATTGAATGTCCCTTGGAAGGATACCAGGGCTCAACAGCTATGTGGGAGGGTATGGAGATACTTTTTAACTGAGCCAGTCTTTTGCAAGGTTAATTTTCTCACTGAGCATAGTAGTCTGGTGCCCATGTTGTTGCTTTGCTTTACTCATCTGTTTCTTTTCATTTAAATAGGTAAGTTAGGTACATAGACCTGAGCTTTTCATAGTGTTTGCCTAGGATCTGTTGGTGAGGGCCTAGGGTTTAAGAGCTGTGGTAAATTAAAGACTATACACAATGAGTTCTTTTTTCTTGCCCCTTTTTCTGAGTTGCACTTCTCTTGCCACTGTTTGGAGAAGTATTTCATTAATTCTCCCCTCCCATTTGTTTCCCTGTTTCTGGGATTGTGGGCTCAGTTTTAGGACACTTGGAAACTTCTTTCCCCCTTCCCTTCACAGTAACTGGGGCAAGGGCCCACGGGGAGGGGCTTGTACTGAACTATCTAGTGATCATGTTAACACCTAACTCTCCTTCTTTCTTCCAGGGGCCGGGCTAGAGCGACTTCATGGTATTCCCCTTACTAAAAAAAGTGTGTATTAGGAGGAGAGAGAGGAAAAAAAGAGGAAAGAAGGAAAAAAAAAAGAATTAAAAAAAAAAAAAAAGAAAAACAGAAGATGACCTTGATGGAAAAAAATATTTAAAAAAAAAAAAAAAAGGATATACTGTGGAAGGGGGGAGAATCCCATAACTAACTGCTGAGGAGGGACCTGCTTTGGGGAGTAGGGGAAGGCCCAGGGAGTGGGGCAGGGGGCTGCTCATTCACTCTGGGGATTCGCCACGGACTCAACTCATCTGCGCAAGCTGCTCCCCCTGTGTCCCTCTCCCACTTCACCCTCTTGGGGGCTGCTCAAGGGTAGGTGGGTATGGATGGTTGGAGGGTTTTTTTTTTTTGTTTTTGTTTTTTGTGTTTTTTTTTTTTTTTTTTTTTTTTTTTACCCAGGGCTCTGGAAGGACACCAAACTGTTCTGCTTGTTACCTTCCCTCCATCTTCTCCCTAACTTTCACAGTACCTTCCTGCCTGCTCCTGTCCTGCCAGGTCAACCGCCCACCCCCACCCCTCTTTTCTGGCTCCCTGTTCCTCCAGATTGCCTGGTGATCTATTTTGTTTCCTTTTGTGTTTCTTTTTCTGTTTTGAGTGTCTTTCTTTGCAGGTTTCTGTAGCCGGAAGATCTCCAATCCGCTCCCAGCGGCTCCAGTGTAAATTTCCCTTTCCCCTGGGGAAATGCACTACCTTGTTTTGGGGGGGGTTTGGGGCCTTTTTGTTTTTCAGTTTTTTTTTCCTTTGCCTTTTTTTCCCCTTTTATTTGGAGGGAATGGGAGGAAGTGGGCATAGGGAGGTGGGAGGTGGCTTTTGTTTTATTTTTTTTTTTAGCTCATTTCCGGGAGTGGGTGGGTGGGAGTTTTTTTAAAATATGTGTCATGAATAAAGTTGTTTTGAAAATAAAAATTGTTTGGCTTTTTGAGTGCAAGGATTTTTTATCTTCCTATTGTCTCTTAGATCCCAGATGGCTGTTATCTCTCCTTTGTGGAAGTGCTGGTATTGTGGAAGGAAAGTTCTCACAAATTACAGAATAGGAGTTAAAATTACAACTAGCAGCAACATTATGTGTTAAGGTTGATGGATAGCTTTTCTGGATAGCATGTACCCATTTGGCATTTGACAGGTAAATTAAGTGAACCTGGAAAAGTAAAAGAATGGCCAAATTAGGGTGATCTAATCACACTTCCTATGTGTGCTTATGATAAAATTTATGTGCAGATGGCCTTGGCTGGATAGCTCAGTTAATCAAGAGCATTGTTCTGAAGCACAGGTTGCTGGTTCCATCTCCAGTCAAGGCACATACAAGAGCAGATTGATGTTCCTGACACCTCTCACTAAAAATAATGTGCAAATGAATTACACCAGCAGCGCCAGATTTTTAGATTGGTGTCTTGTTAGCCTTTCTCGTCTTTTTTTTTAAGGTTTTATTGAGTTTAGAGGGTAGAACAGTGGGGAGGGCCAGGGCGCAGGAAGCATCAACTCAGTTTCTTGCCCAGTAAACCTGGGACCTTTGAACTGATGACCTCAGCATTTCAGGTGGATGCTTTATCCCAGAGGTCGGGAACCTTTTTTGGCTGAGAGCCATGAATGCCACATATTTTAAAATAATTCTGTGAGAGCCATACTGTGACCCATGTACATTACGCATTATCCAGTAAAAATTTGGTGTCCCGGATGACAGCTATGATTGGCTCCAACCACTTGCAACCAAGAACATGAGCGGTAGGAAATGAATGGATTGTAATATTTTTAACATTTTTTTTTATTAAAGATTTGCAAGCCAGGTGCAGCCATCAAAATAGCCACATCTGGCTCCTAACCCCAGCTTTATCCACTGCTCAACCACAGGTCAGGTGCCTTGTTTTCTTTACCCTGAGGTAGGCTCAAGGGGAAAAAAAATTAGTTAACAGACAATTGCAAAGCTTAGACTGCAACAACCGCATAATATCAGCTAACTTATTTTGGATTATTACATTAACAAGGACTTTAAAATTCTTTAATTAAATATAGTAGTTTAGTTACTTGGTCATTAATAACATGATTTCTTCCATTTTTGTATTGTAATGTCAGATTGGTCTTAAAATTTTGGGGTGCTGTAATCACCCCCACCCAAGCCCTCATAGATTGTCTATTGCAGGGCTCCAAATATTTAAACTGGATGTGCCTAGTCACTTGTGTTCCAGGATGTTTGTTTTTTTAGGGGAGGGGAGGGGAGGGGAGATAGTGAGGCAGACTCCTGCATGCGCCTTGACCAGGATTCACCCAGCAACCCCATCAGGGATGGCTGGTGCTCAGACTGTTCACAGGAGGGCAAGAGGCACAGGAGGGAGAGGAGGAGGGAAGCAGATGGCCATTTCTGTGTGCCCTGACCGGGAATCAAACTTGGGACAATAATATGGTGGGCCAACTGTCTATCCACTGAGCCACTGGCAAGGACCTAAGGATGTTTTGTTCACAATTGCTTCTGACCTAGATTCTCCAATCTTTAAAAAATGGCTCTATTCTGTATCCATGAATCCTTAACCCATCTCTTAAATGGCTTTGTGTTCTGAATTCTCAGGTCAGTAGTTGAACACTTAATTTAGCACTGGCTTACTTATACTACCACCTATTATGTGATTTGTTAGGCATTTGGAGGTCTGCCCTTTTTTTTTAGAGAGGAGAGAGAAAGAGACAGAGGAGAGAAAGATGGGGGGAGGAGCAGGAAACATCAACTCCCATAAGTGCCTTGACCAGGCAAGCCCAGGGTTTCGAACCGGCGACCTTAGCATTTCCAAGTCGACGCTTTATCTACTGCGCCACCACAGATCAGGCCAAGGTCTGCCTTTTGGTCAGTGTGGAGACTTATGCAGAAGCTGGTTAGCAAGAGGCTGGATAAAGTGTTACTATTTACTAGAAGAAATAACAAACATCCCAGGTGGCTTGATGTTGCTAATGCTGAGAAGGTCTCTATCCACCAGGAGGCGCTAAATGGCTATCAAAAATCCCTGTGAATTTGTTGGATCTTGGAGGATGAATGTCATTCTTTGGATTCTTCTTTGTTCTTAGTTTTGTATATTTAGTCAATTCTCAATATCCTGCCTATTCTCTCCTGTTGGGTAAACAAATGTTTTTTAAGTTTGCTTGCTTGTACTGGGTTAGTGCCTTGTGTGCATAGTCTATGGAAGGCTGTGGGTGCTTTTTTCCTGCTTGGGAGGGGCAATTGTTTGCTGGAGAAGGGTCCCCACCCCACACAGCCTCTTTTGCTGGAGAGTGCAGAAACAGAGCTGAGGGGCTTGGGGGCCCTGAGATTTCAGCCAGCGTGTTTGGCTGGAAAGTGCTGAGGCTGGTGGGGGCCTGTGAGTCTGGAATGCTGAGGGGCTTGGAAGCCTTGCCTGTTTGCTCGTTCACTGTTAACGAGACTAATACATGGAATGGTCCACCATTTTCTGGCTCCACAGTTCCTTTACTCTCTGCCTGAATCCAAAGTGAACCTGCATGTGCACAGCCATGGTGATGGCCACTGCCCTATATCTCCATTCTTTTAACTGCTTGAGCAACCCCTCATCTTGCACTGAGCCCCTGGCCGATGTCTCTTGCTCCAAACTTTATGTTGCCAGAAAGACCCCTCCCTATGACCTTTTCCAATTTGCTCCTGATTAAATTTTCTGCCATAGCTATGAGTTGTTTTTCTCTTTCTCTTTTAAGAAATGAGAGAGAGGCCCTGGCCGGTTGGCTCAGCGGTAGAGCGTCGGCCTGGCGTGCAGGGGACCTGGGTTCGATTCCCGGCCAGGGCACAAGGAGAGGCGCCCATTTGCTTCTCCACCCCCCCCCTTCCTCTCTGTCTCTCTCTTCCCCTCCCGCAGCCAAGGCTCCATTGGAGCAAAGATGGCCCGGGTGATGGGGATGGCTCCTTGGCCTCTGCCCCAGGTGCTAGAGTGGCTCTGGTCGCAGCAGAGCGATGTCCAGGAGGGGCAGAGCATCGCCCCCTGGTGGGCAGAGCATCGCCCCTGGTGGGCGTGCCGGGTAGATCCCGGTCGGGCGCATGCGGGAGTCTGTCTGACTGTCTCTCCCCGTTTCCAGCTTCAGAAAAATACACACACACACACACACACACACACACACACAAAAGAAATGAGAGAGAGAGAGAGGAGCTGGGAAGCATCAACTTAACAGTAGTTGCTTCTTTTATGTGCCTTGACCAAGCAAGCCTGGGGTTTTGAACTGGAGACCTCAGCATTCCAGGTTGATGCTCCATCCACTGCGCCATTGCAGATCAGGTGCCATAAATTTTATTTTCATGTATTGCCCATGCTGTTCCTTAAGCTTGGTATGCTCAACCCATCTATACTATCAGAATCATATAAACAAGTATCACAGTTGAGAGACCTCGATTTCTTAGAATGAATCACTGACTCACCTCTACACTCAGGACAAATTGTACTTATCTCTAATATTTCGTGGTTTTGTAATTAAAATAATTACATCTTTGTTTCTCCACTGGACTGCAAGTTCCTTGGGATGGATTGTGCCTTTGTATGACCTCAGTGCCTGCCACTTCGTAGGTGCTCAGAAGTAACAGGTCTCTTTATCCTGACCCTGCCAGTTTCTGTCCTAGGAATCAGTTTTCCTACTTTACCTTGTTTGTTTGTTTTTTCAATCTTTTTTCCTGTAGCATTCTCAGTGATTATAGAAGTGGCACAGAAAGAAAGTGCTTTCCTTGGGAAAGATTTCTGCCAATCACTCCTGATAGGCTCTCTCTTAACCAAAGAATAGAAATGAGCTGAATCTCATTGGGATTCTGTAGAAGGGATGTGCCTACGAAGGAGATTGGGGGAACCTGTCCACAAGATTTCCTTTCTGGGGTGAGGGTCTGAGTCAGAGATCCTTAGAAGGACTTTGAAACAAATTTGAATGAAGCCTGACCAGGCAGTGGCGCAGTGGATGGAGCGTCGGACTGTGCTGCGGAGGACCCAGGTTCGAGATCCCAGGATCGCCAGCTTGAGCGTGGGCTCATCTGGTTTGAGCAAAGCTCACCAGCTTGGACCCAGAGTCGCTGGCTCGAGCAAGGGGTTACTCGGTCTGCTGAAGGCCCACAGTCAAGGCACATGTGAGAGAGCAATCAATGAACAACTAAGGTGTTGCAATGAAAAAAAAAACTGGTGATTGATGCTTCATCTTTCTCTGTCCCTATCTATCCCTCTCTCTGACTCTCTCTGTCTCTGTAAAAAAAAAACAAAAAAAAAACAACCCCCCCCCCAAAAAAAAAAAATTTGAATGAAGACAACCTAGTGCTTTTCCAGGTAGGATTTGCCCAACCTGACAGCAACAGTTTTTTTAAATAATGTAACTTTTACCTGACTGGTGGTGGCACAGTGGATAGAGCGTTGACCTGGCATGCTGAGGTCCCAGGTTCAGAACTCCAAGGTCGCTGGCTTGAGCATAGGCTCACCAGCTTGAGTATGGGGTTGCCAGCTTGAGCATGGGATCATTGACATGATCCTATGGTGGCTGGCTTGAGCCTAAAGGTCGCTGGCTTGAAGCCCAAGGTCACTGGCTTGGTTTGAGCCACCTGGTCAAGGCATGTATGAGAAGCAATCAATGAACAACTAAGGTGCTGTAACTATGAGTTAATGTGTCTCATCCCCTATCCATACCCCCCCCCCCCCACACACACACACAAAATATATATATATAAATAATAACTTTCCTTGCTTTTATGTATGGTTTCAATGAGTAGCCTTTCTCAAGCTAATTTATTTATTTTAGAGAGGAGAGAGAGTGAAGGGGGAGGGAGCAGCAGGAAGCATCAACTCCCATATATGCCTTGACCAGGCAAGCCCAAGTTTTTTTTTTTTTTTCATTTTTCTGAAGCTGGAAACAGGGAGAGACAGTCAGACAGACTCCCGCATGCGCCCGACCGGGATCCACCCGGCACGCCCACCAGGGGCGACGCTCTGCCCACCAGGGGGCGATGCTCCGCCCATCCTGGGCGTCGCCATGCCGTGACCAGAGCCACTCTAGCGCCTGGGGCAGAGGCCACAGAGCCATCCCCAGCGCCCGGGCCATCTTTGCTCCAATGGAGCCCTGGCTGCGGGAGGGGAAGAGAGAGACAGAGAGGGAAAGTGCGGCGGAGGGGTGGAGAAGCAAATGGGCGCCTCTCTTGTGTGCCCTGGCCGGGAATCGAACCCGGGTCCTCCGCACGCCAGGCCGACACTCTACCTCTGAGCCAACCGGCCAGGGCCAAGCCCAAGGTTTTGAACTGGCGACCTCAGAGTTCCAGACCTATGCTTTATCCACTCCACCACCACAGGTCAGGCCCCATGACCTAATTTTTAAATGTCTTTCAACCCTGTTACTTTCTCATGCCTCTTTCCCCCTTTTTTATGCCTATGGTAATCATTTAGTGAGTACTTACCAAGTGCAAGGCACTGTTTTAGGTGCTAGAATTTGTTTGAAAAAGGAGTCAGTAAGAAAACTAATTTTAATTGCCAAAGAGTCAGTTTGCCATACTTCTGACTTGCATCTCACCAAAACTCTCTGGAGTGTTTATATATATATAAAACTTTATATATATACAATTTTATATATATAAAATTCACATACCATAAAAATCTACCTTTTTTTTTTTTTTTGTATTTTTTTTTTCTGAAGCTGGAAACGGGGAGAGACAGTCAGACAGACTCCCGCATGCGCCCGACCGGGATCCACCCTGCACGCCCACCAGGGGGCGATGCTCTGCCCCTCCAGGGCGTCGCTGTGCCGCGACCAGAGCCACTCCAGCGCCTGGGGCAGAGGCCAAGGAGCCATCCCCAGCGCCCGGGCCATCTTTGCTCCAATGGAGCCTTGGCTGTGGGAGGGGAAGAGAGAGACAGAGAGGAAGGAGGGGGTGGGGGTGGAGAAGCAAATGGGCGCTTCTCCTATGTGCCCTGGCCGGGAATCGAACCCAGGTCCCCTGCACGCCAGGCCGACGCTCTACCGCTGAGCCAACCGGCCAGGGCCAAAAATCTACCTTTTAAGTGTACAATTCAGTGGTGTTTACATATATATAATTTTCTACCATCCCCCCCAAGCCCCTAGCAACCACTAATTTACTTTTTTGTTTGTGACAGAGACAGAGCAGAGAGAGGGACAGATAGGGACAGACAGACAGGAAAGGAGAGAGATGAGAAGCATCAATTCTTAGTTGCAGCACCTTAGTTGTTCATTGATTGCTTTCTCATAGGTGCCTTGACCAGGGAACTACAGCAGACTAAGTGACCCCTTGCTTGAGCCAGTGACCTTGGGCTCAAGCTGGTGAAAGCTGGTGAGCCTTGTTCAAACCAGATGAGCCCGCACTCAAGCTGGTGACCTTGGGGTCTCAAACCTAGGTCCTCCGTGTCCCAGTTCAATGCTCTATCCACTGCACCAACTCCTGAGCAGGCACTAATTTACTTTTTTCTTTGTGGATTTTCCTATTCTGAATATTTAACATAAATAAAATCATATAGTATGTTGCCCTTTGTGTTTGGCTTCACTTAGCCTAATGTTTTCATTTTATATATATTTTTTATTTTTATGTATTTATTTATTTTTGCAAGAGAAACAGAGACAGAGAGCAAGACAGACAAAAAGGGAGAGAGATGAGAAGCATCAACTGGTAGTTGCGGCACTTTGATTGTTCATTGATTGCTTCTGATATGTGCCTTGATAGGGGAGCGGGGGACTCCAGCTGAGCCAGTGACTGCTCGCTCAAGTCAGTGACCTTTGGGCTCAAGCCAGCAACCATGGGCTCATGTCTATGATCTTATGCTCAAGTGACCTTGGGGTTTTGAATCTGGGACCTGGGCATCTCAGGTTGACACTCTATCCACTGCGCCACCGCCTGGTCAGGCAGCATAATGTTTTCAAGATTCATCCATGTAGTATCATACATCAGTACTTTGCTCCTTTTTATGGCTGAATAATATTTTTGGGTTTTTTTAATGTTTATTTTATTGATTTTTAGAGAAAGAGGAAGAGAGAGAGGGAGACAAAAACATTGATCTGTTCCTGAATGTGCCCTGACTGGGGATTGAACTGGCTACTTCTATGTTTTAGGACAACACTCTACCCAGTGAAGCTATCTGTCCAGGGCTGAATAATATTTCTTTGTGTAGATACATTTTGTTTATCTATTCATCAGTTGATGGACATCTGGGTTTCCATTATTTTTTTAAAAAGATTTTATTTATTGTTTTTACAGTGTGTGTGTGTGGGGGGTGAGGAATGAGAAGTATCAAATCACAGTTGTTTCACTTTAGTTGTTCACTGACTGCTTGTCATGTGTGCCTTGACCGTGCAAGCCCAGGGTTTTTACAGAGACAGAGAGAGAGTCAGAGAAAAGAATAGATAGAGACAGACAGACAGGAACGGAGAGAGATGAGAAGCATCAATCATCAGTTTTTCATTGCGACACCTTAGTTGTTCATTGACTGCTTTCTCATATGTGCCTTGACCACAGGCCTTCAGCAGACCGAGTACGTCCAAGCTGGTGAGCTTTTTGCTCAAACCAGTTGAGCCTGTGCTCAAGCTGGCGATCTCAGGGTCTAAAACCTGGGTCCTTCCATATCCCAGTCTGATGCTCTATCCACTGCGCCACCGCCTGGTCAGGCAAGCCCAGGGTTTTGAACCGGCGACCTCAGTGTTCCAGGTCGACTCTTTATCCACTGTGCCATCACAGGCCCAGCTGGGTTCACATTTTGACTGAGGAGTAGTGCTGCTACAAATATCTGTGTACAAGTTTTTGTGTGAACATACCTTTTTATTTCTCTTGGGTATATTCTTAAGAGTGGAGTTACTAGATTATAAGGTAACTAACTATGTTTAACCTTTTGAGGAACTGCCAGACTGCCAAAGCAGCTGCATTGTTTTCTGTTTCCACCAGCAGTGTATGAAGTTTCCAATTCACATTCTCATTAAACTTGTCCATCTATTTTACTATAGCCATACTGGTGGGTGTGAAGTAGTATGTTTGTTTGTTTGTTTGTTTGTTTGTTTATTTATTTAGACAGAGAAAGAGGGATAGATAGGGACAGACAGGAACGGAGAGAGATGAGAAGCATCAATCATCAGTTTTTCGTTGTGACACTTTAGTTGCTCATTGATTGCTTTCTCATATGTGCCTTGACAGTGGGCCTTCAGCAGACTGAGTAACCCCTTGCTCAAGCCAGCGACCTTGGGTCCAAGCTTTGCTCAAACCAGATGAGCCTGTGCTCAAGCTGGCGACCTTGGGGTCTCGAACCTGGGTCCTCCGCATCCCAGTCCAACACTCTATCCACTGCGCCACCGCCTGGTCAGGCGTATCTCATGGTTTTTATTTGCATTTCCCTAATGACTTATAAGGTTCAGCAACTTTTCATGGACCATTTGTACATCTTCTTCAAAGAAATATCTATCAGCCTGACCAGGCAGTAGTGCAGTGGATAGAGCGTTGGACTGGGATGCAGAGGACCCAGGTTCGAGACCCCGAGGTCACTGGCTTGAGTGTGGGCTCATCTGGTTTGAGCAAAGCTCACCAGCTTGGATCCAAGGTCGCTGGCTCAAGCAAGGGGTTACTCATTCTGCTGAAGGCCCATGGTCAAGGCACATATGAGAAAGCAATCAATGAACAACTAAGGTGTCGCAATGAAAAACTGATGATTGATGCTTCTCATTTCTCTCTGTTCCTATCTATCCCTCTCTCTGACTCTCTCGTCTTTGTTAAAAAAAAACAAAGAAAGAAAGAGAGAAAGAAAGAAAGAAATGTCTATTCAGATTGTTTTTCATTTTTTAATTGGATTATTTATCTTTTTTGTGTGTGTGATGGAGATAGAGAGAGTGACAGAGAGAGGGACAGATAGGGACAGACAGACAGGAAGGGAGAGAGATGAGAAGCATCAATTCTTCACTGTGGCACTTCAATTATTCATTGACTGCTTTTTCATATGTGCCTTGACCAGGGGGCTATAGCAAAGTGAGTGACACCTTGCTCAAGCCAATGATCTTGAGCTCAAGCTAGTGACCTTGGGCTTCAAGCCAGCCTTTGGGCTCAAGCCAACAACCATGGAATCATGTCTATGATCCCATGCTCAATCCAGCAACCCCGCACTCAAGCTGGTGAGCCCGCACTCAAGCTGGATGAGCCCATGCTCAAGCCTGTGACTTTGGAGTTTCAAACCCGGGTCCTCCATGTCCCAGTTCAATGCTCTATTCACTGCACCACCACCTGGTCAGGAGGATTATTTGTCTTTTTATTATTGAATTGTAAGAGCTCTTTATTCTGAATACTAGCCAAATATTTTCTCCCATTTTGTGGATTGTTTTTTTTGCTTTTTTTTGTGTGTGTGTGTGAGAGAGACAAACAGGCAGGAAGGGAGAGAGATGAGAAGCATCAACTCATAGTTCTGTGACTTTAGTTGTTCATTAATTGTTTTCCATATGTGCCTTGACCAGGGGGCTCAAGCCAGTGACCTTTTGGGCTCAAACTGGTGACCATGGGATTATGTCGATAATCCCATGCTCATGCCAGCAACCTCATGCTCAAACTGGTGAGCCCATGTTCAAACCAGATGAGCCCATGCTCAAGCTGGTGACTTTGGAATTTTGAACCTGGGTCCTCAGTGTCCCAGGCCAACACTCTATTCACTGTGCCACCGCCTGGTCAGGCTTTTTCACTTTTTTGATCGTGTCCTTTAAAGCACAACAATCAAAAAGATTTATACCTATTGTATCCTAAGAGTTTTATGTCTTATATTCCGATCTTTATTCCATTTTGAAATGACTTTGCTCATGGTGTAAGGTAGAGATCCAACTTCATTGTTCTATATGCATATATGTATTTTCCCCAGCACCTTTGTTAAAAAGGCTATTCTTTCCCATTCAATGGTCTTGGCACCCTTGTTGAAAAGCAACTGACCATAAATGTATTGGTTTATTTCTGGAGTCTCAATTTTATTTCATTGATCTGTAGGTCTGCCCTTATGCTAGTACCACACTGTTTTTATTACTGTAACTTTGTAATAAGTTTTGAAAATGGGCCCTGGACAGTTGGATCAGTGGTAGAGCATCAGCCTGGTGTGTGCATGCCCCAGGTTTGATTCCCAGTCAGGGCATACAAGAGAAACAACCATCTGCTTCTTCACCCTTTCTCCTCTCCCTTCTCTCTCTCTTTCTCTTCCCCTCCCACAGCCATGGCTCGATTGGTTCAAGCGAGTTGGCCCTTGGTGCTGAGGATAGCTCAGTGGAGCCTCTGCCTCAGGTGCTAAAAATACCTCGATTGCTAAGCAATGGCACCATATGGGCAGAGCATCGCCTCATAGGGGGCTTGCTGGGTGGATCCTGGTAGGGGTGCATGTGGGATTCTGTCTGTCTCCCCTCCTCTCACTTAAAACAATAAAAATAAAACAAAAATAAAAAATGGGTAGTGTAAGTCTTCCAATTTTCTTCTGCTTAAAGATTATTTAGCTATTCTAGGATTTTTACATATTTATATGAATTTTAGAATCATCAATTTCTGCAAAAAAAAAAGCTGGATTTTAATAGGGGTTACATTGAATATGTAGAATTTGGGGAGGAGTGTCATCTTAACAATATTATCTTCTAACCATGAACACAGTATGTCCTTTCATTAATTTCTTTCAACAATTATTTTTATTTTTTATTTATTTTTTACAGAGACAGAGAGTGAGTCAGAGAGAGGGATAGATAGGGACAGACAGACAGGAATGGAGAGATGAGAAGCATCAATCATTAGTTTTTCATTGCGCATTGCAACACCTTAGTTGTTCATTGATTGCTTTCTCATATGTGCCTTGACTGCGGGCCTTCAGCAGACCGAGTAACCCCTTGCTGGAGTCAGCGACCTTGGGCTCAAGCTGGTGGAATTTTTGCTCAAACCAGATGAGCCCGCGCTCAAGCTGGCGACTTCGGGGTCTCGAACCTGGGTCCTCTGGATCCCAGTCTGACGCTCTATCCACTGCACCACCGCCTGGTCAGGCAATTTCTTTCAACAATTAAAAAATATATTTTTCTTCTTTTCCAAGTGAAAGGAGGGGAGATAAAGAGACAGATTCCCGCAAGCTCCCCAACCAGGATCCATGCAACCACTGGCTGGGGCTGATGCTTTCCCCATTTAGGGCCATGCTCATAACCAACTTATGCCTCAGGAGGCTCTACAGAGCCATCCTCAGCACCTGGGCTGATGCACTCAAACCAATTAAGCCATGGCTGCAGGAGGGGAAGAGAGAGGGAAAGAGAGAAGGGGGAATGGGAGGGATAAAGAAGCAGATGGTCACTTTTCCTGTGTGTCCTGACCAGAAATGAAGCCCAGGACATCCACACACTGGGCCAACACTCTACCACTGACCCAACTGGCCAGGGCTTAAAAAAATTTTGAAGATTTTATTTAGGCCCTGGCCGGGTGGCTCGATGGATAGAGTGTTTGCCCAGCGTACAGACATCCCTGGTTCAATCCCCATCAGAGCACACAAGAGAAATGACCATCTGGTTCTCTTTTCCTCCTTCTTTCCCTTCTTTTTCTCTTCCCCTCTTGCATCCAGTGGCTTAATTGGTTCTAGTGTCCACCCCAGGCACTGAGGATAGCTCAGTTGATTCAAGCATGCCAGGTGGGTCCTGGTCAGGGTGCATGTGGAAGCCTGTCTCTCTATCTCTCCTCCTCTAAAAACAATAACAACAAAAAAATCTTATTTATTGATTTTATAGAGAGAGGGGTACGAGGGGAGCAAGAAGTATCAACTCATAGTTGCCTTGACTGGGAAAGCCCAGGTTTCTAACCAGCAACCTCAGTGTTCTAGGTCTACACTCTATACCAGTGGTAGTCAACCTGGTCCCTACCGCCCACTAGTGGGCGTTCCAGCTTTCATGGTGGGCAGTAGCGGAGCAACCAAAGTATAAATAAAAAGATAGATTTAACTATAGTAAGTTGTCAAGTTGTTTTATAAAGATGTATTCTGCTAAACTTAGCAAAAAATCTGACATAAAGTACTTGGTAAGTAATTATTATTATATGCTTTAGCTTGCTGTAACTGCTTTATAAATTTTATAAAGTAAAGTTACTTTCCTACTTTATAAATCACCATTACTGTTGAACCGGTGGGTGGTTAGAAAATTTTACTACTAACAGAGATACAAAAGTGGGTGGTAGGTATAAAAAGGTTGACTACCCCTGCTCTATACACTGCACCATCATAGGTCAGGCTTTTTCAACAATGCTTTGTAGTTTTCAGTGTAAAAGTCTTACATATTTTTTATTAAATTTATTCCTAGGCCCTGGCAGGGTAGCTCCATTGCTTAGAGCATTATCCAGGTACACCAAGTTGCAGGTTCAATCCCCTGTCAGGGTACCTACAAGAATCAACCAATGAGCCCAGAGGCAGATTAAGGTCGGTTGAGGCCCCAGGTGCAGAAGAAAATATTAGGCCCCTTAAAAAAGAGAGAGAGGCCTGACCTGTGGTGGCGCAGTGGATAAAGCATTGACCTGGAAATGCTGAGGTCGCCGGTTCGAAGCCCTGGGCTTGCCTGGTCAAGGCACATATAGGAGTTGATGCTTCCAGCTCCTCCCCCTTCTCTCTCTCTGTCTCTCTCTCCTCTCTAAAAATGAATTAAAAAAAATAAAAATAAAAAAAGAGAGAGAGACCAAGAAAATAAAAATACATATTAACCATATTTTTAATAAATAAAAAATATTATGTACTATTAATGTTAAAATTGCACATATGAAACCAAACTTGGTATCATTAGAAAAAAGTGTAAAGTTGGGGTTTTGCAGGGAAGTCTGGGCCCAGGGTGTGCGCCCGGTGCACCCGCCGTTAAATTCGCCTCTGAATGAGCCTGACCAGGTAGGTGGTGGCGCAGTGAATAGAACATCAGCCTGGGATGCTGAGGACCCAGGTTCAAAACCCTAAGGTCCCCGGCTTGAGTGCAGGGTCACTGGCTTAAGCGTAGGATCATAGACATGATACCATGGTCGCTGGCTTGAGCCCAAAGTTGCTGGCTTGAGCAAGGGGTAACTTGCTCAGCTGTAGGCCCCCTTCCCCCAGTCAAAGCACATATGAGAAAGCAATCAATGAACAACTAAGGTGCCACAACAAAAAATTGATGCTTCTTGTCTCTCTCCCTTCCTGTCTGTCTGTTCCTGTCTGAACCTTTTGCTCACTCTCTCACTAAAAAAAAAGAATCAACCAAAGGATGCATAAATAAGTGTAACAACAAATCAACATTTCTCTCCCTCCCTCTCTCTCTAAAAATGATCAATAAAATTTTTTTATATATTATTTTAAGTGAGAGGAGGTGAGATGGAGAGACAGACTTCCACATGCACCCTGACCATGGTCTACACAGGAACCTCATCTGGGTCTGATGCTTGGACTAGCCAAGCTATCCTCAAAACCTGAGGGCAATGCTTGGACCAACTGAGCCACTGGCTGTGAGAGGGGAACAGAGAGAAAAGGGAGAGAGGGAGGGAAAGAGAAGCAGATGGTTGCTTCTCATGTGTGCCCTGACCAGGAATTGAACCCGGGACTTATGCATGCCAGGCCAATGCTCTATCCACTGAGCAAACTGGCCAGGGTTGATCAATTATATATATTTTAATTTTTTTGTATTTTTCTGAAGTTGGAAACGGGGAGGCAGTCAGACAGACTCCGCATGCGCCCGACCAGGATCCACCTGGCATGCCCACCAGGGGGCAATACTCTGCTAATCTGGGGCGTCGCTCTGTTGCAACCAGAGCCATTCTAGCGCCTGAGGCAGAGGCCACAGAGCCATCCTCAGCGCTCCGGCCAACTTTGCTCCAATGAAGCCTTGGCTGCGGGAGGGGAAGAGAGAGACAGAGAGGAAGGAAAAGGGGGAGGGGTGGAGAAGCAGATGGGCTCTTCTCCTGTGTGCCCTGGCCGGGAATCGAACCCAGGACTCCTGCACGCCAGGCCGACGCTCTACCACTGAGCCGACTGGCCAGGGCCTCATTCTGGGTACCTTTTATTTCATTTTCTTGCCTCATTTTCCTGGCTAGATCCTCCACTACAATGTTGAATGGAAGTGGTGAGAGCAGACATCCTTGCCTTGTTCCTGATCTTAGGAGAAAGGCTTTTAGCCTTGCATTGATAAATATGATGTTAGTTGTAGATGCCCTTTATTCCGTGGGTGTTAAAAACAAACACGTGTTGCCTGACCTGTGGTGGTTCAGTGGATAAAATGTTGAGGCTGTTGGTTGGAAACCCAGGGCTTGTTGGTCAAGGCACATACGAGAAGCAGCTACTACGAATTGATACTTTCCACTCCTCCTCTTTCCTCTTTTTCTCTCTTCGCTCTCTAAAATCAATAAATGAAATAAAAAATAAACACTTGTTGTTCATGGTGAAAACATACTCACCATGTCCTGTTTATACTTCTAGGCTTTGAGGTATTTCTTCCTCCTCTCTGTCCCTGGCAAACTCAAGGTTCAATCCAAATATCTGAGATGTTTTTCTTGACTGTCTCCAGTAGAGTATATCCTTTATCTTTAGAGCTGCTCTAGCACTTTTTACATTTCTCTGCATTTTTCATACAGGATTGTAATAATTTGGGTCAGTTTTCTGAGCTTTTGCAGGCAAGGGCCAGAGCCCTTCCCCAGATGAAGGCAGCACTTGACAGTAGTGGATAATCAGTAAAAATGGGTTGCCTGGAGGCCAGGCTAGGATGATTGAATGAGAGGAACAGGGGTGGCCTTCATGTAACTTTATTTTTTAGATTTTTAAAAAATTGATTGTAGAGAGAGGAAAGCGAGTGCACGAGAGAAAGGTGGTGGCATGGAGGAGTGGGAAACATCAACTCAAAGTTGCTTCTCATTTGTGCCTTGAACAGGCAAACCCGGGGTTTCCAATCAGCAACCTCAGTGTTCCAGGTTGACGCTTTATCCACTGCACCACCACAGGTCAGGCTTTCGTGTAACTTTTTTTTTTAGGTTTTTTTTTTTTACAGAGAGCGAGAGTCAGAGAGAGGGATAGACAGACAGCAATGGAGAGAGATGAGAAGCATCAATCATCAGTTTTTCATTGCGACACCTTAGTTGTTCATTGATTGCTTTCTCATATGTGCCTTGACCGCGGGCCTTCAGCGGACCGAGTAACCCTTTGCTGGAGCCAGCGACCTTGGGTTCAAGCTGGTGAGCTTTTGCTCAAACCAGATGAGCCTGCACTCAAGCTGGCGACCTCGGGGTCTCGAACCTGGGTCCTCTGCATCCCAGTCCGACGCCCTATCCACTGCACCACCGCCTGGTCAGGACTTTAATATTCTTTTATTATTATTTTTTAGAGAGAGAGGGAGAGAGAGAAACATCGATTTGTTGTTCCACTTATCCATGCACTCATTAGTTGAGTCCTGTATGTGCCCTGATCAGGGATCGAGCTTGCAACCTTGGTGTACTGGGACGGCACTCTAACCAACTGAGCTACCTGGCCAGAGCCAATTTTTTTTCAGGTTTTTTTTTTTAGATTTTATTTATTAATTTTAGAGAGAGGAGACAGAGAGAGAGAGAGAAGAAGAAGAAGAAGAAGAAGAAGAAGAAGAAGAAGGAAGAAGGAAGAAGAAGAAGGAAGAAGAAGAAGAAGAAGAAGAAGAAGAAAGAAGAAGAAGAAGAAGAAGAAGAAAAGAAGAAGAAGAAAAGAGAAGAAGAAGAAGAAGAAGAAGAAGAAGAAGAAGAAGAAGAAGAAGAAGAAGAAGAAGAAGAAGAAGAAGAAGAAGAAGAAGAAGAAGAAGAAGAAGAAGAAGAAGAAGAAGAAGAAGAAGAAGAAGAAGAAGAAGAAGAAGAAGAAGAAGAAGAAGAAGAAGAAGAAGAAGAAGAAGAAGAAGGAGAAGAAGAAGAAGAAAGCATCAACTCCCATATGTGCCTGTACTAGGCAAGCCCAGGGTTTTGAACCGGCGACCTCAGCGTTCCAGGTCAACGCTTTACCCACTGCACCACCACAGGTCAGGCTGACCAAAGCCAATTTTAATATTCTTAGTATTAGATGGATTTTAAGCTCTAAGGATGGCCTATGCTCTAAATATCCAGGATGATGCTGATCTATAAAACAGGAACTATTTGCTAAACAAATATTAACTTTTTGAACATCTATAATGTGTCAGACTTTGGTGTTTCAAAGTTGAGTAAGACAAAGTTCCTGACCTCAAGGAGCTTAACATCTAGTGGAGTAATTTAAGAGGCACTAGCATTATCTAGTTTAATCCTCATAGCAACCCTTGAAGGAAGCTGGAGGTCAAGAGATCTGCCCAAAGTGGTAAAGCCAGGCCAGGGCTGGTCTGAGAGGCAGACTCAGAGGTGGAAGTCCTAGTCTCCTACTGCCACCACCGAGTGCCTAGCAGCTCACACCTCACTTCCAACGATAGTGCCCAAAGCTTGGAAGGAGTTGGGCAGGTGGCCACAGTGTGCATCAATGAAGAGCTCCAGCTCCCGGATCTAACCATATCCCAGCTGTCACCTATTAGCTTTGTAACTTTGGGTAAGTGACTGAGTCTCCCAGAGCCATCAGTTTTCTCATCTGCAAAAGAAGAAGAATACTGTAGTGGTAATCCATTGATCTTACCCATACGACATCCAGCCCTACTTCTGCTAACAGCACTCAGGTGTTGCTTTCCTCTCCCCAGCTGTTGGCAATATAGTGGGGGTGGCATATAACTCAAGCTAGCTAGTCACTTGCTTTCTGGAAATGAATCAATGGGGTGACCCAAAGATTGAATTGCACTGGAGTTCATCCATCCAGGTGAAGCCCTGACAAAAATATTACTGGTTCCTAATCCCTGGACCCCTGGTTCCTGACCTTTTATGACTAGTTCTGCTTCCCCTTCCATTTTGTTGCTCCCCATCACAACCTGCGCCGCCACATACCTCTAGTAAATTTCCTTTTTGTTTAAGTTCATTAGAGTCAGTCGGTTGCTATTGCTTGCAACAACAACAAAAAACTTTAATTGATCCAAACACCTACCTTGTAGTTTTATAAGGATTAAGTAATTAAGTGGAGTTTGTAAAGTGCCTAGCCCAGTCCTAGCAGCATAGCAAGCAATCAGTAATGGGTGGTAGCTGTCTATAGTTAACACAGGGTGGGGGCAGGAGGGGGTAGGGCACAGCGAGGAGGAGGGAGGCTGTTACTGGTTTTGGTTCCACTGAGAAACCTTCCCAAGAGCTAGTCAGAAGGACAACAGAAGGGAGGGAAGTCCAGGCTATGGTATGCTCATTTATTCAAAATGTCTTTATTGAAACAGAATGAGAGCTGAGAAAGAAGGAGGCCTGGGAGGATGTCTTTGGGCACGGAATGAAGCCCAGACCTAGTGGTTACTGTGTGGAGCTCTCCTGTCCCCTGACTCTTGTCAAGGAAGTGAACACGAAGCAGCAGGGAGAAGATGGGGGTAGGGTCAGCCCTCGGAGCTCTCCTTGATGGCTGGCGTGAGGCACCTCTTAGCCTTCTGGGCAACCCTGCCATCCTCACTCAATCCTCCCAATCTCCTTGCCAGGACCTAATGTCACCTTTTAGTACAGGCCAGCCTCCTGCCAGGGTACTCAGAGGCCCCTCAGAGGGCAGGGTTGGGGGTGGTAAGCAGTGGGACATGGTCACAGCGGTTAGGGGGTGGCTGCCGCAGCAGAGAAGGCCGGCGGCACAGCTCCCCATCCCGGAGAACCTCAGGCAGGAGCTTGCGCTTGGTTTCTGGCAGAAGCATTATGCTGAGAATGCAGAGGAGGGCACAGGCTGCCAGCACCACATGCTGCAGGAAGGCTCCATGGCCCATGTGGAGGCGCTGAGCTGGGCCACTCAGTCCTCCAAGTGCCCCCAGTGCCATGATCAGGCCCAGGCCTCGGCCCCTGGGAAAGATGGAGTTGGCACTCAGCCTCTAGCTGGGCCTCACCCCAACCCTTCTCCATCAGCCTCCCTCCTTCATCCCTCAAGCCTTGTTCTTGGTGGGTGACTGGGAGGCTTGTCCTTGCCCCGGGCAGTACCCCTGCTCTCACCGGACAGTGGTAGGGATGACTTCAGCAGCAAGGAGGGTACTGAGGATGCCAGCAGCTTGGGAGGAAAAGAGGCCAAGGACAGAAAAGGTGGTGATGGCGGCCTCATTCAGATCTGGAGGACCAAGAGGGAGGTGTGAATGGAGGCGGGAGGTTAAGCTTGGCCTAGTCCCTGGCTTTATCCCCTTGCTCTCTGATCCCATGGCTCTTGCTGGGTGGGCTCTGAGCATTCACTAATTGATTGGGAGAACAGACAGAGTGTGTGGCCAGGGGAAAGGGGAAGGACTGTGGAGATCTGGACAGGGGCTGGTCTTGTCTCAGGCTTGTGCCAGAAGCAGTGGCTGAGCCTGTCTGCGGCACCTCTGCTGAGATTCCTTTGCTGAGCCCACACTGTGGGGAAGGGAAGATGCTCACAATCCCACAGGCCCAGCAGGACCAGGGACGCAATGCCAGTGAGGGTCATCAAGAGAAGCAGGATGCCCCGGCGGCCAAATCGGTCCACGGTGACCCCCAGGAAGATGCAGGCCAGGGCCGCCGTGCCACTGGCCAGCAAGGAGCAGAGGTAGAAGTCCGACGGGCTCCCTCCTCCTCCCACAGGCTGATAGCAGTGGCGAATGGCGTGGGCAATAAAGCTGTAAAGAGGAGGGAAAGCAAAGAAGGGTGCTTGCATCCCCATCTGCAACCTTCCATGGCCCTGGCCATCCTCTGCAGGGGTCCTCAGGCCTTCCCCACCCACCCAGTCCCCATCCCAGCTACTGGCCTGGCCCTTAGCTCAGACACCAGGCTCACTTGGTGAAGCCCAGGATAAGCAGATTTTTCCAGATGTTGCGGTAGTTGAGGAGGGATGCGAGGGAAAAGGAGGATGTTGCAGGGAGAGGACAGGTGTTCTCCAGGTCTTTGGGAAAGAGAGAGGGTGGAGCTGTCTGTTAGAAGGAGCAACAAAGAATCCAGGGTCTTCCCACATGAGTGGTGGGGACCCTGGGAGAAGGTGGCACAGTTATAACCATGCAGAGGGCACCTTCATGTGTGCATGTAAGAGACTATCTCTAGGGACCCCCGTCTCTTACCCTGAAGAGCCTCCTGGGCCTCCTCTCCCAGCATCTGCCCATGGGGCCGGTTCCGCTCAGCCAGGATCCTCAACACTGACTGGGCCTCCTCAATCTGTCGCTTTATTATCAGCCACCGTGCAGACTCCAGAAACAGACCGGGCCATCTGGGGGTGGGAGTGTGGGGTACACGGTGAAGCCTCCCATCTCCTGACACGGGGATGGGAAACTGCCTCTTCTGAGGGGCTGGGGCAGTCCTGGCCAAGGGGCAATGGAGAAGAGGGGGTCTTTGGGCTAGCGCTAAGCTGGAGGGGGAGATGAGAATGGCCAGACAGCAGGTGGAGGGTAATACTGACCCATAAAACAGGAAGAGGATACAGGGAGCGGTGATCATTCGCTGCAGAAATCGCCAGTCCTTAGAGACAAGGGCCAGGCCCAGGAACAGGAAGTGTCCCCCCACCCCCACCAACTCCCCTGCCAGGGCCACCCGAAGCCTCTGGGTTGGGTCGCACAGCTCCAGGCCTGGAGATACAGCAGGGACAAGGAGGAGAGGTCAGGAAGGAAGGAGGTGTGGGAGAGAAGAGGAGAGAGGGAGGGAGGAGGACAGAGAGCGTGATCAGACCCTGAATGGAGGCGGCAGCTGTCCCCTCCCACAGACTAACCTCTGAATGGCAAAGAGTGGAGAGACTTCTCCTCTCTCCTCTTTTGCTCAAACCTGGGAGGGCTTGAGGGTCATAGTCCCAGGTGGGTGTTCAGCATTCCCAGTTACAGGCCCTTCCACATCAGAACTTATTTGACCTTCACATTAACCCTTGTTCAAGGTAACACAGCTAGTTGGGTTTTAATTTTTGAAATAAGACTCTATTCCCTAACGGCAGTAGGTCTAAGGTAAGGAAGTCCTTAAAGATCGTGGAGGGAGAAGGGTGTGGAGAGAAATAAAACCCCTGGATCCTTCAAAGGCCTGGGCAGAAAGACAGCTGGAATTGGGGGCTGAAAAGGGGACTGAGGGGACCGTGGGGGGCAGTGGGAATAGCCTGGGATGCAGATAGCCAGGAGTGAGTCCAAAAGGAACCTCTTGGAGGGTGCCACTCACGCATCAGGTAGACACTAAGGTCAACACCGGCAAGCAGAAAGCCCAGGAGGAATCGAAGGGCCATGACACCTGTGGAGGAGCCTGCAGCAGCCCCTCCCACTCCGCAGGGGCCGACCAGCCCCAAGGTCAGCAGAACAATCCCACGTCGGCCAAACCTGGAAAGTGTGGAGGGCCTCTGGTCACTCAGGCATTGCTGGGTAGGGCCCAGCTGCCCAATTCACAGCTGGGGGTGAGGTCAAGCCCTTGGGAGTAGGAGCTAGACTGAGGGATTGAAACCAGGGTAAGTGATATCTGGCAACTAGGTCCTGGGGTATGGCTGTGGTTCTGCAGGGGTGGGGCCAGACTCTTAGGGATAGGGCTACTGGTCAGAGCTGAGGGCATTTCTCCATGGAAGTGTGACCAACCATCAGAATGGACAGGATATTACATAGGAGACTTGGAACCATCAATCCTGGTGACAGAGATCAGTTGGGCCCTGGTAGGTTGGCTCAGTGGATAAAGTGTCAGCCCAGCATACAGATGTGCTGGGTTCGACCCCTGATCAGGGCACACATGCAAAGTGACCATCTACTTCTCTCTCTCTCATTTTTCTCTCTCTTCTCCTCTTTTGATTGGTCCGAGAGAAAGAAAGAAAGAAAGAAAGAAAGAAAGAAAGAAAGGAAGAAAGAAAGAAAGAAGAAAGAAAAAGGAGAAAGGAAGAAAGGAAAGAGATCAGTTGAGATGGAGCTTGTCTTGCTCAGACTGGTCAGAGAAGATGGGATCATTGATATATGGGGTTGGAGCTACTGATCAGTGGAGGTGGGGTCATTGGCCACTTGTACCTGGGGATAGTATTGGTCAGTGAAGATGGAGCTATTGATCTTAGGGGACTGAGTAACTGATTTTGGAGGATGAGGCCATTGTCCCATGTCTTTGGGGCAAGGGTCTGTTAGTCTATAAAGATGGTCAGTGGGAATGGGACCACTGGCCAGAAGATGGAGCCACTGATCCATGGAAATGGAGATTTAATGCATGGGCAGGGCTATGGATCATTGGGGATAATCCTTAATCTTGAAGATTGGACTATTATCTTTGGGGATGAAAGATAATTCTGATTCATGGGGTGGGGATCTTAGTCTATGTAGGTGGGGCTATTGGTCAGTGGGGATGAATCTATTAATCCATGGGGTTAATCAGTAAGGATGGGGTCACAGACCAGGGGAAACTAGACTATGAATCATTGGTGACAGAAAGGGCTACTGATCCTTGGGGGCCAAGTTTTGATCTTTGGGGATATAACCAGTGATCTATGGGGATGAAGTTGGGATCACTGGCCACTGGGAAGAGGGTCCTAATCCCTGAGAGTAAAACTATTGACCCAATAGAGTGGGGCCATATTTCCATGGGGATGAACTTATTGTTTAATGAGGCTAAGGCTACTGAATTTAGGAGACTGAATTAGTGGTTTTAGAGGATAAGGGTATGATTCCATAGGAATCACTGGTCTGTGAAAATGAGGCCACAACTGCATGAGAATAAGCTATTGACCTATGGGTTGAGGACAATTTGCCCACAGGGATGTGTGACTACCAGGTGGGGAAGGTAAGTATTGCTTTTGGGGGATTGGATGATTGAATGTTGGGTTGTCTTTGATCCATGAGAGTAAACATATTAATCCATTTGGACAGGACTTAGATCAGTGGAGATGAGTCTCATAATCCATGGGGATGGTCAGTAGAGGTAGTGTCGACAATCAGAGAAAATGGAAGTTTTGATCCCTGGCCAGAGCTACTGGTTGGTGAGGATGAGCTGATCTTTAAGATGAAGCCAATGGAAATGGGACTTTTGGTCTGAGAGGATTTGAGAGCACTGAAGACCCATGAAGATGGGACTTTTAATTCCTGGGGGAGTGGCTATTATGATAATTTATCTATGGGGGTTGAACTATCATTTGTTTGTAGAGTTGAACTATTGGTTGGTGGGAATGGGGCTATTGACAGTTAAGAATTAATATAATGATCTTTAGAAATGAGGCCATTGAGTTGGAGCTAATAGTCCACATGGATTCAAAACCCTGGGCTTGCCTGGTCAAGGCACATATGGGAGTTGATGCTTCCAGCTCCTCCCCACCTTCTCTGTCTCTCTCTCCTCTCTCTCTTCCTCTCTGTCTCCCTCTCTCCCTTTCTCTCTCCTCTCTAAAATGAATAAAAAAAAAATAGTCCACATGGATGGGGCTATCAATGGGGATGAGTCTATTAATCTATGAAGATGGTGAGGGAGGTGGTTAGTGGTACAGAAAACAATAGAGGAAGAACTATAGAACAATAGAGGACTTTAGATGTGAAGAGAGAGGGTTTTTGATCATTGGGCATGGGGCTATCGTCTTTGGAGATGATGCCATTGATCCATGGATATGTAGAATGGGGGTGAAGTCATTCCTTTGTGCAAAGAGGTATGAAAGGAGTATTTTTTGATGGGGAGTACAGTTGAGACACGGGTGGGGTTGTATATCATTGAACAGAAGTCCCAAGAAAGCTGCAGAGTCCAGCAACTCCTCTTCAGCTCTTGGGAACACCAGCTGCCTGAGATAGCCTCCTTAGCACTCCCTCCCCTCTGCCTGCCCTGTCCCCGGGCAGGCCTCACCTGTCTGCAGGGTAGCCCAGGAACAAGTAGCCAGAGGCAAAGCCCAAGATGAAGAGGATCTGCTCCAGGATCACCTGCCAGCCCAGGTCACACACCAGATCCCACTGGGAATGTGAGAGAGATGGAGTGGGTGTGAGGCCCTGCGCTGGCGGCTCTCAGCCCGCCCCCAAACCCGCGGCCTACCCAGGCGCCTCACCTGGCCGATGGCGTTGGTAGTGAGCACCGGCAGGCCGTTATAGTCCCAGTCCCTGAGACAGTGGTTGAAGTCCGGCGGAGCAAAGCCACTGCACGAGGGGTCGGTACTGGTGGGGACGCGGCTGCCGGCGCTGGCTGCAAGCGCCGCGCTGGCGACGCCAACGCCGGTGGCGTTGGTGGGTTGCTCCCAGCCAGAGGCATTGGGGGCAAAGCCGTAGTGGCAATGTAGGGGGGGCGCCAGCGTGAAGATAGGGTCCGAGGCCAGGCCCAGCGCCACGAAGAGCACAGGCAAGCAGCAGAGGCCGAGCTGCAGCTGCTGGCCCCCGCCCAGCGCCCCTATCTGGGCGAGGAGCGCCTCGAAGCTGAGGGGGCCGGGGGGCACGGCCAGCGACAGGCTGCTGCCCAGCCCGTCGCCGCCTGCGTCGCCCTCCCCCTCCCGCTCGCGCTCGCGCTCCCGCTCACCCTGCAGCTGCTCGGTGGGCACTGCATCTCCGAGGGTCCCGACCTGCTGGTGGGGGGCGGGCAGGTAGAGGCAGAAGAAGGGTGAATCGGCAAAAACCGCAAAGCAAGGGAAAAAGGTTGAACGCGCGCGCGAAGGCAGTTACGGGCGGGGGATGTGCGGAGGAAAACGCCAGGCGCTTGGCTCGGGTGCTGGGAGGTGATGGCGTAGCCCTCGGGGTGCTGGCACTTACTCCGTTGGGGCTGGGAGTGATCTCTACAGTGCTGTCGATTTTGTTGCCGCCCCCGCCATTGGGCTCGGGGGTCCCGGTGGCCACCCGGGGAGCCAGCTTGCCGACTTCAGCGGCCCTCCCGGGCCTCACCGAAAGGATGCGCTGTCCTCTGGCCCAGTGGCGCGCCGGGTGCCCGGACACTGAGGCCGGAGAGACCCCTGTCTGAAGCTCTGCAGCCGCGGGCGTCTCCTTCGTCTCTGCGATCTCTGCGCCGATTTCTCCTCCCCTTCCTCCAGACTCTCCTCCCCTTCTCACGTCAGCAGAACCTTCGGTCCAGACTCTTCGTCAGAGAGAGGAAGGGGGGCCAGGGCCCAGGAGAGGGAGGGGATAGATTCTGTCTGTTCCCTGCGTCTGTGGGCCATTGCTGTAAAAAGGGGGGAAAAGTTGAAGAATAGTAGCTAATCCAGGCAGAGGCCAGAGATTCCTTCGTTGCTTCCAATTCTCCCTCTCATCCATCATCCATCCATCCATCCATCCATCCACTTATTCGTTCATCAGTAAAATTTATGAACCTTCTACTCTATGCCTGGTCTTATGCTAGGCTTTGGGGATAATAGAATTGACAGGACACTCTGGAGGAGTTTACTGGGAGGGAATAGATGAGTGCACTGACAATTACAGTTCATGGTATGCATGTAGAGGGATGGGTTGGACACTGTACTCAGTCCTGGCTGCACTCCTGTACAAGATCACTTCTCCATGTTTCATTCTTGTGGAGTCACCATCATTTCTCAACAGCATTTGACACTGTTGACCACCCCTTCCTCTAAATCAGTGGTCCCCAACCTTTTTTGGGCCACGGTCCGGTTTAATGTCAAAAAATATTTTCACGGACCGGCCTTTAGGGTGGGATGGATAAATGTATCACATGACCGAGACAAGCGTCAAGAATGAGTCTCAGCCCTGGCCGGTTGGCTCAGCGGTAGAGCGTCGGCCTAGCGTGCGGAGGACCCGGGTTCGATTCCCGGCCAGGGCACATAGGAGAAGCGCCCATTTGCTTCTCCACCCCTCCGCCGCGCCTTCCTCTCTGTCTCTCTCTTCCCCTCCCGCAGCCAAGGCTCCATTGGAGCAAAGATGGCCCGGGCGCTGGGGATGGCTCTGTGGCTTCTGCCCCAGGCGCTAGAGTGGCTCTGGTCGCAACATGGCGACGCCCAGGATGGGCAGAGCGTCGCCCCCTGGTGGGCGTGCCGGGTGGATCCCGGTCGGGCGCATGCGGGAGTCTGTCTGACTGTCTCTCCCTGTTTCCAGCTTCAGAAAAATGCAAAAAAAAAAAAGTTAAAAAAAAAAAAAAAAGAATGAGTCTCAGACGGATGTAACAGAGGGAATCTGGTCATTTAAAAAAAATAAAACATTGTGCCTGACCAGGCGGTGGCGCAGTGGATAGAGCATTGGACTGGGATGCAGAGGACCCAGGTTTGAGACCCCAAGGTTGCCAGCTTGAGTGTGGGCTCATCTGGTTTGAGCCCACCAGTTTGAATCCAAGGTCGCTGGCTCCAGCAAAGGGTTACTCGGTCTGCTGAAGACCTGCGGTCAAGGCACATATGAGAAAGCAATCAATGAACAACTAAGGTGTTACAATGGGCAATGAAAAACTAATGATTGATGCTTCTCATCTCTCTCCGTTCCTGTCTGTCTGTCCCTGTCTATCCCTCTCTCTGACTCACTCTCTGTCTCTGTAAAAAAACAAACAAAAACAAATAAAACATCGTTCAGACTTAAATATAAATAAAACGGAAATAATGTAAGTTATTTATTCTTTCTCTGCAGACCGGTACCAAATGGCCCACGGACCGGTACTGGTCAGCGGCCCGGGGATTGGGGACCACTGCTCTAAATACTTTCTCCCTTGACTGTTAAGTCCTGCACTTGTCTGGTTTTCTCTTGCTCCTCTTTTTTCCGCTGTAGACTCAGACTCACCCTCCTCTTCCTCAGCGTCTGTGATCCTCAGAGGCTTAGTCCTAGGTCCTCCTCTTATTTCACAGTTATGAGCAAGTGGGAATTACACCCATGCCCATAGCTTCACCCTCAAATATAAACAATGCAAACCAACACAAACCTGGTTCCCAGATTTACATTTCTAGCTCCTGTTACAGAACCACCTTCCAAAAATCAGGTTTGTGTGTCTAATGAACTGGTAAGCCAAACACCGAGACACCAGTGCTTGAAGATAAAGGTTTATTCGATTTGGCCAAATCAAGAAGCCAGGAGAGCAAGACCGCTCAAGTTTGTCTTCCACAAAAAGCAAAATTGGGAGTTTTTATGCAGCTAGGGAGTAGAGGAGGGGGTCTTTCAGGAAACCCAGGGAGAATTATGTTTTTTCAGTCACCGTTGATTGTCAGTTTCACTCCCAGCTCTCTCTGAACCCCAGATCCTTGAAGTCACTTTGACCTCTTACTTTGGATGACTCATAGGGACCTCAAACTCAGTGCCCAAGACCAGGCTCATGTTCTTCCCCCAGTAACCTGATTGTCTTTAAGTGCCACTCAGTGAATGGCATCCTCATCATCCAACTGTGGCCAGATGCTTAGTTGACAGCTATCTTCCTTAGCCTCACATCAAATCCTTTACAAATTCCTGTCCATTTTACTTCTGTATAATTCTCTGATATTACACTTCTCCCCATCTCTACCATTAGTCAAACACAGTCTGCTTTAGCCTCCTAATTCCTAACTAGTGCTGTGTCCACTGTGTTCCAATCTCCTTTTCCTGTGTTATATATGTGCAGACGTAGTGATCTTTTCAAAATACAGATCTGTTCGTGTCCCTTTCCTGTTTAACAACCTTCAATGTCTTCTCCTCACCAGCAAGGTAGATAGTATCACATTAGGCAGTTCATATATGGTCCTGCATGCTTGCCCCATGCTCTCTGTAGCTCCAGCTCACGTCTCATTCACTGCAGTCACACCAGATGGTTTTCTATGCCACAGGACCTTTGCACAATCTTGTCTTTATGCTAGAACTCTTCTTTTCTCCCATAGTCAAATTTTTCTCATCCTCCCTCAGCTTAAGCATATTTGCCTGAGAAGCTTTCCCCAACTCCTAGAATTGCTAGACATTGTAATTTACAGACCAGCAGCACCCACATCACCTGGGAGCTTGTTAGAAATGCAGAATTGCAGGCCTGTTAACCAGATCCTTATTAGATGCACTTGTTTAAGAAATTTGATACCTAATAGGTACTTTATTCTCTAATCTCAGGTAAGGGGTAGAAAGGAGTGTCCTGTAAGTCAGGAAATCCATTCCTTCTCCACTGAACCACACTTGTCTCTTGTTTAGAAATTTTCCAAATATGGTAAACTCTTCTAATGCATTTTTAGCAGCCTCCCACCACTTCCCTCCCCCCAACTCATTTTAGCACCTTCAGATTTACTTTAGTGCCGACACAGCCAACATCCCTTGAGGATTTGTCTGTCTGTGCTATGTCTGCCTGGAATAATCCCTTAACTTAATGTGCTGGGCTGTTATATTAGTTATCTTATTAGGGCCACAACCCCATGAGACCATTATAAACCTCTTGTCAAAACTGAAACCGGGACCCAGAGAGACCAACAGGACACACAGGTACATGGTGTGTCTGAGACTTGCAATGAGACCTCTAATTCCAGGCTGATCTCCTAAAATTCTCTCTGGATGATGCAGAATTGCTCCTGTTGTCTTCAACACACAGGGGTGAATTTTGGTGGCCCCAGAATCTGGAAATGAGTTTTTCTTTTGAGTGATGAGGAAGAAAGAACCCACAATGAAGGTGGCAAATGCATAGGAGATGCCAAGACACTAGAGTGTGATTGAAGTTTGGGGTGCTTCCAATCCAGTCACTGTGCCAGGGCATAATTTAGGAACGAACTAAAGCAATGGATGTGTGCCTTAGACTTCTGTTGTGACAAATGGCAGAGGTCCCCAAACTTTTTACATAGGGGACCAGTTCACTGTCTCTCAGACCGTTGGAGGGCTGCCACATACAGTGCTCTCACTGACCACCAATGAAAGAGGTGCCCTTTCCGGAAGTGCGGCGGGGGGCCGGATAAATGGCTGCAGGGGGTCACATGTGGCCCCCGGGCCATAGTTTGGGGACGCTAGAGTAATCCCCATCTGTACTATGGTACGTCTCCCCAGAGCCCTGAGGACTATGTGGTAACACACTGCATTCATCAGCCCTTTGGCTTCTCTAAAAGATTGTGTGTCTAGAATGACCAGCAGGAAGCCTAGGAAGGCTGGCTAGCAGCACTCTCAGCTGAACAGCTACATACTACAGCACAAAGCTGGCAGTTGAGGTGAATTTTTCAGCACAGCACCTTAAAGGCTCCTGTGTGGCCAGCCTCTGTAAAACCACATAGGCACCTCTCTAATATCATTTGACAATGAGGGCTTGAAGAGGCCCCCAATCAGCCACCAGCGTCTGTCTTCCTGGGGTGCTAGTTGTCAGACTTTTCAGGGTTCTTGGTGTCTCAGCTCCGATAGCACCTCCCAACCATCCTGTCCCGCAATGGCCTCTCCCCTCATCTAGCTAGTCTTCACATTATTCTGTTTATTTCTATTACCATCAACTGTCAAATCTGTGGCAAGTGTTTTTCATTAATTTACTTATTTTAACAGATTTATGTCCATTCTACCCCCATGATGATGGCACATTATGGGAGCTGAGAACCTGATAAATGAAAAGTTGTTAATTTCCCCCCAAGCCCGTAAAGGGTCCTGTCCATAGTGTGTGCCCTGTAGGCTTGGCTGAGGAGCACCAGGTTTCCCCCCACCCCCGGCTCCCCAAAAACAGTCAGGAAACCAGACAACAGGGTTTATTGAGGTGCACGCCTGGTGCCAGAGGCCCGGCTCTCTCCAGCTTCCTGGCTTCTCCGTGCCCTTCACATTCCAGGTGGTTAATGTCTTGCTCTCATTCCCAACTAACAGTGAGGCACTAATGATCCACAGACAAGAAACAGGAGAAGAAAGGGGCTCTGGGTGGACCAGATTTCAGCCACCTGATTCTCTGTGGGGCTAAGCTTCCAGAGGAGGTGGCAGTGCAGTGACCAAGTACCTTCACCCCAGTCTGAGAGAGGAGAGAGTCCAGTTCCTCCCTGCCCCAGAGGGCCTGGCACCTGCTGCTGACAAAGCAGGGAATAATATTAAATAAAAATAATTTATACAAAATGGCTCATACAAAAAGCTGCGGGATGGGGGAAGAGACACGCCTCTGTGAGAGACTGAGATGACTGGATGAGGCAGGAAGGAGGAGAGATACCGCCACCTCTCCTAATCCCTAAAACAGGGCTCTGGCAGGCAGGGGGAGAGGCGGAGTGGGGCCAAGGGATCCTCAGGGGGCCAGGCTGGTGAGCAGGGCGGTGAACTGCAGGGCCTGCTCCGCCAGCTCTGTCACACACTGCACCATCTCTTGGGCTGCAGAGCTGGATGGGTAGCCCAGGGCAGCCCCCTTGACAGCAAGCACAGTAGCCCGCAATGCCTGGCCCAGTGCTGTACCTGCAGCCCCAACTTGTGTTCGCAGAGGGGCCGAGGCTGCCAGCCGGCCCAGGGTGTCCCCAACAAACACCAGGCGGTGAGCAGCCACCACTACTCGCTTGCCATGGGGCACGAAGAGGCGTGGGGGCTGGTTGGCCCTGGTGCTGGACATCAGGGCGGCCACGGCTGCCTGCAGTGCCGAGTAGTGGCTCTGGCACTGTCCCGCATAGAAGTGCAGGAGCTGCAGATCTCCAGCAGGCAGAACCAGCGGCTCCCCTGGGGACAGGACCTCCTAAGGGCGAGAGGAGTGGTCAGTGGGAACACTCTCATTAGTGTCACTTCTGGTCTCACTTCCTTTCTCCTTCCCTCCCTTCGTTCCTCAGTCCTTCCATTCTTCCTAGTGCGATCCCTTTAGCTCTTACCTCTGCCTCCAGAAAATTTAGATGCTCATAGCGAGTGGCAGAAAAGTGCTCAGAGTTGATGTCAGATAAGTCTGGATTCAAACAACCTCAAACAAATCTCTGAATTTCAATACTTGCTTATCTCTAAACTGTGTAATCTAGTATTGCACTGTCCAAATATAATGTGAACCACACATGTAATTTTAAACTTTATAGTAGCCCACATTAAGAAAAGTAAAAAGAAATTGTTTTGTTTTTAAACTCCAAATATAAAATGTTAATTTTGACATCTATTCAATATATAAGTTGAGATTTTTATTTTCATACTAAGTCTGCAAAATCTAGTGTGCATTTTATATTCCAGCACCTTTCAATTCATACTAGACACATTTTGAGTAATCAATAGCCATATGTGCCTAGAGCTACCATACTAGATAGTAACTGGCAGGTTAGCAGCTGCCTCCTAAGGCTGCAGTGAAGATGAATTGATACAATATTTAGAAAGGGCTCAGTGGTTAGTGTTGACCCATGCAATGTACTTAGTACAGGTTCTGGCACTTGGTAAATATCTGATAAATAGTAGTTATTGTGACTAAGACCATTTTAGACAGAGTCAAGGAGACCACCTCACTTTCCTGAGGACCAGAAAGATTAACTGGCCACTTCGGGGCCCCTAGCTCCTTAATGATGGAGCTGGGATTAGGAGCCAGGTCTCTTAGGAACCCAGGAATTCAGTTGCAAAGAACCTCAGAAGTCACTGGCCCAGTTCTGACCCACTGCCCAGAAACTTTCTGCTCCCAAGTGCTTGGTTTTCTGATTCCTCTCCAACACATTCTTTCCCCTCTTTCTGAATTCCTGATACCCTTTTCTAAGCTCTAGCTCCTCCCTGTTAAATTGTAATACCTGTCAACTCCAACTGCTCCGTTTCACTAAACTTTTACCCCTGTCCTAATCTAGTTCCCTTGATGATTTAGTTAAGAATACTCTTTCCTCAGCCCTGGCCAGATAGCTCAGTTGGTTGCAGTATTGTTCTGAAGCACAGAGGTTGCTGGTTCGATACCCAGTCAGGGGACATTCAGGAACAGATTGATGTTTCTCTTTCTCCCCCTCTCTCAAATCAATAAAATAAACATTAAAAACAAACAAACAGAATACTCCTTCTTCTAGTTCCTGCTCCTCCTCCCCCAGCCCCCCTTCTCTAGCCGCACCCCCACTGCAGTACCTGCTCCTCTGGTGGCCCCCTTTCCAGCAGTTCAGGATCCCTGGGGAAAACCTTGTCCAGGGGCGTAGATCCCTGAGCTTTATCCACACCCTGCAGGAAGGGGTCGGGGGCTCAGTGCAGGGCAGGGGCGACAGGCCAGGGTGGCCTTCCTGGCCCTTCCTACTTCCCCTTCCTTTTAGAGATCTCCCTTGCCATCAGAGGTGACAGGAGTGCAGGTCTGGAGAGGTCTGGTGGCAAGTCAGAGGGCTTAGGGACCCCAGCCCTGGTTTAGGGGAAGGAACGCAGCACTGGCACAAGTGGTATGGCCAAGTACTAGGGTCCCAGGCCAGAAGGTGCAGGGTCAGGGGAGGGGAAGGAGGGGAGGAAGGGAAGAAGGGTCTGCATTTGGGCCCCAGGCCTCTTTGCTCCTCCCCGTGATTCTCCAGAGAGTATTTTGGGTAGGGCTGGCTGGAGATGAGCTCACCTTTAGGTGGACATAGTCGTATTCCTCGGCAACTGGGATGCCCTCATACTCATTGTGGTATCCTGCTGCATCATCCTCCACCTCCTGGTCCTCTGAATCCCCCTCAACTTTAAGGCCCCCATAGCCAGGCAGGTGGGGTGGGGGTGGGGGCAGAGGCCTGTCCTGGATGCTGCCCTTTCTGCTTGGAGCAGGAGAGGGAGCCAGGGAAGGACTGGGGGCTTCAGGGACAGGCAGGGCAGGTAAAGGGCGGCGGGACAGGCTCTCAGCAGAGGGCAACCGGGGCCTATGTGAGGGAAGAGGGCTTCTGGCCAGAAGCAGGGCCAGGCTGTCCGGGTCATTGGAGGCTGAGGCTCGTGGGGGCTCAGGAGAAAAGGGTGTCTCTGGCCCTAGCAGGGGCACATCATAGATGCCCTCATCAGTGGCCCCACCTTCCCCATCTGCTAGCAGCTCCTCAGGTGCTTCGTAGAGATTGAGCAGGGCTGATGCCCGTTTCAGGTTGGAGGGGGCAGCATAAAGGGGGGGGCCTGGTTCTCGGCCCTCCTCCCACTCCAGATCTGGCTCCAGCTCTGATGGTGGCTTCGGGGCCAGAGGTACGTCATAGGGAGCTTCGTCCTCTCTAGGGGGTTGCAGGGTGACCCGAGCCAGAGGGCGGGAGAAGGAAGCAGGGGAGTCATAGGGGCCACTGGAGGGAACTCGAAGGGCAGTGGGGGGCACGTCGTAGACCTGGAGACGGAGCAGCTCGTTACCATCAGGTTCAGCACTGGGCTCCCTCCAGAGCTACCTGTTCCCTGCCCAACACATGCACGGACCTCTAGTCCTCACCTCCAAGGCATCTCCAGGCGCAGCCAGTTGGGTCTCACTCCCTCTGGGGACCTTGTAGATAGGATCAGGGGAGGGTAGACAGGGTCCACCTGGAGATCCTGAGGTCAAACAGGGCCGGGCTGGGGGTGGCACCACATACACCTGGGAGGTCAAGACACGTGGGTCAGAAGGAGGAAGTCCAGGGAATCAAATAATGTATGCCTTGGAGGAGTGTAGACTCTTTCCAACCCCCTCCCTGTCCCAAGGGCAAGTAGAACCCAGAAAGGGTTGGTGGATAGGCTTCCTATAGCAGAGTCCTAAGCAGAGCTATGGCCTGAGGGCTCCCCCTGCCTAGCCTCGCTGCAGGCCCCAGCAGAAGAAAAAGAGGCTCTTGTGGCTTGGGGTTGGAAGGGCTCCAGCTCTCACCTCCTGATCCTCATTGCTGTGCTCTGGGGCTGGATATGGAGAGCCAGGCTCGGCTGGGGGCACCTGGGAGAGGCTGGGCTTGGGTGCTGGGCCATCAGGAAGGAGTTTCACTCTGTTGGCGGGCACAATGCCCTGCTGGCCATGCAGGGAGCAGAGGCACCAGCCGTCCAGCCCACCAGCACCCTCCCTCTGCAGTACCCGTAGAACATCCCCTCGGCGGAAGGACAGCTCCTGGGGGGACTCAGCCGTGTTGTCGTAGAGTGCCCGGGCCAGCTGGGCCTGGTGGGTGAGGTGGGAGTGGGAAGAGGGGTCTTCACATACATATTACACATATTAGGTCACAGCAGCTCCAGAGGTACGTCAAAACACTTTAGAACTCCTCTTTTCCCAAGATAAAAATTTACCTCCTGTCTCAGCCCTTTCTGACCAGGCCCTGCTATGTCTCCCTCTTCCTTTCTATTCCTTGAACTAGACAAGCTCTTTCCCAACTCAGGGCCTTTGCACTTGCTGTTTCCATTACCCAGAAGGCTCTTCCCCTGACTAGCCCTTTTCTATCCTTCAGTTCTGCTTCAATGTCACCTTCTCAAAGAGAGTTTTCTTCACTCTTTTTGTACCTCATTCTGCGTCTGTCTCTATCCATTGTTTCCTTCATAATACTTTATACTATTCACCTATTTACTTTTTATTTATTTATTATTTTTTTAAATTTTTTTACAGAGACAGAGAGTGAGTCAGAGAGAGGGATAGACAGACAGGAACAGAGAGAGATGAGAAGCATCAATCATTAGTTTTTCATTGCGCGTTGCAACACCTTAGTTGTTCATTGATTGCTTTCTTATATGTGCCTTGACCGCGGGCCTTCAGCAGACCGAGTAACCCCTTGCTGGAGCCAGCGATCTTGGGTTCAAGCTGGTGGGCTTTTTTTTTTTTTATGGAGTCAGAGAGAGAGTCAAAGAGAGGGATAGACAGGAACAGACAGACAGGAACGGAGAGATGAGAAGCATCAATCATTAGTTTTTTGTTGCGCATTGCAACACCTTAGTTGTTCATTGATTGCTTTCTCATATGTGCCTTGACTGCGGGCCTTCAAGCAGACTGAGTAACCCCTTGCTTGAGGCAGCGACCCTGGGTCCAAGCTGGTGAGCTCTTTGCTCAAACCAGATGAGCCCATGCTCAAGCTGGAGACCTCGGGGTATCGAACCTAGGTCCTCGGCATCCCAGTTCAATGCTCTAACTACTGCGCCACCGCCTGGTCAGGCGCTGGTGGTTTTTTTTCTCAAACCAGATGAGCCTGCGCTGAAGCTGGCGACCTCGGGGTCTTGAACCCGAGTCCTCTGCATCCCAGTCCGATGCTCTATCCACTGAGCCACCTCTTGGTCAGGCTACTTTTTTATTTTTGATTTCTTCCCTTACAGTATAAGCCCTGTGAGAACAAGGACTGCTATATTCTTAGCTTCTGTGATCAGGCCTGACCTGGAATCAGTCCTCAATAAACATGCTAAACGATTTTTTTCCAAAGCCTCGTGTATACAAAGAAGTCCTGCTCAGGTCTCCTACAGAATCCCATTTACCTTCCTTGTTTTGCAGTCAGCATCCCCCACAAGCAAAAGGTTAAATAAAGCAGCTGCAGAGACCCCCTCATTCTGAGAGGGACAAGGAGAGGCCCAGCCCAGATAGTACTTGGGCATAATAAGGAAGAACATAGAAAAAACCCTAGTATTTGTTATCAGTCTGAGCAAATAAGGTTCTCAGAAGAGGCTGAGGTTACCATGAAGAAAAGTGTATAGACTCGTGTGTGTGTATGTGTGCATAGGGGGAGCTGGTGGACCAACCAAGAGCAAACATTTATCAGCCTGTTTGCAGTTCTGTCTGGTAGGGGCATCTAAGCATTTTCCTCAGAGAGCCACATGTTGAGGTAGTAAGCCACAGATTCCAAGTACAAATTATGTATCCACACACCGTGCCAGTCTTTGCATTAATGATCTCTTCTCATTTGATCCTCACAGCAACCCTGGAGGCAGGAGCCATCATTATACTCATTTGGAAAGGAGACTGGTTCAGAGAGGTTAGTACTTTCCAATGACATAGCATGTGCAGCTGGTGGAGCAGGATTTGAACCCCAGGCTGTTTGATTCCAGAGCCTATACTCTCAATCACTCTTCTACTGCCTCTCCACAATCACAAACATTAAGGACCTAAATTTTTTTTTCTTGTATTAGTAACTGTGGTTAAGTCAAGAAGGTCCATGACTCAAACATGACTCAAGCACAGTTTTCCTTTGCTAGTCACCCTTCACATGGCTCTGGTTCCACAATGTTCTTTGGTAGACTCAAGCTCCAATCACTCACAGTATTGAAATATACGTATTCTACTTCAGTTATGTTTGCTAAGTGACTGCGTCTGCTGGTACAGCTATGTCTTTACGCAGTGAGGCAGAGAGCAGGTAGTTGGGCATTCCTGAGTGGGTAATCTATATATATGGGCTAATTCAGTAAGGTCTCAAGCTAAAGATTTCTGGCAGGCTGTATTTGGCCTTCAGGCCCTGGGGAGAGAATACCCTGTTCAGCCACCAAGAGTGCATGTTTCTCTTGGCTGGTGTTTCCCTCAGGTGGAGAGTCCTTATTGGCGGGTATTTTCAACAACAAACTAACTTCTCCTCTAGCCTGATTCTAAAACCATCAAACCATTTTATTTATTTATTTTGGCAAGACAGGAAGGGAGAGAGATGAGAAGCATCAACTGTAGTTGCGGCACTTTTTAAAGTTGCTCATTGATTGCACCGTTTTCTGATTATACTGGCTTCTGAAGGATACTGTCCTACAGAAAGAAAACATGCTAACCAGATGACACAAATTCCTGATTAGCATGGCACTTTTCTTTCTAATTGTAAATCATAAATTGGTGGTTTCGATCTAGCCAGGGGTTGAAGAGTCTGGAGGCAGACAGAAGTGGGCTTGAGTCCTGGATCTATCCCTTTCTAACTGGATGATTTCGGGCAGGTTGTTAAACCTTTCAGAGCCTGTTTCCTCTGTAAAATTCCATATCCATATCCAAATAATCAGTTTTTGGATAATAGTACTATCCTCACAAGGCTATTATGAAGACTGGATGAGATAATACAACAAGCAACCAGGACAAACCAAGACAAAGCTTAGGGCTAGTAAATGCTCAATAAATGTTAGCTGTTATTACACTCCTGTGGATTTGATTAGCGTAAATGCCCTCACCTCCCACCTCTGGGTAAGAAGAAAAACCTACCTCCTGGGACTACATAGCTGACCAGCTGGCTCCTGAGCCAGCATCTGTATGTCAGGGCACACCTACTATTTTCAGGATCTCCCACTCTCCCAGCTGAAAACCATGATGGTTTTTCTCACCATCATACAGATGGAGGAACTAAAAGGAGTTTGGTTTGAGAAGGAATGAAAACTGAACTCTTCCTAAAGGGACATGGGAGGATGTCAGGAGCCATGTTTCTCTTTCCAGTCTCCTTCCCAGAGTATGCATTCAGAGTGGGCCAGAAAGCAGGTGGCAGCCTTGCTTTCACTGAGAAGCTTAGGGCCTAGGGAAGACTGGAAAAGGGACAGAGTTGTTTAGATTTCAGACAAGGCGAGCAAGACAGAAAGCAGAGGTGGGGCTGTGGTGAGCTCCTCCCAGTGTTGGGGTTTGAATTCTGTCCAATGGGGCCAAACCTCTGGGCCTGGCAATTGCAGAAACCCAGGCCAGAGTTGCTAATAGACTGATTGATGAGGGGTGTGTTCACTCCTGCTCTGCCCCCTCCCACTGTCCCATCATGCCAGCTGTCTCCTCCCTTTGTCCCCAGAAAGTGGCCAGAGGCTGGCTGACATCACCTACCCCCTCTTCCTATTTTCTTTCTCCCAGCCTGATTTCCCTCATTGCTCCATTTCCTCCCTTTCTGTCATTGCTCTAGGGTCTTCTTGGGCCCTCCAGTCTCTTCTTCCATTTTCCTGCAGCCTCCTCCATTCTTTCAGCCCCTCCCAACCTTTTACTTGCTTCCCAATCACATGCCCCTGCTAGCCACCAGTGGCCCTCCGTTTCCACCAATAAGTGAGCAAATAGGACGCTGGCTACACTTGCCCCCTCCTCTCAATCCAGGACAGCCTCTAGAAAGAAAAAGAGAAGAATGGGGAGGAGGAGGGGAAAAGGGGGAACCCGGACCTAGAAGGAGCTAGGGATGAGGAGTGAGAAAAGAAAACAAAAGTGAGAGGAGAGGGACACAGCCTCTTCCAAGAAGAAAGGGACCAAGGAGAGAGACAAAAAGAAGGCAGAAATAAAAGTGACAGGAGTGCAGGGCAGCTGTGGGGGTCTCTGCCCAGCAGCCTCCTCTCCCCGGTGGACTCACCGACGTGGCTATGGCCATGGCCTTGGCCTCCCGCGGGGCCTGCTCCAGGCCAGGCTCGGTCTCGCTGACTTCAGCAGCGGCTGCCCCGCACCATGGAGGCGGCCCCCGGCTTTGGCGCCTGAGTCGTGGCCTCCGCAGAGGTTGGAGGAGGAGAAAGAAAACCCACAAAACTCCCCAAATGGGAGGCAGCTTGGCCGGGCAGGAGGAGGAGCAGCGGGGCGGGCTGGGGCGTCGCTGCGGGACCTCATCCAAAGGCGCGCTCTCTCTACTGTCCCCGCGGCCTCCCGGGGGCCGCCGGGTTGGCCAGGCCCCCGGAGCTGCCTGCCCTAGGCCGTGGAGGCACCCCAGGTCCGCACGGTCCGGATCCCTTCCAGGGCAGGGGCAGGCGAGGAGGAGGGAGCTAAGGCGCTCGACGCCTCTCCCGGCGCTCAGGACGGCCCCGAGGGCTGGGAGAAGCTGCCGGGGCGGTTGGGCTGGACAAGCGAGTTTAGGAACCAACCCAACCCCACCTGGGGTCAGAGAGCAGGGCTCCCAGAACTGTGGTTGGGGTGGCAGGGGCAATACGGCGGCCTCGCTGCAGGCGGAGAGGGTAAAGCTACAACTGAGCCATATGACCCTCTTAAATTCGCCTAACTTGGCGAAAGGAGGCCAGGCTGACTGTAAAGGCCTGGGAGTGCGTGGCCGTGGGGTTGCGTTGCCTGAGTGGCTGCTTTCGGCCACGCCACTCTCACCCCCAGCGGCGAGGCGGTTGGCATTCACGTACAATCGCTCTCAGCACATCCGCGGTCGGGGGGTGCGGCGATGGCACGCGGCGAGGCTCGAATGGTGGGAAGGCCTTTTCAAAGCCAGAGAGGCTCACCGGGGCCCACGCGCCCTCCTCTGCCTCTTAGCGGCAGCGCGCAGGGCCACCCGCGCCGGCTCCCACCCTCGACTGCCTGCCCTCGGCGCCCGCCCGCCGCCCGGGTCATGCGCGCCAGGGACAGGGCCTCTTGGCGCCCCTAGAGCTTGGGGCAGCTTCCAGATGTCTTTGGGAAGGGGAAAAAAAAAAAAGGCCACAAAGCTAAAGGAGCAAAGAGAAGGTGAAGGAGGGGCAGGGGCCAGGGGCCTGTGGACTCGCCTGGAGGTGGGGCGGACACTAAGAGGGTTGGGAAGGCTCCGGAGGTCGCGCGTGGCCTTTAGGCTCACCCCTAGCTCGCGGCTCCCCTTCCCTCCCCTTCCCGGGCTCCAGGCTCCCTCTCAGTGCAGTTCCTTTCTCCTCCCCTCGGGCCCTCTCCGCTGCGGCGCGGGGCTTGGTCTTGGGGATTAAGAGAAAGGAGGGAGGGGATAAGGGAGGGAAGGGAAGGGGCGGAGGAGAAAGGAGGACGATCCCTCCAAAGCCGGGTATTAAGTTTCAGCTCTGGACCCTCGGGCCAAACTGCACGCCCACTCCCGACTCAACTCCCCTGCGCTTTCTTTCTCCAGATGTCACGGCAGCCCTCCGGGTGGTCTGGTCGGCTCCCTTCTGGGGGTTTGCCTCTCCCTGCCACGCCCCCGCTCTCCCCTGCCAACCCTGCGCCTCTCCCTGTTTCCCTTTCATTAGCCCCACGTCTGTCCTTGCCGTGGGAGGGAGAGCACTCCTCCCGCCTTTTGGGGGTTCTTAGTGGAACCTCTCTTCTCCCTTGGCGCTACCTTTGCAGGGGTGACAGGGTTAGCTACCTTTCTTGCGGGGGACAATCCGGGGGTCTGATGCTGGACATGGATTCAGGCTCTGGCGACAGAATACGAAGCCTGGGCGTCTGGTCCTAGAATTGCAGGCGGGGTGTTAAGCTGCCTCTCATACTCCTTTGCCAGTCAAGGTCTGTCCCCAGCCCTTTCCCTGGTATACTTCTGCGGCAAAAAGGAGTGGAGACCACGACAGAAAAGGATGAACTCTTTTCAGAGGAGCTGGGATCTGGCCTTCCAGAGTTTCAGCTGAGAGGACAGGGCTCTTGGCTCTCCAGTGTCATGTTACTCCTTGGTGTGTGTAGTGTCTCTAGTTATCCTCCATCCCCACCTCTCATTCTTCCTTTTAGGGTACAACACACATCAAACCTTTCCTCCATTTTTGAGGTTCCTAGTATTTAAAAAGTGAGATGCCAAACAGGACAAACTGTAGTCTTTAAAAAATTTTTTTTTTTAGTGAGAGACAGGAAGGAAGAGAGATAAGAAGCTTCAATTCTTCATTGAGGCACCTTAGTTATTCATTGATTGCTTTCTCATATGTGCCTTGACCTGAGGGCTCCAGCAGAGCCAGAGACTCTTTGCTCAAGCCAGCGACCATGGGGTCATTTCTATGATCTCACGCTAAAGCTGGGAATTCCGCGCTCAAGCTGGTGAGCCAGCGCTCAAGCTGGTGACCTCTGGGTTTTGAACTTCGGTCCTCAGCACCCCAGGTCAATGCTCTACCCACTGCCTGGTCAGGTTGTAGTCTATTTTCAATATTTACATTTAACAAATTAATACTTTAAACTATTGATGTAAGAAATGTCCAAACCTATAGAAAATTTTTATAAGCATTTATTTGACCCAAACTGAGGACAATGTTGGGAAGCAAGATCTCAAGTGCTCCAGGGAATGACAGTTTTATAGTTTCTTTCATACATTTGGAATTAATGCAGGAATTTAAGAAAGATTACAGGAAGGTGGGAGAAAGCAAGGTACAGGATAGTTACTGCATTTTCCTAAGTATAAGATGCACTTTTTCTGAAAAATTTGGGGTCTAAAAACTGGGTGCATCTTATACAGTGTTGTAGATTTTTTTACTTACATTTCCCACTTTTTCATGCTTGTTTTTGTGCTCCTTGTTGAAGACAGTGATTTGTCATCAGACACAGATGAGGACAAGCTAATGGATAGGTGTTTTTTTCAGTGATGAGGAGTTGTATGAATTTTATGATGAATAAAACGAGTCCAATAACTTAATGTAATACTTTTTTTTTTTTCAAATTTCAGGCCCCCAGCCTGACCAGGCGCAGTGGATAGAGCATTGGACTGGGATGTGGAGGACCCAGGTTCGAGACCCCAAGGTTGCCAGCTTGAGCACGGGCTCATTTGGTTTGAGCAAGGCTCACCAGTGCGAGCCCAAGGTCGCTGGCTCGAGCAAGGGGTCACTCAGTCTGCTGTAGCCCCTCAGTCAAGGCATATATGAGAAATCAGTCAATGAACAACTAAGGAACTGCAATGAAGAATTGATGTTGCCTGACCTGTGGTGGCGCAGTGGATAAAACATCGACCTGGAATGCTGAGGTCGCCTGGTCAAGGCACATACATACAGGAAGCAACTATGAGTTGATGCTTCCTACCCCTCTAACCCACTTCTCCCTCTCTTCCTCCCTCCCTTTCTCTCCTCTAAAAATGAATAAATTAAAATCTTTTTTTAAAAAAAGAATTGATGTTTCTCATCTCTCTCCCTTCCTATCTGTCCCCCTCTCTGTCTCTGCCACAAAAAAAATTTTTGGCCCCCAAATTAAGGTGTGTCTTATCATTAGAGTGTCTTATACATGGGAGCATCTTATACATGGGGAAATACTGTAACTAGATTATGTGCTCCTGTGAGGGTGATTACATCTTCAAAGAGTCTGGATAAAAGTGCCTGCTCTTGGGAAACCCACATCACCAAGATTGATGTGGCTAATCCAGTCAATACTTCCCCACTGACCTTGGAATAAAATCCGAATGCTCCACCACAGTACCTATGTGATCTGGTCCATGCTCACCTTTTCCACCTCATCACATCCTACTCTCCCCTAATCCTTTGTTTTCCAGCCACAGTCTTTTCTGTTTCTCAAATATATTCAGTTGTTACTCATCTCTAAGACTCTGCATGTCCTGTTCCATCTGCCTGGACCACTCATCCTCAGAAAAGTTTCCCCTGGTTTTCTGAGTTAAAGTAACCAGCTCCCTGCCCCCATAATTTCTTACCTCAAAACAGTATTTCATTATCTCTCCCTCTCTCTTCCTTCCTCTCTTTCTCTCGTCAATAAATAAAAATAAAATAAAATTAAATAGCGCCTGGTGTGAAGTAAGTGCTCAATAAACATTTGGTGACCCTGGCTGGATAGCTCGATTGGTTAGAGCATCACCCTGAATCTCAGAGGTTACTGATTTGATCTCCATTCAGGGCACATACAGGAAAAGATAGATGTTCCTGTCTCTTTCCTGCTCTCTTCCTTCCCCTCTCTAAAATAAATAAAATAAACATTAAGGAAATAAATATTTGGTGAATGGCTAAATGAACAGGGGCAGCCATGACTGTGTAGAACGAAGCTGAGTAAGATACCAGCTCCCCGCTGGACAGGGAGCTGTGGGGCTTCTTGTCCTATGCATTCCAATTCTCTGTGTGTCTCCCAGGTCAGATAGGTTTTTCTTTGAAGGCAGGCTCCTGAGCTTAGGCATCCTTGTAACTAAAGGTGACACTGCAGATAATTAGCAACCAGTACTGTTATTACCTACTAATCAGTACATGCTAACTGTTCTGGAAGCTCTATCTGAGCGGGCCTTTAGTTGCAGGACCACAGGGAAGTTGTGATAGGTAGGGGTGCCCTGGGGCTGAGCATATCATCTATTTAACAGTAGGAACAGAGGTAGTTCAGCATTGTAACCACCAGTGCCTCCACCTCACATCAAGTCAGTGCAGATGGGCTTCTATAAACTCTTCTGAGTCCTATAGTTTCAGCACAGTTTCAGGAGCTGAGTGAGGTCTAGAGCAAATATGGCACTTTTGTGGCCATTCAGGTTAAAATTCCCCCTACCCCTGACACAGACATACTTTTTCAAATAAGGAGAAAGGACTAGAGAGGGTCCAAGGTCAAGAGCTGAGCAGAGGAAGGGTCAGGACTTTAAGGCAGCAGGTGAGGGTTTTTTTTAATTTAATTTAATTTTATTTATTCATTTTTAGAGAGGAGAGAGACAGAGAGGGAGAGAGAGGAGAGAGAGACAGAGAGAGAAGGGGGGAAGGAGCTGGAAGCATCAACTCCCATATGTGCCTTGACCAGGCAAGCCCAGGGTTTCAAACCAGCGACCTCAGTATTTCCAGGTTGACGCTTTATCCACTGCGCCATCACAGGTCGCAGGTGAGGGTTTTGTCTTTCTGAGAAAGGGCAGGACTGCCATATTCTTTCTGCACACCCTTGGAGCCTTTCTTGGCCGAAGGTGGGGGTGTATTCCATCACATCGTCCCTGCCCTTTCCTGCTAGGTCCTGGCTGATGTCTCTTCCCAGGGGTATAGGGTGGGACTCCCAGCAGGTCCCCCTGACTGCCAGGCCAGGCCAGGCAGGTGAGAAGTCACTGGGAGGCACCCTTGATGTAAGGTGCTGGGAACCTTTCCTTGCTCCCACCTCCAGCATTCTCCCCATTGCCACACCCATCTTCCCACACCCCCCAAGGGTTCCCTGGAAGCTGAAGTGACTCAGGGATTCCAAAACTAGTCACCCCAGAAGGAAAACCATCTGGAAAATGTTTCTCATGGCAGGGAGTTACCCTAGGGAGTCCCACAGACTCAGAGATGCTACCGAGATAAGGGCTGAGGCTGAGCAAATGGGTGGAGTGGTGGGTGTGGCTCAGAGCGCACGTGCAGTGTCAGGCCTGACCATCCCTGGGAGAGGCTGTGGGCATGGAGAGCCCTCCCTCTGCCTTTCAAGGATTTCCTCAGAGGAGGTCCTGCTACAGAGGCAGGGGGTACCCCAAAGGCCTTTCCAGAAGGTCAATGTTCTGGGCAGCCAATCTGTTTTCTGCAGCATCAAGAAGTGATCAGTAGCTAGGATAATTTCCAAGTCTTTTGAGAACCTCATCCTGGACTGAGGCGGGGATAGAGTCAGGTGGGGTGGGCAAGATCAAGAGCTCTAGGACAATGTCATGCCCTGAGGCTCTGATTGGTTTTGGGGAGACCCACAGGGAGTCAGGTCTTCTGGAAGGACACTGTCCTCTCAGAGCCTTTTCTGGAGTTGGAGGTTGCTCAGGAACACTGAGAGCCACCCTGGGAGCCTCGTGCCAGACCAGAGGCTGGGAAACTGCAGTGGGGAACAGTGGGTCCCAGCCAGCAGGGCTGAATGCCTGAGTGGGTAGAAATGCCCTGTGGCCTCAGGTAGGCTCAGGGAAGACCCGTCCTAGCCCAAGCCCAGATGAGTAGGAAAGCATTTACTTTGAGGATTTCCCTTCCCTTTGCAGCCATCAGGAGCTCAAGTTTGGAGTTGGTCAGGGAAAACCAGCTCTGTCCTTTCCTGTGTGACCTTGAAGAGATCACTAAACTTCTTTGGATCTCAGTTTCCTCATCTTAACATGAGATAATAGGGTAATAGTTTCCACCTCATGGTTTTTTGTTTGTTTGTTTTGTTTTGTTTTTTTGTGGCAAAGACAGAGAGAGTCAGAGATAGGGACAGATAGGGACAGACAGACAGGAAGGGAGAGAGATGAGAAACATCAATTCTTTGTTGCGGTTCCTTAGTTGTTCATTGATTGATTTCTCATATGTGCCTTGACTGGGGGGGCTACAGCAGACCAAGTGACGCCTTGCTCGAGCCAGCAACCTTGGGCTCAAGCTGGTGACCTTGGGGTCTCGAACCTGGGTCCTCCACGTCTCAGTCCAACGCTCTATCCACTGCACCACCCCCGGTCAGGCTCCAGCTCATGGTTTTATTGGAAGGTAAAATGAACTGATGCACGTACAGGCCTTGGCGCCATCCAGGCACTGACAGGGGGCAGGCCAGCAGAGTGTGGCAGTGAGTGCATCTGGGAGCACAGGGATGCAGAGGGAGTCAGTGGGAGCAGGCTGGTGGACTCCTGACTCAGTGCTCTCCTAAGTGCCACTGGTTTCCTGTAGCCCTGCCCCACCCCAGTTCCAGGGCCCTCACCAGAGCAGCTGTCCCCAATCCTCCAGAATGCTCTCTGATCTAATTACTACTATGCTTTGGGGCTGCTTTGCCCCAAAGCAGCGATTTTCAAGGGTGTGCCACACACTAAAAATTTTTTTCTTTTAGTAAGAGAGAGACAGAGAGAAAGATAGACAGACAGGAAGGGAGAGAGATGAGAAACATCAACTCATAGTTGTGGCACTTCAGTTGTTCATTGATTGCTTGTTCATATGTTCATTGACTGGAAGGAGATGCTCCAGCAAAGCCAATGACCCCTTGCTCAAGCCAGCGACCTTGGGCTTTAAGCCAGTGATCTTTGGGCTCAAGCCAAAGACCATGGGATCATGCCTGTGATGCCACGCTCAAGCTAGTGAGCCTGCACAGATGCCAGTGACTTTGGGGTTTTGAACCTGGGTCCTCAGCATTCCAGGTTGATTATCCACTACGCCACCAGCAGTCAGATCACAAAATTTTTTTAAAACATGCAATATCTAATGATTTAGTTGGGAGCCCTGACATTTTCCCCTTAGATTGTCAAATAAAAAAATGACAACAGCAAACACTACAATAGCTATCCAGTGTGTATGAATCAAAATTATATCTATTTTTTGTCAGATGGGCAAAAAATATAATATGATTTTTGATGTGGTGAAAAATTTTAGTAATTAGTTTATATGTGCTATGAGATGAAAAAGTTGAAAATCGCTTCCCTAAAGCATGTGAAGGATTCCTCCTAACTAGACAGTTAAGGTTATTTCTGGTTCTTTTTGCTTATTGCCTGTGTCCTTGGTTACTAGAGGAGTACTTTCTAAGGGAAAGCACATGCAAATCAGGAAACATTATTCTGGATACAATGTCAATATATGGTGTGTGTGGGGGTGGGGGTGCTGTGGGTGTGGGGTTTGAGTGGGTTCAATGGGCAAGGATGAAGAGAAAGACCCAGAAGGAAGTAGGCTCTGGCCTTCTCCCAGCACAGTGCCTCTCAGGCCAGGTGGTCTGGCTGAACTGGGTCTTTGGGGTCAGGCCCAGCCTGAATGTTGTGCAGCACACAATTACCATTCCCTGTCCCTGCATCCGCGGACAGTGACCAATGCGGCTGGGGGCTCTGAGGCGGGGTGGGCTCATCTCATGTCCTGAGAGCAGTAGCTACCTCTACTATGACCTTGTCCCCAAGGCCCTGTGAGTGGGTGTGGGGGCAGGCTGGTCCCTGGAACTGGGACCTCCTGTTGAGTCTTAGGTGTGGTAGTTACTAGCCCTTCCTCTTCTCCACTTTACCTTCTCATCCTTCTCATTTGTGCAATGGGACAGTCACCCACAGCTTCTTCCATCAGACCCTGTACACCCAGCCAACAAACTTATGGGATGGAGGCCTTTCTGTCAGTCCTATGGGTTTAGGGACAGGGCTGGAATGGGGTTTGGGTGACCACTGGAGAGGGCAAGTTAGGGAGTGGGTCACAGACAATGGGGAGAAGTCATAGATGATGGGGGTCATAGAAGTTAGGGTCGTTGAAGATGAGGAAGGGGTCAGAGAACAGAAGGGTTGATGGTTGCAGGAGATAGAGTGGAAATGTTCACCAAGGTGGGTGATCAGGAGGACTTCTGAGAAGAAAGGGAATGGTGGAGACAAGACCTTGAATGGGAGCGGCAGAGACCATGGAAATGAGGTCTCTTTATTTATTTATTTAATTTATTATTTATTCATTTTAAAGAGGTGAGAGAATGAGAGAAAGAGACAGAGAGAGAGAGAGAGAGAGAGAGAGAGAAGGGAGGAGAAGCAGGAATCATCAACTCCCATATGTGCCTTGACCAGGCAAACCCAAGGTTTTGAACCGGCGACCTCAGCATTCCAGGTCGGCTCTATCCACTGTGCCACCACAGGTCAGGCAGAAATGAGGCCTCTTTAAAAGAGGCCGGATAATGTTCCTTAATTTTGTCTACAAAGCTAACCAGGGAAATTCCCATGATGTCAGTTTTCTTCATTTTATAAAATTAATTCTTAAAAATTTTTATTGATTTTAGAGAGAGGAAGGGGGGAGAGAGAGAGAAAGACATCAATTTTTTGTTCCACTTATTTATGCATTCATTGGTTGATTCTTTTTTTTCCCCAGGTGATTTTAGAATATGTTTATTAAAGCTGGGGAAGGTGAGGTTTGACCTGTGGTGGTGCAGTGGGTAAAGCATTCGACCTGGAATGCTGAGGTCGCTGGTTCAAAACTCTGGGCTTGCCCAGACAAGGCACATACGGGAAGCAACTACTAGGAGTTGATGCTTCCCGCTCTCCCACCTCCCTTTTTCTCTCTCTCCTCTTTCTAAAAAAAAAAAAAAAAAAAAAGCTGGGGAAGGTGAAAGAAACTAGGAAGGGTAGGAAGGGCTTAGGAGAGAAGAGAGAAAAAACAACAGGAGAGAGCCTAGGAGGGGCTGCTCTGGCTCACTGAGAAGGCAGAGAAAGAGGACTTGGAGACAGGTTCAGGGGGTTAGCCCAGGATGAGCTGCCTCCACTGTTCCTGATGCATACCTGTGGGAGCAGGGGGTGGAGGGGGGAGGTGCTGGCTTGCTCCCAGGAGGGAGCATGCACTTGGTTGAGTCTTGTATGTGTCCTAACAGGAGATGGAACCAGCAACCTTGGCGAACTGGGGATGATGCTCTAAGCAACTGAGCTAACTGTCATAAATGCCAATTTTCAAAGTCTTAGAATAGCAGACTACTATTGCTTTGACCCCATGCAAAGACTAAAGTTTACCCAATAGGTTTCCAGGCTTGCAACAATGTTCATCACAGCTTCCATGAGTAGAACATTCTAAGCAGCTTTGGAAACACTGTCAGGTTTTCTTTGTTGTTTTTTTTTTTTTGTTGTTTTTTTTTTAATCTCAGGTCACTCCCTCCAAAAGGTAGTGGAAATAAATTTGAATAAACAAAACAGGTTTGCTGAAAATAAAACCAGGACTCCTAACTGCTCCAGTCAGCCTGTTTCCACAGGGCCTTCCCTGTCAGTCTGTCAGCACTGTGCTAGGCGAGCAGTATCTGGCCTCCAGCAATGTACCAGGTGAGTGCGCAGAGGCCCAGGGCTCGGGAACAGTTGCAAGTGGGAAAGTGGCAGGGACATTGCTGGGGGTGGAAGGAAGCTGGGCTCCAAGGTTTGGGTCGGGAGGCTAGGTAGAGCTGGAAACTAGGATCTCAGGGAACAACTGGGAGAGGGGCACCCACACTGTGGGAGTAATTCTCTCACTGGCCTTTTTCTACAGGTGGTTGTCTTCTTAGCAATAGTCATGGGAACCCATACCCTCAGCTTGCGGCTTCGGAAGGACTGCACCCACTGGCCCAGCTGCTTCCTCAGCAATGGACAGTACTCCACTGAAGACTTGCTGAAGTTGAACACTGTGCTCATGCCACCCCCAGAGACTGCAAGCCTCACCCACCACCCAATATCCTGCAGGGCCAGCGAAGATGGACCCCTCAACAGCAGGTCCATCTCCCCCTGGAGATATGAGTGAGTCTATTGTCCCCTCCTGAAGGCTTGCATGTGTGCTGGGCAGGGTGTGTGTGAGGGGACCAGGGAGTTCTACTTAGTTCCATCTTCCCTGCCCCTTTTTACCTCATAGAGGCCTGAAAGGTTTGGGTGTTAGACAAGGCCTAGTCTGGGTCCTGGCTCTGACTTTTACTGGGTGACCCTGTCCAATTACTGAAGGTTTTAAAGTTCAGGTTATTTTTCATCTGTAAGATGAGATAATACCTTATAGGCTGATGTGCAGATCATATGAAATAATGTATATAAAATCTATATTTAATATATAAAATGTTAGTTTTCTCCTTTTCTCCTCTTCCTTCATTCCTATAGGGGCCATGCTTTTCTAACTAGAATATCTGGGAATCATGGTATGATACAGGCACAAAGCATCCTAATACCAAGTGCTCCACCCTGGGATGTGAGTGGGTTATAAATATACTAGGATAATGAAACCCTCAGCTCGGGGGGCAGCTGGGTGGTTGGAGCACCAGGCTATTTACTTTGGACCATGAACAGTCTTATGTGCCACACAAATATTATAATTCTCTATTTGTCCCATAATGTGAGAAGTATTAGGAAGCACCAAACTAGGGATAATGAGACAAAATACTAAAAATTAGGCCTTAGGGATCCCAAACATATTTCTCCTTCTGTCTTGTCCTCTCAGGATGTCTGTGTTCCCACTACTCATAAGTCTAGTCTGGCTTAACCTTGGCTTTGGGGTGGAAGGAGAAGTTCAGTGGGTAGAGAGAGAGGGTTGGCTTTTTTTTTTTTTCAGAGACAGAGAGAGAGAGTTACAGAGAGAGATAGGTAGGGACAGACAGACAGGAACAGAGAGAGATGAGAAGCATCAATTATCAGTTTTTCGTTGTGACATCTTAGTTGTTCATTGATTGCTTTCTCATATTTACCTTCGAGTAACCCCTTGCTTGAGCCAGCGACCTTGGGTCCAAGCTGGTGAGCTTTTGCTCAAACCAGATGAGCCTGTGCTCAAGCTGGTGACCTCAGGGTCTTAAACCTGGATCCTCGGCATCCCAGTCTGACGCTCCATCCACTGCGCCACCTCCTGGTCAGGCAGGTTGGCTTTGATTGAGACTAGAGCTAGGGTTCAGACTCCCAGTCACCATGATTTGAAATGGTCTCAGAAGGCTGGCTAGGTCCTGGGCTAAATGTGAAGGAAAGAAGCCCCTTTGGGAAAGTTGTGGGTCAGATGGCTAACTTGGCTTGGGTCCAGACCCTTCGTGGGGAGGCTGTGAGCCCCTAAAAACCACTCAGGTTGTCTTTCCCAAAGTGGGTTCTTTGCAAACACTCATTCCACAAGCTGTTCCTCAGAGAAAAGTGATGATGTCAGGCAAGTGTGAGTAAAGCCACTCCAGCCCTGATGCCTTGAGACACACAATGTGTTCAGCAAGTGTGCAAGAAGTCCGCAGAAAACACCCATGAAACTTATTTGACCACAGACCCCTTCTCTTGCAAGGTACTTAATAAGGAACCCACTTTGGAAAACACTGTGCTAGCTGAGCCCTAGCTTCTGAGGGCGTGTCTGCGTGGAACATACCCTTACAACCTAGCAGCTATTTCTTGCTAGGCTTTGGAGTCCCAGACCTATGGAATACCTACTTTTCACCTTTTTTTTTTTTTTTTTTTACCATAAGATCCTTTCAGAATAAGTAAAGTCTCACCATGGACTCTAGCATCTTCTTATAAAAATATATGCACAGTGTTAGAGGAAGTCCGGGAAATGATTGACAGTGACACCCTCTGGGGAGTGAAACTGGTGGGGAGATAGACTATATTAGTCTTCATTTTATATATTTCTTTACCGTAAGAGAGTTTTTATTTTATAATTAAAAACACTCTAAAACATAAAAACAATTACAAAGAGAAAGCTGACGCAGAGCCCGGTGTGATGTCAGAGCGGAGCTGGTCTGATGGAGGCTCAGCAGGAGCCTGCTCACCTGCCCCTGTCCCCCTAAGCATTCCAGGACCTGTTGGAAAGCCACTCTTCCATCCCGACCCTCACTGTTGGGAAAAATAGAGGAGGGGGTGATTTGTTCAAAGTTACCTAGCAGGTGGGGGCCTGAGCTAGGGCAGGAAGCCAGGCCTCCCAACCACACCATTTCCTTCCTTTGCCTTGCGCACCCACCCTGGCCCTCCCTGCTTCCGCCCAGCCAGCTTCCCTCCAGGGCCTGACTGATGAGTGCCACCCCCACAGGTTGGACAGGGACTTGAATCGGCTCCCACAGGACCTGTACCACGCCCGTTGCCTGTGTCCACACTGTGTCAGTCTACATACAGGCTCCCACATGGATCCCCGGGGCAACTCGGAGCTTCTCTACCACAACCAGACTGTCTTTTACCGCCGGCCGTGCCCTGGAGATGAGGGCACCCATGACGGCTACTGCCTGGAACGTAGGCTCTACCGTGTCTCCTTGGCTTGTGTGTGTGTACGGCCCCGTGTGATGGCCTAGTCATGCTGCCCATGGCTGGTCCCCGGTCGGTACACTGGAGCTGGGTATACAACCGTCAACTACAACGAGCCAGAATGCCTGAGTGCTCAGCGCCTCCAAAGCATCACCTGGAGCAGGAGGACCGTGGGACAGAATGGGGACTTTAGAGGAGAACACACTTTGCACTTTCTGGAGTGGATGGGAAGTGCAGGTGAAGTAAAGGGAGCAGCAGCTACTGTGGCCACTGGATGCTGGCACTCTGGCGTTTCCTCCCATCCCGGTCCTCAAAGCTCTGCCCACTCCTGGAGGCCACCACTCCGTCTCTTCCTCTCCTCCCATCCCAGCTGCCCTCGCCAAGCACAAGCACTTTCTTCATATTTCCCCCTTTGCCAACAGAGAGCCACTCACTGCGTTTGTTTGTTCATTTGTTCATTCATTCATTCACTCATTCATCCATCCATCAAACAGTCAGTGAGGATGTTACTAGTCTTCTGACCTGGGTGACTCTGAGGAAGAGGCTGTTATTGAAGATGGAGAGACTTATCCAAATAAATAATCTGTATTTAAAAGTGGCTTAATTTGTCTTTGGCATCCTGGTGCCCAACCGTCTTGTGGTCCCAGCCCAGTCCCTGCCCCTCCCACAGCCAGCCCTCACCTACCTCTCTCCAGCGTTTCCGAGGTGGTCACCCATCCCTCTCCTCTCCGGCTCCCTGGTCCACCCCTGAACACCAGGGTGGGGGTCAGGCCACCCCCTGGTATGCTGGAGAGACAGAGGCCCATTGAGGCACTGCAGCAGGAACACAGCGCCCCCTTGTCCCCCCAACAATCTGCCTTTGTCTTTCGTCTTGGCTGCTACAGCTGAGGCCTGGGGATGCTGCTGGGCTGGATTCCAGCTCCCACCCCCCCACCCCCTAAAAGGAAAAGGGAGAAAAGACGGGCTGAGGAAGAGGGTTAAGGTTAGGGGAGGGGACACAAACTTCTCTAGGCTTAGGTCCTTGGGGTTCCTAGTCCAGCCCGTTTCTTGGCTCCACTCCCAGCTCCTCCTGGTCTCCACAGACCTCCTCCTCTCCCCTCTCCTCCCTTCTCCAAGCACGGGGGAGGCTTGGCTCCTCCTCCGCAGCCCCTCCCCTCCCATGTGCCTCCTGGGAGCCGGTGCAGGCACCAGCAGGGCCACTCTGGGCAGCTGGGTGGAGGCCCATCGGGGCAGGCCTCCCTCGGTGGCCCCCTTCTCCTAGGACTCAAGTAGGCCTGCACACTTCACTTTCAGGTTTCTCAAAGTGCCTTCCTTCTGCAGTCTGCTTCCCCAACCTGCCAGGTTTCCGTCTTCCTGTTTCCCTGCCTGGGCTGCTGGCCGCGAGGGGCTGCGCCTGGTGGGCCCTGTGGAGATGCTCAGTGCTCTGGATCACCGGGACCGGCCCCCTGAGGGGGGCACAGCTGCAGGGCTCCAGGGCTTCGCTGTGGACAAGACCTTCCTCTCCTCCCTCAAAGGCATCCTGCTGGAAGCTGAGCTGGTAACAGCAGCCACCCCAACCCGGCACCTCCCTGTCTCCTAGCCCTGGCCACCCTGCCCTGCCCACCACCCCCTTCCCAGGCTTTCCGGCTACACCTCTTACCCGTAGCTGCCCCTCCTTCAGCTCCTCCCTGCCTTCCTGCTGCCTCTGCATCTGGAGGCAGTAACAGCAGGTTTCAGTGGTGATAGGAAGGGTTGAAGTTAGACAGGACAGCTTTCTGGGGTATCGATGGAGTTGCAAGACACAGGGACAAGATGAAGGTGGCACCAGCCTGTCTTTCCCAGGCTCTAAGGTGGCCACTTCTTGGCATGTCCAAGAAGTCCAACTATCGAAAAGGGCAGACTTCCTGCAGTCTTGTTGTATCTGTTGTCTGCTCCCCATGAACATCTGTTTCCAGGAAAGGATCTTCCTCTAGTCACTTAGCAGGGCCTTGGTGTGAAGGCACATATGTCATCCTACAGCATCAGAGCTGAAGGGACCCCCAGGACCCACTGTGGGGCATTTGTCTTCTAAACCTTGTCTCTTGCCATGGGACCACAGGCTCTGGACTCTGTTAGAAGAATTTGAGGCACTGCAGATTGGGGAAAGGATTATGGGGCCTGGGATGCCTCCTGGGTGCAAGGCTGCTGCCTGTGTGACTCCAGGGGCTGTGTTCACACTGTGTTCTGTGCCCTAGCAGGACATCTAACTGCCAGGGCAGCCGGTATCTTCAAATTAGAAGATTGGCTCCTCCTGGGCTGGCAGACGTGGGAGGCTGGAGACTGCCCCTGGGCCAAAGCCCTGGAATGTAGTTCCTCCCACCAGGGATGGGGAGACCTTCAAGTATAGGGGGTGGGGGCTGGCCTGGGGGAGTCCCCGAGGAGGGGAAGGCCAAGGCCAGGTGGTGCCTGTGTGCCCTTCATGCAGGCCCTGACCTTCATCATCTTCATCTGCTTCACGGCCTCCATCTCCGCCTACATGGCTGCAGCGCTTCTGGAGTTCTTCATCACCCTCGCCTTCCTCTTCCTCTATGCCACCCAGTACTACCAGCGCTTCGATCGGCTGAACTGGCCCTGTCTGGTGAGGAACCCCGCATCCCCTGCCCCATTTTGGTCCCTTTCTTTCCCTGAATATAGAGTTTTCCTTTCCTCTCCCAGCCTCTCTCCTTTTCCTGGGTCTCTCCACCCCCGCTGGGCTTTGCCCCAGGCTGTGCCTTGTACTCAAAAACTGCTTTGACCCACACTGATTCCCAGCTGCTGGGTCGCTGACAGTGAGGATGCACGTCCTTTGGATCTGCTCCCCACTCATCAAAAGCGCAGCCCAACCCCCCAACAAGATGGGGGTAGCACCAGCCTGTCTTTCCCAGGCTCTAAGGTGGCCACTTCTTGGCATGTCCAAGAAGTCCAACTATCGAAAAGGGCAGACTTCCTGCAGCCTCGTTGTATCTGTTGTCTGCTCTGCGCCCCCCACCCCCCAAGCAGGCATCCCCCAGCCCTGCCCCTTGGCCTCAGCTGCTGAGCTTCGGTCAGTCTCACCCCAGACTCCTGGCTTTTTGCCTTAATCACCTGCATCCCTTCCCTGGATAGTGTGTGAGTTCCTCCCTTTTTTTCTCTCTTAAGGGTTTTATGTAGTGTCCAGGAGTATTTTTATGCAGGAATTCAGTGCCCAAGGGCCAAATGCTGACTAGCCTAGGAAACGTCAGAGGTATGTCCCTGACTTCTGACTTTTTTCTTGACCTGAACGAAACCTCGACCGCCCAGGATTTCCTCCGCTGTGTCAGTGCCATCATCATCTTCCTGGTGGTCTCCTTTGCCGCTGTGACCTCCCGGGATGGAGCTGCCATTGCTGCTTTTGTGAGTCCAGTCCCCCAAGGACATCTAGCTGGTGCTACCCACTCCTCCTCCACCTACCACCCAGGCCCAAGCCTGGGGCTCTAGCCCACACCTTGCCCCGAATTACCCACCTCCCTCTCCCTGTCCTGCTCCACAGGTTTTTGGCATTATCCTGGTTTCTGTCTTTGCTTATGATGCCTTCAAGATCTACCGTACTGAGATTGTGCCCAGGGCCACCCAGGGTGAGTGCTGAGCTCTGGGAGAGGATATGTCTTTGTACTCCCCGCCTGAGCTGCCCCAACCTGACTGGTCCTTCCCTGCCTGGCTCCATCCTCACAGGGGACCAGCAGTGACCGAGGGCTGCAGTCAGACCACGGGAACAGTGGCGCTCAGGCACGTCCCTCTCGGATTCACCAGCCCCCTAGCCCGCTGTTCCCACCCTGATCGACAGAGATGGAGACTGGCCTGAGAAGTCGTGGGGACTTGTTTGTGGGCCTAGTGCTCTAAGATCTGGCTCCTGATGAAGCTGGGCTGAAGAGTGATGTCATGGAGGGAGGAGTGGGTTGGAGGAAGCTGGTCAAATTAAAAGATTCAAACCTTACTAGTCAGTCTTTTTCTTCCCCAGAAATTAGGCATCCAAGGAGTATTTATGGAACTGTTGCCTGGAGCAGGTCATGGTCCCTTCTTTGGGACCAGGTCTCTGCAATGAGGATGGGGAAGGGGAGCTAGACTAAAGATGCTGAAGACATCCTTGAACATAAAACTTCCAGGCCGCCAGTCTCTGTGTGCAAGACCACTTTGTGGCGTGCCTGATGTTTATGCCTGGGAGTTCTGTGTCTGAGAAGGAACAGCCTTCTGGATGTGAGTGCCTACCTGCCACTCCTGCGCACAGATTTATTAGTGGGTTTGAGGCTGAGTGCTTGCCTGGGGTGTGTGTAGTGCTCCCCCTTGTGGTGTGGGGAGGACTTGTCCTGCAGGCCACAGGGGAGAGGTCAGCCTGTGGCATCAGATGAGGGCAGAGGTTCCCAAATGGCAGGCATTGGAAGAGCCCTTACATATCAGTCCTCATTCCACATAAGAGAAAACAGGACTGATTAGGGAAAGTGATATCTTTATTTGTGACAGAGCTAGGACTGGAACCCAGTGCTCCTAACACCTCAACCAGTATTCTGGATACTCGTAGCTCAGAAAACATGGCCCAACCTCAGCTCCAGCTCCCTGCACCATTTGGGTCAACCTTTCCAGCTTGCCAGCCCCCAGCAAACATTTCCTGAGTATCACTGCGTACAGACCCTGTTCTGGGCCCCAGGGATTCAGGGGTGACAGATGGGCCTCTCCTTGAGGACTCACAGACTGGGGAGGAGGCAGGCTAATGAAAGGTGGTCATGCCTCCCCACGATGAATGCTCTGGGCGAGCTCTGCTTGGGAGGGGTGTGTTTGGGGCAGGCACTGCTACAGCCTCGAATCAGCCCTGTCGGGCTCATGACAGCCCAGTGCAGCCAGGCTGTACCTGCCTAGCCCCACAGAGCCCAGTGTGGCCTAGCTCAGAAGCCCATCTAAGCTGGCTTGCTATCTCTTGACTCTAATGCTTGTTTGCTCCTGTCCTGAAATGCCTTCCTTCTTCTGGATTGCTCTTTCCAGATGGAGGCCCAGGACCTAAGCCCCGCCTGAATGCTGGGATGCTAGTAGAGGTGCTCTGCTCACCTCAGTGATCACCATGGTCTCTTGGTCTGACTTCTCCAGCCTCCTGCTTCTCATTCTCCTAGGCTTATGTCCTGGCTCCTCACCAAGGCTGGGACCAACGATTTTATGTTTCTCTGGTCTCTACTCACAGTTCTCAAGGATGTATGCACAGGCCATTCTGAAAACTGGAGGCTGACCTTGGAGGGTGGGCTCAAGGCCTCAGAGGAGGGCTAGATGGCGCTGAGCCTGGGGTGTCCAGGAGGTCGGGTGCCAGGTAAGGGGATGAGAAAGTGGTCAGGAGAGCATGGCTGTAAATCCCAGCAGGAGGCAGAGATTTGCTTGGAGCAGAATAAGACTGGGACCAGCCCTGTCCCTTGAACAGCTGTGTGACCCTGAATAGACAGTCCGTGGGCAGTGCCATCAATGGTGTGTACCTGCATGTGCATCAGTGTTCATCTGTGTCTGTGTGAGAGGTCAAAATGAGACAAGCAGTGCCCGGGTTTGGTCCACACTACATATTCGTTTGGACTCAGCACCTGCTGGTCCCAGAGCCTCAGGCTGCCCTCATGGTGAGGTGCTGAGCCACAGTGTCTGGGGTCAGTCTTTGGCCCCAGCTGAGTGTTCTTGTGGATAATGGGGAGAGGAACTCCCTGTAATAACTTCTAAGGGGCTGCTGACCACAATGGGACCTGTCCCAACCTCTTTATCTGCACCTCCATCCGCAGACAGCTCTGCGCCTCTCGTGGCATCAGTGGGAAATTCACTTTGGAGGCAATGAGTGTCGCAGGACTGTTTTAACCCCTGTGGCCTCCAGAGGTGGAGGGTGGCTTCCGCTTTGACACTAAAATTCTATCTCCCAGTGTCTAGAATTGGCTCATCCTTCTGATGCGTTTGTTTTCTTCACTTTTGAAATTTCTCCCTCTCGTCCCTTATCTGGTTCATTGAGCAGAACTGGAACTCATGGCTCTGCTCGCTCAGTGGGAACACCTTACGTCTTGGGACCCCAGTGGGATGTGGGAAATCTTGGCTACCATAGCTAAGACACAGTGCAGGGCTGCCCTCCAAGTTCAAGAAAGAAAGAGCAGGGGCCCAGGCAGATTCTGACACTCAGATTTATTGTAGTTTGGCAAGAGCGATGTCCTGAAGGCAGTGTCACTCCTCATCGTGCATTTTCTGCTAAGAAAGAAAGAAAAAAGGTGTGAGGGGGCAGCTGGCAAGAAGGAGAAAGGATGTGGGGAGGAAGCTCTAGGTCTTTCACGGGCCTAAGGGAGATGCCCTTAGAGGGAGAGGTTCATGCCTCAGGGATCTTGAGGTTCCATTTAGGAGTTGTGTGGTTTAGGAGGGACTGGGGTTCTACAGAGGTTCCAGTCTGTAGAGGTGCTTTGAGCATGAGGGGATTCTCAGGAATGGATACAATGGGACTCTCAGGGCTATTTAGATACAGAGTAACAAGTGCCCACTCAGAGGGGCACTAATGTTGTAGGAAAGCTGCTGAGGGTGACTAGCCAGGCCTGGGGCAGGGACACACCTTGGCACCAATGTCACGGCTCTTGGCCCGTAGCTTGTTGACCTGGGACTCAGCGATGTCCGCCCGCTCCTCCGCCTCATCCAGCTCGTGCTGCACCTTGCGGAACTTGGACAGGTTGGTGTTGGCCTGCTCCTCCTGTGGGGGTTCAATGGTGGGGTAGGAGGATGAGGTGAGTGTGCCTGGGGAGGTGGAGATTCCTGGTATCCTAGATCCTAGCCTGGAGGACTCCTGGTCCATGGCCGGACTCAGTGTTCTCATCCCTCACCCACGCTCTTGCAACAGCCTCGCCAAGGGCATCCTACTCCTAGCACCCTCCTTGTTTGGCACCCTCCTGAAACTTGTCCAGCACTCAGAGTCCTTCATGGCCATCCACTGCCCGAGATGAATCCCGTGCTTCACAGCACCCGTCCGACTGTGAATTTGATAGACATTCCCTGACTGGGGTCTCCTGCAGAGGCGTGCTCAGCAACACCTCACATTCACACTTTTCTGGCCACCCAGATGTCTCCCTCACTGCACTATGCCTAGTCAGTTTCCCTTCCAGGCTCAATTTCACTGCCACTCCAGCCTTTAGCGCTGTCTATCTCCCTGACCTACCTACACTAGCAGCCACACTGCCTTCTTTTAGGCCTATTGGTATTTGAATTATAAGCAATTTATAGGCAAGTCCTGGGTCAAACAAGCATTGTTTTTGTTAACTCAAAGTGCCTAACACAACTCTGAGCACACCAGACATGTTTTAACAAATGTTCAAGAGTTAAAGTGAATAGCAAATCCATTGTCCAGGCCCCATGCTGGGGTGGACATTCATTGGTTCAAATGCACAGGAAGTTATGTTCATCTGAGTGGAGAAAACCATGAACTCACCGCTTCCTCGGCCTGGCGCTTGTAGGCCTTGACCTTCAGCTGCAGCTTGTCCACCAGGTCCTGCAGCCGCAGCAGGTTCTTCTTGTCCTCCTCCGTCTGGGGTGGATGGGCGGGCGAAGTTAGTTTTGGGGGAGGAGCAAGTATAATCATCTTTCCCTTCCTCACCATCCTACTCTTCTCCCCAAGCCTTAGCTGCCCCACCCATAAATGGGCCAGATTAAAAGGGTGGTGGAAATGTATATCTCTGACACTACCTGTAGGTCAAAGGGCCAAGGCTAAGTCCTCACTCTGGGACATGAAAAGCAATAAAAGCTGCTACCTTAAAGCTGGAAGTGGGGAGAGGGGCTCAGAACCAAATGGAATTCTATTATCTACTACTATGAAGACACTGGACTGTTCCAGCTCCAATTTATCAGTTCTGCCATAGATATTCTCAGGCAGTGCTTCTAGAATGACCAGAAAGGAATAATGAGGAATGCAGAAAGAAGGGGGTATTATAGTCCAGATCATTCCAATCTACTATAACCAAATATTCTAATATACTGTACTGGGCCAAATTTTGGGCACCAGGATTGCTGAGTCCAGTGTCACTTTATCCTTCCTAGCTCTATATCATCATATGAGCTAGGATGAATTATGTCCATAATACATCTGTAGTTCTACATCTGTATCTCTTTCCTGTGCCTCCTATCCAGCTGTCAAATGGACCACTACACCTTTCTCTGTTTTTATTACCAAGCACATTGTGAAAATAAGGAGCCAAGGGCAAAAGCTCTGAACTATGCAGATGAAGGTCTTAAAACATTTTGGGATCTTCTTTCTCTAAGGACTTCTATCTGTTGTCCCAGAAGTTCCATGGAAGATCTAAGTCTTTTCCCATCCCTGACATTTATCCCTAAAGTGCCACACAACATCCCTCCTGATCAGGCCTAGAAGGTGGAAAGATTCCTTGGACTATTCCAAAACCTTCATGGTAGACCTTCAGATTATCAAAAAACCTGGGAAAATTCTGGTTAGAAGAGCTTTCAGACAGTAGAAGTAGATTTTCCTTCATTCACTAGAAAAATTCATGTACTTAAGACAAACTCACTCTGAAGTATGAAGTATGTAAAAGAAAACTAATGTAAAGACAGCTTCTCAAGAGGGGCTGGTGGCATTTCTGGGATGGTGGTTTGACATGGGGTTTGTGGGGGTCAGGAGGTGGGGCTAGGGGAGCCATCCACCCCTGACAGCCTGGTCCAGAGCAGCCACCCACCGCACCTGGTAGGTGAGCTCCTTGATGCGCCGCTCGCTCTTCCTCATGCCCTTGATGGACTCTGCGTTGCGCTTCTGCTCGGCCTCCAGCTCGTTCTCCAGCTCCCGCACCCGGGCCTCCAGCTTCTGCAGCTGCTTCTTGCCGCCCTTGAGGGCGATCTGCTCGGCCTCGTCCAGCCGGTGCTGCAGGTCCTTGATGGTTTGCTCCATGTTCTTCTTCATGCGCTCCAGGTGGGCGCTGGTGTCCTGCTCCTTCTTCAGCTCCTCCGCCATCATGGCGGCCTGTGGACAGGAGACAGGTGTAAGAGAACCTGGGTCCGTGTCTCTTCTCCCACAAGGATCACCTTTTTCCCATCCTGGGGTTTGCTCCCTGAGGCCCTCAAACCCATGGAACTGCAGAGTCAAGTTGGCCTTATAGCACAGTGACCTGGCCTGGATCCAGAGCCATTATTCGTGTCTTTAGGGGAGTCTGGAAGGTAAGGGGCACTCACATCCGTGATGGCCTTCTTGGCCTTCTCCTCAGCGTTCCTGCATTCCTGCACCGCATCCTCCACTTCTGACTGGAGTTGGGTCAGATCTGACTCCATCTTCTTCTTCTGATTGATGAGGCTGGTGTTCTAGATATGGGCAGAGAAAACTATTGCATGTATACTTTTTTGCCTGACTCTATACCTTTATCCAGAGAGAATTAAAACTGGTCATTTTTAAAAAACATGTCTTGCTTTAGTATATTCCTTGTTTTTCATCTGCTTTCCTTTTTCTTATGAAAATAGGTATGTACTAGATGTTATATCTAAATTTGTCAGCTCTGAAGAAAGACTTCAACAACAGAAGGTCTTCAGTTCTATCCTTGAGCTCTTTAGTGACATGTCTATGCAAGAGCATGAACATATTCCAAGGCAAATGGGAATAAATTTTTACCAGGACAATATCCAGGAAATGATTACAGTTACAGAAAGAATGTTGTAGGGTAAGGAATAGAGGACTAGGTCAACACATGATGTCATTCCCACACAGATTAGACTATGGAACAAACTCCACAAGGCTGTGCAATAAGATGGACACAGAGCCTGACCAGGTGGTGGTGCAGTGGATAGAGCATTGGCCTGGGATGCAGAGGACCCAGGTTCAAAACCCCAAGGTCACTGGCTTGAGCATGGGCTCACCAGCTTGAGCATGGGGTCACAGACATGACTTCATGGTCGCTATCTTGACCGCAAAGTTGCTGGCTTGAAGCCCAAGGTCGCTGGCTTGAGGGGTCACTTGCTCTTCTGTAGCCCCCTCATCAGAGCACACATGGGGAAGCAATGAACAACTATGGTGCCGCAACAAAGAATTGATGCTTCTCATCTCTCTCCCTTCCTGTCTGTCTGTCTCTATCTGTCTCTCTCTCCGATTCTCTCTCTGTCTCTGTCAAAAAAAAAAAAAAAGATAGGCACAGAAACTCACTGCAGAGGATAGCAGCAACATATATGGGATTGTAGGAAAATGTTTTACAAGTAGATGCAGTGTGCTCCTTTGAACTCTCAAAGTTCCATCTTTACAGAGCAAGATGGAGGTGTCTTCTAGATCAAGGATACCAAGCAACAGAATGACTCCCAGATTTTTGACTTTGGCAGGAATTACTTGCCAAATCACAGCAATCATGACACTCTCAGCTTTTAAGTCTAAACACCCTTCTAAGGTAGTGGTTCCACGGCCACAACTAGTAGGTAAGAGTTGGCTCAAGAAATAAATTGTGCTCCTGATTGGATATGCTCGCTCAGAACCTCTGGTCCAGATCATCTATGTCCCAGGTTCTGCCACCTGGCAGGTTTCCCCATGGTGGACCCTGACCTCCTCACCTGGGAGTGCAGCAGCTGCACCCGCTCGCTGGTCTCGATCAACTCCTGCTCGGCCAGCTTCCGAGACCTCTCTGTCTGCTCCACCACAGACCGCAGCTCCTCCAGCTCGGCCTGCAGCAGGTTGTTGCGCCTCTCCACGATGGCGATGTTCTCCTTCAGGTCATCATTGGCCCGCACTGCATCATCCAGCTGGATCTGGGTGTCCTGCGGGTCAGGAGGACGGGCATGAGAGAGAAGCTGGCGCCTGCGCCCATCAGAAGGCTGTCACAGCAGACTGCACGCTGGTGGAGAGCCCATTGTGGTGGCTCAGGAGGGGCCTGTGGGTTTTCTCTGCGATGGCCCTGGGGCAGAGGGATCTGGAGCTGTGATGGGACACAAACACCCAACTGGGCCATGTGGAGGCCGTCCCTCTCCAGGAAGCTGACTTCCTGACCTCCATGTACCTTTAGCAAGCCCTGGAGGTTCTTGAGTTGCTTCTGGGCCTCAGCAGCCATGCGGTTGGCATGGCTGAGCTGGATCTCCATCTCGTTGAGATCGCCCTCCATCTTCTTCTTCACACGCAGGGCCTCATTGCGGCTGCGCGTCTCTGCATCCAGGGAGGTCTGCAGCGAGTCCACCATCCTCAGGTGGTTGCGCTTGGCCTGCTCCATCTCCTCGTCCTTCTCAACCAGCTTCCGCTCAATCTCTGCCTTGATCTGGTTGAACTCCAGCTGGGCCCGGAGGATTTTGCCCTCCTCGTGTTCCAGGGAGGCCTGTGGGCGAGTGGGGAGAGAGGGTTTGAGACAGAAAGTCAGGGCACGGGGCAGGGGCAGAGAGGGAGGCTCATAGGAGGCGGGTGTCAGTCAGAACCATGGCCTGGAGAGGAGAGCTGGGAAGAGAAAGGAGGTGGGACCTGTGCACCAGGCCACCTGGATGCTCTGGTGGGGGAGGTGCAAGATGCCCTGGGCTGCTTCTGCTAAGGAAAGGTTTTGGACCTCACCAGTGCCAAGATCCCTCAGCATCAACACTGCATGGTCCTGAGTCATCTAAAATATCATAGAAAAAGGAGGGAGTTCTTCTTCTTTTTTTAATTAATTAATTATTTTTTTACTTCCTTGAATGGGACAGAACCCACAACCTTAGCACATTGGGATGATGTTCCAACCAACTGAGCTATCCTGCCAGGGCCACGGAGGAAGTTTTGCAAGCACGAATTGAAACCTTTACCTTTGTCTCCTAGGCCCCTCATCCTTTAGTGAAAAAAGTTAGAAGCCCCAAAACTCAGGGCTATTCCTGGTTCTTAAAAATAAACAGTAATAATAGCTAACACATATGAAGTATTTAAATGTGTTACCTCATTTAATTTTCATAATAATCATGCATAAATCTTATGAGGTATGCAGGATTACTTTCATTTTGCAGGTGAGGAAACTGAGGCACAGAGAGGTTAAGGAACTTGCCCAGTGACACAGTGGAGGTCCTGAAGCCAGGTTTGAAATTCAGGTCTGTTTGACTCTAGAGCCCATGCTGCCATCCACTGTCTGAGGGGTTATTATGGCAGCCAGGTTTCAACTTTATAAACCTGTTGGGAAACGAAACTGTAGGGCCTATGATCAGACTGTGATGTTTCCTTTGTGTAGTCCTTAGCTCTGGAGGTAGTCATAGGTAGTGGACAGATGACCTTGGACTAAAGAATAAGAAGCCAATAGCTTTGTCTTGGGGTTACAGTGAGGAAGACTTGGGAAGTCAGAGACAGTAGGATTGGGGGGGGAGCAGAAGGTCTAACGCAGGGGAGCAGATGGAGCCAGGCCCTCACCTCGGCCTCCTCCAGGGCCGACTGCAGCTCCAGCTTCTCGGCCTCCAGCTGCTTGCGGATCTTCTCCAGCTCGTGCACATGCTTTCCTCCTTCTCCCAGCTGCTCAGTCAGGTCAGAGATCTCCTCTGGGGGTCAGAGGGCCAGATAGCTCAAAGCCTGTGCTCTCCCCAACTCTCAGTGGCACTCCTTACCACCTCCTCTCCCCAGCCTCAGGCCCCAGCGCACCCTGAAGGTTCTTGTTCTCCCTCTTGAAGGTCTCCAGGTGCTCCAGGGACTCCTCATAGGCGTTCTTGAGCTTGAAGAGCTCAGTGCTGAGGGAGCGCGCCTCCTTCTGCGAGGACTCCAGCTCCGACTGCGACTCCTCGTACTTCTGCTTCCATTCAGCCAGGATCTGTGGAGACAGGCTTGGGGCTCACTGTGTTGCCCCTGCCCCACCTCTAGGGGCTGCCCTGGCCCCTGGCTGCGCTCAGCCTCTTCCCAGCCTCCATGGAGGATGTTTCTGGCCTCCACTCATGGTGGTGCCCCTGCTCTGCCCCCTGGCTGCGGCCGCCACCAGGGCCCACCTTGTCAAAGTTCCTCTGCTTCTTGTCCAGGGCCGCAGCCGCCGCATTGGAGCGCTCCACGTCCACCATCAGGTCCTCGATCTCGTTCTGCAGCCGGTGCTTGGTCTTCTCCAGCGACGAGCACTTGGCATTGACGGCCTCCACAGCCTCCTCAGCCTCCTGCAGCCGCTGGGCCAGCTTCTTCCTGCCAGGTTGGTTTGGTGTATGTGTGACTCTACCCAGAAATTGTGGGGCCTTGAGACCACCCCATTTCCTGGACTGTCACGAGGAGGAGTCATTCCCTCTCCACAGCTCCTTGAGATGATGAGTAAACCCTTTAGGCCCTGCAACCCCAGCCTTGAAGGAGCCAAGACTACAGATGCCTAGAACAGTCTTCTCCCCAAATGCAGTACCATCTGGTGGCAGCCCCGACCTGTCCTCATGCCAGGCTGATCGATGGTAGCTCCTTTGACCAACAAGCTTTTTGCTCGTCTTATACGTGAGCATCAGGTATAACCCGGGCCAAAAGCTCGCCCGTCACAGGAATTGAGTCAGGGCTAGTTGGGGCTCTCAGAATGCAAGATCCAAGCACCTTGATTTTCGATCACATTTTTCCCACCCTCCTCTCTCTCCTACCTCAAATCTCCTCATTCCCACTTTGCCTATCCCACTCCATGTGTCCTGGCTTCTTCCTCTCTTAGATTCAATGTGAGGGGCTGCCCGGGACTCACTTGGCTTCCTCGAGCTCCTCAGTCCGCTGGATGGCGTCGGTCTCGTACTTGGTCCTCCACTGGGCCACCTCCGAGTTGGCCTTGGACAGGACGCGCTGCAGCTCAGCCTTGGCCTCTAGCTCCTCCTCATACTGCTCCCGGAGCAGGTCGCAGTCGTGCCGGGCCGACTGTACTGCATGGGCCAGGGCGTTCTTTGCCTGGGGAGGTGGGCACCAGGAGGTGGGCTCACTTCATGGAAGGTGAGAGGGAATGTCTGCCCTCCTTCTCCAAATCCTTTCCATATCTCTGAATGTCAGCTAAGCCCCAGCCACATTCAGAGTGTAAAATCTCAATATCTGGAGTAGCTTCCCAGTGTATCCACCCTACCCCTTTATTACAAATAAGAGGCATTGATGATGCAGGTGTGGCTAGGCTGAAGAGTAGACGAACCTAGATGGGAGGTCTTTCCAATACAGGGGCCTCTCTTCGTCTCCATTTCTGGTGTTGATGTTAACTGCCCCAGGGCTGCACCAAGTCAGTCCTACGGTCCCCTAGCTGGGTCTTACCTTGCCCTCCTCCTCCAGCTGCCTCTTGAGGTCCTCCATTTGCTGGGTGTAGGAGAGCTTCCCTCGGGTCAGCTGGGAGATCAGCGCCTCCTTTTCTTCCAGTTGCCGGGACAGCTCACCTGGAGGTGGAAGTGTGGGTTTATGGGCCATTAGAAGAGGGCAACCGATGGGCCACCCTGGGTCAGGTACAGGGCTGGTTAGGGACACCCACCGTTCTCAGTCTGCAACTTGGCTCGCTGGGTGGTGAAGTCATTGAGGGAGCGCTGAGCCTCTTCCAGCTTCGTGCGGTACTCATTGGCCTGGTCTTCCAGAGTCCTAGACACCTTTTCCAGGTTTGCCTTCAAGCACAAAGGGACAGAGAAGGGTGAATGTGAGAGGGGCTGGAGTTGTCAGGAAGTTGGGGCTGGCTGGACCAGAAGGAAGGGAGAACCAAGTCCGGGGGCTCAGGAGGCAGGGGGGTGGAATAGGGTGGTGCTGGGGGAGCACACTCTGAGGAGGGTGCAGGAGCTGAAAAAGGGATGAATGGCGAGGAGGTGGAAATATGGGTGAAGAGCGAAAGAGGGGCAAGGAAAGGACCAAAGGGTGATGGAGGAAGTGACAGTGACAAGAGCGATGGCAGACAGAGAAAGTGGGAAGAAGGCATACGCTGTGAGGGAAAAAAGGGTGAGAAGAGGGTGAAGAGAGGCTGAGCACAGGCCCACCTTGGCCTTGATGATCTGCTCCATGTTGGAGGTGACGTCATCCAGCTCCAGCTTGAACTCACTCTTCTCCTTCTCCAGCTTCTGCTTCACGCGTTGCAGGTTGTCAATCTGCTCACTCAGCTCCGCCACACTGTCCGCGTGCTTCTTGCGCAGGGCCGCCGCCGTGGCCTCGTGCTGTAGCGTGGCCTCCTCCAGGTCCCGCCTCATCTTCTGGAACTCAGCCTCTCGCTTCTTGTTCATCTCAATCTGCACAGATGTGGCCCCGCCGGCCTCTTCCAGCCTCTCGCTGATCTCCTCCAGCTCCCGGGACAGGTCGGAGCGCAGCTTCTCCACCTTGGCTCGGGCGGCGCGCTCTGCCTCCAGCTCCTCCTCCAGCTCCTCTATGCGTGCCTAGGCCCGGACATAGAGGGTTCAGACCCACCACCTGGAACCCTCTATCGGAGCCCCCTCCCCTGGTCCTAGAAGACTCCTGGCCCAAGCACTCAGGTCTTGTAGAGCAGTGAGTGGTTCTCTAAGGTCAATTGGCAATGTCTGGAAACATTTTGACTGTCATAACTGGGAAGGGCAGTTGCTACTGGCAGTCAGAGGGCAGAAGCCAGCAATGCTGCTAATCATTCTATAATGCATAGGTTATTAATTAGAATTTAGTTGAAGCCAAAAGTTCAACGTACTTCCTAGGGTCATCTCAGACCCCGTCTGAAGATCTGCAGCCCTGAATCCTGAGGATATGTGTTCAGAAGGGGATCTTAAGATCCCATGATATCCCAAATCTCATAGATTCTATAGATTCACTAAGCTCTACTCTCCTAACTATAAGGCTGGAGGCAAGAAAGCAGGTGCTTATATTTTATAAATATTTGCAACAATATGCCTCACAACAATCAAAAGCTTTTGTAATCTTCCGAGTTGATCACAAAGCCCAGTCAACCATATTCCTCACTCCCCAGGGCTTGCTTTATTTGTGCCCAGGGCTGGGCTCCAGTTTTATTGTTCCCTTCTAGCCCACTGAGTGCCCTCCTCTGCCTCTGCCTCATTTTTTCTGGCCTTAGCCTTGGACTTGACTAAATTGGCATGATGTCTCATTTACCATTTTGATCTGTTGTCTGACTAGACAGGAACGAAGGGGAGGGTTGGTGGGGCCCCTTCCTCTGTGCTATGGACAATGTTAATGGAATGTGTGGGTGCCTCTGGGAGCAAGAGAGAGAGGACCACCATGTCTCTGCTCCCAGGATAGAGAAGATGGGACTATGTACAGGAACTTGGGCAGAAAGAAGGAGGAGCCACAGCCATTGCTAAGACCTGGTGAAGATAAGAGTATTATTTTGCTGGGTCTGTGAGTCAAAGGAGTTACCTTGGTGAAAGGACCTGAGGTTATCCTGATTTTCTGGCTGAAACCCAGATGGGCTACCCAAGAAGATGGGAGGGCAAATTATCACTAATGGCAGTCCAGCCTCTGAGCAGCCCCCAGAGGAGTGGAATTGTGTCCATGTGTCTCTTGTAGGGAGGCCATGGGCCCCAAATGCTGAGGGGAGATCAGCTACCTCCACTAGCTGCCATCTCAGCAGAAAATGAGAAGATAAAGCCCTGCCCCAGTAGCTGAGTGCCTTTTGCCCTTCGGGTCACTATGTCTAGAGAAAGTCATGCCATTTCTGCAGTTATAATACAGAGATAACAGTATCTGCCTTCCTTGTTTCCAGGGCTCTGACAAACACAGGACTAAAAGCACATTAAAATTTGAGGTATATTAAAGGTAAGGGAGGCTGTGGTTGTTAATGTAATCTCCTCCTACAGAGGGATGAGAGGGCCATGGGAAAAAAAGAATCTGTCCTTGCTAGTTGGCTGGCTGACTTTTAGTTGACAGAGTGGTTTCATATATGCTTTTTCCTCTGGTCTCTGTATGCCAGGGGTCACTAGTCCCATTTGACAGTTAAGAGACTTTGAGGATCTGAGCAGAAGTGACTTGCTCAAACTTGTAGGAGTTCACCCCATATCATGGGCACTCTATGGGGCTCTAGCCTGGGTTAGTGGCTGGGGTCAGTACTAGGAAGAGTATGAACATAGCAGCCCATGGGAAAGTGCTCCATGAAGACACTTCTTGCTCCCATGTGGGGGGGGGGGGGAGAAGTACCAGAAAAAGGGTTAGAGGAGAATCAAACTTTAGTACTTGTCCCAGAGCAGAAAACATATGAGGCAGAGCATAGCTCAGAAAGATAAGTCCTTTTTATAGGTATGACCCCCCCCCCACCACCCACACACACAAAATAATCTTACTGCAATAAGACATTATTGTTCTAATGGGAGAAGGCTGATGTTTCCAAGCGCCTGTAAATCAGGACTGGGGAGATCTTTGGAGTGGACTGGAATTCTAGATACTGTCAACAACCCTAAGCAGCTCCCAAGGCCACAGCTGCCTCTGGGCCACGGAGCACTGGGAAGAAGTTTACCTGGTTTTCCTTCAGTTTCTTCTGCAGCTGAAGGGCCAGTGCCTGCTCATCCTCAATCTTACTGTTCTGCTGACTAATCTCAAACTCCTTCCTGGAGGAGAAGAAGAGTGACAGGTGGTCTGCCTTGTTCTATGCCCATTCTCTTCTCTAGTCTCAACATGCCAAGACCACTTCCCCCCCCAACCCAGGCCCAGAGGGTAAAGGAGGGAAGGCTGTGATTGACACTCATTCCTATGGTGCCCAGAGAAAATACGGCCAGTGGAGGTGCAGTGCCCTGTGCTCTAACCCTCTGCCCAGACACTTCTATTAGTCCCTTCTGGCCACTGTAGTCTCTTACTTCTTGAGCTTTTCTTCCAGCTGCTGCTTGTCGTTCTCCAGGTCCATGATGCTCTCCTGGGTCAGCTTCAGGTCACCTTCCAGCTTCCGCTTTGCTCGCTCCAGGTCCATGCGCACCTTTTTCTCCTGCTCCAGGGACCCCTCCAGCTGGTGGAGAGAAGAAAACAAATAGGGAGTAGGTAACCTGAGAGCCACAGTGAATGTGTGTCTGCTCCCTCTTAGACTAAAATCTAGTGAATTGGAAGTTAAAACCAGCAGAGAAATCCCTGCAAGCACAAAGGATTCAGAAGCTCAGACTAGGGAGAAACTACAGAGAACGTAGAGGCCCCAGGGGTCAAAGAAGTTAGTTCTAGGGATCTGGAATCCCTTGGCCATTAGTGTTACCTGCAAAATCCTGACCTGAGAGAGATGGAGCATGGTTCTTATTACTCACATCGTCCACCTGCTGCTCCAGCTTGACCTTAGACTTGGTCAGTGTGTTGACCTTGTCCTCCTCAGCCTGAAGGTCATCCAGGGCCTGCTGGTGGGCCTCTTGCAGAGCTTTCTTCTCCTTGGTCAGCTTGGCGATGATCTCATCCAGCCCAGCCATCTCCTCGGTCAGGTTCTTCACCTGTTGAACAAAAATACCATCCCCTTTAGCGTCAAAAGTCACCAGATTGGAGACGTCTGTGGAGATCCACATTGCTATCAGAATCCCCTGAGTGGCCTGGTGTTGGTGAGGGTCAGTGTGGTCTTTGGGTCCCTTGGACACCTGGGCTGGAACCAGAGGGAGCTGCCCTCACCTTGTTCTCTGTCGCATGCTTCTCTTTCTCCACCTTGGCCAGCGTCAGCTCCAGGTCATCAATGTCCTTTTTGAGCTCAGAGCACTCGTCTTCCAGCTTGCGCTTCTTGGCAGTGAGCTCAGCGTTCATCTCCTCCTCATCCTCTAGCCTCTCAGTCATCTCCTTCACCTTGGCCTCCAGCTGGATCTTGTTCTTGATCAGCTGGTCACAGCGCTCCTCTGCATCGTTGAGGTTGTCTTGTTCCTGGAAGAAGAGGATAGAGAGAAGAGCTGGTGATTAAAGACAGTAGAGATCCAGGGTCTTAATCCCTGGTGATGAGATGGCTATAATAGGGGAAAGGAGAAAAGAGGTGAAGGGACAACCATGTAGTCTCACCGCCTGCACTTGGAGCTGTAGGTCATTTTTCTCCTGCAGCAGGGACACCATCTTCTCCTCCAGCTCCTTGCGGCGAGCCTCAGACTTCTCCAGAGCCTCTTTGATGCGCAAGAACTCCTCCTTCATGTTGGCCATCTCCTTCTCTGTCTCTGCGCTCTTTAGCAGAGGCTTGATCTTGAAGTACAGCTTCATCCAAGGCCAATTCTTGACCCCCATGAAGGCCCGAATGTTCCACTGGATTACCAGCAGGGCATCCCTGGCAAAGAAGCGTGAAGGAAGGGAGAGTCACTATAAAAGGGCACTTCCCAATTTTGGGGCCAACTGCACTTGGCTCCTAGCCCATTTAAACAAGTTTTTAGGCACCTGTGAGCAGGAACCCTGTCTTGTAGCCTTGATAAACACCCACACCTCAACATTACCACACTGAACATGGAGTGGCTCAATAAATATTTATTAGTTGATCAGTTAAACAAAAGGGCAGTTTACATCTTCCCTACTGGGGCTTTAGTAGTACTATGTTCAGTGTTTCAAATCTTATAAGAACCTCGGGCCCTGGCCAGTTGGCTCAGTGGTAGAGCATTGGCCTGGTGTGTGGATGTCCTGGGTCTGATTCCCGGTCAGGGTACACAGGAGAAGCACTCATCTGCCCCTCCTTCCTTCCCATCTTGCTTCTCTCTCCCTTTCTCTTTCCCTCCTGCAGCCATGGCTCGATTAGAGTGAGTTGGCCCCAGGCATTGAGGATGGATGGCTTCATGGCCTCTGCAACAGGTGCTAAGAGCTTGGTTGCTGTGCAACGGAGCAACACCTCAGATGGGCAAGAGCATCACCCCCTAGTGGGATTGCCGGGTAGATCTGGGTCAGGGCACATGCAGGAGTCTATCTCTGCCTCCCCTCCTGAATTTAAAAAACAAACCTCAAATATATTAAAAATTGTATTTTACATATAAGTATGTCTATAATATGTAAGTTATGAAGCATGAAATCAAAATAACTATCCATGAACTTATTACCCAAACAAGAACTATAGCATTGCTAGCAGTGACTTCACCTGTGTGCTTCTTTTCCTCCCCTTTCCTGGTGCTCCCACCAGAGGCAGCCATTACCCTGAAATCTTGTGGTTTTCATTTCCAAGCTTTTCCAAAAATACTTTAAACATATATGTATGTATCTTTAAACAATATGCCTTGGCTTTTATTATTTCTGAGCTTTATGAACATTGTGCCCCACTGTATGTATCCTTCTGTGACTAGCTTTTGTTCACTTAACAATATGCTTTTAAGGTTCAAACATATTGCACCATGTAGTTGTAGTTCCCTCCTTCTTTATTGCTGTATAATAAATAGTCCTCCACATGACTATATTATTTACCTATTTCCCTGTGGATGGAAAATTGAGTTGTTTCTGGATTTTGCTATTTTTACCAATACTGCTATGAAGATTCTTTTGTTGTCTTGTATTGTACACATGCAGGAGTTTCTCTTTGGGCATGCACTCAGGAGTGGAACTGAAATGTATGCAATCGTTCATCTTTAAAAGATGACAAATTGTTTTCTGAAGAGGTTGTACTAATTTATACTCTTGTAAGTGGTGAACCACACTTCTTGACTTTTGTAAACCTAGTGTGTTTAAATGGTATCTCATCAGGGTTTTAACTGGCATTTCCCCATGAAAATTGTTTTTTAAGAATTCAAAATGAGACCCAGAGTGATAAAGTCATTTGCCCAGGTCTGCTGGTATGCAACGAAGCCAGGATTTGAGTTTTCTGACCCATTCCAATTGGCACCACTTGTCTGCCTCTTAGATCTCCCGGAGCACCTCTCCCTTCCTTCATGCCTCACCTGCGTTCCACCATCTTCTTGAACTCAACACGCATGAGCTGGCCTCGAGACTGGGCCTGGATGCGGGTGATGATGCGGCTCAGCCTCTCATCTCGCATCTCCTCCAGAGTCCCCAGCAGCCCTGCCTTGAAGAACACCTGCAGGCAAGGGGGAGAGCCAAGGGGGCCGCAGCCTCAGGGAAAGGTATCAGGGGTGGAGGGAGAGGGTGGGAGACCCTGGCTGAGCTCCCAGGGGACCCATCACCTGCTCATCCTAGACCTGGGAGTGAAATGGGAAAGACAAGACAGAAAGGAAGCCTGGCTTTCAGACTTTGGGTTGATAGAGGAAGCCAGGAATCAGGCTTCTGCCTTCCGAACTCCCGGCTGCCCCACTCAACATGGCCACGTGCCTGCAATTCCACCCTGTGGAGCTCTAGACTCACCTTGGTGTGGCCAAACTTGTATTGGTTGTGGTCAATGTCCAGGGAGCCCAGCAGCTTCTCTGCCCCTTTTCTGCTGTCAATGAACTGCCCTTCGGGGATGGCTGCTGGGTTCAGGATGCGATACCTGGGAGGGAGGTGCCCGCAGTCACCCACGTCTGCACTCATCTACTCTGCCCAGAGACTCAGACTCTCCTCCCCTCCAAGGCCACCCGGCTCCCCCTTTCCCTGAACCCACCGCTGCCGGAAGTCCCCGTAGAGGATGCGGTTGGGGAAGCCCTTCCTGCAGATGCGGATGCCCTCCAGCACGCCATTGCAGCGCAGCTGGTGCATGACCAGCGGGTTGTCCATCACCCCTGTGGCAGGACAGAGGGGAGAAGGGTCAGCTTCAAGGCAAGTGATGCCAGATGCCTAGTCCCCAGACTAGACCCTTCTGCATGGCTCACCCGGAGACTTCCGTTCATTGGGGATGATGCAGCGCACAAAGTGAGGGTGCGTGGTCTTCAGGTTGGCCATCAGCTTGTTCAGATTCTCCTGTGGGTGGGTGAGAGGGAGGAGTCAGAAACCACAGAAACCATCCCTTAGATACCTGAGCCCTGGACCCCATACAATCTGTCACCAAAACCTTCAAAGGAATAAAGACATAATTTATGATGTGAGTTCAAGCTTGCAAATTAACATGCCAAAAATAACCATGCAGCTTGAGCCTCCTTCCTCCCCCAAATCAGAGCATCAAGTGAGGGTGGTGCCCCCAAGGGCTCTGGGCTGGGGCTGCCCGCCACAGGTCTCCGGGTCTTCTTACCCGGTGGAGGGCCGACACTGTCTGAAAGGATGAGCCCTTTTTCTTGCCTCCTTTGCCTTTACCGCTATCCCCTAATAAGAAGAGAAGAAAAGATGAATAAGAGCTCTAAACAGAGGAGCCCTTGGGCAGGGGCAGGGCCCTGCCCTCTCTAGCTGTTTGGCTTATTTTCAAGTCTCAGTTTTTCTGTGAGGAGGATAGTAACTACCTCTAAAGATGTGAAGATCAGAGAAGATCAGTATATAAGGTCTTCACCAGTGCTCGCCATGTAGCAGGTGCTGAAACAGTCTCAGCTCTCTCCTCCCACTCTCGTCTGATTCCACCCCTCATGCTTCCATCTTTCCACTTTCTACTTTTGTTCTTACATTTCATTCTCCTCACTTTAGTCCACACCTTTCCTCTTCCTTTTCTGACCTGGAGGCTCATTTGTTCAGTGATCTTCTCAATGGTTACCAAAACCTCCTATAGGAACTCTCTAATGCTGGTACGGTGATGTGTGTGCTTCCCTCCCTGACCTGCAGGTGCTCACAGTCTTGAGATGACACATGGCATATGCACTGCCATCCATAACACGAAGTGGAACACAGCACTTTCACAGAAAGGATACGGATGGAGTGCTGTGGGATTTTCTGGCCCCTATCCCATGGCTTACAGGTTCCCTCTTGCCTCTCGAGTCATGAGCTTTGACTCCACAAGACCCTGGTCCCTTGCACCTCCAGAGGTGCTCTGGCCCAGTACAGAAGCTGCCTTCTTACCAGCAGAATCAGCGGAAGCATATGTGGAGAAGAGTGTGGCCAAGAGCTTGAGGGAGGACTTCTGGTACAAGCCCACCACTGTCTCATTGAGTGGGTCTTTGTTCTTCTCTAGCCAGCCCAGGATGTTGTAGTCCACGGTGCCAGCATAGTGGACCAGGGAGAAGTGGGCTTCCTGCTTCCCCTTAACATTGCGTGGCTTCTGGAAGTTGTTGGATTTGCCCAGGTGGTTGTCGTACAGCTTGGCCTTGAAGGTCATGTCGGAGGCCTTGGGGAACATGCACTCCTCTTCCAGGATGGACATGATGCCCATGGGCTGTGAACAGGGTGGGAAGGTAGAGAGAGCATCACTAAGCACATACCAAGTTCCCAGAGTCCCACACCCTGACAGAGAGCATCAGCCCAGTAGAGTGGACAGGCCACACAGAGACTGATGGCATCTCTTGTCCTCATCTAGGAAGCCAGTGTTCTTGGAATTAACCTAGATTCAATTATATTCACATCTGGCTTACCTAATCTTTCTGCTACAGAGTGCCCAGTGAAGAGTCATGTACCCCCAATGCATAGTCCCCAAGGAGGGCAGAAACAGATGTGTGTCAGAGCCGTTAGACTGCAGGACTGGCCAGACCCCTGTCTATACAACAGGTTACAATTCTTGAAGGAATGGTTAGAGGGATCTGAGTTCTGAATAGCATCCTGCTTTTCAGAAAGCATGGCGGTCCTTGACTTTTCTTGGGCTAGAAATCCTACTGAAAATTTGATGAAGCAAAGACTGCCTCCCCAGAAAAATGTACACACACACACACACACACACACACACACGTTCACACACTCTTTTCCATACAATTTCAGGAGATTTTGAGGCCTCTGGAAGAGTAACACCCTAGATAACCATCAAAAGCCTATGGGGCCTGACCAGGCGGTGGCGCAGTGGATAGAGCGTTGGACTGGGATGCGGAGGACCCAGGTTCGAGACCCCAAGGTCGCCAGCTTGAGCGCAGGCTCATCTGGCTTGAGCAAAAACAGCTCACCAGCTTGGACCCAAGGTCACTGGCTCAAGCAAGGGGTTACTCCATCTGCTGAAGGCCCATGGTCAAGGCACATACGAGAAAGCAATCAAAGAACAACTAAGGTGTCGCAACAAAAAACTGATGATTGATGCTTCTCATCTCTCTCCGTTCCTGTCTGTCTGTCCCTATCTATCCCTCTCTCTGACTCTCTGGCCCTGTATATAAAAAAAAGCCTATGGGAAGCTTTCCTGAAGTACTGGTAGGACTGGGTGAGGGTCAGTCACTCCAGACTCTGGTCTGTATCAGCAACGCCAAAGGGCACCTTGAGGGCAAGTTAGCACTCAGTGCTTCTCACTAGCTCCACCCTTATCTCCTGAGTCTACAGATAAGAGGGGCTGGGGAAAAAAAAAAAAAAAAAAGAGGGGCTGAAGATGAGCTTATTCTCAGTGAACAGGAAGAGGATGGGAAGCCAATACCTCCATTTTCAGTCTAGGATCTTTCTATGAATGACACCTCTCCTGGAGTGTCAGAGGGGCCAGGAGTCCTCTCCTTCACTATATCCCCCTCTTTAGACATTGAGATATGAGTGTTGTGAGGACAACATCCTGAAAACAGAAGGAAGGGGCAGTGTGTATGCCTGTGACTCCACAGCAGGTGGAAGCTGGGCCTGGAAGGAGGATTGGGATCCTGGGGACTCTAGTTTCTTGGCTGTAGAAAAGGTGGAGCTGTCACTTTGTCTGGGATAGCAAGGGAAGGGAACACAAGAGATGGGGCTGAGGCAGCACCTTTTCGATGAGGTCGATGCAGGCCTGCAGGTCCATGCCGAAGTCAATGAACTCCCACTCGATGCCCTCCTTCTTGTATTCCTCTTGCTCCAGCACGAACATGTGGTGGTTGAAGAACTGTTGCAGCTTCTCGTTAGTGAAGTTGATGCAGAGCTGCTCGAAGCTGTTGAACTGCAGGGGCAATGAGGGTGGAGGTGGGTCAGATAGGCAGTGGGCTCAGTCCAGGGCTGCATCCAGCCCAGTGAGGGGTGTGGCGGTCCCTTCCCCGTCATGGCAGCGAGGGAGAACCCCCCGAAGACAGGACGGTGACTGCCTCCATCACTGCTGAACCCCCTGCCTTTCTAGCGCCTGGCCCCTGGCTATCCTGTTGCACGTGCCGACGGGCGCATTTCTGTTCTCCGTCCTCCCGGGGCTCCCTGCACTCACGTCGAAAATCTCAAAGCCGGCGATGTCCAGGACTCCAATGAAGTACTGGCGCGGCTGCTTGGTCTCCAGGGAGGCGTTGATCCGTGTCACCATCCAGTTGAACATCTTCTCGTACACTGACTTGCCCAGTGCCCCGATGGAGTAGTACACCTGCTGCACGTTCTGCCCCTTGGTGACGTACTCATTGCCCACTTTCACCCGGGGATGGCACAGCCCCTTGAGCAGGTCAGCTGAATTCAGCCCCATGAGGTAGGCAGCCTTGTCAGCATCTGGTAGAGAAGGAAAGGCATAAGCAAGTACTTTCAGTGAACCTTTTTTTCCTGTCCCAGGACCAGAGCCTTTCTGGAGCATCGGGTCCAACTCCCTCTCACAAAATAGCTGCAAATGAGGGCCTGGGAGGGCACAGAGTTTGCTGTGGTCAACCAGTATGCACCTGAGTTGGCCTGAAACCCAGACCGCTTCATTCACCTAGGGTCTCCCCATCACACGCAGCTCCTCTTGCCTCTACCTTTAGGTCTCCTGGGTGTTTCTGGTCTAGGCCCTTCACCAACATTGCTGTTAGCATGTCCCCAAGCTCACCGCACCCTCTTGTCTCTACAGGGAAAGCATGGGAGGAGATGTATTCTGCCTCCTGTGTTCCACTCCCGGACTGGCCCAATACTGGGTATGCCCTTCTCAACCCATGTGTTGTCCAACTTGACTGGCTGGGAAATTAAGTTTCTGACAACATGTTGAATAGCCCTCACCTCCCACCTCCCAACTCTCCAAATATGCCATCCAATACACTGTCTTTATTTAGAGGGAATTTGTTTGGTTTAATTTCAAGCATTTTGTGATAACTGGTGACATGGATATCATGACACTAGGCTTGACATTTCGATCTGGACAGACATGGAGAAATGGTCCTTAAAGGTAGGTCAAGAGGCATATTCTCAGGTTTTTGCCTATCACTCTTCACACCTTCACATCTTCTCAGAGAATTCTTGCAACAGCCCCAGAGGAACCTGAGAATAGCTGTCTTCCATTTTACTAAGAAAGAAACTGGGGACCAGTGAGATGGGTGACACACCAATGCTATGAGCTGTGTCCTTCCCCCTGGCCTGCTGCCTCCTAAACAACACGACACAGAACCTACAGGGGACTCACCCAAGGGCTAGGCACCCCCCCATCAGTGATGGGGACATGCGGAACTCAGGAGCCATGCTTTCCTGGGCTTTGGTAAAATTTGGGCACAGGAGAAAGAACCCCCAACTCACTTCTGGTCAGTACTGCTGGGGTTAAAAAGTTGGGATTCTGGGGAGCCTCTCTGTCTGCCTGTCTCTCCCATGTCCCTATCCCTCCTCAGCCTTCACCATACCCATCTACCCCACAAACTTCAGGTCCTCTCTGGGGATGGTGGGTGGCCAGAGGCCTGGCTAAGCTTTGACAGAGGAAGAAGCTTGAGGTGTGCTGTATAGGAGAGGTTGGCCTCTCCTGCCTTGGAAAAGGCTTCTCCCTCTGACTATCTGCCTCTCAGACTTCTGGTTTCCTCCCACTTTCTCTATTGTCAACCTAGCTCCTTAAGAATTGTTTAAAGTCACCACTCTTGAATGCAGCATGGGAGACCCTGCTCTGAGAGGATCCACCAGCTCAGGCTTTTCTAGCACCTGCCCTCCTGCCCCTCGAACCTTCGGTGCCATCAGGCTCTGCCTGCTCCTCCCGCTGCTTCTGCTTGAACTTCATATTTCCGTAGTGCATGATGGCGCCCGTCAGTTTGTAGACACCAGTTTTCTCCTCAGCAGTGAAGCCCAGCACATCAAAGGCACTCTGGACAGAGTGAGAGAGGCAAACAGGTGGTTGGAGTGGGTGGCCCCGGAGCCCTCTGGAGCCCTCACACCACCTAGTCACTCACATCTGTGGCCATGAGCTCCTCAGAGTCATCGATGGAGGCCACGGACACCTCTCCTTGAGAAATATAGGCGTAGTCGTAGGGGTTGGTGGTGACCAGCAGCATGTCTGTCCAGGCAAGGGTCAGGGCAGGGCACAAGGAGGAGGGAGAGGGCAGGGGGGCAGGGAAATGTTGGGAGAATGGAGGAGAGGCGGTAGAAAAGATAAAAAAGAGAAGAGTCAGCAAGGACCATGGGGAGACTCCAAAAAAAAAAAAAAGGAGAAATAGGTGGTGAGGGGAGGACCCGAGGAGAGAGGATAGTGAGGAAATGACAGCTGGGAGAAGGAGAAGCAAATAAAGAGCAGAAGGAGAGGCCCTGGCCAGTTGGCTCAGCGGACAGAGCACTGGCCAGTGTGTAGACATCCCAGGTTCAATACCCAGTCAGGGCACACATGAGAGGCGACCATTGGCTTCTCTTCCCTGCCTTCTCCCCTGTCTTTCTCTCTTCCCCTCTCACAGCCAGTGGCTCGATTGGTTGAGTGTAGGCCTTGGATACTGAGGATAGCTAGGTTGATTCGAGCATGAGTCCCAAAGGGAAGTGGCTGGGTAGTTCCTAGTCGGTGCACTTGTGGGAATCTGTCTATTTCCTCTCCTCTCACTAAAAAAAATAAAAGAAAAGAAAAAGAGGAGAAGGAGAAAGCCAGCAAGGAAGATGTGGCAAATATCAACAAAGAAAGGGTGGGAGGGAAGCAAAACAGGACATGCCCAAGGTGGGGTGAAAAGAGAAAGCCACTGAGCAGATGGAGGGAGGGGGGAGTTGGCGGGGCAGCAAGGGCCTGAGGCCGGGCTCACCCAGCAGCTCTGGCTTCTTGTTGGACAGGATCTGGTAGAAGATGTGGTAGTTCCTCTCAGCCTTGAGCTGGAAGATCACCCGGGACTTCTCTAGGAGATCTGAAGTAAGGAGAGGAGAGGAAGGTGGGTAAGGAAGGGGATAGAGTCAATCCAGCAAAAGGGTGGAGATCAGGCTCCTACGGAACATGAAGTGAGTCGGGGAAAGCCATGGTTTGAGGAACAAAGGACTAAATTAAAGCCAAGAGGCAGATGTAGACAAGGACAGAAGATGGAGGGGAAATGATGAAGTAAGGCTACGCTCAGGGGAATAAAAGGCAGAGGTAGAGAACCCAGAGAGGAGTGCGGGGCTGCCTGCATACTCACAGGTCTCTATGTCTGCAGAAGCCAGCTTTCCAGTGGCTCCAAAGTGGATCCTGATGAATTTCCCCTGGGGCAGATGGAACAAAGAGTAAGGGAACTGGTCAGTCAGAAGAGACAGAAGAATGGGGATCTTGGACCTCAGTGCAACTCAGAATGCCCTGGAAATGTAAATGACTTGTTTGAGGTCCATTTTAGTATCAGTAAAACAGGGGGGAAATGCCCATACCCCCAAATACCCAGGGATTTCAGAGCAGAAACAATGGCACAGAAATGACTAGAGAGAGCGCCTCCTGTTTGTGCTTCTGAACTGACCCCACGTGATCTCAGTGACTATTACTCCCTGTTTCACAGATGAAGGGACTAAGGCTCAGACAGGTGTGACACTTGCTGGACAAATGTAAAGCTGGGGAATTGGCTTCCTCTCTAATGTGGAAGAGCTCTGGAAACAGATGTAAGAAAACTCTAGAATGTGACCAGATCTACTCCATTTCTTGGCTGTGGAACAGCTGAAGTGATTCTGGGTCTCTTTTCTTGAGTTCCCAGAACTCAGGGAGCCAGGCTGTCAGGAGGGTTTCGTGTGTGTGTGTGTGTGTGTGTGTGTGTGTGTGTGAACTTGTTGCTACCCCAAAACCAAACACAGGAGAATGAACTGGGTGTGGTTAGTGCTGGCTCTTTTTGTCAAGGCCAGATGAGGCCAGTTGGCAGTGGTCAAGGGCACTCACAAAGCGGGAGGAGTTGTCATTCCGGACGGTCTTGGCATTGCCGAAGGCCTCCAGGGCAGGGTTGGCTTGGATGATCTGGTCCTCCAGGGTGCCCTGCAGAGGGAGCAGAAACTTGGGGGTTCATCTTCTGTCCACCGTTAGCTGCTGATGGGGAGGGCTGGAGACTGCTAGGGGCCTGGGAGTGCGAGTGGGCTGGGTGGACTACTGGGGTGTCTGCAGCTCTAAAAGGCCATATTTGGACCTTAGAGTGTGCCTTTTGCTAGGAAGGTCTTGAGCACTGGGCTCAGTGGTGCTGCCATCACTGTTCCCCAGGGCAGGGCTCCAGGTCCACAAGGTCAGCCTGCCCCAAACCCCTTCTGCTAAGCTTGTAGCCTATCTCGCACCTTGTTTGAATTGGCACCTTCCTTCTTCCCACGGTCACCTATGGCTGCGATGCTGGCAAAATACTGGATGACACGTTTCGTGTTCACAGTCTTCCCTGCCCCGGATTCTCCGCTGGAGGCAACAGGGAGCCATCAGAACCCAGGATTCCCATTGCTCTCCATTTGGAGCTTAGCACCGCCCCCTCCTCCCTCTGAGTCCTGGCCATCTGCCATGCTCCACTGGAAGAATTTGCCCCTCATCACAGGTCACTCCGGCACTTCGCTGAGGGCCCAGCACCCCACACTCTTTGCAATCACAGACTTAAATCATTCCTCCCCCTGACCCCAGGAGTCAGCCTGGGTACCCCCAAGCCCTCTGTGGGTGGACGGCGCTCACTCACGTGATGAGGATGGACTGGTTCTCCCGATCTGGAAGAGAAAAGAGGACAGGCAGTGAGGTCAGGGCTGAGGGTCTAGGCTCATGGCTGTGGGGCTGAGGGGGCACAAGTCAAGGTCACAGGGCTCACCTGTCAGCATGTACTGATAGGCATTGTCAGAGATGGAGAAGATGTGGGGCGGCGCCTCACTCCTCTTCTTGCCCCGGTAGGCGGCCACCACCTCGGCGTTGTACACCGGCAGCCACTTGTAGGGGTTGACGGTGACACAGAAGAGGCCTGAGTAGGTCTATGGGAGCAGGAGACAGGCAGGCATGAGAGGCTGGAAGGGAGGATCCAGGATGGGCAGTGGTGGCAAGCAGGAGAACCCCTGGTCACCCCAGTTGGCTCCTCTCTTGTTGAAGCCGACCAGGGGCAGGAAGGAGCAGTGGTGTGTTGGGCCCCTTGGGAAAGTGTTTTTTTGTTGTTGTTTTTTTTGTATTTTTCTGAAGCTGGAAACGGGGAGAGACGGTCAGACAGACTCCCGCATGTGCCCGACCAGGATCCACCCGGCCCGCCCACCAGGGGGCGACACTCTGCCCACCAGGGGGCGATGCTCTGCCCCTCTGGGGCGTCGCTCTGTCTCGACCAGAGCCACTCTAGCGCCTGGGACAGAGGCCAAGGAGCCATCCCCAGCGCCTGGGCCATCTTTGCTCTAATGGAGCCTTGGCTGCGGGAGAGGAAGAGAGAGACAGAGAGGAAGTGGGGGGTGGAGAAGCAAATGGGCGCCTCTCCTATGTGCCCTGGCCGGGAATCAAACCCGGGTCCCCCGCACGCCAGGCCGACGCTCTACCACTGAGCCAACCGGCCAGGGCCCCCTTGGGAAAGTTTTGACGCTTCCTCCCTGAGAATGTGGCCTTGGCCTACTTTGGTCCTGGTCCAGAACGGGCTCCCTACCATGTGCATCCCTACAGAATGCACTCACGTAGATCATCCAGGCCGCATAGCGCTCCTTGAGGTTGAAGAGCACAGCGGGCTCGTGCAGGAAGGTCAGCATGGCCATGTCCTCGATCTTGTCGAACTTGGGCGGGTTCTGCTGCAGCACCTGGTCCTCCTTCACGGTCACTGTCTAGAGAGGGAGTGTGGGCAGTAGGACAGGATAAGTACACCTCCCACTTTGTGGTTACCAGCCTCACCCACTTACCTCCTCCCAGAACACAGGCCATGACCTGGCCTCACTCCCCAGCTCTTCTCTGACCAGCACCCGGTCCTACCCCAGAACTCCCCAGAAAATTTGCCCACCAACTGTCTCTCCCACCCTCAGGATCGTCCTAGAGTCCCTGTGTCTTGTCAGTGTCCCAGCTCCTGTGCCCATAAGTATCACTTTTCACTCCTGCATCAAGTGTCTGTGGGCAAACACGGGCTGCCAGTTCTGCCCTCTCATGTGCGCACATGCTCCTTCTGGGGACAGCTGGGGACTGCGCCTGAGGCGGACCCTCACCTCTACCAGGGGGACAGTCACCTGTCTACCTTACCTCCCCACTGGCCACTGTCATTGGCACTGCTCAGTGTGCCATACCCTGGTGTCATTAGATGCAGGGACAGGTGTTCCATTTGTTACAGTGGAGGAAGAGTGGCTTCAGTAATTAAATAATTTGCTGGCATGGTGGCTAGTTAGTGGCAGAGCTGGGAAAAGAGTCAAAGCCCCCAGTGGGCTGTGGCTCATTATTCTACAGCTTGATGGGACATAACACTCAGTCAATGCATCTGCAAGGCACATAGTTCTGAGCTGTTGCTGGTAACCAGTGGCGGTTCTCATAGCTGGTGTGAGCAGCCAGGGACTGGGGCTTCTGAGCACCGGTCACCAGTCCCAGCACTGAGCATCCAGCTTAAGAGTTCCTGCTCTTTGCGTTTACCTGGGTCTGTGAGTTTGTTCTCGGTTTGGGTGAGGTGAATTTGGGAGAGTTTGCCTATGGAAGAAACTGAGGCACAGAGAAGAGAGATACAAATTCAAGAAGGGAGCTTTGTTTGATGTTGTGACTATGCCTTCTATTAACAAGACCCCTCTGAGGAGGACACCAGCTGAGGTGTCCAGCATCTTCTCTGGTGAGGGGTGTGCCATGCTGGAGCGGTGCTCTGTCATACCTGCTCAGGACCACCTGAGAAAGGTCAGAGTTCTCGTGCAGACACTAGGCTCTTCAAGGGGTCATTTCCTGCAACCTCACTGGCTTAGTCTCCTCTTCAGGACCCAGCAGCCCTACTGCAAGTGGCTTTCGCCCTGCACCTCCCCCAAAGCCTTTCTTCCCCTGCCCCTGGCCCTGTGCTTCACACACCTTGCCATTCTCAGTCTCGGCAGTGACTTTGCCCCCTTCCCGGGATGTAATCTTGGCCTTGACAAACTCCTCCTTGTCGTCAGGCACGAAGCACTCCGTGCGGATATCGAAGGGCCGGGTCTGGGCCTCCAGACGTTCCTTCTCTGACTTGCGGAGGTATTGGGCCGCTGCCCCAAAATCGGCCATCTGGGCGTCATCAGCCATCTTGTGCTCCTTTGTGGCTGAGACAGGAGGGCCCAGGCCTCAATGGGTGGCACTGTCTTCTGTGCCCCTACTCCCTGCCCCACCTTCTCACCACTTAGGTCCTATCACTCTCCCCAGTTCCTCCCTTGAGAAACACCTACTGTGGGTCCAGCCCTCCCTGCTCAAGCTCTGTTTCCCTTGCCCTGTGAAGTGACACTCAGGAAAGATCTCTGTGAGGGACCTGCAGGGGGTAGACTTGGTTGGAGTTTGCTAAGGGCAGGTGCTGAGCTGCTCAGAGGAGAGACAGTGAGCCTCTGGTCTAGCAACCTAGCTCACAGGAGAAAATCGGGTGGTTCTCACCTGGTTATCACTTCACAAAGAGTTCTGAAGAATCTGGACCATGGATGGAGCCACAGAGGTGCAGTCAGGAAAAGAGAACAGACAGGGAGGTTGAAGAACCATGAAGGCAGGCCAATGGGGAGAAGTGGGGGGAGGGGGGATGGAGAATCAGTGTTGGAAACAGAGAGAGTCAAGGAGATTAGAACGCATAGCCAAGAAGAAAGAGTAAAGGGGAGAGACAGAGAAGTATGACAAGTATTGACAAAGACCAAGATGCAAAATAAAACCAGGCAAAGAGAGGGAAGCCGTCAGAGGAGGGGAAGATGAAGACAGTATGGGGAAGACACAGGAAGCGGGAGATGACAGATGCAGGAAAGAAATGCAGGCGGGAGCAAAGGTTTCTGGTGTCCCCACTGAAATCTCTTCTCTGTCAGCAGGAACTTTCCAGGGCTGGGGAAAGGCAGTTCTACCAGTATCCTTGGGCCTCCAACCAACCTGTACCCCATTCCTCCGTGAAGGCAGAGTCTCTCAAGGTGGGAGCTCTGCGGTGGGCCACGGAGCCCCCAACCAACCCCCTTCTTACCTGGTTCTAAAGAGTGTCTCTCTGTCCTTGCAACCGGTTTCTTTTATAACCTGCTGCCCCCACCCCCTGACTAAATTTGGAGTCTTCCGGAGGGACCCTCCCTCCCACCTCTGTCCTCTGCTAGCTCCTCCTCCCTCTGTCTCTTGGCTCTGGAGGTGACAGAAGGACAACCCTGCCTCCAGATTTGCCCATGAAAGGTCTGTTGCCCTAGCCCCTCTGGCTCCAGGGCCTTTTTTTAGTCCTTGGGCACATTCCTCCCCTCCAGAGGACTGATGGACAGATAGTGGGAAGACTGGGCCTTCTCATACCACCTCCCCACCCCTCTATTTCAGGTCCTTACCTTGGTTATTTTTAACCTGAAAGGGTGAGTTGAGTACACTGGGTGAGGGTCACCTTCTCTTGCAAGCCAGATGCTTGTCCCCTGCTTCCTAGCCACAAGCTCCACCCCCATCTTCTTCACCCTCTCCTTTCCACTCTGGCCTGTCCTCACACAGCCCCAGGCTGGGAGCATCTCCCACTCTTCAGCCTGAAGTCCTGCAATGCTAGGGACAGGGAGCTGGAGCTAGGATGCCCAGGGAGGGGGCCCACAGCTCAGCTCCATGACTGCTGTGCTGCTCTCTCAGCACAAAGGCCATGTCTTGTTTAGGCCATGTCTTGTTTCCTCTGGTCCCCAAGTTTTCATGCAGGTCCCCTCACAGGGACTAGAGGCTGTGCTTTCTTGAAGACACATCTGGAGTCTCCAGCCCCTCCCCTGAAGCTCTTGATACAGTTCCCACTATCCAACCTCTCAAACAGGAGAAGGGGGTTCCCTCATGCTGCCATAGCAGATCTATGCTCAGACCCACGGTCCAGTGCCCTTACATATGGACTTGACCACTGCCTGTCCACAACAATTCTTGGCCACATACATGCAGATTTTTCATACTTATAAACTTTTTTTTTTTAGCAAGAGAGACAGAGAGAGGGACAGATAGGGACAGACAGACAGAAAAGGAGAGAGAAGCATCAATTCTTTGTTGTGGCACCTTAGTTGTTCATTGATTGCTTTCTCATATGTGCTTTGATCGGAGGACTACAGCTGAGCCAGAGACCCCTTGCTCAAGCCAAACCAATGACCTTTGAGCTCAAGCTAGCAACCATGGGGTCATGTCTACGATCCCACACTCAAGCTGCAGCCTCAGGGTTTCAAACCTGGGTCCTCTTTGTCCCACGCTGACGCTCTATTCCCTGCTCCATGGCCTGATCAGGTCACACTTATAAACTTAAATTCACAAAATTTCCTACTTAGTGTTAGGCATACTGATACACACATTTGCACACATAAACTTTTGTCCTCCCACTGCCATCCTCTGTTCCCGGTGGGGGCAGCGAGGGGGTGGGGAGAGGCAGGAGGCATTAATCCCTAGGGCCTGAGGAAAGAGGGGTGGGGTAGGGGGCTCTCCCTTCCGCCTCTCTGGAGTGCCAGAGAGTACAGGTGCTGCTGAGGCCAGCTGGGGGCCTGGCAGGCCTGGGGGTGTACACCAGTGGGGCCCTGGGCTCTGTGTTGCCTGGGGTGGGGTGGCAGTGAAGCTCTGCAGTCTACTGCCCCTTCCCAGGTAAAACTCTGGTGCCCCTTCCAACCCTCTTGGGGCTCATACTCACATGTCCTTCTTTACAGTGTCCCCAAGCGCCCCAGGCCCCCAAGGCCCCTGTCCCCAGCCCCCACTGGTGCCACCTCTCAGAGGCAGTAGGTGTCAGGTCTCCAGCAGCCGTGCCTGTTATGACTAAGTGGACATTGTGTTCAGGAAACAAAGCCAGACTCCCCTGCTCTGGCTCTCCCCTACCCCCTCACACCCAAGAATACTCTCGCGGCTCCCTTCCACCCCATCTACTGTCACCTCTCAATATAGCTCTGGAGTGTGGAGGTGGGTAGGACAGACAGGGGTCAGCTTCTCCGGGTAGGAGAGCTTTCCATTAAATATGTGGCTTCTCTCTCAAGGTCCCCAGTGCCTTAGGACCCCCCGCTGCACTATTATTGATCTCAGGAATCCACATTTGTCTCCAGAGGACCTGTATCCTGTATCCAGTGTCCTGAGAGTCAGCCCCACATTCCCATCTCTTGCAGGTGCATAAGTCAAATCATTGTCCCCAGGGGACACAGGCCACCTGTCCCCGGCTTTCGGTCACTTGAGGCCCCAGTGTGCAAGTTGGGGGGTTAGCCCCGTGGTTCATTGCGTCACTGCCGGGTTCCCATTCCCGTGGGGACATGATAAGGGGCCGAGAACACCAGGTCAAGTTGGGTCAGGTCCCAGTGACAAAGACTAGGTTTTGTCCTCAGGAAACCCTGTGTTCTGAGCAGGCCAGACTCGGTGTAGGTGAAGAGGGGGTGAGGGGTGGCAGGCACTTCCAGCTGTCTCCTATGGAGGGAGGAGGAGGGAAGGGGGCTAACGTGGTTCCAAGGCTCTGCCCCCTCTGTGGTCTGGTTTGCCTTCCTCTTCCTTTCTTAGGCCCCTTCCACTCTCCTGGCCCTCACACCCACGCCTGCTCTCCATCCTCCCTCAGCTGCCTTCCAGAGCAGCTCCTCGTTCTGCTGCAAGTCCTGGAGGGCATGGGATGGAGCCTTCTGCCACAGGTGAGGTGATGAGGAGGTAGGGCTAGCTTCCTTGGAACCGGGTGCCCTCACTTTGCCTGGCTCCCTATATCTCTGTCTGTCTTTGTGTCTGACCATCCTCTCCCCCTGCCTTATTCCCTTTCTCAAAGTCAGACCTGGCCCCTGCCATGTTTCTGCCCATCTCCTGCATGGATGTGCCTGCATTTCCATGAGCCTCTGCCTTCTCTAAGCTCGGGACCGCGTGCCCTCTGCCTGTCTCACCTGTGCCTCCACCTCTGCTTTGTTGACCTCTCTCTAACCTCACTGTTCTCAAGTTTCCTGATTTTCCTTGCATCTGAAGGTGACCCAGGATTCTTTCCTTGTTCCAGGATCACCCCCCTCAGCTCTCCTGGCTCCTCTATCCTAGGCTGGCTCATCCAGCCCTCTCCTCTCCCCTCCTCTCTCAGCACCCTCCTCTGCTGTGGCTCGGCTGCCAGTCCTCACTCACCCCCCCTGTTGCCTGCTGTTCTCTCAGCATTCAGATCCTGCTCTGCCTTTGCTTGGGGAGCTTGGATTCTCTGGCCATCCCCTGCATCTGCCTTTTCAAGGTAGATGCCCTTTAGGGCCTTTTCTCTGCTGATCTCCTATTGCTCTCCAAGTCCCCCCCTAAGAAGAGCAGCGGTCCTAGGGTTTGGAAATGGAGATGAATGAGAGGAGAAAGGTGGGAGGGCCTGTGGATCTTCTCTTCCTACTTCCTGTCTCTTTGCTGGTTTCCCTGGTCCTCTTGTCCCCTAGTTTCTTGAGATTTCTTCCTCTCTCCCCACTGCCTCCCTCCTCAGGTTTTTTTTTTTTCCTTTCCTTTTCCCTTTCTCCCCTCTCTTTCTCCTGTAATCTAACACTGGGCATCCCTCCTTCCTGGGATGGGCCCCTGCCTTCACTCTGACAACTGCATTCAAGCTCAGAGGTCAGGGTGGAGGATGGAGCAGCTTGCTGGGAGTGGCTGTGTGTGGTGGGGTTGGGGAGATTCCGTCCAGAGTTGAACCAAGGTTTCAGGAGTCTCAGAAGAAGGCTGACAGTCCCACTGCCTCCTGAGCTCCTGCCCTCCATGGGCCACAGTCCCAGGCTTTTGCTAAGCAGCCCAGGTGTGGCAGTGACTCTGGGGGCAGGCTTCTTTAGTTGAAGTGGGGCTTGCTTCTTCCTCCCAGCCCCCCAGCAAACCATCCCCTCCTCCTCTTCCCCAGAGTCCTGCTCCCACGTGACTCTCCCCAGGCCCTCATCTGCCTGCTTCTCCTTGATATGGCCTGTCATAAGTGAGCCAAAGATGCCCCCTCTTCCAGCAGGTGCAGATGAGGAGGGTCTCGGGAATGGAAGTTACAGTGAGAAGAAATGAGGGAGAAGAAAGGAGCCCCCTAGATGGAGGGGCCAAGCCCTGGGAGATGAGGAGGAGAAGAAGGTGGGCTGAGGGTCCAGTTCTCTCGGTCAGATGAGAGAGGGGCACTGGCCTCTGGGGGTGGATGGGGACAGTGGTGCCTGTGTCTGGAAGGGTGATGTGTTACGCAGCTGCGTGTCCTTGAGCCCTCTCGGAGACCTGCCTTGACGGAGGCCGGGGGTCATTACCCTAGCTGCTCAAGTGGGTCACACCTTAGAGGGAAGGCCTATACACTAAACCTCCTCCTCACGGCCCAGCCCTGGTGTTGTCTGTGGTGCTGGTGGGTTAGCATTAAACAGAGCTACGATGTACCACCATAGCAGATGGGCTTCTGTGCTCTAGGAGAGTCTTAAGTGTTTCCCTAAATCTCAACTTTGAGTGTTTCTGAGCCAGGGAGAGGGCTGGGGGAGAGGTGTCGGCTGCTGAGGGGCAGGTGAAGGGGAGCACAGGCAGCACCGCACGGGGTGGGGGGATGCTCCCCTCACAGGCTCCCGTCCTCCCCCCGCCCTGGGGAGGCCTCCTTGGTCTAGCCTGGGGAGAAGCCCCCCTCCTCTCCTCGCCCCTGTGCCCCACCCCATGCCAGTGGCAGGCAGTGAAGAAGAGTCCAGAGGCAAAATCTCACTTAGAGGAAATTTGCTTTATTCTGCTTCCTCCGAAAGAGCTGCTTTATGGGCTCCAGGGCTGGGACTCTGGTGGCACCCTCCGGGCCGAGCAGATCGAGAAGCTATGACAAAGCTACTCCTCATTCAAGCCCTTTTGAAAGGAAACAAAGTCCAACTTAGCTCTGGCAAGGTAGGCATTGGGTAGGAATGGGGGCAGAAAACAAAGGGAAGAAGGGGCACTTGGAGGGGTGGGGAACTGTTGTGTGGCCTGACAGGGACCCCCATGGTGGCGGGAGATGTGTCCTTAGGATTGGTGTGGAGGGCAAGTTCTGGAAGGTAGGGCTGTGGGGCAGGCAGAGGGAGCTGTATAGGCAAAGACAAGGGGTGTTCTAGGATGTCTGTTTAAGGTTTGCATCACAAGCTTGTAGGCCAAAACTAGGTAAGGGAAAAGTGAAGACTAGCAGATGGATATTGGAGTATACTGGGTATATATCAAGTGGGATCTTCTAGGGTTGCTGACCACCCTAGGGCTGGGGTTTGCAAAGTCACTGAACATGAGAGCCGGAAGAATCTTAGATTAGAAGTCACAGAGGACTGAATCACCTTGCCCTTTGGGGTCCCCAAACTTTTTACACAAGGGGCCAGTTCACTGTCCCTCAGACCATTGGAGGGCCGCCACATACAGTGCTCCTCTCACTGACCACCAATGAAAGAGGTGCCCCTTCTGGAAGTGCGGCGGGGTCCGGGTAAATGGCCTCAGGGGGCCACATGCGGCCTGCGGCCCCGCGGCCCGCCAGCTGGGCCGTAGTTTGGGGATGCCTGCAGGGCCTTGTGGTGCAGTTGTGGCTGATGCATGAAGAGGAGGCATTCTCGTGTGGGGGGCGGAGTCTGGGCACTGATGTGGGGAGAGTGCACTGCTATGGAGAACCAGTGACAAGGTCTGGGGGTGGGGGTGGGAACCCACCTTGGTGCCGATGTCACGGCTCTTGGCCCGTAGCTTGTTGACCTGGGACTCAGCGATGTCCGCCCGCTCCTCCGCCTCATCCAGCTCGTGCTGCACCTTGCGGAACTTGGACAGGTTGGTGTTGGCCTGCTCCTCCTGTGAGGGAGCGAAGGTGGGGAAAGAGCTGAGACAGGGCCCAAAGATCTCAGCCTTCCCGCCTGGCCATGGGCCTTCCTGTGTCTCCCCTCCAGGCTTAGTCCCCAGCAAGGTCACTCACCGCTTCCTCGGCCTGGCGCTTGTAGGCCTTGACCTTCAGCTGCAGCTTGTCCACCAGGTCCTGCAGCCGCAGCAGGTTCTTTCTGTCCTCCTCCGTCTGGGGGTCAGAGGAGGCCAGAGTGAGGGCAGCACAGTCACAGAAGGCATGCCCCCTCCCCCACTTGTCATTTTTACCCTCAACGTAATCTCCTCATTCAGTTCTACTTTCTGATTTGCACCAAACACTTGAGTTCTCCTTACAGTTTCTCATCCCTCCCTAAAAATGTATAAATATTTTTAATGATTTGTATTACAAAAGGGTCTAGGAAGCTGATAGGACTCTTGAAACGGTGCACAAAAGTGTGTGTGCGTGCTGTATCGGGGAGTGGGCTACTGGAGGTCCTGGGACCTCACGGAGGACAAACCCCGTAATTCTAGGACCCAGCAGGTGTTGGCAGTGACTGGCACTACAGGTGTGCTGGGATCTTTTGAGCTGCAGGGAAATGATATAGATTTGATTGAAGTTAAGGATAAATGTGCATAGAAGAATGGTGACTTTCTGGATTGGGCAGAAACAAAATCTAACTGGAGTCTGAGTCTAGAAAATACCACGGAAAGCTAAAGTCTGCACCCCCTTGTGTAACTGAAGTTTCGCAATTTGTTTGAATGGCTTTGGTATATTTTTGGTGTATTTTGGCAGTGATGGTGGGAAGCCAAAGCTTGGCCATATACTTGCTTTCTGGCAACCTGTGCAGGGTGAGCTCTGTCTGGAGCTCTGTGTGTGTCTCCAGGGGACAGTCTGAGGCTGAGTGCAGAGGTGGAGCTCTTAGCCAGCAGTCTCAGAGACTGACCTCCAAACCGGGGGACACTCAGGGTAAGACAGGTCTTGGCGATGTAGAAATGGGCATCCAGGGCGTGTACTCCCACCCCTAACCCTGGAAGAGGCTCACTGAGAGCACTTCATTCTTCTTGGGTGGTTGTCACTTGGCTTCAGGCCATGGCAGAAGGCCTGGCCACCCACCGCACCTGGTAGGTGAGCTCCTTGATGCGCCGCTCGCTCTTCCTCATGCCCTTGATGGACTCTGCGTTGCGCTTCTGCTCGGCCTCCAGCTCGTTCTCCAGCTCCCGCACCCGGGCCTCCAGCTTCTGCAGCTGCTTCTTGCCGCCCTTGAGGGCGATCTGCTCGGCCTCGTCCAGCCGGTGCTGCAGGTCCTTGATGGTTTGCTCCATGTTCTTCTTCATGCGCTCCAGGTGGGCGCTGGTGTCCTGCTCCTTCTTCAGCTCCTCCGCCATCATGGCGGCCTGTGGACAGGAGACAGGTATAAGAGAACCGGGGTCCATATCTCTTCTCCCACAAGGATCACCTTTTTCCCATCCTGGGGTTTGCTCCCTGAGGCCCTCAAACCCATGGAACTGCAGAGTCAAGTTGGCCTTATAGCACAGTGGCCTGGCCTGGATCCAGAGCCATTATTCGTGTCTTTAGGGGAGTCTGGAAAGTAAGGGGCACTCACATCCGTGATGGCCTTCTTGGCCTTCTCCTCAGCGTTCCTGCATTCCTGCACCGCATCCTCCACTTCAGTCTGAAGCTGAGACAGGTCTGCATCCATCTTCTTCTTCTGGTTGATGAGGCTGGTGTTCTGAGGGCCAGAGTGGGCAGAGCATGAAAAACATTGAGCATCCACAATTGGCTTCCAAACCTCACCTGCTGGGTCCTACTTCCCTCCAGGAATGCCCAGGAAGCCACTCACCTGGGAGTGCAGCAGCTGCACCCGCTCGCTGGTCTCGATCAACTCCTGCTCGGCCAGCTTCCGAGACCTCTCTGTCTGCTCCACCACAGACCGCAGCTCCTCCAGCTCGGCCTGCAGCAGGTTGTTGCGCCTCTCCACGATGGCGATGTTCTCCTTCAGGTCATCATTGGCCCGCACTGCGTCATCCAGCTGGATCTGGGTGTCCTGCGGGTCAGGAGGACGGGCATGAGAGAGAAGCTGGCACCTGCGCCCATCAGAAGGCTGTCACAGCAGACTGCACGCTGGTGGAGAGCCCATTGTGGTGGCTCAGGAGGGGCCTGTGGGTTTTCTCTGCGATGGCCCTGGGGCAGAGGGATCTGGAGCTGTGATGGGACACAAACACCCAACTGGGCCATGTGGAGGCCGTCCCTCTCCGGGAAGCTGACTTCCTGACCTCCATGTACCTTTAGCAAACTATGGAGGTTCTTGACTTGCTTCTGGGCCTCAGCAGCCATGCGGTTGGCATGGCTGAGCTGGATCTCCATCTCATTGAGGTCGCCCTCCATCTTCTTCTTCACACGCAGGGCCTCATTGCGGCTGCGCGTCTCTGCGTCCAGGGAGGTCTGCAGCGAGTCCACCACGCGGAGGTGGTTGCGCTTGGCCTGCTCCATCTCCTCGTCCTTCTCAGCCAGCTTCCGCTCAATCTCTGCCTTGATCTGGTTGAACTCCAGCTGGGCCCGGAGGATTTTGCCCTCCTCATGCTCCAGGGAGGCCTGTGGACGAGTGGGGAGAGAAGGTCCAAGGCAGAAAGTCAGGGCACAGGGCAGGGGTCTGTCTGTGAGTCATAGATACAAAGTGAATTCAAGAATCGTATAAATGGATTAGTCAAAGCAGCAGAGAAAAAAGAAAATAGAATTTAAAAGAAATAAATAGGCCTAACAGAAGGTGATACAGGCCTCACAGAGAAAGCTAGCAATGAAGACAAAGAGGAAAACGAAGAGAAAGGTGTTGCCAAGGAAACAGACACAATCAGGCATAGAATGTAAAAATCTCAAAGTGGGAGGCAGAGGTGGAAAGGGGGGGGGAGTGAAAACAGGAGATTTCTTCTAAGATGTAATAGGTAAAATATTTGCGTTCATTCATTTCACAATATTTGTTGAGTGCCTACTATGGGCCAGGCATTGTTTTATTGAGGATAGAACAATGAAGAAATTGGCCAAAAGGGAGATGAGAACAGGTACCACAGCCTAGAGCTCTGCCCCCTGCCCCTCTCCCCCCTACACACCTCGGCCTCCTCCAGGGCCGACTGCAGCTCCAGCTTCTCGGCCTCCAGCTGCTTGCGGACCTTCTCCAGCTCGTGGATGGTCTTTCCACTGGATCCCAACTGCTCAGTCAGGTCGGAGATCTCCTCTGTGGGGGGGGGGGCGAACAACAAAGTTGGCAGCTTCCCTGGTCCATTAGGGGAGGGCATGCCTCTTGGAGGCCCTGTGTGGCACCATGAATGGGCACTCTTCTCATCCCTCCCAGGCCTCAGGCCCCAGCGCACCCTGAAGGTTCTTGTTCTCCCTCTTGAAGGTCTCCAGGTGCTCCAGGGACTCTTCATAGGCGTTCTTGAGCTTGAAGAGCTCAGTGCTGAGGGAGCGCGCCTCCTTCTGCGAGGACTCCAGCTCCGACTGCGACTCCTCGTACTTCTGCTTCCATTCAGCCAGGATCTGTGGAGACAGGCTTGGGGCTCACTGTGTTGCCCCTGCCCCACCTCTAGGGGCTGCCCTGGCCCCTGGCTGCGCTCAGCCTCTTCCCAGCCTCCATGGAGGATGTTTCTGGCCTCCACTCATGGTGGTGCCCCTGCTCTGCCCCCTGGCTGCGGCCGCCACCAGGGCCCACCTTGTCAAAGTTCCTCTGCTTCTTGTCCAGGGCCGCAGCCGCCGCATTGGAGCGCTCCACGTCCACCATCAGGTCCTCGATCTCGTTCTGCAGCCGGTGCTTGGTCTTCTCCAGCGACGAGCACTTGGCATTGACGGCCTCCACAGCCTCCTCAGCCTCCTGCAGCCGCTGGGCCAGCTTCTTCCTGCCCCAGGGGGTAGAGGTGGGCAGTGGTGGGAGAGGTTGGGGAGGATGAAGGGTGTGGATTTGGACAAAAGGAAATGACATGAGTCTTCTGGAAAGCAATTCTTGAGAACTCAGAAACCTATAGGAAAAGCCTGAGAAGGGGCTTCAGGAGGCGGAGAGCTGGGCTGGCAGAGTCTTGGTGGCAGTGAGTGAAGACCCTCAGCACCTAGGGGGCCCTTCTGGATGACATCCCTCTGACCCTGGGCCAGTCTTTACACTGCAGACACGGAGGGTGCATGAGCTTCTGCAGGCCACCACCCCTTCTCCTGACATAGCACCCTGACCCAGCTGGGAGCATTCTGCCCTCAGACAAACCTTTTGTTCGTCTTATATTCGGATGAGAAACATAATGCGAGCAAAAAGCTTCCCTGAGAGGAGAAGGAGGCAGGGCCAGGGCAGTGTCCTCCTGTGTTGGTAAGACCTAGCTAAGCAGCCATCCCCTGAGGACTGGGCTGCACTGCATCATGCCTGCAGAGGGGCCCCTGCAGAGGCGGCTGCCCGGGACTCACTTGGCTTCCTCGAGCTCCTCAGTCCGCTGGATGGCGTCGGTCTCGTACTTGGTCCTCCACTGGGCCACCTCCGAGTTGGCCTTGGACAGGACGCGCTGCAGCTCGGCCTTGGCCTCTAGCTCCTCCTCATACTGCTCCCGGAGCAGGTCGCAGTCGTGCCGGGCCGACTGCAGCGCATGGGCCAGGGCGTTCTTTGCCTGGGAGGCGGGCACCAGGAGGTGGGCTCAGCCTTCTCCATAATGCAACACTAGTCTTGCCCATTTCCTCACCCTACTTTCAACAGTCTCCCATGGCTCACCTATCTCTAAATCCCCAGTGGACCTGGAGTGGCTTACTGAGTACTAATAAGAAAGTACGCCCATGCAGCACTGCACTATTTATGAAGAGCTTCATGCCCACCACCCCTGTTCTCCCCAGGGCAGCAGGATTTTCATTCTCCCCGCATGTTGAGGGGAGGAGACAGAGGCTATGAGAGGTTAGGTGATTTCCCCACAATTGCCAAGCTCTTAGAGGCAGGTTAGATTTTGAGCCCTGCCTTTTTATAAAGTTTTATTCTTCCCCTTTGTCATGAGCCCAGGAAAAGGCTAGGATTAGACTCCAGTGAGTTTCCGTCATAAGTTTCAGACTGCCCTGCTAAGTCAGGGCCCACAGGCGCCTTCAGCACTCCCGCCCCTACACCCTTCCAGGAATGGCAGCAGAAAGCTTCAGCCTGGGGGTGAGACTTTTTTTTTAATCTTTTTTATTTTTTATTTATTCATTTTAGAGAGGAGAGGGAGAGACACAGAGAGAGAGAGAGAGAGAAGAGAGAGGAGAGAGAGAGAGAGAGGAGAGAGAGAGAGAAGGGGGGAGGAGCTGGAAGCATCAACTCCCATATGTGCCTTGACCAGGCAAGCCCAGGGTTTCGAACCGGCGACCTCAGCATTTCCAGGTCGACGCTTTATCCACTGTACCACCACAGGTCAGGCCTGGGGATGAGACTTAAAGAGGCATGTGGTGGGGTGTAGACTACTAGCCCTTTTGGAATTCTGGGAGAATAATGGATGGACAGCAAGCCCCAATCTGGGGAAAAGAAATGATGTGGCTACAGGGCCAGATGCTATGCTCCTGGCAGGGGGCCAAGTGACCTGAGTCTGGGCCTTACCTTAACCTCCTCCTCCAGCTGCCTCTTGAGGTCCTCCAGCTGCTGGGTGTAGGTGAGCTTCCCTCGGGTCAGCTGGGAGATCAGCGCCTCCTTCTCATCCAGCTGTCGGGACAGCTCACCTGGAAAGGCAGGCACCAAGGCACACTCAGCTTGGAGGACCAGGCACTCCTCTCTCCTCCAGCCCCTCTCCTAACCTGCAGGCCCACTCTCTGGGGAGGTGTGTGTGTGTCTCTACCCAAGGCTGGGGCTGGGTGGTGCTCACCATTCTCAGTCTGTAGCTTGGCTCGCTGGCTGGTGAGGTCATTAACAGAACGCTGGGTCTCCTCAGCTTTGCTCCGGTGCTCATTCATCTGGTCTTCTAAGGTCCGGCACATTTTCTCCAAGTTAGCCTGAGAGTGGAGGGAACATCATAGGATGGTTGTAGGAGGCACTGAGTGGGATGTAATGGGAGCAATTAAAGAATGAGGAAGAGGGAAGACATGGAAGGAAGGAGAGGATCAGAGAACTGGGTAGAAGGAAAGTGGGAAACTGAGCCATCAAAGAGGGAAGACATGGGCAGAGTGTGAAGGTGGGTGGAGGGAATCGGAGGAAGGGAGAGGCTGAGCACAGGCCCACCTTGGCCTTGATGATCTGCTCCATGTTGGAGGTGACGTCATCCAGCTCCAGCTTGAACTCACTCTTCTCCTTCTCCAGCTTCTGCTTCACGCGTTGCAGGTTGTCAATCTGCTCACCCAGCTCCGCCACACTGTCCGCATGCTTCTTGCGCAGGGCCGCCGCCGTGGCCTCGTGCTGTAGCGTGGCCTCCTCCAGGTCCCGCCTCATCTTCTGGAACTCAGCCTCACGCTTCTTGTTCATCTCAATCTGCACAGATGTGGCCCCGCCGGCCTCTTCCAGCCTCTCGCTGATCTCCTCCAGCTCCCGGGACAGGTCGGAGCGCAGCTTCTCCACCTTGGCTCGGGCGGTGCGCTCCGCCTCCAGCTCCTCCTCCAGCTCCTCTATGCGTGCCTAGGCCCGGACATAGAGGGTTCAGACCCACCACCCGGAACCCTCTATCGGAGCCCCCGCCCCTGGCCCTACAATACCCCTGGCCTGTCAGGAACAGCAAGTCAGTCTAGTTCTACTAGTGCAGGTGTGGAAAAAAAGGATTTGGGGGAGATGGTTTAGGCAGGCACGTTAGCCTTCCTTTAGGCCAGAACATTATACATTCTCTTTACTGAAAGGAAGTGGTTGAGCCTAAGTGGTAGTGCAGTGGATAGAGCATTGGCTTGGGATGCTGAGGACCCAGGTTTGAAACCCTGAGGTTGCTGGCTTGAGTGTGGGCTCACCCCTTGAGTGTAGGGTTGCTGGTTTGAGCGTGGGGTCATAGATATGACCCCATAGTCACTAGCTTGAAGCCCAAGGTTATTGGCTTGAGCAAGGGGTCTCTGGCTTGGCTGCAGCACCCTAGTCAAGGCACATATGAGAAAGCAATCAGGCCCTGGCCGGTTGGCTCAGCGGTAGAGCGTCGGCCTAGCGTGCGGAGGACCCGGGTTCGATTCCCGGCCAGGGCACATAGGAGAAGCGCCCATTTGCTTCTCCACCCCTCCGCCGCGCTTTCCTCTCTGTCTCTCTCTTCCCCTCCCGCAGCCAAGGCTCCATTGGAGCAAAGATAGCCCGGGCGCTGGGCATGGCTCCTTGGCCTCTGCCCCAGGTGCTGGAGTGGCTCTGGTCATGGCAGAGCGACACCCGGGAGGGGCAGAGCATCGCCCCCTGGTGGGCAGAGCGTCGCCCCTGGTGGGCGTGCCGGGTGGATCCCTGTCGGGCACATGCGGGAGTCTGTCTGACTGTCTCTCCCTGTTTCCAGCTTCAGAAAAATGAAAAAAAAAAAAAAAAAAAAAAAAGCAATCAATGAACAGCTAAGGTGCTGCAACAAAGAATTGATACTTCTTAGCTTTCTCTCTTCCTGTCTGCCTGTCCCTCTTTCTCTCACACAAGAAAAAAGAAAGAGAAAGAAAGAAGAATGGTTGAAGCTTACTCTTGTAGAGAGACAAAGAGCTGTCTGTGTTCTAAGGATAGTGAAAGTAGTTTAGTGAAAAAGAATAATAAAAGTTTGAATGAGAGAGCCATGTTTGTCTGATGAGACAACTAAAGACCTAACAGCATCTGCTCTAGAAGAACCGAAGTCACAGACCATCAGGGCTGAAGGGACCTTAAAAGCTACCAGGTAACAGGGAAGGACATGGAGACCCAGAGATCTGGAGTGGACTCCCTCAGTCTTTGGCTAATCCAGAGCTGAAATAGGAAGCCAAGATTTCTGCCCCCCAGACCAGTGAGCTTTCAAGGTCTCTTCCTATGTCATCCTTGAATCACCAGCCCCTCATGGAGGTGTTCCATGTGGGAACTATCATAGCTCAGTGCCTCCCTTCATGGACACATAGCAAATGCCTGTAATGCTGGGGACAGGAAAGCCTGGAGGGGAGGCTGGGAAGCTGAGAACCAGCCCGGGGAGTCCAGCGCCCCCCCCCCTCCCGGCACTCCAGACTTTACCTGAAGCTCTTTGAGCTTCTTCTGCAGCTGACTGCCCAGGGCCTGCTCGTCCTCAATCTTTGCATTAAGGGCATTCATCTCAAAGTCCTTCCTGTGTGGAAGGAGGGAGGGTAAGGCAATGGTGGTCATTTAGGTTCCAGGGAAGCCCACCAATGGTTGTAAATGATAATAAAACAAATAAACAGCAGAATTTCATCAGAAAAACAGATTCCAGGGCTGACAGACAGTCCACCTGTGGAAAGAATGAGTCCAACAGGAAATGTAATGGGAAGAGCACTGCAGGTGGAGTGACAGATGGGCTCTGAGGGACTCGCCCTCTTTGGTCTGTAAAATGAGTGGGTTGGGCTAGATTGTTTCAAAGGCCCCTTTTAGCTCTAATAGTCTTTAATTCTGTCACTCTTACTTTGAATTGGTTAAACTTTGTAAACCTTTGTTTCCTCTCTGGTAAATTGAGGCTAAAAATACCATCTTTAAAAGGTGGATTGAGGATCAATGGGGTCATATATTTACTCATTCATCAACAAATACGGTGCCTGGGGAAGTGTGAAAACTCTTGGGCAGATATAGCACAGTGAGGATATGGATCATAATGATTCTCAGAGCTTTGATTCTCAGAGCCTTCTAAAATTCTGGCTCTAAAGTACCATAGGATTCTTGATGATCCAAATATGTTCTGCAGGCTGTTTACCAAGTTGGAAGATGGAGCTGTGAATTTTGGAAGGACTTGCAATGAGAATTAGGACAACAAGTTCATTAAAACCAAGAAATGGCCCAGACCTTGCACTGCTCAAGTGTGATGGTTGATCCATTTCTGTGGCTCCTGGGTTCTCTGTGAAGAACCTAAAAGAACCTTCTTGAGAGGTTTTTGTGTGGAGCCTTACACTGTGTTAACAGCTGATCTTCAAAAAGACTTATGTATAAAGGGGGCGAGCTGTTATTTTCCATTCCTTTTAAGTGCCCAATAGAAAGAAAGGGCTTGAAGGATTCAAGTTAGATTCTTTGCCAGGAACGATGGCTAGACCCTGATGTGCATGTCTAGGGCAGGAAAACATCTTCCTGGAGGCTTTGAGCACAGTTTTGCATCCACATATGGAAGCTGCATGAGGCTGTTGCCTCTGAGGATGGATATGTTGGGTTAGTTTAGACTTATGTCCACAGAACAGGGTGCTGGCCTGGGAGGAAAAAGGCAACAGAAACGGGAACACGCTACTTTTTTAGCCGCTCATCCAGCTGCTGCTTGTCGTTCTCCAGGTCCATGATGCTCTCCTGGGTCAGCTTCAGGTCACCTTCCAGCTTCCGCTTTGCTCGCTCCAGGTCCATGCGCACCTTTTTCTCCTGCTCCAGGGACCCCTCCAGCTGGTGGAGAGAAGAACCAGCATGCCCGTAAGAACAAATATCTTGACTTGCTGATTTGAAATCTAGGTCACTCTGGGGTTGGAGGATTTCAAGAAATATCCAAGATTTGGGAAACCTTCCCCAGAGTGGGCCAACTGTTACCAGGGGGCTGTGTGAGTACCTAGCATGTAAGGATGCTCAGTAACTGATAAATGATTGAATGAATGACTGTGGGATGAAGCCTCAAAACTACATTTATTCATTCTGCATCCTATAAGCAGCAGTTGGGTTTCAGGTGCCATGTTAAGCACTGCAGAAACAAATTGACTAGACCCAAGTTTCTGCCTAAAGGCAACTCACAGTCTAATGGCTGAGACAAATACTTTAATAATAATGATAAGACAGAGTAATAAGTGACTCAGCAGAGATATACACATAGAACTACCGGTGGAAATAATGATCACTGAGGACTGGATCCTGCCTACAATATTAACAGTCCAAAGATCCTCCTTGAGAACTTCATAAAATTCCCAGAGAAATGTATTATGTTCTTACAAGATAACCTTCTGAGTCCTGTGGCTAAGGGTAGAGGCTTGAACCTACATTGCAATAAGGAAGCCCATCTCTACTGTTGATCATATCAGTGAGCCCATCTACATGATTCATTATTTGATCGCCCTTCCCATTTGCTATTGCCTGGTTCCCTTCTAGAAAGGTTTCAGGAAAGGGAGCACTTTCCAATACCCCCCACACACACACACACACAAGCACAGATGGATATGGTATATCTAAGTCCTGTGACAATCTACTCACATCGTCCACCTGCTGCTCCAATTTGACCTTAGCCTTGGTCAGTGTGTTGACCTTATCCTCCTCAGCCTGAAGGTCATCCAGGGCCTGCTGGTGGGCCTCTTGCAGAGCTTTCTTCTCCTTGGTCAGCTTGACAATGATCTCGTCCAGCCCAGCCATCTCCTCTGTCAGGTTCTTCACCTGTTGAACAAAAGTACCATCCCCTTTAGGGTCAAAGCTCACCAGATTGGAGACGTCTGTGGAGATCCACATTGCTATGAGAATCCCCTGAGTGGCCTGGTGTTGGTGAGGGTCAGTGTGGTCTTTGGGTCCCTTGGACACCTGGGCTGGAACCAGAGGGAGCTGCCCTCACCTTGTTCTCTGTCGCATGCTTCTCTTTCTCCACCTTGGCCAGTGTCAGCTCCAGGTCATCAATGTCCCTTTTGAGCTCAGAGCACTCATCTTCCAACTTGCGCTTCTTGGCAGTGAGCTCAGCGTTCATCTCCTCCTCATCCTCTAGCCTCTCAGTCATCTCCTTCACCTTGGCCTCCAGCTGGATCTTGTTCTTGATCAGCTGGTCGCAGCGCTCCTCTGCATCAGCCAAGTTGTCTTGCTCCTGAGCGTGAGGTACAAGGGTAGGCTGTTTAGTGGGTGGAGTCTTGGCTATGGCAGTGAAAAGAGGGAGAGGCTCAGCCTCTATAGGAGGGGAGCTCCAGGACATCACCCCACTGAAAAGAACCTCAGAATGATGGGGAAGAGAAGAAATTTTAGAGCAATGTGATAGGAGCATTCCAGGGTGGGAACAGAGGGAAGGGGACCAGAAGTCTCTTTATCTGACCCTCTTCCTCTGGTCTCCTCCATGGAAGGGAGGGAATTACCTAAATATATATACTTTATATATTTACAATCCAGTGATATGAGCAGCTTTATTCCATATTTAGGATAAGGACATTGAGATTCAAAGATAATGCATGGTTTTCCCAAGGTCACAAAATTATTGAGTTGTGGATCCAGGTTGAACTCAGATGGAAAGCCTGTGTTTTAAAAGTTAGTTCTTTCCCTGCTTCCCTTTACTTCTCTCATTGGACCTCTTCGGAGGTCTTTAAAAGTGTTGATTCCAGAATCCTCTGCCTGTAAGGTGACAAGATGGTGAGTCCCTGGGTGGGGAGGTACAGGGTATAGACAAAGTTGGGTGGAAAAGCTAACAGGGGCTCAGAGCCTCACCGCCTGCACTTGGAGCTGTAGGTCATTCTTCTCCTGCAGCAGGGACACCATCTTCTCCTCCAGCTCCTTGCGGCGAGCCTCAGACTTCTCCAGAGCCTCTTTGAGGCGCCCAAACTCCTCCTTCATGTTGGCCATCTCCTTCTCTGTCTCTGCGCTCTTTAGCAGAGGCTTGATCTTAAAGAACAGCTTCATCCAGGGCCAATTCTTGACCCCCATGAAGGCCCGAATGTTCCACTGGATTATCAGCAGGGAGTCTCTGCAGAGGCCCAGCAAGAGAGCTGGTGAGAGATTCTCTCCTTCCTGCTCTGAGGCCCTGATTCCTAGACCCTTCCCTTCATCCATCCCGTCCTCTGACCATAAGGCCCACCTTCTGTCTCTGTGAGACACTCCCGCAGGGTTCATTGTTTGAAGACCCAGTGAGCTCTTTCTCCTGACACTGTCCTGAACCAGCCTGGGCCTAATGCTGGCGACCTCCTTCTGAGATCTCTCACCTGCGTTCTAGCAGCTTCTTGAACTCCATTCTGGAGAGCACACCTCGGGACTGGGCCTGGATGCGGGTGATGATGCGGCTCAGCCTCTCATCTCGCATCTCCTCCAGGAGTCCCAGCAGCCCCGCCTTGAAGAACACCTGCAGGCAAGGGGGAGAGCCAAGGGGGCCGCAGCCTCAGGGAAAGGTATCGGGGGTGGAGGGAGAGGGTGGGAGACCCTGGCTGAGCTCCCAGGGGACCCATCACCTGCTCATCCTAGACCTGGGAGTGAAATGGGAAAGACAAGACAGAAAGGAAGCCTGGTTTTCAGACTTTGGGTTGATAGAGGAAGCCAGGAATCAGGCTTCTGCCTTCCGAACTCCCGGCTGCCCCACTCAACATGGCCACGTGCCTGCAATTCCACCCTGTGGAGCTCTAGACTCACCTTGGTGTGGCCGAACTTGTATTGGTTGTGGTCAATGTCCAGGGAGCCCAGCAGCTTCTCTGCCCCTTTTCTGCTGTCAATGAACTGCCCTTCGGGGATGGCTGCTGGGTTCAGGATGCGATACCTGGGAGGGAGGTGCCCGCAGTCACCCACGTCTGCACTCATCTACTCTGCCCAGAGAATCAGACTCCCCTCCCCTCCAAGGCCACCCGGCTCCCCCTTTCCCTGAACCCACCGCTGCCGGAAGTCCCCGTAGAGGATGCGGTTGGGAAAGCCCTTCCTGCAGATGCGGATGCCCTCCAGCACGCCATTGCAGCGCAGCTGGTGCATGACCAGCGGGTTGTCCATCACCCCTGTGGCAGGATGGAGAGGAGAGGAGTTTGTGCAGAGAGCACTGGACTAAGAGCCAGATGTTCTGATCCTGGCTCTGTCACTTATAAACCAGTAACCTTAGCAGGTCAGTTAGTTAATGATATTTAATTTCTTTTCATTTTTTCCTAGCTTTTAAAAATAACTAAAGGTTTTCACATTTTTTATTGGTTTATGCTTACTATCAGAGGATAACAGGGCAAATATATTCCATTTTTTAGAGAATATACCAAGACAAGCAGGGAGTTAAACCCAGAGAGGTTAAGGGACTTGACCAAGGTCACTAAGTTGATCAGAACAGAACCAAGCCTTAAACTCATGCCCTTGACCTTCTATTTCCTTATCAGTCAAAAAGGGATAAACCGTCCTTATGTGTCTCATTGGGGTTGGAAGGCACTCATGAGGTAATGTTCATCAAAGAGCCTTATGCAGTACCCTGAGTTACACATTGCAAATGTAAGGTAGCTCTGGGGTAGGGGGACATCTCTGAGACAGCATGTGGGACAGGAGAAGAACGTGATTTGGGAAGCACTGTGATGAGGGTTTAGGAAATGATTTAGAAAGCTCTGTTCTTGGGGCCAAGTGTTTTCAGCAGTGGGCAGGTCCTGAGTTCTGGGGCTCACCTGGAGACTTAGTCTCGTTGGGAATGATGCAACGCACAAAGTGGGGATGTGTGGAGCGCAAGTTAGTCATCAGCTTGTTCAGATTTTCCTATATCCCAAAAAACATGAAGGGAAAGTAAAGAAATTGAAAGAAAAAGAAAAAAGAATGGGAGAGGAGAAGAAGGATGGGAAAGAGAGAGGGAGAGAATGCAAGGAGCTAAAGAGAATGAAGGAATGCTGGGGGGGGAGAACAGAGAAGGTGGACATCAGGAGGTAAAGGAAAGAGAGGTGAGAGGGGAACTCATAAGGGAAGAGGCCAGCAAATAAAGTGGAAGAGAACAGAAACTAGAGATGAGAAGACAGAGTGGAAAGGATCACAAATGGAATGAGAAGATAGGGAGTGGGAGGAGTCAAGGTGAACAAGGCAAGGAAGGAGCCACGGTGGGCTGGAGCTTGGGTCACATACTCACCCTGTGCAACGCTGACACAGTCTGAAAGGAGGAGCCTTTCTTGGCCTTGCCTTTGCCCTTATCAACAGCTGTGAGAAGGAGAGTCAAGAAAAGGGGCACAAGTGGGTATGTGAGGAGGCCGGGACAGGGAGGAAAGTCAGAGTCCCTAGTTCACATCCTTGCTGGCATTAAACCTCCAGGGAAAGGTCTTCACTGTGGGAGCCTCATTTTCTCCACCCATCTCTGTCTCACTGAGTCTGTAAACCTTGGGCACAGACTAACGTGGAAGTGGTGAGGTGTAGCAATTGACCTGCTTCAGATCCAGAGTAGAAACCCTGTTCCTTGTTCCGGGGTTCCCAGTCTTTGCTTACGTGCATCAGCTCCAGCATAGTTGGCAAACAGGTTGCTAAGCAGCTTGAGGGAGGACTTCTGGTACAAGCCCACCACTGTCTCATTGAGTGGGTCTTTGTTCTTCTGCAGCCAGCCCAGGATGTTGTAGTCCACGGTGCCAGCATAGTGGACCAGGGAGAAGTGGGCTTCCTGCTTCCCCTTGACATTGCGTGGCTTCTGGAAGTTGTTGGATTTGCCCAGGTGGTTGTCGTACAGCTTGGCCTTGAAGGTCATGTCAGTGGCCTTGGGAAACATGCACTCCTCTTCCAGGATGGACATGATGCCCATGGGCTGAGAGTGGTGGGGAGAGCATCACTGAGCATGCATTCATGCAGATGGATATCAGTCCTGTTCTAGATTCAAATTTGTTTATGGAGATACCCTTTTGGGCATTAAGGTATCAGGCTCAGCTCTGAGTACAGTTATCTATTGACTGGAACCTGTTCAAGCCTTCCCTGAGTGGAAGAGTTTAAGTTCAGAGGGACCTTGGGGAAAATCTGGGAATGTGCGTGCTGTAAGTACTTTACATATCACTCAAGCCCCAGGTCCCTGAGATGGCAGGGTTGAAAATAGGGGCACTCTTATAATTCCTTGATCTACCCTCAAACTTTCTGCTTCTTGGATGGGTAAGGCAGTGTGGGAGGCCATCCTGGAGGTGCCTGTCCTCTGTGTGCCTAACTCAAGCCCCTGGGCACTTAGCTCTCCCAGGTGCCACCCTGTCCTGGGTGGTGAGGACAATACAGGGCTCTGGAAGCTAGAGAGCCCAGATTCTTCTGTTATCCAGATCCCATTCCCCAGAATGAATTCAGCCACCATTTTAACTGGCATGCTCATGTGGGTGTGAGTGGAGAGTTCAGGTGGGGCTGAGGCAGCACCTTCTCGATGAGGTCGATGCAGGCCTGCAGGTCCATGCCGAAGTCAATGAACTCCCACTCGATGCCCTCCTTCTTGTATTCCTCCTGCTCCAGCACGAACATGTGGTGGTTGAAGAACTGTTGCAGCTTCTCGTTAGTGAAGTTGATGCAGAGCTGCTCGAAGCTGTTGAACTGCAGGGGCAATGAGGGTGGCGGTGGGTCAGATAGGCAGTGGGCTCAGTCCAGGGCTGCATCCAGCCCAGTGAGGGGTGTGGCGGTCCCTTCCCCGTCATGGCAGCGAGGGAGAACCCCCCGAAGACAGGACGGTGACTGCCTCCATCACTGCTGAACCCCCTGCCTTTCTAGCGCCTGGCCCCTGGCTATCCTGTTGCACGTGCCGACGGGCGCATTTCTGTTCTCCGTCCTCCCGGGGCTCCCTGCACTCACGTCGAAAATCTCAAAGCCGGCGATGTCCAGGACTCCGATGAAGTACTGGCGCGGCTGCTTGGTCTCCAGGGAGGCGTTGATCCGTGTCACCATCCAGTTGAACATCTTCTCGTACACTGACTTGGCCAGTGCCCCGATGGCATATTGCACCTGGAAGGTAGGGAGAGACCCAGGTGAGCAGACTCATTGGGAAGAGTGAATTCCAAAGCTCCTACTGCATCATGTAAGTCCCCACTGCCGTCTGAAGATGACCCACCTGCTGGACATTCTGCCCCTTGGTGACGTACTCATTGCCCACTTTCACTCGAGGGTGGCACAGCCCCTTAAGCAGGTCAGCTGAGTTCAACCCCATGAGGTAGGCAGATTTATCAGCCTCTAGAAGGAAAGGGCAGGTAGCAAAGATAATAAAGAGAGGAATCTTGTGAAGATGCAGCCTTCAGTGCCTCCACAGCTGCCCCCAACATCCTAGACTCCCACCTTCGGTGCCGTCTGGCTCAGCCTGCTCCTCTCGTTGCTTCTGTTTGAACTTCATGTTTCCAAAGTGCATGATGGCGCCCGTCAACTTGTAAATGGAGCTCTTCTCCTCTGGAGTGAAGCCCAGCACGTCAAAGGCATTCTGTAAGAAACCCCAACATAGTGGGCCCCAGGAAAGGAAGGATGGCAGGTAAACGAGCTCTCTCTTCAGTTGGAGAGAGAACTCTGTGAGTCCTGAGATTCCCATACCCAGTGATGACTCCAAAACAAAAATGGGAGGCACCAGCGCAGGGTGGAGGGTAGACGGGCTCGGGCCCCGGCGTCAGTGGTCACAGCTGTTACCTGGAGGTGCTCCGGGTTACCCATGCATGTTTCCTCCTGTTGCCCTTTTTCTAGGTCTACACTTGCTTCCCTGCCTGGACTTTTCATATTTGTTGTTTACCTTAGCGCCTGCCCAGCTCCTGGAATCTGCCTGACTCTCCCCTTCCTCCTTCCCTTAGTCATGCCTTATTTCTTGGCTTGTCTGCTTCTCTGGCCCATGGCTTCAGCTCTTTTTGGTTTAATTGAATACCAAATACTGGCCATCCCTGTCTTATCATACCCAGACCCCAGCACATCCAGGCCAGAGGGACACGATAGCCCTCAGTGAGGCCAGATCACTGTGGACAACAGACAGCAATGTCAGCTCTATTTCTAGGCCAGTGGAATGCTCATTTGCCTCTCACTGCCAATACCCTCACCTCTCAACTGGGTCCTTACACTTACATCAGTGGCTATGAGCTCCTCAGAGTCATCAATTGAAGCCACAGTGGTCTCTCCTTGGGAGATGAATGCATAATCGTAGGGGTTGTTGGTGATCAGCAGCATGTCTGGGGGAAGATGACATGGTTAGGATGTGGCACAGATCCCTGGCTCTCACTGGGCTGCCTGCCACAGTACAAGGCCTGCAGAAGAGCACATGACAGAGCTTAATGTGGCTCCACATCCCACAGAACTGAATCCAGCAGTGCCATAAACCCAGTGCATGCCAACAAACAGCCGCAAGGAGAAGAGACCAGGTTGCCATGGAGATAGTTGGTCTCAGTTGGTATCTCTGACTCACCCAGCAGCTCAGGCTTTTTATTAGACAGGATTTGGTAGAAAATGTGATAATCTCTCTCTGATTTCAGCTGGAAAATAACTCTGGATTTTTCCAGAAGGTCTGTGAACAGTAGGAGAGAGAAAGAAAGAAAGAAAACATTGGAATTTAGGTACAAAGAAACAGAAATGAATGATAAATATAGCAAGCAAAAGGCAGAGAAAGAGGAGGAGGGAAAGAGAAAGAGATTTATACACAAATACACAGAGGTGGAGATGGAGACAGAGACCAAAGAAGAGAGAAACAGTGTCAGAGAAAGACACACAGATCTGCAGAGACAGAGATGGAGAAAGACCAGAGAAAGTCTTAGAGAGAGATGGCTATACAGACCTAAAGTCAAAGACATACAGAGACAGAAAGAGAGAGAGGGAGTCTGAGGGCTGGAGACCCAGAGAGAGAGACATGCAGAGAGAGAGGTGGAAGATCAAGACGGTTCGATGAGGGCAAGCTCAGGCTGAGCCCTAGCACTGCATGGCACTCACAGGTCTCTATGTCTGCAGATGCCAACTTCCCAGTTGCCCCAAAATGGATTCGAATGAATTTCCCCTGGAGAGATGGGAGACAGTTGTGATGAGTTGAGGAAAAGCTCATATTTGATGCCACCCTTCAACCTGCCCAAATCCCAAGTCCAAGGTCAGGGACCACTCACAAAGCGGGAGGAGTTGTCATTCCGGAGGGTCTTGGCATTGCCGAACGCCTCCAGAGCAGGGTTGGCCTGGATGATCTGGTCCTCCAGGGTGCCCTGCAGAGGTTAGGAGGATGGCAGGTGAGAAGTTCCCTTCCCTTTTTGCAGTGTGGGACCCTGGAGGACAGCAGGCCTACCTTGCCTGGGTTCTGGTCCTTCTTGCTGCGATCCCCAATGGCAGCGATAACAGCAAAGTACTGAATGACCCTCTTGGTGTTAACTGTCTTCCCTGCCCCGGATTCTCCGCTGTCAAGACATTCAAGGGCACATTCGGCATTGCACAAACACCTCTTGAGGCCAACAAACCTCAAGTCAGGTGAGAGTGCCTCACCCTACTCGACGGCGGGAGCCTTGACGCAGGCAGCTGACAGGTACTGAGCACCCCAAACACATAGCTGTTCTCTGACAAGCACAGGGTCAGGTGTAGCAACCAGCAAGGATGGCACAAGAAGTGCTGGGTTTGGGCAGATGGAACCTAATCTTAGCTGGGCAAAGTCAATCAGAAGAGAGGGGCCTGGGCCATTTTGAGCACAAATGGGTAGGGCTGGGAGAATGGGGAAGTTTTCTGAAGGGAAAGATGGAAAAAAAATGAAGAGGTAAAGAAGACATGGTGATACTGGGCTTAGAGATAAATGATGATGAGCTGGAGGAGAGAAGGTGAAGGAGATCAGAGAGGGACAAGGGAGAGCAAAAAGAAGTGAAGGGGAAAGGCCGGAGAAGAAAGAGGAGCTGGTGGGAAGGTGGAGGGAAAAGAGTGGACTCTGCATAGGGAGCAGGGCACTGATGGGGCTGGGGATGCTGTTGGAGCAGGGTCAGGGAACTCCTGGAGGGAATAGGGTAGGAGCCACACTCACGTAATCAGGATGGACTGGTTTTCTCTGTCTGTGGGAAGAAAATGGGGAGGGTAAGTCAGGAGCCACACAGGATGCTCTTGTTTGGTGTCCCCTACCTCCTCACCCCATGCCCTCTCCAGGCCTGTCTCACTGCCAAGCCCATGGAAGAAGGAAGAACAGCACCATGTGCGTCCCATCTTTGAGGCCCTCAGGAAAACCCTTCACTTGGGCCTGTCACCTGTCAGCATGTACTGATAGGCGTTGTCGGAGATGGAGAAGATGTGGGGCGGCGCCTCACTCCTCTTCTTGCCCCGGTAGGCGGCCACCACCTCGGCGTTGTACACCGGCAGCCACTTGTAGGGGTTGATGGTCACACAGAAGAGGCCTGAGTAGGTCTAGGTGTAGAAAAACAGGAGTGAGTTGCCAGTGGTAAGGATGGCATTAGAGTTAGAGAAAGATCCTAGAAGAGGAAGGAGAAAAAGGAAAATCTATGTAGGAATACACTAAATCTGAGTAATGCCAGCCCCAGGGTATTGGAACTGAACCTAAGAGGTAGAGACTAGGACAGAATGCAATAATGCCTGGGCACAAAGAACAGAAAATTTTGTCTCCAGGAAGTAGAAATGTATGAACCAGGAAGCTACCAGATACAGAGCAAGGTCATAGGTGGAGCACTCACGTAGATCATCCAGGACGCATAGCGCTCCTTGAGGTTGTAGAGCACGGCGGGCTCGTGCAGGAAGGTCAGCATGGCCATGTCCTCGATCTTGTCGAACTTGGGCGGGTTCTGCTGCAGCACCTGGTCCTCCTTCACGGTCACCGTCTGCCAAAGTCCACACACACACACAGCCTGCTGTCAGCCCTCCCTCAGCAGAGAGAGGAGTTGGGTGAGTTAGAAGACAATGATGTTCAAGAGCAAAGGAGCCAGGATCACAGAAAAGATACCCAGGGGTTGGGCGTGATAAGGGACCGTTTGGAGAATGTGGATCCCTACCTAAAGTAAAGGAAAATCTGTGCGGGGTGGGTCCTGGTGGCGCCCCTCTCTAGCCACCTGAGGTGTGCAGGGTGTCCCAGGTGGCCTCTCATGCTAGCCCTGCCACCCACCTTGCCATTCTCAGTCTCAGCAGTGACTTTGCCACCCTCTCGAGACACAATCTTGGCCTTGACGAACTCTTCTTTGTCATCAGGTACGAAAACATCCTTCTTGAGGTCAAATGGCCGGGTCTGGGCTTCCAGCCGCTCCTTCTCTGACTTGCGCAGGAAAGGGGCGGCGGCCCCAAATGCAGCCATCTCTGCATCCCCCATGCCTGCGCCTGCTTTGGGCGAGAGAAGGAGCTGGCTGCCCTCCCACCCCCTCCTCTCCGCTCTCCTCCCTGAGCTCTCCTCTATAGTGGGCGCCCAGAGTCTAGCACCATGCTCAGGAGTCAGGCGGTGTCACTGGCCAGTCCCTTGGTCCTTGAGCTTGTCCCTTAACCTGAAAGTGCCTGGCAAATCTGTCAGTGCAGAAGGGAAGGCTAACTTTGTTCAGCCTGGGGCTCTCCTGGAATAGGGAGGAGGATCCTGGGCTTCTCATGAGAGCAAGAAGTTGATCCTTGTGGCCTGGCCCCCTCACCAGCCACAGGTAAGGACTCCTGGTCACCAAGACATCCTCCCAAGGCAAGGCAGAAACTAGTTCCGTATCTTCCCAGATTCCCCCGCACCCCACCTTTAGCTTTCCTTACCGTGGCTTCTCAAATATGTCTATGAGAGGAAAGTGTCTCAGCCTGCAGGGGACCTGGGGGAATGGAAGGCTGTTTCAGGGCCACCTCCCTGCTGCTTGCTGGCTCTGCCCTTCAGCACCTTCCTCCCCCTCCCCCAGGGCTGAAAAATAGGTGGGAAGTGATTGTCAGCTTCTCTGGTCCTGTCCTCTCTTGCTTCCCAAGCACTATTCCTTTTATCCTCTGAACACTAATTCTAGTTTTCTGAAGTCAACTCAACTCTAAGCTCTAGTCCCCCACCCCCTGGTTGGGGAGTGCCCCAACCTTGCCTGTACCCACCTAGTGAAATTTGCTTTCTTTGGGGCACCTGAAGAACAACAAATGCTCACATCTGTTCAGAGCCTTACAGCCTCCTAAGCATTTTATGCACATTTTCTTACTCAATCTTCACCCCATTCTACAGATGAGGAAGTCAGGGTTACAGGGCTTGCTTGTCCAAGAACACAACAATAAGTGGTGTAGCAGAACTTGAACCCTTGTCTCATGACTGAAAACAGTTCTCTTCCATCGGTCCCCATTTGATCGTCAGTCTTGGTGGACATTCTCAGAGAGGACACCCTGTGGGCATCCTCTCACAGACACACCCATCACAGAGCCAGACCTGTTCCACATGTCCTCTGATAAACACACGTGCCCGCTGCTCATGTCTCACACAGACACGCTCCCTTCCTCGTATACCTCGGCACACACTCCCTCTCAGTGTGCCATTATGCCTCAGCAACAGGCGTGCACTTAAGTATATGTACAGTATCACTAAGCTCACATACTGTAGGCTGTTGAGTATACAGAGACCTGGAACCCCCACACCACAGGCCTGCGAACTCTCTTTGTAGGGTGTACACACACTATAGCAATCATGACTCCTGAATACGCACACAAACACCTCCACATGTGATAACACGGGTAGTAACACATTGCAGACCTCACAGAACTAGCTTTTAAGCACATAAACTTCCTAAGTAATCATTCTCTGCCATCCTCTTCCCCCTGTGCCTCCCCCAAAATGGACCTGCTTGTCCCCAGGCATGATCATAAACACATGTCTTCCACTTGATGTCTATGCATCTCAGGCAACGAGGCACATACTCTCCCTCACCATGTGTTCAGACCATGCATGCTTGTACACACCACACACACGCACACGCACATCCCTCTAATGCATTCTGGTTTCAGAGGCATTGAAACAGACATCCCCCAGTAACACATGAGCCCCCGCTCCTCTTGGGGCACATACACATATGTTTAGAACTAAACATGTGTTCTCAGTTACCAGACCCAGGGCTTTGCATGAAGCCCTGCATGCAGCTTGCTATTCCTAGAGGAGCCCCTTCCTAAACCTGAGGCCCCCTAACCCACAGGAAGGCTTCCAGCTCCATGCTCCTACCTGAGAGCAGAGAGGACAGACAGGGTGCAGGACAAAGCTGTGGAGTCTGATTGGGTCAGGGGCCGTATATATGGGGCAGCAGGGTGCCCCCCCCCTGCATCCAGGCCCCAGCTGGATTTAGAAAGGGCTGTTGTCACTAGAAGCATTTCCCCCAGGCTCCCCCCTTCCTAAACAGCCCTCTCCTCCCCCCTTCCAACTAGGAAACAATTGGAAGTGGTCGTCATTGTTATGGCATGGAGTGTGCAGGGTCTGAGTTCCAGGGGGCGGGGATGGCTCAAAGTGCAGCCAAAATATCTCGCCGGCCAGACCTCACATTCCACAGCTGGCAGGAGAGGAAACTGACCACAGCCGACCACCCCGTGACTCTCCTGTGCTCTCCTGGCCTCTGACCCTGCTCCCCCCGGCCCCTAGCCCCCTTCCCCAAGCACTGGCCTGGCCCCATTTGCACAGTGTCCTCCCTGCTCCCTGGCTTAGATCCTGCATCCAGCTATGAGATGGGAGGGTGCTGAGTGTCAGCAGCAGAGGGTAGGGCAAAGTTGGGGGCCTGGGCTCAAGGTGGGGCCTAGACTGGGCAGCTGGAAGAAGGTTTCCCAGCCAAGTGACAAGAACAATGACCAGGAAACAGAGATGGGGACTCTGGCTCGCATACTAGTTTCCTTGGACCAGCTAAGTGATGTTGAGGTCACTGAGCCTCAGAGCCAGACAGGCCTTGGTGATGAGTCCAAGCCCTTCATTTTATGGAGAGGGAAGTGCCTTCTTTAAGTTTGAGCAGTCAGCCAGGGCAGCAAGATTCAAGGGCGGAAAGAAAACTCAGTAAGTGGGAGAGGGAGCCCAGCCCGGGAGGGAGGACGGAAAGGAGGGCTGCAGTCTAAGGAAGCAGGGACCCAGTGTGTGCGGAGGGGAGGGCCAGGCTTCCAGATGGTCCTGCCTGATGGAGCCTTTGCCTGACTCTTTTCCTAGCTCTGCCCCAGGTACTAAACTCCTTACCCAGAGCCAGACACCCTGGAGCCATAGACAACACAGCTCCTGTAAACCATCTGTGGGATGGTCTGTATCCAGACGTAGTAAGACTGGTGTTCTGGCAAGTGGGGCAGAGAGACAGGAAAGATCTCCCCTTTTCCTGCAGGCTTTATGAGCAGCCACGGCGTTAGCAAGGAAAAAGAGCTGGGGCTCAGCCTCTGAGCACAGGACACAGCCAAGGCCGCGCTCTCCCGGCAGTGGTGTGCAATCCTCGCTGGTTCCGTGTCCAGGCAACCGCTGCGTAGTTTGGTTTGGAATCCACCCTCCTTCCCAACTGCGGCTCTGTGGCGCATGTGTGTTAACCCATCTGATTAGCTGTCAGCTTGGAAGCAGAGTGGCAGGCCTGGGAGGATGGGGACAGAGTGGGCACATTTTGAAGGTGGGGTGGCCACAGCAGGGAAGGACGATTCAGGCAAGGGCCTCAGTGGGGGCTGCTTGGTAGCTGAGGGCTTTGAGCAGCTGTAAGGGAAGGATGCAGGTGGGATGGAGTGCGGGGGGTGTGTGTGTGTAGACCATTAACACAGGGGCCTTGTCCAGTGCAGCCACAGCTCTGCAGTGCTGGGTTATTTAGCTGCTGAGACAGCCCCCTATGGGCCCAATGTTAACATGTCTGTCTGAACAAGCTCTGGGGGTCCCGACCAGGCCTTGCCAGGTGCTGATGAACGAAGCCTACCCAGGGACTGGCAATGAAGGGCCAAATAGCTCTCTCTCTCTCTTTTTAGAGGTTAATTACTTTTTATAGTTGAATTATATTGTAAAGCTTACATCTACAGTTTAATCAGGAAGAAATGCTTTGGCAAAATTTCTTTTTCATTCATCCCTTCCAGCTTTCCAAGTTCAAAGCTGCCACCTGCACCAAGAATCCTTGGGACATGGCTAAGCCATTTCAAAGCCCGTGTCTTTACCATGGGCCAACCTCCGTGGCTGTGGCTCTGGGAAGTCATTTCTATGTTTAGTATATCGATTGTGCTTTGTTTTCCTCCTGGCGGGCTTGGGCACACTGGCCTACTGGTGTTGCAGTGTTTCTGTTCTCCACACCCCAATCCAGAGTAGAACTCGGCCTCGCTGCCTCTAGACTCTCTGCCTCGGATCTCCATTCTGGAGACAGATTGGAGGGTCTGATGTCCTTAAAGATCCCACTCATTCCCCAACCCTCAGGCACCTGCTCTCGGCTGCAAAATGATTCTCTTCCTTCTGCTCATTATTATATAAAGTACAGCTTTGCTGATTCCTTCATTCAACAACTATTTACTGAATGCCTACTATGTGCCAGGCGTTCTACTTAATAAGTCTCTAATGGTGACCAAAATAAAGACCCATCTTCTGGGCAACTGTATTTAACTGTTTTTCAGAATTGAAATCCAAGCCTGAACTTATAGCCAGTGCCTTTGCTCACATGCACATTCCTGGTACAGGGAGATAGGGGCCAAGGGCCCCACTGGAGTGTGCTACAGAGTGATAGCAGACAAGACAAAGGAGAGAGAGTGAAACGCTATAAATAAAGAGGGACTGAAGGAAGGCTCCTTCACAAAGGTAGACCAAATAAGGCCTGAAGTGGAAGGAAGGTGATCTGTCTCCCTTACCCCTCCCTTTCCCCCTCTCCAGCATTGTGCCTGCTTTGTCTGGGCTCTGTCACCACCCTGATCAAGTGTCAGGCCCAAACAGGGGCCATTTGCTGTGAATGCCAGTGAGAGTTTAGAGCAAAAGTTGCTAAAATTACTTACAGGAATGGGGGGAGGAGAGGCACAGTAGGGCAAGTTAAAGGAGGCCCCGGTGTGGAAAGAAGCCCCCAAATCCAAAGGGATGAGAACAGAAGAGGGGCAGAAAGAGGCAGAGGGCTTGGCTCAAGAAGAAGAATGAGGAGTCAGCTGTTTGCGCACATGGGGAAGGGATCCACCCTGGAGTGGGGCTGAATGCTCTTATCCGCCTGCCCCTGAAATCCCTGACCTTGGGGAGACCCCAACCCTGGCTCCACATGAGTCTGGGATTAGGGCTTGAGCTTTGTGCCTATCTCAGGTTTCCCTTTACAAACAGCTGCTCCTTCTTGTCATTCTTTTGTCTTCCTGCTGGCTCAAAAATTTTCTGTATCCTTTTGTGCCCCGCCCTCACCCTGTAGTCCAGAGTTTCTGCTTTCCGATAGACAGTAGACAGCTGGAAATGTGGACTAGGCTGGCACAGTTTTGTTTGGGGTGTTTGGGAAGGTGGATCTTGCCATCAGGGAGTGTTTGAATAGGCACAATTTACCAGAAAGGAAGGCTTGTGGACTTAGCCCTTCTGGATTCTGGTTTGGAGGCCTCAGAGGGCGTGCTTGGTGAGCTTTGGGGTCAGTCACAAAGATTCACTCTATTTCCCAGCTGTATGGTGGAGGTCAGTCACAGAAACCCTCTGAATCAGTTTTGTTGTCTTTAACATGGGGATAGCTACATTTCCCTTCCAGGGCTATGAAGACCAGTAAAGTGTGTACAGGTAAAGGGTCTGGCACAGAGTGGGCCCTCACTACATGGCAGCTTTTATTGTTAGGAACACAGACCTAACTGCAGGTAGGTAGGGTGGTGACACTGCCACAGTTCTTTGCATCACGTCTGCCTCAGCCCCACTAAATCAACCTGGTTTAAGCGATGGTCTGGGCCAGGATGAAGTGGAGACTCAGCCCTGCTGTGGAATCCTCTGCTCAGATTGTTGCTGCCCCTGGGAGCGTCATGACCAGGAGGCAAGTCTTCAGGCTGTCCCAGGTTCCGTGTAGGCCCGTAGCCCAGCCCTGAGGCCAGGAGAGGCACCGCTGCCGCGGGCAGGCCATAGCCTCGCCCTCATGACGGGCCAATATGCTGAGCTGAGGTCTACCCAGAGTGGCCCAGGTTAAGTGGTGACATCAGCCAAGGACATCTGACAGGAGCAGAGGCCCCAAGGTAGAGGCTGCTTGGCTATTATAGCCAACCATCAGCTAGATTTCATTTGTGTGGCTAAAGATCTTAGGGACCCTGAGCAGAGTTGCCTGGGGGAGCTGGCCTGGCCTTAGGAAATAGGAGTGGGGAGTGGAGGAGAAGAAGATTAAACTAAAACCCTCAGAGGTGGGGACCACCTCTGAGCTGGAGCCAAACTTAGGATGCAGAGGTATTAGCAACCTCCGGGAAGAGAATGGCCAGGGTATTATGATATGAAATAATTGGACAAACTGGAAAACAGCATCCTGGAGTCACCTGCTGGACACTTTGGTGTCTCAACTTGGAGCCCTGCACACTGTTCTCTCTGTGTTGGGCCCCAACTGGGGCCCCAGCACAGGCCCGGCTCCTCCACATAAGGATCTGCTCACAGGCATCCCGGTGGCTGCCAGACCTGGGTCAGCCCAAGATAGGTAGAGACCATAGAATTTACTAGGAGTGAATGGTAATTGCTCAGTGAGGGGCCAAGAAGCTGAGAATTAGCAGCATCCTTCCCAAGGGAAAAAAACCTCTGGACTTCCTTTCTTCAGAGGTTCCGCTTCCTTAAGCAGGTCTCCCTGTCTCTACCCCAACCATAAATACAGGTGAGTGCACACAAATGCACACGCTTACACACATATACATGTAGGTACATAGGCATATGTCTCTGCACAGAGACCTATAACTAAGGTGACCAACTTTTTTACAATGAAAAGGAGGACAAAAATACATGGAAGAAAACAACATCGTAAATAAAAGAAACATTTTATTCATTGCAATAATAATACACTATGATATGATAAATGCATAATGAAACATTTGTAATATTTTATATTGTAATTATACTTATGTGCCTATTAATTTTTAATAATAATTGTAAGAAAAAGTACTCATTTAGATACAAATACGTCACATCACACACAATGGGTGTACTCTCCATCAATTGAATATGGACATTTACAGATTAGTCTTCCAACATCAAAAAGGAGGACATGTAGGAGGACACTTTTCAAGGGACGACAGAACTTACAAAAGAAGGACTGTCCTCCCTAAAGGAGGACGATTGGTCACCTTACTATAACACAGTGGTCCCCAACCTGTTTTGGGCCATGGACCAGTTTAATGTCAGAAAATATATATTTTCATGGACCGGCCTTTAGAGTGGCAGATAAATGTATCACGTGACTGAGACAAGCGTCAAGAGTGAGTCTTAGACGGATGTAACAGAAGGAATCTGGTCATTTTTTAAAAATAAAACATCAATCAGACTTAAATATAAATAAAACAGAAATAATAATGTAAGTTATTTATTCTTTCTCTGAGGACCGGTACCAAATGGCCCACGGACCAGTACCGGTCTGCATCCCGGGGTTTGGGGACCACTTCTATAACACACAGTTTCAGCTACCTTCTGTAGCCAGTCAGTTTCAAGACAAGGCATTAGTGTTTGATGAACTTGCCGGGAGTGCCTCTCTCCCAGCTTCCAGCCTACCTCATTCTTCCGTTCACCATCCAACTGGGTCCTGGTCAGTCCCTTAATCAGATGCCTTGCTAGATCTGCTGTATGCCCAGCTCTGTGGGAGCCACAGAAGGACCACATGGCCTCTGACTCATAGACAGTCCCATCAGCTCAGGAAGCCACAAGTAACACAGTACTGGAAAACAAGGGAAGATGGTGCAGGTCTATACACAGTGTGGTCCACATCCAGAACAAACCAAAGGCAGAGAAGCTCTGTTCAGTGCGGTTTCTAGGTGGGTGCCTGAACTGGGGCTTGAAGGAAGCAGGATAAGGCTTTGAGAAGCACTGGGAATGAGGATGAGGTCTAGGTGGTCAGAATCACAGCATAACCAAAGGCCTGGCAGGGGATGGCATGCTGGGGTAGTCAGGACCCAGAGGATATTTTCTTGGGTGGACTATGGGAGTCCGGAAATTTTAGGTGGGGTCACATTGTAGAAGAGGGAAAAGGGCTGTTCATGTTTGGAGAGCTTATGTGTGCCAGGTACCATGCATATATTATCTCCCTTAATGCTCACATTTGCCTGTCAATTAACTTGTATATTTTGGTTGAACAACTGGGTCCACAGAGACTACATGGTTGTTCAAGATCAAGTAGCAAGTGTGATGCTGGGATTCAAACTCAGGTATGTCTTTTTCCATCGTGCTTTCTACCTACACTACCATGTTTCCCAGACCAGCAAAATAAAGAACATCTTGGAGGCAATGAAGAGTGACTAAAGCTCTGGACCAGGGGCAATCACTGTGACGTTGTGAAAGTAGAGTTTGAGGAAACTCAGAGGAGTGTTATTGGGCACTTTGAAAGAGAAGAGAAGAAGAGGCAGGAGGCAAGGAGACCCAAGAGGAGGACAAAGTAGCAATCAAGGTCAGGAGGAGGGTGTAGCTAATAGATGTGAAGAGGAAAGGGCGAAGCTGGAAGGATTTCTAAGGAAGGAAAAAATGCCTGGCTGACAGACTTTGTGATGTTTGGCAAGGACAGGGATAGTGGCTAAAGGGAACCAGCTCTTGGGCAGGCAGGGGGAAGGACCAAGTATTTGTTGGGGAGAGTTGGAGGTAACAATGGGGCATCTGCTGGAAGATACTTGTCATCCCTGTAGGAAATTGGAATTATGGGACTGGCAGGCAGGCTGCTGAATGACACTGACTGCCTCAGGAACAGTGGAAGAAGCCATGAGATTGGAGAGGAGAGGTAAAGCTCGAGGAGATACCCACGGTACCAAGATGCAAAAAGGAAGAGAAGCCCATGAAGAATGAAGAAGGCGACACAAAGAGAGCCAAGGAACAGGAGAAAGGGGCAGCTTCCTGGAAGCCAGAAGTGTTTCAAGAGGAACAGGTGGCTGCAGTGTCAGATGCCAAAGAAAGACTTTATGTCAGGAAGACAGAGACTGAAGGATCTTGGAGCAAGCACCTCTGTAGAGTCGCAGGGCAGAGCCAGGCTGCAGTGAGGTATGAAGGAAACGATGAGTGAACAGGAAGTGGAGGCAGTGGGTGTAAACTATGCACTTGAGGAGCTTGGCAGTGAAATGAAAGAGATTAGACAGCAACTAGAGGGGAAGAGGGCCAAGTAACACAGTTTGATTTATTTTTAAGACCAGGCAATCCCTAACATGGAAGAAGGAGTGATAATAGATACCCTTATTTTGTTCCCCATTCTCTTTTACATTTTTTGGTTCTGATTTCCTATTCCCATCTTTATTATAATAAATGCATAGAGAGTTGAGATGCTCACCACCATAAAGGGGGCTTGCAAATGGGAGGCTCAACAAGCTCTCTCCTCATCTCCAGATACATATGTAGGGAGCTCGGAACAGAACTTGGGAAAGCCCCGGCCTACGTCCTTTAGCTCACATCAACTGACCTTAGACGGGTCCTGGCCTTCTGTGTTCTAGGTTACAAGCATTAAAGGAAGGCTGGAGGGCAGGAGGTAACCCCAGAGAGCATTTGGGAACACAATTAGCTTCTACTCCTTGCTTATGCCTCAGTATTTTAAATATACCTAGAAAGATAATGTTCCTGGTTTGATGGTACAAATGCCTCTACCTGTCCCAACCTATAACCCAGCCATGTGATAACTACTGGTCTCTGGGAGCAGGACCCTGGCTGGTGCTCCAAAAGGTGGGAGGGTGGAAGGAAGGTTGATCCTTCTCTGTCTGAGCGCTGCAGCTGTGTAGTATTCTTACTGCTGGGTATGCAGGCAAGGGTTTATGCCAGACTTCAATTCGGTCCTTTGTTATACATGCTCCAAAGTTCTACACAAATATTAGAAAATGATTAAGAATGCAAAGAGAGCCTGACCAGATGGTGGTGCAGTGGATAGAACATCGACCTGGGACACTGAGGACCCAGGTTAGAAACCCCGAAGTCGCCAGCTTGAATGTGGGCTCATCTGGTGTGGGCATGGGCTCACTTGAGCACGAGGTCACTGGCTTGAGCATGGAATCATAGACATGACCTCATGGTTGCTGGCTTGAGCCTAAAGGTTGCTGGTTTGAGGTCAAGGTCACTGGCTTGAGCAAGGGGTCACTGGCTCAGCTGGAAGCCCCCTGGTTAAGGCACGTATGAGAAGCAATCAGTGAACAACTAAAGTGCCACAACTACAAATTGATGCTTCTCATCTCTCTCCCTTTCTGTCTGTCTCAGTCTTTCTTGAAAAAAAAATGCACATAACATGCAGGTCCTGCTAGCCATGGGAGATGGGGTAAGTGACTTTTCTGGGTCTGATTTGGAATGGAGGAGCCTGGGGCACTGGCTGATGTTTGCTCTCAGGAGAGTTTTTCAGGGGCAGCGGGCACCCTGACTGGTTCTGACCCATGGACTAGTCTAGGGACTAAGCTGGTCAGGCTCCTTGGTGTCTAAAGGGCCAGAATTGGGCCTTAGCTTCCTTACCTATAGCAAGGAAAGAAGGGCCTCTATCAAAAGGCTTTGGATTTACTAGAAAAAAGGGCCTGACCCATTCTGAGTAGGAGGAGTATAAAGTGAGTCAGAGAGGTAGTTGGTTGGCAAAGAGTGGGGGAGAGCCAAGAAAGTGTCCGTGGGGGCACCCAGGAGGCACAGCAGAGTAGCAGGGGTAGGGCTGGCGGGGTGAAGCTTCAGCTGTGCAGTGAGTAAGCTAGGACTCCAGAAAGGGGCAGAGCTGTGCAGCGGCGTGTCTGTGTGTGTCATGGCAAGGGCAGGGGAAGGGGCGGGGGATTAGTGACCTTGCCCCAAGGGCAGAGTCTCATGGCTCTGAGAAGCCAGGGCAGGGGGCATAGGTTCAAGCCTGGCCTAACTGTTCCTGGGCCCCTTGTACCTGAGATTACAGTCCTGGCTGCCAAAAGCAGCTCCATGGGAGTGGTGTAAAACAAAGGAAAAGGCCCTCTTGTGGTACTTAGTTCCTAAGAATAGCTCTCGGGCTGGGCTTGGGGAGGTGTTTCTCACGGCTGCCTGTCCTGGGTCTTGTTCTCAGAGGTGTCCCTGTGCCTGGTGTCTGATGGTGATGATTGCTAGTTGTTAGAGGATTGGAGGCTGTCAGCTCACCCAGCCTCTGTTACTTGTGCTTGTCCAGCTTAGCTTTGAGAGAGAGCCCAGCAATGGGGCAGAGGGAGGAGTGGACAAGAAACTGGTCTAAATGTGTTAGGAAAGGGAGACAAAGGCCACCAACCCGGAAAACAAATCTCATTCCCGAAGCTGAAGACAGTGAGGATTCTGGAGGAGAGGAGAGGGGCACAGGGCCTGAGGGGGGTGGCAGTGAGAAGACGGATAAGCGGGCAGGACTTGTGGGAAGTGGTGGGAGGAAGCAGAGCAAGGCAGAGATGTAGGGAGAACAGGAGCAGGAGGCAAGAAAATGGTAAGAAAAGGGCTGAGGAATTAGGATGGCTGGAGAGGAAGGTGGGAATGGGGATAGGAGGAAGGAGAATGGATGGGCTTTGAAAGAAAAGAGCAGATAAAAAGAGAAGTGGTGAAAGACTGTGAGCACTCCTGCATAGACACAGTGCAGAGGAGGGAGGGTGCAGCTCTTGGAAGAGCTGGGAAAAAAGGTTCTCAAACACCATTCTTGTGAGATAACAATGCAGTTCAAATCCCTCTCTAATCTCCCCTCCTATTATTAGCCCTGTGTCCTCTCAGAAAAGAGGCCACAGGTCCCTGGGCACTGTCCTTTTCCTCATGCCCTTGGCTAGAATTAGATAGACGTGCTTGCGCGGTCATCTGCTAACCACGGTCTTTCTGGCTTCTGGCAATGTCACTGGAGAAGAAGTAGAGAAGTGGCAGAGGGGAAAGAAAGGTCACTGCACACTTTCTCTGGAACGGGCGACACCTAGACACCAAAAGGGATAAAGAGGCAAGTCAGAGGCCTCTTTGTCCTCAAAGAGTTTTCAGGTTAATGAACATATGGCCAATATGTGACAATGGTTAACATATGCAAAATAACTGAAAAATTGAGTATAGTGATGTAGGAATGCAGAATTGCTGTCACTAAAGGCAGAGCAGTGAGGGGACAGGGCAATCAGGGAGGTTTCTGGGGTAGGTAAGCTGGAGATGGTCTGCAAGGGCTGGGTCTTGAGCAGCCTTCCTCATGGCCACTGGTCAATGCTGCTGGCTTTCTGGGGGAAGTAAGGGCGATGAAGGCAGCTATGTCTACCTTTCTGGCCCAACCTATAGGAAGCAAGGTTGTCATTGCTCAAACAGGGAGTAGAAGACTCCAGCATTTAAGCAAACTAGTATTTGTTGCTATTGAAACTAGTTTCTTTCTTGTCCAATACAGTGTGTTCTTTTTATGTTTTCCCTTTGCCCTCCCTGTTGCCTCTAGTTTCCTTAAATATTTTCATTATTTTGATGTTTTAAATGGCCAAAAGTTATTATGTATATCTTTACTTTGAGTTCTTTTAACCCTGATAAGTCTAAATAAAATACATGATGAATAATGTACCAATGAGGGTGAACAGCTGCTGTCCCTAAGAGGGTTCCAACTGCTCCTGCAGAGTAAGGGACATAGATGAGATTCCCTGGATCTTATTCAGGGAGAGGGTGGAGGTGCTCATCTCTGCTCGCCCCTCCCTCTCTCCCTGTCGCTCTGGGGTTTTTTTATGTGTATGGTTTTGTTTTTTCTTTCTGCCCTTTTTCCTCTCTCACATCTCTTTCTCCTTCCTTCCTCTCTCACTCCTCCTCATTTTCTTCCCCCCAAATTACAAGAGTAATGCTCCTGGAAAAGCAACGTACAGCATAGAGTCAATAATATGATAACTATGTATCACAACAGATGGTGACTAGACTTATTGTGGTGACCATTTTGTAAGGAATATACAAATGTTGAATCACTGTGTCATACACGTGAAACTAATATAATATTTTATGTCAACTATAATTAAAAATGAATTTTAAAAACATGAATGCTCATTAATTTAAATAGTCAAACAACGAATCTTCTATAAAGCCGAAGAAGCGCAGCCCCTTGTCCCCTACCGCCCCACTCTACAGAGTTACCTGTTGAAGTGGGACTGTTCAGACCCTTTTATGTGTGTGTATAAAATGTATGTTGGGAGGGTGTTTTTACTGCAATATACAAAAACGAAATGTTTGTAGTTCTTGGAGGTATCAAGTCATGGATGATCATGGGGTTTCTCCCTCAAGAAACCTGCATTTCGGGCCCTGGCTGGTTGGCTCAGTCAGTTAAGAGTGTCATCCTGAAACTACAAGGTTGCAGGTTCGATTCCCAGTCAGGGCACACATGGGAAGCAACCAGTGAACACACAGCTGAGTGGAACAACAGATGGATGCTTGCCTTCCCCCTCCCTTCTCTCTCCTTTAAAAAAAAAAAAAAGAAACCTGCATTTCGATGATTATCAGAATCTCCAGGGGATGCACAGTAATCTTCTCTCAAAAATGAAGCAAATGAATTAAAAAATGAATCAGAGAGGCTGAGGACAGATCTGTAAGAGGATGCCGGCAAACACTCCTATTTTGCCTCTTCTTTGCCCCTGGACCGCCTCCTCTTAGAGAAGGGGTCACTTGGACAGAGAGACTCTGTCTGGGGGCAGAAGTGACAGTAAGTACATGGGGGCTCTTGGATCATGGGAAATTATCCTAAGATAGCAGAGGCAATTTTCTGTTTCTGCTGTAAAAAAATAAAAAGGTTTTTTGTTTGTTTTGTTTTCCCTAGAACAGTAACACTGACATAGTGATTCCTGATCATTTCTTCTGCAAAGCCAATTCTGAATTTTCCTATTTTTTATGCTTGGAAATTTATCTAGTCATTTCTGTTTTGAGATCTGTAACTCACTCTTTAAGTCACATTTGTACCTGTCCTTTGTTGTGGAAGCTCTGAAGTAGACTTTAGCCAAAAGTCAACCAAAAGTTCTGACCAAGATCCTAATATAGTTGATGACTCTGACACAGCCTTGAGCTGACAGCTGGTGTAGTGTGGATGGCTGGATTCCTGATGCAAAAGCCTCAGCCCAGAAGCATCTGATGTACCCTGCTCCCTACTCTCTTCCTGCTCTGTGCTGCTCCCACAGGCCCACCACTCCCCACCGCAGACCCCAGACTCAGTCAATACTAGCACCTCTGAGTTCCGCCATTTCCCAGAGACCTATGCCCTGGCTATTCAGAGGGACAGTCAGGATGGGAAAAAAGGAAAAAGGAAAGAAAAATCCAAGGCTGATTGTTCTAGATCCCGACAGAGCAAAGTCAATGGGATAAAGGCTTGAAATATAGAACTACCTTATCATGCAAACACAGAGTGTGCATGTGGAGGACTGAAGTGGAGGAAGGCTTGAAATCAAGAGAATGGGAAGTTGTAAAACAGAGTACAGGGAATGGGGTCTATAGCCCCAAAGGATGCTGGTGAGCCCTAGAAAAGCCTAGCTAAGAATCCTAGGGAGGAGGGCAGGAAGAGTGGTCTGGCTCCCACCCTGCATCCTTTTTCTCCTCTCCTAAGCCTCATCACACCTTTAGAATCAGTTTCACCCAGCATCTGGCCCCATTTCAGGCCCCAGGCAGGAGGGATAGTTGAGCTCTCACCCATACTTAGAGTCTTAGCATCAAGTCATCCTTGTTGCTGTGTTCTAGTTCTAGAAACTCAGCTTCTATCTTGTTCCTGAGACTTGGGTCCCACCCTGTGCTCTAGTCTGGTAACTGAGCCCTGGTCCTGTTTGCTCTGCTAGAGGTCTGCTAGGTAACCCTCTTAGTCTTTTTGGCTCCCATCAATTTATCAGAGATTAGATTTTCCGCTTAAGTCCCAGACTGGAAGCTGGGGGCCCTGTTTTCTGCCAATAGAGGAAGACAGCATATCTTGGTGATTTAGAGAGTAAGTTTTAACACTGAATAGATCTGTGTTCAAAATTCCTGGCTTGCCTGGCCTGTGATGGCTTAGTAGTGTTGACCTGGACTGCTGAGATTGTGGGTCTGAAACCCTGAACTTGCCCAGATAAAGCATGTATGACAAGCAATCAATGAACAAAGTGAAGCTACAATGAGTTGATACTTCTTGTTCCTTCCCCCTTTTTCTCTCCTGTCTCTGTAAAATCAAGAAATAAAATCTTAAAAACAAAAACAAAAACCCTGGGCCCTGGCCGGTTGGCTCAGTGGTAGAGCGTCGGCCTGGTGTGCAGAAGTCCCAGGTTCGATTCCCAGCCAGGGCACACAGGAGAAGCGCCCATCTGCTTCTCCACCCCTCTCCCTCTCCTTCCTCTCTGTCTCTCTCTTCCCCTCCCGCAGCCAAGGCTCCACTGGAGCAAAGATGGCCCGGGCGCTGGGGATGGCTCCTCAGCCTCTGCCCCAGGCGCTAGAGTGGCTCTGGTCACAACAGAGCGACGCCCCGGAGGGGCAGAGCATCGCCCCCTGGTGGGCGTGCCGGGTGGATCCCGGTCGGGTGCATGCGGGAGAATGTCTGATTGTCTCTCCCCGCTTCCGGCTTCAGAAAAATACAGAAAAAAAAAAAAAGAAAGAAAGAAAAGAAAAAAAAGAAAAGAAAAGAAAAAACACACACAAAAACCCTGCCTTCACTATGGACCAGCTGTGTGACCTGGGTGACTTACTAAGTCTCTTTGAAAAAATAAGTAAAGTGTTATGCAGAGTGTTATGACTCAAAATGTGATCCATAGACTAATACGACTATATCAGTGCGACCTTATTAGAATTGCAGAATTTCAGACACCAACTCAGACCCATTGAAAAAGAATCTGCATTTTAACAAGATCTCCCACCCCTGCCAGGTGATTTAGTGCAAATTAAAATCTGAGAAGCGCTAATGTTGAAGAAAGAGCACAGGCTCTGAAACCAGGAGGATCTTGCTTTGAATTCCAGCATTAAACCTGAGTTTTACCTGTCTAAAATAGATAGTAATACCTACCCCATATACTTGGCTTCGGGATTATGTATGTGAAGTTATAAAAATAAAAAGTGGTATAACCAGTATAGAGATCCCTCAAAAAGTTAAGAACAGAACTAACATATGATCTAGCAATCTCACTTCTGGGTACACATCCAAAGGAAGTGAAATCATTATCTTGAAGAGATATCTGTACCTCATGATCATTGTAGCACTATGTATAATAGCCAAGACATGGAAACAACATTGAAAGATAAAGGGGTAAAGAAAATGTGATGTGTGTGTGTGTGTGTGTTATTCTGCCTTAAAAAAGGAAATCTTGTCATTTGAGACAACATGGATGAACCTGGAGGACGTGATGTTAAATGAAATAAGCCAGGCATAAAAAGACAAATACCGAATGATTTCACTTATATATGGAATCTAAAAGAGTTGAACTCTTAGAAGCAAAGAGTAGAATGATGGTTTTTAGTACTGAGGGATGAGGAAAATATTCAAAGGGTTCAAAATATCAGATATGAAGGATAAATAAATCTGGCAATCTAATGTTCAACACAATGGTGACTAGAGTTAATAGTACTATATCGGGTACTCCAAATCTGCTAAGAGAATAGGTCTTAATTGTTCTCACAAAAAGAAAGAAAGAGAAAAAAAAGGTAACTATATGAAATGATAGATATATTAGCTTGATTGTAGTAATCACTTCACAATGTGTACATATATCAAAACATCATGTTATACAGCTTAAATACATATATTTTTTATTGATCAAATGTACCTCAATAAAGGTAGGGGAAAAAAGAAGTTACAGATACTAATCCCAACAAACACCGAATGCTCTGAGTGGTATCTATCACTACCACTTTGTGTTTCCAAACCTGTTCCAGTGCCCTCTTATTAGAATATCTTCCTAATTGTGAGTGCTTTAATAGACTGCTTTTATCTGATGCCAGGCTGCTCTGGACTTCCTTCCAGCATCTGCAATGACAGTGTTCTCTGGGATCTACTCCATGTCAGTGGGCTCTGTCTAATAATTCCAGATCCCAGTTCTTTCCAGTTTGACTGTTCAGCTAGTATTAATGGGCATGAAAATGTTAATGGGAGCATGCTTCACTATAGTCCAGGAATGAACATTCATTCCATCAATACTGATCAAGCACCAACTTTGTGAGGCAGTATCCTGACTTTAGGAGCTCACAATTTACTATGAGGGACAGACAAGCTGACATACAGTAGTAGTGTAGTGTGACAGGTACTATAATAAAAGAAGTACCAGGTGCTATGATGGAAGAGGTTCTGGAATGCAAAGCAAAGCTACCTAATCTGTACTGAAGGTCAGGGAAGGCTTCCTGAAGGAAATGACTTTTAAGTTGAGACTTGAAGGGTGAACTTTAGTGGTTCAAGGAAAGAGGCGCTAGGTAGAGAGATCAGCATGTCCAAAGGCCTGAGGGGAACTGAAATAAATTTGGTGTGAATAAAGGATAGAAGTATGGCACAAGAAAAGCATGGAAGGCAGATGAATGCTGGTCATAAAGGACCTTATGAACCAAGTGAAGAAAGTTTGGACTTTAATATACCTGCACTGGGCAGCCATTAATGTGTTTTAAGAGGGAAAAGTGATTTATCTGATTTTACAGAATAGGTGGTATAACCAGTCATTCTTGGGAAAAGTGACATTACGTTTTCTGATTCACTAGTATAAGGGATTCTAGATTCATAGTCACAAGTAGGAAGTAAACTTTCTAAAGAAGTTGGGAGTTACAGATAGGGAAAGAGGCTCAGGAGAAAGGAACCCAACATCATTATTATTATTCTGTAGATTTCACCTTCAACATATCCTGCCTACCCCTTCTTTTCCATTATCTCTTTAAGATCACTAGGTAAGACCCCAATTATGTGCCCTCATAAAAACAGAGGCAGAGAAAGAAGATTTGACACATATAGAAAAGGAAGCAAAGTAATCAAGGAGGCAGATATTGGAGCTACCAACTTGGAAGAGGCAAGGAATGAACTATTCCTCTGAGCCTCCAGATGGAGCATGGCCCTGCAAACACACTGATTTCAGTGAAAGTGATTTCAAACTTTTGGTTTTCAGAACAGTGAGAGAATAAATTTCTGTTGTTTTAAGGTGCCAGGTTTGTGGTAATTTGTAAAAGCAGTCACTGGAAATCAATACAACAACAACAGAAAATACCTTTCAAGAATGAATGTAACAAAAGAAGTGAAAAACTTATTCTCTGAAAACTAGAAAATATTATTTTAAAAAATTTTAGCTTGACCAGGTGGTGGCACAGTGGATAGAGCATTGACCTGGGATGCTGAGGACCCATGTTCGAAACACTGAAGTTGCCTGCTTGAGTGAGGGCTCATCTGGCTTGAGTGCAGGCTCACCAGCTTGAGCGTGGGGTTCCCAGCTTGAGTATAGGTCCACAGACATGACCCCATGATCACTGGCATGAACCCAAAGGTCACTGGCTTGAAGCCCAAGGTTGCTGGCAAGATCAAGGTCAGTGACTTGAGCAAGGGGTCACTGGTTCAGCTGAAGCCCCCCAGTCAAGGCTTAAGAAAGCAATCATGAGGTGTAGGAAAATGGCCAGAGACTAGAACGCTGCCCTGAAACAAGTCTTATATGCAAACTTTAGAACGCCAAGTCCTGCGGGAGTAGAACGCTACCCTGGCAAGCACTGGTAAAATTGTTTAATGGCAGCTTCTGAGCCTTATAGCCATTTCCTGCATACCTGCAAGATTTTAGTTAATCATCCATCTCTGTTCCTGAGTCTATGCTCTGCTAACTTGCTTGCTGATTAAAGAAACAAATAAATATGACGAGGCTGCAGAGATCTGAGCTCTTGGTCCTAGAGGTTGGCAGTCCCTTGTACCCATTTTTTCTTTATGTTGTGTGTTTTTTCTAAAGTCCTGCAGCATGTTTCTCTCTTGCACACCCACTGCCGAGCTGGTCTTTGCAAGGAGCCGCAACGAATTGATGCTTTTCATCTCTAACCCTTCCCGTCCATCTGTCCCTGTCTGTATCTCTCTTTTTCTCTTAAACTAAAAGAAAAGAAAAGAAGAAAAAAAAAAAGGGACACATAATCTGAATAGACATTTCTTCAAAGGAGATATACAAATGGCCCATAAGCACACAAAAAGATGCCCAACATCATTAGCCATTAGGGAAATGTGAACCAATATCACTAGATACTACTTCATACTCACTAGGGTGGCTATAATTGAGAGGACAGATTAAAGGAAGAATTGGCAAGATAGGAAGAAATTGGAACCCTCATTCATTGCTGGTGGGAATGTAGAATGGTGCATCCTTTTTGGAAAACAGTTTACAGGTTTCTCAAATGGTTAAACAGAGTTACCATATGATTCAGCAACTCCATTCCTAGGTATAGAACCAAGAGAAATGAAAACCTACCTCTCCACAAAAACTTGTATACAAATGTTCACAGCACTATTCACATAGCCAAAAGTGGAATCACAAATGTCCATCAATTGATGAATATATAAATAAAATGTGGCATGTTCATACAATAAAATATTATTCAGCAATAAAATGAAATAAATTTATGATATATGGTATGGCACAGATGAACCTTGAAAACATTATGCTAATTGAAAGGCCAGTCACAAAAGACCACATATTGTGTGATTCCATTTCTATGAAAGCCCAGAATAGGCAAATCTATAGGACCACAAAGATTAGTGGTTGCCTAGAACTGGGGGTTGGGGTGGGGGAGTAATGGCTATTGAGCACATTTCTTTAAGGAGTGATAAAACTGTTTTAAAGTGATATTTGCACAACTTAGTGAATACACTAAAAATTATTGAATTACCAAGGGAGCCTCCCCAACCTGGGGTGTGGAACTCCCAAGATCATCACTTCAAGGTGGTAGAAGTTAAAGGTCCCAATGATTGCCTTTGGCAGAAGCAGATCTGGCTGGATGAACTGCAGAAGTTGGGAGCTGACGTTGGAGTCTGCCACGTGGTTGCAGTTAGAGCTAAGAGCAAAGGTCTTAACTGAAAATTATGAAGTTGGGAGTATCTTGTCATACACAGATCTGAGATTTTATTTTTTTTAATTTATTTTTTAAGTTATTGAGTTGATACAGTTTGTCAAACTATATAGGTTTCAAGTGTACAACTCAATATAATACCATCTACACACCACATCATGCCCCCCCACATGGATTTAAGATTTTCAAAAGTAATTACATTTTAGTTAACTTTCATTTTGTTATTGTCAGTAATAAATCTGATAGTAACTGGATGGAAAAAATAAAAGTATTGAATTATATATGCTAAAATGGGTGAATTATACGGTATGTGTATTATATTGAATATATATGTGTATTATATATGAATTATATGGTATGTGTATTAAATCTCAATAAAACTGTTAAAAATTACTCAGCATATATATACAAATGTTATGAATGATTGCCAGTTTATGATCTTGTCTTTTTTGCCAACACTTGTTGTTTGTTGAGACCTAGATGAGTTTTACAAAGATTCACTGTGCCCTTAACCCCAAGATTTTTTTGTAATGAAATGGTTGACAGGTATTTAATAATCAAAAACAAAACAAAGGAGCCTGACCTGTGGTGGCGCAGTGGATAAAACATCCACCTGGAATGCTGAGGTCCTGGGTTTGAACCTGCTTGCCCAGTCAAGGCACATGTGAGAGATTCCCGCTTCTCACCCTTGCCCCTTTCTCTCTGTCTCTCTCCTCTCTCTAAAAAAGGTCAATAAAAATATTTTAAAACAAAAAAAGAGAGTATAATTTGTTTTGTCATTGATATAATGCATATGAAGAACTAAATTTCAAGTTTTAAGAAAGAAAAAGCTTATTTGTGAGCTAACTAGAGAATTTCTGTTGAAATGGAAACTTTTCATAATACTAAACTAAGGTGACCAACTTTTTTACAATGAAAAAGGACAAAAATACATTGAAGAAAACAACATTATAAATAAAAGAAACATTTTATTCATTGCAAGAATAATACACTATGATAAATGCATAATAAAACATTTGTAATATTTTATATTGTAGTTATGCTTACATGCCTATTAATTTTTAATAATTGTAAGAAAAAAGTACTCATTTAGATACAAATACGTTACATCTTACGCAATGGATCAACTCTCATCGATTGAATATGGACATTTACAGATTAGTCTTCCAATATCAAAAGGGAGGACATGTAGGAGGACACTTTTCAAGGGATGACAGAACTTACAAAAGGAGGACTATCCTCCCTAAAGGAGGATGATTGGTCACCTTACTAATACAAATCCTGACAAATGGTACAAAAACTGTTGATGAATTGACTGAGTAGGCTGAGCTTGCATGCTGGGCCTTAAACATCAAATAAATGCTATCAATAGAAGCAGAGGCATGTGGGACTGGATACACCTTGCCTTCTTTTCTCTGGGTCCCACAAGATTTAGAAACCAGGATTTCCTCATCCTAGCTGCTGAGATATGAAGGTTAGACCCTCTTTAATTCTAATAGAAAGCACCTCCAAGTCAGATCTTATTTCTATTCCTAGGTCCACTCTGCAGCTGCGGGACAGTTTCAAGACCATTATTTGCACATGCAGTGCTTGCTATTTAGGGAAGACGAGGGAACAGTTAATACCCATCCAACTTTACCTATGAGAAGCAGAAGTGAACTGACATTTGAAAGTATTGAGAAAAATGTGAGGTAGGGCATAATGAAATATGCCAAACGGGTTGAAACCAGTTCTGCTGTGGACCTGTATGACCAGGGGCAAACCACGTAAATCTGAACCAGCTTCCTTATTTGTAAAACGTACCCCCTTTCATGTTCTCAAACTGGTAAGAATGAGGAGTGCTGGGGTGGAAGCAGGGAGTCTTGACACAGCGCCCCCCGGTGCGCACCGCATGGGCTAGTGTCCTGGTTGTCCTTGTCTAAATCCTGGCTCTGGGCTTCTCTGGCCCAATTCTCTTATTTACAGATGAACAAAGCTCAGTGATCGAGTGAATTCTCCATGGTCATGCCGAAGAAGTAAGGTCACAAAATCCATCTAAGGGCCTTGGGGTCTGTGAGCAATCTGGCGCATCTCGCGTTGGTGCAGCAGCCGATGGCAGAAGCACAACTTGTCTACCTCTTCAGAACCAAGCGGAGGCCCGCCGCCTAGAGGCTGATCCAGGCCCCGCAACGAAAGCGTCGTGAAAAGACTCTGGGTACTGCGACATCCCGAAGCCAATACGCTCTCAGTTAGCTCTGCTAACTCCTTTTCTTCATTGGGTTTCTATAACTGTCAATCATTTGTTTGCCCGGTTTTTATTGGTTTAGTTTCAATCATTCCACTCAATTTATTAATCACATGCTTCTTTCCAAGAGCATTTTACATAAGCTCTCTCTCTTAGTCTGACGGATTTAACCAATTCTTCTGTTCCGTTTGTTGGAAGGACCATTTCTTGTACATCCTGTTCGAGGCGGAAGTGAGAGATCCCCTATTCCTATTGGCTTAGATTTGCAAGCAGTGATTGTCCATCAGTCTATCAACCAGGAAGTACGGCTCCGGAAGAGGCGGGCTTTGTGGAGATGGCAGCGCTGGTGAGTATGGTGTGTTATCTTTCTCGGGTTGCTATCGCGGATGTTTCCTTAGCCCTAAGTGGCTCAGGCAAATTATTGACGCGAGGGAAGGGTGGTGATGCAAGTGCTTAAGGGAGGCAATCTTCTGGGACGGGGGGGGGGGGGGGGAGCAGCAGTAGGGAGACCGGGCTGGAGTTGCAAGCTACTCTCCAGCAACCTTTCAGGGGCTGGCCCGCTAGAAGGCGAGGCTACTCGTGTACTGGCGTGGAAAGGCCGGAAGTCTGGTGTGACGGACGGAAAATGGAGCTTTTCCATCTCATAATCCTGAGGAAAGAACGGTTTTTCTTTACTCTTCCTCCTATAGGAGGTGCTGGAGTCAGACCTGCCAAGTGCCGTGGCACTTTTGAAAAACCTCCAGGAGCAGGTGAGGAATGTCATCCTTTTGGAATAGATTGATCACGGATTGACTTTGTGTGCCTCACCTCCAAACTTGGGTGATTTAGGTGCATATATTTGAATGCTACCAAGTACTATAAGAGCAAAGTGATTTGATGAAGACCTTTTCAAGTTACAGTTAAAAGTACTGTTAATTGGTTTCTGCATCCAAAAGGATACAGAAACCTCAAGAAAAATTATCTGAATCAATTTCCTTTATTCTTATAGCTAAGGAAACTGATGTGGGGTAAGGCGATGTGATTTGCCTTTTGGATGCCCAGATAATATATATTTATATAGTGCTATGCCTTGCCAGTTCAACCAGTATAGCTAAAGGTACAATCCCCTAATCACCACTGTCTCAGTCCTGTCGCCTCACCGTGGTTTGATAAGGTGGTTTCTTTAGCTTTAAGAAGGGTTGAAAAGTTTTTTCTACCTTTTGAAGAAGTAGCAGAAACCATCTCCTATCCTTTCCAAGAACTGAAAAGAAAATATTCTGTACATTGGACAGTGTTTAAGATAATTTTTAGGTAGCATTGTTTTGTTTAGTCCCTTCACAGTTTACAGAGATCATTTGGTGTATTCTGATCAGCCGTTTTATTTGGATTAATTTCAGATAATGGCTGTAACTGCACAAGTTCAAGCTCTGACAAAAAAAGTTCAGGCTAGAGCCTATCCTACAGAGAAGGTAAGACATACTTGAAGACTGAGCATCCCCTGACTTGATGTTCTCAAGAGTTCTTTCATGATAGGTTTATTAAATATATTGTATGTTCTAAGTGCTGGAGCTTTAAATATGAATAAAATCCAGTTTCTGTGGTGGAGTCTAGTCAGTGAGACAGAGCAAAGAAAGTAGTAGGTATAAGCAGTAGTAGCTATGTTACAGAACCAGGGTGAGTGCTGTGCAAGCTGGGGAGAAAGATTAAATAATTGCCAGAGGAGCAGAGGAAGCCAGGGAAGCTTCTCAGAAGAGGTGACAGGATTGTGAGGAATAAACAGGAGTCAGGTACAGAAAGATATAGATGTCTAAAGACACAAAAGCCTGAAAGCTTGGTGGTACTCTGGGAAAGGAAGTAAATCCTTTAGTGTAGTTGGATATACATTGTGTGTATGTGTGTGTGTGTGTGTGTGGGGGGGTGTTAGGAAATAAGACTGGAAAAAGTAGTGACTTTGAAAAGTCTTGTCAACCGAGGAGTATTTTATCTAATCTAAGATGCTGTTAATTGAGGATATACCACTTTTATGTATACTAAGAAAAAAATGCTACCTGTTAACCTGTGATGTAATGCTAAAATAGTATTGATGAAAAGATGCATCCTGACCTCAGAGATGTCAAAATGTAAAAATGATGTGTATCTTAAAATTGAAATATGGTAATTTATAAATTAAGGTCTTACAGAGCCTTCTTCAGGGTTGAGGATGGCCAGTATAGACAGAAGGTTTTGGATTTCTCCTACTTACTTGAACTGGAACATCTGATGTTACCTATTTTATATATTGAGCTTTTGTCCTAAGATGTTATTAAAGCAAAACATTTTGTAGGTCAACAAAAGGATGGAAATCATAAACAGGATAATGAGAATCATTGAAGGATTTTTAATCATGGGATTTATGCTTTAGAAAGCAGTTCTGTGCTTTAGAAAGATAGCTAACAGCATTTAAAATACATTCTGACTTTTCTTACTCAGTTTTGTTCTTGTCTATTTTTATATTTTCTGATTTTTTTTATCTTTGCTTTTTCTTCCTTCTTTGTTTTTCTCTCGTGTTTATAACCCAGTTGGCATTTGATAGTGCCCAAGTATGTCAGAAGAGTCTACACTCAAATTTTTGGCTGTCTTTATTCTGGGTACCATGCTTTGCTCCATTTTAATGCCTTTTTTTTTTTTTTAAAGATTTTATGTATTGATTTTAGGGGAGGGTAAGAAAGAACGAGAGAGAGAGAGAGGTGGGAGAATGAGCAGGAAGCATCAACCGCTAGTAGTTGCTTCTCATATGTGCATTGACTGGGCAATCTAGGTTTTCGAACTGGTGACCTCAGCATTCCAGGTCAACGCTTTATCCACCAGGCCACCACAGGTCAGATGGTAATGCCTTTTTGAGATGGGATGCCAGAATGTATCTTTGTTTTATTCTTTTTTTTTTTTAAGAGAGGAAGAGGTAGAGAGAGAGAGAGAAACTAATTTGTTGTTCCACTTTTTTTTCTTTTTTAATTTATGCAATCATTGGATGATTCTTATATGTGCCCTGACCAGGGATTGAGCCTGCAGTCTTGGTGTGCTGGGACTACGTGCTAACCAACTGAGCCATCTGGCCAGGGCTGCTAGCATGTATCGTAGGTCACTATTTATCTGTTTATTCATTGACCAGATATATACTAGTTTATCATCAAAGATTTTTACTAGGTATTTTATAGGTTACAAAATGCTTTCTTATCTTATTTAAGCCTCATAATTACTCTTTGATGCAGGAAGGAAATACTGTTCATATTACAGATGAAGAGACTGGTATTGGAAGGTTAAGTGATTTACCCAAGTTTAACTATTACATACCTAATTGAAATCTTAAACTCAATGTGCCTTTCTTTAACTCCTTTGCTTATCCTCCTGTACTACACTTGTGCTGATTTTAAGAGCTATCTTGTTGGTTTAAAGATATCCAGGGCTTAGGTGTTAGAGTCAGATTGAGTTTGAATCCCAGCTCTATTCCTATTACTGTGTAATCTTGGGCAGAATATTTAACCTGTCTGACATGGGTCTTCCCAGGGCTATGGACTTCCTCAGTTTCATTTCATGCAACAGCAACTCCTTTATAAAAAATAACTATAACTTGCCCTGGTCAGATAGCTTGGTGGGTTAGAGCATCATCCTGAAGCACAGAAGTTGACGGTTCAATCCTTAGTTGGGGCATATACAGGAACATACCAGTGTTCCTATCTCTCTCTCTCTAAAATCAATACATTAAAAAAAAAAGTTTGGAAGATATGTAAAAACAAAGAAAATTTAAAACCAATGTAATCATTGTTTTAAGATAATCACTGTGGTACAATTTTTGGAAAAAAATTTCTTTATAGAAGAAACATGGGCTTGCCTGGTGACACAGTGGATAGAGCATTGACTTGGGACACTGAGGACCTAGGTTCCAAACCCCGAGGTCACTGGTTTGAGTGTGGGCTCATCAGCTTGAGCACGGGGTCACTGGCTTGACATGGGATCATCGACATGATCCCAAGATCACGACTTGAAGCCCAACATCATTGGCTTGAGCAAGAGGTCATTGGCTTGGCTTGAGGTTGCCCTCCTTCCCATCAAGGCACATATGAGAAGCAATCACAAAAAAGAACAACAACTAAAATGAAGCAACTATATAGGTTGATGCTTCTTATCTCCCTCCCTCCCTGTCTGTGTCTGTCTCTGTCTCTGTGTTTCTATCTCTCTCGCTAAAAAAAGAAATGTAATACATGCTTGATGGAAAAACAGTGTCACAGTACAAGCGCTCCATTTCTTCCTTTTTCACATTTTGATCTCCAGGGATAGCAGTTGTATTATTTTCCAGACATATTTCTGTACATATAAAATGTGTGCATCGTACTTCCTCCCCTTTACTTGGAACCATGTTATATACATAGTGTAGCGAATGTGCTGACATGGAATTAGGTTAGTATAACAGGAATTATGTCAGTATATATAGATCATTGGTTTTACCTATATCAAATAACTCCATGTTTTGATTAAATTAGTTTAGAATTCAGCACTGTATGGAGACTTTTTGGGTTTTTTGTTTTTAAGCTAGAGAGAGACACACAGGAAGGGAGAGAGATGAGAAGCATCAGCCTGTAGTTGCAGCACTTTAGTTGTTCATTGATTGCTTCTCATACATGCCTTAACCAGGGGGCTCCAGCTGAGCCAGTGACTTTGGACTTAAGTGAGTGACCCCATATCAAGCCGGCAAACCTGTTCTCAAACCAGTGACCTTAGGGTTTTGAACCTGGGTTCCTAGTGTCCCAGGTTGGCACTGTCCACTGTGCTACTATCAGTCAGGCTAGAGACAGTTCTTAACAAAAAATTTTTTTCATAGCAGTTTATTTGAGCCAGACTGATGACTTAAGCAGTGGAACAAGTTCTCAGATGCTTCTGAGAATTAGTTTTGCAGCTTCTTTTATGCATTTGAAGTTAAGGAGAATACGTAAGGAAGATGGGAGAAAGTAAGGCAGTGATTGAATTATAGGATAGTTAACAAGGTTATGTGCTCACTTAAGGGTTAATACCCCACTCCTGACCTTTCAAAGGTGTGTTAACCTAGATGCACAAGAACAGTGGGCAGTACTGCCTTAAAACCTTTTACTAAAGAAGTTATAGGGATGGGTTGTAGGGGAGGAGTTGGGGGGAAGGGTATAAAGAGGAACAAATATATGGTGATGGAAATGATCTGACTATGGATGATGGCATACAACACAATCAACAGTTCAAATGCTACAGAAATATTTACCTGAAACCTGTGTATTCTGATTGATTAATGTCACTCCATTAAATTGAATTTTCTAAATAAAATAATAAATAAATAAATAGGGCTAGGTTGTGACCACCCATCATGATTTGCCCAGTTAGGAATTTATGATCAGATCACCCTGTAAGGTTACTGTTTATAGAACCCCTTTTTCCTCTTCAGTTTTCTATTTTGATCATAAATCAATCTGAAGGATGCATTGATGACCAACCATTTGGTCAGGTAGTGTGTGGTTTCACAGCACTGCTGGGATAGGCAATACTATAATCATGGGGTTGGAGTTGAGTCAGAATATTTCCCCCAGAAAGGGAAGGGGAAGTAAATGGAAGGCAGTCAGGTCTTAAGGCCTTCATTGTGAAAAAACACCTTGGATCATTTCTGTCCTGTGAACTATAATGATCTGAGTTTTGTCTTCTCATCTTTCTGTACTTGGTATTGAGCATAACATTTACATGAGCCATGAAAAAAGTATTTACAGATATATGTGTTCAGTAATCATAAACAATTGGACTACATAGAAAAACTCAAAGAACTAGTATAACTATTATTATGACTATCATTAGCAGACAGGCAAAGAAAATAAAATAAAATGGATTTTTTTTTTTTTTAGTGAGAGAGACAGAGGACAGAGAGGGACAGATAGGGGCAGACAGACAGGAAGGGAAAGAGATGAGAAGCATCAGTTCTTTGTTGTGGCACCTTAGTTGTTCATTGATTGCTTTCTCATATGTGCCTTGACCGGAAGCGGTGAGGGGGGCTACAGCCTGAGCCAGTGACCCCTTGCTCAAGCCAGTGACCTTGAGCTTCAAGCCAGTGACCTTTGGGCTCAAGCTTGCGACCATGGGGTCATGTCTATGAGCCATGCTCAAGCCAGTGACCTCAGGGTTTCAAACCTGGGTCCTCTGCATCCCAGTCTGGCACTCTATGCACTGGGCTATCACCTGGTCAGGCCAAAATGGATTCTGAGTTCATTATCAATCTGGATATACAGGCCTTGTTGATGTCTTGAGATAGCTGTCTATCTTTGGTGTCAGTGGCTCCTCATCTTCAAGGTGTCTTTGATGTCCACAGACAGGGATAGATGTCCATACATGGTTAGGTGCCTTTCTGTGATAAGATCCTTTCCAACGAGGTTGAAGTGTATCTTTTATTAGCTTTCCTTTCTGATAAACAACATCTTCAGGTGACAATGATCTTTCAAGTCTTTGTTTTTTGTGAGATTGGCAAATTCATCTGATGGGAAGCAAGGAGCCTGTGGGGCACAATGGGCCTTTACTTGTATTTAGTTAGCTCTGGGTCCAGGTCTCTGGGATGGTCCTGGGTGCACTTATTCAGATTCCTGTCAGCTACCAACTAATTGTTGATGCCAGACCATATCCCAGATTCTGGGATACCCCGACATCGTCACTATGGCTTCTGCGGCCAGTACAAATCACACCAGGACTCTGGAGACATTTTTGCTTTTCACAACTTGAGGGGGCATCAGTGAGTAGAGGCCAGCAATGCTGCTGAACATCCTGCAGTGTCTAGACAGCACTCCACAAATGATGTCCCCAAATGTTAATAACTCTGAGGTTGAGAAATCCTGCTGTAGTCATTCAGGGGGATACTTTATTGAATTTCTTGTACTTCCTGTGTTTCAGTAGTGCTCTGAGCTTTGCTTCTCTGATGTTAGCATAATTTTCTCTGTGGCCATTTTAGGTGCAGCCACTCCCTTGAGACTACTTCATATACCTTATATGAACTGATTAGGGAAAACTTGAACTTGGAAAAAAATTACCATTTGTCCTAGACTCTCCTTCTAAAACTGAATTTACATCTCTTACTGTTTTCTTCAACGAAGGGTCTCAGCCTCTTGGAAGTGAAAAACCAGCTGCTGCTCATGTACCTTATGGATTTGAGCCATCTTATCCTGGATAAAGCCTCAGGAGGGTCTCTTCAGGCACATGCGGCAGTGCTGAGACTGGTGGAGATTCGCACGGTATGAACTATTCGGCATCTTAGAGTTCCAGGTGTCCAAATCCTGAACTCCAGGACTGTCACACAATAGCTCTCATTTAAATGGACATTCTATGTTTAAATGAGGAAACCGAATGAAAAATAGTATTTTTCTCTTCATTTGTTATACTTTGTGAATATTTTAGGTGCTTTATCTGACAACTTGTGCAGATAAGGGACTCTAGTGCATGCTTAAGTTTGGGAAGGGAATGTGACCCTATTTTTAACCATGTTACAGGTTTTGGAAAAACTTCGTCCCTTAGACCAAAAACTGAAGTATCAAATTGACAAACTGGTCAAGACTGCAGTGACAGGCAGCCTCAGTAAGTAGGGGAAGCTGTAAGATTATGTGAGTTCTATCATAAAGTCCCAAATCGTGTAAAATCTCTTGGATTTTTTTTTTTTAATTTTTTTTTATGTTTTAGGTGAGAATGACCCACTCCGTTTTAAGCCCCATCCCAGCAATATGATGAGCAAGGTAAGGAGTTGCGTTACCCTGATTTTCCTGAGTAATCTAAGCCTGAGTGAGCCTCGTGGTGATCCTGGATCTCCTGGGATTCTCTTACTGCTGTTGATTCCCACTTATGCCTTACAGTGTTGAGTGTAAGATTCCCTTCTCTCCTTTGTTTATATTCCCACCTCTGCAGGGTATGTCACCTTTGGTTTTTCTCATCACCTTTCCGACTAAGACTTCCTAAGTTTGTGGGCATTGTTATTCTTTTTGTAGTTGAGCTCTGAGGATGAGGAAGATGAAATGAAGGAAGGCCAGTCTGGCGCTTCAGGGAAGAAATCTGCAAGTGGGGCAGTTAAGAAATACGTTCCACCACGCCTGGTTCCAGTACATTATGGTATGAACTGTGGCTACTACCTTTTCACTGTGAATTGTGTTTCTTGTCTCCTTTTCTCTGTTCTGGGATAACCCTTGCTGATATTTATCACATAGATGAAACTGAGGCTGAGCGGGAGAAGAAGCAGCTAGAACGAGCCAAGAGGCGGGCATTGAGCAGCTCTGTCATTCGTGAACTTAAGGAGCAATACTCAGACGCTCCAGAGGAAATCCGTGATGCCCGGCACCCTCATGTTACTCGCCAGAGTCAGGAGGATCAACACAGGTCTGAGTCTGTGCAATTAGACATTGTTTTCTATGCTGTAGAGACCTGTCCTTGTGCTTTGTATGAATATGATTAAGTCTGGTGCAAAGAGAAACCACGTTATATAGAAAACTTGGGAAGACAGTTTCTAAGAGTCGGGTTTGAATTACAGTATAAGAACTAGGAAAAGAATCGTTTTTCCCCCAACTGTTCAGGCTGAGCAAACACTATATGAAGAGGAATATATATAGTTCCACCTAGTAGGGCTGTAACATTCTGTATTTCACCACCACAGCTCTCACTTTTGGGCAGAAGGCAAAATCAGGTTTTATGTCATTGAAAGTATTAGACAAGTTCAGGAAAGAGAGGTATAAAAGTGATTGTAACTTGAATACAAACTCATTGACTTTGCCCGATTGATAGGTTTGAGTGAAAGGGCTCATGTAGTTAAGCCTGTTCATGGCTCTGAAATACAAGACTTTTCTGCTATAATAGTTTAAATAGTCCAATGGTTGGGCTGAGTTCATCTGTAGGGAGGAGTGAAGTTCTAGCACAAAGGATGTTTCCTTGAGGAAGCTCATTGAGCATTTGGTATGTCCTCACTAGATGCTGTGTACCCTGCTATGATATTGGTTGAGTAAGGGGTGAGGAATTGTCTGGGCCCAGGTTTTGGGCTGCAGCTTTGTGTCTCAGGGACTGAGCTTGCTGGAAACGGTGTCTGTTTCTCTGGCAGGATTAACTATGAGGAGAGCATGATGGTGCGTTTAAGTGTCAGTAAGCGAGAAAAAGGACGACGAAAACGAGCAAGTGTCATGAGCTCACAACTTCATTCTCTCACGCACTTCAGTGACATCAGTGCTTTGACAGGAGGAACCCCTCATCTTGATGAGGTGAGGTGATGCAGTGGTGGGAGGTGACCTTCATGCTTACAGCCTAATGTACATGGGGCTTGTTACCATGGGGAGCCTGGGAAAGGATACTAACAACTGCAAGCACACCGCCATTCCTTCACTTATCCACCTGTCTGCAGGGTCAGAATCCTATTAAGAAGCGGAAGAAGATACCTAAGAAGGGTCGGAAGAAAAAAGGTCAGTAAATAGCTAGGACTTGGGTGATCAAGTGTGAATTGGGATGCCAGCTTTGGATTTGCCGTTCTAGGTCTTATCAACCCCTATGATACCTCTTTCATGCTGGACATTAATCTCTTTAGAGATGGGCTTTTATTTTTCTTCTTTCCCAAGCTGAAAATCAATGTCATCCACAAAAGAGATTTTTGGATTCTTTCTCTGAGGTTCCCGCAGCTCCTGTTGAGGCTTCCTTAAATAGAACTATGGAAGTGTCACTTGAAGGAACCATTGTCCCGTTTCAGTTTCTTCCTACTTCTAGTGTTTTGTCCCGGGAGGCTGTAGAGTACTGCCTAGGAGACCCACCCCTAGCGAGCCCTCCTCTCAAGATGTCTTTTTGTTCTGTCCCTTCGGCTTTTCCAGCTGTCTTTTGCCTCATTCTTGGTTTCCCTTCCTTTCAGGTTTTCGGAGGCGGCGGTGATTATGGGTGTACATATTTATATATATTTTTTGTCATCCTGGGATACTTCTAATTTCACTGTATGTAGGTTTTTTTTTCCTTGGAACTTATTGTTTTCTCTGGACATGTGGAAAGATCTTTTATTAATAAAATTGATTTTACTTATGAATTGAAACCCCTTTTGCACATGTATGACTCAATCACTGGGTGTTGGGTATTTTAGGTGAGAGGGAGATGAAAGGGAAAGGTAAGATTTGGTAGGGAGTGGGAGAAGCTTGGCCTTATTAGTTCCCTTAATATTATAAACTAGAAATTGGTTATTTAACAGAAAAATTAAGAGATTAGAGTGGTATAATCAACTCTTCCAACTCATGTTGTCCCAAGTTCCCATATGATTTGTTACAATACCTATAACCTGAAATACATGGATTTTAAGTTTTATTAATGTATCTTGCTGGCCACCAGGTGGCATTAATGGTTTAGAAAACCTCTTCTGGTGCTTGACAGATCAAAAGCAAGATAGAACCTTTCTCAGTGAGTTACTCTTGTCTCCACTTCTTTGAAGGTTTTTTTTTTTCTTTCTAAAATAGCATGAACATAGGTCTTAGCTCAGTTATTGAGAATTAGCATTTATCTGGAGAGAACAGTAGAGAGAATGAGAAGACTAGAGTATGAATTGTTCACTGCTTGCTTACTACATGTGCCTTGACCAGGCAAGCCCAGGGTTTCAAACCGTTGATCTCAGCATTCCAAGTCAACACTTTACCCACTGCACCACCACAGGCCAGGTGTTTGTGTTTTTAACCTCTTTGACCCTCCTTCAACTAAGGTCTCAGTTTACCAGCCAGTAAAGGCCAGCTCTTTTACAAAGAGCTTGCGAAAGATTGCTAGCAAGCAGGCAGAAAGACAGTTCCTAGCTTATAGACCAAAAGAATGAAAATCTCAAAATTCCTGCCCAAGTCAGTAGACTGGTGGAAGTGACATATCTGAGGTCTTTATACTTTTCAGAGAATCACCTATTAGTGAAATATCCCTTGGCCCTTTGGATAATACAGAAAGTGAAAAGAGGGTTGGAAAGAGAAGGAGCCTGTAGAGTTAATTCATTGGAGTTTGAGGGCTTGGGGTCTCATGAACACCTAATTTTCAAGTCTGACATTCCTGGGCATTGTCATGAAGAGGGATATAATTTGGGTCATTACATCTCTAAAACCTTGTTGATTCTGATTCCTGTGAATTTGGATTTCTACTGGTCTGTTTGGGGTGGGGGTCTATTTTCAGTGGCTGGCAACCTGGTGGGAAATAGGAGACATCCTAGTAATGTTTTCTGCTAACTGTGATCTTGGGCAAATACTTATTGTAATATCTATGGTCTTTAATTTTTCTCAGCTGAAAAATAAATGTGTTAGACAAACTCGGAGATTCCCTCTAAACCAAAATCCTAGAGCTGTTTCTCGTATATGACAGCAAGATGCTCTTAACTTCTGTGGCCTCGGCCCTGGCCGATTGGCTCAGCGGTAGAGCGTCGGCCTGGCGTGCGGAGGACCCCGGTTTGATTCCCAGCCAGGGCACATAGGAGAAGCAATTGCTTCTCCACCTCCACCCCCTCATTCCTCTCTGTCTCTCTCTTCCCCTCCCGCAGCCAAGGCTCCATTGGAGCAAGGATGGCCCGGGTGCTGGGGATGGCTCCTTGGCCTCTGCCCCAGGCGCTAGAGTGGCTCTGGTCGCGGCAGAGCGACACCCCGGAGGGGCAGAGCATCGCCCCCTGGTGGGCAGAGCGTTGCCCCTGGTGGGCGTGCCGGGTGGATCCCGGTCGGGCGCATGCGGGAGTCTGTCTGACTGTCTCTCCCCGTTTCCAGCTTCAGAAAAAAAAACAAAAAACAAAAAACAAAAACACAAAAAACTTCTGTGGCCTCTTAACTTTTAGTCCCTGGCAGATCTGAGGGAGCCTGACCAGCCCAGGGCCCTTATACTTCTATTTCCTTGAGTGAATATAATAAAGAGGCTCAAGAACATATTTTGAGATTCTTTTTCCTTTTTTTTTAAATTTATTTTTTATTTTTGACAGAGGCAGTCAGAGAGAGGGACAGTTAGGGGCAGTCAGGAAGGGGGAGACATGAGAAGCATCAGTTCTTCATTGTGGCACCTTAGTGTTCAGTGATTGCTTTCTCACATGTACCTTGACCTGGGGGCTACAGCAGAGCGAGTGACCCCTTGCTTAAGCCAGCAACCTTGGGCTTCAAACCATGGGTTTAAGCCAGTGACCATGGGGTCATGTCTGTGATCCCACACTAAAGCCAGTGACGACCCCATGCTTGAGCCTGTGCTAAAGCCAGCTACCTTGGGGCCTGGAATCGTGGTCCTCCATATCCCAGTCTGACGCTCTATCCACTGTGCCAGCGCCTGCCCAGGCTCTTCTTCCTTTCTACCTGAACTAACTAAAGATTCAGTTAAAAAATGTTTTGCCTGACCAGGAGGTGATGCAGTGGATAGAGCGTCGGACTGGGATGTGGAGGACCCCAGTTCGAGGCCCCAAGGTGGCTGACTTGAGCACGGGCTCACCAGCTTGCACATGGGGTCGCTGGCTGGAGCCTAAGGTCACTGGCTTGAGCAAGGAAGGGGTCACTCGCTTTGCTGTAGTCCCTGGGTCAAGACACATAAGAAAGCAATCAATGCACAACTAAGATCACAATGAAGAACTGATGCTTCTCATCCCTCTCCCTTTCTGTCTGTCCCTCTCTCTGACTCTGTCAAAAATAAAAAAGTGCTTTAATGCCCTGGCCACATAGCTCGGTTGGAGCGTCATCCCGGAGCACGGAGGTTGCCGGTTTGATTCCAGGTCAGGGCACATACAGGAGCAGCTCAATGTTCCTGTCTCTCTCTCTGCCCCTGCCTTTCTTAAATAAATAAATAAATATTTTTAAAAAAAAGTGCTTTAAGACTGTTATTTGCTTAGGACTTGCATTTGCATTTTTTTGTTTTAAATGAGAGGTGAGAGGCAGAGAAACAGACTCCCACATGTGCCCTGACCGGGATTGACCAGGCAAGCCCCCTTCTGGGCAATGCTTTGGCCATCTGAGGCTCCTGCTCGGTTACTGAGCGACTGAGCTATTTTAGTGCCAGAAGAGAGGCCACGAAGCCATCCTCGGCGCCAGGGGCCAACTTGCTCAAACCATTCAAGCCATGGCTGTGGGAAGGAGAAAAGAGAGAGAGGGATGGAGGGAGAGGGGGAAAGAAACAAATGGTTGCTTGTTCTGTGTGCCCTGACTGGGAATTGAACCCAGGACTTTTACACATTGGGCCGACACTCTACTGCTGAGCCAACGGGCCGGGGCCTGCATTTGCTTCTAATTTATTAAATTTTTTGGCTTACAGGAACTGCCAAGGGAAAGGGTTTGTTTATTTTATTTTTATTTCTTAGATCTTTGTGCTTTTCACTTAATCTTTATAAAACGTAAGTCATATCTGTATGACTAGTGAGGAAACTTGAGACATTTAGGTTATTTGCTCAAGGTAACATAACTAATAAGTTAGGGAACCAGTACTTGTGGGACATGGAGGATGGAAGACCTCAAGTGTCCCAAGATTTATGAAAGTTTCAGTTTTTGTTTTTGGTTTAAAAAAATAATATTAGTGCCTGACCTGTGGTGGGGCAATGGATAAAGAGTCGACCTGGAACTCTGAGGTCACTGGTTCGAAACCCCAGGCTTTCCTGGTCAAGGCACATATGGGAGTTGATGCTTCTTGCTCCTCCCCCCTTCTCTCTCTCTCTCTCTCTCTCTCTCTTTCTCTCTTTCTCTAAAATGAATAAATAAAATATAATAATAAATAATATTGGTAGGTAGTTTATAACCTCAGGCTGCCCCCTCCCTGCTGCTCATTTCTATTCCATGCTTTGCCTTCAAGAAAATCACAGACTCTGGCCTCTTGGTGGTATAGCAGTGAACTGAACAGACAAAATTCCCTACTTGTGTAGGTCTTCTATTAGTCTAGGATTTTAATTTTAGGACATCTTGTTATCCCTGATCTAATAGATGAAAGGCATTATTTGAAAGACGTTTTCAGCAAAAAGCTGAATAATTTCTGAAAATACTTGCCTGAGAGTCATCAAACAATCTTTAGAGTACATTGCTGACAAAGTTTTACATGGACTTTTTTTTTTTACATGGACTTTTGATGTGTAAAACAGGCATAAGGGAGGTTACTTTCATTAAGGTGGGAACGAGAGGCCCTGGAGTTCCATGTTCTTGTGGTCTCTTTCTCCGAGATTTCTGAAGAGCTCCAAGGAACCTTTTTTAACTCCATAGAATGTAGTTTGAAAACCACAATAGTAGAACAAGGGAACTAAGACTTATGATTGAGGGCTTCTTTATGGCCATTGTTTTTCTTCTTTCTCATTCCTCCTTGTAAATTCAGTTCTCTGATCATGCAGACCGCATGAATTTCAGATCTCCTAATTGCAGTGCTAACAACAGATAATTCATTCCCAGTGCTCACTGAGTAGTGTCTGTCATTAGTGCCTGTGAGCACATGTTCAGGTTTCTCATGTGATGGTAAAGAATCTTAGCTTTGTGTGGACAATCTTAGCATATCTATCTGCCTTAGTGTTTTCATCTGAGGGGGTGGGGAAGAGGTTTGATCAAGACCTATTTTTGCCTCTAAAGCTTTTGTTAGGATTCTATGAAGGCTGGGAGAAATGTCTGTCAGGAGTTCACACAGTCTTCATGAATACTTTATTAGAAAAACATTTTGTTTATAAGGAAGGGATGGTCTGATTTGTTCGTTTTCAGCACCATGGAGAGTTCAAGCTCAGCTTTGGGTTGGGTTGGTGGAAGGTGTATAGCTAAACCAATCCATAGCTGTGTATATAGACCTGCCCTTTTTTGTAGAGCTCTGTTTATCTGTCCTACTCCAGTTCTGACTGGCACAGATTAGCTGGTGTTAGGAGCAGTTCTGAGTGTCCCCATCCTCCCTGGGATCTACTAGGTGTATAAACTTAAGGTTCATGTTTAGACTTATTCAAAGATATGGCCAACATAACAGGTATGTGAGTGAAATCCTGCCTTCTGTGTTGGTAACATCATTCATATTGTGATGTGCAATGTTTTTAACAGTCCTTGAGAAAAACTGTCTCCTCTTCTTTGCTTGCAGACCCTTGAGAAGACTGAAAGTTGCTTTTTCATTCCTTGGGCTCAACCTGTTTTTCTGCCTCTGCATGGAGAAAGGCATCATTGTACTGGCTCTCTGCCCAGTCTTGGCTTTTGTATTTCTTTGATCTCATTGTTCAGAGGGTCTCAGAGAAACCCCAAGAGCCATGCCTTTGCATGTTTAAGCTATTGATGCTTTTGAAATAACAGAGCGTCGCTGTGTAAGAAGTGTATTAAAGGTCTATCTTGAACAAATTTGGGTCAATAGGTGGCAGTAGTCACCTAGTCCCAAGGCCCTGACACTCCCTGAACACAAGCACATTTGATAGCCATTATATTTAAGGTTGTGAGAAAGGAGGTCACATTGAAATAAAAATGGGGGAAAAGCAATCCTTTTTTTTGAATCTAGGAAATGCTGAAATATACTGGATTACTTCTGTGAGGGTGTTGGAGGGTGGAGACTGCTGTCAGCTGTGAAGGGCACGGTGGGGAAGAGTGGGCCCTCAGGATTCGGGGAGTGCTGTGTGGGCACTAGGGCTTCTGAGAGCTTGAGTAAGACTATGTTAAATGAGGACCAGTGCTGAAAGAGTAGAGTCTAAGATTGGGGGGAGTAGAGGGAAGGAAAGAAATGGAGGAAAGAGAGGCAGAGCTGTGTGAAGAGACCGTGGAAAGGGTGGGCTGTGATGGGGAGGACTGCGGTTAGAGGGGGAGGGGTGGGCTGCTGCTGTACTGAGCCTACCTAATGGGGGAGGGGAGGGGTGATACTGGTCTGTGCTGCAGCTGCATTGGCTCCCCTCCCCCACACTTCCCAAGGAGCCAGAGCAGTGCTGGCGAATCTGTCTTCATGTATTTATTATTATTAAAAATATGATGGTTCCTTTCTCTCTGGAAGCACAACAAATACCACTGATCACATTTCTCTCCTCGCTCTGCAGAGCTTTTCCATTCTCTCATTCTTTACACCCTACCCCTCCCACCTCCAGGTCTGTTTGGTAGGGGAGCCCTTCCCTTTCCCTCGCGGAGCTTGGTGGCTCCCTGGGGGTTTCTAATGATGGTTGGGAGTTGCAAGGCAATGCTGGGAGGAGGCTGCTGAACGAGGGGCATCCACTGCTCCAGGGCGGGAGCTGTACTCCACAACCAGTGGGGAAAGGAAAGCACTTGAAAATAAAGATGAAATTCTTTCTCCAGCTAATGAAAGAAGAAGCAGGTGCACACATTCCTTTCTGAACCTGATATTTCTCCCCTTCGATACCCTTTTCCTTTTTACTGCCTAAATTCATGGCGGGGGGGAATCCCCTCGGAATGGAAAAAGCCAGGAGTTCTCTGTCCTCCCTCCTTACCTTGTTAAGTCCCTCTCCTCCCAGGAGAGCCATATAGAATTTATTCCTCTAGCTTGTCTGTTGTGTTACTGAGAGCTTTGAAGGGCAGAAACCATGGCTTCTCCCTCCCCACTGCACCCCTGACTCCCATGCCCGGGTAGGGGCCTCTTTTGTTGCTATCTATAACCTTTCCCCAGGCCCATAGGTGGTGCTGCTGTTGCTCTGCTGCTGGGTTCTCCTCCCCAACACCATTTCTCCCCACTCCCTGGGGCCCTCCCCCTACCCCCAGCCCTCTATTGCCTGATTGTTATTCCACCAACGTCTCCTCTACTGTTCCCTTCTTCAAATTAATTTTGTGACGCTCTTTTTTCCGCAGTGCCATCTTCCCCTCCCCCCGCTTCAGCCCTCTTGCTTTCTCTGTCTCTATTTCTCTCTCTCTGCAGGATTTCCATCTCACACCCCAGTGTAAAATCTACACTCTTTCTTATTCCCTTTCTTTTTCTTTATCTCTTCTAACTTTGGCATCTTACAGATGACTCTCCTAGTGAAAAGGGGCTGCAAGTGAGAGTGGGCAAGAAGAGAACAGGGTGAGGGAAACTTAGGGGTTAGTGTTAAGGGTTGGGTCCGGAGGATGGGCTCTGAGGGAAGTGAGGTGGGGAAGTAAAGGAATCCTTTGCTGTTCCAGTCTATTCAGTTCCTGCGTTTGGATAGTGAATGTTCAGCTGGCAAGGGACGCTGTGTTGTCTGAATTTATAGAATTTCGTGGGCTGGGAAAATGGGAGAGAGGGTGTCATGAGGATTCAGATAATAAGGGCTTCATCCAAAAACTTTTGATTTTGATTGGTAAGAATAGTTCTGCTTTTGTAATCTTGTATTTTGAAGACTGGAGGAAAACTGTGCTGTAAAACCTGTTCTGTGGTTTCTCATAAAATGTCCTGTTACTGATACTTTGAGTCCTCAGAAGGTTCTTGCCAGGGCAGCTGTGATGCTTGGTGGGGCACCATTTGTCTGGACACTGCTAAACACAATTCCAGCGGCAGGACCTTAGTTAGCTCTTGTAGCCTGGCTCCTCCTTCTGTTATTCCTGTCAGTCCTTAGCCAAGTGTGCTTGGTTATCCCACTCAGCCATAGCCCCCTTTATTGTGTAGTTTTTCCAGAATGGAGCCCAAACACATCAGATCATTACCCTAGCTCTTGCCCCACCTTGCTTCTTAATTTTATCTGGAGACCACTCTTTGTGTAACTAGTGTGTCCCCCAGCTAACTCCCCAGCATTGTTGATTGTAAAGTTACCAATATCCAGGATGGCTAATTTTTTCTTAGTGAATTATTTTTATGGATTAATAGCATCCTAGTAACTCCCTGGATAATAGTGCTGAGTCTTTTTGCCTCAGAATTGTCTGCAAGGACAGTGTGGCCTCTTTCCTTTACTCCCTGGTGCAAGGAGATTGTCCTTAGCTTAAGTGGTGGCCCTGGAATAGGGAGGCAGCATTGGCCTGTCCAGCAGAGAGCCTTGGAAAGGGCCATAGTGAAAAGCGGGCTAGACCACCACACCCTTCACTTATTATCTGAGCCTTGGAGGTGCCTGTGGAAACCTCTCTTTTGTCTGCCTTTCTTGCCTTCCTAAGGTGCCTATATTGGATAGACACATGGGCCAGTGGCCTCTTTGTTTATTTAGCTCATTTTCCTACTGCCCTTTTTAGAGACCTCTTGCCCTATTGAAGGGACTATTGGTAGGGTCATAGATTCATGTATTATAGGCAGTGGTTCCTGATAAGGTCCCTCTGTTAAAAGCAAGGCTCAATAAATATTTGTTGCAGTGAATGATAGGGGATTTCAAGCTTTAGTATCCTTCTACAGAAGAAATGCATAAATTAAGTTTTAACTATTTCCTTGCTCGGTGCTGTGGTGCTTTAGCTAAAATTGGTTGATCTTTATTTTCTTTCACTCAGACCCTATGTATGGAGTGGTTTATCCAAAACTGTACACATAAATCATTAGAAAAACAGGTGTTATAACCTATATCCTCTTGGACATATAGACTCTTTTTTGACAACCCCTTGGAAACTAGCGTTCCCTTTTCATCCCCATGGTCACTGACAGCCTTGCAGCCAGCAGCAGGTCAAGTTCTGTGTCTAAGCCAGACTCGGTAGGCCCGTGGAGGGAGAGCGTCGGCAGTGGCAGCGGGGGTTGTGTGGGCTGGGTGAGGTACCTGGCGCACTGAAAAGGGGCTGGCATTCCCCTCAGGTGTCCCACAGTCCAGCCGATAGGAGGGGCCGAGACAGTGCCAGCGTAGGGAATTTCCAAAGCCCTGGTTTCTGTTTTCCATTTCAGATTTAGTTTGACTTTACTGCTAAGTAATGCACCTCTTCCCCTCAGCCTTCTCCCCTCAAAAATATCTTGGGCTGGATAGCACATGGTGGAGGATGCTGGAAACTCTGGACTCTGCTTATTTGCCACTAGCTCTTCAGTCCTAGGACTACTGACATTAACAAACGTTCTGTGGGCCACCTATTTCCTCCTATCAGTGCTGATCATACTAAATTTTACAGAATTTCTACTGTAAAGCTATCATTGTGGCTATATTAATAAATGTTCTTATAGTTTTTTTAATTTAGAAAATTAAATTTAATGGGTTAACATTGATCAGTAAGAGTACATAGATTTCAGGTAAATATCTCTATAGCATTTGAACTGTTGATTGTGTTGTGTGCCCTTCACCCAAAGTCAAATCATTGTTCATCACCATTATAGTTTTTATTGTTAATTAAAACCTAGACCAGAAAATAAACTCAGAAAGCATTCATATATTTCCATTTTGACAGACCCTGCAGCAGCTTACTCAGAAATGCTTTATCTCATCTGCCAGCCTTGGGTTTAGCCCCACAGATGAGCTCTGGAGAAGAAAAAACCCCTCCATTTCTACTTTCTCCCAGTTTTGATGCACTCACTGCTAGCTCTTACAGGAATCCCTAGGTGGTAAAGAGATCAAATCAGAATTCCTAGACAGGAAAACCCTGTCTCTTAGCTACAGTGACCCTTGTCTGGCGTTGCATTCAGCTCTGTGGCATTTAACACCAGAATGGCTTCATCTGGTTCGCACTTCCCTTCTCAGTTTCTTTCAGTCAAGTCTTAGGTAATCTGTCACTGATGGGGCCTTCCTTCTTGCCTTCTTACATTCCCTCCCAAGGCTTTAAGCTCCAAAGCTTCCTAGATGCCCCCCACCAAAGGGGTGCTTTCTGTCACCCAGCCTTTCCTCTCTTTCCCATCCCTCAAATTCTCAAATCAATTCCCTCATGGATGTATTTCCCTCAGAGGAGCAGCTGACACCCTTAGAGAGCCAGTGGGGTGCTGCTAAAAATCCCATTCCTCACCCACCTCCCTGCTGGAGCTCCTGGAAGCAGGTTCTGCAGCCTCCTGTCATCCTAGCCTCCTTTTCTGTTCATTTGGAAGCTTTTCTCCATTGCTTTTGATAAATTCCTGGTTTGGTAGAGAAATCCAGCATTTAGGAAGATCCTGCAGGATGAGCTCCCTGTCTCCGGCACTTCAGTTGACCCTCTGAAGGATCTGCTCCTTTCCCCTCCCTGCGGTGCTGCCATTCCCCCTCTGCCTGGCCTAGGCTGGGTGGGATCAGGACGTGGGAGTTCTCTGCACCGACACCGCAGCCCTCTTTATCCATCTTGGCAAACAAAGCATGGCTCTACCCTGACTTCTCTTCCTTCTCCGTTATTTATTTCTTCTCCTTCACCTTCTCTCACTGCTCCCTTCCCTTCTCACGTATACCCTTCATTCCTCTTCCTGTAGATCTCCTCTTGTCCACTTGCTCACCGTCGCCCATCTGTGCCCACTCCTGCTACCCCATCTTTCACCTGCTCATGCTAAGGAAGCAGCGTGGGATGGGAAGAATGGCTGCAGAGTGGGTTGTCAGTAAGCTATCCCCTTTTTCCCAGAAGATCACTTGCTATATTCATCGTGTTTTCAGTTGTTCGTAGGAGCCAGGGAACCCCAAGATGCTGGCTTGCTTTTGGGATGAAAAACTATCCTCTTCATGTCTTTGGGTGTTGAAGAGGAGAAGTGTCATCGCTTTCGACGCCCGCTTCTTTTGATCTTCCATAGTGTGCATCTGTTGTTTCTTCCTCCCTTTCTCTCGTTTGCTCCCTCTTTCTGTGTCTCCCCAGTACAAAGCAGCAGCAGGACTGAATGAGTCTGTCTAGAGGCTCTGCCAGTCTATGCCCCTCACTTCTGCCCCTCCCTCCTCGCTGTACGTGCTGTTGGGGGGGGGGGTTGGAGGGCGGTGGCATGGTGCCAGCCAACCCAGAACCATCTGTGATGCCTTCTGCACTGAGGCGGGCTCTGTCTCCCACTCTCTTCCTTTTCTACACTTCCCCTCCCATTTTTAATTAGCTGCTGAATTAATTAAATCCCAAATGCTAATTAACATTCCTACTGGGAAGAATACCAGGTCAGAAAAGTAGGGGTGGTAAAGCAGGGCTTCTCTCCATTTAGGGTAAGAGATTTAGGGATGGGATGGTAGGGGAAAAGGGAATAAAGGGTTGAAGTGGAAAGAGCAATCTTTGAGTGGAAAGAAGCCGGAGAGAAGTATGAAGAGACAGAAAATGAAAATCATGGAGAGTGGAATCTATGGAAAAGGAAAATAGTTAGACTTACAGTGGAGAAACGAAAGTGCCTTGAAGCCTCTGAAGACTGGAGGTGGAGCAGTGGGTCTGCAGCATTAGCACACATGAACAACCTGAGAACGTATGATACAGGGGATGCTGATGTGCTGCCTTGAATGTCTGCTAAAGAAATAAATCTCAGTTTTAGTACAAGCGCTTTAGGTTAGGAAGGAAAGAAGACTCCCTCCTTGCAAGGCCGTGGCATGCTCTAACTGAGGAGCTCTTTGGGAGATAGATTTTTGTCTATCTAGAGTGGTTGAAGTTTGTCCAAAGTTTGGGGAAGTGATGAACTTTGAAGATTTTTTCCTAGATAGACAAATATTAATCCTTAAGTATGTACTGAGTCCTGGAAAACCAAGAAAATCCAGGATGGGAAAATTCAGGATTCATTTTCAGTTCCCTTATTGCATTCAGGGTGAACTTTGAGTTTATTCTCTGGTCCTATCAACTTTTTAGGGATGAATCTTCTCTTCAAAGCAGAAAATTGCTTCCCCGGGAGGTTTAGAGCACTGATTCCGAGCCAGGATTTCAGAAGGATGACTGATGGCTAACATGGCTTCTGTCCTGACTAAGGGAGGGGAGACCGGAGAATGGCTAGAGTTATATATGCAGCAGAAGAAGAGAGGTTGGGGTGTGGATTGACAAGGGTATGGCTGGCACCACAGATTCCATTAAGGTGACTGAAAAAAGAGGGACAGTTTGCTTGTCCTCTGAAAAGACTATATTCAGTACAGATCTAAATACACTCTCTGTGCCTAGTCCCCCACTAAAAATTGAAGTCTGGGAAGAGTCTGTTAGGTTCACAGAACCTCTTGATGGCAGTTACCCCAGTGTTACCCAGCCTTTTTCAGTATGAAACACACTGGGAACAAGTACTGTCTTGTCTACACCCCTAACCACTGTTCACTTAGATGGCCTCCTCTGCTGTTATTATTCATACTGAAATATTAATTCACTCAAAAAATAATTGCATTTAACTGTACAGAGCATAGAGTATCATTAATTAAAGAACATTTATGAAGTACCTACTATCTGCCAGACAAACTAGGCATTTATTAGCTTTAGATACAAAAATAAGGAGTAAGATAGAACTACTACGTCTGAGGGTTGTTTTTTTTTTACAGTGACAAAGAGTCAGAGAGAGGGATAGACAGGGACAGACAGACAGGAACGGAGAGAGATGAGAAGCATTTTCATTGCGAGACCTTAGGTGTTCATTGATTGCTTTTTCATATGTGCCTTGACCGCGGGCCTTCAGCAGACCGAGTAACCCCTTGCTCGATTCAGCGACCTTGGGTCCAAGCTGGTGAGCTTTGCTCAAACCAGATGAGCCCGCGCTGGTGACCTCGGGGTCTCGAACCTAGGTCCTCTGCATCCCAGTCCGACACTATCCACTGCGCCACTGCCTGGTCAGTCCGTCTGAGGGTTTTATATTTTGATTCGGGGGGAAAAATAAGATCTGTTCACTAAATGCAGTAACTCTGTGTGTAGATGTGCAAATGTGAATGAATTTCTGCAGCACCTTGCTGCCTGTGCTGCTTTGTGTCCTATATTATTACTTATTCATTCTTGTGTATGTGTCATATTTGTCCATAGAGATGGTAGGTAGCTCCTAGTGAGTACCCGCGTCTTTAGAATGAGTTCTACATTTCGCTAGCCCAAAGCTTTATATGCTTGCAGCTATTCAATTGTGTTGATTAACATACAGCCATATATCAGGGAATAGATGTTGCTTTAAAATCTGTGACATTCCTAGTTATGGCAAATATTTGTTCTCTGAAGGGAGTTCTTATTTTTTTAAAGTTACAGAAAAGCTGATGGAGAGTAAGATAATTATGTGATGGGTAAGATAGGTTACTAAGCAGGTTAATTAGTAGTGCTTAGGTTCTTCAGTGGGATTTGAAGCCAGTTCCTAAAGAGGGGTCAGGGCTGAGGAGAAGGAGTTGAGGGTAGAAAAAGGTCACAGGCTTGAATTTTTTTTTTTAAGTGAGAGGAGAGGAGATAGACTCTTGCCTGCACCCCAACCGGGACCCACCCTGGCAACCCCTGTCTGCTTGTCTGGGGCCAATGCTCTAATCAACTGGGCTATTCTTAGTGCCTAGGGCCATTGTTCGAACCAATTGAGCCACTGGCTATGGGAGGAGAAGGGGGAGAGGGAGGGAGAGAAAAGCAGATGGGTGTTTCTCCTGTGTGCCCTGATCCAGAATCAAACCCAGGACATCCATACCCCGGGCCAATGCTCTATCCACTGAGCAAGCTGGCCAGGGCCACAGGCTTGTTTGTATATGTACTGAATTTCCTTTCACTTTTTCTTTTTCTTCTTTTTTCTGAAGCTGGAAACGGGGAGAGACAGTCAGACAGACTCCCGCATGCGCCCGACCGGGATCCACCCGGCACGCCCACCAGGGGCTACTCTCTGCCCATCAGGGGGTGATGCTCTGCCCCTCCGGGGCGTAGCTCTGCCACGACCAGAGCCACTCTAGCGCCTGGGGCAGAGGCCAAGGAGCCATCCCCAGCGCCCGGGCCATCTTTGCTCCAATGGAGCCTTGGCTGCGGGAGGGGAAGAGAGAGACAGAGAGGAAGGAAAGGGGGAGGGGTGGAGAAGCAGATGGGTGCTTCTCCTGTGTGCCCTGGCCAGGAATCGAACCCGGACTTCTGCACGCCAGGCCGACGCTCCACCACTGAGCCAACTGGCCAGGGCTCCTTTCACTTTTTTATAGCCATTTCTCACCATCTTCCCACTTCAAAATTATGATTAGGCTATTCGTACACATTTATGTCCTGTTTTGTTCACTTAATGTTGTGTCATGTTTTTCCATGCTATTAAAAAATCAGATGAGCCTGACTAGGTGGTGGTGCAGTGGAGAGAGTGTTGAACTGGGACACAGAGGACCCAGGTTCGAAACCCCAAGGTCACTAGCTTGAGCACGGGCTCATCTGGTTTGAGCAAGGCTCACCAGCTTGAGCCCAAGGTCGCTGGCTCGAGCAAGGCGTCACTTGGTCTGCTGTAGCCTCTCCAGTCAAGGCACATATAAGAATGCAGGCAATGAACAACTAAGGTGCTACAGCAAAGAATTGATGCTTCTCATCTCTCTCCCTTCCTGTCTGTTTATCCCTATCTGTCCCTCTCTCTGTCACACACACACTCACACAAACCAGATGAAAAATAATGGACATGTGGTATTTCATTATGGATATACTATCATTTATAAAGTCATTTTCTTGTTAGACCTTTAAGATATTTCCAGATTTTTTTTTTCTTCTACAATGGATACCCACATCTTTATACATAAATCTGTAATTTTCTGAAGTGGAATTTCTGGAGCAGAGGATTAGGAGCCCCATTCTGGTCTATGGATTGACTGCATTAGATTCATCTAGGAGCACTTATTATTATTTAATTTTATAAAGTGATTTCTTTTTTGAATAGGTAAAAAAATTAAACACTACAAAGGGAATACAATAAAATTTCCTTTCACCTTTGCCCCTCATTTTTCCTTCCCAAAGGTGTTCTGTGCCTAGATATGCAGATGTGGAGATATAGAAAGTTTATAAAAAGTAGAGCTCATTTGCCTGACTGGTGGTGGCACAGCAGATAGAGCATTGACCTCTGAGGGCTGTGGTTTGAAATGTGAGACAATGTAGGCTCATGGGCTTGAGTGCAGGCTCACCAGCTTGAGTGTGGGGTTGCTGGCTTGAGTATGGGATCATTGACATGGTCCCAAGGTCCCTGGCTTGAGCACAAGGTGCCTGGCTTGAGCCTACAATTGCTGGCTTGAGCAAAAAAGGTCATTGGCTTGGCTTGAGGCTCCCCCTCTTCCTGTCAAGGCTCGTATGAGAAGCAATAAAAAAAAAAAGGATGACTAAAGTGAAGCAACTATGAGTTGATGCTTCTCATCTCTCTCCTACCTCCCCCTTCTTTTCTCTCTAATATATATATATATATAGACACACACAGAGAGAGAGAGAGAGAGAGAGAGAGAGAGAGAGAGAGAGCTCATTTGATCCCACCTTTCAGAAATTCTAATTTATTTATTTTTTGTATTTTTCTGAAGTGAGAAGTGGGGAGGCAGAGAGACAGACTCCTGCATGCACCCGACTGGGATCCATCCAGCAAGCCCACTAGGGGGCGATGCTCTGCCCATCTGGGGCATTGTTCCATTGCAACCGGAGCCATTCTAGAGCCTGAGGCGGAGGCCATGGAGCCATTCTCAGTGCCTGGGCCAACTTTGCTCCAATGGAGCCTTGGCTGCGGGAGGGGAAGAGAGAAACAGAGAGAAAGGAGAGGGGGAAGGGTGGAGAAGCAAATTGGAGCTTCTCCTGTGTGCCCTGACTAGGGATTGAGCCCGGGACTTCCATAAGCCAGGCCGATGCTCTTTTGCTGAGCCAACTGGCCAGGGCCTCGAATCCATTTTAAGTGGAGCCCTGGAAAACCTTTTTTAGCCTTTATCTAAATAAAGCTTTCTAGCTAATTCTAATGTGCAACCAACCAGATTTGGGAACCACCAGGTTAGATGAACTCTTGGGATCCTTTCCAGCTCTAAAAGTTAGTGACTGAAACTCACAGAATTAGTAATTTAAAAAATAATAATCGGTGTGAAGACTAAATCATAATCAGGTATCATAAAGATTCTCTTTGAAATGATCTCAAGAATCTAATTGTTGATAGTTTATTTTTATTAATATAAATAATGGCTACCATTTATTGAGTGTTTATCTGTGCCAGGTTCTATGAAAGTACTTCATACATTCTCTCTTAAACTCAAAAGCACCCTGTGCCAGGTAATTCTTAAACCAAGGCTTTGGAAAGATGAAGCTGCTAGCCCATGATCAAGGGACAATTAAGTAGCAGAATGAAGGTTATAACTCAGGCGTCTTCTCCATTCCCTTCCTACCCCCACTCAACATACTAAGCCTGGTGTTTGGTAACTTGCTTTTTCCACCAAAAACATATCTTGAACATTTTTCATTTCACATATAAAGGTGGCCTTTATATTTTAGTTCATTTTTAAGGTTTTGGAGGGATTTTTGTCAATATTCACGGCACATGAATACATTTCTAAAACAATTTTCTGACAGTACAGATAAGGAAAACCCCCTTGATTCTCACTCCCTTAGTCCTTATAATCATCGTTGTCAAATTCTTATGTATCTTCTGGACCTTTTTTCATGCATTTATGTATGTACAGAAATGTATGGTTTTGTGAGGGGTTTTGAAGTTGTTTCATTTTCACAATAGAATGAGCATATTATACATAAGGATTGTAATTTGCTTTTTTGTATTAATTTGAAAATCTTGCCATGTCTCTACCTAAAGATCTTTCTCAATTTTTTAACAGAGGAACATGTATAGTTTATGTAACTATTTTCCTAAACATGGGAATTATTATAAGCACTGCTATTATAAAGAATATTGAATTATTTTTCTCATAAATGTCTAGAAGTGGAACTGCTAGCTAGAAGTCTGAAATGTTAACAGAGACTGAGGTTGCCCTTCACAAGTCTAACTGGTTTGTCCTTCCCCCAGCTGTGTGAATGCCATTTCCCTTGCCAGCACAGTTACACTGCAGCTCTTCCTGTGAATTTGCTTTATGTTAATTGCTTCTTCTGGATGGTCTCTTGTAGAACAAGCCAAATATTGACAGATCTCTTTTGATTAAACTCTAGGGTAACTTTTCCCCTATTATTTCTGACCTCTGTCCTGGACCTGTTCTCTGAGATACATTGACTTTTTTTTAAGAGTCTAATTGTCTAAACCTTGTGTCTCTTCTGGCACATCCTCATGCCTGTCTGCATCTCCCTTTTGCAGTCGCTAATATGCCTGGAATGGTTTAGGCATAACCCTGCTTACAGCCAGAATGACTTCTCTCAATTATTTATTGGCACAGGGAGAGGCAAGTTGAAGAATTATATAATACTTTGTTATTGCACATTACTTACTTTCTGGTTTAACACTTTGTTTAGTAGCTATTATTTTTCCCTCTTTGCCATCTGTTTAGCACATGTGTCAGGCTTCCTTGAGTGAAAGCCACTAATGAGTGAGATCAACAAGACGTTTCTTGTGGATGGGGCAGCGTTGGCTAGCACTCAGAGTGAAAATGGCCTGCCCTAATGATAAGGGGCACAGGCAACTTCCAGCCCTACTGACTTTTTTTTTTTTTTTTTTTGACAGAGACAGAGTCAGAGAGAGGAACAGATAGGGTCAGACAGACAGGAAGGGAGAGAGATGAGAAACATCAGTTCTTTCTTGCGGCTCCTCAGTTGTTCATTGATTGATTTCTCATATGTGCCTTGACCAAGGGGCTACAGCAGACCAAGTGACCCCCTGCTCGAGCCAGTGACCTTGGGCTCAAGCTGGTGAGCCTTGCTCCAACCAGATAAGCCCACCCTCAAGCTGGCGACCCGGTGTCTCGAACCTGGGTCTTCCACATCCCAATCCGACGCTCTTATCCACTGCGCCACCACCTGGTCAGGCCCCACTGACTTTTGGATCACGTACATAGGAATAAGCAAATAAACAAAGAAAAATAAACAGTACTAAAAGTATTAGAAGAAAGAAACATTATTTGCTACATTAACAGGTTCAGTTGCCTTGATAGTTATTTGAGAAAAAAAAGATGAATTTGAGAAACCTCTTTTTCTATTCTTTAAGGCCTTCCTTGATTTTTTCTCCTGTGTGAGTAATGGAAGAGTAAATATGTAAGAGACCTCTTCCTGCCCTGCCAGTCTAGGATCCTTGAATAATATGGAGTGTTTGCTTCTGTGCAAGTTGAGTAATTTAACCCACTGAGTAGTGAGTTTTTTTCATACTTGCTGACCTCTGGGAGTGTTTTTTTTTCTTCAGAAAATGGAATTAGTTCCAGTTACAGTTTTACTAACTTAAAATCATATTTGTTTGATAACCAACTTATGGAAACAAGAAGAACAGGCCCTGGCTGGTTGTTCAGTGGTAGAGCGTCGGCCAGGTGTGCAGGAGTCCCGGGTTCGATTCTCGGCCAGGGCACACAAGAGACGCGCCTATCTGCTTCTCCACCTCTCCCCCTCTCCTTCCTCTCTGTCTCTCTCTTCCCCTCCCGCAGCCAAGGCTCCATTGGAGCAAAGATGGCCTGGGCGCTGAGAATGGCTCTGTGGCCTCTGCCTCAGGCGCTAGAATGGCTCTGGTTGCAACAGAGCAACGCCCCAGATGGGCAGAGCATTGCCCCCTGTGAGCATGCCGGGTGGATCCCAGTGGGGCGCATGCGGGAGTCTGTCTGACTGCCTCCCCGTTTCCAACTTCAGAAAAATACAAAAAAAAAAAAAAGAAAAAGAAAAAAGAAGAACATACATTTGCCTTTTTTTAATGTTGCCTTACACATTTTTAAAATAAATCGATCATACTCTGGATGGTCAAGAGGCACAAGGGCGTACATGAACGTTCGTTCTACTCAAAGGGTTAAATTAACATCTAGATCTTGGTGCCTGAACTGATGAAAGAAGGAAAAAGTAGCAGTGAGGGATGATTCAAGAAATTCCAGCCTGACCAGGCAGTGGCGCAGTGGATAAAGCGTCAGACTGGGATGTGGAGGACCCAGGTTCGAGACCCCAGGGTCGCCAGCTTGAGCGAGGGCTCATCTGGTTTGAGTGAAATCCCACCAGCTTGAACCCAAGGTCGCTGGCTCAAGCAAGGGGTTACTCGGTCTGCTGAAGGTCCGCGGTCAAGGCACATGTGAGAGAACAATCAATGAACTAAGGTGTCGCAAAGCGCAATGAAAAACTGATGATTGATGCTTCTCATCTCTCTCCGTTCCTATCTGTCTGTCCCTGTCTAGCCCTCTCTCTGACTCACTCTCTGTCTCTGTAAAAAATAAATAAATAAATAAAGAAAGAAAGAAAGAAAGAAAGAAAGAAAGAAAGAAAGAAAAAGAAATTCCAGAGCATTGGAGCTGAAAAGGAGTTCAGAAGTTGTTTAACAATGGCATATGGTTTATTGGTTTTTGGAAGCTGAAAAAAACTGACCTTGAAATTCAACTACTGCATAGCTCCTGGCCAGTCACCTAGCCTCTCAGAGCCTCAGTTGCTTCATTTCCAAGATGAAGATAATGACTATCATAGGATTTTTATGAGAAACAGAAATAAGTATAAAGCATTTCTAATAGTGCCTAGTGTGTAGAAAGTGCTTAGTACATGTGGTTAACACACGGGCCAGCATCCTAATTTGTATAATGAAACCAGCTCAGGGAGGTAAAGTGGACAGACAACCCAAGTTCACCAGCTTGTGAATGGCAGAGCCAGGAACTGGATTTAGATTTCTTGACTTTTAGCCTAGTTTTCTTTCTATTACCCCACAATGCAGTTATTTTTTATTCATTATTTTAAAAAGAAAAAAGTTATGCTGCTTCTACCCCCTCCCCCTCCCCATACACATTCTCCTTTGTTCTTTGTGTCTAGAGAGGTAATTGGGACAGGAACCCTACAGAGGTATAGGATAGGAGGAAGTATTCAGTTGGAGAGACTTAACTGACTAGCTTACCAAAAGGTTTTGCCAAGTTGGCAGTAAACCAGTGATCCTGGGTCCAGCTCTGGCTATAAGCAGTGAGGAATGTGCTCAGGGCTCCTCCACTCCCTCCCACTTATTTCCTACTGTGCTTGCAGGCTCTTATTGGCCAGGACTTTCAAATGGATGATTTGAGTCAGTATCCTATTGGCCAACTCTGTTTCTTCCTAATCCGGAGCTGCTGAGAGGAAAATGGCTGGGTAGCCTTTGGGGTTTATCTGCGATCTGCAGAGGGAAAATGGGAGGAGGAGGTGAAACTGGAAAGTCCAAGGCTGAGAGCTGGCCTCAGCAAAGAGATGCAAATGTCTGGGAATCCTTGGCTCCTTTATTGTTAAATTCTGTGCAGAGATTGCCCGGGATGAATGAAGTTGGCAATGGCAACACTTACCCACTCCCCTTCTTGAGCTTTGACTTTTGTTTCCTGTGCTTAGTAGCATGGCTACCAGATCCCATCACTGTGCTTACACTATGCTCTGAACCTTTACTTACCTTTCTTGATCATATTTTATCTTTTCCTACTCCCTTCCAAAAGACCTTTTTTCTGTCAGGAAATCAGCTAATCACTACTATTTGATTTCTCATGGTATCCTTCCCTATCATGCCTTAGCCTAGGTTAGAGAAGCATTTCTGGGCATGGGTAGTTTGGGCAGCATGGTGTCTGCAACAGGTAGCATTTGCTAGGCAAGCATTCACTCAGCACAGCTTTTGGTATTAGGCACTCTGCTAGGTGCTGGGATAAGACACAAGCCTCTTATGGAGGAGTTCACAGTTTGGAAGGGAGGCAGGCATGTTCAATTAGTCTTTATAATAAATGGGGCAGGCCATTTGTATAAGGTCTTATATAACATCAACTGAGTGAATCCGTTGGCCATGTCAAGGAGATTTTGGGACCTCGGTCCAGGCTTGGATGGTGGTGATGGTGGGCCTGCACATTTTAGTTGTCTGTAGACTGAGGAGGATCTCATGAAAACATAATACTGTGGTGGAGTCAGAAGTCTTGAGTTTTTATTAGATCAAAACCAGACTCATCCCTGGCCGGTTGGCTCAGTGGTAGAGCGTCGGCCTGGCGTGCAGAAGTCCAGGGTTCGATTCCTGGCCAGGGCACACAGGAGAAGCGCCCATCTGCTTCTCCACCCCTCCCCCTCTCCTTCCTCTCTGTCTCTCTCTTTCCCTCCCGCAGCGAGACTCCATTGGAGCAAAGATGGCCCGGGCACTGGGGATGGCTCCTTGGCCTCTGCCCCAGGCGCTAGAGTGGCTCTGGTCGCAACAGAGCGACGCCCCAGAGGGGCAGAGCATCGCCCCCTGGTGGGCAGAGCGTCACCCCCTGGTGGGCGTGCCTGGTGGATCCCGGTCGGGCGCATGCAGGAGTCTGTCTGACTGTCTCTCCCCGTTTCTGGCTTCAGAAAAATACAGGAAAAAAAAAAAAAAACCAGACTCATAACTAAGGAATTTTTTGATGGAGCAAAATCCTTGATAACATTGCTCAATCATACCTAGGGGTAGGAACAACCACATGCTTTTATCCAGTTCTCTTACCTAGAACTAGATTAGTTAATCAGTAACTTTATTGAGTACTGACCATATGCAAGGAGGGTGTGGGAACCAGGTATATAGACTCCCTTCCTGACCCCAAAAGCCCATGGTCAAGGTTCAGGGCAAACCTTGTAGGGCAAAAAAGGAGGAAGGACAAGCAATTTAGAAATTACTGTTAAAACAACTTAATGGCAAGAATTGAGCTACCAATAATTATATCTTTTTTTTTTTTTTTTTTTAATAATAGGTACTCTATAGCTCCTTGCTTGGAGATAGCTGCTTAGCAAAGCCCTTAATAAATACTATAATTTGTCAGTGAAAGGAAAGTCATTTTTGAGGGCCTTGGTGAAGAGGTATTATTATATCACTTGAAGAAATAAAAGGAAACTCCCTCAGCTCTTAAATGTGTATAAATATATAGTGCTTTAGGAATCTTGGAGGGAGATGGTGAACTAAATGTAGATAGAATGCCATCATTTGTCTGCCTCATGCCATTGGGAAACCCTGTCCCATTTTATATATTTACATATGAATGTAGGGTAAATACTGTTCCCTCTTTATAGATGCAATGAGGCAACTGAAAGACAGGATACTCTCAAATTCGCTTAGCTGGTAAGTGGCAGGAGTGGGACTGGAACCCAGGTCATGGTCCAGGGTACTTTTCTCTATCACATGTAGCCTGGACTGAAGCCACACACACACACACACACACACACACACACACACACACACACACACTTAGAGATGGCTTATGTACTGAACATTGCCTTATGGTACTTTTTAGACAGGCATTTCAGAAGCAGAGGAAGGAAGTATAGTGATTAGAGTGAGCACTGGACATTTTGGGTCTTAGGTCTTGTCTTCTGGCTGAGAAGGGATTCTACCAAGGAAAGGAATCTTAGAAGTCTGCTTAGCAGGGGTCAGTTTCTAGGTCAAGGATAAAGGTAATAGTAGATAATGTTTGGAAGAAGAGACCTGAGAAATGGATGGGTCCATTTGCCCTTGCGCTTGGTCCTGGGCTCTGTCATGCTGGGAGGCCAAGAGGTTTTTGAGTGCTTAGGTTCCCTAGACAAATTCTGTAGGTTTGTCCAGTTGTGACTAAGGCTACTGTCAGATTTATGCAAGATACAATAATCGATAAAAGAGATTATTCACTTTTCCAAGGTTTCTGGGCGTTTATGTGCAATAGATGACAAACTCTGGACCAAGACTTAGCAGCCCTGGGTTCCAGTCTTGGCTTTGCAGCTAACTTTCTGGGAAATTGGTAAGGCAGTTGACTTCTCTAAAGGTAGTTTTCCCAGTTTCTCTCTAGGTTGTAAGAATCCTGTGAAATCATAGATTTGTTTTTAAAGTCAATAAAGGAAGGAAGGAAATATTTATTAGCATTTATTGAGTGACTTCTAAATGCCAGCCACACTATAAGATGTTTTTATCAGGAAAATTAGCACATTTCATCTTCACAACCACTTGGACCATTTCACAACCATTTTAAAGATGAGGGAACTGAGGCTCAGGGGGATTTGTCCTCAGAATCAGCAACTTTTTCAGAGTCCTCGGTCTACTTCATGAACTCCTTCCTCTGGGTCTTGGCCCTCAACAAAATTCCACTCTTCTCTGGGTGTCCCTTGGAGCACTTCTGCATGTCCTGGCATGAGTCTCTACTGAGCTTCAAGATGAATAAATAAATTGTTTTTGTTTTTCAGTAGTATTAAAATGAGGATTATGAAGCACAGCAGTCCTAAGCAGTGTTCTCTGTCAATGACCTGGATAAAATAGATTAGGATGTTCCCAAGATCTTGGGCTTTTCCCAAACCCAGGGGACCCAGCATTTGACCTGTTGGTCTCTGTCCTCTTGAGTCTCTTCTCCCTTGGCTTCTGTGACCCACACTCTACCATTTGTCTTTGTATCTCTCTGTTCCTTCTTGGTCTCTTCTGGCTCAAATACCTGACCTACCCTTTTAGTGTACATTTCTCATTTAGCCTTTTCTCCCTGGTTTCATTCAACTCCACCAGTTTCCTAATAATTCCTAAATGTCTACTTTCAGCTCAGATTTCCTCCTTGAGCTTCCAACTCCTATATTCATCTGCTTGATGGCTGGTACTTCACTTGGATGAACTAACAAACTTTAGTGTAGGAGTTCTAAAGGCAACTCCATCATTTTCTCATCACATCTTCTTTTATTTACTTTCCCAGTAGGTGGTTCCATTATCTTCCTGATCTGCCAAGTGCCAAGGCTGAACATTACTCTGGACTTCTTTCTCTTCTCATCTCTATATCACAATCAATTAAGGAGAGCTGATATTACTTCCCTTTCCTATTATCACTGTTTTTGTTCAGTTTCTAATCATGCCTAACCTCTACCAGCCATGACCTCCTGTTATCCCTGCCTCTGGTTTTATCCCCATTCAAACCTAGCCTCTAATTAGCCACCAAAGTCTGAAGCATGAGTCTTACCATCATTCTCCTGCTTAAAATCCTTTAGTTGCACTTGATAGTCTTCAGAGTAACATTCACGTTTCCTAATGAGGTATACACAGAAGGCTGTTCCTGATCTGTCACCAGCAAATGTTGGTCTTATACTTTATCCTGCACAGCAACAATCTGCTCATGGTTCCTCTGCTTCCTCATTTTCTTTTTTTTTTTCCTGCCCTTTTTTTATTTTAGTCAAGAGAGAGAGACAGAGACAGAGACAGGAAAGGAGAGAGATGAGAAGCATCAATTCTTTGTTGTGGCACCTTACTTGTTCATTGATTGCTTTCTCATATGTGCCTTTAACCGGGGGCTCCAGCCAAGCCAGTGACCCCTTGCTCAAGCTGGCAACCTTAGGTTTAAGCCAGTGACCTTGGGCTTCAAGCCAGTGACCTTGGGACTCAAGCCAGCGACCATGGGATTGTGTCTATGATCCCACGCTCAAGCCAGTGACCCTGCGCTCAAGCTGATGAGCCAGCTCAAGCTGGATGAGCCTGCACTCAAGCCGGTGACCTTGGGGTTTCGAAACTGGGTCCCTGTGCCATTGCCTGGTTAGGCTTCTCTCTTTCTTTCCATGTTTCTCCAAATGCTGTTTTAATTTTTTGTACCTCTGGTGGAAAAGAAAATGGCAAGCCCACCAGACAGGTCCGTTTCTTCTGGTCCTAGTCCTGGGACAGGAAGGGTCAGAGAAGAGACAGCAATGAAGCTCATTTAATAAGTCAGCTAGCCCTGGCCAGTTGGCTCAGTGGATAGAGCACCGGCCCGGTGTGTGGATTCCCCAGGTTCGATCCCCAATCAAGGTACACGGGAGAAGCAATCATCTGCTTCTCTTTCCCTTTCTCTCCCCTTCTTTCTCTTCTTCTCCTGCAGCCATTGGCTCAGTTGGTTCGAGTGTCAACCCTAGATGCTGAGGATAGCTAGGCTGATTCACATCGGCCCCAGATGAATTGCCAGGTGGATCCCAGTCAGAGTGCATGCAGGAGTCTGTCTCTCTATCTCCCCTCCTCTCACTTAAAATAGTAATAATAATAATAATAATAATCAGTAAATAAATAAGTCACCTAGCTATGTGTCTGCACAAGTTTCTAGAAGTGTGGCCTAACCAATACCTCTTATTACAGTCACCTTGGGGAGTGGAGAGAATTGTTACAATGCATATTTCTGGGTCTTTCCTCCGTCCTATTAAATCAGTCTCTGGCCCTGGCCAGATAGCTCAGTTTGTTAAATTATCCTCTCAATACGCAAAAGTTGCTGGTTTGATCCCTGGTCAGGACACATACAAGAACAGATTGATGTTTTCTTTCTCATTCTCTCTCTCTCTCTCTCCCCCAAATCAAATAATAATAATAATAAAAAAACAGTCTCTGGAGGGTAGCTTGGGAATAAATGTTGTAAACAAACCTGTCAGGTGGTTTTCATATTTACTCAAATTGAAGAATTGTGGCTTTAGAGGTTGGTTTTTTTTAGTCTTGAATAGTCTACAGTAGGGGACTTGTTGGTTGAGGAGGGCTAAGCAGCCTCACTAAATGGAAGTCAGGAAGCAGCTTGGAGTTCAGTAGAAAACATCCCACTTAAACATCTGGTTTTACTGAATGGCATGTTCCCAAGGCTGTGATGGAGAGGAAGAGGGTATGGGTATTCACCAGCCATCTTGCCAGAGATAGAGAGTACTGAAGTAATGACCCATCTCTTCCTGTCCTCAGCCCCAAATGATGGAGTTAGACGGGTCTTACTAAAACATGTACCATTCTCACTTTAGTTAATTAGCTCCATTCATTCAGCAAATATTTATTGAGCCCATGATGTGTCAGGCACTTTATTGGTGTTTGGGATATACTCATGAACTAACCTTTGTGGAACTTACATGCTAGAGGTGAGAAGTAGAATATAAACAGTAAACATAATAAACAAGTCAGTTGTATAGTTATGTTAGCAGGTAATACATGCAGTGGAAAAAAAGAAAGAATTGCCTGCCCTGTGGTGGCACAGTGGATAAAGCGTCAACCTAGAATGCTGAGATTGCTGAAACCCTGGGCTTGCCCTGTTAGGACATATAACCAATGAACTAAAGCAACTTCTCACTCCCCTTCTCCCCCTGTAAAATAAATTAATAAAAAAATCTAAAAAAAAATAGAAAGAAAGAACCGAACGGGGTAAAGGGGCTGAGTGAGGTGCAGTGTCTGTATTAACCCTTTGAGTAGTGAGTTTTGTTCATGTTCACTGACCCCCGGGAGTGAGTTTTTTTTTCAAAAAATGAGATTATTCCAGTACTCTGGATGGTCAGGAGGCATGAGGACGTACATGAACATTCGTACTACCCAAAGGGTTAAATAGGGCAGTTGGCTAAGCCCCCTGGAAAAAGCAGGAGGGCAGGGAGCTGGCCATGCAGTTCTCTGGGAAATGAACACTTGTACAGAGAGCAAAGGCCCTGGTGGCCTGACCAGGTGGTGGCGCAGTGGATAGAGCGTCGGACTGGGTTGTGGAAGGACCTAGGTTCAAGACCCCGAGGTCGCCAGCTTGAGCGTGGGCTCATCTGGTTTGATCAAAAGCTCACCACCAGCTTTGACCCAAGGTCGCTGGCTCGAGCAAGGGGTTACTTGGTCTGCTGAAGGCCCATGGTCAAGGCACATATGAGAAAGTAATCAATGAACAACTAAGATGTCACCACAAAAAAGTGATGATTGATGCTTCTCATCTCTCTCCGTTCCTGTCTGTCTGTCCCCATCTACCCTCTCTCTGACTCTCTCTCTGTCTCTGTTAAAAAAAATAAAAAATAAAATAAAATAAAACTTAAAAAAAAGGGGCCCTGGTGTTGGGAGATCTGATATACCTCCATTCTGAGGCTCAAGGCCTTAAACCATTTTCCTAGAAAACTTACTAACATGACCCTACTTCTTTTAGTCCTCTAGACCTTAAAGAAATCTGTTAGTAGCCTCAGAAGACGTGCTAAACTACACATTTAGAAAAGGTTGGGCACGTTCTCTTTTTTTTGAGAAATGGAGGGAAGTCAAGTGCCATGCTGCAGGTGTGGCAGAGATGGGATCGGGCTGCACGTCCCTTCTTGCTCACTAGTGTTATTTTTATGGGCAGTTTTGTTTGAGAGTAACCCTCCAGAAGGCACAGCGTGAAGGGTAGGCTGGTTCATGTTGGGCGGCTGTGGAAAGGGTAGACACTGAGCACTTTTCATCTTCCCCCAGGATTCCTGGCTGCCTTTGGCTTTCCCTCTGCCTTGTCCTGCCTCCCACCCCAGAGGCCATTACTAACCAATCTCTCTCCCTTCGTTGTTGCTAATGGTGGGAGGCTTAGAGAGTAGCTGTCAGGCAGAGTGATGGTTTTAGAAGACAATATACAGTTTATCAGTATTGGATTTTGTAGCTCGCCTCTGCTGCCACCGCTGTAGGGAGCTGGCCAGGCTTGGCAATGTTATTTGATAATAGAATAATCATCATTTATATTGCCGCTCTGGAGTGCCTATGCTGCTGACAGCAGCTCGGCGCCTGGGTGGTGGAGAGAGAAAGGGGGCTCTAAAAGGGAAGAGGAACTGGGTTGGAACCCATGACCATGGCATGCTGGACTTTGGTCTCTCTTACTGACACTGAGGGGGATCATTTAACAAAGATGCCATCCAAGCATAAAAACAGCCCTAAAATGCTTTTATTTATATGTCCTTTTAGAACACCCAGGTTTTGCCTCTTGTTCTCTCTGGTTGGGTAGTTGATTCCACTTTGTCCCCCCTTTATCAGATGGTTCCTCAGCCAGAGGAGTGGTCAGCAGGTAGACAGTGTGTCACACCCTGAAGTGGCTCTGCTGTCCCAGTGCCAAAGGGCTGTCCCAGCAGGAACATGGGTGGGGAGGAGGAGATGGGGTACTGGTGTATTTATAGACCTCATCATTCCTGGAAATTTGGACAGAGCTGTTTGGCAAATAAAAACTGTATTTAAAGCTATTCTCTCTTTAAAATGGTGTGGTCAGTAATGTTGTGAAGAGAGTCGTCACCCTAGTGAAGTTGTGGGGGGTTTGTGTACTGGGAGGGTTGGTGTGAAGTGATGTGGGCTCACACAACAGGACCAAGAAAGCAAAAACAATTTAATAATGATCTTTAGCTTTTGAAATGAGCTAGACTCCACTATCTCCATTGTCTTCCAGCTCCCCAAAAGGCCCTGTGGGAAAAGATGGGCTCGGGCTGTGACAGGAAAATAGATATTCAGCAGCTCAGGGAGGCCGAGGTCCTGGCAGATCTCTGGGGCTGGCTCCCCGGCTCCTCACTCTAGTGAGGCGCTTGTGCCTGCAGACCTCTCCTCTTTAGAATTCTCATGGAGGCCCTGGCCGGTTGGCTCAGCGGTAGAGCGTCGGCCTAGCGTGCGGAGGACCCGGGTTCGATTTCCGGCCAGGGCACACAGGAGAAGCGCCCATTTGCTTCTCCACCCCTCCGCCACGCTTTCCTCTCTGTCTCTCTCTTCCCCTCCCGCAGCCGGGGCTCCATTGGAGCAAGGATGGCCCTGGCGCTGGGGATGGCTCTGTGGCCTCTGCCTCAGGCGCTAGAGTGGCTCTGGTCGCAACATGGCGATGCCCCAGAGGGGCAGAGCATCGCCCCCTGGTGGGCAGAGCATTGCCCCTGGTGGGCGTGCCGGGTGGATCCCGGTGGGGCGCATGCGGGAGTCTGACTGTCTCTCTCTGTTTCCAGCTTCAGAAAAATGAAAAGAGAAAAAAAAAAAAAGAGTTCTCATGGAGCAGTTAGGTGACCTCAGGGACTCCAGATGCCAAAGAGAGGATGGGAAGAGGGAAAGCGCTAGGAATACAGCGGGAGATAGCTCAGGAGATGTTTGGGGTTTCCTGCACAGGACAGGGTTGAGGTTGTGATTGGAGTTTGGATTGATAGCAATAATATAGTAGGGACAGGGTCATCCTAGAAGAGAGGACACAGATGGGTTAGAACTGAACGTCTGAATCCAGATATCAAGAACACTTGGGGAGATTTTGTAAAACTCCTGTCCCCATCTCCACTCCCCACAGAAATACAGGATAGACTCTCCAGAGGCAGGTAGCTGCTCCAGGGTTCCAAAGGTAGGGTGGGAAAGACCAGGCCCAGGCCTCAGCAGAGGGAAAGAGGGTCTCTGTGAAGCTCTCTAAGAGCAGATATAACTGATAAATCCCATGCTGGCTTTGTCCTGGAGTTTTCTTTTCTTTTTTTTTTTTTTTTTTTTTAATATTATTCCAATTTTGTAGGTTTTTAAAATTTTTTTTATTTTTTTTATTTTATTTATTTATTCATTTTTAGAGAGGAGAGAGAAAGGAGAAAGAGAGAGAGAGAGAGAGAGAGGAGAGAGAAACAGAGAGAGAGAAGGGGGGAGGAGCTGGAAGCATCAACTCCCATATGTGCCTTGACCAGGCAAGCCTAGGGTTTGAACCGGTGACCTCAGCATTCCCAGGTCAACGCTTTATCCACTGCGCCACCACAGGTCAGGCACTGTCCTGGAGTTTTAATAGAAAATAAAGGAGCCTGGCCTGTGCAGGTGCAGTGGATAAAGCATCGACCTGAAACGCTGAGGTCGCCGGTTCGAAACTCTGGGCTTGCTGGGTCACATATGAGAAGCGACTGTGAGTTGATGCTTCCTGCTCCTCTCCATTGCCTTTCTCGCTCTTTCACTCTCTCCTCTCTCTAAAATCAATAAATAATAAAGTCTTAAAAAAACACAAAGAAAGAAAAAAAAAAAGAAAGGAACAGAGCTAGGCTAGAGGACAGGAAATCTTAAGGATCCTAATGTCTGTGCTGTCATCTAGTGGCTCTGTGACCCTGGACAGACCACTTCACCACTTTCTCAGTTGCTTCTACTGTAAAATGAAGGAGTTGGGTTTAATGGCTGCTACAGTCTCTTTTCATAGCTGAGAGTACAGTTCTTTTCTAAAGAGTCTCATGGTTTCTTCACCATGAGCTAGTTTGGTGCCTCCTACATTACGTTTGCAAGACCAGAGCCTGGGTGCTGTCACTTAGCTTATGGAATGTTAGAGTCAGCTGACCTGGGGCCAGCTGATCTGTCTGCCAGCTTCTAGGCCAGAACCACCCCTGGTCACTCTATAGAACTTCCCCATTACACAACACTGCTTCTGTGGGAACATCAAGAATTAAATTAGAAATTTTAAAAATGAGGGTTCTGTGGCCCAGTGACTTTGAGAATCAGTGAGTTAAACACAGTCAAGGATTTCTTTTATATAAGACTACTCAGAGCCTTTGACACACCAATATGCATTTTGGATCTCTTTCAGAGGAGGAATATACAGTATTTCCCAAACTAATTTGTGGGATCCATTTTTCTGAGGAGCATCTTATCAGATTAGTGTTTTATAGAGCACCCTCAGAAAGAGGTTTTACTCTACTGGCATCTCTCTCTCTTGAAAAACAATGTCACTTTTCCCCAAATTCTTGACCTTCTACGTGTGTAAGAGTGTCCACTTTTTCTACTCTGGGACCCTGAAGACAGCTAGTCTTTTGTCATGGTGTCCCTAGAGCAGCCTTGTAGGCATTGCCAGGGATTTTTCTGCTGGTATTGATAACCGTCATGGTTCCCCATATCAATCACCTGTGTCTCTCTGCAGCAAGTGCTCCCGGAATGCCCCCTTCATCTTGACAAAGGGCCACGAAGGGCCAGTCCACATGGGCTTCTGTGAGTCCAGAGCCTTCTCTTGTGACCTGGGCCCAGGGTCATTGTGGTTGGATTGACAGGTAGTAGCTGTTGACTCTTGTTTGGGGTTGACTTTCTCTAAGAGACAGAAAAAAGCTACTGGAGTCCCCCACCCTAGGAATATATGCTTTTCCTGGCTGAGCCGGGAGGGAAGGTGAGTTTAGGGACTAGGAATTGGCTGTATCTTATTTGGGCAGGAAAGGCTGGGTTGCACCCATCTTGGACTTGGGCAGTTTTTACCTATTTTCCATGCCCTGTCTCAACACTTTGCCCTCTTTCTCCTTCATTCTTTTGGGTTCTCTCCATCTCTTCCCTCTCCTCCTAAGCACACAGGATCTCCTTCCTCCTCCCCCATCCCAGCCTCCTCTTTATATCCCCTCTATGTGCTGCCCACCCCACCCCACCCCAAACCTGGCAGCCTGCCCTTTAGGAATGTTAATTAGCATTCTCGATTTAATTAATTCAGTAGCTAATTAATGATTGGGAACTGGGGGGTGGGGAGCTGGGGTGCAGGGGAGTTGGGCTGGAGATGGCAGGGAGAAATAGCAGAGGCTGCAGAAGGCATCGCAGATGGCTGTGCAGTGGCTGGCACGGTGCCCACCACCATGGATGCAAATGCACGCACGCACACGTACACACACACACACACACACACACGCACACACACACACACACACACGCAAAAAGGAAAGGGTGATCGAGGAATAAAATCAAAAGCAGGGAGAGAAGGGCACAGGGGCCCTGGGAACTGGGGGTGGGGAAGGCTCTAGATCTATTTGAATCTGCTCCGGAAGTGGAAGAGAAGAAAAAAAAAGAAGCCACCACAGGCGCAGAGAGAAGAGCGCTCTCCCGATACCCCACCCCACCCCCACCCTACCCCAGCCACCCCTCCTCCCTGGCATGGGATCCATGGGCACCGGCTGAGGACAGGGTTCCCTCCCTCTGCCTGCCATAAACATTGGCACCGAGGACCCAGACTTTAGAAGGACAGGACATTCCCAAAGAAAAGAGTTTTTCTTTTAAGTTGCCTTTTAAAATATATATTTATATATTTTTTAAAACATTGCACCCGTTTTGGTGTGAGGGTGAAGCGAATGAAAGAAGGTGGCCGAGCCAGGAGGAGCAAGCACAGATGGCTTGGTGGTGGTATGGTGTGGTGAGTTGTGGGGAAAAGGAGAGGGGGTCTGGTAGAGGTTGGGGGTGGGTGGAATGAGCACCCTGTTTTCCTCTTTTCATTTTGCTGTGGATGAAGGAGAGAGAGAGAAAAAGAGAGAAAGGGGGTGGGGAGAGAAGCGAGACAGATGGCAGAGTGGAGAGGCGGCAGCCAGTGCCGGCACTGCCCAGCCTGGGCGGACCCAGCTCCCCCCCTCCGCCTGCCAGCTTTCCAAATGCCACCCTTCCCCCATCCTCCCCACTCCCCATCCCCCCAGCTTGGCACTGATCTCAGAGAGGAAGAGAGGGAGGCTGGGCAAAGAGCATCTGTTCCCTCCATTCTCCCAGCTCCATCGGCTGCCAACCTAGGGCCATCGTCTGCCTCCATCACCCCTCCGCCCGCCTGCCTGCCCACCTACCCACCCAATCCCAAATGGGTGCTGGATCAGGTGCCGAATCTGGCTGACTCTTCGGGTATACCAGCCACTGCATTGCTGTGTGTCTGCCACCGCTGCCTGGCACTCATGGGGCCATGTGTGTGTGCGCGCGTGTGTGTGTACGTGCATGTACATGTACGCATAAGCGCGTGCTGTATGTGAGCCTCCTGGGCATGGGTGGGGGTTGACACTGCGGTTGCCAACCTAGTGTCCAACCAGAAGGACAGGGGGATGGAGTAGAAGGACGGGAGAGGTTTGGGGCCTGGGAGGGCAGAAGAAGGTGTATAAGTTGCTTCGTGCTGCCTGCTTATAGGCATTGGCATTACAGCTGCCACCCTTGTGCCCACGGAGATGGCAGGAGGCGAGTAGGGAGGGGAACAGCGGCAGGAGTCCTGGTGCTCTGGAAGGAAGGCTTGATACCCAGGAGCCATTGGCATGACATCGTCAGACTCATGCCTTGAGCTGGGGCAGTGGAAACAGGCCCCAGGAGGTACAGAGGAGGGGCAGGGGTATGTTGCTGATATTGCTGTTCCTCTAGAGCTCAGCTCTGGGAAATGGTTGGACTATGAGGTAGTTAGTCCTCTTCTAGTCTGGGAAAGTGAAGTGGTAGAGAGACTAGCCAGGAAAGTGTCAAGAAAGCATCTAAGAGCCAGCAGGAGGTACTGTGCCACTGCTCCCAGGGAGAGCTCATTGGGGCTAGCAGTCTCGCCCTTTGTCAGAGCGCTGAAGGAGAGGCAAGGAGACCTGGGTATCAAAAGTATGAGGTGGGTGGGTGCTGGCACTGTCTAAGGAGCCTGACACAGGATCTGGCATTGTGAGGAATGGGGGAGGGTGGCAGTACCTCTTGCCAATCTGGTTGAGAGGGTTGTGCCAGAACTGGGAAGGGAGGAGGCAAGATGTTTTGTGTGTGTGTGTGTGTGTGTGTGTGTGTGTGAGTTATTTGGGAGATAGACTTTTTTCTGCCAGGACCTCCTTCCCATGCCCTCTTAGGCACGGGGAGTGGAGCGACAGATGGAGAGAGGCATGAGGACACAAAGGAGGAAGCACGTCATTGCCAGGACCCCAAGGAAGAAGGACGGAAAGGCTGGCAGTCCTGCCTGGCCCCCGGCCAGTTTCCTGCTGAAGATGGCCCAGTCCTCTTGCCTGGTCTGTATATGTTACTATGCAGGAGGGGTGGGGAAGGGAAGGGCTTGCTTGTTGAACAGGCGTCTTGAATGGGAAGGGCACCTCTTTGCAGCTCCCATTTGGACTCTCCACTCTAACAAGTGAGCTGTCTGATTTTCTCCCTGGGGCCTTTCTGTCCTCCTCCCTCCTCTGCACCACCCCTCTTTCATCTCTTTGTCACCACCTGGGTCCTACTGCTTGGCACCCAGCCGACTAGATGCTGCCACGCTTGGCAGTGCTGCACTGGCACATGAACAGCGTCTCAGATCCTGGCACTGCGGCAAGCCCAAAGCCACCAGACATACTCATGACCACCCCTTGGAGGCAGTGAACGAGGGGCAGCACTGCCAAGTGTTGGGTGGAGCTCTGTGCTGGGGATGGGCATCAGAAGATGCCCCATCAGTGAGGCTGAGTCAGTGCTCTCCAGCCCATCCCACTCCGCCTTCCTCCCACTAGACAGCTGCCTCCCACCTACACTCACAACCCCAATCTAAAGGGATTTAGATGCCACACTCGGTTTAAGCAGCTATTCCACCAGAAGCTGGAGCACAGAGGGACCAGGGCATAGGTGAAAGCCACACCCAAGGCTCCAGGGCAGTGGACTAGATACTTTTTAGTCAGCAAGGATAGACTCCTAGAGGGAGAAATGAGATCCTGGCGAGGGGACAGCCAGCTATGTTGTCACAAAGATGGTGCCAGAAGAGATGGGAAGGGAAGAAGGAGAGAACCTCCGGCTTTGCTATTGGGTGGTGAGGTGTTTTGTTCCTATATGTATGTTGTTCTGCCCTGTGCCTTGTAATTGGCTGAGCTGTGGTTGAGATGAAGCAGTTCTTTCTCCCTTTTTAAAAGCTCCATAGTCAATAACAGTCCTAGAAAGATGGAGAGGTGCTCTAGGTCTAGAAAGACAGGCAGATGTGAGAAAAACAAAGGCACCTCAGACTTGTCTCCAGAAAGACTATTCAAGGAGATTTTGTGTTTACGAATTATTTTAATGAAACCCCAATTAGAATTAGAGTCCATATCTTTGAAAATTTACTCCTGGAAGAGAGACCATGGATCAACAGAGTCCCGGGAGAGAGGAAGGCCCCAGGAGCAGAATCCCCAGCGTCTGTGGTGACAGACCTCTGTCTCCAGGCAGTACGGTCGGCAGTCCCACAAAACTGGACCTTGGGCCTCCATCTGGAAGACCTTGTAGAAGGTGGGGCTTTCCTTGCTTTCTGGGTAGCCAGAGGCTGTGGGGCAGTGTCTGGGAAGCTCTTTGGGTAGAACTGGCTATAGGTGTGTTGGGGAGGCTGGGTGGCTCTGATGCCCAAAGGGAGATAAAGCCACGGCCCGAGCTGGGCTGAGCTACTTGGAGCTGGGCAGGTTCTGATTTCAGCATCTTCTGGAAGTGGAATGAAGCTTCAGAAGAAGCAACATGGTTTCTACAGCAGAAGGGAAAGCAATGAAGTGCTCACCAAGGGGGTGAGTGGACAATGGTTATAACTTTTCTCCTGTGCAGGAGCAGCCGACATAAGCAGAAGACAGATTTCCAAGACATTAGAGGTGGGGGTTGTCAGGGTAATGAAGAAGACAGTCTGAGGTAATGCTAGGCTCCTGTGTGACAGTCCCTGGTATAACAGGGACTGAGATGGGCCCTGGATGCTAGAGAGTTGGAGGCAGGTCACAGATGTATATGGGGCTGAATTGTCTAAATTAGTGTTTCTCAAACTCCAGAGAGCACAGAATCACTTCAGGAGTTTCTGATTCAGTGGGTCAGTGGTCTGGGCCAGGAATAAGCACTCAGGTGACCATGACACAGGTGGATGAAACTTTGAGAAACATTGTTCTGAGATGACAGCCACTTTGTAGGACATTTGCTCTAGTCGGGAGTTATCATTAAGCCTTTTGAATCTTTCTTCTACCTCCCTAACCATAATCATGTCTTTATGTCATCACACATGTGAAATATGGATGTATGTTGTGGGATGTATGGATGTGTGTTCTAAGTGGGGCAGGAGGAGGAAAAGGGGTGATTGATTGTGAGGTCAAATTGGGCAGATTTAACTTGTAAGAACTATGCTTCCCATTGACAGTAATTGTCACAGAAGACTCCCTTAGGGAACACTTTCAAAATGTTGGATTCTGATGGTTGGCTATCGTGTGTTTCTGAAACCTCCCCACTAAGAACCTCTAGGTGAGGAGCATTGTTGGGAAGTTGCTCTCTGTGGTCCGGTCAGATTGGTGTGCACTCCGTGGCTCAGTACAGGGTGGGTCCTAGTTACACTTCTCTCTTGAGGCAGGTCAGGGTCCCACTCACGGAAGCAGGTGAGCATTATGCAGGGCCTACCCTGCTGCCGATACTCATCGAGTTGCAAATGATGCTGTCATTTGAGCACCTGGTGGACTGTTCAGGAGTGAGCACAGTGCAGGGTCCTTCCAGTTGAGAAGACGTGATGCAGGTTTGGGTATCAGGGAGGAGCTGTAGATGTGAGGCAATGCTGAGTTCCTGCTGATGATTTTTTTCAGTGTTTAGCCAATGTTTGTGTAAGAATGTGTGTATGGATGGGCAGAATTATGAGTCAATCTCAGGACATGCTTCCCCCTCACCTTCTTTCTAGGCCGCTGATAATCAACTTGCTTCTCCACTAGCTTCTAGCCAGATAAACTACCAGAAACACCAGGCTTACACTACTGACGAGGAATAATGCTGTTTACCCCTTCTCTATCCTTTGTGTGGAAGGTTGCCTGGGTCGTCTATATGGAAAATGATGGGGTGGGTCCTCACCCGATTATATATACGTTCTTCCCATAAAATCAGTTTTTCCCTGAGTGACGTTCCCAGGGGCTCACTTCCCACCTTTCTAAAAAAAAATTTTTTTTCTTGTATTGATTTTAGCCAGAGAGGAAGGGAGAGAAAGACAGGAATAACAATCTGTTCCTGTATGTGCCCTGACCAGGGATTGAACTGGCAACCTCAGTGCTTCAGGCCGATGCTCTTACCAGTGGAGCTATCCAGCCAGGGAGGGCCCTTTCCAAAAGCTTGATGAGCCATAGGCTAGGTCTTCTACCCATGTCCTCTACCTTGCTTTTCTTTCATCTGACCTTTATACAATATATCCACCTGCTCATCCTGTAGACCCTGATGCTGGGTCTATAACACCTTTTTTTTTTTTAAAGACTTTATTCATTTTAGAGAGGAGAGAAGGAAGAGAGAGAGAGAGAGAGGAGGGGAGGAGCAGGAAGCATCAACTCCCATATGTGCCTTGACCAGGTAATCCCAGGGTTTTGAACCGGCGACCTCAGCATTCTAGGTCGACGCTTTATCCACTGTGCCACCACAGGTCAGGCACTACAACACCTTGTAGCGAAAGTTTCCATGGAATTAGAGGCATTTCTTTCCTTACTCAGTCCTCTAGAAATGTCATCCTCCTGGCTTACAGGTTTCTCACTATTGTTCTCCACTGGTGGTTTGAGCTTTGCATCACAACCTAGAGAGAAATACTCCCCAGTTGCTGGCCCTTCCTATATATAGCACAATATCCCAGCCCCGTTCACTTCTCTGTTGCATATAAACTTTCCCCAAAGTTTCCTCCTGATTTCTCTCCTACTTTTCTCCCCTCCCTAGTGTCACATTCCAAAGGAATGTAAGGTCCTCTCCCCATGGATTAATGTTCAACATTTGGTCACCTTTTCTACAATGGTTACACTTCTGTATATATAAGCTTTTCCTACCTACTGTTATGTGAAGGAAATTAGTATGTATTGGAGGGTGTTTCCACTTAGGAGAATGTTGGTGATGGGTCTGGGACATGTCCTTTGTGCCTCTATGCCCACAGGGCCTGTACTTGCTGGCATTTTTGTGTATCCCTGCAGCTTTCTCTATAAGGCCCTGCTTGTTTCATTGGTGCAGTTATATACAGAGCTCTATACTTCAGGTGTGAATCTATACAGGGGTGAATGGTTGCCTGAGCGAATGTCACTTAAAACAGATCAGGGTGGTGAAGATTTGGAGAATCAGTAATCTTGTCTATAAGCCCTGAAAGTGGTTAAGGAACAAATACAAGGAATTAAGGAGGGAGGTGCTACTGTACCTGGAATACTGACTTCTTTGTTCTCCTGCATGCTTTTGTAAATGTACTCAAGGGGCTGGAGAGTCAAGGGAAGAACAAGTTTATTTTCGTGGTCCTACTGAAGACTCTGCTCCATTTGCTCAGTAAGGCTTCAGATTTTCTCATATTCTTTGATTTTTTTTGTTCCTACTTGAGAATTGGGTACCTTAAGCCATCCCGACCCAGACTGCTTTAGAGCAAAGGCAGCCAAGATCATATCCACCTCCTGCCTTCTGGTACTGACCCTGGCAGTAAGTATGATGGAACAGAATTTGGATGTTTTAGGACCCATGTATGTCAGAAATCTTGGTCTTTGCCCCAAGCCGTGGAAGACCAATCTTAGGAACCATCGATTCAGGCTCACTTTAAGGCAGTAGAGTGTTTTACAAAATAGGTGTTGTCAGACGCTTAAGTTGGGTTTACTACTCCTCAAGAGAAGCAAGGTGACTTAACTCAAGGGTTTAACCCAGATGGCTTGGAGTTCACCTGAAGCATTCTGTGTAGGGCTGTGCTGACTCAGCCTTCTGCCCATCAGAGCAGCCTACTGTGCATCTCTCAAGCTGAGGTCTCCTGTCTGAGAAAGGAGTTGGAGGGAATGCATCCAGTCACTGGGAACATGGAATGGTGTCCCCGCCAGAAGCATGTTGAGTGACCTGAGTCAGCAGTCAGCCAGGCTCTTGTTCCCTAACTCACAGGGTTCCTGGCAAGGACAGCTGCACCTGTCTACTACTGAGTGCAAGTGCACCTGGTGTCTCCGGGCCACGGTATATGGATGTGAGTGGATATGTTGGAGGGCCAGAGGAGGAGGGATTTCTGGCTATATTAAGTCCTGGTGAAAATAATCATGATTAGAACTAAAGCCAACCTTTGCTGGCTGTAAACCCCTCAAATGCATGATGCCATACCTCTAATCACCCAGTCATCCCATGTGAGGTGTTTGCCAAGGTTTTCTTTTAAATGTTTCCTTTTTCTTTCTTTTTCTGTTTTGTTTTGTTTTCAGCTTTTATATCAATCACATTCCCAGAAGACACAGAATGAAAAAGCTTGTTTCCTCATACACATGCTGCTAAGAAAATAGTTTTATACACAGAATTTCAACAGGAGAAAAAGGACAGGGAGGGAGGAAGGGGTGCATTGGAGATGGTGAGAGGTGGGGGAAGGCGGCAGCAAGAGCGAGACCGCCGTAGGGCGGTTTCTCTCCTACTTGCACTTGTAACTGGCATTTTTGGCATCATCAGAATAACTAACTCCACCCCACCCTGGTCTGCTAGAGTTTGGAGTTAGAGCTTTTTAGAAATGAAGAGGACCAGAGTGAGACTCACAGAACATCTGAAGACTAGGGACAGGCATTTCTCATCCCCTCTCCCCTTCCATCTTCTCTGCACATGAGCTACCGCTTGGTATTAACATGCTCACAGAGTGGAGTGACAGACTGGGAAGTCTAAACCCAGGGCTGCTGAACATGTGTGTGCATGTGGGATGGAGAGGGAGTGGGAGAAGCCTGAGGGAGAAAGTCTGGAAGCAGATTTCCTTCAAGGGCTTTTCAGAGGCAAGGGTAGTAGGAGAAACTATCTGAAGGACTGGGAAAGTTTTGTAGGCTTTTCTTTGCTAAAATAAAACACCCGCTTCTTCATCCTATGCCACTTTAGCTGGGCTTTGGGGTTGCCACACTTACTTGCCACTTGATGCTGACAGACAATTAGGATAGAGGCGGGAACCCTGTCCCTGCTCACTCCTCTCTGGTGGTGCCCTTGGTGATATCACCCTATTAGAGATTCACCTTGTGCTTCAGTCATCTCCTTGCCCCCTGCCCCCCTCCCCTCCGCAGTCATCAGTTCTGGCCCCCATGGGCCTCACAGCGGGCCGTGACTCCTTTGAGGGTGCCCACAGCAGCTGCTGTTCACAGGAGAGGCGGGGCCGAAGGGAAGAGCACCAGGGCAGAGGACAAGGGGGAGAATGCAGATGGGGAACAAGGGTCCCCAAAAGCAAGGAATTTTAAGAAGTAACCAGACATGTGAAGGGGTTACTAGGGAGAGAAATGAGTAGGGGTCTGTGAAAGAAGTGAATGAGAAGAAGTGGTGCTTAGCTACATGGAAAGGAAGCTTACCCAAGATTTAGAAATCAAACTGCCCTGTCTACCCCCTTTCCTCCTGGCACTGCCAAGATATTTTTCGTAGCACCTACTTTTCTAGCTCACAGCTGGGAGTGAGGGGTGTTGCCTCTCCTGATAAATACTGAGTCAGGGGCATTGTGTGTCCCCAGTCTCCAGCTCTTTTCCCCATTACCAGCCCCCACCCGAGGCTGGGAGTGACCAGGGCAAGGCTGCACTGCTGTCTCCAGGATTACCATAACCAGGCAAGCACTTAAAGACATTTGATCTTCCAAAGATGAGGTGCTTTAAAGAAACCCTTAGGATGGGGGTGACACAAACAGGAATAAACCACTTGTTTGATGGGAGAATTTTCAGGGTTTTTTTTCCCTGTATTTTCCAAGTTTCTTTCTCTTTAGTCCATTCCTCTGGTCTCTCCATCTTTTGCTCCTGTGCACGTATGTGCTCTCTCTCATTTTTGGTTGTGTGTGTGTGTTATTTCAGTTTTTTTTAAAGAACTTTGGATTTGCCGTTAGTGGGCAGCGCCAGTCCCAGAGGATGGACCCCCACATGGCAGGGCTGGGACAAGAGCAGGCCCACGGCTGCTGAGAGGATCTCTGTGTTTAAAGCCTTTGAGAGTAAGTTACTGCCGTTCCCAGGGTGCAGGGTGGGGTGGCAGAGGGGTTCCTGGTGGCAGCTTCCCCTCGAGTCCAGGCCTTAGGGGCTTCCCTGCCAGGCAAGGATGTTAGGACAGAGGGGTATGAGGAGAGTGAGCTGGTATCACATCTCCCCTCCACCAACCTAAAGTTTGGTTATTTTGTGGGCTCCCTGCCCATCCCAGGCTCCAGCCTTGGAAGCCAACTGGGTATTTGGAAAGTTTTTGAGCAGTATGGTGCTCTAGAAGCAGGACAGGAGGAAGGGGAAGTGACAGTTTATTTTCCTTCCTTCTTCTTTGTCTTGGGTTTTCTTTTTCCTTTTTTTTTCTTTCCTCTTCTTTTTCTTTCTTTTTTTTTTTTTTTTGGTGTTAGTCAGTGGAACAGCGTGGGGAGAATGTATATGTGTGTGTGTTTATAGGAGTTGAAGGGTGAGGGGAATTCAGTGGGGAAAAGGTAGGAAGATCAAGGCTAGACTCTATGGTTGGCGGGGCAGACATGAATGAGTAATCAGGATGACAAGATGAGATTATGTGGCTATGAAGACATAGGACGAGGAGTTGTAGAGGAAGAATGTGCCTGGGTCAGGGAGGAGGCAGGATTCTGCTGGAGGTCGGGTGTGTGAAGCCCACTGAGGGAGGGAATTCAAAGGTTCCCATGAAATGGGCAGAGCTGAAGGTTGGGGTGAGGGATCTGAACTCCCACCAAACACCCCTTAGGGGAAGAGAGGGTGCCCTGAGGCCCTCCCTCTCTACCCAGATCTTGGTTTATCTGTTTATAAAGCTAGAAGTGTAGAGGTAGTAGTAGTTTTTGGGTTGGAATCCGTGTGAGGTAATCTTGCTTCCTCTTTGGCAAAAGCCACAGCCTTCGTGGCAGTGGTGGCGTCGGTGATGGGTTGACCCCCAGGAGGTGGGGCCGCCTTGCGCCTGTGGGCCGAGGAGCGCAGGTGGGAGGCCAAGGCTTCACGCCCACTCAGCAGCACCTCACATGCCAGGCAGTGGTAGGTGCAGATGGGCACCCGCAGTGGGGGGGGCACAGAACCCCCGGAGCTCCGCCCAAAGAAGCAGAAGGATCTCTGATGAGCACTGGCTGGGGCCTCCCCGTCAAATGCCATCTTGCACTGGCGGCACAGGTAGCGGTGGGTCACATCCACAGTGGAGATGCCAGTGCTGCCTGTCAGGAGCTCGTCAGCTTCCCCGGCCTCCCCCTCCCCTGGCGTGGGCAGTTCAGGAGGCTTTGGAGGTGCTGTGGTTGTGGGCTCGGGGGGCTGGGGCGGTGGCTGGAGAAGGGCATTGGGGAGCAGTCCAATGAGGGTCTGAGGTATCACGGGGTTCATGGGAAATAGCCCCTTCTTCATGCCATAAAGCTGTTGGAAGTAGGCCCCTTGTAACTGGGGACCAAAGACAGCTGGCGATGTGGACCCTCCTGTTGGGGGCAATGGGAAGGGCAGGAATTGGCCCCCTAATAGGGCTGGGACAGTGGCCTTCAATGCTTTGAGGTTCTTGAGGGCATCAGTAGAGGAATTGGTGGGGGCTGTAGTTGGCTTTCGCTCACCAGAGACCTTGTCCCCAGAGGCCTCGGCAGGCAGGCCTGGGGCAGCATCAGAGGTGCCTGCTGTGGAGGTGTTTGTTTGGTCGGGCACAGGTCTGTGAGGTAAGGGGCAGCCTGGGCCAGCAGTCTGGACCACTGTGGTAGCAGGCAGGACCGAAGTGGCGAGGCCAAGGAGGCCGGAGGAGGCTGCAGGGCCTAGGAAAAAAGGAATGATGAAGGGTTAGCCTCCTCCTGGGCCTTCATCCTTCCTGCGATAGGCCACCTCCAGCCTCATCACCCATTTCTACCATCTATCTTCCATGCTCCCTTTCTTCCCTTCTTTCTCCCAAGAGCCCCAAACAAAGGAAGGCCATAGGAGATTGGATATAGGAAGAGTCAAAAGGTAAAGGAAGGGCATGTATTAGAGGGAAATGCTCTCTGAACTCCAACTCCTCCCAACCTTCCACTCACCTGAATTGAAAGAAGCTAAGCTGCCCAGTGGAGGCTGGGCCAGAGCTGGGCCAGACAAGAGAACCGGGGCCAGACGCGGCAGGGCTGGGGCAGCCCCAAGGGGCATAGAGGCCGGTGTGGAGGCAGGTGGGGCCTTTGGAGCCGGGGATGCCTCAGGTGCTGGGGCCAAGTCGTAGCACTTGCTTTCACTTTTCAGCTGGGCTCGGACCGCCTCCTTGAGCTTGGCCAGGTGCTGGCGAGAAAAGAGGTGGCCTCGGCAGGAGACATAGAAATCGTACTTGACGTCACAGTAGGGGCAGTCGGTACGCTGGGGCCCCAAAGGGCCCTCACTGCTGCCCCCAGTCCCGCCAACTGCTGCCCCCTGCAATTTGGCTTTCTTTTCCTTGGCACGCGCATTCTGGAACCAGACCTGGATGACTCTCTTGGGCAGCCCTATCTCCTCCCCCAGCACCTCACACTCCTGCATGGTGGGGGTGCGGTAGGCTTCATAGCAGGCTTTCATGATCTTCAGCTGCAGGCTGCTCATCTGGGTCCTGTAGCGCCGCTGCCCCATTCCATCTGGAACCCCAGCCCCACCTCCTTGTCCCCCACTGGTCCCTCCAGCCCCAGGGGACTCTGGTTCGACCAGGCTGGAAGCAGATGAATCGCTTAGATCCCCTGCTGATGGACTGCAAGCCTCACTCTCTGGAGAAGCTTTTGGAGGTTCCTCTGGGCCCTCATCTTCACTGGGGGGAGGAGCGGGTGGGAGAGGTAGAGGTGGCTCTGCTGTGGTGGTGACCTCTTTCCCAGGAGGCAGGAAAGGCAGGGGCCCCACAGGAGGGGTGACTGTGGGGTAGGGGAAAGCAGGTATTTCTCTTTTTGGGGCCTCCCTCCCAGTCCCGTCATCCACCTTGCCCAACAAGAGGTTGAACTTGGGAAAGGGTGCTGGGGTGGGTGTGACAGGGGGCTTGGCTGCCAGGTTGGGCACTCCTCCAGGAGTGCTTCGGAACTGGCCTTTCCTCTCTCGGGCCCTGGTATTCTGGAACCAGACCTGTACCACTCGCTTTTTGAGCCCCACCTCCTCGGAGATGCAGTCCAGCATCTTCCGTGTTGGGTTGGAGTCCTGCATGTACCAGCGGTATAGGATCTCCAGCTGCTCGGGCAGAATGGTGGTGCGCAGGCGCTTGTCCCTGGGGGGCTCACCCTCCCCCCCACCCCCTGCTTCACTGCCTGTGGGAGACAGGCTGCCGTCCTCATGCTTCCGTTTCAGAGGTGGCCCTGGCACTGGTGGAGTCCCTGCCCCCAGGGGGTTTCGCTCCCCAAACACCAGCAAGGGCAGATCTACAAGATGGGGGGCAACACTGGGCTGCACAGATGGCAGGAAATGTAGCCGGCGGTGACTGGTCAAGAGGTCCTGGCTGGGGAAAGACATGGCGCACTGGTCACAGGTGTGGACTGGGGAAGGCGAGGGAGGAGCCCTCCTCTCGGGCTCTCTGCCTTCGGGCCTTGTTGCTTCTACTTGGCTCAGCTCTTCCCTTTCTAGAGGTTCTGGTGATGGGCCTTCAGGCCCTGCTGGGGATTCCAGGCCCTGTTCCTCCTCTGCGTCTTCCTCCTCTACCTCTTCCTCTTCTTCCCCTCTCTCTGCCTCTGCCTCTTCCAGGGGTTTGTCATCATAGCATTTCTTAAGGTGTCGCACCAACTCAAAAACGCAGGAGAAGGTGGTGTGGCAGCGTCTGCAGCCAGAGACTCCCCCAGTGCCTCCTGTGGTTGGTGCAGAGCCCCCATCGCTGGCATTTTTGCGGGCTTTCTGGCGGGCATTCTGGAACCACACTACTACCACACGGCTAGCCAGGCCCAAGAGACTTGCGAGCCGCTCTACCTCTCCGTCCTTGGGGTAGGCACTGGTCTCAAAGAAAGACTGCAGGGCTTGAGTCTGGAACTCGGTGAACTTCGTTCTGGAGAATCGGCGGCCTGCAGGCACTAGCGGGGGAACATTCCCTCTGGAGTTTTCTTCCTCCTCTGAGGGCCAGCGTCTTCCTGCCTGGCTTCGCTCCTCAGGGGGATGGGTCCCCCCTGTCTCAGGCTCTGGCACCAGGAAGGGTGGACCCACTTGGGGAGCAGGTGAATCCAGAGACCCATCAGGAGGTTTAGGGGGCTCTGCAGGGGGTGGGTATAGACTATCATAGCTCTTCCGAAACTGAGCAGCATAGCGGCTCAGGGCTTCAAAGGGCAGAAAGCGGCGGTGGACATGCTCCTCGTGTGTCTTGAGGATGAGCATATTAGAAAAGAGTTTCCCACAGGCCCCGCAGACCAGTTTGTCCCCACCCCCCAGAGCCTCTGGTGGGGGTGGGGTGGGAGGAAGCGGCACAGCTTGCTTCCCTTCATTGTATTGGATCACCAGCTCAAAACCAAAGTTTTCTAGAAGGGCTTTGGCTGCAGTGCGGGCTGCCTCGTTGGGCGTTGGTTGTGGGGGTGAGGCTGGCCCTGCCTCAGTTCCCTCTTCAGCCATGAGGGGCCGCTCCCATTCCTGCTCAGCCAGCTCAGCCTTTGGGGGTGGGGGTGGGGGTGGAGGGGTGGCAGCTGGCAGGGAAAGCAGGGGTGCCGGCCCAGCCAGTGCCAGCTTGGGCCCCACCTTGAAGTCATGGAGGTAGAAGGGCAGAAGCAGCTGCTGCTGCTGGAGCTTAAGCAGTGATTCGGGTACCAAAGGGAAGGGAGGCAGGACTGGTGGGGTGAAGAGAGGGGCTGAGAATCGGTGCAGGTCCAAGGGAGGGGGAGGAGGGGACAGGAAGGGCAGTCCAGATATGAAGCCACTGGAGTCGGGGCACTTCTTCTCAGTGCCTGCCTCCCCCTCGGTCTCGCCTTCTTTGGGCTCCTCTTGGCCACGCTCTGGCCCCTCAGCCTTGGCATCAGTCTTGGCCCCCCGTGAGCGAGTCTGGTGCAGAACTGAGCGCATGTGGATCTCCAGGGTGGAGCTCTGGTTGTAGGAGACTCGGCAGACTGTGCACTTAAAAGGCTTGTCTGTGGCAGCAGTGGTGGCAGGCACCGTGCCAGCCTCCCCCCGGGCAGGGCCAGAGGGGTCAATGGCAGCCTTCTTCATCTTGTGCAGGTGGGAGACAGAGTTATAATGGACCAGGAGGATGTTCTTCTGCGTGAAGGACTCCTTACACACAGTGCACTTATAGGGTCGGGCAGGATCGAGAAACTTGTCCAGGGCAAAGTTGGTGGTCTTCCGATAGGTCAAAGGGTGGCGAGAGTCAGCTGGAGCTGGTTCTGCAGGGCGGGGCTCTCCAGCAGTCCCCTCTTCCTCCTCAGCCATGGAGGGTGGAGGAGCCATTTCTTCAGCCTGGGCTTCACATCGTGAGGCTGGAGATGGGGCTGGGGAGGGGGGTTGGTCAGGGCTTCCTGTGGGCTTGTCTAGGGCCTCAGCTGAGGGAAGGGTAGGCTCAGGAAGAGGATCGGGACTGGCTTCTGGGGTCAGGTGAGGGCCTTCAAAGGGAGAGAAGGGGTTGCAATGAGAAGGGAACTTTAAGTCAGACCCCACCCAATTAATACCTAGGGCAACTGATCCTTGCCTCAGCTGCCTTCAGACATTCTTGGTCTGTGGAGCCTCGACCCCCTTTTCTGCCCCCTCAGGAGGTTGGCCATCCCCTTCCTTACCTGCTACTTGGTCTCTTTTGGGCGTAGGCTCTGGCCCAGGAGCCAGGAGCTCTGGGCTATCCCCCAGAGGGCTTAGAGAGGGCCCAGGCAGTACTTTGGTCATAAAGGTCATCTCGACAGTTGTGGCCTGTAATGGAAGAAAAGGCGGTGACTTCCTCCCCACACCTTGGCTCACTCCTGTGCCTGTACTCAGCCCCTTGTCATGGCTCTAGTGTCCTCTCTGGACAGACCTCCCACCTAACTGCTGTTTTTCCCGCAGATGTGAGGGCCTGGGCTGCACCTCTCCTTTCTGGCAGCCTGGGCCTGCTGTGGAACAGCTCTTCTCAGGACCTCAGGGAAGTGAAGGCAGTTCTTAGCTTCTTCACAGGCAAGTAGAGGCAGCTAGATAAGCTCCACGCTGAGGTTCCCTCCAACTCTGAAATGCTGTTTCCTTCACCAACACCTTCCCTCCAACACACACTTGCTGATATCCCTGTTTCTGCCTCCCCTCTTCCCCCACCTCCCCAGCCAACAGGCCCCCTGGATGGGTCCTCACCCAACCCGTACTTACCACAAGCAGCAACTTCTCAACACACTCAGGCACCACGTTGTGAAGGTGGCTAAGGTGGAAGTGCAGAGCCGGCCGGCCCACCAGCTGCTCCTGGCACAGCGGACACCTGTACTTGGGCTGCACTGCATGCTGGGAGAGTGCATGAACCCTCACCTGGTTGGACTCCGGGCTCAGGAAGCTGCAATATGGACAGCAGTATACCTGGGGGGCACATGGGCGGTGGAGGGGGTGTCAGGGATGGGCGGGACCAATGATCACTTAGCCTTTGGGTTCCCGGTCATAGCACAATCCCTCACACCAATAAAAGAAGAATGAGCCCAAAGGAGAGGGTATCACTGTGGGCCCAGCCCCAGTCCTGAAAGCTGGCTCCTCCCTCATTTTCCATGGACTGGGACAAAGGCTGAGCTGGGCCACCACCTTGCCTTCCTTCTTTGGCCCTCTCCCTCTATCCTGGCCTCTCTCTTTCCCTATCTCTGCTGCGCTACTCAGTTCTCCAGCTGACAGTATGGCCCTGTGCCTGCCTCCCTGGGATTTGGTTTTCTTTTCTTACCACTCCCACAGTGCCTGTATTTTCTTCCTGACATGGCTTCCCCTCCCTCTGCAACTTGCTGGACCCAGACTCTCCTTTGTCCCGGCCCATTGTGCATCCCCAAGGTCCCTGAACTAAGTGGTTCTGGTAGGGGCCCCCTACGTGTCTGCTCAGAGGCCAGCTCATTTTCCCTTAGAGGCTCAACAGTTCCCACTTTCTTTTCCTTCTTTTATTTTTCTTCCCTCTTAATGTAAACGAATGCCATAGCTCCCCCTGTGGCTCAGGAAATTCTGGCTTGGCTCTAGTAGTGCGTTCCCACCCACATCTCTGGAGGGTGGCTCTGGGGAGCCTGGGGTGGGGCGTCGGAGGCCCCCTGTTTCCGCCTTGATCACCTGACTGACCTCCAGCCTGCATTTGTTTCCCTGACTCACTACCTCTCCTCCCCCTGTGCTGTCAGTCCAGGGAAGGTGATGCGCATCTGCATGCACCTAGGCCTAGGAGCAGACATCTGGAGTGGGTTTGTGGAGGGAATGCAAGTTAAGCGGAGGGGAAGCTGAGGACATAAGCTGTTACTGCAACCGTTTGCAGGAAGGCAGTCGTAACAAATTCTGCCTATTGCAGTCCAGTTTGGAGAGCTGTGAGGCACAGGAAGGCACCTCAAGACCAAAGGCTCAAAATCAACACTTTCAGGCTGCAGAGCAACACTGCTCCTGGGGCCTGCCGAGGTCAGGAAGAGGCCAGGATCCTGGAGACTTAAGAGATTTGCAGAGCTTTCTGTCTGTCAATCATCTGGGTTGGTGCGGCTCCCCTCAGGGAGGAGGTGCCAAGCCCCTTCCACAGGCTCAGGGCTTTCTGAAGGAGATGAACATCCAGGTCTAGTTGTCTTTCTGCTCATAACGAAAATAAAGAACTGGGCAGCAGCTAGTTTTTGTTTCCTTATCTCTTCATTTCTTCACTTTCCTCCCGTCCTCCCTCCCCTACCTCCAGTCTTTCTTGCCCTCAGTACAGTTTCTCTGTTCACCTCTCCCTCAAATTTGTGCTGTCCCTTCCTGTCATCTCCCTCTGTGCTCCACCCTGGGGACCAGCTCTGCCCCCTGTTGGTGCTGAACATCCGTAACTGGGCCTCTGTGGAATTTCTTAATGTTGTATTCTGAGTGAAATAAGTCACAAGCACAACAAAATTAGGTCTACCTTTGGTCTGAAATTTCTGTAAAGCTCTGCTGATTAGAATTTCAGCCTTTAGAACATGAATAAGTCTCAGTAAAACTGGACCCCCCTCAGCTCTTCCCAGTTACCCCAGTTCTGACCGTGGTCTGATTGGCACCATCTCCAGGAGGGCCAGTCTTATTCTCTGCCTCTTCAGAAGCTGAAGATGAAAGGAGAGGAGATTAAGAGACTCTACACACCTCCTTCCTTTTACAGACCCCCAACCCTTAAGATGACCTGATTTGTAGCACAGAGCTTCCAGGGTAGGGGGCTGGGCTCTGAGGAAAGGGAGAGAGGGCAGGAAAGCACAGAGCTATACTGAGTATCACGAGGGGAGGCTGGCTTAGCAGGGCTGACCCCAGGTTAGCAGAATGGCCAGGTTTGGGTCCTCAAAGAGAACAGAAGTGCCTAGCCTTCTACGGCTTTGCATCCCTTCCCTCTGATGTTTCCTTTCTTTTGATTACTTTGGGTCTTTCATCCCAGGCCTTGCTGGGTGTCTGGATTATTACAAGGTCCCATAAGCATCTCAGAATGTATTAGGATTGGAGGTAGGGAGGGCAAGGGATGAAGGGAAGGACCAGATGTGCAACTCACCTGATTGTTCTGTCTTGTTCTGGGCATCTTTCTCAGAGGTGGGTGGCTCAGCGAAGGGGGTGACAGAAGTCTTCCCTGTGTAGAATGAGGGGAGAGTCAGCTTACAGGATGAATCATCAGGGGTGGGAGGAGACGGCAGTGAAAGCAGGACATGCAGTGAGGCAGTGAGGGAGAAAGTGGATGGATGAATCAACAGGCAGGGGAAGACAAAAGGAAATGCGGAGGATGAGGGGAGATCACAATGTTAAAACCAGTAGGGCCTAAGAAATCATCTCTGGGAGTCCAGCTCCTGTCACTTAAAGATGAGCAAACAAGCCAGTGGTAGGTGACCGAAACAGGGCCAAAATTGGCTCCTTGTCGTGACTGTTCCTGGGAGCAAGGAGCACAGAAATTGGAGGGAGGGGCGCTGAAGAAGGGAAGTGAGGCTGAATGGAAGCAGCTGCGGTGAGCAGGAGGCGGCAGGTCTAACTGGGAGAGGAGATTACCACTCAACTAAGAATTGACAGATGTGTAGGAATTTATTTTCGGTAGCAGCCTAATTAAAGTGTTAAAGTTCCTTAACTCCATTCAGCCTTGCGCCAGGATCGTTAGCTATTGATCTGGGCCCCTCCGGCACTTAACTCCAGCCAGCATATTGGCAATTCAATTAGCACCAGTCAATGCTGCCTGTTCCTGGTTCCTGCTGCCCGTGCCCTCATCCTCACCTGCCCCTGGCCTCTATGAAGCCTGGATGCCCATGCCTACCTCTGACAACCCCTCCCAGGCCCTTCTCCTGCACCCTCAGTGTCAGTGGCACTTTGCCGGCCCTTCCCAGCGTTTGCAGGTATACCCTGAGCTGCCTGAGCGGGACCCTCAGCCCAGCCTTCAGAAAAGACAAGAAAAGGCTGGGGAGCTTGTCAAGGACTTCCCATCTACGCTGTCTTCAGGCCACACCCACAGCTCCCACCTGTTTCCCACATGTCCTGGCCCACTCTTTTGTCTTTGTGCCTCTGTCCTTCTTGACCAACTCTTGCCTATTTCTAGGACATTGGTTATTGCTTGGAATCAGTGGGTGACTCCTCATCTCTCTTCCTGTTCTCTATCCAGCAAAGTCCCTGCACTTCTCTGCTTCTTCCAGCCATAGTCTCTTGTTGCCCCCTTCGCTTGGCAGTCCCACTATTCCTGAAATCTGGTTCTGTCACCCCTTCACAGCTCCTTTCCAGTTGCTATTGAGAGGCCACAGACCCATCCCTCCTTCCTCGTACGGCTCTCAGCCTCTGACTCCTGTGCCAGCTGCCCTTCTGCGCAGCCTTCCCCTCCAGTCACTCCTCCTCTCCTCACCTGGCATCCGGAGCTGCCCATGGCTGAAGCTCAGGATGCTCTGAAGAGCTGAGAGCCCTTCCTCAGCTGCTGGGCCACTCTGTAGCAGCTGCAGGCGCCGCTGGGCCTGGGCATCGCGGTGGGCTGGCGCTCGCAGGTGCTGCAGCACCGCCAGGCGGGAGGGTGTCTCCCAGGCACACAACAGGCAGCGGAACAGCCCCAGCTCTGCCCCTGCCGCCGCCCCCTCCATCTCCAGCAGAAACTGGAAAAACAGAAAGGGGTTGCTCAGGCCACAAGGAACCAATGCCTCCAGATCTCGGGGGGGGGGGGGGCTCCTTTGCCTTCCCCAAGGAAGCCTGACCAGCAGCACCCTCCCCACCCAGTCCTTCCTCCCTCTCAAGCCCCTCTATTCCCTCCGGAGGCCATCTGAGCATTACTGCTTTTCCTCCTGTCTTCTCTTCCTCCTACCCATCCTGGACTCTCCTAGTTTGTGAGTGAAATCTGGTTCTGTCCTCAACCTTCTGGTGATAAGATGGACTAAGCAGAGGCAGATTCCTCCCTCCAGCCCAAACACCAGAAAAGCTGAATAAAAGTATTGGATTCACTTCATCCGAGTCTACCATCCTTGGTCTCTTTCTCCACATCTTTTTTCTAAACAGTATTACCCTTGTGCATACATGCCTTTTTGTCCAATTCTGCGGTCCTGGGTTTTCCCACTTTCCCATTCTGCATCTCCATCCCCATCCCCTCTTTCCTCACCAAAGGCTGTCTGCTCTGCCCTTCAAAGCCCAGGTCCCCCTGCCCCTCTCACCTTATAGACCTGGCTGTTTTCCTCGTGGGCTGCACCCCGGGCATGCAGCTGCATCTTCTCCTTGCTGTTGGACTCAAAGTCACAGATGTTGCAGCGCAGGTGCAAGGGGGACACAGACCCATAAGGAGTCCCATCTCCCATAGGCATGGGGGCGGGAGTGCCTATGGCTCCACCCCCCTCCCTCAGGTGGGCTGCCAGCTGGTACTTCTGAGCATGTTTGTCAGTCTTGAGGTGGAGTTGGAAGTTGGCCTTGAGCTGGGTGCCATAGCAGCAGAGCTTACAGCGGTGGGTGTCACCGGCCACCTCCTTCCACTCGGCTTCTGGGAGACTGCGGCCCATGCTGCAGTGGTAGAGTAGCAGCTCCAGGTTGTCCGTGCTGAATGCCTGGCACACGAGGCAGCGGAACACCTTCAGAGATGGGCTGTCATCGGGGGGCGGCGAGGTGGGCAGGCCATCGGACAAGGAGCCCAGGAGCTGACTTTGAGGCAGATGGGTGTCTGGGGAGAGGCTGCCTGGGGCTAGGGGACAGAGGCAGATTAGTGGCCTAAGGAAGGAGTGGAGCAGGGTCTGTGGGAATGTAGATGGTGGGTAAATGAGGATAAGTCTGAGGGCACTAGGGTTACCTAAGTGGGGGGCTAACCCTTGGGAGAGAGCAGGGAATTGAGTTTGGCGCTGGAAGGTGGAGGGAAAGGGAAGAGGTGCAAAGCCCAGGGAGCTTACCAGGAGTGGGGAACTTGCGGGCAGGCGCTCCGAGGTGGTGGAAGCCGTTGAGAAGCAGCTGGGCTTCTAGGGGCTTGTCTGGCCTCAGCCCAGGGCCAGACAAGGGAGCCTGGGGCTGCCCTAGGGCCTGTGGCCCGAAGTACTGGAAGAGTTCAGGGGGGGTGGCGGGGGCAGCCCCTGCTGGGGGTGGAGGGCCTGGACCCAGCAGCCCCGGTGGCAGGCCCAACGGCAGCCCCTGGTGAAGCATGAGAACATTCTGCATGTGCTTCTCGGAGGTCATGTGGATACGCAGGTTGCGAGAGATGTTGGTCTCATAGCTGCACACCTTGCATTGCCAAGATGATTTGGTCTTAGGCTCCTTGTCCCCCGCAGAGGGTGGGAGAGATGGCTCTGGGGGGCTTCCCTGCCCACCAGGCCCCGCCTGGAAGCCCTGCAGGTTGGCCAGGTGCTTGTCAGACTGCATGTGAATGCTGAGGTTGCCCTTGGTGGTGGTGGAGTAGTTGCAGATGTCGCAGCGGTAGGGCTTGTAGCCGCAGTTGTAGCTCTCTCCGCGTGCAAGGCGGGGGTGGGCCCCCCCGGCACTGCAGTAGCTACAGTGACTGTTGCTCTCAGGGTGCTTCTCCCGCATGTGCACATCCAGGGTCTGCTGGTACTTGTAGTGCCAGTTGCACTTGGGACACTTGAGCGTCTTGCAGGAGTTGCGTGAGTGTAGCAGGGACATGTGGCTGGACATGCTGAGGCCCTGGAAGGCGGCAGGGGCTGGGGTGTAGTCATCGGCTAGGCGGTAGGGTTGCGGTGGGTCGCTGGGGTCTTCGAGAGAGCCCACTGGGACGGGGAGAGTGCCCCCCTCCTTGGAGGTGGGTGAGCTTTGGTTGAGTGGGGGACAGAGTCCTCCTTCCTCTTCTTGCCCGTCGGGGAACCAATCTGGCCCTGCCTCGCCTGCTTTCGTTGGCAATTCTTTGGCTTGGATTGGGTTGGGGTCCCAGGTGGCTGGGGTTGTGGATGGGGAGGGTGGACTGAAGTCCATGACTTCTCTGGGCAGGACGAGGGCCTGGGTTTCTGCCTCAGGGGGGCTATCGTGGGTCTGGGCTGCATTCGCCTCCAGGTTCACGCTGCTGCTGTTGTCAAGGGGTATTTCTGAAGTGGGGCAAGCAGGCGGTTTTGGTTCCAAAAAGCTTAGGAGAGCGATGCAGCTCTCATCCCCCTCCTGGAGCACAGCTGGGTTGCCCAGCAGGCCCTGGTGTTGAGCAGGGGTTAGCTTCACTGCATGAAACCGCATGTGACCCATAAAGGCCTGGGGTCGGCTGAAACCCAGGCGGCACAGGAGGCAGAGCCAGAACAGTGCCCTGGGGTTTCCCTCGCTGCTCCCAGTGGGGCCATCTTTGGGATCTCCGGGTGGGACTGGAGCCAGCTGGTAGCTCCAGAAGGCTCCATCCCTTTCCTCGCAGGCAGCCGGAGGTGGCGCTGAGGTATCATGGGACAGAATTTGGTCAGAAGAGCTAAAGCCTTGGATTGGGTCAAAGCCATGTTGGATGTGAAGGACAGTGAGGTGTGCGGGGGGCGGGTGGGGTAGGCCGAGCTCTTCCTTGATGCCTGCCTCCCCCCAGGGAAAGCCCTTTGGTAACAACAGTTTACTGCCACCTGGCAGGGGCAGCTTGGCCACTAGGCAGGCCTCACCGCCAGCTGTGAAGAATAAATGGTTGCTCAGGTCCACAGGAGGGAGCCCTCCCCCTCCCTCCTCCTGCGCTTTGTCCTCTTCCACCTCCAGGTCCTTTGGTGGGAAGCCACCACCGCAGCGAGGCTCTTCTTGGGGCCCCCCAGTCTCCTTTGGTGGGACAAGGCCACAGCCTGACTCTAGAGGCTGTCCGCCTGGCTCCGAGGGCCTCATGGTCTCAGAGGTGGAAGGGGCAGCAGGGGACTCTTTGGTGACAGGATCAGGGGGATTGTGGCAGGAGGAGGTGTCCGGAGGCGGGGACGAGGCATTGTGCCCAGGGGGTGGGGTGGTGCCAGCAGCAGAGGATGAGCTAAGGGTGGCCATGGCAGACGGAGGAGTGCAGCGGGTTCATTTCAGCCTGACAGCCAGTGCCCTGCGGGGGAAACACGGAGAGAGCTGTGCTGTCAGGTAGCCGGGGAGGCAGGCAGGCAGCCGACTGTCCTGCTACTCCAGCCCCACCCTCTTCCCTGAGCACCGGACTCAGGTACCCCTTTGCCAACTTAAAGCTTCGTTAGTGTCTAATAGGTTTTGAACTTAACATGTCTAAAATCAGAACTCTTTATTTCTCTCCTGAATTTATTTTTCCCCATTTTTCCTACCTCAATTTGGTACCACCATTTACCTGGTCGCTTAGTATAAAAACCTAAACCTAAAAGTTTTCTCTTGCCCCAACATATGCAGTTCAACAGCAGCCTCTCAAACGTGTGTCCGTCCCTCCTTTACCTTCCTCTGCACCAGCCCCATCCTGGCCTCGCCTTCCCCTCTCTCTCCTGAGCGAATGCAGTGGGTTCCACCTTGGCCTCTGCTTCCACCATTGCCTCCAATCCAGTTCCCTCCTCCACAGCAGCCAGAAATTTTAATTTAATTCTCAATTATGAAAAACGCCAAACTGTCACCAACTCATGGCCAATCTTATTTCATCTAAATCCTTATCCACTTCCCCCTTTTCCTGTATGGCTTCAATTAAATTTTTTATTGAATGTATTGGCGTGACCCTGGTTAATAAAATCACACAGGTTTTAGGTGCACAAGTCTGTACGACATCATCTGCACACTGCATTGAGTGTCCACCACCCCAAGCCAAGTCTCCTTTTTCCTGCATGGTTTTAAAGCAAATTTCAGGTATCATAAAGAATCATCTTTTAAAATGTATATGATACTGTACTCTGTTTAAAACCCATCAATGATATCTCACTATCCTGTGAATGAAATCCAAACTCCTTTCCCTGATTTGCAAAAGGGCCTAATCTGACATGCACTTGCCTGTGCTCCACACCACCGCCTGGCCGGCCAGCTCCAACCACTGGCCTTGTTTCTCAAACACACCAAGTGCATTCCTGCCTTAGAGCCTTGCCCACGCTGTTTACTATGCCTGGAATCCTCTTCCCCAGACCTGTGTCTGGTGGCTCTTGTCATCTAAGTCTCTGTTTAAATGTATCCTCTATTAACAGGCCTTCCCTCTCTACAGATGCTAAACAACCCTGGGGGTTTACTTTCTTAGGGATTTAATGCTATGTGATATTTCCTGCTTTACTGATGTCTCCTTCCTAGAAGGGAAGTTCCATGAGACCAGGGACCATCTGCTTCACTTACTGCCTTACTGCTAGCATACAGAAAGATGCCTGTCTCATAGTCAATGCACATCTGCTGAATGAATGAGCTCTGGACAAGACCCTCAGGTTTTCCAAGCCCTAAAGAGGTAATTTCCATAAGTCAAGGTCCTCTTGCCAGAGAGGCTGCAGTGAAATTTCCATTGGCTTGTAGGCACCAGGCTGCTTGCAGGCATCTTCCAGATCCATCTCTGGTCACAAGTATGTGGAATTGGTGGGAGCTTCCCTGGCCAGTTGAAAGACAACAGCTTCTACTAGATTAGCCTCCTCCTCTCCAAAGAAAAAAGATAATAAATAATAGTAATAACATTACTAATAACTATAAAGGTACATATACCATGGTTGGTTGGTCCAGGCACTGTGCTAAATGCTTTTCTTCATCTCATTTAATCTCACAACAATCTTATTTTACAGATGAGGTAGCCAAGAGACACAGAGAAATTGAGTGAGCCGCTGATGGTCACTCAGCTCCAAGGCGGTGAAGCCAGAAAAGGACCGGTGGGGCAGAGGTGTACCCCAAGACTGGCCTGGGGTCCTCCATCCAATCAGACTGTCCCTCAGACACACTACCGGCAAAAATGGGCCTCCAGAGGTTTAGAAATCAGGATTCCTGAGCTCTCTCTAGCTGACTAGAAGTACCAAGCCTCAATATGCTGCTCCCAAACTTTTTATCTTGACACCCCTTCTCAAACTCCCCAATTCTCCAGGCCTCACCATCCCATACTTCTTCCAATGTCCCAAGTGACCTACAACCTCTGCAGTTTTTTTTTTTAATTTTATTTATTCATTTTTAGAGAGAAGAAGAGAGAGAGAAACAGAGAGAGAGAAGGGGGAGGAACAGGAAGCATCAACTCACATATGTGCCTTGACCAGGCAAGCCCAGGGTTTTGAACCGGCGACCTCAGCATTTCCAGGTCGACGCTTTATCCACTGCGCCACCACAGGTCAGGCTCTGCAGTTCCTAATATCAGCGATCTCTATTGATTAAACCTTGAGTGCTCAGGCCAGAGTGCTTCAAGGAAGGGATGAGGTATTTGGCCTCTCCTTCCCTGGGCCATCTCTAACCCTCACCTCCAGATTCCTTGGTCTGGCCCCACCCAGCCTGAAGACCCTATCCCCAATTTTTCCCCCCTCTTGGGGTTAGCCAAATGTAAAGTCAAACCCATGACGGAGCTCCAAGTGGAGCTGGATCAGTGCGCTAATGAATGCAAATCAGCACCTGGGCAAGGGGTTGAGAAAATGGTGGGAGGGAGGGAGTTGGAGAACCAAGAGAACCAAGAAGGTAGTAAAGGAATTAGATGGAGTCGAGTCTATCCTAAATGACCATAAAGAAGCTGTGAAGTTGTGGGAGAAAGGTATTCATCTCTTACAGAACCCTGGGGGACAGATACGGAGGATGACGTGTGTGAGACCTGACAGCCCACTGTTTCCTGTCCTGCAGCAGCAGGGCCCAGTGCCCGCTCACTGTCCCACCTAATGGGGAGACTGAGGGCAGGCAGGAGGGGCCTCTCCTGGGCCCTGTCGCTGAGGGCTGACCTGGGTGGGTGCTGTCTTCCCTTCACCCACCCTGCCTATATTTCATTGATCTGCTCCATCTCCTGGCTCCCCCTCACAAGTCTCAGTCACACTTCAGAGGAGGGCTAGGAAGACCTAAGCCCCAAATCTTCTCTCCAAAGCTGCTACTTCCTAAGACTGAGGGAGAAACCCTACCTGATTTGTAGTTAGAAACCAAAGGTTTGCTGGACCAGACGGTGGCACAGTGGATAGAGCGTTGGATTGGGATGCGGAGGACCCAGGTTTGAGACCCCGAAGTCACCAGCTTGAGTGTGGGCTCATCTGGTTTGAGCAAAGCTCACCAGCTTGGACCCAAGGTCGCTGGCTCGAGCAAGGGGTTACTCGGTCTGCTGAAGGCCCACGGTCAAGGCACATATGAGAAAGCAATCAATGAACAACTAAGGTGTCGCAGTGTGCAACGAAAAACTAATGATTGATGCTTCTCATCTCTCTCCGTTCCTGTCTGTCCCTCTCTCTGACTCTCTCTGTCTCTGTAAAAAAGAAAAAAAGAAAGAAAGAAAAGAAAAAAGGTTTGCTTTGGGCAAGCCTGAGACCCAGATCACTAGGGCAGCTGTTTAAACTTGCAGATCTCTTCCCTACCTCCCAACCTGCTCCTCTTCAGGAAAGAATTTCCATTGCAAATTTATCTCTGCCTCAGTGCACCCCCAGTTCCCCTCCCCCTTCCTTCTCTGTGCTTCTCCCCATCACCTGGTATTTGTTACAAATCTTTAACTGCAGCAATTATTTTTTCACTTCTTTTCCTCCTTCCATTTTCCTCTTCCTCCATCTTTCTTCCTTCTCTCTCTGAATCTCCATGTCCCTTTCTTTGCCCTTCCTTCCTTGATGATGCAGAACCAGACGACAAGCCTAAAAGTCACAGCCCACCCAGGGTCCTGTCCCCCCTCAGACCACTGCCATTCCTCTTTGAGTTCAGGGCTTCCTTGAGATCCTCTCTTTTCCCTCAGGGCACATCTTAGCAGAGGGGAAGGGGAAAGGCAATCCCGCAAGGGCCCTGGCATTCGTCTCTGGAGGAGGGAAGGAGGAAGAGGGTGGACCAGGTGTAGGGTGGAGGTGGGGGGACAGTGAAAAGGAAAGCTGGGTAGAGGCAAGGACTAGGGGCCCACGAGGAGAGGGTGAGGGGAGACAGCAGGCAGTGGCGGCGGTGTGATTAGAACGGAGATTGATGTGAAGGGGCGCCACAGACGGCAGAGAGAGTCAATAAAACGAGAGGATCACATTAGAGGCGACAGAGAGAGCTTTAAATTACAAGGCTGCTGCCACCGAGGGGGAGGGGAGGAGACAGGCCTGGAGCCAAGGGAGGTTGGAGAGTTCTGAGGGTGCAGTCAGCCCCCAAGATGAATCTTCCAACTTGTAACCTAAAAGGCTCTTGTCAGCAGAGCACCCTTTGCTGCCCCTTCACCCCACCTCCTTCCCTAATGCGTCCTGCCCTTACAGGGTGAGGAGGAGAAAGGTACGGAAAAAGAAGAGATTTTTTTATTGTTTTTGGTATGGCCCTCTTCCACCTCCCAGATGGGAACGGAAGTATGGAAAGGCTACTTTCAAAGCTCAGCTAGGGAACTGTTGCCTAATCACTGAACATAATCACTGAACTGCAAATATTCTTTGGGTGGTGGACAGAAAGGCACCCCCTAAATAGCTGGTCAAGAATTCCTATTCTTGATATGTGCTTCCCGTTCAAAGGGCAGATACATAGTACTAAGAACAGGAAGAAGCCAGGAGGCTCCAAGATGGACTGTAGGACCCAGAAAGCTCCTGAGATAAGAGATGCTAGGAGGTGGACAGAAAGGCTGGATGTAAAGTTGTGGACAGCTGAAAAGGCAGGCTCTGAGACCACACAAGCCAGGGAGATTATAGGGAGACTTCAGAACTGGAGAATTGCAGAAGCCAAATAGACAAGGGCAAATGAAGGACCAAAAACATGAAGTCTGAGGAAGGAAAGACTTTGCTCCTCACCAAGGAGAAGCCAGGGCATGGGTTCAGGTTGGCCAGTAGAACTGAAGGCAAAACTAGGGAGGGAGTTACCCTTTAGAGACCCCAGCAAGACCAGGACTCCCCTTGGGTGAAGTCCCCTCTCACCTCCAGTCAACCAGGAGTGCAAAAGAAACACGACTGCCCCCTAGTGGTTAAGGAGGGAACATCACCTAGGAGGAACAGGCCTGAGGGGAACGGATTGGCTTTTTTCCTCTGGGTTCCCTTCTTTTTTTTCCTGAAGCAGGGAGGCAGAGAGACAGACTCCTGCATGCGCCCAACTGGGATCCACCAGGCAAGCCCACCACAGGGCAATGCTCTGTGCATCTGGGTCATTGCTCCGCTGCAACTGGAGCCATTCTAGTGCCTGAGGCTGAGGCCATGGAGCCATCCTCATAGACCAGGCCAACTTTGCTCCAATAGAGCCTTGGCTGTGGGAGGAGAAAAGAGAGACAAAGGGGAGGGGGAAGAGTAGAGAAGCAGATGGGTGCCTCTCCTGTGCCCTGGCTGGGAATTGAACCCAGCACTTCCACATGCTGGGCTGAGCCAACCTGGCAGGGCTGGACTCCCCTTCTTTTTTTTTTTTCTTTTTTTTTATTTCTGAAGCTGGAAACGGGGAGAGACAGTCAGACAGACTCCCGCATGCGCCCGACCAGGATCCACCCGGCACGCCCACCAGGGGGTGATGCTCTGCCCCTCCGGGGCATCACTCCTCCGCGACCAGAGCCACTCCAGCGCCTGGGGCAGAGGCCAAGGAGCCATCCCCAGCGCCCAGGCCATCCTTGCTCCAATGGAGCCTCGGTTGCGGGAGGGGAAGAGAGAGACAGAGAGGAAGGGGGGGGTGGAGAAACAAATGGGCGCCTCTTCTATGTGCCCTGGCCGGGAATCGAACCTGGGTCCCCCGCACACCAGGCCAACGCTCTACCGCTGAGCCAACCGTCCAGGGCTGGACTCCTCTTCTTAAAGCAAATACCAAAATCCCCTTTTCCTCCATTTTTCCAAACCTAACAAGGCAAAAGCTTTCCCAACAAAGTCTAATAGAGGGCACCAAGTGGTTAGCTTAAGATTTGCATATAATGATATTCACATCAGAGCCTTCCAAACATTTCTGCCTTTCACTTTTCCACCATTTCAGGCTATCCTAACTCAGAGCCAATTTCTAGGACCTTTTTTCTTTCCTCTCTGAAATTCTTGCCTAAGGCACTGCTCATTTCCACACTCACTTTGCCTTTGTCTCTCCCCCCCTTTTGACTCAAACCTGTTGCTTTCAAGAGTAAACAGCCATGGAGAGGAGGGGAAGAGAACAAAGATGGAGTATGTGCACCCTGCATAGCTGGGAGTGTTTGGTATAAACAGCAAACAGACTAATTAGACGAGCTATATATTTTAAGGCAGTGGAAGAACCTGGGCTTTGTTTTCATGCAGACCCAGGGTCAGTCCTGGCTCCCCCACTCACCAGCTGTGCCACCTCAGTAAGATACTCACCAAGAGTCTCAGTTTCCTTATCTGAGAAAAATGGGAATAATAGTACCTTCCATACCAGATGTGGTGAAGACCAGACTAGGTGACTTGTGAAAGTGCAAGTATGGGTGTTCACTTGGGTTAGTTCTTTTCCTTTCTTGGTGTATATCCTCCCACAGAATGAAGCAAGGTGTTTGCAGGTAGGCTGGTAACTTTCCTTCTGCCTTGCCCCTTCTTGACCAGGATTCATCCTCTGATCTCTGCCCTTTTCAATTGAGGGTAGATTCTTCAGTGGGCAGAATTTAAATCTAATCTGCCCAGCAGCAGAGTTCATTTCTCAGTTGGCCCTCCTGACTGCTGGGCCTAGAGACATCCACTGTCCCAGAGCAGAGACTGGAAGCTGGGCCCAGGCTCTCACTCTGCCTGGGTGCAGAAGCAGCTAATACTTGGATAAAACTAGTGTGACATCTCCCTGCATTTAAAAGTATCATTTTCTCGTAAATCTTACCTTCGACATTTAAAAAGAAAACAAAAGATCCTTCCATTTTACTTCTACCTATCTCTCCTAAACCTCTCTACCTCTCCCTCTAAAATATTTGCAGTGCTTACTTTGTGCAAGATAAATTTTGTCCAAAGAGGAAAATGAGAATGGCAGGAAAATGAGTGTCATAGAGGGTAAAGAAAGAGAGTGCTAAGGCAGAGAAGAGGGAAGAAGGGAGGGAGGAGAGGGAGGGAAGTAGGGGGGCCTAGCTGTGTTGGCTCCTGATCTGCATATGTAAATATTGACTCACTGAAGCCTCCCTGCTTTGGCATCAGATTGAACTAGTTGTCTATCCCCAGTGAGAGGGACAGAGCAAGGAGGCTGTTTTGCATCTTATAAGATGCTTCAGGTAGGCATGAGGGAACTGGGTGAGGAGAGAGGAGAGGCAGAGAGGAAGAAGATGTGGGATGGGTAGGGAGCAGACAGGGGAGCAGAGAGGAGTAAAAAGGAAGTTATGGACTAACATGACAACCAGTGAGTTGGACATCCATCCACATTTGCACGGCTTTGTTGAGGTATGCAGCAAGGAGGAATGGAGACTTTTGCCCATGCATCTCCCTCAGTGAGGCTACAAGTGTTAGGACACCAATGTGGAGCAGTGAAGAGACACAGGCTTTGACAATGACACAAAGCCAGTTCTGAACCCTTCATCTCTACAGTGTGTTCGTAAAGTCATGGTGCACTTTTGAATGGTCACAGGAAAGCAACAAAAGACGATAGAAATGTGAAATCTGCACCAAATAAAAGGAAAACCCTCTCAGTTTCTGTAGGATGATGTGGCAGCATGTGCGCATGCACAGATGATGACATAACACCTTGTATACAGTGGAGCAGCCCACGGCCATGCCAGTCAAGATGTGGACGGTACAGAGGAAAGTTCAGTGTGTTCTGTGGCTCGCTAAATTCGAATCCGTGACCAAAGTGCAATGTGAGTATCGGCGTGTTTATAACGAAGATAAGCAGTTGAAGGAAACCGCCAGTTTGGTGGAGAAACCCCGCTCTGGTAGGCCATCAGTCAGTGACGAGTCTGTAGGGGCTATATGGGATAGCTACCTAAGGAGCCCCAAAAAATCTGTGCGTGAGCCTACATCAAACTACACTGAATAGGTATGAAACTGGGAGAGTTTTCCTTTTATTTGGTGCAGATTTCACATTTCTATCGTCTTTTGTTGCTTTCCTGTGACCGGTCAAAAGTGCACCGTGACTTTACGGACACACTGTATATGAGCACTTGGGAGTGAGGGACAGGAAAGTTGTCCTCTTGAATTCAGATTCAGGATCTTACCTGACCCAGGCATGGGGACCTCTGTAAAAGACCTTTGATCTCCCTGAGCTTGAAAGGAATCACATGCAATTCTTCTAGAATTCTTTGGAAGGACACCATTGTAAGTGACTGTGTCTATAAATAAATCCTTCTAGTTCTTTGATTCTATATGACCCCTTGTGATGGTAATGACTCCATTTAAATACTATTACAATAACTAGTAATAGTAATACAACAATATCTTTAAATGTTTACCATATGCCAGGCACTGAGCTGAGCCCTCTGCAAGTATCATCACCTAACGCTTCACCACAATCTAATGAAAGATACAGCTATTCATTCCCATTTTACAAACATGGAAACAGACTTAGATGGGTTAAGTAATGTTTAAGGTCTTACACTTGGAAATAAGTAGAATCAAGATAGGACTCAAGTAGCCTGACTCCAGAACTCTGCTCTTAGGTTAATTTGTAAGCTTTTTTTTTTTTTTTTTTTTTTTTTTTTTAAATACTTTATTTATTGGTTTTTACAGAGACAGGAGAGAAAGGGGAGCATGGAATGGTAAGTATCAACTCATAGTTGCTTCATATTAGTTGTTCATTGCTTGCTTGTTGTATGTGCCTTGACCAGGGAAGCCCAGGGTTTCGAACTGGCAACCTTGGCATTCCAGGCCGAAGGTTTATCCACTGCGCCACCACAGGCCAGGCAATTTGTAAGCTTTTAAACTCCAGCTGGCAGGCATTTTGAATGAAGACTTTGAGTTTGTTACTCTGCCCTTATACATATGGATTGTCATGCTACTCTTTGGGCTTGAAGGTGTTAGATGGGCCAGAACAGGCCCACTATTTTGTGCAACTCCAGTGGGTGCCATCCATATTATCATTTATGCAGGGGCCATGGCCATTGTGTGTGTGTGTTTGGGGTGAGGGGAGATATCAAAGGTTGAGTTATTTGGCTGATGATATGTGTACTCATTTGTGATGTCTCTTAAAGCTGAAAGTCTATACATGTGTATCCATAAAAGAATATGAACTTTATCAGGCAAGTGGTATGGTATTAAAAATACAGCCTTTAGGGCCAGACAGACCCGGAATCAAATTTAGTTCTATTCCTTATTATGTAAATAACCTCAAGTGGGTCACTTAAAGCCTGTTCCTGCAGGCCTGACCTGTGGTGGCGCAGTGGATAAAGCGTCAACCTGGAAATGCTGAGGTTGCCGGTTCGAAACCCTGGGCTTGCCTGGTCAAGGCACATATGGGAGTTGATGCTTCCAGCTCCTCCCCACTTCTCTCTCTCTGTCTCTCTCTCTCCCTCTCTCTCTCCTCTCTAAAAATGAATAAATAAAATAAAAAAATTTAAAAAAAAAAAAAAAAAAAAAAAAAAGCCTGTTCCTGCAGATTTAGAAGGGGGACTAGTTCCTTGTGGAGCTGCGTCCACTGAGATAATCTTTATTGAGATTGGCATTTTGTCTGATTAATAAATAAAAACAATAATTATTCAACCACATGCTTTATTTTCTGAGTTGGGGTATACGTGCATGTTTATTGCTTTTTGATTGTGTGTGGCTGAGGGCCTGGGTGTAGCCCTGTGTCTAAATACCTCTTTCAGGTTAGGAAGGTGCTGGCTCTCAGGCCTGGGACTTGTCCCCTCCAGCCTTAGGTTATACCCATGTGGGCCCTGGGCTTCTGTTGAGCAGCGGGATGCCCTGGGGTGTCCTGTTGTGTGCCTGTTTGTGCTCTGAGGCCCGATGGCATGGGCAGGCTTGTTTGGGGTGGTGGTAATTACTGGGATGGCCCAGCCTTAATGAGTGTGATCTCGTTACACTCTCACCGCCTCTAATGGAGCTAACCTCATTTCACAGCCATTAGAGATGGAGATGAGGCCCCGCCCCCTGGCCCCACCAGCTGTAGCTCTTTCAGCCCAGTTCACTTTCTGTCCCTCCAGCTCGCCATTTCCCCAGTCCACCTCTTCCTCTCCTCCCTGTTCTTCGGCTCCTCCTTCCAGGCTTCCCTCTCCTGTTCCCTATTGTTCTTTTCCCTTTCTTCCTCTTTCTGCATCTCCCTTGTTTTTCCTCCACCCCTGGTCTCTCTTTCCTACACTCGGCACCCTCTTCCTTCGGCTGGTCTGTCCATCCTCCCCATCTCCATTTCCTGCCCTCCTCTCCGCGCCCTTCCCCCGCCCTTCTCCACGCTGTCCTTCCCTCCCCCACGTTGCCCCGTCTGGCCAAAGGGACAAATCTCAAGGGGGAAACCAGCAAAGACAAACAAGGAGCAGTGACTTCATTATTGTCGTTAATTTGCCACTTCAGTTCCTCCCACAGAGGTCAAAGCCAGCACAGCTTGAACTCAGGACTGACAGGGAGGCTGAGTCCACCACCTGCCTTTGCAGTGTTAGGCTTCCCCTACAAACACACATCCTCCTCCTGGCCTTCATTTCCCTGCAGGAGCTCAGGCTACGGGTTCCTCTCTTCCTTCCATTTTGTGCACAATCCTCACAGCCTACAGCCCTCCTCCTTTTTTCATTTAAATTGTGGCCTTCTCCCCCTGGCTGGCTGGAAGTCATATGGTTTTTACCTAGACTGTCCTCATCCTCTGCCTGCCTGGCTTCTCCCACTTCTCTCTGCTGCATCCATCCTGAACCTCTTTCTTGGCCTTTCCTTTCTTCTCTCTTCCTAACCTCAAGTGCACTCCTTTCCCTAAAGCACCAGGATTTAACTCCAGGTTTCAGAAACCACATAGCCTGAAAAAGCTGGAAATGGGAGGAAGATGGCATTTATGACCCAAACAGACCAGGACACAGAACTTGGAAGTGGCTGGATAGAAAGGAAGACAACTGCGAGGTCAGGGGAATTAGCAGAATCTAGACTTGGGCATCCAAGACTGAAGGATTCACTGGGCTACAGAGAAACAGCTTTCCCAAGACCAGAGGAAAAGAGCACAGAGCCAGAAGGCCTTGGGCTTGAGACTGAGGTGGGAGGTGGTCACCAGCAAAACAAGGAATGAAAAATTTGTGGCTGGAAATGGCATTTACGCCATCAGTTCTTCAGGGAAACACTCTTAACACTCCTGTCCCACTCTCTGCCCTCCTTCACTGAGAAGCCAAATGACTGGCAATTGACTCTTGACCTTCAGCCCAATCCAGCCCCGAAGGGAGAAGCTGGGGGTAGTTGGCTGTGACTGGAGAAGGCACTAGGGAAATGTGCACACATGAAGCAAAAATTTCTGACCCACACCCGCCCTGCTCCACTGACTGCATGTCAAGAAGCTACACAGGACCAGACTGCATAACATCCCAGTGAGTTCCCCTGCTGTGATTTCAAGGCTGGAACCCGTAGCTTTAATGCAATCCCATATTCCTGACCAAACACAGAGGTGAGCCCCTGTTCTCTCATTTGACTTTGAAAAAAAAAAATTCAAGGGGTGCTGAGCTGTCTCAGGAGGAGTTAGTAAGAGATGTCTTCCTCCAAGTGTATGCAGTTGTACAGCTTGGTGACGGGAGACCAGATGGACCTCTGTCTGCCCTATCACCCTTTAAATGGGCACCCTAAACAACCCTACACAAAGGCCCTGGTCGCTGGACTAGTTCCTATGTGAGGGGGACACTGAGAACCAATGGGAGTATCTTAGAGTACTAGAAGGCACCTCTAAATCTTTTACCCCTGTCTCACCAGCCTGGGGTGGAGGAAGGGTGGTCGTGGTCCCCTGGGGCTTTCCCCAGAGAGGCAAGGGGCTCTGGGAATATGAGTGGTGGGATGACTGAGAAACCAGAGAAGAAAGATGGAAAAATCAATGAAATGAGTTTCTAACGGTGAGGTAAAGGACTGCCGTGTCGACAGCCTGTCGCCTGCTGCAAAATATGAGTTGCCTAAGTCCAAGGCGGCCGCTGACAGTGCATCTAGCCGCCACTGTCCTCCCTTCAGGCACCCGCCCACCAGCCCCTTCTCCAGCTGCCCTGGCCTTTCTTATTATAGTCCCTGGGGTCCCCAGCTGGCTCTTTCTTCCTCGAGTCCTCAACTCATTCAGGGTCTGTCTGACTCATCACCAGAGGAACAGGATGGGTTCTAATCCTCGACTGCATGCATCTCTCTTCTTTATGGCTTCTGTGTATTTAGAATCGCTCTCTGTCTGCAGATTTCACTCAGAGTTATGGTGAACTCTGCATTTCTTGCCTCCCCCTCTTCTCCTAGGTACCTCTGAACTCATTCAACAAGGACAGTCATTGTCAAGGCCATCCCTCACAGCGTTCCTTACATGCAGGTTTATGCTTCTGCCTTTTGGCCCACTGGCCAAAATTGACTTCCGTGTAATTGCCAGGATTAGGACAGGGTGTTTAGGATGTGCCCGGTACTGATTTATGAACTCTTTATTTGTGACTTGTGTATAAGTTATGGGTATGACTGATTCAACTGTGGTTTCATGCCATGACTGGGGATGGTGAAGGGTGGTGATGCTACTCCAAATTCAAATCTGCCGACTCCGTCTTTGGAAATAACTCAACCTTTTCGGGAAACCACCTTCTTTCTCTCCCCTTCTCTGTGTCTTCGTCTTGGGTTCCTAACACTGTTCATTCATATTTTCCTCCCATTTTCTCTGTAAGACTCCCCAGCTCATGCCCTAGCTGCCTCCAAGTGTGCCCTCTCAGTCTGCTCAGATCTCATTGTTGCTTGCTTAACTTTCCTCCAGTTTTTTTTTTTAAGGATTAAAAAATTTTTATTTATTGATTTTAGAGAGAAAGGAAGGGAAGGAGGGAGGTAGAGAGAGATACCGATCCATTCTAGGGTTCGAACCTACGACCTTTGCACGTGGGGATGACACTGTAACTAACCGAGCCCACCAGGGCTCCTCCAGTTTCTGACCTCCCAACTTGCCCATTTATGCAGACACAGGCCTGAAGAGTGGAGCAAGAGGAAGGCGAGCAACTCTTTCCCTTAGCTTCTTCCTATTAACTCAACGTTTGATCAGCAGACATTTACTGAACGTCTGCTGTGTGACAGACACCACGCGAGGTGCTGAAAAACAGTAAGAAATCAGGTGCAGCCCCTGCCCATACAGCCATCAGGGCTAACACAGGGGCTGTCACTGAACAGCTCTATCTGACAGAGTCCCTTTTTTCCTTCCTCTACAAATTCCAACGTGCCCCCTGGCAATTCAGAACCCTCCCTTTTCTCTATTGCTGCATCAATTTACACTCTCACACAGCTCTGATCCCAGCTTCTCTGCATTTCCAGCTTTAGTCTCCATTCCGAAACCAGAGAGGTGCAGTTTACATTTTTTGATAAGTCTCTTCCCTGCTCACAAAGCCCCTCCTTCACATTCTGTGACTGCAATTTCCAGTTCTTTGCCTGCCTTTCAGTCTCATCCCATTCACCATGTCCCCATCTCCCCAGGTTCCTTCCTCTTGCTCCTATAGGGCCTAGTGAACCTCAGGCACTCACAAACAAGACCTCATTCTGCCTGAGCTGGGTACAGCTCCAAGAAGGCAAGGCCAAGCTACCAGACCCAGAAATCCTACAGATTTGACTCAGGCCCCAGCCAGTAAATGTAAAGCTCCCCAGCAGAGCAGCAAGTTGTTCTTCTATCTGTGGGTTTCAAGGTAACACCAGCTGCTCTGACATCATGGAGAGAGGAAACCTGTCAGGTTGCCAAGGCAACACCAGCAATTTATGACATCAGAGGCTTGAGGTCTTTGGTTCTCAGGGGGCTAGAAAGATTCAAGTTCCTGTCAGCTAAAGTAAACAGGAATTCTACTTTTCATCTCTTTGCTTGTGTTCACCTGGCTTAGGAATGAAATGCAAAGGCCTTTGGTGGGATATTGAGTGATTTGGCCAAAGGAATGGAAGCTTGTGAGGCATTCTCTCCCTTTCTCTTCACCAGATAGCTCTGCGTGCTCTCTCTCCTTCTCCTTTGGCATCAGTCTTTTGGGGCTTCGCCCAGTGGTATTTCTGCTCTGCATTTTTTCCAAATCACCCCTCCTGCAGCGCGCTCTCTTTGCATCCTTCACGCTGTGTCCTTCTCACACCAGAGGCATTTGTTTCCTTTGATACCTCACCCTCTCCTCATTCTCCCTTCCAGGCTCTGTACAGCTCTGATCTGCTCCAGCACTCCTCGTTTGCCTCCCATTTAACTTCTTTGTACTACACTCATCTTATTCTCCAATTCCTCCCTTCCCCCACTTTACCATTGTTTTCATTTCATATTGCTTTTTCTGTTGACCTCTTCTTTAGGACTATCCTATTATTTCTCTCCCTCTTTCCTTCTGTATCACTATTAAATCATTTTTTTATTTCAGTCCTCTAGTTTTTTATTAATCACCCCTTACTTCTTCCTTGCCTCTCATTCCACATGGATTTTCTTCCTTTCCTTTGCATGTTCCTCATGGCATGCATTTCTCTACCCTACACATTTATTGTAGCCGGCCTCTCCTTCCTTTCTGTAATTCTATTCATCTCTGTAATCGTCCATCTTCTGTCCATATTTACCTCTTCCTTTTACCCTTCCAAGCTCCTGATGTCTGGGAAAACAATGATGGGCTTAAAACAAGGTAAACTTTCCAGGCTCTATCTACCTTTCCCTTTCTTCAGGCTAACTGAACCTGGCCCCCCACATAAGATAGTTTCTGTTACACTAATCAAAACTGCCTCCGGAAGAAATGCTAAACCAAATATAATAGCCTGGCCGCAGGATGAAGATAAACTGGAAAGTGAAGAAGCCACTAGAATAGACTGAAGGATAAGAGGCAACCAAGCAAGGTGGAGCTCAGAGTGCTAGAGAATGTCCCCTTCCAAAATCATAGTTGATAGTTATGGACATATGGTCCTGACTGCGGAAGGGGTTATATGCCCCTGGAAACCCATTAAATTGATTTCTTGGCCTGTTTATGTGCCTTTACAAACCATACTCCCAACCTCTCCCAGACCCTTGCTCTCTGGTACCTTCTATGGCGGGGTGAGAGGATAAGGGATAAAAGGAACTTAGGGTAACCACAGAGAAAAGGTAGACTGCAGATTATGGGAGAAGGTAGAGAATAGGCAAAGGAGTTCATGGGAGATGATGATGGAAAAAAAGGCAGGAAACAAAATGGGGAAATTAAAAAATATACAATGGCAAAGTAAAAGTAGGGAGTCAGCAAGAAGAGGTTTGTGGTGGGAAGCTCCTGCAGAGGCAGATGACAAGAGACCAAGAGGTAAGGTTCTGATGGAGACAAGCACATGGCAAAGGGGACAGTCAACAATGCTACCAAGTTCCAAAGCTTCCCGGTGAAGGCGGAAGTGGAGGATGTCCTGGTCATGCTGAAAGGGTATGGGCGTCCTTGGGGGAGACATGTCTTCTCCATCCCCTGACTTCCAGACCCCTGACCAGTAACTACAATAATTCTGACTGATAAGCAAACTCCAAAGTAGCCTGAAAAGGCCACAGAAATCCTAAGAACCCTGAAGGAGAGAGCATGGAGTCCTAGCGGGCTGAATGAATAGTCAGGCAGCCAGGACATGACACATAGTGATGAGGACACACAGGGAGAGGATCACTTGAATGGGAAAAATCACATGCAGAGAAAGTGACATACAGACCCAGAGATGGATGGGTGGGGAGAATGAATGAGGTGAAGAATGGCAAAATCAAGAGGCAGGGACAAATGGACAGGGATCAGCTGGGTTACAGGCACAGCGAGAGGACGCGTGGTCAAGTGCTCAAAAATGATAGGGCTACTCAGAGGGGCTGACAGAGCAGATGGAGACTTAGAGGGCCAGGACAGACACGCTTCATCTTGAATGGGAGCAGTGGCCTCCCTTCACCTCGCACCTTGCCAAAAACAAACAAAAAAAACCCAAAACTCAACTTCAGGCAAAAATGAAGAAGAAGATTAAAGATATCCACGTTCCCTCCCATCCACCCCCACTCAACAGCGCGCTAGCCCATCGATCAGCCTGCCCGCCAGCCACGGCTTCTCACCCATCCCGCCACCGGCGGGGGGCCGCCGAGACCCAGGCTCCTCGGGGCTGACAGCTCCGAGCCCTCGCACTCACCCGGCCTCCCCTGCCCTCCGGGATCCCTGCTCCCCGCACAGCTCGGCGCGGTCCGTCTAGGCTCTCGTTACCCTCCGTATGTCCGGCTGGCTCCCAGTCCAGCCCTTCCCCATCTCTCCTCCATCCCTGCATCTCTCTTTTCCCCCCATCCCTGCAAGCCCTCTCCCTCCCACACCCCTGCCCCTCCTCCTCAGGCTCTAGGTCTGTCAGTCCGTCCGTCCGGGTCCCCTCCCCCAGCCCCTTCCCGTCCCTCTCCGTGCCCTCCAGCGGCAGTCTCCGAGCGCTTTCTCTCCCCTTCGTCTCAAGCTTCCAAAGAGCAAGGAAGGGAAGAAGACAGAGAAGGGAAGAAAAAAAAAAAAAAAACCCAGCAGCATCGGAAATCGATGCACTTACACCTCAGCTGGAAGCAGGGACGGGAGTCGAACCGCGGCCGCCGAGCAGCGCGAGGCGGGGAGGGGAGGGGGCGGCTCTTGGAAGGGACTTCTCCGATGTGTTGATTCCTTTTTTTTCCCCTCCTCCTCCCTCCCTCCAGCGCTCGCTCCGGGGCGTCGGGGACGGAGATGGAAAAAATAAATAAATAAATTCACGGCGGTGAGGGAAGTGAAGGAAAATAATCAATGCTATTTGGCTGCGGCTGAAGTGTTTTCCCGGCTTCGTGAGGGGGTTTCCATTGATTCACCCAGGGCACTCGCTCGCTCCCTGCCTCCTCCTCCTCCTTCTCGCCCACCACCTCCACCTCCTCCTCCTCCTCCTCCTCCTCCTCCTCCTCCTCCTGCTCCTCCTGCTCCTCCTGCTCCTCCTGCTCCTCCTCGCCCTCACTCCTCCGCCTCATTCACTGGCTGGAGCCAAGGCGTCCCACACAATGGAATAATCAATACCCAGGCGCCCGGGGCAGCCCCACTGAGCAGGTGCAGCGGCTGGCCCGCCGCAGTGAATGCCGGGAGTTGTAGTCCGCCTTTGCCAGCCCGCGCGGAATCCTGCGGCCTCACTGAACGGTGGGCAGGATCCCAGGCTCCACCGCAAGGCTGGCCAGTGAGCCAGGCCACCTGCTCGACTCTGGTGCCAGGTCCAAGCTGGTGCCTGTGAAGAGAAAAGGCTCCTATAAACTTCCATCTTCTCCCACAGAAACCATATGCATTTTTTTGTTTTATATCATCTCGAGAACAAGCCTTGGCTTCTACCAGCTGCCTATAGTTGCCTGAAGCTTTTTTCCACTCTCTTCTTCCTGCCTTATTAGTCCTCCTCCCTTCCAACTGGTGCTAGAACCTTCTCTTCAACAGCAGTTACTCTGAAGTCTCTGAGAGCTTGCTTGCTCTTCTCCACAGGGTCACAGAGTACCCAGAGTTGGGGAGGGAAATTATACCTCCTTGGTAAGCTCTCCTATATTCTAACAATCATTGCTAAGATTTATGTAATGTACAGGTACAGTTCCAAGCACTTTTACATATATTATTTACTTCTCACACCTAGTCCCCATTTTACAGTTGAGAAAAAGCCATGGCACAAACAAGTTAACTGGCCCAAGGTCACAACGTCCATCAATAAGTGACAGAACCAGGATTCAGACCTTAATGGTCCAGCTCCACAGCTCACATTAGCTGCTATACCTACTTTTCTTAAGAAAAGAAAAAATCCTGGAGTTTATAGGAAGAAACGAAGGAGAAACTAACATATTTGGAATCACTATTATGTGACAATTTTGTCATTGAATCCTCACATAACTAAAAGGCAGTCCACATTTTGCTAATGAGAAAAGAGAAGTTTAGGGAGGCAGAGTAGCTAGCTTGCTCAAAGACAAACACCTAGAAAGTAAAGCTGGGAGTTAACTCCAGGTCTGGCTGGCTCTGAAGTCTGGTCTTTCCTTTCCATTAAGCCACTTCCTCTGCCCACTGGGATTGGGTTTTATAATTCAGGGAAGAGATTAGGTCTTCTTTCCCCGGACAACAAATCTGAAAAGCAATGGACAGATGAAGAGTGGGCTAGAGGAGGTAAAGACTGGGGTTTCTCCCTTCCCTTCCCATGGTGCTTGTCACGGCATGGGGGTGGGGGTGGGGGAAGCATCCAAAACAAGTTCAAAATACCTTGTCTGTAAACCAGTGTCCTCCCCACAATTCTTATCATGGGTCATGTGTTTTCAGAAACATACTGGGGAGAGGACAGGTGTTGAGAACCTGGCACTTCTCACCAATCATAGAAAGGAGTCCAGGAGTTGGTAAGAGCCACTGTTCCTCAGCAAGCTACCACATTCAGAGGGTCAGACATTCGGTTGACTCCTCCAGGTAATCGTAGTCCTCAGAGGGAGTAAGGAGATGGAGGGTTCTCTAGTTTGTCTCTCAAAGCAGTAAAAAAATTCCACCCCCATGTCTTCTTGTATTTTAAATGACCACGAATATTTCTCCTACTCCTGACAAAGCCTGCTCAGGGACCACTGGAAACTCAGTGACAAACTCCTCAGTCTGGCACTCGAGATCTTTTCCATTCTGCTCAACTGTGTTTCTAGCTTCATCTTCCACACTGGCCAAGTGCTCTCCAGCTTCTGGGTCTTTGTAGGCTGCTCCTGTCTCCATCTGAGTCTCCAACTGTTGAAATCTCATGGCTTTAGTTCTCATCCAAAATATCACTTCCTCCTCGGACAGAAAGTTTCCGCTCACCCTAATGCCAGAATGTATTAAATCCCGTCTAACATTCTGGAATAGCTCAACTGGTCTTAGTTATGCTTTCCCACGCTCCGTCCCCCTAGCTCCTTGCCAGTGGCCAGCATTTAGTGGGCTGCCCTAAAAGTCAATAAACTATCTGCGGGACAATGTCTGAATGAGTGGCTTGTATTCCTGGCCCACTTGCTTATGGAGTGACAGGTTTGGAGACAGGACTGGGGCCTCAGCTCCTCTCACCCTACTCTCCACACAGCTCCAGCTCAACTTTAGTCTCCCAGGCACTAATCGCAGCTTTCCTGTTACCATAGCGACGGTATTGGGGGGTGGGGTGGGGTGGGGTGGAGCGCTAAGTCTCCTTTCGGAACTACATCTCCCATCATGCGCCCAGGCCCCAGGGTGCCAGTCTCAGCCTGAAGCCCAAGACCCAGGCCGACCCCCGGGAGCCTGGAAAGGTCTGGGATAAGGAGCAGAGCACAGCGGGACCGCCTTGCTCCCGGCCCACTGCGGAGGTCCTGTTCCTTTAAAACCTAGCAGGCCTCTCAGGCCGGCCTGCTCGTGGCACCACCTCATCGAACCTAATATGGCCGCTCGCACTGGGACTGGCCGGGTGCGGTGAGAACCGCCAAGGCCCGGGGCCAGGGACTGTTCCCGGCATTCTTCGCGGGCGTGGCGTGGGCTCTCGTCCCGCATCTCCAGGTCCCGCGAGAAGGAGACACTCGGGCTTTGGGGTGAGACCCGAAGCTCCGCTGGACTGCGCTGTGGACGCGAAGGGCTAGGTCAGGCGGAGTCATCCCAGGCAATGAGCCACCGGTCTTCCAGGGTAACAAGGTGTAGAGGGGAGCGTTGAAAGGACACCAGCCACGCAGCCTGCTTTTGAGGAGCCCTTTGGATTGAGGACATCATCAGCTGGGATCTTACCGGAGACCTGTCACTGTTGCAGTCTTAAAACATCAGACAGACGAAGCCTTCCATCACAGAGGCAGGGAGAAAAGGCTGCAGCACCAACAGAGCTCTGTGACAGTGTGTGTGTCTCATAGTCCTTCCAGAGGTGGGGTCTCTGCTTAGCTGTTACCCACCAAGGCTGAGCACGCTTGGGAGCTCAGCAAATGTTTGTTGATTGACTGATTGCAGGTAGTATGGCTCGAGGCATGATTGAGGTGGAGCGAAAGTTTGTTCCTTGGCCCGAAACAGAGGAGCGGCTGCAGGAGTTGGGGGGCACCCTGGAGCACCGAGTCACCTTCCGAGACAGCTACTATGACACCCCTGAGCTGAGCCTCATGAGGGCTGATCACTGGCTGCGGCAGCGAGAAAATAGTGGATGGGAGCTCAAATGTCCTGCAACAACAGGTGTCTCAGGACTTCACACTGAGTACCTGGAACTCACAGCTGAGCCTGCAATTGTGGCCCGGCTCTATGAGGTGCTGGGGGCTGAAGTCTTGGGGGCTGGAGGTGTGACTGCTGTGTTGGGTACACTGGGGCTACAGGAAGTAGCTAGTTTTGTGACTAATCGTAGTGCCTGGAAACTGGTGCTATCCACAGCTGATAAAGAGGAGCCTCCGCTCAGGGTGGACCTGGATACAGCCGACTTTGGCTATGCTGTGGGTGAGATAGAGGCCCTGGTGCACGAGGAGGCCGAAGTCCCACCTGCCCTAGAGAAGATCAACAAGCTCAGCAGCATGCTTGGTGAGGGGACAGGCCCTTCTGTGCTTTCCCCATTCCTCTTCTGGCTGTACCCACCCGGCCAGTTAGCAGGGAGGGTCTCAGGGTTATTCTCTATTGGGAATTGTTTTAGCAATTTTCTAGAGGACCCAGTTGCTTAAGGTTCTGTCAAATCCAGTTTCCTTTTTTTGCAGTAGCTGCCTAGTCTGGATTTAATTCTTCCAAGCGTCTCTAATCTATTTCAGTTATTCTATCTAATTTAGTTCTCATACCTCTAGCCACTCTAGGTGTCCTTCAGTTCCATTTTTTCAGTTCTCTGCTTTAGTCCATCTTTCCTTCCCCCAACTCCTATCCCCTCATTTTTACAACTTGATTTTCATTTAATTTGTCCTGTAGCTTTGAGTCAAAGGCAGTAATGTTGTATTTATGGGACAGACAGCAGGGTAAGCATTGACAATTTTTTTTTTTGTTCCCAGGTGTAGCACCCATGTAAACAGTCCATCCACACAAAGTATGGGGTTGTGCATCCCATGGGGCCTTACAGCCCTGGAATGCTGTTCTCACCTCCTCAGCAAACATACACTGAGTTCCTTGTTATGTGCCCAGCATGCTGTCAGGTACTACTATTAACACACTGGTTCATCATGGCTCTACCATGGAGAAGCTAGAATTCTGTGAATCCTACCCCATGGCTATAGCTGCTTCTCTCTTCCTTCTACATCCTTGGGTTTCTTTGCATGCATCTCTGCATGTGCTTCACATTACCAAGCTAATGAGCTTTGGACTCCTAGATAGAATTTAAATTAAATTTTTTTTTTATTTTTTTTTTTACATATTCATTTAGAGGGGTAAGGCAGGGGAGAGAAGGGCAGGGGGAAGAGCAGGAAGCATCAACTCCCATATGTGCCTTGACCAGGCAACCTCAGTATTCCTCAGATGCTTTATCAACTGCGCCACCACAGGTCAGGCCTAGATGGATTTTAATCTTGACTGGGGGACAGGAGCAATAATTGAAATGAGCCTGATACGCAGGCAGCCTCTGTCTTCAGGGCATCTGAGAGCCTCTCCGCTGTTTCTCCTCACTGGAGAAGCTCATGCGTGGCTTCCCAGCCCCATTCCTGCCTGAAGGGCCCTTTTTGGCCCCACTTCTACAGGCCAATCAGGGAGTGGGCTAGTGGGTTACACAAGCTGATTGGGTGGTGTTCAGAATCCCAATTGCTGCCTTGGAAACAACTTTGGGGTCCAGCTGTCAAAGCATTTGCAGCTGTCTGGTTCTCTCCTTATTCTCCTTTTGCCTATAGGTGTGCTGGCACGGGAGAGGGCACCTGCCAAGCTGATTGTATACCTACAGCGCTTCCGGCCTCAGGACTACCAGCGCCTGCTAGAAGTACACAGCTCCAGAGAGAAGCCACAGGGGACTAAAGACACTGAGAATAGCCTGGGCTAGGGTGTCACTTCCTCAACAGGGAAGAGAACTCTGAGCTTGAGGTGGTTCATGCCTTTACTCATTGTGCCGGTTCCCCTGGCTGCCCTTTGTCCCGTGACTCGGCTCTCACCAGCTGCCTGTTCACTCACTCTACCCTCGGCTATCCTTTGTCGAGCCCTCCCAGGCTGCCTCCTCTCCCTCATCTGTCAGATGCAATCTGTGGGCCGCCCCTCTCCCCCGGCTGCTAAGCAGCCTCCATTGATTTCCGCTCGTGTTTATAGGATTTCCACTTAGCTGTGATCAGTAGTTAAGCACAGGAAAATCCCTTGCCACCCCCCCTCCCTTGGTCGATGGCATTGATTCTGCCAGCGGCTCCTAAACCACCTTACAGCTGAGTTAGAGATGAGGGGAGGCAGCAGGGATTTCCCCGCCTTGGGTGTGTGGGGAATGGAGGCAGGTTGGGAAGAGGGTGGGAATTGTTGCTAGAAATCTAGTTCTGGTTTGATATTGCCACTCTGCTCTGCTCTGGCCCAGGCGGTAGAGTGCTTCCTGTGGGGTCAAATTTGTTCTCCAGCCTGAAGAAGGGTAGAAAGAAACCTCTCCTTTGTTGAAACAGGTTCCTAAGGCCAAGGGAAAATACATACATCCTGTTAAGACTTTTTCCTTGCTATTATTCATATGTTTTCTACGTCAACTATACACAAATATGACTCTCCCACCCTCATGCTTTATTGGGCTTTCTTTATTCGTGGGGGAGAGGTGTAAGGCCGTCTCCAGTTTTGCAATGGTAAGCACAGGACCAGAGTGCCACCTGCTGGCAGTCCTCAGATACAAGCACCAAGTAGCTGGGAACACAGGGATTTGGGACACGACGTTTTTCGAGTTACTGCCATGTCTCCACAGGCAAGTTGTTCACCTCAAAGACCTCCTGCACTGACTGGCCAAAGTGGTTGTAGGTGAGGCGCAGCTTTAACCGTAAGGGGGCCTAGGAATAGGAGAGCAGAGACCAGGTTTAGCACAGATGACTTCTCCCTTCCTTGGCTCTTATCCATTCGGGGCTCCTGGAGCTCACCTTGTTAGGATTGAGGATGTGGAGGAGCTGGGTCATTGGTAGGCCACCCTGAGCTGGAACTGTGTCCCCACTGGGGGCCTGTAGCTGCAGCTGGAAACTCTGAACACAGGAGGTTGGGCAGAGCTAGCTGGGTTCAGGCAAGCCCTGAACACCCAATAGTTTCAAACCCTCTTCCCATAATTCCCCTAGTGTTCATCTCTGCACATCAGTCCCCTTGTTATTCATTCTCTCTCCCACCCACCTCTACATAGCAGCCTTTTCTCCTGGAGTGCCCAGGCCAGCTCTGAACTTTGGTCTTCTACGAACCTTGGGCACAGCGGCCTGGCAGATGAAACGGGTGACATCACCCTCTGAGGTGTTGCTAGCAGTCACAGTGATTAAGAGCAAAGCAGGGGTTCCAGGGGGTCTGACAAAAGACAGATTCAGCTGTAGTCCTTCACGCTCAAACACTTTGAGATTTGGGATGGGAGCTAGAGTAGGGAGAGAGAAGCAGCTCACTGTATGGGCCAAAGATGAGTTCATTTAGTCAACAAAAATGAAGTGTGCACCCACTGACCTACTGGGTGCAGGGCACTATCTGAGATGCTAGTGATAAAGCAGACAAGAAGCCAGAGCTGTTACTCTAGTTGGGGGAGAGATAAACAAGAAAAGCAAGATGATCAGAAACTAGAATTGGTGCTAGAAGGAAATAAACTAAGCCAGAATAACTGAGAGGAACTAACTAAAATAGGAGTGGTAGGGGAAGCATTAGACTTTTAGCCAAGGCTTCAAGAATGAGAATACGCCAATCATTTGATGTGCTGGGGAAAGGCTATTCCATGTAAAAAGAACATGAATTGCCAAGGGTTTGAGATGTGAGGGTCTGGGGAGCTAAGAAGGGACCAGTGGAGTGGGCAGTAGAAAAGTATATGAGGTGGGCTGGGAGGAAGCAGGACCTGCAGGCCAGGTAAGACATCTGGAACAAAGGGAAGACATTGAAGGGTGCTCAGGAAGGGAATACAGTGGTACTTTGAGATACGAACGGACCTACATACGAATTTTTTTTTTATAAGATACGAGCTGCGACTCAGTCTGTATTTTTGTTTGAGATCTGAGCGAAAGTCTGAGATATGAGCCATGATTCGGGAAGCTGTCAGTAGTTGGTGCGTTGGCGCACAGGTCCAGTATCGGCAGTTTGATATACGAGTTGACTGACTTAAGAGCTCGGTTACAGAACGAATTATATTTGTATCTCAAGGTACCACTGTATATGACTTAATTACTGCTTTTACCTCCTAAGATGGGGATATGATGGCACATGCAGAGAAGAGGGTGCCTGAACCTCAGTCCTTGGCTAAGGAGAAGGAGCACATTTCTATACTTACCCCACCCCCCAAGACACCTCTGTTTTCCTGGGGCTTACCTGGGGCTGGGGGAGCACAGGGAAGGTCCAGCAGATGTATTAAAGTGCCTTCTGGAGAGGGGTCCACAGGGCGAGGCTGCTGGACATCTCCAGCAGTGCCGTCCAGGAGATCTAACAGATCCAAAAGCTTGGAAGCCTGAGGGAAAGGCAGAAGGACCAGGCTAGGTAGGAAAGCCTGACCACGTCCTCTTCTCCCTGGGACTTCTGGCCTCCTTACCTGGGGCTCTGTGGGGACAGGGGCTGCTTCCAAAACCTGGGCTGCCTCTTTGCTCTCCTTTGCTCCCTCATCCTGAGGCCCACCTCGTTCCACAAGAGGCATCTTTTCTAGGATGGCAGCCCTGAGAGGAAAGAAAGCAGGTGTGTCCCTCTGGGTGGTCCCTGTGCTTTTTACAAGAGGCATATATAGGAGGAGGGGTAAGAACATGGAGACCCTGGACACATGGTAGGTCAGAAGTGCTCTGATTTCCTAAGGTGGCACATTGTTGCTGGTTTTCAGATGAGCAAGGAGGTTTGGAAGCCAGCTTGGCTCTGATGAACTGTGGGTGGGAGGCTCTGACTGTAGATGAGGAGGACACAAAATGAGGTTGAGACCCTCATACCCAGGAAGGGACTTTGGGAAGAGGACATTTGGGGAGAGGGCAGGAGTTGGGGCCCTGTGCTGTGGCAGAGTGCCAATCATACCTCATATAGTCATACTTCCGGAAGAGTGTGTTGAACTCCACAGCCCGCTGCTGCAGCTCCACGTCCAGGCAGCTTCCGTAGATGGACACCACCTGGCGGATGCGGCTGGGCCGCAGGATGGTGTGTGAGTGGGAATGGCAATCTGCCTTGCCCTTCGACTCCACGAGGTGGCAGGGAAAGGACAGGCCCCACAGAGCCAGCAGACACCCATGGCACTTGGCTGAAAGGAAGAACCTAAGGATTGGGGGCTTGGGGGCCTGTGTCTGGAGATAAACTCAGAAACTGGTGCATGAGTGAAGGGACATCCCTCACTGGAAGCACCAAGAAGAGGGTTTCAGGGAGGGGCTGGACCACTTCTTACTTGTTGTCCCCACGAAGCCGGGTGCTAAGCTTCATGAGGGCTGTGAGGGCATATCCTCGGGTGGCTGGCAGGGACATATGGGACTGTAGTACCCTTTCCAGTAATGCCAACACCTCTTCTTCCTCCACCTTTGCAGGGGGAAAGGGACACAGGTTGTGACCCTGGGGCCAGCCCTGCTTCACATGACAAGTCCTCCCTCAGTCTACCCTCAGTGCAGGTCTTACCGGAAGTGGCTCAGTTTCTTCACAGCTCCCCTCCAGCAGAAGGTCCCCGTATTCCCCAATGCACCAGGCTGCCACTTGCACCAGTGGTTGCTGTGTGGGATAAGAAACTGCTGGGCCAATGTCTGGGTCCCCTCCTCACCTGCAGACTCTGTGACTTCCCTTTAGATGTGGTAGGGTTTGGAGGGGTGGGGAAAGGGAAGGGCCTTCGCACAAGCAGCAGTTAGGTTAGCGTTTGTTTCCTCACTGTCCTGTCTCCTGGGCTTCCTCTGCCCTCTGGTGGCCAAGCATCAGAACTACATGTACTAACTACAAAGGATGCTGCTAGGATGAAGTGAGGGGTCCCTTCCTTGAGAAGGGGTGGATGGTTTCTGCCCACCCTCCTTAAGAAATATGGAAAGGGGGCTGTAGATACTGGCTGGCATCTGTTAATTCACTCAGCATTTAGGTAATAATAAAACCTAGTACATGCAGAAAGAGCTTTTTTGATCTCAAGATAGCTCCAGGAGGTGGGCAAGATAGAAAGTCGAGTGCGCTGAACATAAAGAAAGTTAAATTAGTTGTCTGGTTACAGAGCCAGTAGGTACCAGAACCAGGACAGCACTCTGTCCTTGAGTGTCTCCTCCACTAAGTAGATGGTTGTTATTTCGAGGGTAAAAGCGCTGGGGACTAGGTATTAAGGAGTAGCTGGCCCAGGAAGGGCTAGAAGGGCTGGGCAGCCCCAAGCCCGGAGGTGGGAACTTACCTGGGAGATGTCCTCTGCCAGGGCACTGTAGAGGCGGCGCACAGAGTAGGCATGTAGCTCCTGGGCCCCTCCAATCAGCTGGGTCAGATTGGCCACCGCGTCATCCCGAACATGGGCACCTGCCTAGAGCGGCAAATGTGGCCAAGTCAGCATGGTGACCCATGCCCACTCCTGCCCAGCTCTCTCCGACCAGCCCCTGCCTCACCGTTGTCAGCACTCGCAGGATGGTGTCTATGTGCCATCGCTTGGATGGGGCAAACCTAGGGGACATATGGCATTTCAGTCCTGGCACTGACCCTCCCCACATTCCACCCTCTCTGCCTCCTGGGCCGCTGTCACTTCACCTCTCTGCTGCCAGCAAGATGCCTGAGGCACAGTCAGCCCGTAGATCAAGGGGGCAGGACTCCAGAAAGCTTTGAAGCTCTTGAGTCATGGCTCGCACGTTGGAACCGTTCACCAGGGCCAGGCTCAGTTCCAGGGCCCGCCTGGTAGGAGAAAGCTGTGTGTGTCTAGATGAGGTAGACTGGGCCCTCCCCTTCCCCAAGTACTTGTCTCCTAGTCCCCTTACTCCAGCTTCTCTGAGCTCGCCCAGGTCTTGGTCACCAGGAGCTGGGCTTCTCTGTCCTGCTCACCGGCTGAGGGAGGCATCAGGTTCCCGAAGACATTCCACCACAGTGGGCCGGTGTCGCTGCACAGCACTGTGATCAGACTGCACCAGTTGCAGCAATGATGTCAGGGCTACGTACCTGAACAGAATGGGAGAGGTCCCATCATGCCATGGCCTGTAGTCCCCCTCCCTATATTGTTCTGTCCTGGGTGCAGGGATAGGAGTGAATTGGGAGGCTCTGGGAGAAAGAAGGCAGAGGACCAGGGGTTCGGTGGCACAGCACAACCAGACATCTGGAATTTTTACCTAATATTCTTGTCACTGTTGAGTAGGAAGCGACCAAGAATGTTGACAGCTAGAACCTATAGGAGGCAGAGGTCGGGGACAGTCAGGGAAGGAACAATCTGCTCATTTAAAAGTGGGGACAGCCTGGCACAGGACCTATTTTCCCTGCTGGGGTGGATGGGAAGGGCCACAGTGGGAGAGGCACGAGATGATACCCGCAGGCCAGCTGCAGAGCGGATGTCCATGATGGTGAGCACAGTCTCAAACAGGACTGCGCTGCCCGCATTTCGGCTGGTATCTGTGTTAGTGGCCACCTGAGTGGATGAGAGAAGATGTGTGTAAAGGGGGCTCTGTCCTTTCCTCAGGTCTCCAGGATGTCACTCAATCCTCACCCAGTTAACAAAGTTCCCTAAGCCCCCACCCACTATGTGCCAGGGGCCCCCATACTGAGGTAGACTGTGTCCCTGTCCTCATGGAGATCAGTCTGGAGGGAAATGGAGGCGTGATGATATGGCCACCTCATGGTGAGCTGTCATGTGAGGGATGCCCAGGGCTCGTGGAATCAGACAGCAACACACTTAACCAGTGCCCCGCCCAGTCTCCCACCTGGGCTAGCAAGTCATTCATGTTCTCACTGCTCTCCTCATGGTTTCGGCCCAGAATCCGAAGCAGACGAAGTATCTGGACCTACGGTTGGGTTAAAAGTTGAGAGGCGGAGGGGTTCTTAGGGTAAGGAATCATGGGGCTGAGGAGAAAGATCTGATATTGAGGAGAGCATTGAGATGGGTCAGGCTAGTCTAGAGCCTCCCTGCCTCTCTGCCTCCCCTCCACGGGTCTCTTAGGTCCTGGGAGGGGATCAGAGGTATATAAGCTACGGGATTTGGGGACAGGCTGTTTTGCTAATTGTTACTAAACTGGATTTTCTGACCTTCAGGTATTCCTTCCCCATACTGGTTCTGGGATGACCCGGGAAGTCCTGTGCTTGCCACCCTGACCATGGACTGACTGCCAAGCTCTTTCGCTCTATGTTCCAGGGGTACAGCAGAGAAGGCCAGCCCACCTGTAGGAAGGGGTCACTGACTCCAGATATGCTGTGTTCTGTGGAGTATCCCGTCATCACCAGAGTCCGGAAGATCTGTACTAGATGGGGTACCACCTGGAAGGAGGGCACAGCCTTATCTGGGCATTCTTCCCAATCGCCTCAACTTGCAGCTCCATTCCAACCCCACTGCCCCGCTTTTCCTGGCCAAGGGCCTATTCCTTCACCAGCCCACCTTTCGAAAGTGCTTGAGGGCTGCAGGGCTTCGTTCGCAGAGCTCTGTGATCATCGTGATGGTGCCCAGCAGGACGCCTGGTGTCAGGGCAGGGGAAGTGAATGGTGGGCCAGGGGCACAGGAGAATCTACTGTGTGTGTACATACTACCCTTCTCCAGTGAGCTAAGGCTCCAGTCTCATTTTCCACCTCTGGCCATAGCCAGAGCTGAGGCAGGGGATGGGAAGCCCCATGGCCTTACCGTGGTGACGTTCATGAAGCAGTTTGACACAGACTGGGAGAAAGATGTCAGAGAGCTCAGGGACCTTTCGGATCATGTGCACTGCAGTCAGAACAGCCTGCAGAGGTCAGGGGGCTCAGAGAGGGCAGGGATTTACTAGAATGGACCCCCCCATCTCTGCCACATGGCAAATGGGACAGTTTCTTGAAGGGGCAAGTGCCTAGGTCCTGCCATCTCACCTTCTTGCGCACATAGGGGCTGGCATCCAGGAGCAGTTTCTCTACCTCACTGGCCAGGTCTCGGCACATCTCAGCAGACCCCATGCAGCTCAGAGTGCACAGGGCCAGGCCTTGTACTGCCTGAATACCCTTGGTCAGGTCACTGCAGAGTTTTGGGAGGACAGTCAGTCAAGCCTCTGAGAAATCCAGTCCTTTCAGTCCCTACAGCAGGTAGCCCCCCCTGGGATTTCCCAGTTCCCCACTCTCCCATCTCCCTGATTCCAAATGCTTCCCAGAACACTCTCACTTCTTGATGCTGTTGGTAATGAGCAGGTGGGCATCCTGCCTCTCATCCAGTAGAAGCATGGCCCCCAGGTAGCCCACCCTCTTGTCTATGAACCTGGGGGAGGCGATCAGTTTCAGGCATTCCATCTATAGGGAAAGGGGCAGACCAGAAAGGGGTAAGAGTGAAACCAGAGACACAACATCGTTATTTCCATCTTCCTCCTTAAAACCAGGTTAACCTCTCTAACACCTTGTGGGGACACCATATCTCATCACACTTCCTTCAACAAAACGAGAGGCTTAGAAGATTCACGGTTCGTGGGTAGTTTCAAGGAAACAGCAGTTGAGGAGAATGGGGAAGAAGAGAAGGAGGTGTCCTGAATGGGGCAGGCTAGAGAATGAAGGGTTCAGTCCAGCTGATGACCAATAGGGAAGGAAGTCTGCAGTGCATGCTGTGAACATTGTAGAATTAAATAACAGGGGCACAAATAGGTGAGCAGGTCCAAGACCCAGCCCCACTAGCCTCCCTTATCAAACTCAGAAGGGAGACACCCTGACTCATACCTGTCCAAAGTGGGCGGGGTAGCCCAACATGTGCACATAGAGCAGCTTGGCCAGCTGGCGGTGCCTATGCAGCGGGTCTCCATCGCGGAAGGAGGCCCGGATGTGGGCACACTCCTTCTGGATCACTTCCCTCTCCTGGGCCTGGGTCTTGGCCCCACGAATCTCCTCGATTAGATCTTGAAGCTTCAGCGAAGGCACCACCATCCTGGAGGAGTTGCGGGGTGGGGACATTCCCGGGAATGGAGAGGGCTGTAATTTTTCCTTGGCCGGGGTGTCTGGCCTTTTGCCCAGGCTTGCCCTGTGCTAAGATCCTGATGGCCGACGTCTCACTACTCTAAAACCGAGCCCACGGGGTTCACCTTTCCCCACGTGAGCCTCCAAACTCCGCCCCCTTCTCTGGGGCCGAGGAGATCCCTACTACGCATGCGTCCCCGCCCCACCCAGCATCAGTTCTTACTGAGCCTGCGCCCGGACCCCGCCTATTTGCCCCCCGCGGCCCCACCTGGCTCCTCATCGGTAGCTCAGTCATTCCTTTCCTTCCAGGGCCCTGCGCTATTTCTCCCGCGGGATACTCCCCACGTTCACATCTTAGGTGCCCCAGCTTCCCCACAACAGGGCGCCGGCCTCACCTGGCTTCTGTTTCAACTCCGTTCCTCTCCCCCCGGCGTTTCCTGGTTCAGGGCCGGGCGGGGGTGGGTGCCTTGGTCTACTCCTTCCCTCTCCCCGCCCCCATCACGGGACCCCGCCCCCGGGCCGCCCCGCTGAGCAGTCTTGATTCTCTGACCTCGGGCTTCGGAGTTTAGGGGAAGGGCTCAGCTACACAGGGTCCTGGAGACGCTTCACAGCCTGTTTTCCCCAAGAGGGCTCCTCGTACATTCTCGCCGCCCCGGAATCTTCAGAGAGCTTGGGTTTGAAGCCATCGCACTCCAAAGGAGATGACAGTCCCCCCCCTTTTTGAACTTTTTTATTAATATATTTTTTTTTTTGTTAAATTTCTTTGTACTTTTTTCCTGCAAGACTTGGTGTTGGCGGCACTATTGTAGTTTAACTTCAATCCCAAATTCCAAGAAATAGAAATCAGAAGTAAAGGTTGAGAGGGGAGGAAGGAGGGAGGCAGGCCAAGGAGTAAACAGAGTTGGACTAGAAAAAAAAAAAGAGGTGTGTGTAGTGGGCATTCCCAGGCAAGGCCATTCCTTGAGGGAAGGGGTTTGACAGGCAGCTTGCCTCTGCCTCATGCAGGGGAGGGAGGAAAGATCCCCTGGGGACCTTACAGTCCCCTCTTCCTAGGGTTTCCTGCCCCCAGGGGAAAAGTTAGTACCAGGGATCAGCCACAACCTCAAACAGGGCTCTCTAACTACCTCTCACCCCAGTTGGACATCCAGCTCTGCCCTGCCTGGAAAGTGTGTGATAGATTGTCTTCCTGTGATCCTCTCCTTCTGTTTACCCATTTCGCAAGATTCTGATATGATGCGGGAAGAGATAACCCACTTAGAAATTAAGGTTGTTGCAACTTTTGCTGCCCTATGAGCTCCTTTTAACTGATCTGGTTCCATTCCCCAAAACTGCCTCCCCCAACACAGCTGCCAGAGTTGGGGAGTGGGGTCCTTGCTCAAGCACCTCTAACCCTCTGCTGTAGGAATGTCTTCTTTAGGCCCCTTAGAAATTTAATCAAAGGCCACAAGTGAGTCCAGACCAGCCAAATAAACTTTTAGGGGAGAAATAAGGGTGGGAGAGGTCAGTGGGTGGACTTGGCTGCATTGGGCTCTTTCCTTTGCACATTACTTTTGACATGGTATGCCACCCTAGGGGTTTGGACAAGTGGCTGGCTGTTGAGGAAAGAAAGTGAGAGATGCTAGGGAGTCATTCTACTTTTCATTTCCCTCATTTCTCTCTCAGGAAAGGCTGGAATTAGGCAAGAACCTATCTCAGTGCTTGGAGGGGAGATAGGATCCTCCACAGTCAGAGATGGTGGCTGCACACTTTCCCACTTTTTCACTACGTCTCAGAGGGACTCCAGGCCCCTGGGTTAGGGAGCCACAGCAGCTTGCCCAGGAGCTTGCCCAGTATAGTCACTCCTTCATTTTGTTCCTCATTTCAGGAGACTCCTCAGGACATCAAACCCCCACCTTCATCCAAGTTCAGGTCTAAAGAAAAGGTGGGGAGGGTGTGGGGCAATGGTCTGACTTGGATTTGTGTGTCTCAGAGAAGATAGCAACTCTGAGCAAGAAAAGCCCTTCATATGTAAACAATCTAGAGAAAGGAAGGGTTGGGGTGGGGAGGGAGTGAGGAAGACAATAAATGAGAGAATCTGAAAGAGACCAGGATAGAAAAAGCAAGAGAATAAAACAAAGGGAAACAGAGAAGAAAGGAAAGGGAGAAGAGAAAGAAAGGAGAACAAACAATCAGAAGGAGGAAAAGAGAAAAAGGCAGGTCAAAGGAGTGAAGAGGCAGCAACCAAAGCCAGAATTAGGCCAGGCAGGAGCCTTAGGTGAGGAGCTGGGAGAACAGGAACGCCAGGCTGAGGTCCAGGAGGGCCACGGCTCCCACCACCAGGGGGTTGGCAGGTCCCTAGAGAGACAAGGGAAATGCAGTTTCAGTCCCTGACGACCAGGTCCCACCTTTCTTCCTTGGCTGCGATGGAAAAACTGAAGGGTCCCAAGCACCTGTCCTCAGAGGTCAGAGTAGAGGGATTGCCAACCTTTGTTTTGTATTGCAAAACACTCCACTTCCTCCAGCCAGGGCCCCACCTTCCCTCTGGCTCCCTGAAGTCAGGAACAGCCCTTCCTCCCACCTCCTTTCACTCCACTCCCACCAGCATGTCACGTGGCTCAGGCAGAAGGTGCCTGGCCTTAGTAGCATGCATTGGCAACAGCAGCTGGTACTGCAGTAAAGCAGAAAGGGATGAAGGGGCGAGGATGTGGTTGCTAGGAAACAGAAGGCCTGGAGTCCAATCAGAGTAGAGGGTTCTAGGGAAACTCCACCCCTCCTGGTTTTCTGCCTTCTTTCCTATTTCCCTTCTTCCCAGGAGAGGGAGGGAGAGTCAGGGTAGGGAGGGAACAAGCTTTTCCTTTTTTATTTCTGAGCACCAGAGACAGAAAGTGTGGAGGTGGTGGGGGTGGAGTAGGAAACTGAGAGATGGAAATGATCTGGAAGGAGAACAGGGAAAGATGTTCTGGCTCTACCATTAATTATTCATTTGTAACTTTGGGCAAGTTACTTTAAGTGCTCTGGGCCTCAGTTTCCCTTTTTGTCAAAAGAGGGAGTTGGACATGAAGGTCCCTAAAGTTTCTTGAGCTCTCAAGTTTTTAAATTATTTTGAAGTAGGATATGGTTTAAGACTGGGCAAGCAGAGAGAAAGTTGAATCCAAATCAAAGTCCTTCAGGGGACCAGAGAGAGCTCTGGAAAGGATGAGAAGCAACACTTTGAGGAGAACAGGGGTCAGAAAGGAGCTGAGACTCAGAGGGCACAAGGCCAGAAGGGGGTGTCTGTCTCACCGGCTGGGCAGGCCTCTCGGTTGCAGCTGGCTCCTCAAGCTCTTCCATCAGGCACCCAGCTTCAGGCCCTCTTGAGGACAGGCCCCTCAGGACCAGTGTGGACATGGGCTCAGGTTCCAGGGCCCCTGGGGTCTTCATGGGAGGCAAGGGCTCTTCATCTTCCCCTTCCTCCTCTCGAAGGCTGCCGGAACTGTCACTGCAGCCTCCAAGTAGTGGGGAACCGTCTCTGGGTCCTGGGCCTTGGATCCCACCTTCATCTTCGGCCTCGTAGCCAGCTAGTTCCTCTGCCTGCTCACCTGGGCCCCCCCACTCCTCGGGCCAAGCTTTGGGGCTGGAGAAGGGACCCTGATCCCCTCCAGGAGGCAGTGGATTCCGGCAGGCAGGGGGTCGCCAGGGTTGGCGGGAAGAGGCAGGGCTGCTGGGCAGTTCAGGGGAACCCTCTGAGGGGGTCAGTCCATTCTCGTACACCCCAGGGCTGTCCTCATCCAAAGGCTCTGTGTCGGAACCTTCTGAATCTTGCCTGGGTCTGCGGCCTGGGGCAGGGATAGCTAAGAATCAGAGGGGCCTCACTGGCCTTGAACCGCAAAAGCTACAGCCTTATCCCCCTGACTGGGCACCTCCCAGGACTTTGGTATTCCCAGACTTACAACCTCTCATTGCAAAACTCCAACCCCTTGTCCTTCTTACCTATTTCATCAGTTCTCAGTTCTGTTCCTTACCCTGCCACCCTTGGTGCCCTGAGACCCTCATGCTTTGACTTTTCCATTCCCTGTTCCCTGTTGGGATTCCCTTCCCCTTTCCCTTCCAGCTCCCCAGGAGATCCATATCCCCACCCCCCAGGCTGCCCATGCCTCACCTGGGGCCTCTAACATGGGTTGCAGGTCCTGGGCTATCAGTTTGGCCATTCGAGCAGCCTCCACAGCCTTCTCGGCAACGCTGCTGGCTGCTACTGCCTTTAGAAGAGCGTCTGCTGCCCTGTCAGGTTCCAAGTACAGGATCTGAGCAGACCTGCTCAGATGCTCCAGCCCCTGGCTCCTGTCCCCACCCAGAGCACACCCTCCAGATCTGAGCCCACCCCTGGGAGTCCCTCGCTCTTGCTCACACTCTGCCAGCTGCTTCCAGTCCCCGACCCGGCAGGGTAGCTGGTCTTTGTTTTCCTCTCCTAGACCTGGGCTGTCATCACACCTTCCTGGTCTCCTCACAGCCTTCCACCATTATACCCTGTAGTAACACCTCCCTTCTTCAAGCTACAGGTCCAGGCCCTCCCCAGCTTCCATCAGCTTTGGTATTCCATTCCTGTCTTGCTCCCTTCCCATGACAACTGAGACCTCACTCACTTAGCACATCCCTCTGCAGTCGCACCTGCTTGGTGTTTACAAGCTGCGCCTGCTGCCCTGTTTGCTGTTGGTAGCTCCTGTCATTATCAATTCCTTTCACATTCCCTGGGGTCACACAGCTAGCTCTCTGTGGGGTTCAGGGTGTTTTCCTGTACCTCAGTCCTGCCCTGCTAACAGTTTCACCCCCTGCCCTTGCTCTGAGCCACCCTCTTCCTCTTTTCTCCTCACCACTGTCAGCCCTTATCGAATCCTGCCTCTCCTTGCAGATTTCCTGACCGTGGGAGTCTAACATCTTGCTATTCCTAAGCCTCTTCTGTTATTGCATTGCTCTTCCCCTGCCTCACTGCCACTGCCCTCCTTATACTTTCTGAACTTGAACTAGAGTAAGGAGGGGTCCCCTTTTTCTGCTGTTATCTCTTCCCTCTTCCTGCCAACGTGCAGGCTTTCTCAACACGGTGATTATATCTTCTGGGTAAGCTCCTCGTTTCTCTTCTACAGCCCCCGTCCCATCCTGCCCTGCTCCTTAGGTACAGGTTACCTTGAAGCATTATCAATCCTTTCCCTACTGTGGTTCCCAATTCTCCCTCTGATGTCAGACATTTCCTCAAATTTTCCTTCCCTTTCAGCCTCTGCTGTTAATGGTCGATGCCTTGTTATCATTAAATTATAGTTCTGGAAAATCCTGACTGATATACTTGCCGCGGGACTGAATGGATCGACCCATGACTCCCTCTGTTCCCAGGACTGTTTAACCTGGCCCGAGAAGGTAGTCTGGGTATGGGGATAGTGAGGAAGGTGGTGGTATCCACTGCAGACTTAGGTCTATCTGCTTTGTATGTACCTTGGAAGATCTGGTCAGCCTTCTCCCATCAAAGCTGGTGGTTAAAGGACCTTTAGAGCCTGCTTGGAGAAACCTTGGATAATGCTATTCTTCCATCTTAGGGCTTTCAGACTCTATATGTTTAGCTGTCCTGAAACTCAGCTGGTCTCAGGATTTAGGGCAGAGGATGAGGATGCAGTCTTGGGTTACATTGAGGTCTATTGTCAGTAAAAAAACCCCTGCAACACTAACAAGAGAGTGTGTTTTTGAGAGGAGAGGGTATGGATGATTAAGTCCTAGGCAGTAGACCCAGTCTGTGCTTAGGCAATGGGCCAGGCTCAGGCTACCTGGCAGAGGAACCTGCTGAGGCTCTGCTGTTTCCATGGCAGCTTGCAGCCAATCAGATTTGCCAGGCCTGTTGCTGGGAAGACCAACCAGCCTCCTCCCACTGCCTGATCTTACAGCTACTAAGATCAGTTTTTCCTGCACATGCCCATTACCCATCTAGCCTAAAATGTTGCCTGGTGCTTTGCCTTCCCTCTTCCCTGGCTTAAGCCCTGGGCTCTAACTATTAGATGCTCAGATATGTGTATAGATACACATTCTCTGGCTCAGGCATCTACTCAATATGACACGACACACACACACACACACACACACACACCCTTTGTCACTCAATATACAAACCCACTGAAGCATATTTAGACATATCTTGACCTATGATCCTCTGAAACAGTCTCAAAATTAAACAAAATCCTTCAGCTGTAGCCTCCCCTTTAAATAAAATCCAATATATAAAAATTCATGTGTCAGTTGCATAAATCTGGGGTCTGTAAATATCATTACAGATGGCTTTTTGGCTTTCTTTAGATCTGGGCTATCTTCTCCAGCAGTCACAAGTCAGATGTAGCTATTAAGCACTTACAATGTGCTAGCCTGAATTGAAATGATGTGCTGTAAATGTAAACTACACACTAGGTTGCAAAAACTTAGTAAAAAAAAGGGGGGGGGGGAAGAAAAGGAATATAAAATATCTCATTTATAGTTTTATTTTGATTAGAGGTTAAAAGGATAATATTTTGGCTATAGTGGTCTAAATAAAATATATTATTTAAATTCATTTCATCTGTTTCTTTTTATTTTTATATGGTTACTAGAAGATTTAAAATTATGTATTTGCTACAGAATTCCTACCGGACAGTGCTGCTTTAAATAACAAGGTCCCTGATGCATGGAAACGTAATCTGAGCTACAAAAAAAAAAAAAAAAAAAAAAAGAAAGAAAAATTCATTTTCTGGCAAGCCTCCTTCCTCCCTTCAAATCTTTATCAGTGGGTAAAGAATGGGAGGCAGAGGAGGCAAAGCTGAGAGGGGTCATCTTTTTAGGGGATAGGTCATCTGTACAAAGCAGACCTCCCCAAGTCCCCCAGGCTGGAATGGTATCTGACTGTGGGCAGGCTGTGCTGTGCTGAGGAAGGCACACTCCAGCTCCCTGCCCAGGGCTGCGGCTCCCCGCCTGAGGCCTGGAGGCTGGATCAGCTGTAAAATGAGGAAGACTAGGGACATGTCTGAGTTCTAAGAGGTTTCTGGGCCTGCACAAGGCAGCGCTCATTGCTAATATCACACACAATGACAGTCTCCAGAAAAGACACTGAGACACACAGTCTCACCCGGCTTCCCTTAAACACCCAGCCACCCACAGTTACACCTACATCCACCAGTAGCCTCAGATGTAAACGCTCCAAACTCCCAGGGCTACAGCTGCCTGGCCTAGGCCTTCTCTAGGCACCAATCCCCTTTCCTGTCTCCAGAGTACCTTCTCCCCGTAGCCCAGCTTTGGCTCCTGCACCCAATGCCCACCTGGTAGCGGCAATCTCCTGGCGCTGGCGGGCAGCGCTCACAGCTCGACGGGCGCCCTCCACAGCCCTGTCCACCTTCTCCTTGACTTTGCCCCGCCGAAGGGCCAGAGGCAGGAGGCTGCGCACGCGCCCTCCGTGCACCAGCCTGTTGCGTTTGTACTTGCCCTCTTCACGGGAGCCGTCGGGGCGGGTGGTGCGCCCGTAGCCGTGCCGCCGGTTGCCTAGCCACTCGCCCTCGTAGCGAAGCCCGTTGGAGCGCTGGCTCACGCCGTAGCCGCTGCGCCGGTCGGCGCGCCATTCGCCAGCATACACTTCAGTGGCAGAGCCCTCGATGAGGGCGGGAGGCGCTGGGGCTGGGGGCCCGCTGGCCTCAGAGCCCGGGGGTCCTGAGCTGCCCACCTCGCTGCTCACCTCGCTACGCAGGGAGCCCCGCTTGCTGCCCAACGAGCTGCGGCGCCCGCCCGCGCGGAGCCCACTGAGCAGCAGCGAGCGGCGAAAGAAGCCGCCGGCCGCGGGGGTGCGCTTACGGGAGGACGCGCCGTCAACGTCCCCGGGCCCGGCCAGCACGAAGCCGCCCCGCGAGCCGGACGCCGGGCTCCCTCCCTCGTCGCCAGGCAAGGGCAGGGGCGGCGGCGGCGTCGGGGGGTCGCTGTGGCCCGAGTCCAGAGAGGTGCGGCGGGGCGAGCGCAGCAGCGCCGCCTGGTGGTAGGGCACGCTCTGGCGCACCCCGTAGCCGTGGCGCTTCCCGGTCTGCCACTGGCCCTGGTAGGTGCCTGCGGGCGGGGGAGGGTAGGGAGGAAGAGTCAGGACCTGCGGCTCCTTGCGCCCCAGGCCCCAAGCATCCCTGGAAGCCTTAGCGTGGAGGTCGGGGAAGGGCACTAGGTCTGGGGACAGGCCAGGTTGGTTCGGAAGGTGTGGAAAAGCTGAGTGAAGACAGACAAGTAGCAGAACACCTGGATTTTTGGCAGTGCGTAGACGAAGGAAAGGGAGGCAGGCAGGCTTGGGTGTGTGGAGGACAGGCAGTCCGGAGGGTGTGACGGACAGGCTGACGGGGTGAATAAGGTAGCCATGTGACAAGCAAACAGAACTAGGAGGGGCAAGCCGACCGCAGAAATGTGAGGGGCCAGGCCGAGCAGAGGTGTTAGGGGCAAGTAGGAGGAGAGGGAGGTGTGCAGGCCCGGCAGGGAGGAGCGGTGTAAGGGGCTGGCGGGCGGGGTGTGCGAGGGTCAGGTAGACTGGGGGGAGGGGCGGGGAGGAGCAGGTAGATTGGGGACAGGGAAAAGCAGGCAGGGGGCAGACAAATGAGTAAGGCGTGTGCGATGGCGGGAGGAGAGGGCAGAAAGATGGGCGCAAGGGTGCATGTCGATGGGGATGGCGTATGGGAAAAGCGCGGGGCATGGGGGGTGGGGGAACCATGGCGGGGAAAGGCATACGTGGGCCAGACGGACTGGGAGGCGTACGCAGACGAGCAGACAGACAGTAGTGGGCAGGGCCCCGCACCTCCGTCGGAGTAGGTCTCGGTGCCGTAGCCGTCCTGGAAGCCGTCCTTCCAGAGCCCGGCGTAGCGAAGGCCGGACGCGCTCTCCCACACGCCGCTGCGCCCCTTCAGCCCGCCCAGCCACTCGCCGCGGTACGTCCAGCGGCTCTTGCGCTCTACGCCCAGCCCTTCACGCTTGCCCTGCTGCCAGTGGCCCTGGTAGCTGTGTCCGCCGGGCCCCGTGAAGACGCCCAGCGACTCGAAGCCGTGCGCCCAGCAGCCGCTGTACTCGCCCTGGGCGCCGGGCCCCGTGCACACGCCGTAGCCATGTGCCCGCCCCGCCTCCCAGCCCCCCACGTAGCAGCCCCCGTCGTCAAAGTCGAACTTGCCCCCGGGGGACATGCATGTAGTTGGCGCGGCCTCAGCCCCCCGGCGGCTCAGCGCATCCTGGGGCTGGAGAGCCGGCTGGGGGCCTGGGAGCCGGGCGAGGCCTGGGGGCGGGGGCAGTTAAACCGGGGCCGGGCGGGGGGGCCCCAGCGCAGGCTGGCAGGGCCGGACCCTCATCCTGAGTGGCTGCGGAGAAAGAGGGGGGAAGTGGTGAGCGAGGCCCCTCCTCTCTGCCCGCGGCTCTCAGGCCCAGTGGCTCCGGGGCATCAGCACCGCCCCCCAACCCCCCACATTCAGCAGCGTTTTACAGCGGCTCCTAAGCTTTGGAGACACAGGGGCTCCCCCACCCCTCCATTATTGTAGAGGGCCTCTCCCATGACTTGGGGTCCCAATCCCAAGCAGGAGTCCCACTTCTCCAATCTAGAACCCCCAAATGTCGAGCGTGGATGGCAGTTTTCGGGAGGAGGGTCCTGAGAAGAAGCCGGGTAGAGTCTTAGGTCATCCGCTTCCTTGGGTGCTGTCAGGGCCCCTCTCCCGATTCTGTGGCTTCCCAGGCAAAGGAGGGATGTTGGAAATGTAGCGGGGAGATCTGAGCAAGGCGGGCAGAGGGTTTGGTGTCGGAAAGAATGGGGATGCGGGGAGCTCTGCAGGGCAGACGCGAGGGTGGGGACGGGGCAGGCAGGCAGGAGGGAGTGGGCAGGTTACTCACCATGTGGGCTGGGGCTCGGGCTGCCTCCCGGGCACGGCGTCCATGGCAGGGTAGCTCCACTCCCACCGCGCCCCGACAAGCCAAGCCCCCACCCCTTCCGGAGAGACTGCTCCAACCCAGAGAGAGCGCAGGTGGGGAGCCGCAGAAGAGTCCCCCTCTCCCCAGCTGGAGAACCAGGCAGTGAGGGAGGGGGCGAGTAGTGGCAAGGGTTGCGGGGGGGGGGGGGATGAGAATAGTGTAGGGAAAAAAAATCTGCCCTGGATGGAGATAGGGAAGAGGAGCTAGGAGCTGGGTGGGAAGGGAGAGGGGGCTACCAAGAGGGGGTGTTTTTATTATGTTTTTTCTTCTTATGGTTGGGAGAGGGAAAAAAAATATATCAAAATTCCGATTCCATCCCAGCACAAATCAATGTTTGCTCCATCCCAGCATCACGGGGGAGGCTGGGCCAGGCAGATTTAAAGGGGCAGGGAGAAGAGAGAGAGGAGAGGGTGGGGAAAGGAGACAGAAGATGAGACAGTGGCGATGATAACGGTGGTAGGGGGATGTCCAAGCAGAAAAGGGTGGATGCCTGATAAGCCTGCCATGAAGGAAGAGGCAGGTACACGGGAGAGTGAGAGGCGTATAGACCCCCACGGTGGAAAAAACCCCCGAGATTCTGGCTGGGAATGGGGTGAGGCAGGAGGGAGGGGAGAGGAGTAAGGGGGAGGAGCTGAAGATGGGGAGGCTGGGGGAAGCCGAAGCCAGGCGGGGGAGGAAAGATGCTGGTGAGGCCGGGAGAGAGCGAGAGGAATACAAAGGAAGAGGTGCAGGGGTGAGAGCCGAGGCGGGAGGTGCTGGCAGAGAGGGTGGGAAGGAGGGAAATCCATTCTGGGTCTGGTGAAGGATGGCAAGGAGGAGAGGAGCAGGGGAGGAGGAAAAGGAGGGAGAAAAAAAAATATAAATACATGGAGATTGAGAGTAAAATAAGGGTTGTGAAGGAAAAGAGAAAGCTCTGCACAGGGAAGGGCAGACATGGGCAGAGAAATCCAGGCAGGCAGAGCCCAAGCAGAGGCAGGAGGGTCGGAAGTGGTGGTGTGGGCTCTGAGGAGAAGGAGGAACCTGCCAGCTGCTTGGACTGAAGCCAGGAGGCCTTCGATGCCTGTGTTCACCAAGTCCACTGCCTTTCCTAAGACACCACTGTGGGGGTACCAGGAGGCTCCCCACTTGCACTTTCTGAGGAAGCTTGAAATGAGGCTAGAAACCTGGCACCACCAGTGCTTTTCTGGCCTCACCATCTTCCACCCCCTCCCACACCCAGCAACCATTTCTCCCTGAGAAGCCAGCCCCTCTGAAGGGAGAGGGCTGGCAGGAGAGTATATTGTTTTTTGACTGGGGACCAGGGGATCATGCTTGGTGGTGCCTTGAACGTCCTGGGGCTTCAGAGTCTTTTCTTTTGCAAACCTAAAGGCAAGAACCAGATAGGCATGTTTGGGTGGGACTTTATTTATTTATTTATTTATTTATTTTGAGGGAGAGGAAGAGAGACAGAGAGAGAGGATGGGGGGGGGGGGGAAGATAAGAAGCATCAACTTGTAGTTGTAGCACTTTAGTTTTTCATTGACTGCTTCTCATATGTGCCTTGACCAGGGGCCTTAAGCTGGGCCAGTAACCCCTTGCTCAAGCCAGTGACCTTGGGCTTCAAGCCAGTGACCTTTGGGCTCAAGGCAGTGACCATGGGGTCATGTTGATGAGCCTGTGCTCAAGTCAGATGAGCCTGCACTTATGCCGGCAACCTGGGGATTTCAAACTTGGGACTTCAGTATCCCAGGTGTACGCTTTATCCACTGTGCCACCAGAAATCAGGCAGGGTGGGCCTTTATTGAGGCAAGTTCCCCTGCAGCCTGCCACCCCTCCCTGACCACTTACCAGAGGGGTAGCACATTCTGGGCCTTACTGTTTACAGCTGGAAATAGGCACATACTGTCTTTCCTGCCCCATCAGGTGACAGATGCTGCATCCATGGTGCCCCAAAACATCTAGGAAGAGGACACCGTATGATTACGCCCAACGGTATAAATAGTCAAATGCACTCACTTGCTTTGGTTTTCATACAATGTCTGGTTCATCCATCATTTTACAAAGAAGACAACTGAAGCCCAAAGGGGGAAGTCATTCACTGGAGGTCACACAGCAGAGGTGGCAAAGCTAGGCTTAGAGCACAAGACTTCAGACCTTTTGAGTTCTGTAATTCCTCCCAGGATTCCATGGACTTGAGAACCTTTCTTAGATTCAGGAGCTCCATTTTGAATATTTTGGTAAAACAAAGAACAGACATGGGCAGAGAAATCCAGGCAGGCAGAGCCCAAGCAGAGGCTGGAGGGCTGGAAGTGGTGCTGCAGGGCTCTGGGGAGGCCCACACCTCTGTTATGAGGTTTGGAATCAACAGAACTTTCCCTGCACTTCCTTTCCTTAAAGGTAGATACGAGGTTAGAAACATGTAAATTTTAAGCCTCTAGGGCAGGGACCACATCTTAGTGCTTAGTATGGAATAGGGCAGCTATGGGTCCATTTGGCAGAATGGGTGGTGAAGAGGTTTTCTCTTCTCCCTTTCCTCCCTCCCTCCCTCCTTTTCTTCCTTCCTTCTTCCCTCCATTCTTCATTTACATGGTTTACTGTGTACCAGGCACATTGCTAGGGGCTAGAGATACAATGGTGAACACAGTGGTGCCTACTTTCATCAGCTTACCATCTAGTAGAGAAGACAGACAACTAACAAGCCATTCTAGTATAGTTAGTGCTATGATAGTGCAAGGGGGTAGAAATAGGGAATTGGGGTAGAACCTAACTTAGGCTGGCTCCCAGGGCAAGAGGCATTTAAGGTAAACCCAGAAGGGCATTCTCGGGCAGTCCCAGCTGTATCACACCACTCACCCCTAGATGTTAAAGCCTTCTCCACACAGTGCCTTCCTTGTCCTACTCAGCCCTCAATATTCTCCTTTTCTCTGAGAAAAGGGAAAACGAAAAAAAAAAAACCCAGTCCCTGGGCCTGGTGAGGCCTGTGCCCTGCTCTTTAGGGTGGAAAGGTGGCAGGGTAAGTGGGAGGTGGGATTGATGCCTTGTTGGTAGAGTGACTCTGTACTGAATTCTCAGCTGCAATTCAAGGTATGGGGTCTAAGGAAGCCCTGAAGAAGTCACCGACAGAACTATGTTGGAACTTTTGGGGTGCACAGTCCCAGCCCCTCATGTCTTCTTGAGTGAGGTAGCCATTCAGCTCCTCCTTGGTCTGTTATTACAGGTCCTCTTCTTTTGGGGAAGAATCCGTTTTTCTTGGAGGGTACACTGGTTTGTTTTGCCACAGTTTACTGAAGTCTGGGGGTCATAGACAAGAAAGGCAACATTGAATGGAGCAGCTTTGTGCTTGGATCTAGGCACTGTATGGGGCACTCTACCTGCATCCCTTCACCAATCCTTGCCAACAAAACTGTAACTGTAAGCAGCCCAAGAGCTGGGCTTTCAAGGATGGATAGGCTCATGTCTGAACCCTGACAGTGCTGCTGACTTGCCAGGTGAGCCTGAGCATATTCCCTAACTTTTCTGAGCTGCAGTTTGTATATCTCTAAGATGGGAATATCATAGCCTATTCCAGAAATTATTGTGAGGATTGGAAGGATCATGTTTGATTAGTATGTGTGATAATATATGGGAGTGGGGTAGGAACCACTTGGCATGGTGCCTGCCAAGTGCATAGTAATTGTCCAGTACATGGTTGCTTGAAAAATATGATGGCATTTTTCCAGTTTTATAGTTGAGGAATCTGAGACCCAGAAGTTAATTAATTTGCTTAATGTTGCACAGCTAATATATGGCAGCCTTTGGTTTGAATATATATCAGACTCCCATGTTAGTATTGCTTTAACAAATGCCACTTATTGGGTCTATTTATAAAAATAAAATGCTCGTTAAAGGATAAGGAAAATAAAACACAGTCTCAAGAATAAAAATCATCCATAGTCTCACTGCATAACAAACACTCTAGTGTGTCTTCATATAGTCTTTCCTTTTATGCACTTTTTATTTAACATAATTAGTTAAATGTTGCATATACAATTTTGCATCCCACTTATTCACTTTGCATTACACTGTAAGCATTTTTCCATATCATTAAAACATCTCTGAATTTTTAATGACTGCATAATATTCCACTGTTTGAATGCAGCTTAATCTGTTTAGCCATTCTAGCACAGCATTTTTATGCCACTTGCACAGTTTTTGCTATTAAAATTTGCTGTCTTTTATGCAAATCTTTGCATCTCTGATGCTTTTCTTTAAAAAATGTTGTATCATGGAAATTTCAAGTGTATACCAAAGGAAACAAAAAATAGAACCAAGAACTGTCATATAACCATTCCCTAGCTTCAGCAATGATCCCTTTTGGCTAGTCTTGTTTTCTCTTCTGCTGTTTGTTTCAAATTCCAGGTTTCATGTTCTTTCAGACCATTGATTTCTTGAAGTTAGGTTCTTAACAGAATTACTGGGTCAGAGGATAGAAACACTTTGTAAGATTTTGGGCCCTGAACAGATAGCTAGGTTGGCTAGACCATTGTCCAGCTATGCCAAGGTTGTGGGTTCAATTCCCGATCAGGGCACATGCAGGAACAGATTGATATTTCTGTTTCTCTTGTCCTTCCTCTCTCTCTAAAATCAATAAATAATTTAAAAATTTTGGATTTACTCTGCTGGAATCACTTCCAGAATGAGTGCACAAATTTATACTCTCATCAATGTGCATAAGAATGTTGGTCTCATTGCGCTCTGACCTGCCTTTAAATTTTTACTTAAAGGATTTAAAAAAATTAATTACAGTTGACATACCATATTAGTTTCAGATGTATACATAGTGGTTAGACATTTATATAACTTATGAAGTGATCCCCCAATAAATCCAATACCCATTTGGCACCATACATAGTTATCACAATGTTATTGACTATACTCCCCGTGCTGCACTTTACATCCCTGTGACATTTGTCACCCTAATCGGCATTGATTTTTAGTTTTTGCGCGCGCGCGCACACACACACACACACACACACTCCTCCCTTTTTGGCAACTTGACAGGTAAAAAAAATGCTTTCTTCATGTACATGTCTTTGACTGATTGCTGCACTTATATTAAGGCATCTGGTGACTGTAGTGGAGTGAACCCTCCTGAAGGACCCCTAGGAAACATGCTGATACCTCCTGGGGACCCCAGGTGTGGCCTCTGGGGTTGGGAGTTCATCTTCCTCTAGTGCTGGGACAGCTAGCCTCCCAGGGAAGAGCTTGGGCAGACCTCCCACCTCATCCCATGGGCAGCCACCAGAGGTCAGAATGGGGCCAGAGATCCAGATGGTGGGAGAGAGGGTAAGGCAGGCAAGTAGCCAGACACTGCATTTCCTCTGTTTGACCACTGCAGGCTGGACACACAGCTCCCCTCTGTTCATTATAGCATGATTCCCGAATGTTCTGGATGGCTGTCCTTCCCTGCCTGAGCTCCCCCGCCCTTCGCTGCTCCTGGGTTTGGCTTGCTGAAAAGGGAGACAGTGTTTGAGAACTCTGTTCTGCTTCTTTCGCCACATTCTCTGTGGGACTAGGTTCACTGTGGAGCAAAGATTTTTAACTTGAGGTCCATGGACTGAAGGACCCACAGACAGGCCTTAGGGACCGTGAATCCCTAGGGAGCATGGATGAAAATGGAGCATGGATGTCCATTTTTTCCTCCTGGGGAAAAGACAATAGCTTTTGCGAGATTCTGAAATGGCGTATTCATGGTCCTCAAAGTCTAGCATCTTCTTTTCTTTCCCCAGCCTCTTCTAATACACCCTCCTCCCTCCTAAGCCCATTTGTTTCCTGTGGTGGCTGTGAAGAGAGCAATTTGGTGATTGAAACAGAGGTGGTCTTGGGGGTTGGTCTAAGGCAGGGGTCCCCAAACTTTTTACACAGGGGGCCAGTTCACTGTCCCTCAGACTGTTGGAGGGCCGGACTATAAAAAAAAATATGAACAAACCCCTATGCACACTACACATATCTTATTTTAAAGTAAAAAATCAAAACAGGAACAAATACAATATTTAAAATAAAGAACAAGTAAATTTAAATCAACAAACTGACCAGTATTTCAGTGGGAACTATGCTCCTTTCACTGACCACCAATGAAAGAGGGGCCCCTTCCGGAAGTGCGGTGGGGACCGGATAAATGGCCTCAGGGGGCCGCATGCGGCCTGCTGGCCGTAGTTTGGGGACCCCTGGTCTAAGGGGTTGGGCCTTCTGCATCATCCAATGGAGCTGAGAGAAAGAGCCTGGATGTTCCCTGGGATGGGATAGAATGGGCAAGAACTCTAATCACCTGGGCAGTCATGGGCTGTACTAGATTTGGATACACACTGAGGTACCCTGCTTCATTCACACTGGGGTGGACGTGTTTGTATGTTTTAAGGAACTGGCATAGGGAACAGAAGATCAGGGCATTAGGGGAGGAGAGGTTGATCCCAGACCAGTGGTCTAGGAACCCTTACCTTTGAGCTGTGGGTGGCAGCAGGGGTAACTTTTGACTAGGTTACTTTTGACCAGGTTACTTTTGACTATGCTACTGCTCTAAGTCTGTTATCACAACTTGCTCCAAGTCATAGCCCCTGTGCACAGGTGGGTGGGAGGTGAGGTATCAGAAGATTCTCTGAGCAGTATAGGCTGGCCCTACAGTGCAAAGTTGAGCTGAGACTAGGAGAGGCTGACAGGTCAAGGCCAGAATCATCCAGAACATCAAGTATAAAGAAACAAACCTGATCATTTCTAAATCCCACACAACTCCTCTGTCTTATCTCACAATAATGGTGTATATTTGTACAAAAAGATAACTGGAAGATAACAGCAAATTGTGATCATTACCCACATCCCTATTTGGAAGCTGCATGAAGAGGAGGCAGTTGGCTGGCACCCAGTTTTTAAGCTACACTTATTAGATGTATGTGAATATAGAACTTCCAGCTTTAAGCTTCTTTGTTTCTGATGTTCATTCTGGATGTAGTAGTTCACCCATTTTATTTTCCAGGGAGGAATTTCACTCTTGCAACTGCAATTGCTAATTATCACAGAACTTACTTTTTTTTTTTTTTTAATTTAGTGAAAGGAGGGGAGGCATGTGCCCTGCCCAGGATCCACCCAGCAAACCCACTAGGGGACGATGTTCTGTCCATCTGGGGCATTTGCTCCATTGCAACTGGAGCCATTTGTTTTAGAGCCTGAAGCGGAAGCCATGGAGCCATCTTTTTTTTTTTTTTTTTTTTTTTTTTTTTACAGAGGCAGAGATAGACAGGGACAGACAGACAGGAACAGAGAGAGATGAGAAGCATCAATCATCAGTTTCTCGTTGTGCGTTGCGACTTCTTAGTTGTTCATTGATTGCTTTCTCACATGTGCCTTGACCGTGGGCCTTCAGCAGACCGAGTAACCCCTTGCTGGAGCCAGCGACCTTGGGTCCAAGCTGGCGAGCTCTTTGCTCAAGCCAGATGAGCCCGCGCGGGACCTCGGAGTCTCGAACCTGGGTACTTCCGCATCCCAGTCCGATGCTCTATCCACTGCGCCACCACCTGGTCAGGCTCCATGGAGCCATCTTCAGCACCCAGGCCAACTCGCTCCATTGAGCCATGGCTGCAGGAGGAGAGAAGAAGAAAGAGATAGACAGATAGATAGATAGATAGATAGATAGATAGATAGATAGATAGATAGATAGAAGTGAGAAGGGGAGGGGTGGAGAAGCAGATGGGTGCTTCTCCTGTGTGCCCTGGCCGGGAATTGAACCTGCGACATCCATATGCTGGGCCGATGCTCTACCACTGAGTCAACCTGCCAGGGCCAGAACTCACTTTTTAAAGAGGAAATTAGCATGTGTTAAAGACAGATTAGCATCAAGTTGACTCAGTCTGATCAAAATAGAAAAATTGAAAAAATATTTAAAAAATGACATCTTTGAAGAAAAATGGGAATGACTGTTCAAAATTCAAGAATAAATACAAGAGGATTTCTGTATCTGTGAACTTCATTTTCAGGTAAAGAGGCTTTTCCATCTGCCCTAGGGAGCTGGTAGATGCTCCACCCCCTCCTCCCTTGCTCTTGTACTGTGCCTCCTTCCAGACACGGCAACCACAGGCTCACTTACTGCTGTTTACACTCCAGTTCTTCCTGGGCAAGGCTGCTCTTGGTTACCATAGAGACCAGAATGTGTCCCTGCACAATGTTAGTTGGAGGAAGAAGGGCGTTCACACCATGAGGTTAGCTCCTCATGGGCTCTATGTTTGCATAAATCTCCATCTGCACAAGCACTTTTACCTGTCCAATCTATTTGGATTCATAGCTTTCCAACAGCCCTGGAATAAGTAGTGATCATGAGACACAGAGAAGTTGAGGTTGATTTCCCTTTTCAGTGAGGACTGAGCAGCTAGCACGTCCTGTCTGTGGTGTGGGAGATACAAAGGGGAGCTTCACACCTGCCACTTGCACATAGTTGGTAGTACCCAGCTGGGGCCTGAACCATGGCACCTTCCTAGCACCTCTCCTTCCCTGGCTATATGGAAAGCCCCCTTCCCCTCCCAGGGGGAGGAGCACCCAGTATCTTCCTGTCAGCACTGGGGTGCTTTGCAAATGAGACTGACTAGGTGGCCGAGGAAGAGGGCAACACTGGGCCTTGGACTTTTTTTCTTCTAGATTAGGTCGGAGATAATAGTAATAATAACTGACATTCACTGAAGGCTTACTATGTACCAAGCCAAGCGCTAAGCTCTGTATTTGCAGTGTCTCTTTTAATCCTCACAATAAGCCTGTGAAGTAGGCACTGTTATTTGCATTTTATAGGTGAGAACACTGTGCATTGGAATGATTGGTGTAATGCCGGTGGCCAAGGCCAGGCAGGTTCATACTGGATTCTGGCAGACGGTAGAGGAACTGTGGAGCTGGAAAGCAGTGAGACATTCCTGTTTATTAGAGTCTTGCAATAGCGGACGAGCAAATAGGCAGGGGAAAACCACTTCTCGTGACAGCAGGCAAACAAACAGCAAAACGGCCCCTCACAGTGGTGGGAAGGCAATCCACAATCTACAATCCACCCTGAGTCAAAGCACCCATAGCCTTACATAGGATGCACATGTGGCTCTGCCATGTACTCATACACTAATCATGCAAAGTGCAAGTGAGCAAGCCTAACACAATCATCTTCCCAACCTTAGGGTTGCTCACCTCACAATCTATGCAACAGGTGTCTTTCATGATGGTCCCCGTGCAAGGAGTGAGATACATTACATAAACAGAAACAGTACAGACTACAGCAACAGAACTACAAAGGCACAAGCTATACCCAAAATGACAATAATTACAAAGGTGCCCTTCACAATGTCTCTCTGAGCACTCTTTCCAGGGAGTTAACTGGAGGCCCACTTAGCCCCCTGCCACATAGTAGGCGGGAGGGCCTGTCTAGTCCAGGGCTATGTCCATTGAAGCCATAAAGTGTCCTTGATGAGTCTCTACAACTGGGTGAGAGCAGCTTCTGGTGCAGGAGGGCCTCCACAGGTGCTGCCCACCCCCATCAAGGTCTCTCATATTGTCCACAAGCGGCATGTCCATCCAATAAGGGAGCCAGTGCCCACCTCTTGTTAAAGTCCCTGCTTCAAGAGTCCATTACACTGCTCAATGATCAGTCCATGATAGCGCAGCTGTCTGTGCAAATCACCCAAGGTGAAAGTCCATTACAGGCAACTAGCCATACAGCTCTTTGAAAACAGACCTCAGCAAGTTTCCATAAGTGCTCTGTCTATTGCCACAAGCCCCGTCCAAACCCCTCCGCAAGCTTATAGGGCCTGGCAGGGTCAAACACAGTCAAGGCCTGTGCCGTCTTGACAGTTCTCTTAGCTGCTGCTGCAGGAAAGCACCTGTTCACTTCTAAGGCCAGCACTTGCTGCACATTAAAAGGGGACCAGTGGATTCCCAACTTCACATGGGGCCTCTGGTCCCTGCCCAACCTTTTAGATGGATCTCTTGGCTTTCCCTCTATTCAAATTGGAACAACAGGTCTTGGGGATCTTCCTCTCCCTCAGCTGTCTCCATCATATAATCCTGCAACCATGCAACCCAAACACCAGCCATTTTCTTGGCAGCTGCCAGAGCCACCCACTTTCCCTGCTTTCTCAGTGGCCGGAACCTCTGTTGTGGCTTAAGCTGCCGCCAAAACTCTAACATTAACTCTATTAGACCTGCCAGAGGCAGATAAAGAAACATCAGTGTGAGTAATTTTTATAAGTCCGTTTCTCTTGTTAGTTAGGGGAGGCAGCACGGGCAGCAGCCCACACAGCCTTATAATTTTGTGCTGCCTCCATCCCCCCTTCCCAAATCTGCTACCATCTGTCTAACCGTGTTGATGGGCTGCCCCACATAGGGGCCCAAGATAGCCACTAGTGACCCAAAAAGGGATGATGGGGTGCTACAGAGAATAAGATCCCTCATCCCTGCCATAAATACTTCCTCATCTGGCCCATGAAACCTCAGGTTGAAAGCAGCATTCTTCATACCTGGTTCCAGAGGACCTTCTGCAGCTCAGTATATACTACCACTGTCTCACTGCCCTGGGCAAGTCTCCAGCATTCTGCCAGACCGTATGAATGGCAACCATCACCAATTCCAATAGGTATTGTTTTCTGGGTTGTCATGGAAGTTCTGAAGATGCTGCTTCAAAGAGGAGTGTGTGGTAATGGCAGCTAATTTCTCCATCTCTGTTCCAGAGAGCATAATACCATCCACCCCTATGTCCCATAACCACAGCAACCAAGCTGCTGGGGACTCAGTGAGTTTCTGCCTGAATTTTGCCCCCAACTTCATCAACTCTGTCTGGGTATAGGACCGGACCACAGAGTGCTCAACCACTTGTGGAAGGGGTTGTGCCTGCCCCTGAGGCACTCTTGGCTGCTGGATTTTTACCTTCTGGGTGACCACGAGCTGGGCTCTGAGTCTGCTGACAGCAGTTTCAGCTCAAACTGCCTCCTCCTCAGAAGAGTTAGAAACAACTATAACTGCTAACTCAGAGCCACTCCATCGGCACGAATGCAGCTCCTTCTTCAGCAATCACTTTGGCTCTTGTGGCTGCCAGCTCTTGGCCTGAAGCTGAAGCTCAATCTCTTGAACTCACAGTTGTTTCTCTAACAATGGTCTCTGTCAACATTCAGCCTCTAGGGCAAACTGTAACTCTTGGACCCATATTTCTTTCTCAAGTGACTGTTCATTTCCAGGCACCATTGGTGTTCAGCCTGCATTTCACACTGGAGCCCTTGAAAGTGGTTGGCCTCCTTCTCTAGCACTTGTTCCAGTTTGTTTGTTTGTTTGTTTATTTATTTATTTATTTATTTATTTATTTATTTATTACTGAGACAGAGAGAGAGTCAGAGAGAGGGATAGATAGGGACAGACAGACAGGAATGGAGAGAGATGAGAAGCATCAATCATCAGTTTTTCATTGTGACACCTTAGTTGTTCATTGATTGCTTTCTCACATGTGCCTTGACCATGGTCCTTCAGCAGACTGAGTAACCCCTTGCTCGAGCCAGTGACCTTGGGTTCAAGCTGGTGAGCTTTTTGCTCAAACCAGATGAGCCTGTGCTCAAGCTGGCGACCTCAGGGTCTTGAACCTGGGTCCTCCGCATCCCAGTCCGACGATCTATCCACTGCGCCACCGCCTGATCAGGCGCACTTGTTCCAGTTTAAGAGGTTGTTTCTCAGCCTGTAGCCTGAACTGCAGTTCTGGAATCAGCAACTTTTTCTCCAGTGACCATTCCAGCTCATGCTGTTGTCCTCACTCAGTCTGCAGCTCATCCTGGAGCTTTCTACCTGGAGCAGCCTCTTGCACAGAGCTTTCCGTTTCTTCTCGAAGGGCTATAAAAAGCACCCAGTCCACGGTCCCCAAAAGAAGAGTCACAGGGGACCATATGCTGGAGAACAATGACTCCTCCATTCCACCCTTCAAGGGTGTTGGCAGCTTCATACTAATCTGATCCGAATCCTGCCCACTATGCCAGATGTAACACTGGTGGCTGAAGCTAGGCAGGTTCATACTGGATTTGGGGAGATGGTAGAGAAATTGCAGAGCCAGAAAGCAGTGGACTGTTCCCGTTTGTGAGAGTCTTGCAATGGTAGCTGAACAAACAGGCAGCGGAAAACTGCTTTCATGGTAGAGGTGAATGAATAGCAAAATGGTCCCTTGCAGTGGTGGGTAGGCAATCCGCATTCTGCCCTGAGTCAAAGCACCCATAGCCTTACATAGGCCATATACACGTAGCTATGCGCACATGGTTCTGCCACGTGCTCATGCACTAATCACGCAAAGTGCAAGGAAGCAAGCCTAACATAGGTGATTTCCGAGCATTTGGTAATTGTTTTAGCTTAGTGGTTCTCACACTTTACCATGCTGCAGAATCACCTGGTGAGCTTGATCCAACAAAGTGTGCAGGACCATCTCTTCCAGAGTGTGCTTCAGAAGTCTGGGTGCTCAAGACTTTGCATTTCTGTAAGTTCCCAGGTAAGGCTGATGCTGCTGGACCAAGAACCACACTTTGAGAACTACTGCCCAAAGCCATACAGCTGTCAAGTGTAGAGTTATGTCTTTAGAGCAATTCCTTTCATATCTAAAGCTTATATTTTTTAACTGCTTCACATATTGTTTCAATATAGACTTTTCCATGGAGATTCTCTGAACCTTGCTGTTGGAAAAGATGAACTGGGTGAGGTGGTTAACCAGTTTCTCTATACATCCTGCTCACACCCATAGCATTCTCTCTACCTGGGAAGACTTGTCCCAGCCTCCTAGCTCTTTTCCCCTGTGGCTCTGTCACTATGTCAGGAATACCAGCCTAACAACATCATTTCACCTTCTCCTCTGTCCTCAATTCTGGAGCTGTTCTGGTCCTATCCAGTGGATGGGAGGAGCAACGAATGTCATTTGCTAGCTTTACTTCAAGGCAGTGTGGTTGCTGGACTTGCTGTGATCCTGTTGCTAGGGGCAGGGGAAGGGGGGGTGCTCCTTTACACTTCCAGGTCTGACTTCCCCTTCATGCTCCAGACCAAATAGTGATTGAGGATCCTGGCCTGAGGTCTTTATGGAGAGACCTCTCTTGTACAGATTTCCTGATCACTGGCATCTTGGTGGGCCCCTGCCTGTTAGGGACAGCATCTTGTTATGCTAAGGCAGGAGCTGCCCTGAACATGTTTGGAGTGACTGACATTCATCTCCCAGGGTATATGTCTAAGGTCAGAATCCCATTCTTGGAGATGGGCTTCTCTTTTCCTCAGCCACCACTGGGTCCCTGTGCTAATAAACTACAGGAAAATGGCAAAAAGTTGACTTGCATTGTACAGATATTTAGTGGTGATCCCAGCCTCTCTTCCCCACCAGAGCAAAGTCTCGGGGTGGGAATGGGGGGAGGCAGGTAGTATGATTCTGTTATATACAGAAAACACTGTGTAGGGACAACATGAATGTTGCGACCCAGACACCACATCCAGCAGCTCCAGTGCCACCAAAAAAGGCTGCTGTTTCGTCTGTAATAAATCAAGCATTGCATGAAACACATTACAAGGCCAAGTGTCTCATTTCTCTTTCTGGTCTTCAGACACCAGTGACAGTGTTCACCTCAGGCTGTTGACAAGAAGGATGATCTTAAGGGTTGGTGGCAGTGGTATTAGCCTCTACTTAGAAGATTCCTGAAAAATTTTGGAAAGACTGACAGTTTTCACTTGGGTAGCACACCAAGCCCTCTGGCTCCTGCTCTCAGTTCAGATTTGATTTCTGGGCTCTCGTCTTTGCTAGGTTACCCTAGCAAAGTCTGGTCACAGTTTCTCTAGTTTCTGGATCACTTTTCAAGTAGCACAAGCACTCAGGGCCTCGGGCAGCTGTGGCAACACCAGATAAGGGGCAATAAAAAGTGAAGGCTGCTCATGATCCTGGGGGCTGATGACCCCTTTCTAGGCCCCACTGGACTGCCAGAAGCCTGGTTTTCTGCATTTGTTCTGAAATTCGAATCTGAAGCAACTCCAGCGAAACCACTGCTCTGGAAAGGAAGAGGCAGGTGAGGAGAGGACGGGGAGTGGGACACTGCAGAACCACGATGGGCGCTGAGGACCCTGCCTCATGCTAGGCCCCAGAGGCCCGGAAAGGAGAGGGATGTTGGTGGGAGGGGACAAAGATGTCTGAAACCTTAGAAGCTGGGATGAGCCTCCAGCAGTTGTGGGAAAGGTGCGTCTGGTAGCCCCAGCTGGGCTGGACCCATTCTCCCTTTGGAATAAATTCATGTTAATTAATACCATTATCAGATAGGTTTGCAATCTGACAGGCCTCAGGGTGGAAGGGCAGAAGCCTTGGGGCCCCTGAAGGGGTGGTTGAAAACACTTGACATTCAACTCTCCAGGAACCACCTTCTCCTCACTGTAGATGTGACTTGGCCTGTGTTTGTCCACAGGTTCTGCACAAGTGCTGGGCCCATGACGAGGCTGCCGGAAGCCCTTCCTTGGTAGCATGGGTGTCTGAGCCAGCTCTGGAGTCTGTAGTTTGTGTATCTTTAGGAAGGTTGCATAAGCTTTCTGAGACTTAGTTTTCTGTTTTTTTTTTTTTTAAATTTTAATTTATTGTGTTTACATAGATTCTAGTGTTCCCCTGATTGCATCCTCCCCTCTCCCACGTTCCCCACAACATCTCCCTTTCCCCCCTCCCCACAAAGCCCTCCCCCCTCCCCTCCCGGATTTGCTTTTCTGCTCTCTATAACGTTGTGTTATGTTGGAGACCGAATAAGCCAACAGGGTACTGGACCGCGACAGCGTTATGTGCATATAATTTCACCAATCTCTTTCCCTTTTCTGATCCCTTCCCATCATCCCCTTTCCTTCTGTCTGCTTTCCTTCTGGACCCTTTAATCCCGCCTCTGTCTCTATTCTGTTCCTCAGTTCATATCGTTCATTGGATTCCTCAAATGAGTGAGGTCATATGATATTTTTCTTTCTCTGCCTGGCTTATTTCACTTAACATAATAGTTTCCAGGTCCATCCATGTTGTCGCAAAAGGTAAAATTTCTTTCTTTTTCATGGCCCCATAGTATTCCATTGTGTATATGTACCAAAGCTTTTTAATCCACTCGTCCTCTGACGGACACTTGGGCTGTTTCCAGATCTTCGCTATTGTAAACAATGCTGCCATAAACATGGGGTGCATTTCTTCTTTTGAATCATTGATGTGTTGTTCTGGGGATATATTCCTAAAAGTGGGATAGCTGGGTCAAAGAGCAGTCCCATTTTTAATTTTTTGAGGAATCTTCATACTGTTTTCCACAGTGGCTGCACCAGTCTGCATTCCCACCAGCAGTGCAGGAGGGTTCCCTTTTCTCCACATCCTTGCCAGCACCTATTGTGTGTTGTTTTGTTAATGAGACTCAGTTTTCTTATCTGTTGAATCGGGTGTAGTCATGCCTTACAAGTTGCTAAGAGAAATAATTGCACAATTGGAAAAAACTGGCAGCATGTGAGCCACCAGTACTGGCCCAGTAATTCTTGGGCTTCCCCTTTTTTCCCCCTAGCTCCATGTAGTTAGAAGTCAGGGGGCTCCATGGGGCTCTCTGTCATGGTTTCTGGGCAAGAAGCCTCACCCCCACTACTGCAGTCTCTCGGAACCTTATGCGGTGGTATCTAGTCCCCAGGTCTTCGCCTAGGGCTGTGGAGCAGGAGGCTAGATGCTGAGCCATAAATCCCTTGGGAATCATCAAGGCTGCCATCTCCAAGCTTGGGAAGAGGGAGAAGGGGCCTGCTTCTGCCTCTCTGCAGGGCAGGAACTGGCTCAGGACCCTGTCCTGACTCAGCCACCCAAAGCCTTCTGCTTCATGGTTTCATTCTTTCTGGACCCAAAGCCATACAGGGACTCTCTTCTCTATTACTTACCAGGGAAGGTCACAGGGATAGCTGTGGGCCCCTCAAACTTTGGCCTTGCTCTGACCAGGCAAGGCTTGAGCTGGCAAGGAAAGAAAGGGCTGTGTTTGGATGTGAGGGCGGAGGAGTTACAGAAGATCTGTTGACTTCCTGCGTGATTCTGTTCAACTCTGGCCCCATCTTCACTTGTATGCAGACAGAGACTAGGTTGTCAGTCCTGACCCAAAGCAAATCCAGTGATTCTTGGCTGCAGAGAAGACCTTTGTCTGGCAGTACATGTCCCCTACAGCTTCATAAATGCACTGCTCACAAAAATTAGGGGATATTTTATCGCTTCATATTCATTTTGAAATATCCGCCCTAATTTTGTGAGCAGCATAGGAAATCCACCAAGAGTGTGGCTGTGAGACGTGGAGAAGAGCCCTCAGTTAGAGGGTAAACCGGAAGGGGCCAACAAGAGTGATTTGTGCCAACAGCAGACAAAGCTCTCCAGGCACAATTAACAAAAGATTCTAGCTTCATATTCTTATCAGAGTCTCTCCCATGGCACTCTTCATTAAGTTTTACACATAGTTGCTGCTGAATTGATGACAGCATGAAAGGCACGGCCAGAGGAGACAGGAAGACACTGGGAGAAGCACTTGTGGAGGGAACAGGCCCAAGTGCAGCCTGGGCTGTGGGGCAGGTGGAAAGCACTGTACACTGCGTGGCAGGAGGCCCCGTGTATCCAAACAGGGCACAGAGTCAGCGTTCCGGTCTGGGTGTCAGATGTCTAGGAACACACTCCAAGGTGACCTGGCTTTTGAGTTTGTCCCATGGCATTACACTACTAATGCATGTTTAGAGTGTGACCAACTCTGACCTACAGCTTTTCTTCTTTAATTCTTGTACCCAGCCAGTTGAATACCAACCTGTATTTGTGGGGTTTTATATATATATATATGTATATATATATACATATATATATATATATATATATATTTTATTTGTGGGGTTTTGACTTTCTATCCCTATTTATAACAATGCTCTAAGAATGGAAGGATAACCTTGGCCCCCTGACAGGTTATCCCTTCACCCAGTAGTCACAGTAAACCCTTTATAGTGAAAACCAAGTGTGTCGCTTCTCTGCTCAAACCTCAGCGCAACAGCTAAATTCCTCCTTGTGGCCTGGAAGCCTGGCCCTCTGGCTCTGTTCCTCTCTTTCCCCGCAGTCTGTCCGCTCTAGCTATGCTGACCTCTGTGCTGCTTCCTGAGCGACGCTAAACAGCCTCCTACCTTACTTTTTCCCGCCTCCTGGAACACTCTGCATTCCCTCATTTCCTTCAGGCCTTTGCTTTTCTAACCTGGCCTTGATGAAACAAGCCTCCTCCCCCCCCCCCCCCCCCCCCCCCCCCGCACACTTCCTGGCCCCCTCACTTTGTTGTATTTTTCTTTGGAGCACTGGCCAGCACCTGCCCCTTGATATGCCCTTGTCGATTACCTGTCTCCCCTCACAGGAATGGGGGCTCCGTGAAAGCACAAATGTTTTTTTTTCATTCACTGCTGTATCCCCAACACAAATGCCTGGCACATAAGAGCTGCTAAATAAATGTTTGCTGAATTAAAAGTCATGAAGTCTTTGAAAACACCGACAGCTCTCTGCACCTGCAACGACAGCTCTTGCAGAGACTGTTGTCCTCTGGTCAGCCCTCTGCAGGGGTTGAGCGCTCTTCTCCACGTTACCTCCCTGCCTGTGAGGGCTGAGTCTATCCTGAGGCTATCTGCAGGAGCAGGGACCCTTGGCTAGATACCGAAATGTGTTCTGTGGTCAGAGGCAGGGCTGGGAGGTACAGTGTAGGGTGGGTTATTGAAGGTTGCTATTCCATGCATTTGCCAGGGGGTTAGTGAACAACAGTCCCCACTCGGGCACAACTGTCTCCAGTCTCTCTCCTACGTGGGTGAGCGGTCCAGGCAGCACATCAGACCCCTGCACTCAAGCTGCCTGCTCTTTATACTCTCACAGGATGAGGTTCCACCAGGCTTCCGCTTGCTTGGAGCCCTGCCATCCTTGGAGGTTGCCTCTGGAGGGTCATAGGGTTCTTCCTCAGCTTCTTCTCAAGTGGCCTCTTATCTCAGCACTGAGGGCTGCTCACCATGCCCTTTTTCTTGTACCTCTTTTCCCTTCAGTTTCAAGACACTCTTGGTTTGCCTCTGACCTCTCTAACTCCTCTTTTTGGGCTTCTTTTTCCTCTTCTCACACCTAAAATGAAAGGATTTATGTTTGTCTGGGTTCAGTCAGAAGAATGAGTTCATGCAAGGCATCCCAAACACAGCAGGTGTGGGCGTAGGGGACGGGGTAGCAGATACGGTTACTACAGGAAGCACGGCGTAGGGGACGGGGTAGCAGATACGGTCACTACAGGAAGCACGGCTACTCAGGGCTGGAGGCACAGAGAGAGGACACAATGTCACCAGAACCTCCAGGTTCAGAGGAGCCGCCTCCGGTGGCTCCTGCTCAGACTTTTGAGTGGGGACTCACTGTGACTGGTGTGTGGGCCCCAGAGGCGGGCACTGCATGACTGTTGCTGGAATCTCCAAAGAGGTGAAGTTCAGCCTGAAGCATCAGAAGGCCAGAGCAGGGCCAACTACAGCCTGTAGGCCAAGACTAGCTGCCACTTGTTTCTCTATGGACTGTGAGCTAACAATATTATTTTTACATTTAAAAAAATTCATGACACATAAAAATTATTTTTAAAATTCCAGACTTCACTGTCCATAAATAAAGCTTTACTGGAGCACAGTCATGCTTGTTCACTGTGTTTGTCTGTGGCTGCTTTTGCACTACCACGGCAGAGCTGAGTAGTTGTAACAGAGACCATATAGTCCGGAGCCTAAACTATTTCATATCCAGCCTTTTACAGAAAGAGTGTGCTGACCTCAGGGCTAGAGTCACCTGGAGGGACATTGAGAGGAGTCAGAAACAGGATGGCAGCTCCTTCTTTCACCTGGCTTTCTTCTAATCACATCAGTGCCCTTCACTAGTAGAACTGAGTAGGAAGCCAGGGGGTAAGAATCTGGGAAAGGTTGTATGCAGACTTTCAGCCCCAACATTACAGAATAAGGTGGCTGCGGCCCTGAGAGATGGCACGTAAATAACAGCACAATTTCCAAGTATCTTACCTTGGCCTTCCCTTCTGTCTGTGTACCCTCTCCTTTAGCAATGCTGTGCACATCTTTGGCTTCAATAACCACATCTCTGTAGCCAAAACCCAAATCTATAACCCCATGTGGGACTTCTCAGTCTTTCATTTCCAACTGCCTGCTGGCTAGTTCAATCGGAAGCCTTCCTTCCCTTCATCTCAAAACCACTATGTCCAATAGGTAGAATTTGTATTTCCTTTCCAACTTCTTCCTTCTCCTCTGTTACCCATTTTTTTTTTGTGGAAGTCACTTTTATTTATTTTTATTTATTTATTTTTTTGCATTTTTTCCGAAGTGGAAATGGGGAGGCAGTCAGACAGACTCCTGCATGCGCCCGACCGGGATCCACCCGGCACGCCCACCCGGCTCTGCCCCTCTGAGGCGTTGCTCTGTTGCAACCAGAGCCACTCTAGTGCCTGAGGCAGAAGCCACAGAGCCATCCTCAGCGCCCGGGCCATCTTTGCTCCAATGGAGCCTCGGCTGCGGGAGGGGAAGAGAGAGAGAGAGGAAGGAGAGGAGGAGGGGTGGAGAAGCAGATGGGCGCTTCTCCTGTGTGCCCTGGCCAGGAATTGAACCGGGTACTCCTGCATGCCAGGCTGACACTCCACTGCTGAGCCAACCAGCCAGGGCCCCATTTTTGTTGCTAACATCACCATTCTTCCACAGAACAGGCTGGAACCCAGCCCTGACTTCATGGATCCCTCTCTGTTTCCGCCTTCCCACATCAAAACAATTAGAAAGACTAAATCTTGTTTTGTAAGACTTTGCAACTGATCCCTCCTTTTCCTTCCTAGAACCACTACCTGGGGTTGGGCCATCATTACCTCTTGCCTGGACATAGTATTTACCTCAAATGGTTGTATAAGGATTAAAATAATTAATTTTTACATAGTGCTTAGAATAGTTTCTGGCACACAGTAAAAGCAATTACTAGGATTATAGATATATAAAAACAAATAGGACAAAATTAAACTTTACTTTAGATAAGTGACTTGCCTCCCTAAGATAATTGTTAACCCTTTGAAAGAAAGAAAAGAGGGGGTGGGGGAGGAGAGAGAGAGGAGAGTGAAAGAAGAAAATAAAGAAAGTCAAAACCTGTCTGCCTTGTTCTTGCTGGATAGCTCAGGTGATTGGAGAATTATCCTGACCTACAGAGGCTCTGGATTGGATCCCTGGTCAGGGCACATACAGGAACAGATGGGTGCTTCCATCTCTCTCTCCCCCTTCCTCTCTCTAAAAGTCAATAAAATAAAAAGTTAAAACCTATCCCCTCTGGAGAATATTAGATAGATTTGATTAATTCTATATAATCTCTTAAAGAAATGATGAGAAACAACCACTAAATAACTAAGATAAAGCAATTACAAGTTGATGTTTCTCATCTCTCTCTTCCCCCGCCTCTCCCTTCTGCTCTCTCTCAAAAAGAAAAGAAAATAAACAGGAGAGAAACTTCCTAATTCATTTTATGAAGCTAACATTACCTAGATACTAAAATCAGAAAAAGAGTCCAAAAAAAAAAAGAAAAAAAGAATAGAAAAAGAAAACTACAACAGCCCAATATGAATATAGGCACAAAAACTCCTAACAAAATATTAGCAAATAGAATTTAGCAATATATAAATAAATCTTATCAACATCATCACCAACCAATAAAACTCAATTCATGTAATTTACCATAATAATAGACTAAAGAAGATTCCTTAACGTTTTCTTCTAAAACTTTTATAATTTTATGTTTACTTTTAAATCTGTGCTTCATTTTGCGTTAATTTTGATATATGTGTGAAGTTCAGGGGCAGGCTGACTTAATCTTTGCACCTGGATCTGGAAATTCAGGAAGGAGCAGTAGTGAGCGGGAGAGAGGGAGGGAGCATAGAGAGTGAACAGAGACTTGGGAGTGTCTGTACATTATATTGTGAAATGAACACCTTTCTGGTTCTTAAAAAATAATTTATGACTCAGCAACAGTTTGTTGAGTCAATATCTAGGATTGACAGAATAGATTCTCAGGAGAGAGGAGGATGGAGGTTAATCCTCATCAGTATGCGGCCTTGGAGGACATGCCCTCAGTCCTTCCATGAACAGCTTGGAATTTCTAGAAGCCTGACCTGTACTCAACTGGGGAGGCCTTGGGTGTAGATAGGGATTGCTAGTTGGAGGAGGTTGGAGCTTTTTGCCCCTTTCGGGATGGCAAGAAGTGGTAGCTGTGTGGGGAACATGCTGGGTAATTTTCCCTAGGCAGGAACTGGGTAAGAGGAATCTGAGGAGAACTCTGTCAAGGGGTCTTTCTTGGTTGTCCCCTGGGGTCATGGCAAGCTTACTGCTCTGCCTGGCAGGTTGCAGAGTGGGCTTCTCAGATGTGAGAGGCTGAGGGTGGGAGGGCAGGAGGGGAGTGGCTTGGGTAGTCTCAGGCAGGTACAGGCTGGGCTTAAGACTTTAGTGGAAATGAAACCCCTTCCCTCAATGGGCAGGCATTCAGGGGCAATGGCACCAGATTCTATTCTCTGACCTTTTGCTGGGCAAGAGACTGCATGTTCCTGGTATTCCTATGGCCCAGGGGACTGGACCGTGCTCCAGTATGGGCTTTCCAGAGGCATTGGGGCCAGCCATGTAATGAAAGGGAGAAGAAGGGAGAAAGGGAGTTACCCTCTGACCAATGCTTCTGTGCTCCAAGCATGCTTCCTGGCACCTCCCAGATACTACCTGACTAAATCACTGCAACGATGCTGCATAGTATCATCTCCTCCTTTTGGCAGAGGAGGAAACTGATGTGCTGCAGCCTGGATTTCCTCATCTGTCAGCAGTGTGTTCTGCTTGCCTCGGCCAATGTAACTGTTACTGTGTTTGATTCTGTAGGCCTTGTCATAGTGGGTGCATTGCCTTTCTGACCAAGCTTTCTACTGAAAACGACAAACCCAGGGACTTCCTATTTTTATCTGTACCCAGTGTCAGGTGCTGTTACCTGCTCTTTGCCCCTTATTCTTGAATCAGAGCTACCCATGATAACCACTGACTCCCCCTGGTTGAGAATGTTTCCCTTGATTAAAAAGATTTACTTACAGTGTGCACAGAGAGATATGTACAGAGATGCTTATTGCAGGATTGCTTTTTGGGAAAAAAAGGAATAATTTAAATGCCCATCAATAGGGGAACAGTTAAATAAACTGTTCAGGGCCCCTATATGTTCCTAAAAGTTATTGAGGACTCCAAAGAGCTTTTTTAAAAAAAATTTAAATTTGAGTTACATCTGTCAATATTTACTATAATAGAAATTATAACTAGAAATTAAAAATATTTATTTATTCATTAAAAATAATAAACCTATTATATGTTCACATAAATAATATTTTCAGCTTTTTGGAGGTATAATTGACAAATGGAATTGTAAGATAATTTGTATAATGCATTGATTTGATAATGTATACACTGTGAAAGGATTCCCCCCATTGAGTTTATTAACACATTCATCACCTCACATACTTTTTTCTCTTTTGGTGAGAACATTTAAGTTTTACACTCTTAGCAAATTTTAATTATGCAATACAGTTTATAAGCTATAGTCACCATGTTTTACATATATTAGATCCTTAGAATTCATTTGCCTTGTAACTGAAAGTTTATACCCTTTTACCAACCTCTTCCTATTCTCCATCCCCACCCCCACCCCAGACGCTAGAAACTTTTTTTCTTCTGTTTCTATGAGTTTAACTTTTTTTTTCCTTTAGAGTTAACATATACTGATGTTACATGCATAGTGGTTAGATACTTATACAGTGGTACCTTGAGATATGCATTTAATTCGTTCTGCCGAGCTGGTAAGTCAGTCAACTCATATATCAAACTGCCGATACTGGACCCGTGCACCAACGCGCCAACTAGCGGCAGCTTCCTGAATCACTTGTATCTCTGAATTTTGCTCGGATCTCAAACAAAAATACGGACCCAGTCGCAGCTCGTATCTTAAAAATTCGTACGTTGGTCTGTTCGTATCTCAAGGTATCACTGTATAACCTACGAAGTGATTCCCTCAATAAATTATCTATCTGATACCAAACATAGTTTTTACAATATTATTGACTATTCCCTATGCTGTACTTTATATCCCCACAAAACAGTACTTTCTTTGAAAACAATATTAATTTATTGATTTTAAAGAGAGAAAAAAGAAGGAAGCATCAATTTGTTTTCCCATTTATTTATGTATTCATTGGTTAACCCTTGCATGTGCCCTGACTGGGATCTAACCTGCAACCTTGGTGTATCAGGAAGATGCTCTAAGCAACTGAGCTACCCAGCCAGAGCCAAAATGGTAATTTCTTTTTTCCTTTTAATTTTTAAAAATAATTTTATTTACTTATTTTACAGAGAGAGGAGAGAGAGAGGTAGGGGGAATGAGAAGTATCAATTCATAGTTGCTTCACTTTAGTTGTTCATTGACTGCTTGTCATCTGTGCATTGACCAGGCAAGCCCAGGGTTTCAAACCAGCAACCTCAGTGTTATAAGTCTGTGCTCTACCACTACGCCACCACAGGCCAGGCCAAAATGGTGATTTCTTAAAATTTAGTTGCAATGTAAAATCTGAAACCATATTAATGAATTTTTTGTACTCTGTTACATTAGAATTCTTTTGGTCTATCTTTGTAATTTGAGTGGATCTTTTATCCATGCTTGATTTTGTAACAACATGCATTGGTCATCTGGAAAATTTTGGTTCATTGAGATACACATTTTCTTCAAATGTTGACACATTTCATTGTACAAATAAAGAGAACATGGTTATCAATATCAACACTGATCTCATTGTGAACATCTCGTAGTGTCAGGCAGTTGTCAAATCAAGATGGCAGATACAGATTTTCCACAATTGTAATTTGTGCTGGAAAGTTCAAATTTTATCAATGGCAGTAAATACTGTCAATTATTTTCCTTGGAGTAACAGCCCTTCCCCCCTTTTGATAAAATATCTGCCAAATACCCTGGTCTGAATAATCATAGTATGTCCATCAGTCATTCTTTTAAGTAAAAATAGTGTTACACGAGAAAAGCAGCTCAGATGATTGCACAGTGCTTTTTCTTGAGATACCTTCATTCTTCAGTGTGTGGCAGAAGTGTTTTATGTATACTTCACATTTCTTCACAAAGTAGGTAAAAAAGCTGTGTTCTCAAGGATCAAGATTAAATAAAAATAATGTTTAATGAAACTGGCATTTTTTAAAGATGCAGGTGCCTGAGAGTGAAGAATATAATGATAGCTTGGACAATTTGGTGCTAAGTGCCAGCTGCTTTACCCACTGTTGCTTCTTTGTCTTTAGTGGAAACATGAAAATCATTGTCTCAGAAGAAATCACGAGATTCAAAAAAGCTAGTCAACACTGATCATTTCACCACCACCCGTGTTCGTTGCTAAGTATTTACATAAAAGAAGATCTTTAACAATTGGTTATCCTGACACAGGATAAGTCCAAGCAGACAGCATATTTCCCCCATGTATGTTGTTTTATTCATTTATGAGGCAAAAGTACAGTTCTTCAGGCAAGAGACTAACTCAGTCTTCATGTCTGCAGCTAAATCTTTAATTGGATGAGTGATTGCACTGTTGGGAAGTGGCAGAGCCCAGGATTTCTTTCACTGACTTTTCATCCAGCAGGCATTCAGCGATGTCACTGTGACATTATCCCTCAGCTATTGTGTGCACTTCTCCAGCTAATGCAATACGATAACTTGCCCTGCAAGATGCTTTGGGAACTTTTTCGTTTCTACTTTGGTAAGCTGTAAGAAAGAGGTTTTAGCTTTCCAAAAGCTCATCTTATGTACATTTAAAATAGACAGTTATTTTTCTTTAAACTCTCAATGATTGGTCTGAAAATGATGATGCAACTTACTCAGTGCTATAATACTATTCAAAATTTTCTGTTACACAAGACATAGTAAGATAAACTATTAATATCTATACAGTTGAGTGAAATATAGATTTCATCATATTTTTGTTTCTTATCTAACTTTTCAATTTCTTTGGAGTATATCACTCTTTTTCACTAGTTAGAGAACTCTCTGATATGTCGATTTCATCTTTTTTTTAGTATTTTTAGACACAGGTGCTGCAATTGTGGGTCAAGGAGCAAGTCTTCTATCCTTCTTAAGCTAGCTAGTGTTGAATCCTTAAACATAAAAAGAAAAAATATTGTTAAATGATCTTATGTGTTAGAATAAAATATTATACATTTAAAAATAACAATTTTAGATAAAATTACAAAATTTAAAAATATTTTAAAATATTTTTGAAAAACTAGATAAAGTTTGGTTATATCTTATGTTTCCATAATGATGCAAGGACAACTTCAGAATTTCAAAGTAACAGTTTATTGGACAATAATAATTAACTTACAGCAAGTATAATGGAAAACAGCTAGAAAGAAAAACAGTAGGAGTCCAAGAACAAAGTTAATCTCCTGTAAGTGCACATATTTATACCCTAAATCTACTTTTTTAGAATATTTTGGAAAACATAAGAAATGCACATACACATTTCATTAGCTGTCAGAACAATGATGTCATCACACATCACAGGGTCTCTGGAAAACTCCCCTGTATGTTTGTAAGAAAGTGAGGGTGCAAAGCATATAATGTCTTAACTATTATACTGCTCACAAAAATTAGGGGATATTTCAAAATGAACATGAAGTGATAAAATATCCCCTAATTTTTGTGATCAGTATATTTTGAAAGTATATTTTGTGGCCAGTGGTTCAGTGGATAGAGCATTGGCCCAGTGTATGGATATTCTTGGTTTGATCCCTAATCAGGACACACAGAAGAAGTGACCACCTGCTTCTCCCCTCCTCCCTCTACCCCTCCTCTCCCTCTTTGCCTCCCACAGCCAGTGGCTTGATTGGTTCAAGTATGGCCCCAGGTGATGAGGATAGCTCAACTAGTCAAGTATGTTAGCCTCAGGTGCTAATAAGAGCTCCATACTCACCTGATCTGTGGTGGCACAGTGGATAAAGCGTCGACCTGGAAATGCTGAGGTCACCGGTTCGAAACCCTGGGCTTGCCTGGTCAAGGCACATATGGGAGTTGATGCTTCCAGCTCCTCCCCCACTTCTCTCTCTCTGTCTCTCCTCTCTGTCTCTCCCTCTCCTCTCTAAAATGAATAAATAAAAATTAAAAAAAAAAAAGAGCTCCATACTCGAGCATCAGCTCCAGACAGGACTGCCAGGTGGATCCTGGTTGGGGCACATGCAAGAGTCTGCCTCACTATCTCCCCTCCTCTCACCTAAAAAAGAAAAAAAAAAGAAAAAGAAAGTAATTTTGATCTCAGAAACTCCCCGAAAGGACCCGCCAAGGATTTCCCAGACCACACTTTGAGAATTGGTGAACTAAGGAAATGTGTAGCCGTCTTCAGCCATACCACCCTGAACGCGCCCGATCTCGTCTGATCTCGGAAGCTAAGTAGAGTCGGGCCTGATTAGTACTTGGATGGGAAATGTGTAGCCTGTGGAATATTCTGCACCTTTTAAAGACAATGGAGTAGATCTAGATGTACTGTTATGTAACAAGCTGCAGAACAATGGAACAGTATTTACAGTGTAAAACATAAAAACACAGATTTATGTATGCTATATTTATATATGTGTATGCAAATGCATAGAAAATTCTAGAAGAACAGGCTATTAACTGTGGTTAATTTTGGAAAGGGGATTTGGTGGCTTAATAATAAAGAACATTTGCTTTATCTGTATTTTAAGAAAATTGTCACAAAGAGACTCTATACATGTATTACCAGTGTCATTTAAATAAATAGTTTTTCTTTATCTTTCTCCTGGGTGATATGCAAAATTTATACAATTTTGTTTTTTCCAGATTGATTAATAAGCTGCAGTTGTCACTGTTCTATGGAGAATCATCACCGCTAGGGTAAAGGGTATGGTTGCTAGGTAAAGTAAGAGAACGCCTAAGTAAGTTTGAATTCCAAATAAACCAGGAATAAGTTTTTTAGTATATAAGTATGTCCCATGCACTATTTGGGCATACTTATACTAGAAATTGTTTTCATTTATCTGAAATTTAAATTTAGTAAATAAAACAACTCGGGATGTCCAGATATTGGGGGCAAAGTCATACTGTCAAGCTGACTCTTCTCATAAAAACCTTTGCAGCTTGTCAAGGTTGTGAGATGCTGTGGTGAAAGGTATGAGAGGGAGGTTATAAGAATGGCAATGGGAATTTTTGTTTTTGTCTTAAAACACATATAAGGCTTCCATAAAATGTACTCTTTGGAATTAGGCTTGCAAACTCTTTTGTAAGCCACCAGAATATTGGTAACATTTCCTGTGCTCTGAGCTCTAGCTAGGTCCCTGTATTTCTATTACATTACCCCATGGCTACCAAAGGTCATGGCTACTAAGGATTTTCTTTGAGAAGGTAAAAGGTCATTGTTGGAATGTTCTTCTCTATCATCTCTTTTCTTCCCCCTCAAGGGAATTACACATATAGTGGTACCTTGAGATAGATATGAGCAGAACAACATACAATTATTTTTTATTTTATTTTATTATTATTATTATTATTATTATTTTTTTTTAAGATACGAGTTGTGACTTGGTTCGTATTTTTGTTCAAGATCTGAGCGAAATTCCGAGATACAAGTCGTGATTCAGGAAGCTGCCGCTAGTTGGCGTGTTGGCGCACGGGTCCAGTATGGGCAGCACAACACCAGCATCTTGTTCTTTCTCACATGTTACCCACAGAATCAAGTCGAATCTCATGCGTTGTACTCATGTTGCATCATTTTTGCATTTTTTACTAACTTTTTTTGTGTCCTATCATGTGGCCAAAGAAAGTGAGTGTAAAGGATAGTGGTGAGAAGAAGAAGAGAATGATATTGATAGAAGTAAAGCAAGAAATAATAGAAAAACATGAGTGTGGTGTACGAGTGATTGAACTGGCAAGGCTGTACGACTGCAATACATCTACAATTTGTACCACCCTTAAACAAAAGGATGCCATCAAAAGCACAAATCCAGTGAAAGGAACTATAATTCTGTCCCAATTAAGGACAAATATCCATGAAGAAATGGAGAAGCTTCTGCTGGTGTGGGTGAAAGAGAAAGAGCTGGCAGGAGATACAGTGACGGAGACTATAATATGCTAAAAGCCATGTATTATTTACAGTGACTTGAAGGAGAAAGAACCATTAACCTCAAAAGAGGCAGAAGATAACATTTAAGGCAAGTCACAGCTGGTTTGAAAATTTCAAAAAGAGGTTTGGCATCCACTTGGTGGTGAGGCATGATGGAGCTGCGAGTGCTGACGTTAAGGCAGCTGAGGAGTACATTGCATGTTTTGCTGCGCTTATTGCAAAGGAAGGTTACATCCCCCAACAAGTGTTCAACTGTGACAAAACAGGATTGTTTTGGAAAAAATGCCCTGGAAGACTTTTATCACCGCAGAGGAGAAGAAGCTGCCAGGCTATAAACCCATGAAGGACCGTCTGACCCTTGCATTGTGTGCAAATGCTAGTGGTGACTGTAAAGTAAAGCCACTGCTAGTGTATCATTCCAAAAATCCTTGAGCCTTTAAGATTCACAAGATTCTCTCTCTTTTTTTAAAAAAAATTTTTATTTATTTATTCATTTTAGAGAGGAGGGGAAAGACACACACACAGAAAGAGAGAGAGAGAGAGAGAGAGAGAGAGAGAGAAGGGGGGAGGAGCTGGAAGCATCAACTCCCATATGTGCCTTGACCAGGCAAGCCCAGGGTTTCGAACCCGCAACCTCAGCATCTCCAGGTCGACGCTTTATCCACTGCGCCACCACAGGTCAAGCTCTTTTTTTTTTTTTTTTTTAGGGACAGACAGGAAGGGAGAGAGATGAGAAATATCAATTCTTCATTGTGGTTCCTTAGTTGTCCATTGATTGATTTCTCATATGTGCCTTGACTGGGGGGCTACAGCAGACTGACCCCTTGCTCGAGCCCCAAACCTGTGCTCAAGCTGGCGACCTTGGGGTCTTGAACCCAGGTCTTCCATGTCCCAGTCCAACGCTCTATCCACTGTGCCACTGCGTGGTCAGGCAAGACTCACAAGATTCTTAAAGAAAACTGCAGGTTATGTGGCATGCCAATGCTAGGGCATGGGTTACGCGGCAGTTTTTTATTGAATGGGTAAATCTCGTCTTTGGTCCTGCAGTAAAGAAATATCTTCAAGAAAATAAACTCCCGACGAAAGCATTACTAATCCTTGAAAATGCTCTAGCTCACCCACCTGGTCTTGAAGATGACATTCTCAATGAGTTCAAATTTGTGAAAGTCCTCTACCTCCCACCCAAAACGACTTCAATCTTGCAACCTATGGATCAGCATGTCATTTCCAACTTTAAAAAGCTTTACACAAAGCATTTGTTCTGCAGCTGCTTTGAGGTGACTGAGAATACAATTCTAACCCTTTGAGAGTTTTGGAAAGATTACTGCAACATCGTGATATGTTTACGCATTATTGACTTGGCATGGCAAGAGGTTACAAGAAGAACCTTGAACTCGGCATGGAAAAAGTTATGGCCTGATGTTGTTGCAGACAGGGACTTCGAAAGATTTGAACCAAAGACCGAGGCCGAGGTAGAAGCATTGGAGGAGATTGTGTCCCTCGGAAAGTCGATGGGTCTGGAGGTAGATGAGGGTGATGTAAACGAGCTCATCGAGGAACACGGGAAGGAACTCTCAACTGAGGAGTTGAAGGAGCTACAGATGATGCAACATACGAAGCTTCTGCAAGGGATTAGTAGTGAGGAGGAGGTAGAGTCGGAGGGAGTGATTTCTACAAGTGAAATTAAAGACATGCTGGCAATGTGGGAGAAGCTTTCAAGTTTCATGGAAAAGAAACATCCAGAAAAAGTTTCAACTGTCTTGCTCCAGCACTTTTTAATGACACTTGTTTGTCACATTTCCATAACATTTTAAAAGGCAGGCAAAAGCAAACCTCTTTGAATAGATTTTTATTCAAAAGTCCTGCAAGTGAAAGTGCCGAAAGTGCAGCCAAAAATGCAAAAACAGGTGATGATTAAATAAAAAATATGTAATGTTAAGCTTAGGTTAAGTTTAAAGTTAAAAAAGTGCATTGTTTTACAATTAAGTTTTTGTGGTTTCATTTTAAGTAAAGAAAGTGCAGTTTTAGTTTTGTTTAAAGAAAAGAAAATGCAGTTTTCAAGGACCTGGGTTTTAATGAGCATTTTATGAATTTGACTCCAAAGGCAAGAGAAGTGAAGGGAAAAATTAATGAATGGGACTACATCAGACTAAGAAGTTTTTGCTCAGCAAGAGAAACTGATAACAAAATAAACAGAAAGCCAACTAAATGGGAAATGATATTTTCAAACAACAGCTCAGATAAGGGCCTAATATCCAAAATATACAAAGAACTCATAAAACTCAACAACAAACAAACAAACAATCCAATAAAAAAATGGGAAGAGGACATGAACAGACACTTCTCCCAGGAAGAAATACAAATGGTCAACAGATATATGAAAAGATGCTCATCTTCTTTAGTTACTAGAGAAATGCAAATCAAAACTGCAATGAGATACCACCTCACACCTGTTAAATTAGTTATTATTAACAAGACAGGTAATAGCAAATGTTGGAGAGGCTGTGGAGAAAAAGGAACCCTCATACACTGTTGGTGGGAATGTAAAGTAGTACAACCATTATGGAAGAAAGTATGGTGGTTCCTCAAAAAACTGAAAATAGAACTACCTTATGACCCAGCAATCCCTCTACTGGGTATATACCCCCAAAACTCAGAAACATTGATACATAAAGACACATGCAGCCCCATGTTCACTGCAGCATTGTTCACAGTGGCCAGGACATGGAAACAACCAAAAAGCCCGTCAATAGATGACTGGATAAAGAAGATATGGCACATATACACTATGGAATACTACTCAGCCATAAGAAATGATGACATTGGATCATTTACAGCAAAATGGTGGGATCTTGATAACATTATACAAAGTGAAATAAGTAAATCAGAAAAAAACAGGAACTGTATTATTCCATATGTAGGTGGGACATAAAAGTGAGACTAAGAGACATTGATAAGAGTGTGGTAGTTATGGGGGGAGGGGGGAGAGGGGCACAAAGAAAACTAGATAGAAGGTGACAGAGGACAATCTGACTTTGGGTGATGGGTATGCAACATAATTGAACGACAAGATAACCTGGACATGTTATCTTTGAATATATGTATCCTGATTTATTGATGTCACCCCATTAAAAAAATAAAATTATTAAAAGAAGAAAAAAGAAAATGCAGTTTTAGTTTACATTTAGTGTTAAGAAAGTGCAGTTTTAGTTTACATGTCTACAGTGCCTGCATTCCTTCCTCCCTCCCTCCCTCCTCCTCCGCCATTCACCTCCGTTAGCCGCACTTGTCTGTCTCCAAGGTAAGAATACAGTACTAAATAACACTTTTTTCTTTTATTTCATATATTTTGTTATGTATCGGTAAAGTATACATGTGTGTTTCTTAATTAAAAACATGTCTTTTTTCATAATTTAGGATGATTTGGGGATGTTTCACAGGGCTGGAACAGATTAAATCTATTTTAGTTATTTTAAATGGGAGATATTTGTTTGATATACGAGTTGACTGACTTACGAGCTCGGTTACAGAATTAATTAAACTCGTATCTCAAGGTCCCACTGTATCACTTTCCTTATTTCTTCTTTTCCTCACTTTTTGTCTTACATTTTATTATGGTCAATAGCTTCCTGAAATGTACAGATTTTTAGGTTTCTCCCTTCTTTTCCTTTCTCTTTCAGATTTTGTCCATAGAGAAATCTCTTAGCAATTAACCAGCTACTAAACCAACTGACTAAACTATCTGTTTTAGTCTGCTAAGGCAGCTATACCAAGTTGCCATAGACTTGGTGGCTTAAACAACCCATTTATTTCTCACAGTTTTGGAGGCTGTGAAGTCCAGTATTAGGACACTGGCAGAACTGATGTCTGGTGAGGACTTGCATCCTGGTTCACAGACTGCTGTCTTCTTGTTGTGTCCTCGCATTGACAGAAGGGGCAAGGCACCTGTCTGGAGTCTCTTCTATAAAAGCAATATTCCCATTTACGAGGTTTCCACCCTTATGACTTAATCACCTCCTGAAGGTCCCGCCTCCAAATACCATCACATTGGGTATCAAGTTTCAACTATATGAATTTTAGGGGGATACAAACATTCAGTTTATAACACTACAAAGATTGCAAAATGCATCAACCCGCTATAGAGGCCAAAGCAAAGTGGTGCTGTGCTTCACGTGGACTGCAGCTCTGTGAGGAGAGCCTCTCATTCTGTTGAAAATCAGCTTTGAATCATCTCTACCCAGGAGAGGGTGGGGAAGGATCACCACTGGAGAAGAAAAAGGATTGGGTCCAGGTCAGGATTCAGGGCTATCAGTTCTCGTGGAGAAATCTTTCTTTTTTAAGACATTAGGAGTTTGACCTCCACCGCCGCCGCGCACGCCATGGGAGCTGTGACTGACGATGAAGTCATACGGAAGCGTCTCCTAATTGATGGGGATGGTGCAGGAGATGATCGCAGAGTTAATCTGCTCGTGAAAAGTTTCATTAAATGGTGCAACTCCGGATCCCAGGAAGAGGGAGATAGCCAGTACCAACGTATGCTGAGTACACTGTCCCAATGTGAATTTTCAATGGGCAAAGCTTTGCTGGTGTATGATATGAATCTCAGAGAAATGGAAAATTATGAAAAAAATTATAAAGAAATAGAATGTAGCATTGCTGGAGCACATGAAAAAATTGCTGAGTGCAAAAAGCAAATTCTTCAGGCAAAATGAATACGAAAAAATCGTCAAAAATATGATGCTTTGGCAAAAGTGATTCAGCATCATCCAGACAGGCATGAGACATTAAAGGAAGTAGAGGCTCTGGGCAAAGAATTAGAGCATCTTTCACATATCAAAGAAAGTGTTGAAGACAAGCTGGAACTGAGACGGAAACAGTTTCATGTTCTTCTTAGTACCATTCATGAACTTCAGCAAACACTGGAAAATAACGAAAAGCTCTCAGAGGCAGACAAAACTCAGGAAACAAGCTTGGAAGCAGATCCTAAGCCATAGACAAGCTAAGGCTCGCCATTCCCGAGACTGTTGAAGTAGCAATGTGATCTTCATGTGTTTAGAGCAGGGGTCCCCAAACTTTTTAAACAGGGGGCCAGTTCACTGTCCCTCAGACCGTTGGAGGGCCGGACTATAAAAAAAACTATGGACAAATCCCTATGCACACTGCACATATCTTATTTTAAAGTAAAAAAACAAAATGAGAACAAATACAATATTTAAAATAAAGAACAAGTAAATTTAAATCAACAAACCGACCAGTATTTCCATGGGAACTAGGCTCCTCTCACTGACGACCAATGAAAGAGGTGCCCCTTCCAGAAGTGCGGTGGGGGCCGGATAAATGGCCTCAGGGGGCCGCATGTGGCCCGTGGGCCGTAGTTTGGGGACCCCTGGTTTAGAGCTTGCTCTGCTCTTGAGATAAAATTTTGACAGTGAACTACTTGGCTTTTAAATATTAATATACAGTTCATTCATATTTCTTCACACAAGGGAAAGTGATTTCAGTATTGATTTCTTTTTATTGAAATACCTTTTTCATTCTTAAACTTAAAAGGTAGCAAGCAATATCCAAAAATGTTTAATAAAACTTTTTCAAGCTAAAAAGAAAAAAAAAAAAGACATTAGACCTACTGGTGTTTGCCCTCAATTTGTCCTATTTTTTTTTCTATTTAAGATAAACTCTATTAAAGTATATTGTAGATATAATAAAATGCACACAGTTCAAGTGTACATACAGGTCCTGGAATTTTGACAAATATATACAGTGGATATACATATACATATACAAATAAATAAATAAATAAATAAATAAATAAATATTCACCATCTCAGTTGAGACATAGAACATTTCCATCACCCACCCAAGAAAGTTCCCTTGTGCCCTAATGTTCAAACAATCATCAATCTGATTTCTATCACCATATATTAGTTTTATTTACAACTTTATATAAATTGTACTTTTATTCTGATTTTGCTTAGGTAGTTTATTTTCCATGCAGAAGTAAAAAGAATTATTGCAGGTTTTATGGTTTCATTTTTTACATTTAAATCTTTGCTCCATCTGAAATTTATTTTGGTATGTGGTGTGAAAGGCACAGATCTAATTTAATTTCTTTTGTTCCAGAGAGCTACCCAGTTGCCTCAATATTGTTTATGGATAAATCTTTTTTGTTACTGGTTAGAAATGCCACCTTTACCACATATTAAATTATTAAGTGTGTTTGTATCTATTTCTGAATCTCCCCTTTGTTCCTTTGGTTTGTTTGTTCATATATCAGCACAACTGTTTTAATTGTGACTACACTATTTTTAAAAATCTTATATTTTAGGATTTTCTGCTCTGTCTCTTCAATGAGCTAATTTTCTCTGAGTTTCTTGTACTAGTTATCTATTGCTGTATAACAAGTTACCCTAACACTTAGCAGCTTGAAAAAAATTTTTTTTTGTATTTTTCCAAAGTTGGAAATGGGGAGGCAGTCAGACAGACTCCCGCATGCGCCCGAAGGGGATCCACCTGGCATGCCCACCAGGGAGTGATGCTCTGCCCATCTGGGGTGTCGCTCTGCTGCAATCAGAGCCATTCTAGTGCCTGAGGCAGAGGCCACAGAGCCATCCTCAGCACCCGGGGCCAACTTTGCTCCAGTGGCGTCTTGGCTGTAGGAGGGGAAGAGAGAGACAGAGAGGAAGGAGAGGGGGAAGGGTGGAGAAGCAGATGGGTGCTTCTCCTGTGTGCCCTGGCCAGGAATCGAACCCGGGACTCCTGCACGCCAGGCTGATGCTCTACCACTGAGCCAACCAGCCAGGGCCTGCAGCTTGAAAATTTATTATGCCACTGCTCCTGAGAGTCAGAAACGAGGGCAGTGTAGCTGAGTGGGTCTGGTGTAGCTGTGTCATGTGTTGGTGGCTCAGCTGTTAGTGGGGCTGTAGTCATCTCAAGGCTGGTGCTGAGAGGTTTGTCTCCAAGTTCATTCACGTGGTTGGTGGCAGGCACATGGGTCTTGTCATAGGTGTGCTCACAACATGGCAGCTGGGAGCGATCCAGAGACAAAGAAAGAGACAGCGAGGGCCCAAGATGGAACACTCAGTTTATATCTCCTAACCTCAGAAGTGACATACTATGACTTCTGCCAGCTCTGGTATGATGTGGGAGGGGACGACACGGGGTGACCACCAGCTCGCCGGGACCGCGGAGACTGTCTTGGAGGCAGGCTACCACACTTCCAGCTCTGACTCTCCTCTCTTTCCACTTTATTCATGTTCTAGGGGTATCTTGCCCATTTTATAAAGCTGCTTCTACCTATGACTAGTAATTTCCTAATTATTCTACTGATAGCTCACTTGCTTTCCTGAGTGTCAAAACAATTTATCCAGCCGCCTGGGCGCCTCTTCTGAAATGTCCCATAGGCATCTCCAGTGGCTTGTCCCATGCTCTCCTTGGATGCCCCCGAGCTTCAAACGTACTTTCATTTTGACACACAGCACCCTGCACTGCATTTATTTGACACCTCCATCACACTGTAAATGTATTGAGGGTGGAAACCGTGCTTTCCTTATTTTGCTGTTCACAGTACTCACCACAGCGCCCAGCACAAAGTAGGTACTTATCCAATATTGGGGCCCTGGTGACTGCCTGGGTGGTAGGTGGACACCTGGACTCAGAAGGGCACCTGGAGCTGTCCAACCATCAGCCTGGTATCGTGCCCAGGGCCTGATCCAGCAAGGAGGGGCTGTCCCACTGGCTTTGGGACTGAGGCCTTGGTTCTTTTGTTGCTGGTAGAAATGTCTTTGTGGCTTTGTACCCAGCTCTGCCTCTCCAGCCAGATGAACCTGCAAGCTGCCCGTCCTTCCCATTCCTTCTTCACAGTGTGGGGTCTGAAGCCTGCTTGACCCTGTGGGTCTGTCTGTTTCTGTTATACATGAGGGTCTGGGGACAGCTGGACTGACAGGACTGGGCTCTTGGTACATGGTTCACGCAGCATCGTGCAGAGTATGCCTCAGACAGTTCCAGCACTGTGCCCCAGTTTCCCCTCTCCACCTCTCCAGCTGTGGAAGAGGCCTTTTATCACCACCACCTTTCTTAATTCTAGAACTGAACATTTCAGGAATCTTAGAGTTTTTCAGGTAAAATCAGCAGCAGTGCCTGAAACCCAGCCTGCTGCCTGCCCACAGCCTCGCACTCAGCTGCAGCTTCGTGGCAGAGGGGCTGCTGAACCACACTCAGGAGAGACAGCAGCGCAGCCGGGGCTTACCGAGAGCCAGGCAGGGAAGGTCAGGCTGGCATCACCTCAGCCCAGGGCAGGGACGGTGTGGCCCAAGGGGAGGCTGCCCAGGCCAGGGTCCTGGACCCTGGAACTGCTCAGCTTCCTCCTTTTCACCTTTGGTATTGATGTTCCTTTCTTCTTGTCTCTGTTCACAGCTCAGTCTTTATTTCTCTCCTGATTTTTATAATAAGGCTACTGGAGCCCATAGGGCCACTCAGCTCAGCTCCTCATCTTACCTAAGTGCAGAGGGAGCCAGAGAGGGGAACAGACTTGCCTAAGGTCACCCAGCTTCTGTTGACTTCTCCCAAGTCCCTTTCTTGCTTTTCAGTGTTTCTAACTACTCCATGTCTCAGTCTCTCCTTAATTTTTCTTTTCTTTCCTTTTTTTCTTTTCTCTCCTCTTCTCTCTTTGGACCCAGCGGCAAAGGCCACCTACCTCCAAGATGGGACTAAATGGACAGTGTGTCCATTAGGCTTCCCCGCCTCCACATGTGGGCTTCTGGACTGATGAGCGTGGAAAGGGGAATCAGTGAGGAGTGCCACTCCCCGGACCTGCGCTCGACTCTGGCCCAGCTGGCTCAGCTTCAGAGTGAAGTGTAAGTGACAATGAGGGGAGAGGGAGCCGGAGCCTGAGCCCTGGGAAGCTGGTCAACCTTGGGCCCTGAGAAAGGGGGACCTTGACTGGGAAGGGGATCCTCACTCTGATGAGGCCTGACCCGTCTCTTCACAGTTTACCTGCAACAGGCCTGAGCTGGTTTTCTTTACAAGTAGGGCAGCTTTCTTGCAAACCACCTCATGAAAAGTTTAGACAAGCAGGGCTTGGTTAGAACTGTAGGCCGAGAGGGGACAGCCATAGACTTGCTGAGACGTGAACAACTTCTCAGAGGTGCAATAACTCATGTCTTCCAGCAGGGGGTGGCCTGTCTTTACAAAACACAAGTCCTGTTTTTCTTGCTGCCCTCCCAGCCAAGGAGACCAATTCTCCTGACACTTGATGGGGTTATTCAGTGTCTAAGCTGTGGGGAAAGGAGTCCTGGGGGGTGGGGAGGGCAGAGGAGTGGGTCATAACAGTGTTTAGAATTTGGTGTCCTGTTTAGGAAAGGTAGAACAATCAGCAGTGAAAACCCATCTGATCCCCTTGAAATGAAAGTCTGTAAATATGACCTTGCAGAAAGGGGAGAGAGTGGGAGAGAGCGAGAGTGAACAGAGTGAAAGCAGCTAGCATAAAACAGCGAGGAGGTCTAAGACCTGCAAAGGATGTTTTGGAAATGTGGTTATCAGAAGAGACACAAATTGGAAACCAAGGCGGTCCCTCTCAAAGCAGAACATTTGGCCTTATTATGACACTGATACAGACTGATATTTAATCTAAAATTTCTCAACAATTCTGTCGCAGCACCCAGATACTTATCATTTATAGATACCAACCCCTTAACTTGGAACTGGGTTATGCAAGGGTTGCTAAGGAACAAGGAGAGATGCAGTAGGTACAGCAGGGGTTGCTTAGTAACTAGGAGTCCTTTGATGATGGAGTGGTCAGAGCAGGTCTGGAACTGATGAATGTCTGCAGACAAAGTCATCCCACACCTGAGCCTCCTGAAGGTGCCTGTCTGTTGGCCTTTTGCCGCAGAGCTGCCAGAGCCTGCTTCTCTAGCTCCCTGGCACCATCCCTCGTAAAAAGTACACCTCTCGTTCCTGAGCATCCTCTATAAGCCCTTGCTCCAACCATTTCTTCCCACCTCCCTCCGCAGGACTCAGGACCAGGCAGGCCCCTGAGCAAGTACATGGGAACCTCACGTGGGGGAGACAGGAGACCCTGGCTCACAGCGAGTGGCTGGGAAATTTGGGGTTTAGGTGAAAGAGGATCAACTAGACAATCATCTCTGATGTATTTTCAGTGAATGGAAATGTCGTTACATCAGAGACTCCCATACCAGGGAGGTCCTCATCCTGCCTTCATTCCAGTGCATATCTCCAGGGGCACACCCATACCTCTCCTTCCTGAGGGCATCCTATGGGTTGGGTTGCCACACTGCCCCTTGCTCGGGGCTGCTATGGCCGGTCCAGGAACCTCCCAGCCTCCCTTTGGATGCTTCATTCAGCACAGCCTGGTGGAGACATAATGTAAGTATGCAAAGCCCCAGCCTCCTTCCTTAGTCACAAACACCCTGTCCTCTGCATTCCAGCCACAGAGATGTCTCTCCTCTCCTCCAGACACCCTGGACAGGCACACCCCTCTGATCCTCCTGTCAGTCTGGTCCCCTAGGCTGGAGCATCTGTCTCACCACTTCCTCTGTGAGACCTTCTTCCATTTTCCAGGTCTCATCTTTCTGTACCTTCTCCAGCGGTGACTCTCCCAACCTGATCAGAACGAGCTGTGTGTCCCTGTACTCAGAGCCTCCCTGAGCACACCTGGGTCTCAGGGCTCTGAGGCCCCAGAGAGGGAGAGAGTGGAGCTGCCCTCTGATCCACTGCTTCCTCTTCTGCCTGGTTGGGCACGAATTGGGTGTTTATACACAGAACATACTGTTTAAAGCAAAGCCCTTTACTCAGGACATCTCTAACAAAGTATTCAAGACACTGGAAAGTTTGCCTCTGAGAACTGGGAGGTTCAGTTTTTTGAACCACTTTCAAACTGCTTGAATTTTAAAATTTACCATGAACAGGTAATGTTGGGCAGATAAAATATATTATGCTCACTTTTGTTAAAGATAGCGCTGCCCACGTGGAAGCCCGTCACCCAGGTGATTGTATTGGTTGCCCTTCTTGCTTGGGATGGGCATGATTATATTAATGTGTGTTGGGGGCGGGCTGTGGGCAGGCAGGGTCCTTGTAGCCTGGGGCTTTGTTTTGGGACTAAGCCTTTCCCACCCTTTTTGATGTGGGGTGGTGCACTCTCATGAGGGATCCCATTGTGCCTCAGATAAGTGACTTTGTATCAGAGACTTCCTTGTTTGTATATTGGATTAAAGGTTTTGGTTTCTATACTGTAAAGTGGGGGGAGACCAGGAGCTTGCTCTCTCAGTTCCTGAGATTAGCATTAGAGGAGAGAGCAGAGAAAGGAGAGCAGAGAAAGGCCACGCGGAGGCCAGGAGAAACAGCCAAGATGGTGGAGTGCTGAGAGAGAAGCCAGTTTGTGCAGAGTTTGTGTAGAGAGAAGGAGATGGGAAACAGAGGTGAATGAGGCTGGTGAGCTAGAAACTTTTTTTTTTTTTTTTTTACAGTGACAGAGAGAGTCAGAGAGAGGGATAGACAGAGACAAACAGAAGGAACGGAGAGAGATGAGAAGCATCAATCATCAGTTTTTCATTGCGACACCTTAGTTGTTCATTGATTGCTTTCTTGTATGTGCCTTGACTGTGGGGCTACAGCAGACTGAGTGACCCCTTGCTCGAGCCAGCGACCTTGGGTGCAAGCTGGTGAGCCTTGCTCAAACCAGATGAGCCTGCACACAAGCTGGTGACCTCGGGGTCTCAAACCTGGGTCCTCCGCATCCCAGTCCGATGCTCTATCTGTTAAGCCTAATTCGGAGGGACCCGAAAACATTGAAGACAGGAACAAGGTCCGTCGGTTACACTTCAAAGCTTTATTGTCTAGCTTGGCCAAGCGGCGGCTACTCCGACAGAAATCTGAAGGAAAGCGCGCACCGGCCCTTTGTTCTGCTTAGTTTTTATAGTTTTGTAAGTGGGAAGTACAGAAGCAAAAATTGCAATTAGGAGCCCCTTACCACTATTGGTTATAGTCATATGTCCTTTAACATGATAGGGCCACGTTCAGTTTGCAAGCCATACATCCTTTTGGGGAAAACAAAGTTTACAAGCCAACACAATGGTAGAAAGATGTCTCTTTACATATTAAAAGGCATTCCTATATTATCTAGTGTTCATCTGCTATCTCTCTGTCCTGAGTCAGACGTGTTAACCACACACATTTATATAGGAGAGGTAGTTTCGGTGGGGACAAATGCCCGCAAATGGCTCATTGCTATGCGAAAAGGTTTATTTTGGCTTTTCTCTTCCTGCACCTGGCTAGCCATTCACCCTTTTCCCCACAGGCATAGTGGAATGTCTGGGAATCCATGTTTTCCTCCCTTTTGCATTTACAATACAATGCCAAGGGCCATCCTGGTTATGCCAATCACACAGTACAGAGACTATTTCTCACAATTTCTCTGCACATCTTAACCCAAATCAACAAAATGTTTCTGAAGCCTCCCAAAATATTAATATTAATTCTGTAGCTTTTGGTACTTTACAACACCTGTGGGTGAAGTGGCTCAGTGGCTCCTCACTATCCACTGCGCCACCGCCCGGTCAGGCTAGAAACTTTTGATTCTAAAAAACTCAGATAAGTCAGTGGCTTTGGGAGCCCTGAATGGAAAGGGAAGTGTTTTCCCAGTGTGTGTATTTCCTGCCCACCAGGTGCAAGCTAGGATTAAAGCTAATGGTCCATCAGTTCTTGGCTTTGTTGTTTCATTACCATCTGTTTGAATCAGATGCAAACCTGCATGAGTCAGGTGGCTGTGATGGTGGCCGTGGCTACTGGCTTTACAGGTAATCTTTACTTTTTAAACATTTTTATTAAACAATATAACACATTCCTAAAAAGCATAGATATACACATACAAGACCCACATATCTTAATGGATACCATGTAACTGTCACTGAGTCATAAAATAGAATACTGCTAGTATCCCAGAAGCCCCTTTGTTGGCCTCTCCTTAATCATAGCCCCCAGAAATACAATCTTGACTTTTGTAATAATTACCTTGCTATTCTCTTATCACTTGTTTGCACTCTTATTTTATTTTTTGAGAGAGAGAGATGAAAGGCATCAACTTGTAGTTGTTCAGTCATTGCTTCGCGTACATGCCTCCACTGGGGGACTTCAACCGAGCCAGCAATCTTGAGCTCAAGACAGCAACCTTGGGCTTCAAGTCAGGGACTTTTGGGCTGATCCCACACTCAAAACGGTGACCCTGTGCTCTAGGTCACGCTCAAGCCAGTGACCTCCGGGTTCTAAACCTGAGATCTCAGTGTCCCAGTGCTCTATCCACTGTGCTGCCATTAGCCAGGCTTGTTTTCATTTTTAAACAATGTAGAGTTGTTTGCCTGAAACTTGTATATGTGGAATCATATGGTAATGTATTATTCTTTTGTGTCTGGCTTCTTTCCCTTAACAATACCTTTTTTAGATTCATTTAATATTGAGCAGTGTAGCTTTAGTTTATTACTTTTCCTTGCTCGATAGTATTCCATGATATCAGTGCAACACAATTCATTTATTCATTCTACTATTAGTGGATACCTGGGCTTATTTTTAGTATGAGGCTATTACAAAGGGTGCTGCTGTGAATGCTCACACAGGCTCTAGGTGCACACCTGGCTGCCCTTCGGTGGGGTGTAAAACTAGAATTGGATGGTTTTGTGTTCTACTTGCCTGTAAATCACCAAGCCATTTTCCCAATGTGCTATACTCCCTCAAGCTGTGAATGGGAGTTTCTGTTGATTTCTACTGTCTCAACAAGAAGCAGTTCATTAAAATTAAGAATGGGTGATAAGCCTGACCAGGCGGTGGTGCAGTGGATGGAGCGTCGGACTGGGATGCGGAAGACCCAGGTTCGAGATCCCGAGGTCACCAGCTTGAGTGTGGGCTCACCTGGCTTGAGCAAAAAGCTCGCCGGCTTGGACCCAAGGTCGCTGGCTCCAGCAAGGAGTTACTTGGTCTGCTGAAGGCCCCCGGTCAAGGCACATATGAGAAAGCAATCAGTGAACAACTAAGGTGTCGCAACGAAAGATTGATGGTTGATGCTTCTCATCTCTCTTCATTCCTGTCTGTCTGTCCCTAACTATCCCTCTCTCTGACTCTCTCTCTGTCCCTGTAAAAAAAAAAAAAAAGAATGGGTGATAATACATATATACAAACAATAGGGTAGCAATAGTCAAAGGGAGCCTGACCATGCAGTGGCTGAGGAGCCACTGCCACCTCACCCACAGGTGTTGTAAAGTACCAAAAGCTACAGAATCAATATTGATATTTTAAGAGGTTTAAAGAACATTTTATTAATTTGGGTTAAGGTGTGCAGAGAAATTGTGAGAATAGTCTCTGTACTGTGTGGTTGGCATAAAACCGGGATGGCCCTTGGCATTGTATTGTAAATGCAAAGGGAAGAAAAACATGGATTCCCAGACATTCCACAACACCTGTGGGGGAAGGGGTGAATGGCTAGCCAGGTGCAGGAAGAGAAAAGCCAAAATAAACCTTTTCTTATAGTAATGAGCTTTTTGCGGGCATTTGTAACTACCTCTCCTGTGTAAATGTATATGGTTAATATGTGTGACTCTGGACAGAGAGATGGTGGATAAACACTAGATAATATAGGAATGCCTTTTAATATGTAAAGAGACATCTTTCTACCATTGTGTTGACTTGTAAATTTTGTTTTCTCCAAAATGATGTATGGCTTGCAAATTGAACATGGTCCTATCATGTTAAGGACATATGACTATAACCAATAGTGGTAAAGGACACCTAATTGCAATTTTTGCTTCTGTACTTCCCACTTACAAAACTATAAAAACTAGGTAGAACAAAGGGCCGGCGCACTCTCCCTCAGATTTCTGTCAGAGTTGCCGCCGCTTGGCCAAGCTAGACAATAAAGCTTTGATGTGTAATCGATGGATTTTGTTCCTGTCTTCAATGTTTCGAGTCCCTCCGGATTAGGCTTAACAGTGGTGCAGCGGATAGAGCGTCGGACTGGGATACGGAAGACCCAGGTTAGAGACCCCGAGGTCACCAGCTTGTACACAGGCTCATCTGGTTTGAGCAAGGCTCACCAGCTTGGACCCAAGGTTGCTGGCTCAAGCAAAGGGTTACTCGGTCTGCTGAAGGCCCACGATCAAGGCACATATGACAAAGCAATCAATGAACAACTAAGGTGTCACAACAAAAACTGATGATTGATGCCTCTAATCTCTCTCCATTCCTGTCTGTCTGTCCCTATCTATCCCTCTCTCTGACTCCCTCTATGTCTCTGTAAAAAAAAAAAAAAGTCAAAGGGAAAGAGGGGTAGAGGTGGGGGGGAGAGGGGAATGGGGTGGAAAGAGACTTTGCGTGGGGCATGGGGACCCACGATGCAGAGTGTACATGGTGTTATACTGAATGGGACACTTGAAACCATGTCAACACAATAAATTTAAAAAATTAAGACTAATAATAATAAAAAAGAATGGGTATAATTATTTGTTTGGTGTTTGGCATCCTCCCTCCTCTGGGAAGCTCTATTGGTGGGGGTCAAAGGCTGTAGTTCACCAGGAAGTCCTGGCATCTACTTCCCAGTGCCTGACACATTGCAAGTGCTCAGTGCTTGTTTATGGAATGAATGGTAAAATAATTCTGTCTATTAAATGTTGGGTCTGACATGCTAATGACATGTAATGACTGTTCTATAAATAGAGAATCTTCACAGAGAGGTTTCCTGATCTGAGGCCCATGTGTTTGAAATTCACACTGGCCAGATTCTTTCCCACCATCTGTTACCAGGTCTGTCTGTCTGGAGGAGTTTGAATAGATTACCATCAATCTCTCTGAAGGCAGCAGTGATAAGTGAAATCCATTCTTTCTCCCAGGGCCAAGTTCTGTTCTGCAGGAAGCAGACCAGGCACAAAGCACCATACTCCCAGTAGCAGCCTACAGGAACTGGGGCCTATTTCCTACTTTGCAAATGAACAGCAATGGGACAAACTACAAGGGTGTCCTGGCCAATCTAGAAGTTGTCATCATGGGGTCCACTGATGAGTGAGTGCCCTGATTACCTCGTGTGTTTTTACCTCTCTCACAGGGACCATCACTTCCACAGAAGAACTTCACATTATGTTATAAAGTACTGTACTTTTAATCCGTGGGTTACATAGAGACACCAAGGCAGGATACAGAAGAAATTCTAGGAAGAGATTTATTAATAAGCTGGCTACAGATGACTTACACGGGGTATAGCTAGCCCAAATTGTGCAGCCTAGATCATAGCTCTGAGGTTGGTTATATAGACATGATCACATACTACTTGAGGGGAAAGGAGGGGAGCATGATACAAAAGTCATTTACCGATAAGCTTACAACATTTATCTATAGGATCTATTAAAAGGAAAAACAGCCTAACCAGGCGGTGGTGCAGTGGATAGAGCGTTGGACTGGGATGCGGAGGACCCAGGTTCGAGACCCCGAGGTCACCAGCTTGAGTGCGGGCTCATCTGGTTGAGCAAGGCTCACCAGCTTGAGCCCAAGGTCACTGGCTGGAGCAAGGGGTCACACGGTCTGCTGTAGCCCCCCAGTCAAGGCACATGTGAGAGATCAATCAATGAACAACTAAAAAACCGCAACGAAGAATTGATGTTTCTCATCTCTCTCCCTTCCTGTCTGTCCCTATCTGTCCTTCTCTCTGACTCTCCCAGTCTCTGACACACACACACACACACACACACACACACACACACACACACACACAACAAAAAAAACAAAAAAAATAAAAGGGAAAACATTCCTAGCCATCAAGACCACAGTAGTGATAAATGTTTTACATACCCAACACAGTAAATGTTTTACATTTCAGACATTCCCAAATCTTCACTTATCCTTGTTGCCACAACAGTGGGAAATAAAATGTTTTAATTTAGGATAAGGAGAGAAGCTAAATGAAATTACCTTTGCTAAAAGTGTTGGGGCCAGCTTATTAGGGAACTTAATAAGTTAGTCCCTGCTTGTTTAGTTTACAAGTTTTATACATATAAAGAATTTTTTTTTTTTTTTTTTACAGAGAGAGAGTCAGAGATAGGAACAGATAGGGACAGACAGGAATGGAGAGAGATGAGAAGCATCAATCATCAGTTTTTTATTGCGACACCTTAGTTGTTCATTGATTGCTTTGTCATATGTGCCTTGACCGTGGGCCTTCAGCAGACCGAGTAACCCCTTGCTCAAGCCAGCGACCTTGGGTCCAAGCTAGTGACCTTTGCTCAAACCAGATGAGTCCGCGCTCAAGCTGGCGACCTTGGGGTCTCGAACCTGGGTCCTCCACATCCCAGTCTGATGCTCTATCCACTGCACCACAGCCTGGTCAGGCTAAAGAATTTCAAAAGGGATGATATTAGAAAGCATATAAAATGTTATAGAATGCAGGTTTTTCAAGCAAGGGGAGTGGGCTCGTGATCCCTTTGTCTAAAGGTACACATCACTCTTATGACTCCAGGAGGGGAGGAAGAGTTATAGGAATTTTTAATTAAGATATGTAAACATTGTCTCCTAAAGGCTCTTCAGGAGGGGAAGATAAGTTCTACCTTCTTTGCTTGGTCTAGCAAGTAGAGGCCTCAGTCTTTCCAGAGAACTGTAGTTAAATTATGATTAACTACTAACCAACTTTTGCCCCTTCAATCTCTTTCTCTTGGGTTTTTTTCTCCTCAGAAGGTAGGGGTAAAGGGGGCCTGGCTTTTCTTTTTGAAATACCAGTATCAACAGTTTTGCAGTTCCTTGACACCCTATCACAACTATAGAATAAGACACAGCCTTGTTGATATCCAGGGTGGGATAGAAGGAGAATTGTGGTAAAGGCTGAGGACCGGGAGCGGCTGGTGACCACGGTGAGAAGCGAGGTTATGGGCACAGACCCAGGAGGTAGCAAAAGGGAGCCAGCCTGAGCCTCCTTCCATGCTTTCCTGGACAACACTGGTGTGATCCATGTCAGCACTATTATCTAAGACATAAGTGTGTTCTGCATACACACACCAGTCCAGCAGCATCCTTTTACTGTGTGTCTTTCTGATATGTCTCCAAGAATCATCCCATCCCAGTCTGGGAATCAAAAACTGCTCTAATGCTTCAACCCAGCATCAGCCCTTGGGGGCACCAAAAAAACAGCTGTCCTGGTTCTCCAGTGGTTTCCAACCTACCTGGGCAGATGAGAAGGCTAGATACAATCACAAATTGGAAACCAAGGCGGTGACAGTGCTGCAGGGGGTGGGGCTGAGCCTGACGGGCACTGTGTACCATGTGGGGATGACCATGGACTGAGAGTGGCTCATGGTTATGGTGAGGGGTCAAGGTGTGGAAGCACAGTGGGAGGGCAACACGCAGAACTTTTTTCTCACTGTTCAGCCTTGGGAGGAGCAGGGGCCTGAAGGCCCTAGAACAGGTCCTGAGATCTTGATTGTTCTCAGTCTTCCTGAGCAGACACCGGCTCTCTGGAAAATAGCCTGTTCATGAGAGGACACTCACCCCTTCAGCCCTCCCCCCACACACTGAGAGAACTACGGTGGAGGGGGTTCTAAAGGAATTTCCCCATGCCTAGCCTCAGAGGGATTCCTGCAGAAGACCTCGAGCCCCCGAGGCCCTCACACAGAGAACCTGCCCCTGGCCTGTCCAGGGCACTTCCCTTCAGCAGGTTGGGTTCTCACAGGAGCCTTGTCACCATTCATGGTTGAGACAGTATGCGCTCTGCCGGCTTTGGCTCAATGCGCCATGCCCCTGGGATGCTACCCTCAGACCATCGCCACACTCACACACCCCTTCATGTCACCCTTCCCATTAGGCCCTGGAGCACAGTGGGGGTGTTGACTTCCTGGTGTGTAATGCTGCAGTCAACCCCCTGGTGGAGGGCACCCTGGTGGACAGTAAGGAGGTTTGGGACAAGGTGAGAGCCTGCTGGGAGCTGGCTGAGGGGCTGATGTTGGCTCCAGAGGCTCTGCCCCCACAAAGACCCTTCCTCACCCTCCCAACTTTATTGTAAGCACAGGCACTGGGGCAACCTGACCATTCCTCCTCTTACCCCGGCTGCTTTCTGGTTTGTGGGTTGTTTTTTTTTTTTTTTTACAGAGACAGAGAGAGTCAGAGAGAGGCAGAGAGAGAGATAGACAGATAGGAATGGAGAGATGAGAAACATCAATCATTAGTTTTTCATTGAGCGTTGTGACTCCTTAGTTGTTCGTTGATTGCTTTCTCATATGTGCCTTGACCACGGGCTTTCAGCAGACTGAGTAACCCCTTGCTGGAGCCAGTGACCCTGGGTCAAAGCTGGTGAGCTTTTTGATTGCTTTCTCATATGTGCCTTGACCACGGGCTTTCAGCAGACTGAGTAACCCCTTGCTGGAGCCAGTGACCCTGGGTCAAAGCTGGTGAGCTTTTTGCTCAAGCCAGATGAGCCCGTGCTCAAGCTGGCGACCTTGGGGTCTTGAACCTGGGTCCTTCCACATCCCAGTCCAATGCTCTATTCACTGCGCCACCGCCTGGTCAGGCTCTGGTTTGTGTTTTTAAAGCTAGTTCTTACACTCTTTCTTTTCTCCTCCCACCCTTCGCATTTATTCATCCAGCGAATATTTAGTGAGGACTTGCTGTGCAGCAGGCATGGTCCAGGCTCTGGGCACAGAGCTGTGGGAGTCACTGTTCTTGGCAGGTCTCACAAATCGTAAGGTCCCCTCTCTGTCAACAATCTATGTTCTTACACCCTTCTGCGGGACTTATATGAATGGTGGTGCTCCTCTGTAGTGACTCGTGCTTGCTGTTGAGAGTCTCTGCCTTTCCTGCACCAGGACTCCTCACTATCCTCAGATGAACCTGTCAAGCCTGGACCCAACTATCACCTGACCGTGGGCTCAGATGTTCCAACTCCATACGAGTCACCTTAACAATCCCGCCACCTGGTGTACAAGGGTCCAGGAGAGACCTTGAGTTTGCCTTGAGGTCCATCTTGGGCTTCATTACTCTCCCACGACTCCTGTTCCATTCACTCCTGTGTTTTGTTCCCTGTCCCTCTGATGGACAGATGGACAGATGGAGTCAGGTTCCTCCTGTCATCGTTAGCAGAACCCTCTGCCCCAAGCTCTGGGCCAGGGCATTTGCTTCTGCCCTCCCCAGCTCCCTGCACTCTGTGGCCATGCTCCCAGGCCGCCCCTCCTGCTCTCTGCCCTTGGCAGGTGTCCTTCCCTCCATCCTCAGGACACCTGAAACCTGAGCTCCCACAGCTGCTGCCAGCAGCCTCCAGGCTGTCCAGCTTCCTCAATGCCTCTGAAGGACCATTTGTTTGGATAGCTGGGGTTTCATTGCTGACAGTCTCCTAACCCCCGAGTCATTTGCCCTGTTAGTGTCTAAGTTCATGGCTCATGACTCTTTTTCTCAGAGCTGTTTGAAATCTTTTCTCCTGAAGGTGGGTGCTCCTGACCACAGCGTTCTTGCTTTCTCTGCCTCTCCCCTCCCCTGCAAGGACTTGCTATTGCACATGCAGTTCTGCACCGCAGGGAAGAATCTGCCCCCCAGTTATACTTGCCACCACTTGGGAAGATGGTTACAAAGTGAGTTTAAATTTACCTGATGCTCGGCTTTTACCAGAATGCAATTTTCTTTGGGTGTTCTACGAGGGGAATTTCTTCTCATTCATCTTATCTTTGTAATATTTTTATTTATTTATTTATTAAGCATTTATTTATTCATTTTAGAGAGGAGAGAGAGAGAGAGAGATAGAGAGAGAGAGAGAGAGAGAGAGAGAAGGAGGGACGAGCAGTAAGCACCAACTCCCACACATGCCTTGACCAGGCAGGCCCAGGGTCATGAACCGGCAACCTCAACATTCCCAGTCAAATTCTTTTATCAACTGCACCACCACAGGTCAGTTCATCCATCTTATCTTTGGGTCAGAGTGAGCACCACCCCAGACAGACCCCATTCTGTCCAGCAGGTTAGGAAACCTGCCATGTACCTTCTCCCTGCTTCTGTCTCCTCCACCCCTTCTCAGGGGCACTCAGCGTGCCATCTCTTCAGGTTCATGGTCCCTACTCCAGATGTCATGGCACACAGAGCTATGCTTTCTTCCTTGCTAATTGGGCCGTTTCCCTCAGCAAGGGTGGGACTCGCACCTGTTTGTTGGCTTACGTTTGGTTCCTGAGTCTGGGAGGGGTTTCACCTCAGCCCATCGTCCTTGGAACTGACACACGTGGTGCTTAGGTCAATTGTCCTCTGGGTGGGTCTCTGTTTTGAGACTAATCCTCAATTTCTTCTTCTTGGGGACTTCATACTGGTCCCCCTTTAAACAGTGGAGCCACTTCTTGTAGTCCTGGGAGGTCACCCCTACACTGGAAACCAGTCATCAAGTGGGCCTCAGCAGCACTCTATTAAAACTCTTCCCTGCCCACATCCAAGGGGATGAGGGGCTTGGGATGAGTGGAGAAGACAATGGACAGGCCTGGTCAGTTACAGATGTGCAGTCTCATCCTTAGAGTCACAGGACACAGTTGACCTCACTGATGACAGTGCCCCAGAGGCGGCATCTGGTGCCAGTTTATTCAGTGACTGCATTCTAATGCTTTCAATAATGTTGAGTTATTAGCTTCCTCTCCTTCCTGTGTCTGTCTGTCTCTTCTCAGGGGGTGTTCTGTCATCCTGGTCTCCCCCACTTCAGCTTATATACCACACATGGTGAGTGCTGGTTGGGAGGGGGTGAGTTTTCCCTAAAGTCCCACAGGGGAGGTGCCTGGACAGACCCCCTAAAACCCCAGCTGCCCTGGGCTGAATGGGTACATGTTGCCATTGTGTCACTCAGACCCAGCATCTGTTCTCATGCCTGGCTGGGGAGTATGTCTGAGCTCTGGGCTTGGCCCAGTTTGATCCCCTGTAGGTGAGAAATCTAGCTGATACTTGCCTCTACATCCCATATCCTCCTAATCTCTCTTAATCCCATCTCAGGAGCTGGGTGCCTACAATGTCAGTAAGACAGCCCTGCTGGGCCTCACCGTGACACTGGCATGAAAGCTGGTTCCTAAGGGCATCTGGGTGAACTGCCTGGTTCCAGGATTAATCCACTCACTTCAGCCAAGTGGTGAACACTGGAGCGTGTCCCCTGTCCCCTAGTCTGGCTCAGTGAAAACCCTTCCCAGAGTAAGGGATAAAGGGCATCAGCACCTTTGTATTGTAGCTGAGATCATCATGGTCCTCTGAACTCATCAAAACCTAGAAAGGCAGCCCTGCCATGTGACCCCCTCTGGTCCCTGCCATCTCCTTGTTTTCTCAGCACTGACTCTCTCACCTCTTCCCTTTGCCCAGTTGCTTCAGGACGAGTCTTTGTGGAAGAAATTAAAAGACAAGCATGAGCTCCAGAGGCAAGTGGGGTTTGGGGCTTTGGTGGTCTGGGTACAGTAGGGGAGGGGTGGCTGAATCTATCTCAGCCACAGACGTCTCCCTTCTATGGGCCATTCCTTGTGCTGATGTCTGGGCTCTATACAGCCTTGTAGGGTGCAAGTTGCCCTGCTGAATCTACCCTGTCCCTCCATGAAGCCCGCTCCCCGCTGTAGCTTGTGAGCCTCAGAGCAGCAGAACAAGAGTCTGAGGTCACTGATGTTGTGTTCTGTCCTCCCTCCTTCTGTCCAGGCTGGGGAAGGCTGAAGAATGTGCAGGAGTCGTGTCCTTCTTATGCTTTCCAGATGCTGGCTACATCACCGGCGAGAGCATCGTGGTGGCTGGCTTCTTCTGTCGGCTGTGACAGCATTGGAGGGCCACGGAGCTGTGGGTCTGGGCCTAGGAGCCTGAGGGTGGGTGGGCTAGGTAGTTGATTATTAAGGTCTGGGGACAGAGATCTATAGACTAGCAATTTGGAGGCTTGCTCATGCCAGGCTTGAGGAAGAACCCCAGATAGTCTCATCCTTGGGACCCTCTGCGTGACACTAATAGGTGTGGCTGCTGTGGGCTCCACTATCATACTGGTTTTTGTGGGGAGGCTGTGGCACTGAAGGAGTTCATAGCGCTGGTGCTTTGGAGGAATCATAAGGGACAGGACTAGAGGCTTAGGTCCCTGAAGGATCCTGGATCCTTTCAGTCCTCTATGCTTTACACATTTTTCCCCTAAAATAAAGTCAAATTTATCCTCAAGTCTGGAAACTCTTGATAAGGATAGAACCAAGGCTAATGCGGCCTCGGCTAGGCCTCGGCTGTCCCACCTGTCGCTGCCCTGACACCAGCTACATGTCCAACAGTTCAACTCAATCCTGATACTGTCTACCTGGACACGGCGTCAGATTCCACAGGTGAAAGGCTCAGTCCTGTGATGTCACCCTGCTTCCCTGCAAGGGTTGAACTATATATATCAGTCTCCCTCCTCTTACGCCCCCCAGAGGCTTTCTCAGGTCAAATTTCCAGCCTTGGTCAGTGGATTGTGAATAGCTGGACACAAGTGCTTCCTCAGGATAAATAACCTCAGGATTCACACGGATCCCAGAAGCCCTTGGGTGGTACTGAGAAGATTCCTCCTGAGCTGATAGTAATAAATAACAAAAAGGAAATCAAACTAAAAAAATCTCCAAGTTTGGCACCTCAGAGAGTTTCTGTTGGCTTGGGGGAATTTGAGTGCTAGAAGGGATGGGGAGGAAGAGATGGGGCCCTGTAGCGAGGCAGGCAGGGAGTGTGGCTGTTTAGTTTATACAGTTGTGGGAGGGTGAGCAGGCCTGGGACTTGGCATATCTGGCTGCACCTGTGACCACTTTGTCTATATTTATACATTTCAAGTTAACCCTTTCATCTCTCATCTCCTGTGAAAGATATGGACAGAAGTGTCAGGGTAGTGGGGAATTCCAGGGCATCCAGTGATGGCTGCAGGTGAGGATAATCAAAAACAGGGGTGATGGTATTGCAACCTGAAGGTTCTCTGCCTTATCACCCCTGAGGTGCTCCACATTGTTTGGATATTATGACCCTAGGAATAAAAAGTGCCACAAGCTCTAGCACTCTAACCAGTTTGTATTTGATTGATTGTTCCAGACACTCTGGTGTGGGTCCCTTGTCCCAGCACACTGCAGTACTACTCACTTCTGCATTAAGATCTCCAGCTGCCTCTGCCCTGCTCTCACTTGAGGGGACAGGCTCACTGGCAGGAGGGCAGCTTGAGGGGTGGTGTCAGGGTGGAGGGTCCTGTGCAGCCTCAGAGCAGGAGGGGCTGTCCCAGGGGAGCCTGAAGCAGTGCAGCTGGGCTGAAGAGTCAAACGTGAGGTTTCATGGAAGCTGGTTCTGTGCGGTGAGGTGAGGACAAAAATGGGCAAATGCCCAAGGCTGTGTTTATTCACCATTGACTTCACCAGTAAAGATCCTGGTCAGATTTCACCAAGAAGATAAACAGCACTTCCATCTGAAGCAAATAGCCTGTTGGCCAGTTAACTCTGGGTAAACATTAGTTGCTTAACAGAATAAATGAAAGATTGGGAATGGAATGGAAATGGAGAAAAGGAATAAACAGAACCAGCTTACAGGCACTAGTGCGCCCTCTGGCCTCTTTACAGGCACGCTGGGGCCCTGTGTGGAGGTAATGGTGGGGCTGAAAGAGCTGAGCAGGGTGGGACTGTTTTGTGGGCCCTGGGTGGCCAGACTCACATTTAGAGTTTCTGTCCCTTTGGCCTTTAGAGACCAAAAGATGCTGCCCCTATATAGTAAGGTTCTTATGAATCCTGGTGAGTAAATGATCCCTTTGCTGATCATTTTATCAGGGACTCTTGATGGTTTTTAATTTCTTCATGCTCCAGGGAAATTAGTCTACATATATGTAACTTGTAAGAAGCAAGGTTGAGGTTTGTCACATCTGTCACAACCACCCTTCATGACAAAGTGGTAGCTGGGGCTCCATCAGCCCAGTTCTCTGGCAGGTCTGTCTTAATTTGGTTTCTCTTGAAAGTGGAGACTAAGACAAGAGCTTTTGGACAGGAGATGCAAGGTGACACAAGCAAGGGAGGGAGAGGGGAGCAGGGAAAGAAATATAGGGGTGCACAGGGCAGGAGCCAGTACATGCAACATCGCCCAAGGTGAGTATGGAATGCCTCTCAGACTTAAAGTGTCCTCCATAAGGGTGGCATTGATCCGTGTGCTCTCATGTCCCATCTATTGAGGGTACTCCTGGTGATGATTAACTCTCCACACTTCCAGTCAAAGAGGAAGATGCTGTCCACTCTGCAATGAGTCAGAGCTCTCAGGAAGGTCTCACCCAGCCAGGTCAGCCATCAGGATGACGGCAAGAGGCTGTGAGTCAGGACACCGAAATGTCCTCTATAACAACAGTGGTCCCCAACCTCCAGGCCGTGGACCGGTACCGGTCCGTGGGCCATTTGGTACCGGTCCACAGAGAAAGAATAAATAACTTACATTATTTCCATTTTATTTATATTTAAGTCTGAACGATGTTTTATTTTTTAAAAATGACTAGATTCCCTCTGTTACATCTGTCTAAGACGTACTCTTGACGCTTGTCTCGGTCATGTGATACATTTATCCGTCCCACCCTAAAGGCTGGTCCGTGAAAATATTTTCTGACATTAAACCGGTCCGTGACCCAAAAAAGGTTGGGGACCACTGCCCTACAAGGCTCACAGGAAGTAACAGTCCATGATCTCAAGTATGTTTATAGGAAAAAACTCAACTCATTGTTCCTGTGAGGCCCTAGGAGAAAAGCAATCTCTCCTCTTCCAAAAATGACAATGAGTCTATTTCCCCCAGGTGATAAGCCTTCAGAAATTATCACTGCAGGCTTTCAAGCTGCCAAATCTCAAAGCTCTGGTTAAGGATTTGAATGGCCCACATGGCTGTTCCATGGGGTTCCCCTGGAGAAACCAGAGATTTGAATGGATGGGAAGGCTAGTAAGAAAGATCAGGAAACTCTTAACAAACTCATCACATGACAAGAGCTGGGATCTTTCAACAAACGGGTATCTACTTGTTGAAAAACAGACCAAAGTGGTACCTTGAGATACGAGACCAACATATGAATTTTTAAAGATATGAGCTGCGACTCGGTCCGTATTTTTGTTCGAGATCTGAGTGAAATTCTGAGATATGAGTCCTGATTTGGGAAGCTGCTGCTAGTTGGCGCATTGGCGCACAGGTCCAGTATCGCCAGTTTGGTATACGAGTTGACTTACTTAAGAGCTCGGTTACAGAACAAATTAAATTCGTTTCTCAAGGTATCATTGTATTTTCAAGGTAATAGTACCATAAAATTTACTTATTAATTTAATAACTACTCTCGTTCTTTTTAAAGTAAAAGTCAGGACAGTTTTAGAATGTGAGGATGGAATGTGAGGGGCGGAATTCAGTTTCTCTGTTTGTCCCACTTCTGGTGACCTGAGTGAGACAATTGACAGAAGACAAAGGTGGTAATAATGGGTGCTTGGTGACCTGAAGCACTCAGGTGTGGGGCTGACATGTGAGTCCTTGAGGTTTAGTGTTTGAATACCTCAGCAGTAACCTCACCAGAGCACAAGGCATTTTGGGTATTAAATGTCATGGGTCAGATTTTACCAAGATATCTATTCTTCCATCTAAAGCAAGTGGTCCCCTTGGTTAATTAAACACCTTACTGAGAGCACAGCTAGCCCACATCTGAAGAGTTCCTTTTACTAAACAGAAGGAGGGAGTATGGGATGTCAAGAAAAAGGTACCATCACCCCTCCACCCAGTTTCACAACAGACCCCAGCAGCCCACATCAGATGGAACCATTCTGGATTTCTCCTTAACGCTTCATTTCCCCACCCTCCTAAATCTTATCAGTTCACTTCATTGCAAAATTTCAAAAATGCTCAGTGCCCTTCCTGCCTTGCTTCACTTGTTGAGGGTTAAGAACTGACGTAAGGGTGGGGAGGTGTGGCCCCCTGAGGAGTTGTAGGATCCAAGCCCGCTTGCTTGTCATGGAGGCTATGTTTTTCCTGCCATTTTCCTAGTTTCTTCCCAGGACACCTGGTCTCTAGCTTTTTCCAAAAGTGGGTGAAACATGCCCATCACCTTTCTTGGGGGCAGCTGTTCCCATAATCTAAACTGACCCATAAACAGGGAGGAAATACAAACAGCTATCCAAAACCTGCCCCAAAACAAAAGTCCAGACTCACATGGCTACACTAGTGAATTCTACCAAACATTCAAAGAACATTTGGTACCTATCCTTCTCAAAGTCTTACAAAAAATAGAATCTACTTTTAGGAATATACCCCAAGAACACCATAGCACTGTTTGAAAAGAAGAAGTGGAAAATGAATGGAACTATATCAAACTAAAAAGCTTCTGCACAGTAAAAGAAACTGACAACAAAGCAAATAGGCAGCCAACTAAATGGGAGATGATATTTGCAAACAATAGCTCTGATAAGGGGTTAATACCCAAAATATATAAAAACTCACAAAGCCCAGCATCAAACAAGGAAGTATTCAATTAAAAAATGGGAAGAGAAAAAAAAATGGGAAGAGACACCAAACAGATACTTCTCCCAAGAGGTCAACAGATATATAAAAAGATGCTCCTCTTCACTAGCTATTCAAGAAATGCAAATTAAAACTACAATGAGATACTACCTCACACCTGTTAGATTAGCTATTATCAACAACATAGGTAAAAACAAGTGTTGGAAAGGCTGTGGAGAAAAAGGAACCCTTATTCACTGCTGGTGGGAATGCAAATTAGTACAATGGAAGAAAGTATGGTAGTTCCTCAAAAAATTAAGAATAGAATCACCATATGACCCAGCAATCCCTCTACTGGGCATCTATCCCCAAAACTCAAAAACATTGATACATAAAGACACATGCACCCCATGTTCATATGCATTATTCATTATTCACGGTGGCCAAAACATGGAAACAACCAAACTGTCCCTCGATAGAGAATTGGATAAAGAAGATGTGATATATATATATATATATATATATACACACACACACACACACACACACACACACACACACACACACACAATGGAATACTACTCAGGCATAAGAAACAATGACATAGTGACATCTTTGACAACATGGATGGATCTTGAGAACATTATACTGAGTGCAATAAGTAAATCAGAAAAAGCTAAGAACTGCAGGATTTCACACATAGGTGGGATATAAAACTGAGACTTATGAACATAAAGTGAAGGGGTTACCACAGGAAGAGAGTGTATGGGAGGGAGAAGGGGACTTGAGTGAATGGGGTGTTGGGGTTAAGTGTATAAAGAGGGACAATATAAGGTGTCGGAAAATGATTTGACTTTGGGTGATGAGTATACAACATAATCAACAGGTCAATCAAATACTATGGAAGTGTTCATCAGAAATCTATGTACTCTTATTGATCAGTGTTACCCTGTTAAAGTTAATTTTCTAAATAAAGTGAAATTTAAAAATAATAAAAGAAGAAATGGCCATTAGTGGGGGATGATTAAATAAGTTATAGCATATCCAGTTATGGAATATTGTTTATCTTTTATTTTATTATTTATTTTAATTTTTATTTATTCATTTTAGAGAAGAGAGAGAGAGAGAGAAAGAAAGGGGGGAGGAGCAAGAAGCATCAACTCCCATATATGCCTTGACCAGGCAGGCCCAGGGTTTTGAACTGGCAACCTCAGCATTCCAGGTCGACGCTTTATCCACTGTGCCACCACAGGTCAGGCACGTTTATCTTTTAAAAAGATAGGATATAGGTCTGCAACTAATGATAATGAACTGTCTCCAAATATAAGTTACATGGGAAAAAAGCAAGATATAGAACAATGAGTAGAGTGTGCCATTGCATGTATAGTAAAAACAAATCTATAGAGGGGTATATGCATAGAATGACTAGAAGGACAAAGGAAGTTGACAATAGTAGTTGGTGCTGCGAAAGGGATTGCTGATGTGGATAGGGTGGTTACTTACTTTTTTTTTTTTTTTCTGAAGCTGGAAACGGGGAGAGACAGACAGACTCCCGCATGCGCCCGACCGGAATCCATCCAGCACGCCCACCAGGGGCGATGCTTTGCCCCTCCGGGGGGTCGCTCTGTCGCGACCAGAGCCACTCTAGCGCCTGGGGCAGAGGCCAAAGAGCCATCCCCAGCGCCTGGGCCATCTTTGCTCCAATGGAGTCTTGCTGCGGGAGGGGAAGAGAGAGACAGAGAGGAAGGAGAGGGGGAGGGGTGGAGAAGCAGATGGGTGCTTCTCCTGTGTGCCCTGGCCGGGAATCGAACCCAGGACTTCTGCACGCCAGACCGACGCTCTACCACTGAGCAAACCGGCCAGGGCCTGGTTACTTACTTTTTAATCCCTTAATGTAGTTTGGATTCTTTTTATTCCTCATGATATGCAGGCATTATTTTTCAATTTAAAAGTTTAAGAAGTGGCCCTGGCCGGTTTGCTCAGTGGTAGAGCATCCACCTGGCGTGCAGGGGTCCCGGGGTTCGATTCCCGGCCAGGGCACACAGGAGAAGTGCCCATCTGCTTCTCCACCCCTCCCCCTCTCCTTCCTCTCTGTCTCTCTCTTCCCCTTTCGCAGCGAGACTCCATTGGAGCAAAGATGGCCCGGGCGCTGGGGATGGCTCCTTGGCCTCTGCCCCAGGCGCTGGAGTGGCTCTGGTCGAGGCAGAGCGACGCCCCGGAGGGGCAAAGCATCGCCCCCTGATGGGCGTGCCGGGTGGATCCCGGTCGGGCGCATGCGGGAGTATCTCTGTCTCTCCCCGTTTCCAGCTTCGGAAAAATACAAAAAAAAAATAAAAAAATAATAATTTAAGAAGTGATTAAGTACTGTGGAATTAGAAGACTTGGAAAGAAGTCCAATTTTTTATCAGTTTCTACCCATATGTCCATGAGTCAGTTACTTACCCTCATCTAGTCTCCTCTCTAGGATGGGAAATAATAGCACTACCTCTTGAGCTGTGATGAGGATTAAGTGGAAAGTTTTTAACACAGTGCCTGGCACAAAGTGAATCATCCATTATTAGTTGCTTACATAACTGTCTCCAATTATCAACTTGGATTTAGTCTGTTCCACTAAGCTATGTTCTGTGCATCAGACACCCAGTGGTATCAAAGCACTGGGGGACAGTCAGTGGACAACCCCCTATAACAATCCCAGAACAAAGTGCCATGGGACTTCTGAGGAAATCATATTTAACTTCGCCAGAGGGGTATAGGGTCAGGGCCAGGAAGCGGTCACTAAGGAAGTGACATTTGAGATGGAGGTTTCACAGGAAGGGAAGGAGCCGCTCCAGTAGAGAGATGTACATGGGGAAAGACACAGGAGTGAGGGTCGGGGCATGGGTCCTCTGTGTCTGCCCTAGGAGAGCCGAGTGTGAGGAGGGAGGGGCAGGACCCTCACATGGAAACCAGATGATGACAGAAGCAAGAACATCACTTCTTCTAAAGCAGCACCTCCCTTCCCCCCAACTCTTTTCCCTGTGACCATCTCCTTGAGTTGCGGCTTCAAGTTAGTATGGTGGAATCTGGGATGAAAGTACTGAGGACTTCAGGCAAATGTGCTTTGAGGACATCCAGCCACAGTCCCTGTGTCACATTAGCTGGGGAAATAGCAGCGACAAGTGTTCTTTTGGGCAGGAGTGTTTTATTCCATATGCTTCTAGTACTGCAGTCAGTTATCTGGAGACATTTTTCTCCCCGGAAAGACACACAGACAATTCGTGTAGATGTTCTGTTTTCTCTATTAATTATATATCTATCTATGAAATATACACATTTTATTCCTTTCTGTTGAAGCAGGGAAGGCTCAATGCAAGGAACTGTGACTGAGCCAGACACTCCAGGAAGGTGGAAGACCCAGGACGACCGATCTACAAGTGGGAGAGAGAGTTTGTTGTCAGATGATGGATTGGCTGTGCGTGAGCCGCAGTCTTCCTCCCTGTCTCTGGCCACAAAAGCCTCCGGATGACCGTACCATCAATGATGAGATGAAAATGAGGAGCACAGCAGTATAATGAGCATGATAAAAACAGAGACATTGCTAAGTAATGGGCTGGCCATGGTTGAGGAGCAGGAGAGAAGCCAAGCCTAGAGGAGGGTGACTGGGCCCTTATGTGTGGTCTCCCAGCCAGACTCCCTGCTGTGTCTGTGTCTCAACAGCCCAAGGCGGGTTTGAGCTCCAGAGGGTGCAAGCATTTCAAAGAGGGACTAAGAGGTAGGCCTATGTAAAAATGTCATGCAGACCGTAGCCCTGTCCTCTGACCTCCACAGTGGAGGAACAGGGTGTGGCCAGACAAATGCTGATGGAATAGCAATTTTTTGCTATTAATATGAAGCCCTTGCCTGCCAATGAGTATCAAAAAATGGTCTAAAACTTAATGCACCCAATTTGTTTTTCAAAATGTTACACCTTTTTTCCGTAGTGTATAGTACTAGAAGCTTGTTAATTGTGCTGTTTGTTCTTTGTTCAGGTGCTGAGCCTGAGCACCTGTCAGAAGCGGCAGCTGCTGCTGGGATGGAGGGATCCGGTCAGTCGGTCAGTCGCACGGGCAGCCTTCAGGCACCAGCTCCTGCTGCGATATTTGTCTTTATTATTTTCTAAAGCATTAAATGAAATTTTATTTTCTTTCAATAATACGTGCATCTAGGACAAAATTCAAAGGAATAAAAAATGTGTAGTCAAAGTGAGCACCCTTCCTCTTGCTCCTCACTTCCCACCACCCAAGTGGTCCCCACTGTCGCAGTCTCTGCAGCATCCCAGAGACTTTCTAAGCACACGTTCATGCCAGTGTCCCCCTTCAAGACACACGTCTTTACTTATGTGTTAACATACTGTGTCAGTCAGAGTCAGGACAGATGGCCCTCAGACAGTGAGTCACGTGGGTCAGGTTTTCTGAATGGACTGTTTACGGAAGTGTGGGCAGGACAGGAAAGCACAGGGATAGTGCAACAACCAGGATCCATGACAGGTAGTGAGACGGCACAGTGACTTTGTGTGACCAGCAGCCTGCTGGGGCATCCCTGGGAGGAAGCAGGGCATAAACTGCCACTCCTTACCCTCCACTCTTCCTCTGTGCTCTGAGCCAGAGAACAAGACAGTGTGTTGTAGTTTACAGAGGTCACTCTGGGGCAGAGAGTGGGCCAAGAGAGGGAGGGCAGTAAGGAGAGCAAGCAGCGATATGGCACCAGAACAGGTACTGGCACCTAGTTCTGCACTTGCTGTTTCCTGTAACAGTCTGTCTGTTCATAGAGCTTCATTGTTTCAGCTGGCCTAGAGCATTCTATAGTATTCCTGTTGTGAAATATTATACCGCATATATATCATACACCTCTTGTTCCTCACTTCCCACCACCCAAGTGGTCCCCACTGTCGCAGTCTCTGTGCAGCATCCCAGAGACTTTCTAAGCACATGTTCATGCCAGTGTCCCCCTTCAAGACACACGTTAATTACATATAGAAGGTATGTAATATATAGCACATATGTAATATATAATATGATATATACCACATACAATATATAAACACATATTATATAATATTTATTATATATCACATAAAATATATAATATAATAACATATACCACATGTATGACACATACTAATATATACCAACTATATAATATATAATACATATTGTATATAACATACAATAATATATACATCATAAATATGTTTACATAAATGTATAAAAAACTATTTCCTCACTGTTGGACTTTTAATAATGTTTTCAATCTTCTCTATTACAAACAATGCTGCAAGGCATATCTATCCTTTTACTTATTCATTTCACATGGCAAGGGCAGGTGCAGAATGAATTCCTAGGCAAGAGACGGCTGGATCAAAGAATGTGTGCTTTTAACATTTAGGTAGAGACTGCACCTCATCCAGCAGTGTTCATAAAACTGACATGCACTTCAGCACTGTGAGAGATTCCTATGCAGTGCTTAAATGTCTGGGTTACGAAGATGTGAATAAATTTAGAGCAGCATCTTTCCAGTGTCTGTCACCTTCACAAAATGTATACGTTTTTAAATTATGAAAATACACATCTCCTCCCTTGTTTTCTGTCTTTTCTTTCAGATTTACTCAGCAGGGTTAATATTTCTCTGTTCTGAACAGAATTCTGCTCATTCCTTGGGAACCAGTTTTATGTCACTTTGCGTCACAAGCAAAAGCCTCAATTTAGAAGTTAAATATTTCCAGTTTATCTTTCTGGGCATGAACAAACATATATATGTATATATGTCATCTTGGAGACAGGGAAACGATGTCAGTATCAGGTACCAGGGCACTCCGAGGAGTCACCATTAATCCCACTTGATGTGACAGTGTTGCTGTGGCATTTTATAAAACATCCCTGTTCCCTGAAGAGGCTGTTTGAAATACCCAGAAAGGTGAAAGGCCAGCTGTCTGCTGTATATCCCAAAGTACCTTAGGACAAACATGATGTATCAAATATATAAATATTAACAATCACTAAATCTAGGTGATAGACACCTTCTTATATGCTCAAAACCCCTCAAAACAAGCAAAAAAGAAATGTCCAACCAATACAATAACACTTGACCCTTCCTTCATAGATTAAGACTGCTCCTCCTTCCCCTCCTCTTGCTCTCCCACCCCGCTCTGGCTTCTGTTCTTCTGGCTGCTGCTCCCCAGCCCACCCAGCCCTTGTCTGGTGGTCCACAATATACTAACAGAGCCTCTTCCTGCTCCATGTGGTCCTCTCAGGAAGAACTTAAAATGGCTCCAGCCCAGCTTCCCCTCTGCTGAGTGGCAAACACTTGTTCCGTGGAAAACCCTCAACCCCTCCAGCAAACCCTGGAGAAGCAGTCCCTGTCCTGTGGCCACAGGCAGCGTCAGCTTTCTCAGGCCTGACATAGGCAGGGGAGGATCCCCCTCCAGCTGCAGAGAACACACACTGAGCTCTCCAGTGGGCCCTGGAAGCGCCTCTCAATAGGTTCATATTGGAGAGTAGTGTCCTGTCGTCTCCCTGGAGATGACGGACTGGGAAGGTATCAACGTTCTCCAAAGAAATCGTATAGGTCCTCCCAGTATAGCTCTTGGATAATATACTTTCTCCACCATCATACTGAATATATCTTAGTATTATTAATCATTAGCTTTCCATGCATTTAAGTTTTTCCCATATTTACAATGTAAGACTTATGCTATTTGTTTGTAATTGTGCTAAAAGAATGTTATGTCATTGTTATCGTGGCTTAAAACAACAAACACGGTTGACATCATACAATTTCTGGGGGTCAGGATTTCAGGTCTGGTTTCGTTGGGAAGTTTTGGCTCTTCCATGAGGTTGCAGTCTAAATGTTGGCCAGGACTTCAGTCATCTGAAGGCTTGACTGGGGCTGGGGGATCCCCTACCAAGAGGGTTCATGCACATGGTGAGCCTCAGTTCTCTCAGGCTGTTATCAGGAAACCTCAGTGCTTCACCAGGTAGGCTTCTCCATAGACTGCTCAAGACATGGCATCTGGCTTCCCCCTGAGCAAGTGAGCAGAGGGAGCAAGAACCTGTGATGTCCTTTATCACTTAGCCAGGGAAGTGGCATTCCATAGCTCCTGCCATCTGCTATTGGTCACACAGATCAACGATGGTACATGTGAAAGGAGAGAAGGGTGTGATGTCAAGAGGCAGGGTCCTTGTGACCATCTTGGAGGCTGGCCACCATACCTATTGATGTCATTCTGCCTGTCCTATTAGCTGTCAATGTAAGTTGTGTCTCAAGGATTCCTTCCCTACAGAGCTGCATTCTGTGGGGGAGAATTTCTCCAGGGGTTTGAGTGTTGTACTTGGTCACTCTGAAGCTCTACTGAGCACAGTCTGTGTCTCTGGAGGTCAGCGTGACAACACCATCACTTTCTTTACAGCGAGTCTGGGCCAACAGGTAAATCTTCCTGAGAGATGCTGTTCTGTGCTCCTACTGTCCTCCTACTGTGCGCAGTGCTCTTTTGAGCCCTCACCATCTAATCTCTTATAAAGAAGGCCCAGGATGGCCCAGTATACCCAGACCTGACTGACTCCTAGCAGAGATTAGGCCCAGGCAAGGGTACTCCTAACTGCCCCCTCCTACCCCTGAAGCACATGCAGAGGAGCTCTGCCTGCGAGGATCAGCCTGAGAAATGGGAACAGGTGTGGGAAATGGGGGTGCAGCTGTGCTCTCGTAAGGGCAGGAGTGTCCTACTCCCTGACACAGGAAAAGTGAGTCTCACACAGGGAGACGTCCGTGGAGGAGAAGACACTGTTTACTTTATTCTGTGGGTGAAGCAGCAGCCCTGGAGTGGATAAATAACTTGCTAAGGTTATTCCTAAAGTGCAGGGAGCTAACACCCAGATGAAACAAAGCTCACATCCTAACTGCTGTGCTAAATTGTCTCCCATGTTGCCAGAGATGGATTTTTACCAGTGCTCGTCATTTTTTTTTTACAGACCAGTATCAATCATCCTTCCTTAGCAAAACCTTCAAGTTGCTACACTCTCGAGACAGAGAAGAAAGCATCAACTGAACTGACTCATCAGCTTTACGTGTTATTTGCATTATCTGCCCTGACCTTCACTAACAGTAGGCTTATCACTATTACCTGTCTGCAGGTACGAGGATGGTGTGGTTCCCTAAAGGTTGTCATTCTCTGGGAGGTCATGGTTGGAACCAAAAGAATAAATGAGCTTTGCACTGTCAACCTTCCTGAGGTACTTTGTTTAAGGCCTGTCTCTTCAAACAGCATTTAGCTGATTTTTTAAAAAGCTGATCAGAGACACCCCTTGTTTAAACAGGGGAGTTTAGTTTGTTCACATTCTTTGCAATTCCCGATATATTTGGACATTTTTCTTCTTATCAAGTTTTCTTCTATATTTCTTTTTTCCTTTTCTCCTTTTTTGCCTTTATTAGATTCATGATCTTTTCTTGGTTCTTTCATTAGTTGGAAGTACAGCTGGCATAAAATATTATATTAGTTTCAGATGTATAATGATGTACAACATAGTGATTCTACACTAATATACTTTACAATGTGATCACAATATGTCTAATAACTATTTGTCACTGTACAAAGTTATTATGATATTATTGACTTTATTCTGCATATGGTACATTACATTTGTGTGACTTATTGATTTTATAACTGGAAGTTTGTACTTCTTATTTACCTGGCTAAATCTTTTTTAACTTGTATATCTAACTATATTGTTCTCTAAACATCCAAAGTGAATTAAAATGGTAAGTAATCTTTTCCTTCCATTAAACTTATTTGTGTCTTCAATACCTTCAGTGGCAAAGTTAAACCAGAACAATTGATCTACCACGTCTGGCCCCACAGATCTCAAAGAGCCTGTGCAACCAGGAGAGGTCATTTTCATGCTGTTTTGTATTTAGGATTCTGCTGTTGGCTGTAAGCTCCTTGCCTGGAGCAGATGTTTCATGCAATCATTTCTTCCACTGTAGGAAAGGAAGGAGACTCACCTGATGACCTCTCCCTCTTAGTTCCTATATTACTGTGCTCCCTTTGGAGATAGAGCCAGGTAAGGAGGCCAAGCAGGACAGTTCTGTAACTACTTGCTCAATTCTGGTTTGAGAGGCTGCTGGCCAAGTCACTTGTGTTCCTGAGTCAGGAGGAAGAGTTTGTGGGCTCTCAGAACTGTTTCTGACCTTTTGGCTCCCTTATTTCCAGAGCCACTTGTACTCCCTGCTCTTTTACAAAATGGCATTCACTCTACATCAGAAAATTCATCTGAAATTTGGAAGTAGGCAGAAGAGCTTCCAGATATTTTCAGTGCAGTGTTGGGCTTGACTTTCTATCATCTCTGAGCAAAGATTAATGTGTAGATTTTTGTCTCTTTTTTTTTAATTTTTAATTTTTTAGATTTTTGTCTCTTAGCAATGCAAATCATTCTACTAGCAGAAATGGCCCCAAAGGTTATGATTTATTGTCTTCTTTAACTAATTTTTGTCTAAGCCCAAAATCTTATTCTAACATTTTCTATAAATACCTAGCTTCTCAAATGTTCTTGTGTTGGCCATAGCATCTTATTTGTTCTCTCATTAATTACTGAGTTGAATAAGATTTTGACATCTGTTCATTTTTTATTTGTATGAGTCACAATATTTTTAAATTACATTAAACACTGATTTATTGTATGTAAGAGTAAACAAAAGGGAGAAGCTATTAGACTTTGCAGAACTATTTTTTATTAATTATACTGCTGAACTTCCTTTTATTTGTTTACCTTTCATGTGAACTTTATTTAAATTTTCATTTATAAAAAGAAATTTCTCCAGTAATCTTTTATTATTCTGCAGGTGCCACATAATACTTTCTTTTTATTTGATTAAGTGGTTTTAAGAAGTCTAACTTGGCCCTGACAAGTTGGCTCAGTGGATAGAGTGTCGGCCCAGCATATGGATGTCCCAGGTTCAATTTCTAGTCAGGGCACACAAAAGAAGTGACCATCTTCTCTTCCTGCTGCCCTTTCTCTCTCTCTCCCTTTCCCATAGCTAGTACCTTGGTTGGGTCAAGCGTTGGCCCTGGGTGCTGAAGATAACCTGGTTGATTTGAGCATTGGCCCCAGACCAGAGTTGCAGGGTGAATCCTGGTTGGGGGTGGAGAGTCTGTCTCCCTATCGCCTCTCCAAAAAAAAAATAAATAAATAAAAAGAGGTCTAACTTGCCTAAAAAATTTTCTCAAACCAAATCCAAGGCAATACATGAAAAATATCATGGAATAGGTGAAGTTAATATTAGAGGGGTGTGAAAGTTTTATGCCTATAGGAGGTAATTACAACAAGAAAGGAGTTCTTTCTGCTTTCCCACTGACTTGACTTTCCCACAAAGTTTAGACCTCTGCTGGGCACTTTCAGAATCTCTGTTGACCCTTTACCTCAATCAACATTTTTACCTCTTAAAGTAAGTGAAACCTTCCAGCTGCAACGCCTCTGTACGAACTTTCTCTTGCATAACCACAGGAACAAGACCCTCACTGTGGAAAAAAATCACATTATAATGAGGGAAATTGCTGTAAAATATGGACTAATAAGTTGAATAGCAAACAGAGTGGAACTTGTTGCAGAAAACTGAGTGACAGCAAGGGCAGTCGGAGGAAGGAGAGAAGTTTTACCTGCTAAGAAGGGAGAGACAAAGTGTAGAGTCTAAGTTTTTTCTTTTCTTTTTTTTTTTTTAGAGTGAGGGGAGGAGCAGGAAACATCAACTCCCATATGTGCCTTGACCAGACAAGCCCATGGTTTTGAACTGGTGACCTCAGTGTTCCAGGTTGACGGTTTTATCTACTGCATTAGACTTTGTCAAGCGAGTCTAAATTTTATCCTTCAAGAGCCTGAATTCTTTCATGCCACAGTGCCTGGCTACAGGCTCCTACTTTGGTGATGGAGCAGCGAGAAGAAGAATACTAATGACTTCAAGTTGCTTCTGTATATTATTTGAAAATATGCAGCAAAAATTACACATGAGATTTAATAAGTGCTATGGACTGGAAGTTTATGTTCTCCCCAAATTCATATGTGGAAATTCAATCCCCAATGTGATGATTTTAAAGGTGGGCCTTTGGCAGGAAATTAGGTTATGAGTGTGGAGCCCCCATGATGGGATAGTGTCCTCTAAAACCAGAAAGCTAGTTGACTCTCTTTCCACCCCATGAGGATACAGTAAGAAATCAGCAGTCTGCAATCTCAGAGAGGGTTTTCACCAGAACTTGACCATGCCTTTGTCCTAGTCTCAGACTTTCAGCCTCCACAAATGTGAGAAATTTCTGTTGTTTATAAGCTATACAACCTATGGAACTCTGTTATGGCAGTTACAACAAAGAGACTGCAAATTGGTAAGAAAAATTCTAATGCCTAGGTAGACAGATGGGAAAAATCTATAAAAAATTACATAAAAAAATTTAAGTAGCCAATATGAAAAAGTTCAACTTAGTGATCAAGAAACTGTAAATAAAAACAATGCTTTACCTTTTTGTCCATCAAGATGACAAATAATTGTTATGATATTTCTCTTTGGGTAGGGGAAAAAAAGAAATAATAAACAAATGGGACTACCTTAAACTAAAAGCTTTTTTTTTTTATTTTTATAAATTTTTATTAATGGTAATGGGATGACATTAATAAATCAGGGTACATATATTCAAAGAAAACATGTCTAGGTTATTTTGTCATTAAATTATGTTGCATACCCCTCGCCCAAAGTCAGATTGTCCTCCGTCACCCTCTATCTAGTTCTCTGTGCCCCTCCCCCTCCCCCTAACTCTCTCCCTCCCTCCCTCCCATGTCCTCCGTCCCCCCACCCCTGGTAACCACCACACTCTTGTCCATGTCTCTTAGTCTCGTTTTTATGTTCCACCAATGTATGGAATCATGTAGTTCTTGTTTTTTTCTGATTTACTTATTTCACTTCGTATAATGTTATCAAGATCCCACCATTTTGCTGTAAATGATCTGATGTCATCATTTCTTATGGCTGAGTAGTATTCCATAGTGTATATGTGCCACATCTTCTTTATCCAGTCTTCTATTGAAGGGCTTTTTGGTTGTTTCCATGTCTTGGCCACTGTGAACAGTGCTGCAATGAACATGGGGCTACATGTGTCTTCACGTATCAATGTTTCTGAGGTTTTGGGGTATATACCCAGTAGAGGGATTGCTGGGTCATAAGGTAGTTCTATTTGCAGTTTTTTGAGGAACCACCATACTTTCCTCCATAATGGTTGTACTACTTTACAGTCCCACCAACAGTGGATGAGAGTTCCCTTTTCTCCGCAGCCTCTCCAACATTTGCTATTACCCGTCTTGTTGATAATAGCTAATCTAACAGGGGTGAGGTGGTATCTCATTGTAGTTTTGATTTGCATTTCTCTAATAACTAATGAGGCTGAGCATCTTTTCATATATCTGTTGGCCATTTGTATCTCTTCCTGGGAGAAGTGTCTGTTCATGTCCTCTTCCCATTTTTTTATTGGATTTTTTGTTTGTTTGTTGTTGAGTTTTATGAGTTCTTTGTAAATTTTGGATATTAGGCCCTTATCTGAGCTGTTGTTTAAAAATATCATTTCCCATTTAGTTGGCTGTCTGTTTATTTTGATATCAGTTTCTCTTGCTGAGCAAAAACTTTTTATTCTGATGTAGTCCCATTCATTTATCTTTGCCTTCACTTCTCTTGCCATTGGAGTCAAGTTCATAAAATGTTCTTTAAAACCCAGGTCCATGATTTTAGTACCTATGTCTTCTTCTATGTACTTTATTGTTTCAGGTCTTATATTTAGGTCTTTGATCCATTTTGAATTAATTTTAGTACACGGGGACAGGCTGTAGTCGAGTTTCATTCTTTTGCATGTGGCTTTCCAGTTTTCCCAACACCATTTGTTGAAGAGGCTTTCTTTTCTCCATTGTGTTGTTGGCCCCTTTATCAAAGATTATTTGACCATATATATGTGGTTTTATTTCTGGGCTTTCTATTCTGTTCCATTGGTCTGAGTGTCTATTTTTCTGCTAATACCATGCTGTTTTGATTATCGTGGCCCTATAATATAGTTTAAAGTCAGGTATTGTAATGCCCCCAGCTTCATTCTTTTTCCTTAGGATTGTTTTGGCTATTCGGGTTTTTTTATAGTTCCATATAAATCTGATGATTTTTTGTTCCATTTCTTTAAAAAAATCTCATAGGAATTTTGATGGGAATTGCATTAAATTTATATATTGCTTTGGGTAATATGGCCATTTTAATTATATTTATTCTTCCTATCCAAGAACAAGAAATATTTTTCCATCTCATTGTGTCTTTTTCTATTTCTCTTAATAATGCCTTGTAGTTTTTGTTATATAGGTCCTTTACATTCTTTGTTATGTTTATTCCTAGGAATTTTATTTTTTTTGTTGCAATCGTGAAGGGGATTATTTTTTTGAGTTCGTTTTCTAATATTTCATTGTTGGTATATAGAAAGGCTATGGACTTTTGTATGTTAATTTTGTATCCTGCGACCTTACTGTATTGGTTTATTGTTTCTAATAATCTTTTTGTGGAGTCCTTCGGGTTTTCGATGTATAGGATCATATCATCAGCAAAAAGTGATAGCTTTACTTCTTCTTTTCCGATATGGATGCCTTTTATTTCTTTGTCTTGTCTGATTGCTCTGGCCAGAACTTCTAGCACCACGTTAAATAAGAGTGGAGAGAGTGGACAACCCTGACTTGGTCCTGATTTAAGGTGGAAACTCCTCAGTTTTATGCCATGTAATATGATGTTGGCTGATGGTTTATCATATATGGGCTTTATCATGTTGAGATATTTTCCTTCTATACCCATTTTGTTGAGAGTCTTAAACATAAAATTGTGTTGTATTTTATCGAAAGCCTTTTCTGCGTCTATTGATAAGATCATGTGGTTTTTGTTCTTTGTTTTGTTGATATGGTGTATTACGTTAACCATTTTACGTATGTTGAACCATCCTTGAGATTCTGGGATGAATCCCACTTGATCATGATGTATTATTTTTTTAATATGTTGTTGTATTCGATTTGCCAGTATTTTGTTTAGTATTTTAGCATCTGTATTCATTAGAGATATTGGTCTGTAGTTTTCTTTCTTTGTGCCATCCTTGCCAGGTTTTGGTATGAGGGTTATGTTGGCCTCATAAAATGTGTTTGGAAGTATTGCTTTTTCTTCAATTTTTTGGAAGACTTTGAGTAGAATAGGAACCAAGTCTTCTTTGAATGTTTGATAGAATTCACTAGTATAACCGTCTGGGCCTGGACTTTTATTTTTGAGGAGGTTTTTAATGGTGTTTTCTATTTCCTCCCTGCTGATTGGTCTGTTTAGGCTTTCTGCTTCTTCATGACTCAGTCTAGGAAGGTTGTATTGTTCTAGGAATTTATCCATTTCTTCTAGATTGTTGTATTTGGTGGCATATAATTTTTCATAGTATTCTACAATAATTCTTTGTATATCTATGATGTCTGTGGTGATCTCTCCTCTTTCATTTTGGATTTTATTTATTTGAGTCCTGCGCCTTTTTTCCTTGGTGAGTCTTGCCAAGGGTTTGTCAATTTTGTTGATCTTTTCAAAGAACCAGCTCCTTGTTTTATTGATTTTTTTCTATAGTTTTTCTGTTCTCTATTTCATTTATTTCTGCTCTGATTTTTATTATCTCCTTTCTTCTGCTGGTTTTGGGTTGTCTTTGTTCTTCTTTTTCTAGTTCCTTAAGGTGTGAAGTTAAGTGGTTTACTTCGGCTCTCTCTTGTTTGTTCATATAGGCCTGAAGTGATATGAACTTTCCTCTTATTACTGCTTTTGCTGCATCCCAGAGATTCTGATATGTCGTATTTTCATTTGTCTGTATATATCTTTTGATCTCTGCATTTATTTCTTCTTTGACCCATTCATTTTTTAGAAGTATGTTTTTCAGTTTCCACATTTTTTTGGGTTTTTCCCCCCTCTTTTTTGCAGTTGAATTCTAGTTTCAAGGCTTTATGATCAGAAAATATGCTTGGTACAATTTCAATTTTTCTAAATTTGCTGATATTGTCTTTGTGGCCCAACATATGGTCAATTCTTGAGAATGTTCCATGTACACTAGAGAAAAATATATACTCTGTCGCTTTGGGATGAAGTGTCCTGTAGATGTCTATCATATCCAGGTGTTCTAGTATTTCGTTTAAGGCCACTATATCTTTGTTGATTCTCTGTTTGGATGACCGATCTAGAGCCGTCAGCGGTGTATTGAGGTCTCCAAGTATGATTGTATTTTTGTTAGTTTTTGTTTTAAGGTCAATAAGTAGCTGTCTTATATATTTTGGTGCTCCTTGGTTTGGTGCATATATATTAAGGATTGTTATGTCTTCTTGATTCAACTTCCCCTTAATCATTATGAAATGACCATTTTTGTCTCTGAGTACTTTTTCTGTCTTGTAGTCAGCATTATTAGATATGAGTATTGCTACACCTGCTTTTTTTTGGGTGTTGTTTGCTTGGAGTATTGTTTTCCAGCCTTTCACTTTGAATTTGTTTTTATCCTTGTTGCTTAGATGTGTTTCTTGTAGGCAGCATATAGTTGGATTTTCTTTTTTAATCCATTCTGCTACTCTGTGTCTTTTTATTGGTAAGTTTAATCCATTTACATTTAGTGTAATTATTGACACTTTTGGGTTCCCTACTGCCATTTTATAAATTGCTTTCTGTTAGTTTTGTATCTTGTTTGAATCTTCTCTTTTGTTTTTCTATCATTTGTTTTTGTTTGTTTGTGTTCCATACTTCTTTCCTCTGTTGCTACCTTTTTTAAGTCAAGTGTTTTTGTGGTGGTTTTTTCAAGGGTGGTTACCATTAAGTAATGAAAAGGGTACCTACCATATTCATTGTAGTACCCTATCTTATGAGTATTTCTGCACTTCATCGTCCTTTGCTACTGTTAATCTCCATCCTCTCCCCCCTTTTTTTTCTTTTGTTGTCACAGTTTAAGTTTGGTTTTATTGTGTTCTTGGTGGAGCTGTTACTTGTGGTGTTGTTTTCTTTTGTTCTTTGAATCTGGTTGGAAAACCCCCTTTAGTATTTCCTGGAGTGGGGGCTTTCTGCTGATAAATTCTCTCATCTTTTCTGTATTTGTGAATATTTTTATATCTCCTTCGTACTTGAAGGATAGCTTTGATGGGTATAGTATTCTTGGCTGAAAGTTCCTCTCTTTCAGGGCTTTAAATATTGGGGTCCACTCTCTTCTAGCTTGCAGAGTTTCTGCTGAGAAATCTGATGATAATCTAATAGGCCTTCCTTTAAATGTTGTACTCTTCTTTTCCCTGGCTGCCTTGAGAATTTTTTCTTTGTCATTGGTTTGTGTCATCTTTATTATGATGTGCCTTGGAGTGGGTTTGTTGGGGTTAAGAAAACTCGGTGTTCTGTTTGCTTCTTGAATTTGAAGCTTTAGTTCTTTCCACAGGCTTGGGAAGTTCTCGTCTATTATTTGTTTGAGTATATTCTCCATTCCATTTTCTTTCTCTTCTCCCTCTGATATACCTATTATTCTTATGTTATTCTTTCTGATGGAGTCAGACAATTCCTGTAGGGCTTTCTCGTTTTTCACTATTTTTGAGTCTCTTTCTTCTTCTCTCTGTTGTGCCTCAAGTTGTTTGTCTTCTATTTCACTAATCCTATCTTCTATCTGGGATGTTCTGTTAGCTAAGCTTGTTACCTCGTTTTTCAGCTCGTGAATTGAGTTTTTCATTTCTGTTTGATTTGTTTTTATAGTTTCAATTTCCTTGGTAATATATTCTTTGTGTTCATTGAGTTGTTTTCTGATCTCCCTAAATTGCCTTTCTGTGTTTTCTTGTATATCTCTGAGTATTTTTAAGATTTCTATTTTAAATTCTCTGTCATTTAGCTCCAAGGCTTCCAATATGTTAAGTCTTTTCTCCATAGATTTTTCCACATCTATTTGTGTTACCTCTCTTTCTTTTGTATCCATAATATTCGATTTCCTCTTTCTTATTGGCATCTGAGGGTGGTCTTGTTGATAGCACTAATTAGAATTAATAAAGAGTAAAAAGTAAAAAAAAAAAAAGGTAAAACACCCCCCCCCAAAAAAAACAGTAATAATTTATTATTTTTCCCTTTTTTTCTCTCTTCTCTTTCCCTCCTCTCCCCTCCTCAGGGAAATATCGTGATGACCTGTGAATTATATTTTGCTAAATGGAACAAAAAGTGCCTATAATGGAGGGCCTGATTTGGGGTGAAGAGTTCAAGGGGCAAAAAAAGGGAGTAGGGACCTACTAAATGCAAAAAAAAAAAGAAGAAAATCTTAGACAAGCATAAGATGATTTGCTTGTAAGTGATGGTCGACTAAGAGATATAATGAGAGGGATAAGAGGGAACCAGAAAAAAAGAGAAAAAAAAAGAATAATAAAGAAGAAAAAAATAAAAATAATAAGTAAAAATCTGTTGTATTAAGTGGAGCAAAGACTAAATACAATGGAGACCTTGGGTTGGGAGGAATGCTAGTGAGTTAAAAAGCAACGTAAAAAGTACCCAAAATGCCACAAAAATAAACAAACAAACAAAAAAAACCAAAAACAAAAGCAAAAAAGAAAAATAAAACCAAAAAAAACCCTTGAGTCCCAAATTAAATAATTTGTTCGTGATTGAGGATTAAATGGGAGGAAAAGTAAAATGAGAAAAGAAAAAATGAATAGAAAGGAAAAAATAAGAAAAAGAGAAAAACAAAGGAAGAAAAAAAAAGGAAGAGAAAAAAACAAAATAAAGCCAAACCAAAAAAAAAACCAAAAGAGGAGAGAGTGAGATTTAAGTGTTTTATAACCTTAAAGGAGGGTGAGGATGAAGAAAAGAAATAAAATTTAACACTCATGGGTAGTGTAGTTCAAGAAAAGGGAAGCATATGATGGGCAGAGAATAAAAGGACCGAGGTAGAGGAAATAGAAATAATAATAATAAAGGCAATAAGATAGAAGAAACAAACAACAACAACAAAAAAATTAGTGGAACAAGTTGTAAAGTCTGTGGATTTTTCTTGATTTTGAGAGGTTAACTTCTTCCTTTTTCTTTTCTCTCCCTCTTCCTGGTCGGTGACTCTGTACCCCAGGCTCTGCCCCTGTGTCACACTTAGGTAGGGATTTGCAGTTGATGGGATTCTATGGCAATGTCATATAATTGGCTTTAGTCTTGCTGGTAATCAAGGCTTGTTGGCGTTTGCAGGGTCCAACGATGAGAGAGTTTGCTTTCCTGGAGTCTCTCTCCTAGTCCCCCCTTCCTGAATTAGCAGCCTGGTGATCCAGCTATAAGGCTGCTACTGCTTCTTCCTGGGGAGTAAGAGGCTCAAAGAGCTAGGAAATCCCCACTCTATCCCCACTCAGTGCAAGGCTTTGGGAAAGGCTCTGGCAGTCAGAGCCTCCAGTGTAATCAGGCGGGGGTGGGAGTTAATTGTTGTCAAGGTGACTGTTCAGTGCCTAGCATTCAGTTGGACCACTCAACCCAGGCTTTCCACACTCTGTAGCCTGTTTTTGCTGGGAAGAAGAGGCACTAGTCTCTGCTTGCGACTAGTGTAGTATAGATCTTATCTGCGAAGTCCCTCTTGTTAGTGTTTATCCCTGAATATGGAGGCTCTATCAATCAGAAGTTGCCCCCGCCCCTTTAGCGAGAGGCACTAAAAAATATCACGCCTCTTGTCTTGGATCGCTGAACTGAGAGAGATCTTATCAATTAGAGCCCCGTGGGTGCGCAGATTTCATGGGTTAAGCTAATTTCAGTGATTGGGTCCGCAGCTGTGCTCCCAAAGGTATTTCAGGCTGCCTGCGCGCCCCTCCCTCAATGCTTGATTGTTAGCTTGAATGGCTGGGTGAGGTGCCCCGCCCACGGAGAGAATCTCCCAAGTAGGAAAGGACCGCCCTGGCACCTCTCCCACTCGCTCTGCCACTGGCGGCTGGGGTGCACCGGGCGCAGGATAATGGGCCACCCTGGGTGTGTGGGCCAGTAGGGCGCTCTGGGCGCGCGAATGGGGTGCTCCGGGCACCGGTGGCTGGGGACTCTCACTCGCAGTGCGCGCGGGCCGCTGGGAACGCTAGCGGTGCTCGCTCTGTGACCGGACCGCGGCACCAGGCGCGTGCTGGCGGCTGCTTGCAGCGCTTAGGCTGCCGCTCCCTGAGTGTGGGCCGACTCACCACAGGTGCACTCTCTCTGCGGCTTGAATGAACGTCCCTGCAGTAGTTAGCTTCCTCCACACCCTCGTCTCTCAGATTCAAGTGATATCAGTCCTTTCGCTTTCAGTTTGTGTGGAACTCCGGAATGCTCCGAGGATAAATTTTTCTGTTTCTAGTTGATAAATTTGTTGTGATTTTGGGGAGATTTGTCGGACACGCTGCTCACGGCGCCATTTCTGTGACATCACTCTAAAAGCTTTTTTTGTACAGCAAAGGAAACCATCAAGAAAACAAGAAGACAATTCACAGAATGGAAGAATTATACCACCAATGATACATCTGATAAGATGCTAATAACCAGAATTCATAAAGAACTTATTAAACTAAACATAAAAAACCCAAATAATCCAATTAAAACATGGATAAAGGTCCTGAATAGGCACTTCCCCAAAGAGGACATACAGAGTGCCAATAGGCATATGAAAAGGTGCTCAACATCACTAATCATCAGAGAAATGCAAATTAAAATCATGATGAGATATCTCTTCACACCTGTCAGAATGACTAGCATCAATAAATCAACAACAAGCAAGGGTGTGAAGAAAAGGAAACGCTTGTGCACTGTTGGTGGGACTACAAATTGGTGCAACCACCATGGTAAACAGTATTGAGTTACTTCCAAAAATTAAAAATAAAGCTGCCTTATGACCCAGCGATTTTATTTCTGGTAATAGCCTAAGAAACCTGAAACAGTAATTCGAAAGAATATGTGCACTGCTATGTTCACTGCAGTGTTATTTATAATAGCTAAGATTTGAAAGCAGCCCAAGTGTCCATTCGTAGATGAGTGGATAAAAAAAGCTGTGGTACATTTACACAATGGAATACTACTCAATATTAAAAAGGAAGGATATCTTACTTCTTGCAACACTGTGGAAGGGCCTGGAAAGCATAATGCTAAGTGAAATAAACCAGTCAGAGAAAGACAAATACCTAATAATTTTACACATATGTGGAATCTAATGAACAAAATAAACTATCAAAATAAAAACAGACTCATAGATAAAGAACAGATTGACAGCTGTCAGAGCAGAGGGATGATGCGGGACTGGGTGAAAAAAGTGAAGAAATTTTAAAAAAACAAAACTCATAGACACAGATAGCAGCATAGTGATTACCAGAGGGGAAGGGACACAGGGGAGGTAGAAGAGGGTAAAGGGGAGATAAATGGTTATGGAAGGAGACTTGACATTATGTGATAAACACAATACAATATACAGTTGATATAGTTGTACACCTGAAACCTATATAATTTTATTAACCAATGTCACCCCAATAAATACAATTTAGAAAATGACAAAGATATTAAAGGGCTAATATAATGATGCAAGAGATGATATAAGTATATTTATACATTTTTGGTGGAAGTGGGAGTTACAATTTTTCAGGAAATCAATTTGGCACTATGAATCAAAAACTTTATTTAATCTAGGATTTCTACTTATGAGTCAATAGTAAAGAAATAATTTATAAAATATTGAGTGTAAAATGATTTATAAAGTCAAAATTTGGAAATAGCTTGAATGCCCCCAAATAAGGAAATTGTTAGTTATCTGCATTCTGACAGTCTCCTCTTGCTCACCTCACTTCAACCACTCTGTCCTCTGTGCTGTCACCTGCATGGGCCAGCCTTGCCCAGCATTAGGACAATTGCACTTAGTTTTCTGTCTCCTTGGAATACTCACCCCCTAAGATAACTGCATGGTTTGCAACTTTACCCAATCCAGGTGTTTACTTAAATATCACCTTTTTAGTGACACCTTATATAAAACTACACCCCTCTACCATGTTCCTTTTCCTGGCTTCATTTTTCTTCCTAGCCCTTATCACCACCTAATATTCTATGCAGGACCTCAATGAAAGTCAACCTATCTACAAAGTTCATCATTGTCTCGTTGCCTTGAAAAAGGTTTTAAATTTTAAAGTCCAATTAAATTCTACATTTCATTGCACTGAAAGTTATTTCATATTTCTAAAAATAAGGCAGAAAGAACCTCTCAGTTAAATGAAGATTTAAAAGGGTAAAGACTCCAAAATGTGAAATTGGCTGAGTGAGAAGCCCTCTTTCCTTATTATGTGATGGTTACGTAGCTGTTGAAACTCTTCCTACTGCAGCTTAACTGTCTCAGACCAAAGGTCTGTTGAAGCTGGAGCTTTAGAAAACACAGTAGAAAACTACCAGGCTGGTAGAAGACATTGACTGTTTCTTGCGGCTTTTAGTAAGGTCTTACAAAACAGAGACAAGTGTTGTTCTGGCTTGACCTGGCTGAAAACAGAAATGGGACAACACACAGCAATTACAGGGGTCTTAATCAGGGCTGTTAGCATCATGACTCCATCCACCATGAGGTCTAGGGGTTGACGCTTCTGGATCCATGCACTGCATGACACTGGCAGTGCTGCAGGAGGTGGGGCTGAGTTCCTGGCAACATGAACCATGGGAAGGACCTGGAGTGGCTGGTGGCCACAGGGAAGGAACAGAGGTGAGAACACACAGAACCAGCCCAGGGTAGAAGGGCTCTAAGTCAAAACACTCCTTTTCTTGACATATTTTTGGATCTCTACTATGTGCCAGACATATACTAAAACTCTAGCATATCACTATATGAGGTGCACAATATTGTTATAACAGCTTTGTGCTAGGAAGCTGTGGATCAGTCCTGCGGGGGGTGAGGACGACAGAGATGCAAAGACTCGACTCTGGGGACCAGGTTCAGTGACGCAGATCCATTTTATTCAGGAAGTAAGCCAGCTTATATACACAGGTTCAGCCTATAGGGTGTTACAGAGTGGTCCTCAAAGCCAATGGCTGAAAAGGTCAGGGAGCTGCGTGGTTGGTGCTGAGTCACTTCCTTATAGTGGGCGAGTTCCCTCCTGGGTGTGCCTAGGAGGGTTTCAAGTGCTGGAGTGTTCTCACAGCATTGTATCAGCCACAGCTGCTAGGAATGTGCTCTGTGCTCCACCCACATTTCCCCCTTCTCTTTTAATTAGGGCCAATTGGACTTGATGAATGATAGTTTGCTGTTGTTGTAGCTTCCGAATGCTACGCATTATGCAACGGAACCCTAGTAGAACTAAAACAACTATAATATCTATTATACTATATGCTAATAGATTAACTGGATTAAACAATGAGGCAAGCTTCTGTAATGTTTGACTAGTTAGGAAATAGAACGGGGGTCTTTTTTTTTTTTTTTTACAGACACAGAGAGTCAGAGAGAGGGACAGATAGTGACAGATAGTCAGGAATGGAGAGAGATGAGAAGCATCAATTATTAGTTTTTCGTTGCAACACCTTAGTTGTTCATTGACTGCTTTCTCATATGTGCCTTGACTGCAGGCCTTCAGCAGACCAAGTAATCCCTTGCTTGAGCCAGTGACCTTGGGTCCAAGCTGGTGAGACTTGCTCAAACCAGATGAGCCCGCGCTCAAGCTGGTGACCTTGGGGTCTTGAACCTGGCTCCTCCACATCCCAGTTCGATGTTCTATCCACTGTGCCACTGCGTGGTCAGGCAAAACAGGGGTCTTAAACAGGGAATTCCTCCTAGGGCTCAGGATGTCATTTCCCTCCCATTGTGTTACAGAGACCTTCCAGGTGCTGTTAAACACAGTTCCATTTTGATTGTAAAAAATGAACGTAGGTCAATGCACGCCCCCTTCCCATAAAGGTCCCAGCATCCAAACACAGAACAGATGGCTTGCCATGGGCTGCATACTGCATATGGTTGCAAGGCACATTACATAAATTACAACAACATGACAAATCATACAATTTCAACAATTACAAAGGTACATTTCACTAGTCTCTGAGCACTTTGCCAAAAGCGCAAAATGTCCTTGGCTTTCTTTCTAGCCATGGAAAAAGCTTCCTGGGGCAGAGGAGTGCTTCCAGTAAAGCCAACCCCCACCCCCATTAGGGTATTTCACATTGTCCAAAATCTGTAAGTCCATCCAACAAAGGAGCCAGTGCTCACTCAGGTTGTAGTCCAGGAAATCAGTCCATGCACATGAGGCCTCAGCGACCCCCTCATCCCTGCCATCCTGGCAGGTCTTACATTGTCCCAAAGAGGAACATGTGGCAATGGCAGTCAGCATTTCCATCTCTGCTCTGGAGAGCATGATGGCATTCACCCCTACGCCCCAAAATGTCAGCAAACCCACCAGAGGCTTAGCAGTCACTCCCTGCCGTTCCAGTGGCCACTCGGTGATGCAAGCCTGGCTTCCATTCATCCTCCCGCCGCAGCTGCTGCCGTTTACCTTCTGGAGTCTGTGAATCGCAACTCCGGCCCAATTCTCCTCATCCTCCAAATATGAACTGAAAACACCAGCTCGCGCTGCCAGGCTCGAGCCCCGGGCTGCCGCTGCCTGCCTCTGGGAGTCAGCGGTTACTATAGCACACATAAACAAGAACAGAGCACCAGGGCCTGGGGGCCATCAGGGGCAATTCCCTGGGCCTGCCCCGCAAAAGCCTCCACGTCTCCCCAGGTGATGGGGCATGCATGCCAGCCGCGAAGTCATTTTCTGAAGAGCTGAGGACCTCCTCCCCTTAGGCGTAGTCTGTGTGGAAGAGGCCATGGCTGTGGCTTTGGATGGGTGAAGACTGAACCACTTAGTGGGTGCCCAAGAAACCCTGTCGAGCAGGTTGGGGGATTCCTGGGATCCAAACTGGTTGAAAAACACAAGCATAACCTCTTTCTTGCATTAGAAGAGGGTGTGATTCCTGCCACTGTGCCATCCTTCCAGCATCATTTCAGAGAGAGGGGCCGGGGAGAGAGCGAGAGATACAGAAAAGTAGACAAGACAGATAGACAGAAAGGAAAAAGACACATGGGGGTATATAGGCTGGCCCATGGGTCTGCAGCAAGAACACGTGTTGGAGTTAAAGCTGAGGTATGTCGTCTTGGGAGAAGTGTCTGTTCAGGTCTTCTCCCCATTTTTTAATTGGCTTGTTTGCTTGCTTCTTGCTGAGCTTTGTGAGTTCTTTATATATTTTGGATATTAACCCCTTATCAAAGCTGTTGTTTGCAAATATCTCCCATTTAGTTGGCTGCCTATTTGTTTTGTTGTTAGTTTCTTTTGCTGTGCAGAAACTTTTAGTATGATATAGTTCCATTCATTTATTTTTGCCTTTACTTTCCATGCTTTGGGGGTCAAATTCATAAATTGTTCTCTATAGCCAAGGTCCATGAGCTTAGAACCTATGTTTTCTTTTTTTTCTTTTTTCTTTTCCGAAGCTGGAAACGGGGAGAGACAGTCAGACAGACTCCCACATGCGCCCGACAGGGATCCACCTGGCATGCCCACCAGGCGTGACGCTCTGCCCACCAGGGGGTGATGCTCTGCCCCTCCGGGGCGTCGCTCTGCCAAGACCAGAGCCACTCTAGTGCCTGGGGCAGAGGCCAAGGAGCCATCCCCAGTGCCTGGGCCATCTTTGCTCCAATGGAGCCTTGGCTGCAGGAGGGGAAGAGAGAGACAGAGAGGAAGGGGGGGTGGAGAAGCAAATGGGCGCTTCTCCTATGTGCCCTGGCTGGGAATCGAACCCGGGTCCCCCGCACGCCAGGCCGACGCTCTACCGCTGAGCCAACCGGCCAGGGCCTGTTTTCTTCTATGTAATTTATTGTTTTGGATCTTATATTTAGGTCTTTGATCCATTTTGAATTAATTTTTGTGCAAGGGGACAAACTGTAAACTTTCATTCTTTTGCATGTGGTTTTCCAATTTTCCCAGCACCATTTATTGAAGAGGCTTTCTTTTCTCCATTGTGTGTTTTTGGCTCCTTTGTCAAAGATTATTTGTCCATATATATATGGTTTTATATTTGGGCTGTTAATTCTGTTCCATTGGTCTGAATGTCTGTTTTTCTGCCAATACCATGCTGTTTTGATTATCATGGCTCTGTAGTATAATTTGAAGTCAGGTAGTATGTTACCTCCAGCTTGATTCTTTTTTTCTCAGGATTGTTTTGGCTATTTGGGTTTTTTTTATGGTTCCATACAAACCTGGTAATTTTTTGTTTTATTTCTTTAAAAAATGACATTGGGATTTTGATGGGGATTGCATTAAATTTGTATATTGCTTTGGGTAAAATGACCATTTTAACTATGTTGATTCTTCCAATCCATGAACATAAAATATTTTTCCATTTCATGATGTCTCTTTCAATTTCTTTAAATTATGTTCCGTAGTTTTTGGTATATAGGTCCTTCACATCCTTTGTTAAGTTTATTCCTAGGTACTTTATTTTTCTTGTTGAAATTGTAAAAGGAATTCTATTTTTTAATTCATTTTCCAAAGTTTCATTGTTGGCATATAAGAAAGCAGTAGATTTTGTATATTGATTTTGTATCCTGCAACTTTACTGGATTGGTTTGTTGTTTCTAATAGTTCTTTGGTGGAGTCTTTGGGGTTTTCTATATAAAGGATCATGTAATATGCAAAAAGGATACCTCTACTTCTTCCTTCCCAATATGGATGTCTTTTATCTTTCACTTGCCTGATCGCTCTGGCGAAAATTTCCAGAACTATGTTGAATATGAGTAGAGAGAGTGAGCAGCCTTGTCTTGTTCCTGATTTTAGAGGCAAAGCCTTCATTTCTTCACCATTTAGCATGATATTAGCTGATGGTTTGTTATATATGGTCTTTATTATGTGGAGGTACTTTCCTTCTATTTTGGTTTTATTGAATGCTTTGAACATAAAGAGATGTTGTATCTTATTGAATGTCTTTTCTGCATCTATTGATAAGATCATATGATCTTTGTTCTTTGTTTTGTTGATGTGGTATATTACATTGATCAATTTTCATATGTTGAACCATCCTTGTGTTCCTGGAATAAATTTCACTTGATTGGGATGTATTATTTTTTTAATGTGTTGTATTCAATTTGCTACTATTTTGTTTAGAATTTTTGCATTTGTATTCATTAGAGATATCATTCTGTAGTTTATTTTTTTGTGTTGTCCATGCTAGGTTTCAGTATGAGGGTTTGTTGACCTCATAAAATGTGTTGGGAAGTATTACTTTTATTTTTTGTAAGACTTGGAGAAAGATAGGCATCAAATCTTTGAATGTTTGGTAGAATTCACCAATGTAGTCATGTGGGTCTGGGCTTTTGTTTTGGGGCAGGTTTTTGATAGTTGTTCGTATTTTCTCCCTGCTTATAGGTCTATTTAGGTTTTCCACTTCTTCATGACTTAGTCTAGGAGGATTGTGTAGTTCTAGGAATTTATCCATTTCCTTTAGGTTGTTGAATTTGGTGGCATATAATTTTTCATAATATTGTATTATGATCCTTTGTATATTTTGATGTCTGTGGTAGTTTCTCTTTCATTTCAGATATTGTTTATATAAGTCCTTCCTCTCTTATCCTTAATGAGTTTAGCCAGTGGTTTGTTAATTTTCTGGATCTTTTCAAAGATCTAGCTCTTTGTTATTTTTTCTTCTCTTCTTTTGTTCTTTATTTTAGTTCTGCTCTAATTTTTACTATTTTCTTTCTTCTGCTGACTTTGAGTTGCCTTTGTCCTTCTCTTTCTAGTTCCTTATAATGTGATATTAGGTTGTTTACTTGGCACTTCTCATTTCTTGATATAAGCCTGTTATGATATAAACTGCCCTCTTATTACTGCTTTCATTGCATCTGAGATATTTTTTATGTCATGTTGTCATTTTCATTTATCTGTATATATCTTTTAATCTCTGCTTTATTTCTTCTTTGACCCAGTCATTTTTAAAAGTATATTTTTTCTATTAATTTGAATTTCTTGTGTTAACATGGATTCAAGTGTCCCACTCGATATAACACCCTCACCCACGTACCATGTGCCCCTCATTATACCCTCTTTGCCCCCCCTCCCCCAAACTCCCTTCCCCTTTCCCTCTGGAATTTGCTGTCCTGTTATCTGTATCTATGTGTTATGTATATGTAATTTCACTAATCCCTTCACTTTCTCTGATTCTTTCCCCTCATCCCTCTTCATTTTCACAGCTGTCTGTCTCTCTGTTTCCTGTGACCCCACCTCTGCCTCTTCCATTTCTCAGTTCATTATGTTCATTAGATTCAACATATAAGTGAGATCATATGGTGTTTTTTTTTTGCTGCCTGGTTTATTTCACTTAGCATAATAATCTCCAGGTCCATCCATGCCATTGCAAATGGTAAGATTTTCTTTTTTTTCACAGTCACAGGTATTCCATTGTGAATATGTACAACAACTTTTTAATCCACTCATCCACTGATAGGCACTGGGGCTGTTTCTAGATCTCAGCTATTGTAAACAATGCTGCAATAAACATGGGGGTGCATATCTTCTTTTGAATCAGTGCTATAGTGTTCTTGGGATATATTCCTAAAAGTGGAATGGCTGGGTAAAAGGCAGTTTTATTTTTAATATAATATTTTGAGGAAACGACATACTGTTTTCCACAGTGGCTGCACTAGTCTGCATCCCCACCACCAGTGCAGGAGAGTCCCTTTTCTCCACACCCTCACCAGCACTTATTCTGTGATGATTTGTTAATGAATGCCATTCTGACAGGTGTGAGGTGGTATCTCATTGTGATTTTAATTTGCATTTTCCTGATGATTAGTGATGTTGAACATTTTTTCATATGCCTCTTGGCCATCTGTATGTCCTCTTTGGAGAAGTGTCTATTCAATACCTTTGCTTCTCCCTTTTTTTTTGTATTTTTCTTAAGTGAGAAGTGGGAAGGCAGAGAGACAGACTCCCGCATGCGCCTGCCCAGGATCCACCCGGCAAGCCCACTAGAAGGTGATGTGCTGTTCATCTGGAGATATTGCTCCATTGCAGCTGGAGCCATTTTAGTGCCCGAGGCCAAGCCATGGTATCCTCAGCTCCTGGGCCAACTTGCTCCAATGAAGCCATGGATGTGGGAGGGGAAGAGAGTTAGAGAGAAGGGGAGGGGGAAGGGTGGAGAAACAAATAACCACTTCTCCTTGTGGTCAGACCAGGAATTGAACCCGGGACATCCACATACCAGGCTGACACTATACCACTGAGCCAACTGGCCAGGGCCATTTGTCCATTTTTGTGTGTGTGTGTGTTTTTTTTTGTATTTTTCCAAAGCTGGAAACGGGGAGAGACAGTCAGACAGACTCCCGCATGCGCCCGCCAGGGATCCACCTGGCATGCCCACCAGGGGCGACGCTCTGCCCACCAGGGGGCGATGCTCTGCCCCTCTGGGGCATCGCTCTGCCATGACCAGAGCCACTCTAGTGCCTGGGGCAGAGGCCAAGGAGCCATCCCCAGCGCCCGGGCCATCTTTGCTCCAATGGAGCCTTGGCTGCAGGAGGGGAAGAGAGAGACAGAGAGGAAGGAGGGGAGGGGGGTGGAGAAGCAAATGGGCGCTTCTCCTATGTGCCCTGGCTGGGAATCGAACCCGGGTCCCCCGCACGCCAGGCCGACGCTCTACTGCTGAGCCAACTGGCCAGGGCCCCATTTGTCCATTTTTTAATTGGATTGTTTACTTTTCTGGTTTTGAGTTTTAAAAGCTTTTTATAAATTTTGGTTATTAACCCCTTATCACAGGGGTTGGGAATTTATGGCTTGTGAGCCAGATGGGGCTCTTTAGATGGCTGCATCTGGCTCACAGACAAATATTTAATAAAAAAAATAACATTAAAAATATAAAACATTCTCATGTATTACAATCCATTCATTTCCTACTACTCATGTTCATGGTTGCGGGTGGCTGGAGCCAACCACAGCTGTCCTCTGGGACAACACCAAATTTTTATTGGATAATGCATAATGTACATGAGTTGTTGTATGGCTCTCATGGAATTACATTTTAAAATATGTGGCGTTCATGGCTCTCTCAGCCAAAAAGGTTCCTGACTCTTGCCTTATCATATGTGTTGGCAAATAGTTCTCCCATTGTGTGGGTTGTCTTTTTATTTTGTTAATGGTGTCTTTTGCTGTACAAAAGCTTTTTAGTTTAATATAGTCCCATTTGTTTATTTTGTCCTTTATTTCACTTGCCTGTGGAGATACATCAGCAAAAATTTTGTTATATCAGAGAATTTACTGCCTGTGTTTTCTTCCAAGATATTTATGGTTTCATGACTTACATTTTAGCCTTTTATCTATTTTGAGTTTATTTTTGTGAATGGTGTAAGTTGTTGGTCTAGTTTCATTTTTTTGCATGTACCTGTCCAATTTTCCCAACACCATTTATTAAAGAGACTGTCTTTACTCCACTGTATGCTCTTACCTCCTTTGTCAAATATCAATTGACCATAAAGGCATGGGTTTATTTCTGGGTTCTCTGTTCTGTTCCATTGATCTGTATGCTTGTTCTTATGCCAGTATCAGGCTGTTTTGATTACAATGGCCTTGTAGTATAACTTGATATCAGAAAGTGTGATACGTCCCACTTTGTTCTTCATTTTTAAAATTGCTGAGGATATTCATGTTATTTTTGGTTTTATATAAATTTTTGGAATATTTGTTCTATATCTTTGAAGTATGCCATTGGTATTTTAATAGGAATTGCATTAAATTTATAGATTGCTTTGGGTAGTATAGACATTTTAATGATGTTTATTATTCTTATTCATAAACATGGTATATGCTTCCACTTGTTTGTATGTCCCTTGATTTCTTTTTTCAAAATCTTATAATTTTCTGAGTACAAGTCTTTTACCTCCTTGGTTAAATTTATTCCTTGGCACTTTATTTTCTTAATCTCTCTGACAGTTTATTGTAGGTGTATGAAAATGCCACTGGTTTCTCAATATTATTTTTATATTTGGCCACCTTGCCGAATTCATTTATCAGGGCTAGTAGTTTTCTGAGACTTTAGGGTTTTCTATGTACAGTATTATGTTATAAGCAAATAATGACAGTTTTACTTATTTTCTAGTTTAAATGCCTTTTTTCTTCTTGTCTGACTGCTGTAGCTAGGACTTCCAGAACTATGTCGAGTAAGAGTGGTGAAAGGGGGGCACTCATGCCTTGTTACTGATATTAAAGGGATTGCTTTTAATTTTTGCCCATTGAATATGTTGGCTGTGGGTTTGTCATAGATAGTATTTATTATGTTGAGGTATGTTCCCTGTATTCCCACTTTGCTGAGAGTTTTGATCATAAATGGGTGCTGGATTTTATCAAATGCTTTTTTTGCATCTATTGATATAATCATGTGATTTTTTTATCCTTCCTTTTATGTAATGAATCATATTTACTGATTTGTGAATATTGTTCCAGCCTTATCTCACTGGAATAAATCCCACTTGACCATGATGTATGATCATTTTGATGTATCACTAAATTTGGTTTGCTAATATTTTGTTGAGAATTTTAGCATCTATATTTATCAGGGATATGGGTCTATAGTTTTCTTCTTTTGTAGTGTTTTTACCTTATTTTGGAATGAGGACAATGCTTGCCTCATAAAAGGAGCTTGGAATTCTTCCATCCTCTTGAAGTTTTTGAAATAGCTTGAGAAGGATAGGTGTTAGTTCTTTGAATGTTTGGTAAAATTGACCTGTGAAGCCATCCAGTCTAGGCCTTTTGTTTGCTGGAAGTTTTTTGATAACTCTTTCAATTTCATTTGCTGTAATCAGACTGTTTAGGTTCTGATTTTTCCAGATTGAGTTTTGGAAGATTGTATATTTCTAGAAATTTATCCATTTTTCCTAGGTTGTCCAATATTTTTTGGCATATAGATCTTCATAGTATTATCTTATAATCCCTAGTACTTCTATGGTGTCAGCTGTTACTTTTCCACTTTCATTTCTAATTTATTACAGTCCTCTTTTATTTTTATGAATTTGGTTAAAGAATCATCAAACCTTTTCAGAGAACCAGCTTTTGGTTTTATTGATCTTTTGTATTATTATTTTAGTCTCTAGGTCATTTATTTCTGCTCTGATCTTTATTATTTCCTTTCTTCTACTTTCTCTGAGCTTTATTTGTTGTTCTTTTTCTCATTATTTTAGGTGCAGGGTTGTTTATTTGAGCTTTTTCTTGCTTCTTAATGTATAGCTGTAATGGTATGAACTTCCCCCTTAAGACTGCTTTTGCTGTGTCCCTTAGATTTTGAGTTGTTATATGTTCATTTTCATGAACATTTGATTTCTTCCTTGATTGCATTGTTAACCCATTCATTATTTGATAACATGCTGTTTAGCCTGAGACTGTTTGAACATTTTGCTATTGTAGTTGATTTCTAGTTTCATGCCATTGTGATCACAGAAGATGTTTGATATGATTTTAATCTTCTTAAATTCATTGAGACTTTGTGTTATAACAGGTGGTCTATCCTAGAGAATGTATGATGAGCACTTGAAAAGAATGTATATTCTGCTGCTTTGGGGGTAAAAGGTTTTGAACATATCCATTAAATCCAGTTGATCTAGTGCAGGGGTAGCTAAACTTTTTATACCTATCACCCACTTTTGTATCTCTGTTAGTAGTAAAATTTTCTAACTTCCCACCAGTTCCATAGTAATGGTGATTTATAAAGTAGGGAAGTAACTTTATAAAATTTATAAAGCAGAGTTACAGCAAGTTAAAGCATATAATAATAATTACTTACCAAGTACTTTATGTTGGATTTTCCCTGAGTTTGGCAGAATAAATCTTTATAAACAACTTACTATAGTTAAATATATCTTTTTATTTATACTTTGGTTGCCTGCTACTGCCCACCATGAAAGTTGGAACTCCCACTAGTGGGCGGTAGGGACCAGGTTGACTACTACTGATCTAGTGTGTCATTTAAGGCCACTGTTTCTGTTATTATTCTGCCTGGAGAATCTATCAATTGATGTATGTGAGGTATTAAAATCTCTCACTATTATAGTATTGCTGCCGATCTTGCCCTTTATGTCCATCAAAATCTGTTTTATATATTTAGGTGCTCCTATACTAGGTGCATAAATATTTATAATACAGTGCATCCGTAAAGTCATGGTGCACTTTTGACCGGTCACAGGAAAGCAACAAAAATTATAGAAATGTCAAATCTGCACCAAATGAAAGGAAAATTCTCCCAGTTTCATACCTATTCAGTGCAGTTCGATGTGGGCTCACGCACAGATATTTTAGGGCTCCTTAGGTAGCTATCCTGTATAGCCTCCACAGACTCATCACTGACTGATGGCCTACCAGAATAGGTTTCTCCACCAAACTGCCGGTTTCCTTCAACTGCTTATCCCACCGAGTAATGTTATTCCTCTGTGGTGGCACTTCTTTATAAATGTGCCAATATTCACGTTGCACTTTGGTCATGGATTCGAAATTAGCGAGCCACAGAACACACTAAACTTTCCTCTGTACCATCCACATCTTGACTGGCATGGCCGTGGGCTGCTCCGCTGTAAACATGGTGTTATGTCATCATCTGTGCATGCACACATGCTGCCACATCATTCTACAGAAACTGGGAGGGTTTTCCTTTTATTTGGTGCAGATTTCATATTTCTATCGTCTTTTGTTGCTTTCCTGTGACCGGTCAAAAGTGCACCATGACTTTAGGGACACACTGTAGTTATATCCTCCTGTTGGATTGCTCCCGTTATCATTATGTAGTGACTTTCTTGATCCCTTACTATAGCCTTTCTTTTAAAGGCTATTTTGTCAGATATAAGTATTGCTACCCCAGCTTTTTCTCATTTCCATTTGCATGATATACTTTTTTCCATCCCTTCACTTTCAGTCTATGTGTATCTTTTATTCTGAAGTGGGTCTTTTGTAGAGAGCATATGTATGGTCCTGTGTTCTTATCCATGCAGCTACCCTATGTCTTTTGATTGGAGCATTTAATTCATTTACATTTAAGGTTATTACTGATATGTACTTATTCATTGCCATTTCATTCTTTAAATCTACAATCCTCTTTCAATTTTTTTGGGGGGGGACAGAGACAGAGAGAGACAGAGAGAGGGACAGATAGGAACACAGACAGGAAGGGAGAGAGGTGAGAAGCATCAATTCTTTGTTGCAGCACCTTAGTTATTCATTGATTGCTTTCTCAAATGTGCCTGATTGGAGGGCTACAGTCAACCGAGTGACCCCTTGTTCAAGCCAGTGACCTTTGGCTCAAGCTGGTGAGCCTTGCTCAAACCATATGAGCCCATGCTCAAGCTGGCAACCTTGGGGTTTCAAACCTGGGTTCTTTGTGTCTCAGTCCGATGCTTTATCCACTGCACCACCACCTGGTCAGGCTCAATTTTTTTTCTTTTCTTTTTTTTTACAGTGGGCCCCTTAACATTTCTTGCAGTACTTGTTTGGTTGTAATGAATTTCTTGAGTCTTTTTGTCTGGAAATATTTTTAGTTTTCCTTCAAGTTTAAATGATAGTCTTGCTGGATAAAGTAGTCTTGGTTGTTAGGTTCTTGTCTTGCTTCACTTTGAATATTTTTTGCCAATCCCTTCTGGCCTTATTTCTGTTGAGAAGTTAGATATCATTCTTATGGGGGCTCCTCTGTAGGTAATTAACTGCTTTCCTCTTGCAGCTTTTAGTATTCTTTTTTTGTCTCATAACATTGGCACTTTAATTTTGATGTCTTGGTGTAGGCCACCATGGGTTCTTTTTTAATGGGACTCTCTGTGCTTCTTAAACTTGTGTTACTTTTTCCTTCATCAATCTAGGGAAATTTTCAGCTATGATTTTTTTTTCAAACAGGTTCTCTATCCCTTGTTTGCTCTCTTCTCCTTCAGGAACCTCTTTGATATAAATGTTGTTTCTCTTCATGTTGTCAGAGGTCTCTTAGAGTTTCTTCAGTCTTTTTGAGCCTTTTTTTGTTTTGTTGCTTTGCTTCTGTGCTTTTGTTTATCTTGTCCTCAAGTTGCTGCTTTGATCCTCTTCTTCATCCAGCCTGCTTTAAGTGTATTTTTGTCCTTGCAGCTTAGATGTGTTTCTTAAAGGCAGCATACAGTTTGGTTTTGCTTTTTGATCCAATATGCTACTTTGTGCCCCTTTATTGCTTAGTTCAGTCCATTTACATTTAGGGTAATTTTTACATGAGGATTTCCTATAGCCATTTTATGTTTTGTTTTCTGGTAGTTGTCTTGTTTGGTTCTTCTCTTTTATGCTTTTGTCAGTTCTTTTTGTTTGGTGGTGTTCCATACTTCTTTCTTATTTTTTTTTTTAAGCTTTGTGTTTCTCAGTAGTGGCTCTTTCATGGGTGGTTACCATTAGGTTATTAAGAGAAAATTGTTTATATTTGCAAGAGTTCTTTGTCTTATTAGTGCTTATGCACTTCATCTTCCTTTGCTTCTCAGATCTTTATCTTCTCTCCTTTTATGTTCTTGTTGGGACAAATTATCCTTGTTTTCATTGTGACCTTTTACTTGTAGTTTTGATTTGCTTTGTTCTTTGTGTCTGGTCTTATAATCCCCTTGAGTATTTCCTGCAGTAGGGGTTTTGTAGTGATAAATTCCCTCAGCTTCTGTATGTCTGTAAAAGTTTTTATTTCTCCTTCATATTTGAAGGATAAGTTTGATGGATATAGTATTCTTGGCAGATAATTCCTATCTTTCAGTACTTTGAATGTTTGAGTCTACTCTCTTCTGGCTTGTAGAGTTTCTGCTGAGAAGTCTGATGACAATCTAATGGGCTTTCCTTTATAGGTTATGGCCTTCTTTTCACTAGCTGCCTTGAGCATTCTTTCTTTGTCATTGGTTTTTGACAATTTAATTTTGATGTGCCTTGGAGTAGGTCTTTTTGGGTTGCAGTAACTTGCTGTTCTGTTTCTTGGATTCGAGGCTCTTTTTCCATAGGTTTGGAAAATTCTCATCAACTATGTGTTTGAATAGGCTCTTCATTCTTTTCTCCCTCTCTTCTTCTTCTGATATACCTATTATTCTTATATTGCTCTTTCAGATGGAGTCAGACAATTCTTGTATAACTCAGTTTTTTAAATTTATGAGTCGAGGAGTGACGTCACGGAAATGGCGCCGTGAGAAGTGCGTCCGACAGCTCTCCCCTAAATCACAACAAATTTATCAACTAGAAACAGAAAAATTTATCCTCGGAGCATTCCGGAGTTCCACACAAACTGAAAGCAAAAGGACTGTTATCACTTGAATCTGAGAGACAAGGGTGTGGAGGAAGCTACCGCAGCGACGCTCATTCAAGCAGCCAGGGAGTGCGCCTGTGGTGAGTCAGCCCATATACTTGGGAACCGCAAGCCGCCAGCGGCCGACCGCGAGCTGCCACGAGCCCCGGCGAGCTGCCGCGAACCCCCGCGAACGCCCGTGAACCGGCACCGTGAGCGGCCGCTGCACGCGCGCATGCGCGCGCGCGCCCGGTCGGGTTGAGCACCGCTGACGTTCCCAGCGGCCCGCACACTGCAAGTGGGGGTCGCCGGCCACTGGTGCCCGGAGCGCCACATTCGCGCGCGTGCCTTGGGCATTCCACGCGCCCAGGGCGCCCTACTGGCCCGCACACCCAGGGGGCTCCATTATCCTGCGCTTGGTACGGTCCAGCCGCCAGCGGCGGGGCGAGCGGGAGAGGCTTGGGAGATACTCTCCGTGGGCGGGGCACCTCACCCAGCCATTCAAGCTAACAATCAAGCGTTGGGGGAGGGGCGCGCGCAGGCAGCCTAAAACACCTTCAGAAACACAGCTGCGACCCAATCACTGAAATTAGCTTAACCCATAAAATCTGCGCACCCTCGGTTCTAATTGATAAGATCTCTCTCAGTTCAGCGATCCAAGACAAGAGGCGTGATATTTTTTAGTGCCTCTCGCTAAAGGGGCAGGGGCAACTTCTGATTGATAGAGCCTCCATATTCAGGAATAAACGCTAACAAGAAGGACTTGGCAGATAATAAGGTCTATACTACACTAGTCGTAAGCAGAGACTAGTGCCTCTTCTTCCCTGCAAAAACAGGCTACAAAGTGTGGAAAGCCTGGGTTGAGAGGTCCAACTAAATGATAGGCGCTGAACAGTCACCTTGACAACAATTGACTCCCACCCCCGCCTGATTACACTGGAGGCCCTGACTCTCAGAGCCTTTCCCAAAGCCTTGCACTGAGTGGGGATAGAGTGGGGATTTCCCAGCTCTTTGAGCCTCTTACTCCCCAGGCAGAAGCAGTTGCAGCCTTATAGCTGGATCACCAGGCTGCTAATTCAGAAAGGGGGGACTAGGAGAGAGAATCCAGGAAAGCAAACTCTCTCATCGTTGGACCCTGCAAACGCCAACAAGCCTTTACTTCCAGCAAGACTAAAGCCAATTATATGACATTGCCATAGAATCCCATCAACTGCAAATCCCTACCTAAGAGTGACACAGGGGCAGAGCCTGGGGTACAGAGTCACTGACTAGGAAGAGGGAGAGAAAAGAAAAAGGAAGAAGTTAACCTCTCAAAATCAAGAAAAACCCACAGACTTTACAACTTGATCCACTAATTTTTTTTTTGTTGTTGTTGTTGTTTGTTTCTTCTATCTTTTTGCCTTTATTTCCTCCACCTCGGTCCTTCTATTCTCTTCCCATCTTATGCTTCCCCTTTCTTGAACTACACTACCCATGAGTGTTGCATTTTATTTTTCTTCTTCATCCTCACCCTCCTTTAAGGTTATACTCCAAAACACTTAACTCTCACTCTCTCTTCTTTTGTTTTTTTTTTTGTCTTGCTTTATTTTGTTTTTTTCTCCTCCTATTTTATTTCTTCCTTCGTTTTTCTCTTTTTCTTATTTTTTCCTTTCTATTCATTTTATCTTTTCTCATCTTACTTTCCTCCCATATAATCCTCAATCACGAACAAATTAGTTAATTTGGGACTCAAGGCTTTTTTTTTGGCTTTATTTCTCTTTTTTGCTTTTGTTTTTATTTTTTTTTCTCTTGTTTGTTTATTTTTGTGGCATTTTGGGTCCTCCCAACCCAAGGTCTCCATTGTATTTAGTCTTCGCTCCACTTAATACAACAGATTTTTACTTATTATTTTTATTTTTCTTCTTTATTATTCTTTTTTGGTCCTTTTTTCTGATTCCCTCTTATCCCTCTCATTATATCTCATAGATGACCATCACTTACAAGCAAATCATCTTATGCTTGTCTAAGATTTTCTTCCTTTTTTTTTTTTTTTTGCATTTAGTAGGTCCCTACTCCCTTTTTTTGCCCCTTGAACTCTTCACCCCAAATCAGGCCCTCCATCATAGGCACGATATTTCCCTGAGGAGGGGAGAGGAGGGAAAGAGAAGAGAGAAAAAAAAGGGGGGAAATAATAAATTATTACTGTTTTTTTTTGTGGGGTGTTTTACCCTTTTTTTTTTTTCTTTTTACTCTTTATTAATTCTAATTAGTGCTATCAATAAGACTACCCTCAGATGCCGATAAGAAAGAGGAAATCGAATATTATGGATACAAAAGAAAGAGAGGTAACACAAATAGATGTGGAAAAATCTATGGAGAAAAGACTTAACATATTGGAAGCCTTGGAGCTAAATGACAGAGAATTTAAAATAGAAATGTTAAAAATACTCAGAGATATACAAGAAAACACAGAAAGGCAATATAGGGAGATCAGAAAACAACTCAATGAACACAAAGAATATATTACCAAGGAAATTGAAACTATAAAAACAAATCAAACAGAAATGAAAAACTCAATTCACGAGCTGAAAAACGAGGTAACAAGCTTAGCTAACAGAACAGCCCAGATTGAAGATAGGATTAGTGAAATAGAAGACAAACAACTTGAGGCACAACAGAGAGAAGAAGAAAGAGACTCAAAAATAATAAAAAACGAGAAAGCCCTACAGGAATTGTCTGACTCCATCAGAAAGAATAACATAAGAATAATAGGTATATCAGAGGGAGAAGAGAAAGAAAATGGAATGGAGAATATACTCAAACAAATAATAGACGAGAACTTCCCAAGCCTGTGCAAGGAACTAAAGCCTCAAATTCAAGAAGCAAACAGAACACCAAGTTTTCTTAACCCCAACAAACCCACTCCAAGGCACATCATAATAAAGATGACACAAACCAATGACAAAGAAAAAATTCTCAAGGCAGCCAGGGAAAAGAAGAGTACAACATATAAAGGAAGGCCTATTAGATTATCATCAGATTTCTCAGCAGAAACTCTACAAGCTAGAAGAGAGTGGACCCCAATATATAAAGCCCTGAAAGAGAGGAACTTTCAGCCAAGAATACTATACCCATCAAAGCTATCCTTCAAGTATGAAGGAGATATAAAAACATTCACAAATACAGAAAAGATGAGAGAATTTATCAACAGAAAGCCCCCACTCCAGGAAATACTAAGGGGGGTTTTCCAACCAGATTCAAAGAACAAAAGAAAACAACACCACAAGTAACAGCTCCACCAAGAACACAATAAAACCAAACTTAAACTGTGACAACAAAGGAAAAAAAGGGGGGAGAGGATGGAGATTAACAGTAGCAAAGGATGATGAAGTGCAGAAATACTTATAAGATAGGGTACTACAATGAATATGGTAGGTACCCTTTTCATTACTTAATGGTAACCACCCTTAAAAAAAACCACCACAAAAACACTTGACTTAAAAAAGGTAGCAACAGAGGAAAGAAGTATGGAACACAAACAAACAAAAACAAATGATAGAAAAACAAAAGAGAAGAATCAAACTAGATACAAAACTAACAGAAAGCAATTTATAAAATGGCAGTAGGGAACCCACAAGTATCAATAATTACACTAAATGTAAATGGATTAAACTTACCAATAAAAAGACACAGAGTAGCAGAATGGATTAAAAAAGAAAATCCAACTATATGCTGCCTACAAGAAACACATCTAAGCAACAAGGATAAAAACAAATTCAAAGTGAAAGGCTGGAAAACAATACTCCAAGCAAACAACACCCAAAAAAAAGCAGGTGTAGCAATACTCATATCTAATAATGCTGACTACAAGACAGAAAAAGTACTCAGAGACAAAAATGGTCATTTCATAATGATTAAGGGGAAGTTGAATCAAGAAGACATAACAATCCTTAATATATATGCACCAAACCAAGGAACACCAAAATATATAAGACAGCTACTTATTGACCTTAAAACAAAAACTAACAAAAATACAATCATACTTGGAGACCTCAATACACCGCTGACGGCTCTAGATTGGTCATCCAAACAGAGAATCAATAAAGATATAGTGGCCTTAAACGAAATACTAGAACACCTGGATATGATAGACATCTACAGGACACTTCATCCCAAAGCGACAGAGTATACATTTTTCTCTAGTGTACATGGAACATTCTCAAGAATTGACCATATGTTGGGCCACAAAGACAATATCAGCAAATTTAGAAAAATTGAAATTGTACCAAGCATATTTTCTGATCATAAAGCCTTGAAACTAGAATTCAACTGCAAAAAAGAGGGGGGAAAACCCACAAAAATGTGGAAACTAAACAACATACTTCTAAAAAATGATTGGGTCAAAGAAGAAATAAGTGCAGAAATCAAAAGATATATACAGACAAATGAAAATGAAAATACGACATATCAGAATCTCTGGGATGCAGCAAAAGCAGTAATAAGAGGAAAGTTCATATCACTTCAGGCCTATATGAACAAACAAGAGAGAGCCGAAGTAAACCACTTAACTTCACACCTTAAGGAACTAGAAAAAGAAGAACAAAGACAACCCAAAACCAGCCGAAGAAAGGAGATAATAAAAATCAGAGCAGAAATAAATGAAATAGAGAACAGAAAAACTATAGAAAAAATCAATAAAACAAGGAGCTGGTTCTTTGAAAAGATCAACAAAATTGACAAACCCTTGGCAAGACTCACCAAGGAAAAAAGACACAGGACTCAAATAAATAAAATCCAAAATGAAAGAGGAGAGATCACCACAGACATCATAGAAATACAAAGAATTATTGTAGAATACTATGAAAAATTATATGCCACCAAATACAACAATCTAGAAGAAATGGATAAATTCCTAGAACAATACAACCTTCCTAGACTGAGTCATGAAGAAGCAGAAAGCCTAAACAGACCAATCAGCAGGGAGGAAATAGAAAAAACTATTAAAAATCTCCCCAAAAATAAAAGTCCAGGCCCAGACGGTTATACTAGTGAATTCTATCAAACATTCAAAGAAGACTTGGTTCCTATTCTACTCAAAGTCTTCCAAAAAATTGAAGAAGAAGCAATACTTCCAAACACATTTTATGAGGCCAACATAACCCTCATACCAAAACCTGGCAAGGATGGCACAAAGAAAGAAAACTACAGACCAATATCTCTAATGAATACAGATGCTAAAATACTAAACAAAATACTGGCAAACCGAATACAACAACATATTAAAAAAATAATACATCATGATCAAGTGGGATTCATCCCAGAATCTCAAGGATGGTTCAACATACGCAAAACGGTTAATGTAATACACCATATCAACAAAACAAAGAAAAAAACCACATGATCTTATCAATAGATGCAGAAAAGGCTTTTGATAAAATACAACACAATTTTATGTTTAAGACTCTCAACAAAATGGGTATAGAAGGAAAATATCTCAACATGATAAAGGCCATATATGATAAACCATCAGCCAACATCCTATTAAACGGCATAAAACTGAGGACTTTCTACCTTAAATCAGGAACAAGTCAGGGTTGTCCACTCTCTCCACTCTTATTCAACGTGGTGCTAGAAGTTCTGGCCAGAGCAATCAGACAAGACAAAGAAATAAAAGGCATCCATATCGGAAAAGAAGAAGTAAAGCTATCACTTTTTGCTGATGATATGATCCTATACATCGAAAACCCGAAGGACTCCACAAAAAGATTATTAGAAACAATAAACCAATACAGTAAGGTCGCAGGATACAAAATTAACATACAAAAGTCCATAGCCTTTCTATATGCCAACAATGAAATATTAGAAAACGAACTCAAAAAAATAATCCCCTTCACGATTGCAACAAAAAAAATAAAATACCTAGGAATAAACATAACAAAGAACGTAAAGGACCTATATAATGAAAATTACAAAGCATTGTTAAGGGAAATCGAAAAAGATACAATGAGATGGAAAAATATTCCTTGTTCCTGGATAGGAAGAATAAATATAATCAAAATGGCCATATTACCCAAAGCAATATACAAATTTAATGCAATTCCAATCAAAATCCCTATGAGATTTTTTAAAGAAATGGAACAAAAAATCATCAGATTTATATGGAACTATAAAAAACCCCGAATAGCCAAAACAATCCTAAGGAAAAAGAATGAAGCTGGGGGCATTACAATACCTGACTTTAAACTATATTATAGGGCCACGATAATCAAAACAGCATGGTATTGGCAAAAAAATAGACACTCAGACCAATGGAACAGAATAGAAAGCCCAGAAATAAAACCACATATATATGGTCAAATAATCTTTGATAAAGGGGCCAACAACACACAATGGAGAAAAGAAAGCCTCTTCAACAAATGGTGTTGGGAAAACTGGAAAGCCACATGCAAAAGAATGAAACTCGACTACAGCCTGTCCCCGTGTACTAAAATTAATTCAAAATGGATCAAAGACCTAAATATAAGACCTGAAACAATAAAGTACATAGAAGAAGACATAGGTACTAAAATCATGGACCTGGGTTTTAAAGAACATTTTATGAACTTGACTCCAATGGCAAGAGAAGTGAAGGCAAAGATAAATGAATGGGACTACATCAGAATTAAAAGTTTTTGCTCAGCAAGAGAAACTGATATCAAAATAAACAGACAGCCAACTATATGGGAACTGATATTTTCAAACGACAGCTCAGATAAGGGCCTAATATCCAAAATTTACAAAGAACTCATAAAACTCAACAACAAACAAACAAACAATCCAATAAAAAAATGGGAAGAGGACATGAACAGACACTTCTCCCAGGAAGAGATACAAATGGCCAACAGATATATGAAAAGATGCTCAGCTTCATTAGTTATTAGAGAAATGCAAATCAAAACTACAATGAGATACCACCTCACTCCTGTTAGATTAGCTATTATCAACAAGACGGGTAATAGCAAATGTTGGAGAGGCTGTGGAGAAAAAGGAACCCTCATTCACTGTTGGTGGGACTGTAAAGTAGTACAACCATTATGGAGGAAAGTATGGTGGTTCCTCAAAAAACTGCAAATAGAACTACCTTATGACCCAGCAATCCCTCTACTGGGTATATACCCCAAAACCTCAGAAACATTGATACATAAAGACACATGCAGCCCCATGTTCACTGCAGCACTGTTCACAGTGGCCAAGACATGGAAACAACCAAAAAGCCCTTCAATAGAAGACTGGATAAAGAAGATGTGGCACATATACACTATGGAATACTACTCAGCCATAAGAAATGATGACATCAGATCATTTACAGCAAAATGGTGGGATCTTGATAACATTATAAGGAGTGAAATAAGTAAATCAGAAAAAAACAAGAACTACATGATTCCATACATTGGTGGAACATAAAAATGAGACTAAGAGACATGGACAAGAGTGTGGTGGTTACCAAGGGTGGGGGGGGGAGGGAGGACATGGGAGGGAGGGAGGGAGAGAGTTAGGGGGAGGGGGAGGGGCACAGAGAACTAGATGGAGGGTGACGGAGGACAATCTGACTTTGGGCGAGGGGTTTGCAACATAATTTGATGACAAAATAACCTAGACATGTTTTCTTTGAATATATGTACCCTGATTTATTAATGTCATCCCATTACCATTAATAAAAATTTATTAAAAAAAAAATAAATTTATGAGTCTCTCTTCTCTCTATAGAATCTAGTTGCCTGTCTTCAATGTCACGGATTCTTTCCTCTATCTGGCTTGTTCTACAAGCTAAACTTGCTACCTCACTATTTAATTCATGTATTGAGTTCTTCATTTCTGTTTTTAAAGTTTCAATCTCCTTGGTAAGGTATTCATTTTGTTCATTAATTTGTTTTCTGAGCTCATAAATTGCCCATTGGTGCCCTCTTGCATCTTATTATTTTCAAAACTTCAGTTTTGAATTCTCTATAATTTAATTTCAAGGTTCCATGTGATTGAGGTTTTTTTCTGGAGATTTTAAATTTTATTTCTGAACTACATCTCTGTCTTGTATAGCCATGGTATTATATTTCTTCTTCCTTGATGGCATTTGAGAGAGGTATTGTTAAGAACCCTACCAAAAAAACTAAAAATATTAAAAATTAAAAATTTAAAATATACAATTAAAATATAAAAATTAAAAAAAATTATTAAAAGAAGAAAAACCACAGAACTGAAGTTTTTTTTTTGTATTTTTCTGAAGTTGGAAAGGGGAGAGACAGTCAGACAGACTCCTGCATGCGCCCAACCGGGATCCACCCGGCACGCCCACCAGGGGCTACGCTCTGCCCACCAGGGGGCGATGCTCTGCCCCTCCGGGGCATCACTCTGTTGTGACCAGAGCCACTCTAGCGCCTGGGGCAGAGGCCAAGGAGTCATCCCCAGCGCCCGGGCCATCTTTGCTTCAATGGAGCCTCGGCTGCGGGAGGGGAAGAGAGAGACAGAGAGGAAGGAGAGGGGGAGGGGTGGAGAAGCAGATGTGCGCTTCTCCTGTGTGCCCTGGCCGGGAATCAAACCCAGGACTTCTTCACACCAGGCCGACGCTCTATCACTGAGCCAACTGGCCAGGGCCAGAACTGAAGATTGAAAACAAACAAAAACTCAAAAATAAAACACTCAACAGAAAATAAGAATAAAAATATTAAAATAAAAGAAAATGAAATTCAAAATAAAGAGAAAAGAAGGAAAACAGGGACAAAAGTACAAAGGGGAAAAAATTTTGGTTTTGAGAGGTTTCTTCCAGTTGGTGTGGCAGTGTTATAGCTTTTAGCTTTGTGAAGTTCATGAGCTGTCCTCTGCTGAGATGTTGCTGTGGCAATGATGTAGGCAGGGCCAGTCATGTTGGTGGGTGAGGACTGTGTGAGGGCTTTACAGCTTTGGATTTCTGGCTTTACAGCTCTATCAATGGTGATCTCAAGCTTCTGGGTGCTCCTTCCCATGTCTGAACAGACCTGGTTACCTGACGTGGAGCACCTCTGTTCTTTAGGGGAGAGAGTGGCTCTGGAGAGTCAGCTGTGGGGTTTGTCTCTGACACTCTTTGTACTGCAAGGTGATGGAGGTGGGATATGGGAGGCAAGGAGCTGCACTTTAGCTTTTTCTGTCTCTGTCGAGTGCCACCTGCTGTGACCAGCACTCTGGCCTCCTTGGTTTATCTCCCCCTCTACCCCTCTATTTCACTGTTCTTTCCAGCAGAAAGAGACCTAGTCACTCCAAGTTTTCCTCTTGGTACCCCTCAGACAAAATCCAGAGAGCCTGAGCCTCCCTCCTCCTCGTAGTTCAGCAGAATAAAAGAATCCCAGTCATTCCAGGTTTGTCTCCTCTCCTCTCCGAAGCCCACCATGAATGCATTTTATTTTCTACCACCCTTTTCATGCCATCCCACATTTAGTCCTTTTGGTGCATTGATCTTTCAGGCACACCTCAAAGCCCAGCTGAGGTGCCTTCACTACATTATAGTTGTTCAATTTGTTGAAATTTTAAGGGGAGAGATCAGGAGTATCTCTCATGCCACCATTACTCTGACATCTATTATTGTCTTATTTAAGTATTAAATGCATGAAATAATAAACTACCTTTATATATATATATATATATATATATATATATATATCGTTAAAATGGTCATTAGGACAGAGAACTGGTTGGTAAATTATTTGAATCCCACCACTGCCCTCAGACAGTGAGTGGTGCCCTTCAGACCAGGGTTATGGGGTGGATGCTAGGTGTGGGAAAAGTGACTTTTGATCCTGGTGATAATAAAATCCAAGTGCACATGTACAGCTGTCCTGTCTATGTTTAATTCACACTCATTGTCATTATTTCCTTCAGTCCCACAACCCCAGAGCTGCTGTGTGTGGTTGTATAGGTTGGTCCCAGAAGAGGGCACTGAAGGCAGAAACTAGTAGGAGCTGAGTTTAAGTCTATGTTATGCTTGCCAGGCCATGCTCCTGGTGTAGTACAATATTCTCCTGAAGGAAGGATGGGCTTTAACATTTGCATTTACCAAGCCGGGCACCTTGAACAAGATTAGCTAAAGGGAGTTCTTTTCAAAATTCACACCAGAGGGCAGTAGAGGCTGTCAGCATACCTGCATGACTTTCTGTGACTATCACCAAGCAGAGCTTAGAAAATGCATGAGGCAGATGGAGCAGAAACATAGAGATCTTAACTGACTTGCCTAAGGTTGACCAGGTCATGGTAAACCAGAGATCTGGCCTTGGGTCTCTTCAGTTCAGTTTCCTGACCTTGCATCCAAGTTCTTCTCTCTGGGTTGTGGCATTGGCAAACATAGCCTCTGCTTTCCCAAATTTTCTCTAAACACAGGCTCTGTCCTGATCCTGCTCAGATTTGGTTCCTTGGTAATTCCCAGGGGTGGAGTGAGAGAAATGTCAAAATGCTTCAAGGTGAGCATGTTCATCCTCCACAGCCCTGGAGGTCTAGCAAGAGCCCCTCATCTCACCTTTGGTGAACTTTTTCTGTTTCAGTTTCCTTCTTTGATTCTGGGGGTCCACACTACCAGCAAAGCTGCCTTCTTACTTACCAGGTCTTGGCTGTGGAACAGGCACCAAAGGGCATCGAGTAAACTGCCTGTTCCAGGACTCATCAAGACCGACTTCAGCTGTGTGGTGAGGATTCAGTGCTGGCTGCTCCCATGCCAACCACCCTGTGCTTTCCCAGCCCAGCCAAGCCACCCTGAGACCTGCATACTTAACTCCTCACTCTGCAGCCCAGGCCGGCAGCCTCTCACTTCTCTGTAACAGAAGCAAAGTCCCCTCCTCTGTGGGACAGTCAGTAGATCCCGAGCCCCAGCACTGAGCAGTATTGTCTGCCTCAAAGGCACACATTTCTTTTGCTCCTTCACAATCTTATCTAGCAATGACCCTCTGAGTTTTTTTCAGGTAGAAGATAATCTGGTTTTTAAATTCTTTTAAAATCATCTATGAAAGGCAGCAGGAGGAGGTCTCTTTAGAGGCAACAGGACTGACTATTTCCTCATTTGTCTGTCCTTTTGCTCACTCAGTCTGGGTTGCACAGCCCAGGAGATGGGATTTGGAGTGCAGAGAGATCCTATTGTAATCCTGCAGGCACTTGAAAGGTAGGATCTGGGACCTCTGGCTCTGGCCAGGTCAGCAGGGCCAATTGATGGACTTCATTTGTGCATGATCTGAGACATCAGTTCTGTCCTCCTTCCATTCAGGGCATGGAGGCCAGAGGACTGTATGGACTCGTATTCTTCCTGTTCTCTCCAAACCCAGATACCTCACTGGGAGAACACTGTGGTGGCCACTTCTCCCCATGGCTGATGCCCACTGCCAGGACTGGGGGTTGCTCTGGGTGTAGATGCCACATCTTACCATGGGAAGCAGATGGTGATGGGATAAGAGAATAGAAGTTGAGCCCTTGGAAGGTATCACATGCACCAGGTGCTGGTTGACAGAATTCTAAGATGGAGCTAGTATGGGCATGACAGGCATGGCAGAGTTGCTGCTGAGCAGTTATTGAGTTGAAATCTATCTTACCTCTCTCTCTCTCTCTCTCTCTCTGTTTTGGCAATAAACTTATTTTGAAAGTCCTAATTTTGGCTTGTGAAAAAGGCAAAATGAGTAGGCACTTTGCCTACAAAGGCCATCCCCACATCAGTGGTCTATTTTTTCACCACTGTCCAATCCTCAGGAGAGCCTTCCTCCACATTTGTCACTTGAGCATCCTGAGATGCTGGAAAAGAGAAAGCTTTTACCTGGGAGTTAGGGAGGTAGCCATTAAATGTCAAGCCCAATAGCCCAGGAGCAGGGCCCATCTTTCCAAAGGCCTTGGCTCTACAAGGAGATTCATTAATTTGTTCCTCCCCACTGGGAGCCATGGAAATAATCCTGGATTTGGAATGAACGATCTGCAAAGTGCCTCTTCTGCCACTGCCCTTGCCATTCTGGGCCCCAATGTCCTCCGCTATTAAATAGGAGTTAAGATTCATAATCCCTACACCCCCTGCTGTGGCTTCTGTGTGATTCACTCAGTGTTTTCTCACCATCTGGCTTCCAGGTCACAATGGTCTTGGTGGTTCCAGCTCCCTTTAGCATGCACCATTCTGAGACCATCAAAATGTGATGGTCTCTCTCTTAACTAGGCTCCTATTAAGGAGCAAAGAAAGCTAGGGGAATCAAGAGCCCTTTAGGGATGGTGGCTCACACCCAGCTTCACCCCACATGGGGTGAGCCCTTCCAGTCCAGTCATGGTTACATTCTAGTCCTTGTCTACCTGCTCCTCTGAGCACACACCACCAGCTTCTCAGCTTCACGAATGCCACGCCTTGACCCTTTCCTCACACCTCCCACTCCCGGTCTTGGCTGGCCCTGTCCCCCAGGTCCCTCACTGGTTTTCTCCAATGGCTTTTTAACTGCCACTACTCTTTCCCCACAGCTTCGCTGCTGTTCTAAGCAATGACCTTGCTGCATACTTCACAGAGAGAATGATGGCAATAAGATGGTATTCGTCAGCTTTCAACATTCAGATACAGAACTCACTCGTGTTTGCTTCTATTCTTACCTGAAAGCTCACTCATCAGGGAGAGATGTGTACCTTCCCTCCCCAGGGGCACCCTTCCGTGTCTACAAGGGATTTATCTTCTCCTACCCTTCAGGGCACTTCAGTTCCGTGAACCATCTTTTCTCTTATCTGTAACTTCAACCTTTTCAGAGCCCTTTAAGCACAAACACAAAACCATCTAACAAACAGAATTCAAGCTCTTATATAATACCCTTGCACCACCATATTTTTTTGCTCCTTTCTGTAATAATCCCTCTCTCCTGTGTCTTCTTCAGGTTTGTTCATGATCAATGCACTTGCTGAGGTTTCATCTTTTTGTCTTTTGGGAGTTTAGTGATTTAACATGCAGATCCCTGCTATTCTCCACATACTCAGATACTCAGTAAGGTCTTCAAGGATTCTTTCTCACTCACAGAGGTAAGCCTCTAAGCCTATGGCTATATGATTGGATCCTTTTTTTTTCTGACTCAGAAGCCATCCTGGGCTTCACTGCCTGCCCAGTGGCTTAGTCTGTCCTTTTGGTCCTGCACCAAAAAATTTTTTTCTAGGTCTCTGGTGAGTGGGGGAGGGAGCATCTGCCATGAATCTTCTTTCAGGTTCTGCAAACAAGTTAGTGCCCTCTGCCGTCCAGATGAGCTTCCAGGACAGTCATGACCCTTCTCAAAGCAGTTTAAAGTGCACTATCCCCTTGAACAGCTCACAGAGGAGCTGAGGGTCTCACTACCTGACATTTTGGGGCCTTGGTGGTCTATCCCAGGGCTCCAACCAGGCAAAGAAGCCTTTCCCTTTCCCTTTGTTAGTATGTTCAGGCTCCTGAAGGACAATCTGGGAGGGGAAGGGTAGGCATACAAAACTGATGGAGCAAGAGAAGGAAACACACTGCATTACTTGAAGAAGGCAGGGAAATATGGCAGGAATGAAGCCAAATACCTAGGAGTTGGGACAGGTTTGTGGGGGAGGAAAGAGATCAGAGGGAAAGTGGGGAGAGAAAGAAAGTTGACATAGGTTATGTATACAAAAGAAAATATGCTTATGTGGAACTTGAAGAGTGTTTGGGGCCCAGAGGTTGACCAAATTTGAAAATTTGACCAGGAGCATTCTGAGAGTAGAAATGAGACCCATATCCCTTCTAGATGGACTTAAAAATTCAGGTTACTGAGGGAAACTTGACCAAGGCCCAATAAAGTTTCTAGCATATAATATAGCAGTGTATGTCCATGATATTCTGGCAGGGAAAGATTTCTTTAACAGGATGCAAGAGTATCAGCCACAGAGAGAAGATGAACACATTTGACCACATTAAAATTAAAAACTTTCTTAAATCAAAAGACACTATTAATAGGATAGAAAAATCAGCCACAGAATAAGAAAAAATACCACAAATGAACAAAGAAAATTGACAAGAGACTCCAAGTGACAATAACACAGAATTTCCAAACAAACCATAAACATATAAAAACGTTCTCAGTCACATCAGTAATCAGGGAAATTTAATTAAAAAACACAATAGATACAGCAGAAAGTTAGAGAAAGCCTGGCAATATCAGCAGTGAAGATGTGGAGTAACAGGACAGCAAACACATTTCTGAGGAGGTTTAAACCAGTGCTGCCACTATGGAAACAGTGCGGGTGGTCTGCTCTAGTTGACCATTCCTTATGAAACAGCAATTCCACTTCTAGATACATAGACAACAGAAATGTGTGTAATGGTGTCATTTCATCTGTAGTAGACCTATGCTGAAACAACCCAGTGCCCATCACAGCAGAATGTATACATTAATGGTGTTTTAGTCATAAGATGGATCTCTACACATATGGAAAGGGAAAATGAACATGGACTGTTCCTGAGCAAAGAATGAACGCACAGTAACATGGACTGTATATAATCAGACATAATATTGAGTGAAGTTAGTCACAAAATGGTACATATTTTGTGATTCCATTTATGTAAAGCTAATAAAAAGATTCAAAATCAAACAACAGTGTTTAGGGACACTCTGAGTGGTTAGATGGTAGAAATACAAAGAGGAGCAAACAGTGATTGTATCAATAATAATGGTCAGAATATTGAGGGGGTAGAGAAGAGAAGGAATGCATGGTGTTTGGAGGAGAATAAAGATTTGGGGCTGCTGGCAATGTCTATTTCCTTGGCTGAGTAGTGGTTTGTTGAGTATTTATCTTGAGATAATCATTGTGCTTTTGTTTTGGGCTCTCATTTGTATACGTGCTCTACTTCACAATTTAAAAGTTAAAAAATTTAGCCTGACTTGTGGTGGTGCAGTGGATAGAGCACCAAGCTGGAACACTGAGGTCGCTGGTTCAAAACCCTGGGCTTGCCTGGTCAAGGCACATACAACATGCAACCAGTGAACAGCAGAGTAAAGCAACTACTTCTCATCCTCCCACCCTCTGTAAAGTCAATAAAGTCTTAAGAAAAAAGTTAAAAACTTTATCTTCATAGCAAAAAAGATATAGATGTTGGGAGTGGACCTGCTTGCAAAATTCTGGTAGTTGTAGTGTGTGATCGTGTGTGTGCGTGTGTTTACGTGTGTGTGTGTGTGTGGGGGGGATTGGTGGGACAAAGAGATGACATTTTATTCCCTGGTGTTGCAGTTGGAGCCATGTTTCTCTCCATTTTCCTTATGGGGATTTTTAGCATCCAATTTGGCAGCTGAAATCTGTCTCTGAAAGAGAATTCAATGACCTAATTATTTATTTATGGAAAATCATCAAGTCTGATCAAGTTAGGAGTATTCATCCAGGACTCAGGTTCTTTAGATGTGGCATTATAATCAGTAAGTGCTACTCCAAAGAGTCTGTAGAAAAAACAAAAGCTGTTATTCCACAGTCCAGGAAGAGCAGTGTGTGGACATGAATGCTTGTTGTGCTATATGATGGCCACCAATGTGATTCAGTTGGTGCAAATCAGATCTCAGATCCAGTGCACTGAGACAATAGACTTCGGAATCAAAACTCTAAAGTGAAGACAGTGAACCACTCTTAAAAGTTGCACGGTCTAGCATTCTTGGAAGTAGGAACTATCTTTCATGTTTGTCCTTCATGATGAATTATAAAAACTAGATATGGCAAGAGAATGAATTGAATGAGTATAATACTTAACATACATCATTAGGAACCATTGAAAAAAAGAAATTCCTTTGTGTCTCTATTTCAGTCATAGCATGTTTACTGTGTTTAGGGGAGACTTCGTAAGAGAAGACTGTGATCAATTGTTTCTACATTTTAACTAATGGCTCAGAATACTTCTTATATTTCAGTTTGGGAGACAGTGATAAATAATAATTGTGAGTCCATGGGGGACAGATTAGCTCAAGCAAGTTTATAGGCTATCACATTTATGAGCTATTTTATAAATCCTTAAGATGTACTTATGAATTATTTTAATAAGAAATATACTAATTGTATCTAAGCAGTATATACAATTTTGTATGTTCAATGTCTAACAGTCTGTTTTATAAATGTTGAAGTCTGTTACTGTAAATGTTGAAGAACAGGTTAGAAATAGGGTGTGGCATGGGGTGGCTGCACCAGAGCTGATGTTGCTCCCCGGACTTCTGCTCATCTTGTCCCTTTGTCCTCAATCTCCCTCAGACCATCCTTTCCTACCAGAAAGAGGCATGCATATGCCTCAAAAGCTGACATATTGTTAAAATATTGTAATTGATCGGTAGATACTAAGTTACCACCTCTGTCACTGTACGTTTTTATTCCTACTGAGCTGTTGTTTCTATTCACCAGTCATATATACGCTTCTGCTTATATATCTCCAGATAACTGGTAACTTCATACCGTCCAATAAATATCTATCCCTTCATTCACCCTGCTATCTGTTTAGATAAGGACCTATCCCTCCTAAACCCATCTGCCTCAAACAGTCACCTCCTCCCCACGTAAAAGGGGTTGTGGAGAGTGGATGGTGAGAGCCCACCTGAGTGTGAGCGCTAGAGCTGTCCTACCTACCTGGTTTACACCTCCCCTGCCAGCACGTGTTTGACACTGAGGATGACAAGTGCCCATCAGAAGAGCCCAGAACAAGGATCCCCTGGCTGGATGGCTAGGGGAAAGAAGTGAGGGTGTATGTGAAAGGAAAAGGAGTAAGGAGAACTGTCTTCAAACTTCAATTCTCTTCCTCAATAGCTTTCCCTCTGGGTTCCAGGTTCTTATCAGAAGCTCCCTCTGCTTCCTTCTCTTCCGTTGTTGACTATTTCTGGTGGCAAATAGTCACATCCCCAACAGCAGCCAAGCAACCAACAGGAGTCACCATCCTTCCCTCCCATAATAGCCCTGGTCTTCCTCTCCTGACCTGAGGCTCCCACCAGATGAGCACTAAAGACGTTGTGGTTTGGGGGTGGGGGTATCTGGGTTTTAAGGCTTCCTCTTATCCATCTTGCTAAGAGTGAGGCCATAGTTTTCATTATGACTTTGGGTCAGAGGCAAAAGGCTAGCTCAATTTTTGCCAAATCAGCCAAAATGCATAGCTAGTTTGAAAGCCTCAAATTTTAAGAAGGCATTTTTGTCATCTTTACTAGTATGACTTTAACAATTGCAGTTGAATCTTATATGTAATTAAATTAATGTAGATAAAGACTTAAAAATGTTTTAGGTGGTGTAACATTTTTAAATTCTTTTATTAGGAATACATTAAGAAAATGTTTTTATGTCAGATGCTTGGTTAAATATAAGGCTGCTTATCACAAACTTAATACACCATTCAAGGCTGAAATTGGATATTTAAAAACAATCGCATTTTCTTTTTTAAATTTCTTTTATTTTTTTTTATTTTTTTTTTACAGAGAGAGAGTCAGAGAGAGGGATAGATAGGAACAGACAGACAGGAATGGAGAGAAATGAGAAGCATCAATCATCAGTTTTTCATTGCAACACTTTAGTTTTTCATTGATTGCTTTCTCATATGTGCCTTGACTGTGGGGCTACAGCAGACCGAGTAGCCTCTTGCTCAAGCCAGCGACCTTGAGTCCAAGATGGTGAGCTTTGCTCAAACCAGATGAGCCCACGCTCAAGCTGGCAACCTTGAGATCTCGAACCTGGGTCCTTGGCATCCCAGTCCAATGGTCAATCCACTGCGCCACTGCCTGGTCAGGCAACAATCACATTTTCTTAAACAAAATAGAAACATGTGATTAAAAACTATTTTTCCATTGATTTGAGAGAAGGGTAGATGGAGAAAGAATGAAAGAGAGAGAGAGAAGCATTAACCTGTTGTTTCATCTAACTGTGCACTCATTGCTTCTCAAATGTGCCCTGACTGGGGATCAAACCTCCACTGTCTGGTTGATGTTTTATCTACTGAGCCATTTGTCAAGGGAAGAAACATAGGATTTGAAAATTGTGCTTATCTGTGGGGAAAATGGAACAACAACTGAAAGTGGAGCTTTTCTGGAAAGTCTGGGTCATATAGTTGTGTATTCCTTAGAGGGTCCATGAGCCACTGTCAGAAACCCAAACTGTTTAAGAATTGAGCTTTTCTACTTTGCTCTGTGCTTGGCAACCCTGAGTACCTCTGCTGCTCTGGGCTAAGGTGCAACTGAGGATGGTTTGGCTTCAGAGGCAAAAGGAAGTGTTCCCTACCAGCAACTAGAAATGCAAATCTGAGTTATTATGTTATATATTGTTTATCATTTTTAATTGGTAGTGTTTTTTAATCAAACATTTTTAAATGCCAAGAGTAAAACAATTCTTCAACATATGTAGTTGTTGCTGTACTCATTAGGCTTGGATTATTATTAATTCACTGATTCATTCACCAGTTTCTATTTTGAAACAAATAAGTGCCAAGACTGCCATAGGGTTTTGGGAAGTGTGACACAGACTGGTCCCTGATGTCAGGCTGCCCACAACCTAGTAGGTAAAGAGACATATTGACATGTCATAGTGTGAGAAATGCTATAACAGGAATGAGCTGGGTCTGTGGCCATATGGATGATAAGCACACAGGAGGAGTATTGCCTCCTAATCCAGGTGGAACAAGAGCTGGAAGCAAAAATGTGTAGGAGTTAAGCCAACAAAACATGGAAAAAATGGCTTTCTGGACAAAGGAGGCAGCATGTGTGAAATAACTGCATTTAGGAAAGTTGGTTTGGTGCTTTTAGGACTTAGAGACTGAGAAGGAAGAATAGGAGGAAATGAGGATAGAGACATGAGCAGGAGCCAGGGCAAGAAATTCCTCAGTGTCAAGCCAAAGATGTTAAACCCAGTCTTAAGGACAATGGAGAGCCAATGGAAGGAGTTTTTCTTAATCTGTGGCTCCAAGCTTAATGTAAGCTGAGATTGAGTTCATAGCCACACTCAGGTCTGAGGCATGATCTACTCTCCCTTACAGTTAAAAGTCCAGCCTCTACATTTCAAGGCTCTTCATTCATTCAACATTCAATATCTGCTCTGTGCTTAGTGTCACAGTGTGTAATTTTGATATAAGACTGAATAAGAAAAGTTAATTGATTAATGTAGTATTCTGCTATGACAGATAAACTCCAAAATTGTAGTCACTCAATGGGAGAACAAATTTGCCAATATGTCTGGTAAGTGGTTAATAACAGAAATTTATAAAGAACTTCTCAAACTCAATACCAGGAAGGTAAACAATCAAATCAAAAAATGGGGAAAGGAGCTAAATAGACACTTCTCCAAACAGGACATACAGATGACTATTAGGCATCTGAAAAAAATGTTCAATGTCACTAATCATTAGAAAAATGCAAGTTAAAACCACAATGAGATATTACCTCACACCAGTCAGAATGGCGTTCATTAACAAATCAACACACAATAAGTGCTGGAGAGGGTGTGGAGAAAAGGGAACCCTCCTGCACTGCTGGTGGGGATGCAGACTTGTGCAGCCACCGTGGAAAACAGTATGGTGTGTCCTCAAAAAATTAAAACTGGAACTGCCTTTTGACCCAGCTATCTCACTTTTAGGAATGTAGGCTAAGAATCCCAAAACACCAATTTAAAAGAAGATATGCACCCCCATGTTTATTGCAGCATTGTTTACAATAGCCAAGATCTGGAAACAGCCCAAGTGTCCATCAGTGGGTGAGTGAATAAAAAAGCTGTGGTACTGCCTGACCTGTGGTGGCGCAGTGGATAAAGCGTCGACCTGGAAATGCTGAGGTCACCGGTTCAAAACCCTGGGCTGGCCTGACCTGTGGTGGCGCAGTGGATAAAGCATCGACCTGGAAATGCTGAGGTCGCTGGTTCAAAACCCTGGGCTTGCCTGGTCAAGGCACATATGGGAGTTGATGCTTCCAGCTCCTCCCCCCTTCTCTCTACCTCTCTCTCTCCTCTCTAAAAAATGAATAAATAATAAAAAATTTAAAAAAAAAAGAAAAAAAAAAGCTGTGGTACATATACAAAATGAAATACTATGTGGCCACAAAAAACAAAATCTTACCTTTTGCAATGGCATGGATGGACCTGGAGATTATTATGCTAAGTGAAATAAGCCAGGCAGAGAAAGACAAATACCATATGATCTCCCTTATAAGTGGAATCTAATGAACATGGTGAACTGAGGAACAGAATAGAGACAGAAGCAGAATCACAGGGAGTAGGACAGAGGTCTGAGGGAAGGGGGATGAGAAGATGGGATCAGAGAAGGTGAAGGGATTAGTGTAATTATATATACATAACACACAGAAACAGATAACATGACAGCAAATAGCAGAGGGAGAGGGGAGAGAATCAGGGCAAGGGGGACAAAAGGGGTGTAATAAGGGGCATGTTAGGGGGTTAGGGTGTTGTATTGGGTGGGACATTTAAATCCATGTTAACACAATTTAAAAATTAAAACAATAAATAAACTAAACTAAAACAAAACAAGAGTGATCCCAAGTAAACAATCTAACATCACACCTTAAAGACTTAGAAAAAGAACAAAGGCAACCCAAAGTCAGAAGAAAGAAAATAGTAAAAATTAGAGCAGAACCAAATGAAATAAAAAACAAATTTATAGAAAAAATTAATACAACAAAGAGCTAGTTCTTTAAAAAGATAAATAAAATCGACAAACCCTTGGCCAAAGTCATTAAGGAAAAAAAGAGAAATGACCCATAAAAAACAAAATCAGAATAAAAGAGGAGAAATTACCACAGACATCATGATATACAAAGGATCACACTAGAATACTATGAAAGATTATATGCCACCAAATTCAACAATTGAGAAGAAATGGCTAAGTTCCTAGAACTATACAATCTTTTTGGACTGAGTCTCAAAGTGGAAAACCTAAATAGACCTATAAGCAGGGAGGAAATAGTTCTATCAAAAACCTCCCCCAAAATAAAAGGCCAGGACCAAATGGCTCCAGTAGTGAATTCTACCAAACAGTCAAAGATAATTTGGTATCTGTCCTTCTCAAAGTCTTCCAAAAAATAGAAGCAACAGTACTTTTTCTTTTTTTTATAATTTTATTTTTTTAATGGGGTGACATCAATAAATCAGGATACACATATTCAAAGATAACAAGTCCAGGTTATCTTGTCGTTCAATTATGTTGCATACCCAACACCCAAAGTCAGATTGTCCTCCGTCACCCTCTATCTTGTTCTCTCTGTGCCCCTCCCCCTCCCCCTTTCCCTCCCTCATTCCCCCCTCCCCCTCGTAACCACCACACTCTTATCAATGTCTCTTAGTTTCACTATTATGTCCCACCTACGTATGGAATAATACAGTTCCTGGTTTTTTCTGATTTACTTATTTCGCTTTGTATCATGTTATCAAGATCCCACCATTTTGCTGTAAATGTTCCGATGTCATCATTTCTTATGGCTGAGTAGTATTCCATAGTGTATATGTGCCACATCTTCTTTATCCAGTCATCTATTGATGGGCTTTTTGGTTGTTTCCATGTCCTGGCCACTGTGAACAATGCTGCAATAAACATGGGGCTGCATGTGTCTTTACGTATCAATGTTTCTGAGTTTTGGGGATATATACCCAGTAGAGGAATTGCTTGGTCATAAGGTAGTTCTATTTTCAGTTTTTTGAGGAACCACCATACTTTCTTCCATAATGGTTGTACTACTTTACATTCCCACCAACAGTGTATGAGGGTTCCTTTTTCTCCACAGCCTCTCCAACATTTGCTATTACCTGACTTGCTAATAACAGCTAATTGAACAGGTGTGAGGTGGTATCTCATTGCCGTTTTCATTTGCATTTCTCTAATAGCTAAAGAAGATGAGCATCTTTTCATATATCTGTTGGCCATTTGTATTTCTTCCTGGGAGAAGTGTCTATTCATATCCTCTTCCCATTTTTTTATTGGATTGTTTGTTTGTTTGTTGTTGAGTTTTATGAGTTCTTTGTATATTTTGGATATTAAGCCCTTATCTGAGCTGTTGTTTGAAAATATCATTTCCCATTTAGTTGGCTTTCTGTTTATTTTGTTATCAGTTTCTCTTGCTGAGCAAAAACTTCTTAGTCTGATGTAGTCCCATTCATTAATTTTTGCCTTCACTTCTCTTGCCATTGGAGTCAAATTCATAAAATGCTCTTTAAAATCCAGGTCCATGAGTTGAGTACCTATGTCTTCTTCTATGTACTTAATTGTTTCAGGTCTTATGTTTAGATCTTTGATCCATTTTGAGATAATTTTTGTACAGGGGGAGAGACTGTAGTCCAGTTTCATTCTTTTGCATGTGGCTTTCCAGTTTTCCCAGCACCATTTATTGAAGAGGCTTTCTTTTCTCCATTGTGTGTTGTTGGCCCCTTTATCAAAAATTATTTGACTATATATATGTGGTTTTATTTCTGGACTTTCTATTCTGTTCCATTGGTCTGAGTGTCTATTTTTCTGCCAATACCATGCTGTTTTGATTGTCGTGGCCCTATAATAGAGTTTGAAGTCAGGTATTGTTATGCCCCCAGCTTCATTCTTTTTCTTTAGGATTGCTTTGGCTATTCGGGGTTTTTTATAGTTCCATATAAATCTGATGATTTTTTGCTCTATTTCTTTAAAAAACGTCATTGGAAGTTTGATGGGAATTGCATTAAATTTGTATATTGCTTTGGGTAATATAGCCATCTTGATTATATTTATTCTTCCTAGCCAAGAACAAGGTATATTCTTCCATCTCATTATATCTTTTTCAATTTCCCTTAACAATGGTTTATAGTTTTCATTATATAAGTCCTTTACATTCTTTGTTATGTTTATTCCTAAGTATTTTATTTTTTTTGTTGCAATCGTGAAGGGGATTATTCTTTTGAGTTCCTTCTCAGTTGTTTCATTGTTGGCATATAGAAAGGCTATTGACTTCTGTATGTTAATTTTGTATCCTGCGACCTTACTGTATTGGCTTATTGTTTCTAGTAGTCTTTTTGTGGATTCTTTGGGGTTTTCGATGTATAGGATCATATCATCTGCAAAAAGTGATACCTTTACTTCTTCTTTTCCGATATGGATGCCTTTTATTTCTTTGTCTTGTCTGATTGCTCTGGCTAGAACCTCTAGTACCACATTAAATAAGAGTGGAGAGAGTGGACAACCCTGTCTTGTTCCTGATTTAAGGGGGAAAGCCTTCAGTTTAGTGCCATTTAATATGATGTTAGCTGATGGTTTATCATATATGGCCTTTATCATGTTGAGATATTTTCCTTCTATACCCATTTTGTTGAGAGTCTTAAACATAAAATTGTGTTGTATTTTATCGAAAGCCTTTTCTGCGTCTATTGATAAGATCATGTGGTTTTTGTTCTTTGTTTTGTTGATATGGTGTATTACATTAACCGTTTTACGTATGTTGAACCATCCTTGAGATTCTGGGATGAATCCCACTTGATCATGATGTATTATTTTTTTAATATGTTGTTGTATTCGATTTGCTAGTATTTTGTTTAGTATTTTAGCATCTGTATTCATTAGAGATATTGGTCTGTAGTTTTCTTTTTTTGTGCCATCCTTGCCTGGTTTTGGTATGAGGGTTATGTTGGCCTCATAAAATGTGTTTGGAAGTATTGCTTCTTCTTCAATTTTTTGGAAGACTTTGAGTAGAATAGGAACGAAGTCTTCTTTGAATGTTTGATAAAATTCGCTGGTATAGCCGTCAGGGCCTGGACTTTTATTTTTGGGGAGGTTTTTAATGGTTTTTTCTATTTCTTCTCTACTGATATGTCTGTTTAGGCTTTCTGCTTCTTCTTGACTCAGTCTAGGAAGATTGTATTTTTCTAGGAATTTATCCATTTCTTCTAGGTTGTTGAATTTAGTGGCATAAAGTTTTTCATAGTATTCTACAATAATTCTTTGTATATCTACGGTGTCCGTGGTGATTTCTCCTCTTTCATTTTGGATTTTGTTTATGTGAGTTCTTTCTCTTTTTTCCTTTGTAAGTCTTGCCAAGGGTTTGTCAATTTTGTTGATCTTTTCAAAGAACCAGCTCCTTGTTCTATTAATTTTTTCTATAGTTTTTCTGTTCTCTAATTCATTTATTTCTGCTCTGATTTTTATTATCTCCTTTCTTCGGCTGGTTTTGGGTTGTCTTTGTTCTTCTTTTTCTAGTTCCTTAAGGTGAGAAGTTAAGTGGTTCACTTGGGCTCTCTCTTGTTTGTTCATATATGCCTGAAGCGATATGAACTTCCCTCTTATCACTGCTTTTGCTGCATCCCATAGATTCTGATATGTCGTATTGTCATTTTCATTAGTCTGTATATATCTTTTGATCTCTGCACTTATTTCTTCTTTGACACATTCATTTTTTAAAAGTATGTTGTTTAGTTTCCACATTTTTGTGGGATTTTTTTCCTCTTTTTTGCAGTTGAATTCTAGTTTCAAGGCTTTATGATCAGAAAATATGCTTGGTACAACTTCAATTTTTCTGAATTTGCTGATGTTGTTTTTGTGGCCCAACATATGGTCAATTCTTGAGAATGATCCATGTACACTGGAGAAAAATGTATACTCAGTCACTTTGGGATGAAATGTCCTGTAGATGTCTATCATATCCAGGTGCTCTAGTGTTTTGTTTAAGGCCACTATGTCTTTGTTGATTCTCTGTTTGGATGACCAATCTAGAGCCATCAGCGGTGTATTGAGGTCTCCAAGTATGATTGTATTTTTGTCAGTTTTTGTTTTAAGATCAATAAGTAGCTGTCTTATATATTTTGGTGCTCCTTGGTTTGGTGCATATATATTAAGAATTGTTATGTCTTCTTGATTCAGTGTCCCCTTAGCCATTATGAAATGGCCATTTTTGTCTCTGAGTACTTTTCCTGTCTTGTAGTCAGCATTATCCAATATGAGTATTGCTACACCTGCTTTTTTTTTGGATGTTATTTGCTTGGAGTATTGTTTTCTAGCCTTTCACTTTGAATTTGTTTTTATCCTTGTTACTTAGATGAGTTTCCTGTAGGCAGCATACAGTTGGATTTTCTTTTTTAATCCATTCTGCTACTCTGTGCCTTTTTATTGGTGAGTTTAATCCATTTACATTTAGTGTAATTATTGATACTTGTGAGTTCCCTATTGCCATTTTATATCTTGCTTTCTGTTAGTTTTGTGTCTTGTTTGATCCTTCTCTTTCGTTTTTCTATCTTTTGTTTTTATTTGGTTGTATTCCATACATCTTTCCTCTGTTGCTATCTTTTTTATCTCATGTGCTTCTGTGGTGGTTTTTTCAATGGTGGTTACCTTTGAGTAATGAAAAGGGTCCCTACCCTGTTCATTGTAGCGAACGATTTTGTGAGTACTTTTGCACTCCATTGTCCTTTGCTACTGTTAATCTCCATCTTCTCCCCCTCTTTCTTTTTGTTGTTGTCACAGTTTAAATTTGGTTTTATTGTGTTCTTCTTGGAGCTTTTACTTGTGGCTCTGTTTTTTTTTTGTTCTTTGTATCTGATTGGAGAACCCCCTTTAGTAATTCCTGGAGTGGGGGTTTTCTGATGATAAATTCCCTCATCTTTTCTGTATCTGTGAATGTTTTTATTTCTCCTTCATATTTGAAGGATAGCTTGGATGGGTATAGTATTCGTGGCTGAAAGTTCCTCTCTTTCAGGGCTTTAAATATTGGGGTCCACTCTCTTCTAGCTTGTAGAGTTTCTGCTGAGAAATCTGATGATAATCTAATGGGCCTTCCTTTATATGTTGTATTCTTCTTTTCCCTGGCTGCCTTGAGAATTTTTTCTTTGCTGTTTGTTTGTGTCAATTTCATTATGATATGCCTTGGAGTAGGTTTGTTGGGGTTAAGAAAACTTGGAGTTCTGTTTGCTTCTTGAACTTGAGGCTTTAGTTCTTTCCACAGGCTTGGGAAGTTCTCATCTATTATTTGTTTGAGTATGTTCTCCATTCCATTTTCTCTCTCTTCTCCCTCTGATATACCTATTATTCTTATGTTATTCTTTTTGATGGAGTCAGATAATTCTTGTAGGGCTATCTCATTTTTTTTAATTTTTGAGTCTCTTTCTTCTTCTCTCTGTTGTGCCTCAAGTTGCTTGTCTTCTATTTCACTAATCCTCTCTTCTATCTGACCTGTTCTATTAGCTAAGCTTATTATTTCGTTTTTCAGCTCGTGAATTGAGTTTTTCATCTCTGTTTGATTTGTTTTTATAGTTTAAATTTCCTTGGACATATATTCTTTGTGTTCATTGAGTTGTTTTCTGAGCTCCCTAAATTGCCTTTCTGTGTTTTCTTGTATATCTCGGAGGATTTTTAGTATTTCTATCTTGAATTCTCTGTCATTTAGCTCCAAGGTTTCCAATATATTAAATTTTTTCTCCATAGATTTTTCCTCATCTAGCTGTGTTACCTCTCTTTCTTTTGTATCCATGATATTTGATTTTCTCTTCCTTAATGGCATCTGAGGGTGGTTTTGTTGATAGTATTAATGAGATTTAATAAAGAATAAAAAGTTAAAAAAAAGAACAATAAAAAAAATCGAAAAGAGTTGTTTTTTTTTTTTTAAAAAAATTAATAATGAAATAAAGAAAAATAAAATAAAAATTAAAAAAAAGGAAATTATTCCCCCCCCTCCTTTTTTCCTCTCCTCTCCTCTCCCCTCTTTTTTGAGAAAATCTTGTGGTGGACTGTGAATTATAACAAACAATGTCTGTGATGGAGGGCCTGAATTGGGGAAAAGTAATAAAGGGGCAAAAAAGAAAAAAAAAAGAAAAAAAAAAAAAGGAAAGAAAAAAGAAAAAAAAAGAGCGTATGGACCCACAAAAAGCAAATAAGGAAAAAATTTGGGTCAAGAATGAAATGATTTGCTTTTAGGTGTTGGTTGTCTAAGAGTTATGATGAGAGGAATAAGAGGAAAACGGAAAAATGGGGGAACAAATTAAAAAATTACTATTGTATTTAGTGGAACAAGAACTAGATAATATGGAGAGCCAGGGATGAGAGCACTGCTAGTGAGTTAAAAAGGTGAAGTAAAAACCCCCCAAAATGCCACAAACATAGGTTTGAGTCCCAGATAAGATAATTTGTTTGTTATTGAGGTTTGAATGAGAGGAGATGTAAAGGAGAAAGGAAGAAACTAATATAGAGGGAGAAAAGAAAGAGAGAGAAAAAAAGAGGTAACCACTAAAAGAAGAAAAAAGAAAGGAGAGAGAGAGAGAGAGTTAAGGGTTTTGGAGTGCAACCCTCATAGAGAGAAAGGAAGAGAAGAGAAAAGATAATGGGAGATGTAACACTTATGGGTAGTGTAGTTCAAGGAGAGGAGAGAGTAAGACCGGTAGAGAGTTAATCGGCCAAATTGGAGGAGGAAAAAAAAGTATCAAGAATGAAGATAAGAGAAACAAACGAACAAATATAATAAAATGGGATAGGTTATAAAGTCTGCAGATTATTCTTGATTTTGAGAGGTTATCTTCTTGCTTTTTCTTTATCTCCCTCTTCCTGGTCGGTGACTCTGTACCCCAGGTTCTGCCCCTTTGGCACGCTCAGGTAGAGGTTTGCAGTTGATAAGTCTCTATGGCAATGTCATGTATTGTGCTTTAGTCTCGTTGGCAGTCGAAGCTCAATAGCATTTATAGGCTCCGACAGTGAGAGAGTCCGTGTTCTTGGAGCCTTTCTCCTAGTCTTTCCTTCCTTAATTAGTAGCCTGATAATCCAGCTATGGGGTTGCTGCTGCCTCTGCCTGGATAGTAAGAGGCTCAAAGAGCTGGAAACTCCCCACTCTATTTCCACTCAGCACAGGGCTCTGGGTAAGGCTCAGTCAGTCAGAGCTGCTAGCATAATCAGGCGGGCTTTCTGCCCACTCAAAGACCTCTGGCTCTGCCACTCTGTCCGGTAACACAAGTGGGCGCCCACTTCCGGGGCGCTTGGAGGAAACTCTCACTCACTGTCTGCGACCAGGATATCCGGCCAGCAGTCTCACGCTCTGAGTGAAAGCCACAACCGCAGGGAAAAGTTGTAGCGTTGGAATTGAGTCTCACTCCGTCCCCGTGCGTGGCTTTTGCAAGGCGCTGGGGCGGCTCGAGATTCCGCTTTGGCCCACACAAAGGCCCCTGACTCTGCCCCTCTGTGCGATAACACGGGCGCGCACTGCCGAGGCACTCGGAGGAATCACTCACTCCTATCTGCGCGCGCAAACCAGGATATGAGGCCGGCCGCGGTTCCCTCTGAGTGAAACACCCTCCAGCACGGAAAATCTCCACCGTTGGAATTGAGTCTCGCTCCGTCCCCGTGCGCGGCTTTTGCAAGGCGCTGGGGCGGCTCGAGATTCCGCTTTGGCCCACACAAAGGCCCCTGACTCTGCCCCTCTGTGCGATAACACGGGCGCGCACTGCCGAGGCACTCGGAGGAATTGCTCACTCCTTATCTGCGTGCACAAACCAGGATATGAGGCCGGCCGCGGTTCCCTCTGAGTGAAACACCCTCCAGCACGGAAAATCTCCACCGTTGGAATTAGTTCTCACTCCCTCTTGTGCGTAGCTTTCCCAGGAAGAAATTCTCGCCCACTAACTGCGCACCGACCAGGAGTCCGGGTAAAATGGCCGCTCTGCTTTTCTTTCTTTGTTTGGGTTTGGCGCAAGTGTTAGCTTGTATTGCCCGGGTTGCCACAGGATCAGATTTTCCTCGGCTTGGATCTCTGTGCCACAGCCTGGTTCGGCCATTTGTGCTGCAGCGGCCTGGATCTATTCACCCCCTTTGCCCGCCTCAGTTTCTATATTCACAGTTACCAGAGAAAGCCGCCCTGTTTAGGTTAGTGAGGAAGGAGGAGCATTTCTTACTCCCTATTTCCTTCGGGGTTTGGTTATATATTTAGCCAATTTTTCACTCAATCATACCTTTGGGTGTATTGCGAAGCATCTGGAAGCTCCAAGTATAGGTTTTTCTGTTTCTGGTTGAAGATCTTGTTGAGTTTTGGGGGAGATTTATCGGTATTGCTTCCTACCCCGCCATTACTCTCGCAACAGTACTTTTTAACACATTTTTATAAGCCAACATAATTCTGATATCAAAACTTGGCAAGGCCAATACAAAAAAAGGAAACTACCGACCAATATCTTTAGTAAATACAGATGCAAAAATCCTAAACAAAAGACTAGCAAATCGAATACAATATATTAAAGAATTAATACACCACAATCAAGTGGAATTCATTCTAGGAGCACAGGGATGGATCAACATACACAAATCAATCAATGTAATACCACATCAACAAAACAAAGGGCAAAAATCATGATCCTATCAATAGAGGCAGAAAAGGCATTCAATGAGATACAACATTCATTTATGTTTTAAACACTCAATAAAGTAGGTATAGAAGGAAAGTATCACAACTAAGTAGTAAAGGTATCACTTTCAACAGATGACATAATCCTGTACCTAGAAAACCCCAGAGTCCACTAAAAAACTATTAGAAACAATAAACAAGTGGCAGGATACAAAATCAATATGCAAAAGTCTACAGCTTTCTTATATGCCAACAATGAAACTTCAGAAAATTCAAAAAACAATTCCTTTTACAATTATAACAACAAAAAATAAAACATATAAGAATAAATGTAAAATATGTGAAGGACCTATACACTGAAAACTACAAAGCATTTATGAGAAATACTAAAAAAGACACAATGAAATGAAAAAATCTTCCATGCTCATGGATTGGAAGAATCAACCTAATTAGAATGGCTATATTCCCCAAAGCAATATATAAACTTAATGCAATTCCCATCAAAATTTCCATTGTTATTTTTTAAAGAAATAGAACAAAAAATCACCAGATTTATATTGAGTTATAAAAGACCCCAAATAGCCAAAACAATCTTGAGGAGAAAAAAACCCCAAAACACCTGAGGTATCACAGTCCCTGACTTCAAATTAGACAACAGAGCCATGGAAATCAAAACAGCATGGTATTAATAGAAAAACAGATACACAGACCAATGGAACAGGATTCAGAATCCAGAAATAAAACCACATATATATAGACAAATAATCTTTGACAAAGGTGCCAAAAACACACAATGGAGAAAAGAAAACCTCTTCAATAAATGGTGCTGGGAAAATTGGAAAGCCACATACAAAATAATGATATGACTACAATTTGTTCCCTTACATAAATATTCAAAATGAACCTAAGACCTAAATATGAGATCTGACCCAATAAATTACATAGAAGAAAACATAGTCACTAAACTTATGGACCTTGGCTGCAAGGAAAATTTTATGAATTGGACCCCAAAGGCAAGATAAGCAAAGGCAACAATAAATGAATGGGACTATATCAAACTAAAAAGCATCTACATAGCAAAAGAACTGATGACACAAAGGCAGCCAACCAAATGGGAGATATTTATAAACAACAGCTTTGATAAGACATTAATATCCAAAACATAGAACAAACTCACAAAGCTCAAAATAAACAAACAAACAATCCAATTAAAAAATGGGGAGACAACCTCAACAGACACTTCTCCCAATTAGATACACAGATGGACAACAGATATATGAAAAGATGCTCATCTTTGCTAGCTATTAGAGAAATGCAAATCAAAACTACGAGATACCACCTCACACCTGTTATCAACAAGACAGGTAATAAGTGTTGGAGAGGCTGTGGAGAAGAAGGAATTCTCGTTCACTGCTGGTGGGAATGTAAACCGGTACAGCCATTATGGAAGGAAGTATGGTGGTTCCTTAGGAAATTAAGAATAGAACTACCATATGACCCAGCAATCTTTCTACTGGGTATCCACTCAAAGAACTCAAAAACACTGGAACACAAAGATACGTACATTCCCATGTTCATCATAGCATTATTTACAATGGCCAAGACATGGAAACAGCCAAAGTGTCTATTGATAGAGGACTGGATAAAGAAGATGTGGAACATATATACAATGGAGTACTACTCAGTCATAAGAAGTGGTGATATAGCACCATTTACAACATGGATGGACCTTGAGAACATTATACTAAGTGAAATAAGTTAATCAGAAATAGATAAGAACTATATGATTTTACACATAAGTGGGACATAAAACAGACCCATGGACATAGATATTAGTGAAGTGGTTACCAGGGGTGGGGGACTGGGTGGAGGGAGGTAAAGAGGGACAAATATATACTCCAAATAGATGGGATAAAACTGAGACTCATGTACACAGATAAAAGTGGTTACTAGGGGGAGGGGAGTGTAAGGAGGAGAGTAAAGAGTGACAAATACATGGTGACAGAAAATGCTTTATCGGTGATAACCACAGAACACAATCAACAATTCCAATGCTACAGAGATGTTCAACCTGAAACCTATGTACTTATTGATCAATGTCACCCCATTAAATTTCTGAATAAAAAAACTATAATGCTATAATTTAGAGCTATCCTGTTTTATTAAATAGAAGCCTAAAATGTTATGTATTTGCAAAGAAAAGATAACTTCCCTAATATTTTAGTAACTATTTATAATTACATGTGGCACTGACCCCAGTGTATCATTACCTTCTTCAAGATTTAGAGATACAGGCAGACTTCTGAGAGCCAGATAAAGCGGAAAGCACAGAGGGATGGGCTGGATAACAACCACCAGGTAGCAAGGTCAGGCTATGCTCAGGGTCGTGGCAAAAATCACGTGATGGCAAGAGTTTATATATGGAAAAAGCTAAAGATAAAACTGGGAAGACAGGTTGGATTCAAATTGTGGAAGTCTTCAAATGAGAAGTCTGGAGAAATTGCATTTTATTCAGTAAGTGATGAGGAGATATGAGTGTTAGAGCAGGGTGGTGATATAATGGAGACAGATCTCAAATCCTGGAAATAAAATTTGAGACATCAGGAAGACAAGAGCAACTAATAGTAGGAAAATCATGTTATAAAGTAATTGCCTATCATTAAATGTGTTATAAACAGGGTGCTTTAAAAATATATGCCTATTTTCCACATCCTCGCCAACACTTATTCTGTGTTGTTTTGTTGATGAGCGCCATTCTGACAGGTGTGAGGTGATATCTCATTGTGGTTTTAATTTGCATTTCTCTAATAATTAGTGATGTTGAGCATTTTTTCATCTGCCTATTGGCCATCTGTATGTCCTCTTTGGAGAAGTGTCTATTCATTTCTTTTGCCCATGAAAAAGAAGGAAAGCTTACCTTTTGTGACAACCTGGATGGACATGGAAACTATTATGTTAAGTGAAATAAACCAGGCAGAAAAAAATTATATGACCTCACTCATTTGAGGAATTCAATGAACAATGTGAACTGAGGAATAGAACTGAGACAGAGGAAAGATCAAAGGGACCAGAGGAAAAGAGAACAGATGGAAAGGGGATGATAGAATGGGATAAACCTGAAGGGAAGGGGGGGAGGGCACTAGGGGGAGGGGGCAAGGGAGATGTTGAGGGGAATACCGGGGGGGGGAGATGCATTTGGGGCAACACTAGAATCTATGTAAACACAATAAATTAAAATCAATAAAAAAAATATATATATGCCTACTGTCCTAAAGACCCTGGTTGATCATACGTGATGATGTGGCAGTGTCTGCTAAATCTCCATGTAAAATACTTGGGGGAACTGTATTAATCAGTCCCAGTTCTTTCTAATCCCACTACCTCACAAATAGTCTTAATGTACATTTATTAAAAAATATTTAACAAAAAACCCTGAAGTTTTCTAACTGACAAAGATACATTAATTTCATTGATGTTATTGTCTATAGCTGCTTTTATACTATCACGATAAAGTTGAATAGTTGCAACAGAGACTATGTGGCCAATAAAACCTAAAATTTTTACTATCTAACCCTTTAAAAAATTGGTTGCTGCCCTGGCCGGGTGGTTCAGTAGGTAGAACATTATCCCTGTGCACCAAGGTCATGTGTTTGATCTCTGGTTGAGGTATGTATGAGAAACAATCAAGGAGTGTAAAACTAAACAGAGCAACTAAGTGGAACAATGAATTGATCCTTTCCCCACCCCACTTTTCAAATCAATGAAAAATTAAAGAGTTGCAGACCCCTGTGCTAGACTGACTACTTGGTGCTCCTGGTAGGGGCCTTTATTATTACTCTCTGAACAATCACTCCAGAAATGTCTCATAGTTTCTTGCTAGTTTCCTCCTGTCCCCCTAGGTCACCACTGCCTTTTTCATTTCTCTATTTCCAGGGCAGCAGCTGAAATTGCACTGTTCCAGAGAAGACCTGCCATTGTGTCAGCTAGCATTGGCCAATGGACACTGCAGCTTCCAGGATTATTTTGGTTATTTGTGAACATAAATCAAAATGTGCAAGGTGTGTCTCAGTGGAGTAGTGAAACTTAGGGTATTTTGACAGAATTAGAAAATAGGTTGTCTATGCTTATTTCCAGGTAACTTCTTCCACTGCCCATTTTGCACTGCTCCAGAAGAACCTTATTACATAAAAATATAATAGCAAAGTCTTTGATGAAAGTTTTAAAGATAAATTGGATGGGAAATGGTAATAATTATGTCCCCACCCTTCTCATCTAATTTTAAAAAAGACAAAGAAATACGTAGTTGACTTGTGATTTGTCATTTATAGCTAATAAATGTCCCAATAAAATCAGTGTTTTATTATGCTGCCCTGGAAGCTACAGCTGTTTTCTCCCTCTGAAAATTGAAGAAGCCAAGAGCTCTAATCAAGCCTGAGCTGGCAGTGCACAATCATTGATAAACTCTTAATCTGTCAGAACTTTGTGCTAAAAATGTCATCTTTATTTTTTATTTATTTATTTATTTTCATTTTTCCAAAGCTGGAAATGGGGAGGCAGTCAGACAGACTACCACATGCGCCCAACCGGGATCCACCCGGCATGCCCACCAGGGGGCGATGCTTTGCCCCTCTGGGGCGTTGCTCTGTTGCATCCAGAGCCATTCTAGTGCCTGAGGCAGAGGCCACAGAGCCATCCCCAGTGCCCGGGCCATCTTTGCTCCAATGGAGCCTCGCTGCGGGAGGGGAAGAGAGAGACAGAGAGGAAGGAGAGGGGGAGGGGTGGAGAAGCAAATGGGCGCCTCTCCTGTGTGCCCTGGCCGGAAATGGAATCCGGGAATCCTGCACGCCAGGCCGACGCTCTACCACTGAGCCAACCGGCCAGGGACTTTATTTTTTTTTTGTATGGTCATAAAAGACATATATGGAATGAGAATTTTTTCAATAATGTCAGAAAACTAGTAAAAAAAAATTTTTTTTGACAGAGAGTCAGAGAGAGGGGCAGATAGGGACAGATAGACAGGAAAGGACAGATGAGAAGCATCAACTCTTCATTGTAGCATCTTAGTTGTTTGTTGACTGCTTGTTCATTGATTGCTTTCTCATATGTGCCTTGACGGGGGGGGGCTACAGCCAGGCAAGTGACCCCTTGTTCAAGCCAGCGACCTTGGGGGCTCAAGCTAGTGACAGAGGGTCATGTCTATAATCTCACTCTCAAGCCAGTGACCCCACGCTCAAGCTGGTGAGTTGCACTCAAGCTGGTGACCTTGAGGTCTTGAACCTGGGTCCTCTGCATCCCAGTCTGATGCTCTATCCACTGTGCCACTGCCTGGGCAGGCAAGAAAAATATATTTTTAAAAAATATTCTTTTTTAATGTCTACACATTATCAGTGTTGTGCACTTCAGTTTGAATGTACAGCATGAATGAACAGCAATAAACTTATGTGAAGCAAGCAGTCTGACAGTCAAAATATGGTAAAAGGCAACATAATCCATTTTCAGAATATATTTATATCAGAATGCAGTAAACATATAAAAAAAGATTTGAGTGAATGTTTTAGTGTATCGCTGAAAGTTCTTAGTGTCTTTTTTGGGATACAACAAAAGGAAACTTAAGCCAATGCATCTGACTGAACTCTTAAAGCAAATAGCCAACAGCCAGATCACCTGCTATGTAGAGAATGGCCATCTCACACACTTTACTGCATGTTTCACTCTTTGCTTACAGCACTGTGGGTCTGTGTGCAGGCTCACAAGATCAAATGGACTCCTGCACCCACCAGGGTCTATAGCTAGAGACCGAAGAAGAAAGACCATATAGATGGTGAAGGCAAAGATGGTGAGGTGAACATAGATTAAAAGCTAAAGTATTTTTACTCAGAAAGGAAATAATTCAAAAAGTTAAGTATGTCAGTTGTTTAGAGAGAACGATTAATCTGTTGGTTATTTTCTGTGGTAGGTGACAGTTTCAATTCAAAGAAATATGATACTATCTACTGCAGAGCTCCAGAATTTGTCTAGCCCATACCACATTTTTTCCCCTATACCATTTTGATTAATAATCTTTTCACATCCAAAGGTACACAGGTAGAGTGGAAAGAACATGGGCATTGAAGGTGAATAAACAGACTTGTATTCCCAGATGTTCCATATCCACTTATTCCATATATGACCTTGGAGAAGTAACTTGGCCTTTGTCCATGTCAGTTTTCTCACCTGAAATACAACCACCTCACAGAATCATTGTAAGAATAACTGGATAGAGTATTTATGTCAAGCAGCTGTTTCTTACTACTATATTATTAAATGATTTTTTCACCTTCTAAACACTTTAGTGAGGTGGGAAAGCAGTTATCATTTCTTTTACTGTGAGTGTCATGTGTCAGAGACAGAGCCAGGAAAACTACTCATATCTCCACACCTTGTTCCAGGTTCTTTCTCCTTTAACATTTTGGTAAAGTCATTAGATTGTCTGTAAAAGAGATGATAGCCATTCCAATGGAGCTCTAGTAGGCAGGTCTTCACTAGGTCACTCATGAGATCACAAACTGGTCCTGTTATTGTGTCAAAACTTTTGATCTGCAGAGAGGCAGAAAAATTTTCAGACATTGATACTACCACTGAGAATATCAAAGGTGAAAGAGGACAATAGTGATGGTCAGGACCAGGAAAGGTGAAAGCATATCACCAAACCCAGCTGGCTCTAATAAATACCGGACCTCTGTCAGCAGGGGATGCAATCAGGAAGCTGTACTTCAGAGAGAGTAAAATCAAAAGTCTAAGTGCACTCTGAGGACAGGGAAGCAGGGATTGATAAAGATGACTAGGAAAATAAAATTGCTTAAAATGCTCTGCTAGAGGCAGAGTCTCTTTAGAAGGTTCATTCTCTCAGACCTAGAATATTGTCTTGTACTCATTGGAAAGGCACAGTGCTTTGAACACAACATGGTATTTTATCAGTCACTACCTTAAATATTTTGACAGAGGAAATTTAATATAGGAATTGATCACTCAGCAGTAAGAGTTAGGAAGCCAAATAGGATGAAGAGGCAACCCAAAGACTAGCAACTGCAAAAAGACTATCACCTCTACAGCTGGAGATCCTGTTGTGGACCGTAAATGGCAAAAAGCCATTATAGATTCGAGGCTTAGTAAAAGGCTAAGTTCTCCCCCCTCCATCTCCATATTGGCTATGATGCTGAGTATTTGCACCCACTCTACTTGCTTCCTTGGGTTGCTGGAAGCAATATATAATACATGCTCTTCCTCTGACTCTTTTGTTTGTTTTCAGATGTTGGTAGATTTCACTAATGTATCCTGTTTTTGCCTTGGGAGAGTTCCTGTCTTAGCCTTGAATGTGCAACTTTGTATCAAGGTCCTTGATTTGCATATGGCTATATAATAAAGCAAACTGGGGCTATGGGGCACTCGGATACTGCCAGGCATTTTGAAGAGTCCTCCCAGTCCCATCATTTTTGTTTTGATAAGTGTGTTTCCTTAATTCTGCACCATTATTTGGAGCTGCACTGGTCCGTGGCAAAACACAACAGGAGAGATGGCATCAGCAGAATGCAGAAGTGAAAGCCATCCAGCCAGAGCCTGAGCCACAATGCACTTGACCCTGTAGAAGTGAGACCATGAAGGAACTGCCTTGTAGGAGGTGGAGCCTCTGAAGAGATGCAGCTGCTACTAAAGATACTACCTAACATAGCGTTTGAAGGAAAAACCATTGAGTTCTTCTCTCTCCCATCCTATCTCCTTCCAGTGTTTCCCTGTGGTCAAAGCCAGCTTGAAACCAGAAGACCCAGAAAACAAGAAAACAACTGGTGCAGGTCCTCCCACTGCAATGCAAAGCCTACAAGGAGAAACAGGGATGCATTTGATCACGGACCAGCAAGGATAGCATGCTAAAATTTTATGTGCCCAGTGTCCCAGTGTTCTCTCTTCTCTCTCTCAGCTCTTTGGCTATAAGATCCAAAATGTTTGTATTTCTTGGTCCATATCTGTCAGAAAACATTAAATATTACATATTTCATGCTATTGTAAGAAGTCTCATGAGATGTAAGGTAACATCTCATTACCTTAATTAACTTGTTTTTCTCAATGAACTCAGCATAAAGGAATTGGTGAAAGTCATATTTTTGTCTTACATTTGTATACTGAGGGTCTAGCACAGTGCCACAACTTAAGATGGCTTAATGAATGAGTGAACTTAAAGGTAAGTTACTGTAGTTTTTGTGAGAGTTATTCTAAGTAAATTCAGAAAGTTTTCTTATAGTATCTCTAAGGAGAGTTAGAATGGACATTATGAATAAGGTTATGTCATCTAAAGATAAAAGAGCTAAGAAAAGTATTAAAAGCTAAATTAAAATTCACAGTATATTTCATACTAAAAACAGAAAAAGAAAAACAAAACCAAACTTATCTTTGGTTACAGTAGCCTTTTTAATACTTTCTCAGAAGTACCAAGCATCTGAGACTTTGGCTTTGTTCTTAACTGTTTTTTTCCACCCATTTTTGCTTCTTCAAGTATATTGGTATTGATATGAGAGTGGGGGTGGGGAGTGAAAAATAAAAAGTAATTAGCTCTGTTGGAAAGACTGACTATTCCCTTACTACACAGGTTAACACTGGAAAAATAAGCACTCCTTCTACTAATCCCTATTCCTCCTGGGCAGCATGGCCACCAGCCATCCTTAATTAACACAAGCCACTCAGGAGACAAGCAAAGGGAGAACAGAGCATGGCAAACATTTCATACCCTACAATCTTCCTCAAGATGAGACCTGTTGCTTTACCTTTCTTGAGGTGTATGTGGAGAGGAGGAGGCAGAGCTAGTGTATTCCTGTTCTTCTCAGGCTTGGCCCCGGTTCATCTTTCCTTCTCCTTAGCCTCTCACCCAATGTGACCTCATCCATTCTCATGGCACTATATTTCATCTTTATGTCACTAATACCCAGATTCCCATTTCTGGATCATAAATACAGGAGTCTAGATGCTGCAAAATTGTTCTCTTAAAATAGATCCCTTAAGTTTTACCTCTCTCAAGATAAAAGTTACCCATCAAAACACATTTAGACCAAGTTGTTTCCCTTCTCAAAACCACTCAATGATCTCCCACTGAACAGAGAATAAAACCCAAACCTGTACTATGACCCAGCACCTGCCTCCCCAAGCACAGTAGACCCCTTTCAGCTCTTGGGAACATCGAGATGTTTTCCAGTTCCAAACTTTGTACAGGTACAGGGCCAAGTGGAGAAGCCCTCTCTGACCACATATAATATTGTTTCATAAGAAAATGAGTTCCAAACACTTTATTGCTTTTGCTTTGGTGTATAGCCTCTTTGAGGAGTTAGAGCCTATTTCTTACTAGGCACAGCTTCAAAAACTAACAATATGCTCTTTGCACCTTAGCCTTTTCTTTCTTCTCTTCCTTAATCTTTCCCTAGCCCTGTCTACCCGAGTCTTTCTTGCTACCAGAATCTGATCTTGAAGCAAACATTTACACTCGGTATTACAGCTTATTTCTTCCCTTTAAAAAACAAAAAGCTTTTTCTCCAATTGTGGGATCAAAAATGCCCTCCCCAGGTAAGAAGGGAAAAGCAGAGCCCCGTTTTGGTTCCAGGGTTCTTGCCAACATCAGAAAAGCACACCGTTGGGATTTCATTTACTTCACTACCCATGATGTCACATAAAATGTCCAGAGAAGCTCTTAAAAGTCAGTCGTATTCTTTCCACCATGTTACCAGTTTCTCTGAGCTGCTTAACGGAAATATTGTCTCAGACATTGTAAATTCATCTGTGAGGCTTGAAATAGGCTGAAGTATGTTCCAAAAACCAAATTCGCTTACACACATAAAAACCAAATGCTCTGCCCTGCCCATATCCAAGGCTGGAATATGGTCTAACCATTGAGCAGCACCTTATAGCAGAAGCAGCCAAACAATTTGCTTAGACCAGAACCGGCACTAAGGTAAGAGTAATACATGAAAAATCACTGGTGAAGGGATTTCACTATCTGACATTTGTATTTTTTGTCATGAAAAGAGCCATCAAAAGGATATTGCCAACAGTATGTTTTGCTTAATTCTGAAACAAATAGAATTACTTTAAAACTGAGGACCCAAGCAACAACGCAAGATCACAAAACATATCTAGGTGAAAAAAAATTTATATAAATTAAAGCAAAAGGCAACTTTTCAGACAAATACCCAATGTCAAGCTGTAGTGTGATCTGAATGATTCCCCACTGCCTTTAGAACTGTGGGTTTTATATTTAGCCAAAAACAAAACATTTGCATCCAAATCAATAAAAAGCTGCTGTTATATGAATTTTTTTATCACATGTTATTCCTGTACCCTCATAAGCAACTTGCACTGACAGAACAAAGCAACAATTCTACTGAGGTTGACAATGCATTAGAATTGCATGTTACATTAGCTTTAATCAAGTCATAAGAATTTACTGCAGGGCTATTTGTATGCCATTTTTTGAGACCAGCTTTGCAGAAAAAATCCCAGTTACTAGTAAATTTTTTCTTTTGCTAAAAGAATGAGAAATCTGGACAGTACAAGTCAGGGAATGAGCTCAGCCATTTGTCTGCCCAGCTGTTGTGAAGCAGTTTCTTCCCTGTGCTCCCACTGCCTGGCAGAGGAATGGACTCTGGCCAGCTTCCCACCAACGTGCAGCCACATGGCCATGATGGCGGCAGCCTGCCCCAGGGGACTGCACACAGTAGGCACTAAATCATGTGGTTTCTGCCACCAAATTATAGAAAACACTAGTAGTCACACAGCAGCCGAGACGCAATTTTAAAGATGTTATTTCAACCAGAGCCATGTTAAGCTGTTGGATTCTGGGATGCTTGCAGTGAAATTGGTTGTCTTCTAAATAGTTTTTTCTAAAAACGTAATTGCTTTGTTCTGGGTTCGCAAAGGCATGGGAGGGAGAACATGATTTCCCACCTCTCCTGTGCCGCAGAGTCCAACTGCAAGCACAAGGGCTGGGAAAACAAAGTCATCCTCTTATCTCAACGCCAGATAGGTCTTCTTTCCTTGGCTTCTAGACAAAATTCACTTATTCTAATTGCCTTCCAAGCTGGCAGTGGCCGCTACCTAAAATTTTATAAATGTTCCATTGAAGTCCTGTTGAGCTGCCACTTGTGTCAAGCTGGGCAGGTGACTTTCCCGTTCAGGGCTGCGGCGCCATTTCACCCACACAGAGGCAAGTGCACACTGGATGCGCAAGCACAGTGGGAAAGAAATTGCAGAGGAGATTAGCATATTGCCAAGCACACATGGAACTCCCCCTTGGCATACTTCATAAGATCACAGTTGTTATTTTAAACTCAAAGAAAGAGTTTTGTACTAAAGGCTGTAAAAAGGAACTCTGGGTAGTTACCCACAAAAATGCTATTTGCAACATAAAATTTTAATTATTCTAGATTATTATTAGCCATGTGAAATTCATGTAAGCTTAAGTATTTATAATGAGAACCCCATTCAACATCTAGATTGCCATATGTAACAATTTTATTCGGTGTTTTTGATAATATTTGTTCTCTCATTCTGCCTGAATTTATCCATACCTCCTTCTTTGTTCTCTTTTTTAAAATCTTAAAGAATTTAATTATATACCCAGATGTGATGAAAAGTATGTTTTCAACATAATTTTATGACAATTATAGATGGAGAATAATACAGGAAAGCCATATTCCTACACAAGTTTTTGTATTCAGGCCATTAAAACTGAGCAAATTTTACAGTATTCTTTCAAACCACATATTTTTTCTGTATAAAATGCCTTGAGGAACTATGAAAACCCAGTCTTTAAAAGCTTTTGTATTAACAGGTTTTACACACCATAGCTTTTAATTAAAAAGGAAAAAGATCATATCCTACATTTACACTTCACAGTTTGATACCATGTACATCTTTTAATTGTTTAAGCTCACACAACTAGTAACTTGAGGATCCTGGACTTGTCAGTCTCTTAGCTACACTCAGTAACGTGTCCACTAATTCACCACTTTTCAAATACATTAAAGGCAAACCAGTTTAACATGCTCTCCCCGCCCACCCCACACACAATCTTCTGGACTTTGTAACTGATAAGCCAGGAGCTGAATGCACAAATGTTGCAGTGTAAATGTCTAGTAACGCTATACAGGGACGGGCACAGGTAAAGAGAGAGATGGAGAAAGAAAAAGTACCATGAACACCTGTATTCCTGAGGGCAGACCTCCCCAATCCACAGGTGGAGCTTGTAAAGGCAGGACCCAAATGCCTGTCAGCTGCAACAAATATAACACACACACACACACACACACACACACACACACACACACACACACACACACACACACACACACACCCCTGCAGGCTGAGAAATACTGCCAGACTAGCCCCTTCAGTGAGCCGTGGTCAGGCAGAGTACACGGGACCAGAACAGTAACCAGAGGTCTCCCAGGAGCATGGGAGAGCATGGAAGTTAACTGAGCAAGAGAGGTTTATAAAAAACCCTGGGACTTGTGCTTGTAAAGAATGAGTGCCATGGTAGGAGGAAGATACAGAAAAAGAGCAAGAACCACATTTCCACGGATGCCAGCATGGAGGACTGACCTTGCCCCAGGCCCAAATACATCAACATCCAAGTTAGAGATTCAATATACACAAATTCCAGGAACCAGGTGCCCTCCCCTGATGCAGCTTTTATACCCCAGAATTAATTCTACAAAGAAGGGAACAGAGAATTCTGAACTGATAGACTATACGAGTAATAGACATATTTTTCCCCCCTTTTTTGGCCATCAGGCAAAATAGAGGTACAAAATAGAGAATTATTGCAGATAAAGTAGCAAGAAGTACACCTAAGTACATGAAATTTGAAACACCTACACAAGGAATAAATTTATTTCATTAAAAAAAAGTATATTTCTCTGAATTTTAAATCAAAAGCATTCCATCTCAAAGGTAAAAGGTTCTTACTGGAACAATAATTTTTGAGAGCATTTACAAAACATACTACTTCCACATTCCTTGACCTAAATCATAATTTTTTAATGTTGAGAAAACCTCCAGATTTCTGACTTTTCTTCTTTATACCAAGTTTTAGGCAGAATCTCATTTTAGATTTCTAAGATACATAAAACTTTTTCTGGTTTTCAAAATTTTCATAAAGACAATGTTCTAGTGTTGAGGTGTGAGGCCAGAAAGTGGATATTTGCCATCCCACCATTACAACATGCCTCCCTCAAACTCTTAAAATAATGCTATTTTAAAAAAACCTGTAAGTAGAGATGGAGGTTTGGGGAAATGTAACTCATTCACAGGTAATATAATACAATATATGACAGTGAAACATAAGCCATGGTTCTTTATTTTTTCCTGCCAAAGTATAAATTTCATAGATATTTTTATCAAGAAAAAATAAAAATTGGAGTCAACCCATAATTGCCATCTTGTGGGGAGGTCAGGAATATCTGTCCCTCACGTGTTTGAATAAAACTGCTTCCTGAGACTCCACGGGCACTTCTTCCATTATTTAATAACCTTTGCTACAAATAAGCTCTTTCACAGCTGACTTAAATCCCCATGTTATCTCCTACAGACACTGCGAAAAACTGCCACCATTTATTGAGCTGTAATGTTTTACATAGTTATTAAATTGTGCCTGTGACTACCTTTCCAAGTTAATAAATTTGACACTATTTTATATTTCCACCAAATTCCCTTTTCCCAGCTCTTAAATGTTCAAACTTCTTAAAACTTGATCTGTGCTCTCTGGGTTTATGGTAACTTCTACATTTGTGTACTCACTCTGTACGCAGGTTTCTTGTCTTCTTTCAGGAACAGCCCGGAGACTCAGGCAGAGCAACACTGGGTAGGAGGGTCCACAGCCTCACCACTCCTGAAGGAGCAGGATGATCTAGTAGAGCCCAGAACTTCTGCAATTGCAACCAGCTGCCAATGGAAAACATTTACCATGTGAACGTTCCAGAAGCACACGTGCCTGGGAGAAGGGAGGGATGTGCATGCACACACTCACATGTACACACGCAGAGATATAGCCACCGAATTAGTCCACCATAACTGTATAAAATGATTTTGAAACATTCAAAATATTACAAGACTCCAAATTTTGATCGCCACATTCCATAATCTTGACTTTGTTTTATGATAGTAGTTGTGAAACATACCCCTGTTTCTCACCCACATCCTGCACAAGTGGTCAGCCAGAAAACCCTGCCAGCTGTACTTTCAAAATAAATCAAACATGACCATTTCTCACCATTTCTACTACCCAGAACTATGCCCAAGTCAGCATCATCTCTTTCTCAGATTTTTGCAATTCCACTTACACCTCCCTGCAGTTCTCAACACAGGTCAAAATGGACCAGGTCAGACCATGCACTCTCTCCCTGGCTCAAAGCTTCTCATGGCTCCTGGCGCTCAGAATAAATGCCAAAGTCTTTGACCTCCAGGATTTTCAGAGAATGGCTCCCTTCCTTTCTACTTTATCTGCTACACTTTTTCCTGAGTTCACTCTGCCCCAGCAGTACTGGCCTCCCTGCTACTCCTCATAACCAACTACCTCCTGCCTCAAAGCCTTTGTTCTCACTGGTCCCTCTGCAAGAAGGCTCTCAACCTCTTTGCCTGCATATCTTTATGACTCACTGCCTGTAATGCTGGTGGCCGAGGCCAGGCAGGTTCACATTGGATTCAGGCAGATGGTAGAGAAACTGCAGAGCAAGAAAGTGTCAGGCCATACCCGCTTATTGGAGGCTTGCAAAGACAGGTGAGCAAATAAACAACAAAAGTGAAAGAGCTGATAAAGAAAAATCTACTATTCTCAGTAAGGGCAAGGGAGCAATAAAAACCACACTTCACAGTGGCGGGAAGAGCGATCTGGGAGCTGAGAGAATCGCCATCCAGGAGAAGCACCCATAGCCTTATGTAGGTTATACACATGTGCCACTGCCATGTGTTCACACACTAATCAAGTAAAGTGCTTGCAGCTGGTAAACCCGTGGTCAAGCCTAACATAACTGCGCCACACTGCCTCATAACTTTCATGTCTTTTTAAAAAATTCACCTGAGGCCCCTCCTAGAATTCCTACATAAAATGCCATGCCTTCTCCAGTTTAATTATCTTCTTTTCTTGTTTCATTTTTTACTTCTTAGGATTCATAACCTACTAGCAAATATTTTGCTTGTTTATATTCTGTACTAGTTGTCTCATTATCATAGCAAATCACCATAAACAGCTTAAAACAATAAAATGTATTATCTCATAGTTCTGTAGTATAGATCAGAAGTCCAGTTAGCTTGGCCAACTTCTTTGCTCCGGGTCTCACATGGCTGAAATCAAGGTGTTGTCTGGCTGGGCTCTTAGCAGGAGACTATAGGAACACTTCAGTTCTCAATTCATTTTTTTTGGGGGGGGTGGGGGAGTAGAATTTAGTTCTGTGTGGTTACAGAAATAAAATCTCAATGAGGTGGGGGGTGTTAGTGGACAGTCTTTCTCAGTTTCTAAGGCTACCTATGTTCCTTGGCTCATAGCCCCCTTGGTTCACACTCAGAGCCACCAGCGGAAGGGTTACAGCCCTCCTCCTGCGTCAGCTCTCTTCCATAACCTTTTGGCCTTCTCATTCCTGCTGTCTTCTTCGCTACATCTCTTGGACTCCAGCTGAAGAAAAGCTTTGCTTCTGAAGCCTTAAGTGATTGGATTAGACCCACCTGGGTAGCCCAGGCTGTTCTTCCTATTTTAAGGCCCTTACTGTTACCTGACCAGGCGGTGGCGCAGTGGATAGAGTATTGGACTGGGATACGGAGGACCCAGGTTCAAAACCCTGAGGTTGCCAGCTTGAGTGTGGGCTCATCTGGTTTGAGCAAGGTTCATCAGCTTGAGCCCAAGGTCACTGGATTGAGCAAGGGGTCACTTGGTGTGCTGTAGCCCCCCCGATCAAGGCACATATGAGAAAACAGTCAATGAACAATGAAGGTGCTGCAATGAAGAATTGACGCTTCTCATCTCTCTTCCTTCCTGTCTATCTGTCCCTATCTGTTTCTCTCTCTGTCTCTATCTGCCTCTGTCACACACACACAAAAAGAGGCTCTTACTGTTAATTACATTGACAAAGTCCTACCACAGTAATATTTAGGTTAGGGTTTGATTGAATAACCAGGTGATGGGAATCCTGGGAACCATCTTTAGAATTCTCCGTATCATGTTGTCATTCTGCCCCAGCAGACTATCACTCCCAGGAGGGTGGGAATGTTTAGTGTTGTGCAGTGCTGTGCCTGGGACAAAGTAGACCAACAAGAAATAAATGTTGAATGAGTGCATCTGGTCCCAGGGTTCTTAAAATAAGATGTGAACTGCAGAGTGGTACATGGGAAATGTGCATTGTGCATGCATAAGCACTTTTATTTTTCTGAGAAGTGGGTACATGCTTTTCATCAAATTTTCAAAATGGCTATTCCTCCCACTTTGCCATTTCTCTCAGAATAATTACTCATTCAACTCCATGTATGCTCTCAAACTGTTTAGATTTGGATGATATATTTTATAATAATCCTAGATTCTGAAAGGTGTTCCTGGTCCAACACAAGTGTAAATTCTTCTGATCTTTTTAAGCTATTATGTAGGACTGTATTTAAACTTACACAGACAAAAATATATTTATTTTGTCTTATAAATGATAGATACACTCCCTTGAAAACACATGTGAAGGATTTTTACAATTAAGATGAATACCAAGAAGTAGATCTGGAGCCTCAGAATCAGCCAATTAACTACCTCACCAAAATCCCATGCCACCTCGAATATGAGAAATGGCTGCGCACATGAAAACAAACGTGTGGCACAGAATTTGGCCACAACTGTCCTGCATGTGATACTGTGTCCTGTTTGTGAGGTAACAGAGCACTTTGTGCACCCTAACATTTCTTAGAAATACCGGTACTATAAGAACTCATGGTAAAACATATTTATAATAAGACCTCGATCATTTTAACTGTGTTCATGCCTTTGCATATAATAAGACTGAAAAGAAAAATACAGAGTATTTAATAACTGTAATTTAAAACTGAATACATGAGAAATATTTCAGTTGTCCCAAAGCCTTTCCTTTATTTGTGTATTGGGGAAGATTAACTTGATTAGGAAATCTAACAGGTGTTTCCTTTTCTTTTTTTTTTTTTTAATAAATTTTTATTAATGGTAATGGGATGACATTAATAAATCAGGGTACATATATTCAAAGAAAACATGTCTAGGTTATTTTGTCATCAAATTATGTTGCAAACCCCTCGCCCAAAGTCAGATTGTCCTCTGTTACCCTCCATCTAGTTCTCTGTGCCCCTCCCCCTCCCCCTAACTCTCTCCCTCCCTCCCTCCCATGTCCTCCCTCCCCCCCCCACCCTTGGTAACCACCACACTCTTGTCCATGTCTCTTAGTCTCATTTTTATGTTCCACCAATGTATGGAATCATGTAGTTCTTGTTTTTTTCTGATTTGCTTATTTCACTCCTTATAATGTTATCAAGATCCCACCATTTTGCTGTAAATGATCTGATGTCATCATTTCTTTTGGCTGAGTAGTATTCCATAGTGTATATGTGCCACATCTTCTTTATCCAGTCTTCTATTGAAGGGCTTTTTGGTTGTTTCCATGTCTTGGCCACTGTGAACAGTGCTGCAATGAACATGGGGCTACATGTGTCTTCACGTATCAATGTTTCTGAGGTTTTGGGGTATATACCCAGTAGAGGGATTGCTGGGTCATAAGGTAGTTCTATTTGCAGTTTTTTGAGGAACCACCATACTTTCTTCCATAATGGTTGTACTACTTTACAGTCCCACCAACAGTGAATGAGGGTTCCTTTTTCTCCACAGCCTCTCCAACATTTGCTATTACCCGTCTTGTTGATAATAGCTAATCTAACAGGGGTGAGGTGGTATCTCATTGTAGTTTTGATTTGCATTTCTCTAATAACTAATGAAGCTGAGCATCTTTTCATATATCTGTTGGCCGTTTGTATCTCTTCCTGGGAGAAGTGTCTGTTCATGTCCTCTTCCCATTTTTTTATTGGATTGTTTGTTTGTTTGTTGTTGAGTTTTATGAGTTCTTTGTAAATTTTGGATATTAGGCCCTTATCTGAGCTGTCGTTTGAAAATATCAGTTCCCATATAGTTGGCTGTCTGTTTATTTTGATATCAGTTTCTCTTGCTGAGCAAAAACTTTTAATTCTGATGTAGTCCCATTCATTTATCTTTGCCTTCACTTCTCTTGCCATTGGAGTCAAGTTCATAAAATGTTCTTTAAAACCCAGGTCCATGATTTTAGTACCTATGTCTTCTTCTATGTACTTTATTGTTTCAGGTCTTATATTTAGGTCTTTGATCCATTTTGAATTAATTTTAGTACACGGGGACAGGCTGTAGTCGAGTTTCATTCTTTTGCATGTGGCTTTCCAGTTTTCCCAACACCATTTGTTGAAGAGGCTTTCTTTTCTCCATTGTGTGTTGTTGGCCCCTTTATCAAAGATTATTTGACCATATATATGTGGTTTTATTTCTGGGCTTTCTATTCTGTTCCATTGGTCTGAGTGTCTATTTTTTTGCCAATACCATGCTGTTTTGATTATCGTGGCCCTATAATATAGTTTAAAGTCAGGTATTGTAATGCCCCCAGCTTCATTCTTTTTCCTTAGGATTGTTTTGGCTATTCGGGGTTTTTTATAGTTCCATATAAATCTGATGATTTTTTGTTCCATTTCTTTAAAAAATCTCATAGGGATTTTGATGGGAATTGCATTAAATTTGTATATTGCTTTGGGTAATATGGCCATTTTGATTATATTTATTCCTATCCAAGAACAAGGAATATTTTTCCATCTCATTGTATCTTTTTCGATTTCCCTTAACAATGCTTTGTAATTTTCATTATATAGGTCCTTTACGTTCTTTGTTATGTTTATTCCTAGGTATTTTATTTTTTTTGTTGCAATCGTGAAGGGGATTATTTTTTTGAGTTCGTTTTCTAATATTTCATTGTTGGCATATAGAAAGGCTATGGACTTTTGTATGTTAATTTTGTATCCTGCGACCTTACTGTATTGGTTTATTGTTTCTAATAATCTTTTTGTGGAGTCCTTCGGGTTTTCGATGTATAGGATCATATCATCAGCAAAAAGTGATAGCTTTACTTCTTCTTTTCCGATATGGATGCCTTTTATTTCTTTGTCTTGTCTGATTGCTCTGGCCAGAACTTCTAGCACCACGTTGAATAAGAGTGGAGAGAGTGGACAACCCTGTCTTGTTCCTGATTTAAGGTAGAAAGTCCTCAGTTTTATGCCGTTTAATAGGATGTTGGCTGATGGTTTATCATATATGGTGTTTCCTTTTTTCTTTCTTTTTTTTTCTTTTTCTTGTCTTCATTTTCTGTTTTTATAAAAATTTTGAGTTTTATTCACTTTCTGTTGGGGAAATCACATTATGGCCTCACTGCCTGATCACCAACTCCACCTGGAAATTTAGGGGCAAAATATGGCCTCTGTTGAAAAAAATGACTGTCTAAATGATTAAGGACTTAAGGGACTTTGCATAGCTTAATAAATCTGCCTTCCCCACCCCCACCCCCATGCCCACCCCAACTAGCTTCTAGACTTTTTAAAACTTCTGTTAAATGCAGATAGTTTCTAATCAGCCATTCAAAGCAAGAAATCTGTGTGTATTATATTTTAACTGAAAATAATACATCTGCTGAGATTATATATTCTATTTCAAATAACATGAACAGGGCAAGATACCTCAGCAAGAATTCAGAATGAAATAAACATGCCCTCCCTCATGCATATAATTTCTCCAAGATCCTCTTTTCCTCTTGGTCCTATTGTCTCTCTGACATGGGCATCTTTACCAGTCAGTGCTTATAGACACTGTTTCCCCCCTCATGGTCAGAAAAAGTCCACATTCTATATATTAGGGACCCCAGATGAGCAATTACCTATTTTCAGTGTTTTAAGGACACAGCCCTAAATGCTTCTAGCTATAACTGATCAATCTCTGGGATTAAGAAAACAAGCCATTTTTGAGAAAAAAGAAAAGAAAAACTCTTTACAGTGTGAATACCAAGAGAATAGGGTTCTGAATGGGTTAAACCCACTTGTGACCAAGACAGCTTTGCGATCCTCTGGTAGGCAGTAGTTAGTACCAGGTCTAGAGGTTTTTGTAGGTGACCTGAAGCAGCTTTAAAACACAATGAGCCTGACGTATGATGGCACAGTGGATCAAGCATCGACCTGGAATGCTGAGGTTGCTGGTTCAAAACCCTGGGCTTTCCCGGTCAAGATACATATGGGAGTTGATACTTCCTGCTCCTCCCCTCTTCTCTCTCTCTCTCTCTCTCTGTCTCTATTCACTAAAATGAATAAATAAAAATAATTTTAAAAAACCACAATGAAATTGGCAGAGAATAAATCAAAAAGTTTTCATCTGTGCCTCAATACATCTTCAAAAGCAACTGCGGAAGGAATAATCACATCACATGCAGAGGCAAAATGCTATCAGGTTTGTAAACTGTAGTTGGTGTCACTGCTCCAAGATGAATTGCTAACCAATAGGCTCATTAGGAATGCACAAGCCAAACCTGGCCCAACCCAATATTTTTCTTCTCTCCTTTTATCTTCCCCACACCTGCCTTTTAAAAAAACTGGAGGTAAAATACACATAAATTTTACCATTTTATTCATTTTTAAGTGTACAGTTTTATAGCATTAAGTAGGTTCACATTGTTGTGCAACCATTGCCACCATCCATCCACAGAACTATTTTCATCTTGCAAAACTCAAACTCTCTGTTACCCGTTCACCCACTCACCCACAGCTACCTTCTTAACTTGTTTATTAAAACCCTCTGTTTCTTTCTTTTTTTTAAAAAATTTAAACCTGTTTCTAAAAGTGCAGAGAGGGTTGATAGATAAAAGCATATCTCTAGTATGTATATCACTTGCTATTGAAAATGGCCAAAAGTTTAATCTACCACAATCTAGTACCATATCAGTCGGGACTGTTTTATTTGTCAACGGCAGAACCACATCCCGAAGGTAAATACAAAGGGAATAAAAACTATGCCAACTACTTCATGTAACTATGAAAAGAACAGAAATATACCTGAGACTTAAGAACAAATAAGAATTTAAATATTTTAAAGACAAAGTCTGCAAGAAACCCCTCCATTTCTAGTTTCTACTTCTCTCCATGTGTCGCCTATATCTCCTCTACTCTAACAGGTGTCAGCTGAGAGGTGGGGTAGTATTGCTCCCCAGAGGACATTTGGCATGTCTGGAAGCACTATTTGGTTGTCACAACTGGGAAGTCCTACTGGAATCTAAGTGGTAGGTTCCAAGGAAGCTATTAAACATTCTGCAATGCACAGGGAAGTCCCCACAACAAAAAAATTTCTGGCTCCAACTATCAGTAGCACCAAAGTTGAGAAATTCTGGTCTACTCTATACCTAATTCCTCCATATATTCAGTATCATAAAAATTTCAAGCCACTCATCTGGTGGTCTCACCATCAACAAAGGACCAAAATGTCTTCCAAGTATCAATTTTAAAAACTCTCCAAGGACTCTAATTAGACTTATTTAAGTCAATTGACAATGAATTACAGCCAGGATGGGAAGGGGTCACAGAGAGTTAGGGCCCAGGATGGTCTCTCAAAGCCCCTTTATTTGCATGGGTGCCATTCTCAGAGGAGGAAAATTGCAAAAAGCTGGGTAGACATTCCAAATAGTGTGTACCGCAAACTAGAATGTCTTTGATGTGGCTATATTTTTCTTAAAGGTCTTAGAGTTTGCTCTTTTTTATAGCAAGTTTTCTAAGATGGAAAATCCATACCTAGATTAGTTACTGTACTTACATGCTCTTTTGTAACCAGCTAAAGTATTTAATATCTAGTTTTAAGCAGAAATCATTTGCTTAAAACATAAACTAATTCAAATAAAAAGATATGCAGAACAGATGGGGAAGCATATATATATATATATATATATATATATATATATAGTCCACTTAGAAATTGGCAAAATAATAAATCTTTATGTCTCCAGTGATAGGTTTGGATATCTCTCCTCTTAGTAGCTCCATCTTCTGTTAGATTGCTTACAGATCCACTGAAACTAAATGTCAATGTAAATCATGATGCAGGTTGACTTACTAGCCAAGGCTATAAAGGGTAGTCACATAAAAACAAGGTGTAATTGCCTCTGATCTTAAAATTCTTAAGTGACGAAATTGATGCTGATGTGGCATTTGCATCAAGTAGTTCTTTTAATTGACACTGACTCACTTGGGGACATTTAAAATAAAACCACTCAGAAAAAGAAATGAGTGGTTTTATTTTTTTTTCTTCCTACTTCTTAAGTTCTAGAACAGGAGAGTCAGCAACTTATAACTTGAATAGATCAGAGGGGCAAATGACACTATGTGATTGTATATGGAGAAAGTGGAGATCTCCAAACTTGTTCTGCAGCCTGGCTCATGGCCCTGTAAAGACTGGAGAAAATGAACCTGCATAAAGAGAATGTTGAGACAATACTTGACTTGGGAAGAAGTTAGCATTTTCTTGAACCTTGATAAATTAGGAAGAAAGCTCCATTTGCAAACATTTTCATTCTCATCTATCCCAATAAGGAGAAAGATGAAAAAGCATGACCCACAGGGTCTGGAGGAACAAGATGCATGGTTCTGTCTGCACATTTAAGTACTTAACAAGCCAATGATAAAAAAAGACATCCCATTTCACTGCCCTTAACATAAGTCAGCAAGTCATACAAATAAATCATACCGTGGATGGTTTGTGAACACTGCTCAGACACCTGTGAGACATTGGCACTTGTTCTTGAGCCAAAAATACTAATAGTTCAATGGTCTGTCTAATATTCATTTATCCCCTGCCATGAGAAAGAGTTTTCAGAAAACAAAGAGGATAATCAGATAATTCTTACCATGCCTTTACAGCAAAGTTGTAATATTCTCTCTAAGTAATAATTTTGTTAACTTATAAAACTTCTTCAACTTAAAAGAGAATATTTCAGGAATACTTTTTAAGTTTAGCAAAACTAATTTCTGAAAAAAAAAAGATTAAAAGCTGCCCTTATACTTTATGTGGATCAAATGAATAAATATTGCCTGTAAATGAAGGTCTCTGGGAATCTAATATTGAGTATCAATTAGGGCATTCACTGGATGAAAAAATAATAAATGAGTTTTTCTTTTTTTCTGCTCTATTATACTTAAATTCGACTAAAACTGCAAAGCAATGTGCTTTCAAATATTTCCAAAAATCTATCTAACTGCCTATTTGCGGGACTATTTGTTTAGATTGGATTATAGAATCAAAGGTAGAAAATGAGTCCTATGTAAGAAATTGGAAACTTCAAAGCAGTTGTTTTGTTCCCAATACTGTAGTTCAAATGCAAGGAATTTGTGCCTGTTCCTACTCAAAGTAAAAGTAGTGCCCAGTGATCAATGCTGCACATGACACATTTCACTTGGTCGCACATTTCACCAGTTTGATGAGAGGTATATGTGACAGGGGCAAAACTGAGGCAAGCAGGAGCAAAATCAAAAGATCTCTGATTTTGCATTAAAGAAACACAATATCATTTGGCTCTAGGAGTCATCCATTCATGCCTGACATGTAGCTCTCTAACCACCACCCCACTCTGCCTCACCCCCAATTACTCCTGGCAGTCCCCAGGAACAATTTCAAATGTTTAGAAATAAGCCTTCCTGACCACCAAGGCAGCATCTGATTTTCCTCCTTCCCTGCTCCCACTGTCTTGGGAATACATTTCTAAGGTCCATATAGCCCAGTCTGGTGACTGACATTTCTGACTCGGTGTGGGGCAGCTGTGTTAAGCTTGCTTGCTGGTGTACCAGCTGCAAGCATTTTGCTTGATTAGTGTGTGAGCACGTGGCAGAGGCACGTGTGTATGGCTTATATAAGGCTATGGGTGCTAGCGCTGGAGAAAGATGGGCAATTGCAGATGGCGGATTGCCTGCCCGCCTCTGTGAGGGGCCATTTTGCTGTTTGTTTGCCTGAGAGGCGGTTTCCCCTGCCTGTGTGCTTGTCCACCATTGTGAGATTCTATTAAATGGAATGGCCCAACGCTTTCCAGCTCTGCTGTTTCTCTACCATCTTCCTGAATCCAATGTGAACCTGCCTGGCCTGAGCCACTGGCATTACACATAGCAGACATTCCACAGTATCCGAGCCCCATGAGGTACTCAGCCAACATTGAATAGAATCTCTGAGGCACTGCTTTGCCCCAAGACTTGTCTCAGCTGCTGCTGTATCATGTCACCCCTGTTGGAAACGAGGTCTGTGACATCTATGCAAGGGTGATGCTGTGCAACTTCCACAGGTAACAGCAGCATCTCTCACAGGCAGTAGCACCTCCAGTGCTTGTCTGCTGGGCCTGGACACCAACTGCTGCTTTGGCCTGGTCTTGCCTATATGGGGACTCATCTGGGAGGGTGTATCAGTGATGTTCTGCAGCTGCGTGTGTTCCCTAACATCTGCATATGCAGTGCCGTGCCAGGTGCTGCCCATGTGTGCAATCATGTCCTCTGCCCCAGGTGCGGTGGTATGTTATATCTGCGCTGAGACAGAGTTGTTTCCTGATTCCAATATGTTACTTGCCAAGAAGTGGTAAGGAAAGACATGTAGCTGATGGGGAGCCCTGAGCATTATTTTTAAAGCAAACCTTAAGGCCCTGACTCTTTTGAGAAATGTTTTTCCCATGAAGGTCCAATGTCCCCAGTGCCAGTGGATTCCCAGTGGCTCCCAGGCCAGACATCATGTCTGTAACCATGTGAGCAATGTAGCTTAGGCTTTATCCATGAGATCCGGAAGCAAATGCTCCTTGCTCCACTTTAAATTCAGTATTTAAAATTAAAAAATAAAAACATTCTTATTACTGTACATGTGCAAAAAAATGCTGACAAATAGTAATGAATTCATAAGAAACCAACAACAACAACAAAAAAATGAAAAAGAAAGAAAAGAAACCAACTAAACAGAAGGGAAATCTGAAGAACAAAGTCTTAATGGGTTCCTTAAATGGGCTCCTTAAACTCAAGTGTGTTTAAACAAATAAGATGATAATTTCTCTCTCTCTCTCTCTCTCTCTCTCTCTCTCTCTCTCTCTGTCACACACACACACATTGGATACATTCACCCAACACCATTTCTAAGAATGCCTGCTATTTATTTTCTTAGTGTTCTTTTTCATTCAAGCCCTTCTATTTCACACCTCCAATGATAAGAATATCCAGCTATTATTTTCCCTTTCTTCATTTAAATAACATATTTAACTTCACTGGGCTCCTTGTAAGGTACAGATAGATACCTTATCAAACTTTCAGGAAATAAGATAAAAAATGCTTCAAAGAAATTTTCAAAACCACAAAATAATCACAACAAAGAAATTAAAAATTTAAGCATCAAAGAATTCCACTGCAGTGGTTACCAGGAGGAGGGGAAGAGAGGAGAGCGAGGGGAGTGGGGGGGGGGGGGAAGGGGAGGATTTTAAAGAGAAACAAAATATAAGGTGACAGAAGATGATTTGACTTTGAGTGATGGGTATACAGCATAATCAACTGTCTAAAAGATGTGAAGTTGTTTTCTCTAAATCTATGTACTCTGATTGATCAATGTCACCCTGTTAAATTTAATTGTCTAAATAAATAAATTAATTAATTAAAAAAATTTCATGTACTGAATCACTAAAACTTCGGGCAGAGGTTAATTACTGTATTTCCCCATATATAAGATGCTCCCATGTATAAGATGCACCTTTATTTTGGGGCCCAAAACTTGAAAAGAAATGTATTACATAAAGTTATTGAACTCAAGTCTTATTCATCATAAAATTCATACAACTTCTCATCACTGTCAAAACTCCCATCCATTAGCTTGTCCTCACCTGTGTCTTGTGTCTGATGATGAACCACTGTCTTCAACAATGAGCTCAAAAACAAGCACAAAAAAGTGGAAAATGCAAATAAAAAAATCTACAATCACTGTATAAGATGCACCCAGTTTTTAGACCCCAAATTTTTCAAAAAAGGGTACATCTTATACCTGGGGAAATATGGTGTATTTGACATCTTTTGAGGAGGAGGAGGCTTGGAAATGTGAAAATTCTCCTGGTTCAAGAGTTGCTAAAGATGCCTGACCAGGTGGTGGTGCAGTGGATAGAGCATCAAACTGGGGCATGGAAGACCTATGTTCAAATCCCCGAGGTTGCTGGCTTGATCAGGGACTCACCAGCTTGAGCGTGAGGTCGCTGGCTTGAGTGTGGAATCATAAACATGACCCCATGGTCACTGGCTTGAGCCCAAGGTTGCTGTCTTGAAGCCCAAGGTCGCTGGCTTGAGCAAGGAGTCACTCACTCTGTGTAGCCTCCCCTCCCCCATCAAGGCATATGTAAGAAAAGCAATCAATGAACAACTAAGGAGCCTAAGGAGCCTCAAGGAGGGATTGATGCTTCTCATCTCTCTCTCTGCCTGCCTGTCTGTCTGTCCCTCTCTCTGTCTCTGTCACACCCTCAAAAAAGAGTCATTAAAGATAAAATAATTATGTTTTAAAGCAGTGATTTTCAACCTTTTTTGAGCTGCAGCACATTTTTTACATTTACAAAATCCTGGGGCACACCACCTACCAAAATGACACTCTAACACAGCACATATTATACATATAGTTAATAATATAGTTTCTAAATGTATTTATACTCACTTAGTGTGAAACCTGGGCCTGTTTCGATGAACACAAAAGGGATATCCTGGCAGGAATGGTAGAAAGACACACATGAAGCTCTTCCTCAACAGTTCTCAGTCTCTCTCTGTTTTTAGTTTTTATCGCAGTAAGCTTGAGAAGTTCAGCTCACATAGATATGTGGTTGAAAACGGGAGCAATGTGAAAATAGCTTTGTTGACCAGAATGGGGAACTCCTTGGCAACAGATAACCAAAAACTGTCCAAAGGAAGATCAGCAAACTTTAGCTTTAAAGTTAGATAACATTGTGATGCATTGTGATGCAATGTACATCACCCTCTGTGGGGGCCTCTTTTAAAAAGAAAAAGGTCAAATATCTATATACACCATCAGGATAGACATAACCAGCTGAGGCTGAGGCTTCATCTAGTGGTGGCAACATTTACCTCCAGTCCTGACCAGGATTAGAAATCAGGACCATGGGGAGGAGTAGCAGCTTCAACTACTTGCCTTGGCCACACAATGACAAGGGCGCGGCAGCCCGAGCAGGGACCTTCCTGGGTGTGGATGAGAGGCGGCCTACTATTGGTTCATCGCTAGTGGTCGGGATGAATCCTAGAAGGTGATTGGTCAGTGAGCGTTCCCTGTGCCTCCACTCTTCCTGTCGCTGATAGCTGGAGGGATTGTGAGGGGAATGTTTATGTTTGGATGGAGGCGGCTGGCGGCGGGCCGGATAAATAGCCTCCGTGGGCTGTAGTTTGGGGACCCATGTTTAATTTCCCCATGGCACACTAGTGTGCCGTGGCACACTGGTTGAAAAACACTGTTTTAAAGGATACAGATGTTAACGGGATGCATTGATTGTACTTGCTTCTCTGGACTAACTTTTCCCCCAATGATATATATGCAGAATTAAAGTCTTAAGGGCTTGTGCACACTTCCACTCTCTTTCTCTAAAAATGCCAGCCTCTGTCACAGTCATTTAAGTCAGGCATGAATTTTGCTACACAGGATGGCTCAGGCATGAGTAAAGACTGAGCATCCAGTGACCTGGGATGGGTACCCTCTTTCTGCAAGGTATAATCTAGTTTCTTCAAACTGATAATTGTCACCAGAAGGAATTCATATTAAAACCTTAATCTTGCTGCAAAATTCTCAGTAAAAGCCTATATTTTATGCTACCTGATGTATCTGACTGTCAGGAACAGATTGTATTAGTCTTGCCTGCTACGGACACAGAGGACAGTCACCTGTTCTGCTGTTTTTCTCTCTTGCTTTAATGATTAGAACTATTTTCATCATCTCCTTCTGCTCTGCTTCTGACATCCTACTGCTGTCATTTATCTAAAAGCCGAACACTAACAAGGAAATGCAGTTCATGCTGAATTTGAGTTTCCTTTGAGATTTTCAGCACCAAAACAGAATCGTTCTCTTTTCTCTCTCCCCTCCCTGTTTTTTAATCTTGCCACCTTAATTATATTACATTTTTGAAAATGTAATCTGATATAAACTGATACCAAAAGATAAATAAGCAGATCAAGCAATTCCAGGAGGTTCTGATGGCATAGGACCCAAACTCAAGGCCTATTTAATAACAATGGAAACAGTGGCTCCACTATGGAAATTTGAAACAAGTCCATGGGGTTAAATCCACTCCCAATTACCAACCAACTAAACTAACATTTTTTATATAGCAATTTAGTGTCTACCATGGACATCTGCCAAATGCCAGAGTAAAAACAACAAAAACCTGAAAGCATTCCCAGTCTTTTTTTTTTTTTGTATTTTTCTGAAGCTGGAAATGGGGAGAGACAGTCAGACAGACTCCCACATGCGCCCGACTGGGATCCACCTGGCATGCCCACCAGGGGCGATGCTCTGCCCACCAGGGGGCGATGCTCTGCCCCTCCGGGGCATCGCTCTGCCGCAACCAGAGCCACTCTAGAGCCTGGGGCAGAGGCCAAGGAGCCATCCCCAGCGCCCGGGCCATCTTTGCTCCAATGGAGCCTTGGCTGTGGGAGGGGAAGAGAGAGACAGAGAGGAAGGGTGGGGGTGGAGAAGCAAATGGGCGCTTCTCCTATGTGCCCTGGTCGGGAATCGAACCTGGGTTCCCCGAACCCGAGTCCCCTGCACGCCAGGCCGACGTTCTACCGCTGAGCCAACTGACCAGGGTCAGCATTCCCAGTCTTATTTACACTTGGATCTGTTTAGCCAACACTAGTGGATTTATTTTTGCAGAGGAACCAAGAAATAAAGCTTTAAGAAGGGGAAGAGGGATGAGGAGAACGGCAGGTAAAGGTAGACAAATTATCCATTTAGGCCATGCATATACCACTGCCTAAAGCAAGAAGAAAGTCAGAAAATGAAAGAAAAAAAAATTCTCTGAGACAGAACTGAAAATAAAATTAAAGCATGAAAATCAAAACAGTATTTTTAAAAAATCAACTTTAGTTACTTCTTTTAAAAAATAATTAGATGTAAAAGCTACAGTTCCATATTGATAAATATAGTCTACTGTATTTTGTTTATAACTGCAAAGATGTTGAATCACTTCTCACTCAATATTACATTCAATTCTTTCATAATCTTAGGAAGCAAGTAAGATTAATTTCTAACAAAAATTGACAATCAAAATAAAAACATATATTTGTTAATAACCTGTTTATAAAATATAACACAAAGGTGGCTCTACAAGTTATTTCATTGAAACTTAATAAAAACTTTTCTGTTTTTAAGGTTTAAGACGTTGTTAAAGGCTGTGCTTTCCCAGGCAGCAAATGTAACTGTGTAGTCAGCGATGGAACCAGCAGTAGAGAACAGGACTGCATCCCCTCCTTGAAGAGATTAATTCTCCTCACATGGAAATAGCTACAATATATAAATGTCATTCAATGGTATGTAAGCTTCACTGGCCCATAAATATAGCACTTTCCAATAAATGAAAAACAGGATTAAGATCAAAGATAAATAAACAAAGGCCATATTTTTAGAAGTTGTGTAGGAATATGCTATGAAAATATGCAGTTAGGGTAAAATTTAGAGGCAGAGAGGTGCCTTAGGATGAAAGCCTTGAATGAATGAGAATCCAGGGTCTCTCTGATGTTGTGCTGTGAACAGCAGAACAGCAGGATAAGATTCAGCAACAAAAAATGTTTAGACTCTCATCAGAACAGAGAGATGAGAAGTCAGCTTGTTCTTTGTCCTTTACTTCACCCCTGAAAATTTCTGCTGTCTGCTTCCTTAAGTTATTTGTACTGGCTAATAAATATCTGAATAAGGTTTAGAACAGGGCTTTAGTCCTTTGGTCTGCTGACCAGGGTTGTTGCCTCTCTCAGCCCCTCGAAGCATCTACCTCTGGGTAGTTCATTGTGGCCCGAACAAGTGGTGCCCTGTGTGAGGAACCAGATGAAATGACCTCCCAAAGTCTGACAAAAGCAAAGGACATCTGCTCATCTCATCCTATTTGGTAAGGGACACAGGCAGTAGGGGACTAACCCTTAAATGCTTGCCACAAGGTCACTTTTAGGAATCAGAAGAATCAGGCCAGGAGATTTCCCTTTCCATTCATATCTCCTCCCCCCCATTTTCCTTCATCATAGAGAATTTCCATTCCCCTGAGTAGCAGAGTCTCAAATTACAGCTATAGGGACTCCTTCGAGCTACAGGGTGTCGGATTGGAATTTAACTGCCTTCTTGCTCATGATCCAACAACAATGCCCTTGGTATCCAAAGGAGGAAAGTTTAGACTTAGAAGATTGGGAAAGCACTTTTACCAAGAGGGCAGTTGAAGCAATCAGGATGAGATATAAAATGACCTGTTGGGATTGGAAAGCTCTTATAAAACCTGTTCTTACCACCTAGCCAGAACCTCAGACCAATCCCTCCTAGATATTTCATTGCCCCTAACCAGCAGGAAGTAGTTACAGAAGACAAACCTTTTCCCTGAAACAACAAAAGGCTGGAATGTTAGGCTTAGGTCCAGAGTGCCATTAAACTCAAGGCAGGCTATAAAAATGGGTGTGTGTGTGTGTTGTACCAGGACCTCAATGTAAAGGGAAAAGAAAAAAACAGGATACTTTTAAAATTCAAGTGCTTTAATAGCCCAACCCCTCCATTCTTTTCAGTCATCCTGGAAGGATGCCAAAAACAAATAAAGACTCGTGGCTTCTCTACAATTAATAATAATACTGTAAAATATAAAGTTATGCCAAATATTTTTTAAACAGGTGGTCTAGAAAAGCATTTGATATTGCTACTATTTTAAATTTGATTAATGTCTTTTGAAGTTTTTAACAAAAAATGTTTGTTTTCCCTAAGTTTACAAAAGGTTCCTGTTATCTCTATTATGTCTTCTAAAATATCTTTGTTTACCAATGAAAGAAACTGTTCCTAAAGTCATGAAATATGTTCATAAATACATCAATCTAAAATTGGTTATTACTAGGAGAAATAAAAAGCTTCCCAGACAGAAAAAGACTCAAGGAATTCATTACAACCAAACCAGTACTGCAAGAAATGTTAAGGGGCCTGATATAAAAAGAGCAAAGGAAAAAAGAAATAGAAAAAAAGAAGATTGTAATTAAAAAAAATAAAATGGCCATAAATAAGTATATATCAATATTAACCTTGAATGTATTGGGTTGGGGAATAAGTTCGTAGCGTTTTTACCAAATACTTTTATTTAAACAAAAAACAATAATTATATCAATAAGTTAATCAATTATATATTTGCCATTGCTGTTTACAACCTCTTCCCACCTCTCGACCAATTTGTTGATGCCGTTCTGCCAAAAATCGCCTGGTTTGGTGTCAAAGAAGTTGTTGAGCCAGTTTTTAAGGACCTCTTTGTTATCGAAGGTAACGCCCTTCATATGGTTTGACAGGGAGCGGAAAAGATGGTAATCGGTCGGTGCAAGGTCCGGAGAATACGGCGGATGCTGAAGGACCTCCCATTCGAGCTCTTAGAGTGCGGCTTTGATGACTTGTGCAACTTGGGGCCTGGCGTTGTCATGAAGGAGTATGGTTTGACCATGTCAATCAGGTCTTTTCAGTCGAATAGCCTCATTCACGCAGTGTAGCTGGGCAATGTAGAGCTCCTTGTTGACCGTGGCATTCTTTTCGAGCATTTCCCAGTTCTTCATTGAATTCAGAAGGCCTTCAGCTGCGGCACGTGTCATCAACATCAAAGTCGCCATTTTTGAACTTTGCAAACCATTTCCGTGCTGTAGACTCGCCTATGACACCTTCTCCATACATGTCGCAAATGTCCAGGGCTGCTTTGGCAGCTTTTTGACCTCTATGAAAAGCAAAGAAGAGCAGGTGTTGAAAATGTTAATTTTTGCCTCCTGGGTATTCCATTTCTAAGCCTCAAAACTAATAAAAAATTAAATAACTCAAAAATAAAATTAACATAGTTTTGTAGAGCAGAGTTTTATTGAATGAATACTTACCCTTAGCCAAACAGCAAACAAATCGTTGTAAAATAAAAGAAAATATAAAAATGCTACGAACTTATTCCCCAACCCAATAAATGGATTGAACGCCCCAATCAAAAGACATAAGGTAGCTGCATGGATAAAAAATCAGAACCCGTACATATGCTGTCTACAAGAGACCGACCTCAGAACAAAAGATACACATAGACTGAAAGTGAAGAAATGGAAAAAGTATTTCATGCAAATAGAAACAAACAATAGAAAAGCTGAAATAGCAATACTGATATCTGACAAAATAGCTGTTAAAACAAGGCTATAGTAAGGGATTAAAAAGGTCACTACATAAAAATAAAGAGAGCAATCCAACAGAAAAATATAACCATTGTAAATATTTATGTGCCTAATATAAGAGAACCTAAATATATAAAGCAGATTTTGATGGACATAAAGGGTGAGATTGACAGCAATAATTCAATATAATAGTAGGGGATTATCATGCCCCACTAACATCAGTGGATAGATCCTCCAGAAAGAAAATTAACAAAGAAACAGTGGCCTTAAATGACACACTAGATCAACTGGATTTAATTGATATCTTCAGAACTCTTCACCCCAAAGCAGCAGACTATACATTCTTTACAAGTGCTCATGGTACATTCTCTAAAATAGACTACATGTTAGGACATAAAACAAGTCTCAATAAATTTAAGAATACTGAAATCATATCAAGCATCTTCTCTGACTGCAATAGCATGAAACAAGAAACCAACTACAACAGAAAAACTGAAAAACATTCAAATGCTTGGAGGCTAAATAGTATGTTATTAAATAATTAATGAGTTAACAATGAGATCAAGGAAGAAATAAAAAATTTTCTTGAAACAAATGAAAATGAACATATAACAAGTCAAAATCTATGGAACACAGCAAAAGCAGTTCTGAGAGGAAAGTTCATAGCATTACAGCCATACCTTAAAAAGCAAGAAAAAGCTCAAATAAACAACTTAATCCTGCATATAAAAGAACAACAAAATAATCCCAGAGAAAGTAGAAGAAAGGAAATAATAAAGATCAGAGCAGAAATAAATGACATAGAGGCTTAAAAAAATACAAAAAATAAATGAAACCAAGAGCTGGTTTAACCAGACACATCAAGAAAATAAGAGAGAGGACTCAAATAAATAAAATTATAAATAAAAATGGAGAAGTAACAACTGACACTGCAGAAACACAAAGGATTTTAAGAAAAAAAACCATGAAGATCGGTATACCAAAATATTGAACTACCTACGCAAAATGGATAAGTTCCTAGAAACATACAATCTTCCAAAATCAATTTGGAAGAATCAGAACACCTAAACAGACAGATTAAAACAAATAAAATTAAAACAGTTATAAAAAAAACTCCCAGCAAACTAAAGTCCTAGAACAGATGGCTTCACGGGCAAATTTTACCGAACATAAAAAGAACTAACACCTATCCTTCTCAAACTATTTCAAAAAATTCAAGAGGAGGGAAGACTTCCAAACTCATTTTATGAAGCAATCATTATCCTCATTCCAAAACCAGGTAAAGACCCTACAAAGAAAGAATAGGCCAATATCTCTGATGAACATGGATGCTAAAATTCTCAACAAAATATTAGCAAACCAGATCCAACAAAACATCCAAAAGATCACACATCATGATTAAGTGGAATTCATTCTGGGGAGGCAAGGCTGGTACAATATCCAAAAATCAATAAATGTGATTCATCAAATAAATGAAAGGAAGGATTAAAATCACATGATTATGTCAATAGATGCAGAAAAAGCATTTGATAAAATCCAGCACCCATTTATGATAAAAACTCTCAGCAAAGTGGGAATACAGAGAACATACCTCAACATAATAAATGCCATCTATGACAAACCCACAGCCAACATCATTCTCAATGGGTAAAAATTAAAAGCAATCCTGTTAAAATCAGAAACAAGGCAAGGGTGCCCTCTTTCACCACTCTTATTCAACATAGTTCTGGAAGTCTAGCCACAGCAATCAGAAAAGAAGAAATAACAGGCATCCAAATTGGAATAAAAGAAGTAAAACTATCATTATTTGTTGATGACATGATACTGTGCATAGAAAATTCTAAAGTCTCAGTAAAAAACTACTACACCTGATACATGAATTCAGCAAGGTGGCAGGATGTAAAATTAATATTCAGAAGTCAGTGGCATTTTTATACACCAACAATAAACTGTCTGAAAAATAAATTAAAGAATCAATCTCCTTCACTGCTGCAACAAAAAGAATAAAGGACCTAGAAATAAATTAAACCATGGAGGTAAAAGACTTGTACTCAGAAAATTATGAGACATTTAAAAAAAAGAATTAAGGAAGATACAAGCAAGTAGAAGAATATATCGTGTTCATGGATAGAAAGAATAATCATCATTAAAATGTCTATATTACCCAAAGCAATTTATAGATTCAATGCAATTCCTATTAAAATACTCATACTTCAAAGATATAGAACAAATATTCCAAAAATTTATATGGAACCAAAAGAGAACAGGAATAGTCTCAGCAATCTTCTTCTTCTTTTTTACAGAGACAGATAGAGTCAGAGAGAGGGATAGATAGGAATAGACAGACAGGAACGAAGAGAGATGAGAAGCATTAATCATCAGTTTTTTGTTGCAGTTCCTTAGTTGTTTACTGATTGCTTTCTCATATGTGCCTTGATGGGGGTGGGGGGGTACAGCAGACCGAGTAACCCCTTGCTCAAGCCAGCAACCTTGGGTCAAAGCTGGTGAGCTTTGCTCAAACCAGATGAGCCCGCACTCAAGCTGGCGACCTCGAGGTCTCAAACCTGGGTCCTCTGCATCCCAGTCAGACACTCTATCCACTGCGCCACCGCCTGGTCAGGCACAAGTTTATATATTTTTAAAATAATGTTATATTTTACAACTGGGTCGCAAAATTTCTGAAAATTTGGCAATTGGCTTTGAAAGGTATTGGGCTCTTACTCCCATATATTACTGTCCCTAAGACAGAACCACAAGGTAGAAGATTTGAAATCTTCTAAAATATTTAAATCATAACACAATTAAAAAAACCAAAATGCTAATAAAAGAAAATTGGTTGATTGCCTTTCTGGAAGGTAATGTAACAATACATATCAAAAGATAAAATTTAGCAATTCTTAGATCAAGCCATTTCACTTTCATTCATTCATTCATTGCAAATTTACTGAGAACTTATCATGTGCCAGGAACTTCTAAGAATTGATCTTACAAGTATATAAAGTTGTATAAAATAGGAGATTTACTTCAATGTTTTTATGGAAACAATAAAATTAAAAAAAATATTTGTCAACAATGGATTGGTTAAATTGGTACTTCAATGATATTATGGAATACAATGCAAACATTAAGAATGAAGCTGTAGATCAGGGGTTGGAAACCTATAGCTTGCAAGCCAGATGTAGCTCTTTTGATGGCTGCATCTGGCTCGCAGACATATCTTAAATAAAAATAATAATGTTAAAAATATAAAACTTTCTCATATATTACAATCCATTCATTTCCTACTGCTCATGGTTGCAGGTGGCTGGAGTCAATCACAGCTGTCCTCTGGGACAACACCAAATTTTGATTGGATAATGCATAATGTACACGGGTCGTTGTGAGGTAAGGAAGTAAATTTCCCTCCTTTTAATCAAGTAGTCAGCTAGCTAACTGCAGAAACCCTTTTGACAAAGAAGATGGCTAAAAGAAAAAAAGATGAGGAGTATCATACTTTTCAGCTGCAATGGACAGAGGAATTCGCCTTTGTGGAGAGAGCAGGTTCTGCAGTGTGTCTAATATGCAATGATAAAATTGCATCGATGAAACAGTCAAATATAAAGCGGCACTTTGACACATGCCATACTACATTTGCATTGAAATATCCAGCAGGGGACAGCAGGAAGAAAGCATGTCAAGAGCTACTGTGCAGAGTGCAAGCTAGTCAGCAGTAAAACTCTATGTTTGGAACCAACAAGGTGACTAGAATTTGGCTAGCTTTGCTGGTGCTTTAGCAATTGTGAGAAACGGAAAGCCATTCACAGATGGAGAGTATGCCAAAACATTCATGCTTGATGTTGCCAATGAACTTTTTGACGACTTTTCGGATAAGACAAGATAATCAAATGAATAAAAGACATGCCTTTGTTGGCAAGAACTGTTCACATTTGTACTGTCATGATGGCAAATCAAATTGAGGCAACACAAGTGAAGGACATAAATGCAGCACCATTCTTTTCTCTCGCTTTGGATGAGTCAATAGACGTAAGCCATTTATCCCAGTTCAGCATGATTGCAAGGTATGCTGTCAGTGACACACTATGTGAGGAAAGTCTTGCTGTTTTGCCTATGAAAGAGACAACAAGAGGGGAAGATTTATTCAAGTCTTTCACTGAGTTTGCTAAAGAAATAAATCTACTGATGGGTAAACTTATTTTGGTGTATACTGATAGTGTTCCGTGCATGGTGGGGAAAAACAGGGGATTTGTAGTGCTTCTTTGTGAACATGAAAAGAGACCAATCCTAAGTTTTCACTTCATCCTACATCAGGAGGAGCTATGTGCTCAGATGTGTGGCAAGCAGCCTGGTGAGGTGATGTTGCTGGTTGTTCAGGTGGTCAACTCTATTGTTGTCCGAGCTTTAAATGATCGCCAGTTTAAAACACTGCTGGATGAAGTTGGGAATAATTATCCTGGTCTGCTTCTGCACAGCAATGTGCATTGGTTGTCAACAGGGAAAGTGCTCAGCTGTTTCGTGGCTTGTCTGAGCGAAATTCGGACTTTTCTTGAAATGAAAAATGTCGAGCATGCTGAGTTAGCTAACACTGAGTGGCTCCTGAAGTACTACTATCTCGTGGACATGACTGAACATCTGAACCAGCTCAATGTGAAAATGCAAGGCATTGGAAATACAGTCTTATCCCTTCAACAAGCAGTGTTTGTATATAAAAACAAGCTGGAACTCTTCATTGCCGACATTGAAACAGGCCGTTTACTACACTTTGAAAAACTGGGAGAGTTTAAAGATGCATGTACAGCAAGTGACCCTGCTCAACATCTTGATCTTCAGCAGCTAGTGGGCTTCACATCTAATCTCCTGCAGTCATTCAAAGTGCACTTTGGAGAATTTTGTGAGTGCACTCGTCTTTTTAAGTTCATCACCCATCCACATGAGTGTGCAGTGGATAGCACTGACCTGACTTACTTACCTGGTGTCTCCGTCAGAGATTTTGAGCTACAAGCTGCTGACCTGAAGGCCTCAGACATGTGGGTGAATAAGTTCAAGTCACTGAATAAAGATTTGGAACGACTTGCACAACAGCAAGCAGAGTTGGCGAGCAAACACAAGTGGGGAGAAATGAAAAAACATCAACCCGTGGACCAGCTGATTGTCAAAACTTGGGACGTGCTTCTTGTCACATACCACATACTGCAGCATGTGAGTATTGCTGTACTGACAATGTTTGGCTCTACGTATGCATGTGAGCAATCTTTCTCACATCTAAAGAACATTAAGACCAACCTATGATCATGTTGAATGAATAGAAGTCTCAACGCCTGCATGAAGCTTAACCTCACCATGTATCAACCAGACTACAAAGCCATCAGCAAAACCATGCAGCACCAGAAGTCACATTAGTGGTAAGAAATACTTTATTCATCATTGGTTAGCAACAGCATAACAATGTTATTAAAAAGAATTCAGAGACTTATTGTATTTTAAAAGTGTTGGTCTTACATAAAACGCACACATTTACTTGTATTTAGTGTTAAATATATTGTATGGCTCTCACAGAGTTACATTTTAAAATATGTGGCATTCATGGCTCTCTCAGCAAAAAAGGTTCCCAATCCCTGCTGTAGATTAATGTTTATTGTAATGGAAATATACCCATGGTACATTTAAAGACCAAAATCCAGAGGTTTTAAAAGTGTATAAATAGTATGATTACATTTTGTAAAAAAACAGTTCTATCTTTATACATGCCCACGTGTGGAGAAAGTTGGGAAGGACATGCACAAGTTATGAATAGAGGCAAACCTTTCTACTGTGAATGAATGGTTTTGTAATGAACATGTATGACCTCTAAAATTAGAAATAACAATAAAGTTCTTTCAAATAAACATCATTGTGATAAATTCTTTTATCTCATAGGTGAAACATGTTCTAGAAATAGCGCATTAAACCGGGAACTGAAAGTCTTGTTTTGAGTTCTTATAATACCATTCTCTACTTGAGTATCCATTTTGAAAATTTCTGTCATAAAAAGTAAACATTAAAAAAAAATCCCCCAAAATGGGAGATTACATTTTATCCTTATTTCTGTGTGATCTAGATTGAGATAATTTTCCATTCAGAGCCTTATTTTCCTTATCTGAGAGGCAAGATAGACTGTTTTAAATCTCAGCTTTCCACTTACTGGTGACTTTGAATCTATTATCTAAATGTTCTGTGGTTCAGTATCCCTCAGTGGAGGAATGATGGCTATAATGGTACTGATGGTAACAGTAGCACCTACTTCAAAGAGTTGTTGTACTAAATGAATTAAAATGCATTGCTGGTATTTAACAAGTTTTTTTTTTCTTTTAGAAAATAACCTTTGGTTTAAAAATAAACATAGAGAGTGATGTCATAGAAATGGCACCGTGAGGCCACGGGCTGAAAAATCTCCCCCAAATTTCGACAAGTTCATCAACCAGAGACAGAAAAATCTATCCTTGGAGCATCCGAGAGTTCCACATCCTGAAGGTGAAGTGCTATCAACAAGACCACCCTCAGATGCCATTAAGAAAAAGGAAATCAAATATCATGGATACAAAAGAAAGAGAAGTAACACAGAGAGATATGAAAAAATCTATGGAGAAAAAAATTTAATATATTGGAAACCTTGGAGCTAAATGACAGAGAATTTAAAATAGAAATCCTAAAAATACTCAGAGATATAAAAGAAAATACAGAAAGGCAATTTAGGGAGCTTAGAAAACAACTCAATGAACACAAAGAATATATTACCAAGGAAATTGAAACTATAAAAACAAATCAAACAGAGATGAAAAACTCAATTCATGAACTGAAAAACGAGGTAACAAGCTTAGCTAATAGAACAGGCCAGATAGAAGGTAGAATTAGTGACATAGAAGACAAGCAACTTGAGGCACAACAGAGAGAAGAAGAGAGAGACTCAAAAATTAAAAAAAAAAATGAGAAAGCCCTACAGGAATTGTCTGACTCCATCAAAAAGAATAACATAAGAATAATAGGTATATCAGAGGGAGAAGAGAGAGAAAATGGAATGGAGAATATATTCAAACAAATAATAGATGAGAACTTCCCAAGCCTGTGGAAAGAACTAACACCTCAAATTCAGGAAGCAAACAGGACACCGAGTTTTCTTAACCACAACAAACCTACTCCAAGGCACATCATAATGAAAATGGCACAAACCAACGACAGAGAAAAAATTCTTAAGGCAGCCAGGGAAAAGAAGAATACAACATATAAAGGAAGGCCTATTAGATTATCATCAGATTTCTCAGGAGAAACTCTACAAGCTAGAAGAGAGTGGACCCCAATATTTAAAGTCCTAAAGAGAGAAACTTTCAGCCAAAAATACTATACCCATCAAAGTTATCCTTCAAGTACGAAGGAGAAATAAAAACATTCACAAATACAGAAAAGATGAGGGAATTTATCATCAGAAAAGCCCCACTCTAGGAAAAACTAAAGGGGGTTTTCCAACCAGATCCAAAGAACAAAACAAACAAAACCACAAGTAAAAGCTTCACCAAGAACACAATAAAATCAAACTTAAACTGTGACAACAAAAGCATAAAAAAAAAGGAGAGAGGACAGAGATTAACAGTAGCAAAAGACGATGAAGTGCAGAAACACTCGCAAGATATGGTACTACAATGAATATGGTAGGTACCCTTTTCATTACTTAATGGTAACCACCCTTGAAAAAACCACCACAAAAGCACATGACTTAAAAAGGTAGCAACAGAGGAAAGAGGTATGGAATACAACCAAACAAAAGAAATGATAGAAAAACAAAAGAGAAGAATCAAACAAGATACAAAACTAACAGAAAGCAATTTATAAAATGGCAATAGGGAATCCACAAGTGTCAATAATTACATGAAACATAAATGGATTAAACTCTCCAATAAAAAGACACAGAGTAGCAGAATGGATTAAAAAAGAAAATCCAACTGTATGCTGCCTACAAGAAACACATCTAAGCAACAAGGATAAAAACAAATTCAAAGTGAAAGGCTGGAAAACAATACTCCAAGCAAATAACATCCAAAGAAAAGCAGGCCTAGCAATACTCATATCTAATAATGCTGACTACAAGACAGCAAAAGTACTCAGAGACAAAAATGGTCATTTCATAATGATTAAGGGGATGCTGAATCAAGAAGTCATAACAATCCTTAATATATATGCACCAAACCAAGAAGCACCAAAATATATAAGACAGCTACTTATTGACCTAAAAACAAAAACTGACAAAAATACAGTCATACTTAGAGACCTCCATACACCACTGATGGCTCTAGATCGGTCATCCAAACAGAAAATCAATAAAGATATAGTGCCCTTAAACGAAACACTAGAGCACATGGATATGATAGACATCTAAAGGACACTTCATCCCAAAGCGACAGAGTATACATTTTTCTCTAGTGTACATGGAACATTCTCAAGAATTGACCATATGTTGGGCCATAAAAATAACATCAGCAAATTCAGAAAAATTGAAATTGTACCAAGCATATTTTCTGATCATAAAGCCTTGAAACTAGAATTCAACTGCAAAAAAGAGAGAAAAAAATACCACAAAAATGTGGAAACTAAGCAACATACTTTTAAAAAAGTATGTCTTCTTTGACATATAGGTCAAAGAAGAAATAAGCACAGAGATCAAAAGATATATACAGACAAATGAAAATGACAATATGACATATCAGAATCTATGGGATGCAGCAAAAACAGTGATAAGAGGGAAGTTCATATCACTTCAGGTATATATAAACAAACAAGAGCGAGCCCAAGTGAACCACTTAACTTCACACCTTAAGAAAATGTAAAAAGAAGAACAAAGACAACCCAAAACCAGCTGAAGAAAGGAGATAATAAAAATCAAAGCAGAAATAAATAAAATAGAGAACAGAAAAACTATAGAAAAAATTAATAGAACAAGGAGCTGGTTCTTTGAAAATATCAACAAAATTGACAAACCCCTGGCAAGACTTACCAAGGAAAAAAGAGAAAGAACTCATATAAACAAAATCCAAAATGAAAGAGGAGAAATCACCACGGACATCGTAGATATACAAAGAATTATTGTAGAATATTATGAAAAAGATTATGCCACTAAATTCAATAACCTAGAAGAAATGGATAAATTCCTAGAACAATACAACCTTCCTAGACTGAGTCAAGAAGAAGCAGAAAGCCTAAACAGACCTATTAGTAAAGAAGAATTAGAAAAAACCATTAAAACCCTCCCCAAAAATAAAAGTCCAAGCCCAGATGGCTATACTAGTGAATTCTATCAAACATTCAAAGAAAACTTGGTTCCTATTCTACTCAAAGTCTTCCAAAAAATTGAAGAAGAAGCAATACTTCCAAACACATTTTATGAGGCCAACATAACCCTCATACCGAAACCTGGCAAGGATGGCACAAAAAAAAGAAAATTACAAACCAATATCTCTAATAAATACAGATGCTAAAATACTAAACAAAATACTGGCAAACGAATACAACAACATATTAAAAAAATAATACATCATGATCAAGTGGGATTCATCCCAGAATCTCAAGGATGGTTCAACATATGTAAAACGGTTAACGTAATACACCATATCAACAAAACAAAGAACAAAACCCACGTGATCTTATCAATAGATGCAGAAAAGGTATTCGATAAAATGCAACACAACTTTATGTTTAAGACATTCAACAAAATGGGTATAGAAGGAAAATATCTCAACATGATAAAGGCCATATATGTATGATAAACCATCAGCCAACATCATATTAAATGGCATAAAACTGAGGACTTTCCACCTTAAATCAGGAATAAGACAGGGTTGTCCTCTCTCTCCACTCTTATTTAACGTGGTGCTAGAAGTTCTGGCCAGAGCAATCTGACAAGAGAAAGAAATAAAAGGCATCCATATTGGCAAAGAATAAGTAAAGGTATCACTTTTTGCAGATGATATGATTCTATACATCAAAAACCCCAAAGACTCCACAAAAAGATTACTAGAAACAATAAACCAATACAGTAAGGTCGCAGGATACAAAATTAACATACAAAAGTTCATAGCCTTTCTATATGCCAAGAATGAAATGTTAGAAAACAAACTCAAAAAAATAATCCCCTTCACGATTGCAACAAAAGAATAAAATACTTAGGAATAAACATAACAAATAATGTAAAGGACCTATATAATGAAAACTACAAAGCATTGTTAAAGGAAATCAAAAAAGATACAATGAGATGGAAAATATTCCTTGTTCTTGGATAGGAAGAATAAATATAATCAAAATGGCCATATTACCCAAAGCAATTTATAAATTTAATGCAATTCCCATCAAAATTCCTATGACATTCTATAAAGAAATGGAACAAAATATCATCAGATTTATATGGTAGTATAAAAAATTCTGCATAGACAAAGCAATCCTAAGAAAAAAGAATGAAGCTGGGGGCATTACAATATCTGACTTCAAATTACATTATAGGGCCACGGCAATCAAAACAGCATGGTATTGGCAGAAAAATAGATACTCAGACCAATGGAACAGAACAGAAAGTCCAGAAATAAAACCACATATATATGGTCAAATAATTTTTGATAAAGGCGCCAATAACACACAATGGAGAAAAGAAAGCCTCTTCAACAAATGGTGCTGGGAAAACTGGAAAGCCACATGCAAAAGAATGAAACTCGACTACAGCTTGTCCCCTTCTACGAAAATTAATTCAAAATGGAACAAAGACCTAAATATAAGACCTGAAACAATGAAGTACATAGAAGAAGACATAGGTACTAAACTCATGGACCTTGGTTTTAAAGAGCTATGAATTTGACTCCAAAGGCAAGAGAATTGAAGGCAAAGATAAAGGAATGGGACTACATCAGACTAAAAAGTTTTTACTCAGCAAGAGAAACTGACAACAAAATAAACAGACAGCCAACTAAATGGGAAATGATATTTTCAAACAACAGCTCAGATAAGGGCCTAATATCCAAAATATACAGAGAACTCATAAAACTCAACAACAAACAAACAAGCAATCCAATAAAAAAATGGGAAGAGGACATGAACAGACACTTCTCCCAAGAAGAAATACAAATGGCTAACAGATATGAAGAGATGCTCATCTTCATTAGTTATTAGAGAAATGCAAATCAAAAGTACAATGCGATACCACCTTATACCTTTTAGATTAGCTATTATCAACAAGACAGGTAATAGCAAATGTTAGAGAGGCTATGGAGAAAAAGGAACCCTCATTCACTGTTGGTGGGAATGTTAAGTAGTACAACCATTATGGAAGAAAGTATAGTGGTTCCTCAAAAAACTGAAAATATAACTACCTTATGACCCAGCAATCCCTCTACTGGGTATATACCCCCAAAACTGATACGTAAAGACACATGTAACCCCATGTTCATTGCAGCATTGTTCACAATGGCCAAGACATGGAAACAACCAAAAAGCCCTTCAATAGAGGACTGGATAAAGAAGATGTGGCACATATACACTATGAAATACTACTCAGCCATAAGAAATGATGACATCGGATCATTTACAACAAAATGATGGGATCTTGATGATATTATACAGAGTGAAATAAGTAAATCAGAAAAAATCAAGAACTACATTTTTCCATACATTGATGGGACATAAAAATGAGACTAGGAGACATGGACAAGAGTGTGGTGGTTACTGGGGGTGGGGGGAGGGGGGACGAGGGAGGGGAGGAGGGAGAGGGGAAGGGGGATGGGCACAAAGAAAACTAGATAGAAGGTGACAGAGGACAATCTGACTTTGGGTGATGGGTATGCAACATAATTGAATGACATGATAACCTGGACATGTTTTCTTTGAATATATGTACCCTGATTTATTGATGTCACTCCATTAACATTAATAAAAATTTATTTATAAAAAAAAGTCACTCACTTAGAAGAATATATTTGAATATTGAAATTACTTTACTTTATTCCAATCCAACACTTGGAAAGATAAGTGAAAGACATATGCATGCAACTTTACTGCTATTTAAGCAGTCATTGTTTCATTAAACATCACATTTTGCTTTAAAATTAAAGAAGTTGATTTATTAAAATACATTTCAAATAAAATGAAAATCAAAGAAATTCTATTATTAGTAGCAGAAAAAAATATTAAGTGACAGGCTTCCTTTACAAGCTTCAGAATTTTTCAAATATATAAATATATGAGAAGTCAAGCTATTAATTTTCTCTCTTGAGTAGTGTGTGTGTGTGTGTGTACTGTACATAAATACACAGCACAAAAGAGAAGTGTTATAGCTAGATTTCTTATATAAGTTTATAAATGATATGTGAAGATAAGAGTAATGTAAATGTGAGAAGAATTATTTTATGGTAATATTTGGCATTATAGTGCTACTAATAATAGCTATAAATATTTGTGAACCTATACTAAGATGTTATGACTTGCTTTTGAAGATGATAATTAGTTTTCTATATATCTTTATTATGAGACTTATTAATGTCATCTAATTTATTGTCTATGTTTAACTACATACACGGGTAATTATGAAAGACAAAACACAAAGTTTACTTTTGTATTATTATTTATTAATTATTGTATTATTTATCTTATTATTATTTTGTATCCTTATTTAAGATTTACCTTTTAGGTAATTATTTATTTATGTATTTATTTATTTTTAAAATTAATTTTAATGGGGTGACATTAATAAATCAGGGTACATATGTTCAGAGAAAACATTTCCAGGTTATTTTGACATTAAATTATGTTACATACCCATCACCCAAAGTCAAATTGTCTTCTGTCACCTTCTATCTGGTTTTCTTTGTGCCCCTCCCCTCCCCCCTCTCCCACCCTCTCCTTCCTCCCCCCCTAACCACCACACTCTTGTCCATGTCTCTTAGTTTTGTTTTTATGTCCCACCTATGTATGGGATCATGCAGTTCTTAGTATTTTTCTGATTTACTTATTTCACTTTGTATAATGTTATCAAGATCCCACCATTTTGCTGTAAATGATCCGATGTCATCATTTCTTATGGCTGAGTAGTATTCCATAGTATATATATACCACATCGTCCTTATCCCAATCATCTATTGAAGGGCTTTTTGGTTGTTTCCATGTCTTGGTCACTGTGTATGGCTGGTAATTTAACCTACTTTTTTTCACACTTGTATAGAATTTATGTACCTCTAGTATCACTTGTTTATTAAAATTACCTATAATTTTCAGGGTCACAAACCATAGTATGACAGTTATAAAAAAAAATCAACAGTTTAATCTTTAATATTAGTGAGTACAGAAAACAATATTTTATTTCCTTGAGGCAAGTGGCAATTATTCTTTTTAATCACTTAGTCAAAAATAGTTTAGTATCCAAATGACAAATATAAAGAAGGATTTGAACTCTGCATAAAAATGTCAAGTTTTTTCTGATGCTCCCAGATAGAATCAATAACTTTGACATCTGCATTCTTAGAACAGTTTAAACAATTTATACCAGAATTTCATATGATATTAACTGGGTATATGGTAGAATGCACACATTCATGTGTGTATGCACCTGGTATCTCACAGTTTAGAGATCTTTTTTTCTTTTCTGTATTCTCAGCATGACTCAGGCCATGAGATCTCTTATGACAAATAACATTTTTTAAACTTGATTTGAAATTTAGAAAATAGGGTGTTTCACACACATTTGACAATAAATAAAGATGTAGGCAAAAGCATTCCAAATCAAACTAACCATTTACAGAGTTGATCCTCAAAAAGTTAGATTTTGGTGCATGGCATCAAAATCATTAGCATTAATGATTAGCATAAAATGATTAGGCATAAAAGATTAGCATTAGTTTTCACTGTTTTCTCTTTATTCATTCCCAACAGAAATTCTGTTCTACCTCCTTTTATGATATTTGTCAAATTTTGCCTTTCCAAGCTCCTCATTTTATTTTTGGGTTCAATAATTCCATATCAATTCTACCACATAAGGCCTGACTTCATCTAAATGTCATCCACAAACTTTTATGATCACATACCAGTATTATTAAATATTTCATTGATCAACTATTTCATATATATATATTTATAAAATATAAACATGTGCTAATCAACTAATATGTAGTATTCAAAGGAAAGTTACTTATTAAAGAGTGAGAATAAAACAAATATAATTAAAGTTCTTTCTGCATCCTATTGAAGTGAAATATGCACCTTATGGGGATGTTATAGTTTATAACAGCAGTTCTCAACCTGTGGGTCGCGACCCTGGCGGGGGTTGAACGACCAAAACACAGGGGTCGCCTAAAGCCATCGGAAATACATATTTTATTTAAATATGTATTTAAACCTGTGGGTTGCTGGGGTCACGACCCACAGGTTAAGAACCGCTGGTTTATAAGGTAACTAATTTAAATAACTAATTTTATGTTTTTCATTTCTCCCAGCCTCCTGTGCATCCAAGTCTTGGTATGTTCTTAAACACTGTTTTGTGCATGTTAGTTTCCTAATCAGAAATCTATAATGGTTAAGCTTAATTTAGATTCTTCAGTGTAGCTATTTAAATATTTCACTATCTAGGTACTTCTTTGCAATCAAAATTTTGTAATCAAAATTTCCTGTTCAACAAATGGCCAACAGATATATGAAAAGATGCTCATCTTCTTTAGTTATTAGAGAAATGCAAATCAAAACTGCAATGAGATACCACCTCACACCTGTTAGATTAGCTATTATTAACAAGACAGGTAATAGCAAATGTTGGAGAGGCTGTGGAGAAAAAGGAACCCTCATACACTGTTGGTGGAAATGTAAAGTAGTACAACCATTATGGAAGAAAGTATGGTGGTTCCTCAAAAAACTGAAAATAGAACTACCTTATGACCCAGCAATCCCTCTACTGGGTATATACCCCCAAAACTCAGAAACATTGATACATAAAGACACATGTGGCCTCATGTTCATTGCAGCATTGTTCACAGTGGCCAGGACATGGAAACAACCAAAAAGCCCAGCAATAGATGACTGGATAAAGAAGATATGGCACATATACACTATGGAATACTACTCAGCCATAAGAAATGATGACATCGGATCATTTACAGCAAAATGGTGGGATCTTGATAACATTATACGAAGTGAAATAAGTAAATCAGAAAAAAACAGGAACTGCATTATTTCATATGTAGGTGGGACATAAAAGCGAGACTAAGAGACATTGATAAGAGTGTGGTGGTTATGGGGGGAGGGGGGAGAGGGAGAGGGAAAGGGGAAGGGGGAGGGGCACAAAGAAAACTAGATAGAAGGTGACAGAGGACAATCTGATTTTGGGTGATGGGTATGCAACATAATTGAACTGCAAGATAACCTGGACATGTTATCTTTGAATATATGTATCCTGATTTATTGATGTCACCCCATTAAAATAAAATTATTAAAAACAACAACAACAACAACAACAAAAATTTCCTGTTCATAGTCCCCAGCAACACACATATTACTTTGATGTTATTTAATACTTCCACTGTATTTATCATTTTTCTCATGTGGTTTGTTCATTTTCTCCACGGTGCTTTTACGTATACCACAATACTCACACCAGCCCTACCACAATCCTATATCCAAATATACTTCCCGTTGAATTTTACCAGTTCTCATAGCCAAGTTTTGGAAGCAATTGTTCAATGAAGTTTTCTCAAGTAAGTTGATGTATTTCAACCATGCTTTTAAAATAAGGGTATTGGCCCTAGTTGAATGACCCAGTTAGTTACAGCACTGTCCCAAAGCACAGAGATTGCAGGTTTAATCCCCAGGCAGGGCACATACAAGAATGGAGTAATGTTCCTCTCTCTCTCTCTCTCTCTCTCTTTCTCTCTCCATTCCTCTCTCACTAAAATCAATAAATTAAAAAGTTTTTAAATAAAATAAAATAAAGGGTACCTTCATTAAAATACAGATACCTTCTTCATTCTTTTTCATAAATATAGCTACCAGAGTCATACACCTGACAATCATTAAAACACATACACACAAAAAAACACAAAAATTTAACCTGTAAGTTTCAGATGGCAGAGGTGTCAGAGCAAGTGTATACCTGTTATAATTAGCTCCTAGATCAATGAACCTACACACAGATCTTCCATAAATGCTTATTTTTAGTGATGATAATTAATTTTCTAGGATATATTCCTGTTTCTGACTTCATTACAACACTGGTGTGGTCTTACACAAGGATCCTCAAACTAGTACATATTCTGTAATATTTAAATGCTAGTCAAGTTTCTCATTGTACAATAAACAAATAATATTATAATTGTTTGGCATTGGATCACCAGTATGAAGCCAAATGTGTTATCTGGGAACATTTCAATACTTCATAGGGACTCTGCCCTTTCTGAAATACTCCTAGACAAATTTTAATACCTGAAGAAATCCCAGAACTTGTTTTTGTAGTGTTTTGTGGACAAATATAGAATTAGCTAAAATTTTCTTTGAATAATAGGGACAATAATAAAAGGCTGAATCTCTCTGGTATTTAAACATATAATAATCTGATTTGGGAATTTAATAAATAATTGTATATCAAGTTAGAACAGATATGTAAAAACAAAGCAAACAGATTCCTCTGGCTTATAATTACATATAAAAAGGTACAATTTTTATTATTTCTCTGAATATTAATTTTTTACTGAGAATATCATGCTAGTTGGCATGACTTTCAGTTTTTATTTTTAAAGAAGTGGTATTGTTAGAAAATGTAATTATTAGTCTTCCTGCTTTTAAATATGGAGAAAAAAAATAACACTTCAGAAATTTCTAAAACATTTGGTTAAATAATTTATTCTGCCTCTTCAAGTGTCAACACATAAGAACCTGTTCCTCTGTTCTATCACTTTCAGAAAATTTTCCAGAAATTTAGACTCCAAGCTATGCTTTCAAGCACACTTGCTCAAAATATGCATCCCTCCAGAAGCCTGTCTCAAGTCCCTTGCCTTGATTTACACCTTTACCTGGCTTCTTTTATTAAAATTATCATTGACTTCCAGTTAGAATCTCAGATTTGGCTTTGTCACTGGGCACTATATTTATTTTATCTCTAACAATGATTTATTTGTTTATTTTAATTTTTAACTTTTAGCCAATGTCAGTAAACTATCCTTTGTGGATCATCTTCTTGAGTATTTGCTTGCAAAGCAATAATTAGGTTTATGCTCATTGAAGAAAGGAGCTGGGTTTTAATTCAGAGAGTTTTCATTAGATAAAATAATAATAAACATAATTTTAAAAACTTTTTGGCCCTGGCCTGTTAGCTCAGTGGATAGAGTGCGGACGTCTGGGTTCAATACCCAGTCAGGGCACACATGGGAAGTGACCATCTGCTTCACTTCTCCTCCCTCTCCCCCTTTTCTCCCTCTTCCCCTCTCACAACTAGTGATTTGATTGGCTTGAGCATCGGCTGCAAGTGTTGATGATAGTTCAGTTGTTCTGAGCATGGACCCCAGATGGGCGTTGCCAGGTGGATCCTGGTCTGGGTGTATTTAGGGGTCTGTCTCTCTATATCTCCTCCTCTCACTTAAAAAATAAAACAAAACAAACAAAAAATCAAAAGCTTTCTATTACTATTTTCTTCACTTTAGTACTTCCTTTTCAGGATTAAAAACAAACTTTGTGGAGTTTTTCTATGCCTGTTAGTTTTCAATTTCTGTTTGATGATATTCTAGTTCAGTGGTCCTCATATTGAGTCTAGGACCTATTTCAAGAGGTCGATGAGGTTAAAGCTCTATTTAATAATTGTACAGAGACAATGTTTTCTATTTTTACTCTCGTTCTTTTACAAGATAAATTATAATATTACTAATATTACAACAGACTGAACACAAGTTGATTTAAAAAAATATCAAATATTTTATTAAATTTATTATTTTGAAAATATATTTATATGAATTGTTATGTAGTAAATTTATTATTTTATTTAAAACAAAGTACTACAAATATTTTTAACTTTTTCAATTTTAATTTTGACTACAGCAAATAATAATAGATATACATATATAAACAAAAGCTCTTGGTCCTCTCAATAATTTTTAAAATGGTAAAATTGTCTGAGAATAAAATTTGAGCACTGCTATTCTTATCTATAATCTAAATTACATCCCCAATTTATATATACATCTACTAAGTGGTATTTATTTTTTGAAAATTAAACAATAGTTCTCAAAAAGTGACTAGTGTTCAGTTGTCAGTAGAACTCAAGAATCTTAATTTTTTTATATTATTGATTGATTGATTGATTGACTGATTTTAGAGAAAGGGACAGAGAGAGAGAGATCAATTTGTTGCTCTACTTATTTATACATTTATTGGTTGATTCTTTTATGTGCCCTGACTGGAGAACAAATTCACAACCTTGGTGTATTGGGATAACACTCTAACCAACTGAGCTACCTGGCAAGGGCCCCAGGAATTTGAATGGAACTTAGATCTTTGCCCCAGAAATTTACAATGGATTGGAAACAGAATATACATTATAGTTTAAAAAAGTAAATGTGGCATGAAAAATTATGCTAATTATGTAATCTTGGAAGATTTCACTGGCAAACAGGTGATAAAGAAGAACTGAAATAAAAAAATTATCTTCAGTATCATCTGTATGAGCAAATGAAGTCAATCTACATGACTACACCCAGTTCTTTAAGAAATAAATAGTTTCATATTGAAAACATCTGGAACTATATAGTTATTTATAAGTAAATCTATTGTACTTTGCTTAATATACTTTAGGAACACACTTGTTTAGGGGTCTGCAAATTCAGGTAACTCACACTTATTTTCAGAGTATAGCAAAACTACTGCTTAAAACTCAATAAAGCAAATTTCATTTATTTTATTTCGATGTCAGCACCCAGATAATGCAGTCTATACATCAGCATCTTCTGAATTGGTTAGCCTGAAATTTCCTGACAGTCTCATCCAGAAGCTCAGCCCTGGACTGGGACAAATCTAGGCCAGTAGGGGCAGCCAGGTTCATCCATGTCACTGTTATACTAGGAATGAAAGTCTCTCATAAACCTAAAATAAAGTTTCTGGATGTATAAGAATCAAGCTATTTACAAAGAAAATACATGATCCTGAAGAGCAAAGGGAATATATTTGTAAAAATTTAATGCAGTTGTAACTAGAAATAAAGCAAGCATCTCATATTTTTATTTTCCACAGAGAAACTGTCATTTTGTGTATCTTGATTCTCATGTGAATAATGCACTAGATATTCAGTGACAGGTTTGCATAAGTCATGTTTGAAAAAAGACACATTAGTAATACAGCAAGTAAGAGCCAAAAATATTATGGTACAAAAATTTAAAAGTTAGATAAAATGTATATATGTATCAATATAACATGGTTATCATGAAATATGACTTATGTGCAAGGAAATATGAAAGCAGCAATGGGAGTTGTTTAGAAAGACCAAATAGGTTCTGGAAGAACTTCATCAAGCCTGGAGCTTGATGCTTTGAATTAAATACATACATACATACATGTGTGTATATATACATATACATATACATATACATATACATATACATATACATATATGAATTAGATGGTTTTAGGTGAAACTTTCAGGTCTGTCATGTTTACAAGTTGGTTGACCTATCACATATTTACTATGGCTATTTCTCCTTCCTTCCTTCCTTCCTTCCTTCCTTCCTTCCTTCCTTCCTTCCTTCCTTCCTTCCTTCCTCCCTCCCTCCCTCCCTCCCTCCCTCCCTTCTTTCCTTTTTTCCTTTCTTCCTTTCTTTCTCTCTCAATACTGTCTTCCTTTTTTATTGGCACAATGGACTGGCCAAATTGAATTAACTACAATCTTTTTCTGTATCAAATACTTTCATTGCTGGTTCATGAAAGCTCCATTCTCTCTTTTTCTCTTCTTACATTTCTTCCTTCCCCAACTCTTTTTTCCTTTTCTTTAAGTATGTAATGCACTAATTTATCCTTCTCACCCTCTTTTTTTTCTTGATTTGTTAAAATTAAAATACTAACATTGACTTTATTGAACTGCTATGGATAATGTATTGGCTAAGTGAAAATTTGCTTTCTGCCTTCTTGAGAAATAGGTGAAGTGACTGGGACAAGTGTCAGAGCTGGCAGAGTCTGGTGCTGTGAGTGAAATTACAGTTCTCTGTACCATCTTTGAAGTAGGTTACCAGTCACTCTTTAATCAAGCCATAATAGCCAATTAGTTTAAGTCCTTTTAAATTTAATAGCATAACACTTATCTTTGGGGGAAAAATAGTCAAAATAAAGTCTGAAATAAGAATGTATATTTTTTGCCCAACCAAACACCTGCTTCTCGTTAGCCACTTATATAAAGCAGCTGTTTGGTCTCATTCTCTAAGTTATCACAAAATTTAAATGATCATGACAGCATTATCATCACAAGTACATTGATTATCTACATATAAAGGAGAAATCAACATAAAGACACAAAGAATATTATACATGTTGCAATGGGTCCTATCATAGACCAAAATAAACCCCTTGATTAGTTCTTTGTTCTTGAAAGATATCTAGATATGGTTTTTCTTCACATTATTTAATATTTTGTGCAGAATTTAAAAAATTAACCTCAGTTTATGGGTATACAGGTGGCAATCAAATGTGACTAGCAATGCCCCCCCCCCCCCCGTGTCCTGGGTGCTGTTCTACATGCTGGTATGAGCATCATTACCACTCCTCCCAAAGTGACATCAGCATGTCTCTTTTCTACTGACTGTGCCAGCAGCAGCAAGCTGTGCGAGCAGTGCAGCTGAGACTAGCCACCCTCATCCCCAAGCTCCGGGGAGAGATGAATAAGGTGGCCTGCCTTCACTAGACACACATGCCCCTATACACCTTCTTATTTACCATAAGCAGTTAGGATTCATTTACTTGGACTAGGTTAGAAATGGCAAAAACACCTGAAAATTGTTTTATTATATATTCATTTGGAAATTTTCAGTAATAGCAAGTCTCTCAGAAATCAGATCTGTGGTTTTCTGTGACTGCAGTGAGAAAAGAATTGTCTGCAAATGAGCACAAGAAGATTTTGGGGGTGGGGGACATGTTCTAAAACTTACTGCAGTGATGATGGTACAACTCAATATATTTACTAAAAATAATTAAATCACACACAGTGGATGAATTAATGGGTTAAAATTATTTCTTTTTATAGATATTTGCAGTTTTATTATTACATGAAAGTAGTTATATCTGTTTTCTGTGTTTTTAAATTAAATTTATTGGTGTGCTATTGATTAATAAGATGATATAGGTTTCAAGTGTACAATTCTATAACATATCATTTGTATATTGTACTTGTCTTCATCCTTCAAAGTCAAATCTTCTGTCACCATATATTTGACCCCCTTAATCCTTTATTACCCCAACCTCTTTCCCTCTGGTAACTGCCATACTGTTGTCTGCACTTATGAAGTTTTATACTGTTCTCCTTATTTGTTGCTTTCAATTTTTTATTTATTTATTTTTTGGGGTATTTTTCTGAAGTTAGAAACGGGGAGGAAGTCAGACAGACTCCCGCATGCGCCCAACTGGGATCCACCCGGCATGCCCACCAGGGGGAAATGCTCTGCCCATCTGGGGCGTTGCTCTGCCGCAATCAGAGCCATTCTAGCGCCTGAGGCAGAGGCCACAGAGCCATCCTCAGCGCCCGGGCCACCCTTGCTCCAATGGAGCCTTGGCTGCGGGAGGGGAAGAGAGAGACAGAGAGGAAGGAGAGGGGGAGGGGTGGAGAAGCAGATGGGCGCTTCTCCTGTGTGCCCTGGCCGGGAATCGAACCCGGGACTCCTGCACACCAGGTTGACGCTCTACCACTGAGCTAACCGGCCAGGGCACTTTCAATTTTATATCTCATATATGAAAGAAATCATATGTATCTTAACATTCTGCCTAATTTATTTCACTTGGCATGATATTCTCAAGATCCATCCATGTTGTCGCAAATGGCAGATGATCATCATTTTTAAGTATGTGTAGTATTTCATTGTATTTACATACCACTTCTTATTTAAGGAGCTCTCATTCACTAACTTTCATATGTAAACTAGTATAATGACAGTGAAAAACAGTATGGAGTTGCCTCAGAAAAATTAAGAATAGTTTTACCACATTATTCAGCAACCAAGCCCTCTTCTGGGTATCTACCTAAAATTTTTAAAAATATTTATTTGTGAAGACATATGCACCCCTATGTTTATCATAGCCTTATTCACAATGGCCAAGACATGAAAACTACAGAGTGCCCCTCCATAGATAACTGGATAAATTATTTCAATAAATTTCATATAAATATATGAAAGACTCAAGTATTAAAAAATTGAAAAAAAAAACCCTCTATAAAACAGGTAGTCCTATAAATGTGAATTTTTAAAAACAGCATCCAGGGAAAATGTTTTAAATAAACGTGATAAAAAGGGTACATATCCTTAATGTATAAAGTCAATAAAACTTATATGTGAGCCAAATAGAAGTTATATTTTAAAATGATATGAAAACAGAGTTTTTGTAGAGACCTAATGAAATAGGACACATTCAAACATTGTTCTCTTTCACTTTTCCCTCATCTTTATTTTTCTCCTAAAAAAACAATGTGAATTGTAGTCAACTACATTTAACAAATCTCCTTATACATCAGGTCTTATTCTAGATGCTTAGGACAGAAATAATAGCAAAATAAAAAGAACCATTCTTTTTAAAAAAATTATATTTATGTTTCATGTGTTGTCAACAGATACAGTAAACAGATAACTTCAGGTATTAACTGACAGTGAGAAAGTCAATAAGATAATGCTATGAAAATAACCAGATGTGTTGCTTTTAACCAGGGTGGTTATGAATGACCTCAGTGGAAATGAATACTAGTATTAAGGGGCAGCCTCAAATGAGGAAGGACGAGACTTCCAAACAGAAGCAAAGTTCCTTAGAAAGAACTGAATTTGTTGAATGTCAAGTGTCTCTGAAGAAAATGAATGAGGGGTAGAATGGAGGAGATGATTAGGAGCAAGCATGTGAAGGGAAACACATGTTTTATAGCTAATAAGACTGTTGAATAATATTCTTTTTCTGCTTTCTTTTAAAAAGTGAAAGAATATTTACAAAACATTGAAGTATCGTTTGACCTCTTTGTCAAAAATCTTTTCATTCATTTCTTTCTTTATTAATTGAGATGCCATTCACTAAGCTAACATCAGAAAAAAATTATAAAGTTCTATTTAGCTCCTAGTCATCAGAGTCATTGATTGGAAAAGAATTTAAGATGTTGGATGTTGGTGTTGGTATGCAAGGTATATACATATGGAGAATATATTTGTAAGATACACACACACACATATACAAAGAGGGTGCCAATTTTTAAAGAATGAAATATAGCTTCCTGATCAAGACAAACCAGTCCCTATTTTCTAGCTTGCTATTCTCCCTTCTGTGTCTTGTAGGATACTGTATACTACTCTACTTACTATTCTACACCTTGTTTTTTCCTATTTGTCTTATATTTTGGAGACAGTTCCATTATCTGCAGTTATGAACATATACCCTACTTTTTTACGATTTTTTAATACAGATACAAAATATTCTATAACTGGATATACTATAACTTATTTAATCATCCCCTACCGATGGGCATTTAGATGATTTTCTATCTTTTGCTATTCTACTCAGGGCTATAAAGTGTATCCTTGTCTATAAGTCTCAACGCAGGGTATATTATCTTATATGTAAACCCTTGGTCTTTCTTAAGTTTTTGGCATAACAACAAGGTGGGAATTCTGTAAAGATGTTGACCTCTGTACTCTACTGTGGCCAAATATCTTACCTGCCACATAGTAGGTGCTCATGAACGGATACCAGTGACAATGGCAATGGTTATACTCACAGTGGCATTCCTGCAGCACACCTTCAGGGTATGTCTGTTTAATATAAGAGCATGCAATTAATTGACAGACTTAGGATGGCTATCTGGAAGTCTTCTAACCCTCAGAGTGACCAAAATCCTAAAAGTCACTTACCCTTCAGAATGAATGAGTTTGTAAAACTTCCTAAGAGCAGGTTTTGACATGGGGAGGGAGAAATACAGCACATGAATATAGCGATGGGATATACTAAATGGTGATGACCCAGGAGCAGCTTCTGAAAACAATCTCTGGGTGACTTGTGTAAGGCATCCCAGTGGGCTGGTTTAGAAGAACGAGTGTTAGTAGATGTAAGTTAGTCACGATGACCAAGGGCTGGCAGGACTGGAAGCATATACTTGTGAGGCAAGGTGAGGCAAGAACACAGGGCCAGAGGGGTTCAGAGCTCTGAACGCATAGCTGAAGCTTTGGCTACATAAGAATGTAAAGGGCCTGTGGTGGGCAGATGGAGTCTTGTGTTCTGTGCTTGGTGGGTAGAAGATAGTATCATGGAGACTAATGTCAGCTGGGATACCATCTATCCTTATAGATTGTCTGAGAGAGCTGCTGTCTTATTCAGATGGGCTGAGGCACAAACCCCATGGGCTGGGGATCGCTGGGAGGTGAGGACAAATAGCTCTGCGGTGAGACTGACACTCCCCATATAATCCTTATACACAGTGGGAGAGTAGGGCAGAGGCTGCTCCTCAGCAGTGGACTTGACAGGAACAAACAAACCTGCTGGGCAGGAGTGGGGCATCTGCAGAGAATAACTGAACAGTAAGGTGTGTTCCCAAGCCTTGTGTTAAGTCTTAGTAACAAGACACACAGCTAAAATCTCCCATAAACCAGGCCACAGATTAATTCATTTAATTCTCATAACAGCCCTACAATTTTATCCCAATGTTACACAGGAAAAAACTGAGTCACAGACAGGTTGACCCTCCAGAAATAAAGTCATGTAACTTGCCTTTATTATCTAAATTCAGTCATCAGTTTAGCTCCAAAGGATACTCTTACAGACTGTCTACTGTCCTCTAAGATGTGGCCTTCACATAGAGAGCCCACAGCAAAATGACCAGGCTCTAGGTTCAGTCTGTGACTTACCTAAGCCACTCTAGGACAAGGCAAATCTCAGTACTCCCTAGCCCGCCGGGGTGAGGGCTGAGGTGGAGAGACAAGCTGCTTTTCTGAATGACCCAGCATGAACTAGTGGTGGTAAGAGCACTGGATGGGAGTCAGGCAGGCCAGGGCCAGAGAACAGATGGAATGGAGAGAGAGAGAGAGAGCCTTAGACAAAGGAAGGAGATGGGCAAGGCTTACCCAGCTCAGCAAAGCAAATGGCTATAAGCTAAACACAGAGGTCACTGGGTCCACCTGTGCTGGGCATTTCCCAGCAGGGGTCAAGGAAACACTAGGGACAAACAGGGAGACTGTGGCAGTCCTCTGGCTTCACATCACAAATAAGCGTCACCCACAGGAAAAGCTGGGCTGTCCCAAAAGGGGGATCTTGCCTTGCTTCACTAAAAAATGACAGCAGATTCTTTGTCTTCACCATCCTGAGAGAGATGGGGTGATTTTTGCAGAGGTGGGTCATCTTCTAGGGACATGCTTCTTCTTCCTACCCACCCCCAGTTCCCAGCCAGGGTTGGACAGCCTTGTCCTGCTCTGGCTTTGTCAGGTCTCCAGGCAGGTGTCAGCTGGCATGGCCTGGGAGAAGCAAAACAAGGAGTCAGAAAATTAATGAAACTGACTACCTTTGACAGCTCCCAGCCTCAATGCCACCAGCCCCATGCCCACCCATTCACACCCATCCCTCCCACACTGTCCACAGAGAGTAGGTTGTGAAGAATCAAACCACCCCCCTTCTATCAAACAAACTTGTGACACAATGTCGCTAGGCCTCTATCTTTGGTCTAGTCTCTGTGGTGTTTGGAGCTGTCCTTTCAATCCCCACAGGTTGTCATGGTGCATGCTCTTCAGACTTCATTGGACAGAGAGGCAGACTGTCTCCATGGCAATAAACAGAATCTGTGAAGAAAGGACATTGGCCTTGGAAGTGAACTCACAGGAATACTGCTGGGAAATGAGCTCCTCCTGGGGGATTGGGAAGGTTCCCCTCCTGGAGATGCAGTTCCTGAGCCATTTCACTGGCCTGGGAAGCCCAGCTTTGTAACAGTGGTCCCACCATCCCTATCTACCCCCCAGCTGTAGAAGATGCCAGCTCTAGACTCCCGGCTGCACCAGAACACACTGCCAGTCAGGAGACTAGGGCTGAGATATGAAACACGGCCCATTAGTGCTCCACCTCCAGCACCACTGCCACCCTTGCTCCTCCTAGTCCCTCCCTCCTCTCTCCCCCAGGCTCTTTCCCCACCTTGCAGGACCCTGGGCACACTCCTTCCTGCTGAGGTGTGAGCTGACACAGCTGAAAACAATGCCTCCCCTCCCCCCAAATACTAGTGTGTTTTTACAGGCCCATCAAGAAGAGAGCAAACATCCTCAGTGGTCCACTACAGTCTTTGGGAGACATTTCTCCACCCTGAGTTTGGGTCTTTCTCTTCTGACTTTCATATCGTGAGTCTTGACTTCTGCACAGATCAAGCTCATAGTGCTATAGGGAGGTCACTGGGGTTCTTTGGAACTCCTAGTCCCTTTCTAAGCTGACACTTGCACACCTGAAATCAGGCTGAGCTAGGTCAAGGCAGATGACCTCCCAGGCAGCAAACCTTTCCCCACCCACCTCAGTTGTCCAACAGCCTCTCCCCATCAACAGGGCTTTCACACAGGACCAGAAACCTGTTGTAGTTCAAAGTGACAAATAGCAGATTGCAGTGCATTCCCCCAGGGAGATCAGTAAGGAAGGAGTTCCTACGTGGAGGAGGGAGAGTGCTACAAGAGTAGTTTGGACTCAACTCTAAAAAAGGAGAGAAGCTATGTGGATCTTCCTCCCCCCAAAGTAGTTCTCCACACGTGCTGACTCCCTTAAACCATGAAGGACATTTGCTTGGTTTTAACTTCTGTTTCTAAAGCCAAGGAATATGATTTCTCATGAAATCTGGCTACACTAATACTGCGTGTGGCATCACCATAGGGGACTCTACCTTCACTGTCTGATGCACTGCCTCCTTCCTAGCACCTGGAGAATACAGCCTGTGCCCACCACCACCTGTCATAGAGCCATCTGCAGTGGGTAACAGCACCCCAACCTGCTGCCTCCTCCTCACCTCTTAGTGACCCTGGGTTTCTCCTGAGACTTCTCATTTTCTAAAAACCAATCCTAAAAGTCCTTATCAGGTAGAGCTCAGTTCAAGTACCAGCCTTGCCACTTATTTCACTGTGTAACTATCTTTACTTAAGTCCCTCCAAAGTGGAGCTTATGGCAGTAAATCCTCTGTGATATGAACTGGGGACACAGGAGTGTGGGAGCAGGGAGACAGAAGCAAAGGTTCCGGCTGTGGGCAGCAGGGATCAACTCCACATGGATCCCCTGAGAAAGCAGAGTTTCAGATTTCCCCTCCCATAGGGCTAAAACTGTGTAATACACCAGCAGCCACTGAGGTCTTTCCTCCCTGCCTTTACCTTTTGAGAAATGGTTCCCACACTACCCTGAGGCTCCTGTGCAATGTCACTGACGAAGAAAGTTCATAGCATTGTGAAACCTCAGATACAATAAACATTGGGTGGACAGATGGAGGAAAGGAAGGACAAACAATGATGATATAGATAAATGAGATCAGTGGCTCAGTTGTTAAATGTGCATATCTGTTTTGTGTGCACAGACTGTCTTTGGCAGGGGTCCCCAAACTATGGCCCGCGGGCTGCATGCAGCCCCCTGAGGCCATTTATCCGGCCCCACCGCACTTCTGGAAGGGGTACCTCTTTCATTGGTGGTCAGTGAGAAGAGCATAGTTCCCATTGAAATACTGGTCAGTTTGGTGATTTAAATTTACTTATTCTTTATTTTAAATATTGTATTTGTTCCCATTTTGTTTTTTTACTTTAAAATAAGATATGTGCAGTGTGCATAGGGATTTGTTCATAGTTTTTTTTATAGTCCGGCCCTCCAACGGTTTGAGGGACAGTGAACTGGCCCCTGTGTAAAAAGTTTGGGGACCCCTGGTCTTTGGGAACAGTGACTGCCTCTGGGGAAGGGAACCAGATTCTAGGGTTCAACTGTAGAAAGGAGACTTACCTTTTACTTTTTACCCCTTTAAAGTACAGTTGTTCCACCTGACCAGGCAGTGGCACAGTGGATAGAGCATCAGATAGAGGTTTGAAATCCCAAGGTCTCTGGCTTGAGCCCAAGGTCGCTGGCTTGAGCAAGGGGTCACTCGCTCTGCTGTAGCTCCCTGGTCAAAGCACATATGAAAAAGAAATCAATGAACAACTAAGGTGCCACAGTTAGGAATTGATGCTTCTCATCTCTCTTTATTCCTGTCTGTCAGTTTGTATCTGTCCCTCTTACTGTCTCTGTCAAATAAATAAATAAATAAATAAATAAGTAAATAAGCAAGTAAGTAAATAAATAAATAAATAAAGTACAGTTATCCTTTGAACAATGTGTTCAACTGAGCAGGTCTATCACCATGCAGATATTTTTAAGTTAACACAGGAAATGTATTTTCTCATCTTTTATGCTTGTCTTAACATTTTCTTTTTTCTAACTTATTGTAAGAATACAGTCTATAATACATCTAATACATATAACATAAAATATGTTAATCAACTATTGATATTATTGGCAATACTTTCAGTAAACAGTGGGCTATTAGTAGTTAAAGTTTTGGGGAGTCAAGAGTTAAAAATAAATTTAAGTGCAGTTTGTTGGCACCCTTCACCCCAACATTATTTGAGGGTCAACTGTACTTCAATTTGTTACTATGTTAATTTAACATATTTTTAAAATAGATATAAGTGCTGCCAAATACCCTTGAGCCAACACCACCAGGAACACAAATGTAGTCAAGTCAAATGGAATGCATTGACTTGTGGCAATGAGGGAGAGCACACAGCATGAGAAGGGTGGTGTCTCAGTAAGAGAATGTTAGAAAGGTAGAGGATTGGGCTTGTGTTAGGTGATTTTGAGGATGATTCAGGGAAACGAGGCTTTGCTCTGGATTGGGTCCTGGGGTAACTGTCTGATTAGAATCGCAATCACAAGCATCTTAATTTGTATCTGGAAGGGGGAAGAAAGGAGCAAGGTAAGGCTGCCTTTGATAAAGAAGCAGCTCTCTTGTTATTCAGGATGAAGGGTGGATGTTTAGTCATTTTTGCAGTTTGGACATAATTTCCTTTTGTTTGTGTTCAAACATGATTACGGAGTGATCTTGTTTTCGTGTCTATCCATCAAGCAACAGAGTGAGCTTGTCTAACGTTGGCAGTTTCCAAATTGTTTGTAGTTAACCGCATACCTTCTCCTAGCTGTGAGGCCAGGTCAGCTCCTGTCAGCACCAAGGGCTGGCTAATAGTGCCAGGTGAGCTTCCGGCTGCCAGGAGCAGCTTTTCTCTGTTTCAGCACCTTTCAAACTAAAGAGTACAGATATTAATTCAATTAGTTACTTTTACCATACTGTTGAGTAATACTGAGGTTGAGGTAGTTTTAAAAATATATAGCTTCAACACTAAGTAAGGACCACTTCAGGAACTTTTGTGAGATATCACAGTTCTTTAATAGAATACATTCTAGAACCCCAGTGGGGTCAGTTCCTGGGCGGTGAACCCATGAGTGTCTCAGATAGGTGGCCAGGCTCTCTGCCCATCTACACCACAGAGAAGTCATTGAGGCAGAGGTTAATGCCAGCTCCACAGTCTTAGTCAGCTTGGGCTGTTATGACAAAAATACCATAGACCAGGTGGCTTAACAGTAGAAATTTAGTTCTCATGGTTATGGAGCCTTGAAGTCCTAGATCAGAGTGCCAGCCTGGTCAGGTTCTGCTGAGGGCACTTTTCCTGGTTTGCAGGTGGCTATCTTCTCACTGTATTCCCACATGGAAGAGAGCGGGGGACCTCATGCCTCTGTTATAAGAGCACAAATTCAATCATACAAGCCTCACCCTTATGACCTCATCTCACCCAAATTACCTCCCAAAGGACCCATCTCCAAATACCATCAGTTGGGCAGATGAAATGTATTGTGCTCACTTTGTTGAAGATGGTGCTGCCCACATGGAGGCCCATTGCCCAGGTGATATTAATGTGTGTTGCGGGTGGGCTGTGAGCAGGCAGGATCCTTGTAGCCTGGGGCTTGGTTTTAGGACTAAGCATTTCCCACCCTTTTTGATGTGGGGTGGTGCAATCCCATCATGCCTCAGATAAATGACTTTGTATTAGAGACTTTCCTATTTTGTATATTGGATTAAAGGTTTTGATTTCTGCACTATAAAATGGGGCAGACTGGGAGCTTGCTCTCTCGGTTCCTGATTTTAGCATTAGAGGAGAGAGAAGAGAGGAGAGCAGAGAGAGGCCACGTGGAAGAGATCAGGAGAAGCAGCCAAGATGGCGGAGTGCTGAGGAAGAAGACAGTTTGTGCACAGAGAGGAGATGGGGAACAGAGGTGAATAAGGCTCGTGAGCTAGAAACCTTTGATTCTAGGAAACTCGGATAAAGTCAGTAGCTTTGTGAGCACTGAATGAGTGGGTTTTGGAGCACAGTGTATGTTTTTACTTGCCTGCCGGGTGCAAGCTAGGATTAAAGGTAATGGCCCACCAGTTCCTGGCTCCATTGTTTCTTTACCGTCTGTCCGAATCCAGTGCAAACCTGCATGGGCCGGGCAGCTGTGATGATGGCCGTGGATACTGGCTTTACACCATCACATTTGGAATTTTGTTTTCAACACATGAATTTGAGGGGAGATGAACTTTCAGTCCACTGCACTCCCTATTTAAATGAGAAGCTCCTGCTCTAGAAAAGTTAACTTCTGAGGTGATCTTCAGTGCAGCAGGCAATGGGTCCAGGGAACATGGCACAAGGCTTTCTTGTGACTGACTGAATATCAGAGAACCTGATTTCTCAAGTGTAAGGCCAGGAGCCGCCATCGTGACCATTCACATGCAGGTTCCCATTGGATTCGGGCAGACGATAAAGAAATGGCGGAGTCAGAGGATGGGGGGCCATCCTATTTATTGGTGTCTCACCAAGACAGGCAAACCACAAAAGAAGACAAGGGAAAAGCAGAAAACCAGCTCTTCCCATGAAGGGCAAGGGATCAGGGGAGCCCCTGCAATTATGATAGCAGGAACTGTGTGTCTGAGCTCCTGGTCTGTCCCACTTTATAGTGTAGAAAACCAAAATCCCTTAATCCAATATACAAACAAGGAAGTCTCCGATACAAAGTCAATTATCCAAGGTATAATTGGATTCCTCATGAGAGTGCACCACCCAGATCATACAATCAGTCAAGGGTGTGGGGAAAAGCTTAGTCCCAAAACCAAACCTCAGGCTACAACAACCTGGCCTGCTTATAGCCTGTCCCCCACACCCAATATAAGTCACAAGCGAGCAAACATATATATCATGTTTACAAACTTATTTGACCAACATTCCACCCCTTTTGCTCGCTTTACAATCTAAACCACAGGCATCTTCCATGATGGTCACTGTGCAAGGAGTGGGATACATTGCATAAACAGAAATAGTACCAACTACAGCAATAGGATTAACAGATCAAAAACTATGGGTGAAATGAGAGAGCTGTCAGTGGCACCAAGAGAGGCAAATCCTTTCCCTCTGGCAGAATACAGGCCAGAGTTTTGTCTGCAGACAGCACTGTAGCTGGCACCAGAGGCCGCCCTGAGCGGGCATACCAAACCTTATTGGCCAATACACCAGCATCTGCTGGTTCTATGTGTAGTAAAATAGGGGAACTCATTATTGGCCATAAAGAAATTACAAAGGTGCCCTTCAAAATGCTGTCCCCTTGAGCACTCAAGGGATAATACACTTCTACCTTAGGTGGCCAGGTGCTGGTTGCCCAAGGAGTTAACTGGAGGTCCACCTCTAACCCCTTTCCCCATGGTGCCAACAAGGCCACCCATCTCAGATGGGGGGCCTGTACAGTCCAGGGCCAAGTCCATTGAAGCTGTTGTCCTTTAAGAAGGGCTGTTGGAGCAGGCAAGAGCACATTGCCCTGCTGTCCGAAACCTGGCTTGAGTAAAATGTCCTTGGTGCGTATCTGCAACTGAATAGAGGCAGCTGTCCGATGCAGGAGGGCCTCTACTGGAGCTGGGCTTCCCCGTCGAGGTCGCTCATTCAAAATCCGAAGTACTGTCCATAAGCGGCGTGTCCATCCAGTAAGAGAGCCGGTGCCCCCCTCCTGTCGCAGTCCCTGCTTTAAGAGTCCATTATAACGCTCAATGATGCCAGCAGCCTGGGGGTGGTAGGGAACATGGTACTTCCAGTCCACCCCCAGCTTTTGAGCCCATTGCCTCACCGTTGAACCAGTGAAGTGGGTACCATTGTCACTTTCAAGGACCAGCGGTCGCCCGTATGCAGCACTCAGGCGGTCCAGAGCCTGTATGACTGCCCTCTGGTCAGGGTTACGAGCGGGGTAAGCAGCAAGCAGCCCGGTGGCAGTATCTACACAAGTGACTGTATACTGGTACCCTTCTGACTTTGGTAAGGGTCCAATGATGTCTATTTGCCATCGTGTCAGTGGGACATGACCCCTCTGGATCTGTCCAGGTGACACCAGTGGTCTCCGAGGGTGTTCCTTGGAACATACTGCACATTGCTCGCAGGCTGCAAGTACCTCTGCATAGGACACAGGCAAGTTCCAAGCCTTAACCGTAGCCCACATAGTTTTCTGTCCTGCATGGAGCAGGCGCCGGTGGAGCCACTGTGCCACATCACCTGCAGGTGCAGTCTCCAACCATCGCACCCTTGCCAACGTATCTGCCTCATCATTCCCAGGATGGGCTAGAGGGGCATGCCCTGTGACATGATATACTGTCACCTGCTTCTGGTGTCCTATTTCCCATAAGTCCTGCCACATGGCCTGACCCCATAATGGACGGTGCATTACCATCCACTGGTTAATGTGCCAAGTAGCAATCCAAAGGGTCAGTCCACGATAGACAGCCCAACTGTCAGTACAGATCACCAGAGGTGAAGGTTCATTATGGGCAACTAGCCAAACAGCTCTTAATTCTGCCCATTGGCTGCTTTGGCCTGTACCCGTGTCCATCCAAATAGTCTCAGTGGCCGGATGGAAGGCGATAGCCGTCCATTTGGCAGGTTGGCCCCTGCTGGAACCATCAGTATACCAGGCATCTTCGGGGATGGGCACCCGCCCCTCCTGGTAGGGACTGACCTCAGGTTCTGCCTCCTGAGCCCCAGTTGCACCTGACTCTAAGGTCGCATAGGTGACTGGACCCAAGACTTCCTGCAGTTCTGCCCTCAATGGGCTGGTGCTAAGAGCACAGCGTTGTTGCAGATAGGCACCCCACTTGGCCAGGGTAGACATTTGGGCCATACCACTACGTGGTTTAGTTGCCCAATCTCTCACCCATCCAGCTATAGGGTATGTTGTTTTGACTGTAACTGGTGTTGTGGTTGTAATACTCTCAGTTGCCAGGAGGGCAGCATACACAGCTGCCAGCTGCTTCTCTACTAATGAGTAACGAACTTCAGCACCTTTCCACAATTGGGACCAAAATCCAATAGGTTGCCGTAGGCGCTCTGTCCGCTGCCACAAGCCCCATCCAAACCCCTCCGAGGTTACATGAACATCCAGCTCACAGGGCCTGGCAGGATCAAACACATTCAAGGCCTGTGCCACCTTGACAGCTCTCTTAGCAGCTGCAAATGAACCTTGCGCCTGCTCAGTCCAATCCCAGCGAACCCCCTTTCGAATAAGGTTGTACAAGGGGCGTAGTAACTGAGCCAAATGCGGTATAAATGCTCGCCAATACCCCAACAAACCTAAGAATTCCTGTAACTGTTTTACCGTAGTGGGCACAGGGTATGCTTGAATCTTATCTATAACTGCCTCAGGGATAACTTTTGTCTTACCCGACCAGACAACTCCCAAGAATTTAACAGATAACCCAGGTCCTTGTAATTTGTTCTCGTTAACTGCCCAGCCACATGCTTTCAAATGGGATAGCAGGGTAGGGACTGCTTGCTCCAATTCTGAAAGAGAATCACTAGTTAGCATAATATCATCAATATAATGGTACATGCGGACTACCTCTGGCTGTTTCCATTTAGCCAGGTCAGCAGCCACCAGCCCATGGCACAAGGTGGGGCTATGCAAATAGCCCTGGGGTAACACTGTAAAGGTCCATTGTCTCCCTTCCCAACTGAAGGCAAATTGGTCTTGACTCTCTGCAGCTATATCAATAGAGAAAAAAGCATTGGCCAAGTCTGCCACAAAGTGGTATGTCCCCAACTCATGGCTTAGCCGATCCATCATGTTAGCTATCGAGGGAACAGCAGCGTGCAAAGGGGGAACAACTTTATTAAGTTCCCTGTAATCTACTGTCATTCTCCAGGTTCCATCCGCTTTGTGCACAGGCCATACTGGGGAGTTGTAAGGACTGTGTGCTGGCCGGATGATCCCCACCTTTTCTAGTTCAAGGATTGTCCCTGTGACTTCTTCATAACCACCTGGCAGGTGGTACTGCTTGGTGTTAGTCACACGCCGAGGGATGGGTAATTGCAAAGGGGAATGTGATGCATGTCCCCGCAATACTGCCTTCACAACCCTGATCCGCAGCCGGAACTCCCCAGCTGTAGTTTCCAACCACAGTCCTTGCAAGACATCTACCCCCAAAATATATTCAGGAATAGGAGATACATACACCTTATATGGCTTAGGAGGCAGTCTCCCTATCCCCAATGGAATAGTTATTGGCTTCACTTGAACAGTTTGGCCCCCATAACCGTCAATGGCCACTGGGGTCCCAGCAAACCGCTCTGGGTTTCCATAGAGAAGGGAACATTCTGCACCTGTATCCACCAAGGCCAACACCTGTTGTACGTTGGAAGGGGACCAGTGGATAGCCAGTTCCACATGTGGCCTCCGGTCCCCGCCCATCCCCGTTAGACGGGTCCCTCGGCCCTTTTCCTATTCAAACTGGTACAATGGGTCTTGGGAGTTCCCCTCTCCCTCGGCTGTCTCTATCATATAATCTTGTAACCGAGCTGTGCGCGCACCAAACGTTTTATTGGTAGCTGCTGGGGCCTTTCGTCTCAGTGGCTGGAACTTCTGTTCTGGTTTAAGCTGCCGCCAAAGCTCCAAAAGAATTTTATTAGACTGGCCATCCAATTTCCCCTTATCTGCTCCAGCCGCAATCAAGTCTACCCACATCTGCGTTCAGGTAACCTTTACAGGCCCGTTTCCCTTGTTAGTTGGGGGGGAAACATAGGCAGCAGCCCTCACTGCTTTATGATCCCGAGCGGCCTCCAGCTCTCCCAAATCTGCTACCATCTGTGTAACTGCATTGATGGGCTGCCCCACATAGGGGCCCAAGATAGCCACAAGTGACCCAAAAAGGGCTGACGGGGCGCTAGCAAGGACAAATTCCCTCATTTTGGCCGTAAACACTTCCTCTTCTGGCCCACGAGACCCAGGGTTGAAAACAGCATTCTTCATACCTAGTTCTCGAAGGACCTTTACTAACTCACTGTAGCACTGCCACCAACTCATTGCCCCCGGCAGTTCTCCAGCATTCTGCCAGACCATACGAATGGCAGCCATCACCCATTCTAATAGGGTATGGTCTCCTGGGTTGCCATGGCAGTTCTGAAGACGCTGCCTCAAGGAAGAGTGTGTGGTAATGGCGGCCAATTTCTCCATCTCTGTTCCGGAGAGCATGATGCCATCCACCCCTATATCCCATAATCGTAGTAACCAGGCTACCAGGGATTCAGTAGGTTTCTGCCTAAATTGTGCCCCCAACTCCATCAGCTCTGCCTGGGTATAGGGCCGGACCACAGAGTGTTCCATTACCTGGGCAGGAGGCTGTGGCTGCCCCTGAGGGACTCTTTGTTGCTGGGTTTTTACCTTCTTGGCGACAACTGGTCGGGCTCTCAGTGTGCGTATGGCAGCTTCAGCCTGAGCCTTCTCATCCTCAGAAGAGGAGTTGCAAGCGCCTGCTCCCGCTGACTCAAAGCCAATCCACCGGCACGGATGCTGCTGCTCCTTTGGTGACCGTTTAGGCTCCTGTGGCTGCTGGCTTTTGGCCAGAAGCTGAGACTCGAGCTCTTGAATCCGGAGTTGTTTCTCCAACAACTGCCGGTGAAGACGTTCAGCTTCCAGGGTAAACTGCAACTCTCGAACCCGTAATTCCTTCTCCAGTGCTCGCTCCAGTTCCAGCCTTTTCTGCCGTTCTGTTTGCAATTCATACTGAAGCTTTTGACCTCGGGCAGTTTCCTCTTGAGTAAAAAACATGTAGCCCATGGCCCCTAAAAGGACAGCCATGGGGAGCCAGAGCAGCAACCAGTACTCTATCCCACCCATCAAGGGTGGTGGCTCCATACCAATCTCTGAATCCTGCCGGAAACTACGCCAGTTGTAAGGCCAGGAGCCGTCATCGTGACCATTCACATGCAGGTTCCTATTGGATTCGGGCAGGCGATAAAGAAATGGCAGAGTCAGAGGATGGGGGGCCATCCTATTTATTGGTGTCTCACCAAGACAGGCAAACCACAAAAGAAGACAAGGGAAAAGCAGAAAACCAGCTCTTCCCATGAAGGGCAAGGGATCAGGGGAGCCCCTGCAATTGTGATAGCAGGAACTGTGTGTCTGAGCTCCTGGTCTGTCCCACTTTATAGTGTAGAAAACCAAAATCCCTTAATCCAATATACAAACAAGGAAGTCTCCGATACAAAGTCACTTATCCAAGGCATAATTGGATTTCTCATGAGAATGCACCACCCAGATCATACAATCAGTCAAGGGTGTGGGGAAAAGCTTAGTCCCAAAACCAAACCTCAGGCCACAACAACCTGGCCTGCTTATAGCCTGTCCCCACACCCATTATAAGTCACAAGCGAGCAAACATATATATCATGTTTACAAACTTATTTGACCAACATACATATTGTTGGAATCCATGGGAGTTGGAAAAGACCAGTGTAGCAGGCTTTATTGAAAGGAAGAAAGGAACCCTGCCGAGCACTTCTCTGGGGAGAAGGGCATCAGTACAGACTAGGGGGCAAATTTTTATAGGGTTTGGGAGAGCCTGAGGAGGTACTGAGTTAAAAGTTCTGGTATGGCCTCTCCTGTGGATTTACAGTTTCGGCTTTCTGGAACGCTCCTCCCTAGGGCGGTTGACAAGCTTCTTGGAACTTTTCTGTCTCTGGGGCGATTATCCAGTAAGTAAGAGTGAGGTCAGGCAGTCAGGCAGAACAACCAAAGGGCAGTTGGAATTTCTGGTAAATTCATATATCTATCATTTCTCAACTCTGAGGTATGATGAAAAGGAAAAGAAGTGGGGGGAAGGAAAGGATATGGGGTTCAGGAAGGAGGTTTGTCTCGGATCAGCCACCTTCTGGAGCTACTTCCTGCTGTTATCCCTATTGGGAGCCTCCTTCATGAACCCCTCCCTGGGGCAGTTGGAGTAGGGGTTGTAAAAGCATTTGATTGTAGGTAATTCTGAAGATTTCTCTCACATATATGTAGACTAATTTCCCTGGAGCAGGAAGAAATGAAAAAACATCAAGGGTCCCTGATAAAATGATCTGCAAATGGATCATTTACTCACCAGGATTCATAAGAACCCTTCCTGTATAGGGGCAGCATCTTTTGGTCTCTGTTGGGCAGATAAAATATAGTATGTTCACTTTGTTAAAGATGGCGCTGCCCACATGGAAGCCCATTGCCCAGGTGATATTAATGTGTGTTGGGGACGGGCTGTGGGCAGGCAAGATGCTTCTAGCCTGGGGCTTGGTTTTAGGACTAAGCATTTCCCACCCTTTTTGATGTGGGGTGGTACAATCTCATCATGCCCCAGATAAGTGACTTTGTATTAGAGACTTCCCTATTTTGTATATTGGATTAGTGGTTTTGATTTCTACACTATAAAATGGGGGCAGAATGGGAACTTGCTCTCTCGGTTCCTGAGATTAGCATTAGAGGAGACATCAGAGAGCAGAGAGAGGCCACATGGAGGAGACGAGGAGAAGCAGCCAAGATGGCAAGTGTTGAGTGAGAAGCCAGTTTGTACAGGGAGAAGGAAGGAGATGGGGAACAGAGATGAATAAATCTGGTGAGCTAGAAACCTTTGATTCTAGGAAACTCAGATAAGTCAGTAGCTTTGTGAGCACTAAATGAGTGGGTTTTGGAGCCCAGTGTGTGTTTTTACTTGCCTGCCAGGTGCAAGCTAGGACTAAAGATGATGGCCCATCAGCTTTTGGCTCCGTTGTTTCTTTACCGACTGTCTGAATCCAATGCGAACCTGCATGGGCCAGGCTGCTATGATGGTGGCTCTGGCAACTGGCTTTACAGTCTTTAAAGGCCAAAGGGACAGAAACTCTAAACATGAGTCCAGCCACCCAGGGTCCACAAAACAGACCCACCCTGCTCAGCTCTTTCAGCCCCACCATTACCTCCACACAGGGCCCCAGCGTGCCTGTAAGCAGGCCAGAGGGCACACTAGTGCCTGTAAGCTGGTTCTGTTTATTCCTTTCCTCCATTTCCATTCCATTCCCAACCTTTCATTTATTCTGTTAAGCAACTAATGTTTACCCAGAGTTTAATTGGCCAACGGGCTATTTGCTTTAAATGAAAGTGCTGTTTATCTTCTTGGTGAAATCTGACCAGGATCTTTACTGGTGAAGTCAGTGGTGAATAAACACAGCCTTGGGCATTTGCCCATTTTTGTCCTCACCTCACCGCACAGAACTGGCTTCCATGAAACCTCACATTTGACTTTTCAGCCCAGTTGCACTGCTTCAGGCTCCCCTGGGACAGCCTCTCCTGCTTTGAGGCTGCACAGGACCCTCCACCCTGACACCACCCCTCAAGCTGCCCTCCTGCGGGTGAGCCTGTCCCTTCAAGTGAGAGCAGGGCAGAGGCAGCTGGAGATCTTAATGCAGAAGTGAGTAGTACTGCAGTGTGCTGGGACAAGGGACCCACACCAGAGTGGTCTGGAACAATCAATCAAACAAACAAACAAACAAACAAACAAACAAATTAAAGCTGGTTAAGGTGGTAGAGTTTCTGGCACTTTTTCTTCCTGGAGTAATAATATCCAAACAATGTGAAGTACCCTAGGTACTCCTCCCCCACAACCCCCTCATCCTGGTAACCACTTCACTTTTATCTATGTCCATAAGTCACAGTTTTGTGTCCCACCTATGTGTGAAATCACATAATTCTCAGCTTTTTCTGATTTACTTATTTCACTCAGTATAAAGTTCTCAAGGCCCATTTATGTTGTCGTAAATAGCAATATGTCATCATTTCTTATGGCTGAGTAGTATTCTATTGTGTATATGTACCACATCTTCTTCATCCAATCCTCAATTGAAGGGCATTTTGGATATTTCCATGTCTTGGCCACTGTGAATTATGCTGCAATGAACATGGGGTGCATGTGTCTTTACCTATCAATGTTTGTGAGTTTTTTAGGTAGATACCCAGTAGAGGGATTGCTGAGTCATATGGTAATTATAATCTTAATATTTTGAGGAAACACCATACTGTCTTCCATAATGGCTATACCACTTTACATTCCCACCAGCAGTGAATGAGCATTTCTTTATTCTCCACAACAGGTATGAGGTGATAACCCATTGTAGTTTTGATTTGCATTGCTCTAATAGCTAGTGAAGATGAGCATTTTTTCTTATATCTTTTGATCATTTGTATCTTTTTTTTTTATTAAATTTAATGCAGTGACATTGATAAATCAGGATACATATGTTGAGAGAAAACATCTCTAGATTATTTTGACATTTGATTGTGCTGTATACCCCTCCTGCAAAGTTAAATTGTCTTCTGTCAACTTCTATCTGGTTTTCTTTGTGCCCCTCCCCTCCCCTAACCCCTCTCTCCTTCTTCACCCCCTCCCACCTCCCCCAACCCCCCCGCCCCTGTTGCCATCACATTCTTGTTCATGTCTCTGAGTCTCATTTTTATGTCCCTTCTATGTATGGATTCATCTCAGTTTTTTTTCTGATTTACTTATTTCACTCCGTATAATGTTATCAAGGTCCATCCATGTTATTGTAAATGATCCGATGTCATCATTTCTTATGGCTGAGTAGTATTCCATAGTATATATGTACCAAAGCTTTTTAATCCACTCGTCCTCTGACGCACACCTGGGCTGTTTCCAGATCTTCGCTATTGTGAACAATGCTGCCACAAACATGCGGGTGCATTTCTCCTTTTCGAGCCGTTCTATGGTGTCCTTGGGGTATATTCCTAAAAGTGGGATAGCTGGGTCAAAAGGCGGTTCGATTTTCAGTATTTTGAGGAATCTCCATACTGTTTTCCACAGTGGCTGCACCAGTCTGCATTCCCACCAGCAGTGCAGGAGGGTCCCCTTTTCTCCACATCCTCGCCAGCACTTATTCTGTGTTGTTTTGTTGATAAGCGCCATTCTGACTGGTGTAAGGTGATATCTCATTGTGGTTTTAATTTGCATTTCTCTAATGATTAGTGATGTTGAGCATTTTTTCATATGCCTATTGGCCATCTGTATGTCCTCTTTGGAGAAGTGTCTATTCATCTCTTTTGCCCATTTTTGGATTGGGTTGTTTGTCTTCCTGGTGTTGAGTTTTACAAGTTCTTTATAAATTTTGGTTATTAACCCCTTATCAGATGTATTGTCAAATATGTTCTCCCATTGTGTAGTTTGTCTTTTTATTCTGTTCTTGTTGTCTTTAGCTGTGCAAAAGCTTTTTAGTTTGATATAGTCCCATTTGTTTATCCTGTCTTTTATTTCACTTCCCCGTGGAGATAAATCAGCAAATATATTGCTCCGAGAGATATCGGAGAGCTTACTGCCTATGTTTTCTTCTAAGATGCTTATGGTTTCACGGCCTACATTCAAGTCTTTTATCCATTTTGAGTTTATTTTTGTGAGTGGTGTAAGCTGGTGATCTAGTTTCATTTTTTTGCAGGTAGCTGTCCAATTTTCACAACACCATTTGTTAAAGAGGCTGTCTTTACTCCATTGTATTTCCTTACCTCCTTTGTCAAATATCAGTTGTCCATAGAACTGTGGGTTTATTTCTGGGTTCTCTGTTCTATTCCATTGATCTATATGCCTGTTCTTATGCCAGTACCAGGCTGTTTTGAGTACAATGGCCTTGTAGTATAACTTGATATCAGGAAGTGTGATACCTCCCACTTTATTCTTCTTTTTTAAGATTGCTGAGGCTATTCGTGTCCTTTTTTGGTTCCATATAAATTTTTGGAATATGTGTTCTATATCTTTGAAGTATGTCATTGGTATTTTAATTGGTATTGCATTGAATTTATAAATTGCTTTGGGTAATATAGACATTTTAATGATGTTTATTCTTCCTAACCATGAGCACGGTATATGCTTCCACTTGTTAGTATCTTCCTTGATTTCTTTTATCAGTGTTTTGTAATTTTCCGAGTACAAGTCTTTAGTCTCCTTGGTTAAGTTTACTCCTAGGTACTTTATTTTTTTGGTTGTAATTGTGAAGGGGATTGTTTCCTTAATTTCTCTTTCTGACTGTTCATTGTTGGTGTATAAAAATGCTTCTGATTTCTGAGTATTGATTTTATATCCTGCCACTTTGCCGAATTTATTTATCAGGTCCAGTAGTTTTTTGACTGAGACTTTAGGGTTTTCTATATACAATATCATATCATCTGCAAATAATGATAGTTTTACTTCTTCTTTTCCAACTTGAATGCCTTTTATTTCTTCTTCTTGTCTGATTGCTGTGGCTAGGACTTCCAGGACTATGTTAAATAAGAGTGGTGAAAGGGGACACCCCTGCCTTGTTCCTGATCTTAAGGGTATTGCTTTTAATTTTTGCCCATTGAGTATGATGTTGGCTGTGGGTTTCTCATAGATGGCTTTTATCATGTTGAGGTATGTTCCCTGTATTCCCACTTTGCTGAGAGTTTTGATCATGAATGGGTGCTGGATTTTATCAAATGCTTTTTCTGCATCTATTGAAATTATCATATGGTTTTTCTCCTTCTTTTTGTTTATGTGATGAATCACATTGATTGATTTACGAATATTGTACCAGCCTTGCCTCCCCAGAATAAATCCCACTTGATCATGGTGTATGATTTTTTCCATATATTGTTGGATCCGGTTTGCTAATATTTTGTTGAGGATTTTAGCATCTATATTCATCAGAGATATTGGCCTATAATTTTCTTTCTTTGTGTGGTCTTTGCCTGGTTTTGGAATCAGAATTATGCTTGCCTCATAAAAGGAGTTTGGAAGTCTTCCTTCCTCTTGAATTTTTTGAAATAGTTTGAGAAGGATAGGAGTTAGTTCTTCTTCGAATATTTGGTAGAATTCCGTTGTGAAGCCATCGGGCCCCGGACTTTTCTTTGTTGGGAGTTTTTTGATAACTGTTTCGATCTCCTTTGGTGTAATTGGTCTGTTTAAGTTTTCTGATTCTTCCAGATTAATTTTTGGAAGATTGTACGTTTCAAGGAATTTGTCCATTTCATCTAGGTTGTCTAGTTTTTTGGCATACAGTTCTTCATAGTATTTTCTTACAATATTTTGTATTTCTGTTGTGTCAGTTGTTATTTCTCCTCTCTCATTTCTAATTTTATTTATTTGAGTCCTCTCTCTCTTTTTCTTGGTGAGTCTACTTAAAGGTGCATCAATCTTGTTTACCTTTTCAAAGAACCAGCTCCTAGTTTCATTGATCCTCTGTATTGTTTCTTTAGCCTCTATGTCATTTATTTCTGCTCTGATCTTTATTATTTCCTTCCTTCTACTACATTTGGGCTTTACTTGCTGTTCTTTTTCTAATTCTTTTAGATGCAGGGTTAAGTTGTTTATTTGAGCTTTTTCTAGCTTCTGAAAGTGTGCCTGTAGTGCTATGAACTTCCCTCTCAGCACTGCTTTCGCTGTGTCCCATAAATTTTGAGTTGTTGTATGCTCATTGTCATTCGTTTCTAGGAATTTCTTTATTTCTTCTTTGATCTCATTCTTAATCCATTCATTATTTAACACCCTGCTATTTAGTTTCCATGTGTTTGAGAATTTTTGAGCTTTTCTGCTGTGATTCATTTCTAGTTTCATGCCGTTGTGATCGGAGAAAGTGCTTGATATGATTTCAGTCTTCTTAAATTTGTTGAGAGCACTTTTGTGCCCTAACATGTGGTCTATCCTAGAGAATGTACCATGAGCACTTGAAAAGAATGTATATTCTGCTGCTTTAGGGTCAAAGGTTCTGAAGATATCTATTAAATCGAGTTGATCTAGTGTTTCCAATAAGTCTGCTGTTTCTTTGTTAATTTTCTTTCTTGAGGATCTATCTAGTGATGTTAGTGGGCTATTGAAATCCCCTACTATTATAGTATTGCTGTTGATCTCGCCCTTTAAATCCATCAAAGTCTGTTTTATATATTTGGGTGCTCCTATATTAGGTGCATAGATATTTATAATAGTTATATCTTCCTGTTGGATTACTCCCTTTATCATTATGTAGTGGCCTTCTTTATCTCTTACTATATCCTTTGTTTTAAAGTCCAATTTGTCTGATATAAGTATTGCTACCCCAGGTTTTTTTCATTTCCGTTTGCATGAAACATTTTTTTCCATCCTTTTACCTTCAATCTGTGTGTGTCTTTTGTTCTAAGGTGTGTCTCTTGTAGACAACATATGTATGGGTCCTGTTTTCTTATCCACACAGCTACCCTATGTCTTTTGATTGGATCATTTAATCCATTTACATTTAAGGTTATTATTGATATGTAGTTGTTTATTGCCATTTTCTTCTTTAAAGGTGTATTCCTTTTTCTTTTTTTTTTTCTGTATTCTTTTCCCACTTTATCTGTTTACACCAGGCCCCTTAATATTTCCTGCAGCATTGGTTTGGTTTTAATGAATTCCTTGAGTTGTTTTTTGTCTGGGAAGCTTTTTATTTCTCCTTCAATTTTAAACGATAGCCTTGCTGGATAAAGTAGTCTTGGTTGTAGGTTCTTGTTCTGCATTACTTTGAATATTTCTTGCCATTCCCTTCTGGCCTCAAGTGTTTCTGTTGAGAAGTCAGATGTCATCCTTATGGGGGCTCCTTTGTAGGTGATAACTTTTTTTTCTCTTGCAGCTTTTAATATTTTCTCTTTATCGCTTAGCTTTGGTATTTTAATTATGATGTGTCTTGGTGTAGGTTTCTTTGGGTTTCTCTTTAATGGAGTCCTCTGTGCTTCTTGGATTTGTGAGAGTTTCTCTTGCATTAATTTAGGGAAGTTTTCAGCTATGATATGATTGAACAAAGTCTCTATCCCTTGTTCTTTTTCTTCTTCTTCAGGAACCCCTATGATGCGGATGTTATTTCTCTTCATGTTGTCACAGAGCTCTCTAAGAGTTTCCTCTGACCTTTTGAGTCTTTTTTCTCTTTTCTTCTCTGCTTTCATGCCTTCATTCCAGTTGTCTTCTAACTCGCTGATTCGATCCTCTGCTCTATCTATCCTGTTTTTAATTCCTTCCATTGTGGTCTTTATTTCTGATATTGTATTTGTCGTCTCCAATTGATTCTTTTTTATACTTGCTATTTCTTTATTTAGGTTTTCAAACTCCCCCTCCATTGTTGTTCTAAGATCCCTAAGCATCCTTACAATCATTATTTTGAACTCCGCATCTGGAAGTTTGATTATTTCCATATCACTCAGTTCATCTCTCGAAAGTGTCTCTTGTGGTTTCATTTGGATTGCACTCCTTTGTTTTCTCATCTTCTTCTTCTTCTTTTTTTTTATTTGTAGAGTTGATTGAGTCTAGGCTTGGTGTTGTCTGCCTCCAGTTTTCAGTTGTGTTATTTTTAGGTCTTCGTGGGTTGGTATCAGCTATTATTTGTAATCCACTTTCGGATTTGGGCAGCTTTGAAGTCTTGATTTGTTTGTTTTCTTAACAGGTGATAGTCTTGTTAACTGATCTCAGCAGGGGGCTTCCTTGAAACTGTATCCAGGAATGCTGTGGGTGTAACCTGAGACGCTGAAGGTCTCTTCCTCCAACTAATCTCACTAGGGGCAGGGTTTTTTCTCTCAGCTTCAGTAGGGGGAGGTGTATCTCAGATCTCCATGGAGACCTGAGTTACTGCCCCTCCTCCCCACTTCTTGTTTTCAGCTGTGTCTTGTTGTGCTGATTGGAGCTGGATAGATGTCCAGAGATCTCTGATCCGGAAGCACTTCAGCTCTGTTTTGTGAAAGGTTCAGTCCCTCCCCCAGCTATGGCCGCCTCCAGCACGAATGAGTCAGCTTTTTTACTTTGTTTCTTGCATACCTTAGCCCCTCACAGTCTGTCCCTCTCCCTGTCTTTTCCACTTGGGAGATAAGCTGGTCTTTTCAACCCACCTTGCTCCCTGGTCGCCAGGTAAGTGGCTGTGAGCAGTAGTTTCTGCTCTTTTTCCTCTGTGAAATCCTCTCTGGGCTCTCAGCCTCACCCCCCTCCTTCCCTTCCTGTAAGCAGAGGAGATTCAGGCACTCCTTACCAGGATTATTGTGGCTTCCTCTTTGCTCCTTGGTTTTTGAGAGCTGTTCTTGCAGTTCAGTGTTGGTTTTTCATGCTGATTTTTTCTAAATTGATTTGTATTCCAGTTTGGTGTTGAGAGCTGGGTGTCTGTGCATCCGCCTACTCCGTTGCCATCTTCTCTCCTCTACAATGTCATCTTAATATCGATCATTTGTATCTTCTTGGGAAAAGTGTTCATGTCTTCTCCCCATTTTTTAAATGGATTGTTTGCTTGTTTGTTGCTGAGCTCTGTGAGTCCTTTATATATTTTGGATATTAACCCATTATTGGAGCTGTTATTTGCAAATATCATCTCCCATTTGGTTGGCTGCCTATTTGTTTTGTTGTTGGTTTTTTTTGCTCTGCAGAAGCTTTTTAGTTTAATATAGACCCATTCATCTATTGTTGCCTTTACTTCCCTTACCTTGGTAGTCATTTATAAATTGTTCTATATGGCCAAGGTCCATGAGTTTAGTACCCATATTTTCTTCAATGTAATTTATTGTTTTAGATCTTATATGTAGATCTTTGATCCATTTTGAATTAATTTTCATTCATGGGGACAAACTGTAGTCAAGTTTCATTCTTTTGCATGTGGCTTTCCAATTTTCCCAGCACTGTTTATTGAAGAGACTTTATTTTCTACATTGTGTGTTTTTGGCTTCTTTGTCAAAGATTATTTGTCATATATATGTGGTTTTTTTGGGGCTATCGATTCTGTTCCATTGGTCCGTATGTCTGTTTTTCTGCCAATACCATGCTGTTTTGATTATAGTGGCTGTATACTATAATTTGAAGTCAGGTACTGTGATACCTCCAGCTTCATTCTTTTTCCTCAGGATTGCTTTGGCTATTTGAGGTTTTTTATGGTTTCATACAAACCTGGTGATTTTTTGTTCTTTTTCTTTAAAAAATGACATCAGGATTTTGATGGAGATTGCATTAAATTTGTATATTGATTTGGGTAATATGGCCATTTTAATTATGTTGTATCTTCCAATCAATGTACATGGAATTTTTTTTATCATTTCATTGTGTCTTTTCAATTTCTTTCAATAATGCATTGTAGTTTTCAGTATACAGGTCTTTTACATTCTTTATTAAGTCTGTTCCTAGGTATTTTATTTTTTTGTTGCAAATGTAAAAAAATAGTTTTTTTGAGTTCATTTTTTGAAATTTCATCATTGGCATATAGGAAAGCAATAGACTTTTGTATATCGATTTTGTGTCCTGTGACTTTCCTGTATTGGTTTCTTGTTTCTAATAGTTTTTTGGTGATATATTTGGGGTTTTCTATATATAAGATTGTGACATCTGCAAAGGGTGATATCTTTACCTCTTCTGTCCTAATATGGGTATCTTTTATTTTTTTCTCTTGCCTGACTGCTCTGGCTAAAACTTCCAGAACTAGGTTGAGTAAGAGTGGAGAGAGTGGGAAGCCTTGTCTTTTTTCAGATTTTAGAGAAAAAGTCTTCATTTTTCACCATTTAGTATGATATTAGCTGAAGGTGTTTTATATATGGCCTTTATTATGTTGAGGTACTTTCTTTTTATTCCAATTTTATTGAGTGTTTTAAACATAAAGGGATATTGTATCTTATTGAATAACTTTACTGCATCTATTGATAGGGTCATATGATTTTTGTTCTTTTTATTGATGTGGTGTATTACATTGTTAGATTTTGTATGTTGAACCATCCTTGTGCTCATGGAATGAATCCCAATTAATCATAATGTATTTTTTTAAATGTGTTGTGGTATTCAATTTGCTAGTATTTTGTTTAGAATTTTTCCATCTGTATTTATTCATTAGAGATAGCGGTCTGTAGTTGTGTATGCGTGTGTGTGTGTGTGTTGTCCCTGCTAGGTTTTGGTATCAGAATTATGTTGGCCTCATTAAATAAGATAAGGAGTATTGTTTCTTCTTCTTCTTCTGTTTTATGAAAGACTTTGAGAAGAATAGGTACCAAATATTCTTTGAATGTTTGGTAGAATTCAGTAATGAAGCCATCTGATCCTGTACTTTTATTTTGCGGGAGTTTAAAAAAATTTTTTTTTTTTTTTTTGCTTTGAGGAGGTTTTTGATAGCTGTTTCTATTTCTTCCCTGCTTATAGGTTTATATAAGCTTTCCACTCTTTGTGACTCAGTCTAGGAAGATTTTAGAGTTTTAAGGAATTTATTTATTTCCTTTAGGTTGTTGAATTTGGTGGCATATAATTTTTCATAGTATTCTCTTATGGTCCTTTGTATATCTTAGATATTTGTGGCAACTTCTCCTTTCATTTTGTATATTGTTTATATGAGTCCTTTCTCTTTTATTTTTTGTATTTTTCTGAAGTGAGAAGTGGGGAGACAGAGAGACAGACTCCTGCATGCACCCAACTGGGATCCTCCCCCTCCCCCCTGCAAGCCCATTAGGGGTCAATGTTCTGCACATCTGAGGCATTGCTTTGTTGCAACCAGAGCCATTCTAACACCTGAGGTGGAGGCCATGGAGCCATCCTCAGCGCCTGGGGCCAACTTTGCTCCAATGGACTCTTGGCTGTGGGAGGAGAATAGAGAGAGAGAGAGAGAGAGAGAGAAAGGAGAGGTGGAAGGGTGGAGAAGTTGATGGGTGCTTCTCCTGTGTGCCCTGGTCAGGAATCAAACCTGGGACTTCCACATACTGGACTGACATTCTACCACTGAGCCAACTGTTCAGGGCCTCTCTTTTTTCCTTAGTGAGTGTAGCCAGTGGTTTGTCCATTTTATTCATCTTTTCAAAGAACCAGCTCTTTCTTTTATTATTTTTTCTATATATATTTTTGTTCTCTATTTCATTGAATTCTGCTCTACTTTTTACTATTTCCTTTCTTCTGCTGACTTTGGGTTGTCTTTGTTTTTTTTTCTCTAGTTCCTTAAGATGTGATGTTAGGTTGTTTACTTGGGACCTCTCTTATTTCTTGATATAAGCCTGCAATGATATAAACTTCCCTCTTATTACTGCTTTCACTGGATCAAAGAAATTTTGATAAGTTGTTTTATTATTCTTGTTTGTCTGTATATATTTTTTAATCTCTGCTTTTATTTTTTTCTTTGACCCAGTCATTTTTAGAAGTATGTTATTTAATTTCCACATTTTTGTGTATTTCTTTACTTCCTTTCTGCATTTGAATTTTAATTTCAAAGTCTTATTGTCCAAAAATATGCTTGATAAGGTTTTAATCTTTCTGAATTTTTTTATGTTAGTTCTGTGGTTCAACATATGATCTATCCATGAGAATATTTCATGCACACTGGAAAAGGATGTATAATCTGATGCTTTGGGATAAAATGTCCTGTAAATATCTACTATGTCCATTGGTTCTAGTGTGTTGTTTAAGGCCAGTATTTCTTTATTGATTTTCTGTTTGGTTGATCTATCTTAAGCCATAAATGGTGTGTTGAAATCTCCAAGTATGATTGATTATGTTTTTGTTGGCTTCTATTTTTAGATGAATTAGTAGATGTCATATATTTCGGTGCTCCTTTTTTGGTGCATATATACTAAAAAGTATAATATCTTCTTGATAGAATGTCCCCTTTATCATTATGAAATGTCCATTTTTGTCTCTGGTTTCCTTTGTTGTCTTGAAGTCAGCATTGTCAGATATAAGTATGGCTATACTTGCTTTTCTTTGGATATTATTTGCTTGGAGAATAATGTTCCAACTTTTCACTTCGAATCTACTTTTGTCCTTGCAGCTTAGATGTGTCTCTTGAAGGCAGCTTATGGTTGGGTTTTGCTTTTTAATCCAAACTGCTACTTTGCATCTCTTTATTGGTGAGTTCAGTCTATTTATATTTAGGATAATTACTGAAACTTGAGGATTTCCTATAGCCATTTTATGTTTTGTTTTCTGGTAGCTCTGTAACTTGTTTGGTTTTTTCTTTTGTGTTTCTCTCAGTAGTTTATTGTTTGATAGTATTCCATACTTCTTTCCCCTCTTTCTCCTTTTTTAAGCTATATATTTCAGTAGTGGCTTTTTCCTGGGTTGCTACCATTAAGATATTAAGAGAAAAATTGTACATGTACAAGAGTCCTTTGTATTATAAGTGTTCCTGCACTCCATCCTCCTTTGCTGCTGTAAGTCTTTATCCTCTCCATTTTTATGTTACTGTTGTCACAGATTATCCTTGCTTTTATTGTGACTTTGTTGGAGCTTTTACTTGTAGTTTTGATTTGTTTTGTTCTTTGTGTCTGGTCGAATAATCCCCTTGTGTATTTCCTGCAGTAGGGGTTTTCTGGTGATAAATTCCCTGAGATTCTGAATGTCTGGAAACATTTTAATTTCTCCTTCATATTTAAAGGATAACTTTGATGAATATAGTATTCTTGGCTGGTAATTCATCTCTTTCAGTACGTTGAATATTTGGGTCCACTCTCTTCTGGCTTGTAGAGTTTCTGATGAGAAGTCTGATAATAACTAATGGGTTTCCCTTTATAGGATATGGTCTTTTTTTTTTACCTAGCTGCGTTGAGGATTCTTTATTTGTCATTGACTTTGACAACTTTATTACAATGTACCTTGGAGTAGGTCTGTTTGGGTTGAGGTAACTTTGGTGTCTGTTTGCTTCATGGATTCAAGGTTCTAACTTTTTCCATAGGTTTGGGAAGTTCTCATCAATTATTTGTTTCATGATATTCCCTTCTCCCTCTCTTGTTCTTCTGGTATACCCATTATTCTTATATTTCTCTTTCTGATGGAGTCAGACAATTCTTGTAGAGCTGTCTAAAATTTTAAATTCATGGGTCTCTCTCTTCTTCTCTCTGTAGCATCTCTAGTTGCCTTTGATGTCAGTAATTTTTTCCTTTATCTGGCTTGTTCTATTAGCTTAACCTGCCATCTTAGTTTTCAATTCATGTATTAAGTTCCTCCTCTCTGTTTTTAAGGTTTCAATCTCCTTGGTGAAATCATTAAGTTGTTTATTGGTGTTTTCTCATATTGAATTGAGTATTTTCAGATCCTTAATTTTGAATTCCCTATCATTTAACTCCATGGTTTCCGTGTGATTGAGATTTTTTTATCTGGAGATTTTTTTATTTTCTTTCTGGACTACCTTTTTGTCTTGTGTAGCCATGGTATTCAATTTCTTTTTCCTTGTTGGTATTCGAAAGTGGTATTGTTAAGAATTCTATCAAGAGAAAAACAACTAAAAAACAAAACTTTAAATTAAAAAATAAAATAAAAATTTAAAAAATAGTTTTAAGTAAAAACAAAAATCCATGAACAACAAAGATTGAAAAGCAAAAAATCAAGTACAAACCCAACACCCACAAAAAGAATAAGAATGAAAAATATAAAAATTACAGAAAATAAAATTCAAAAAAGGAAATGAATAAGAAGAAAAAAGAAAAAAGAAAGTTCAGTTTTGAGAGGTTACTTTTTTTTCCAGTAGATGTCACTGTATTAGATGTTTTAGCTCTGTGAAATTTCTGGGCTGTCCTCTACTGAAATGTTGCTGTTGCAATGATGTAGACAGAGCAGCAGTTGTGAGGTGGGTGGGACATGTTATGAGGCTTCAGCTTTACAGCTTCGGCTTTTCAGCTTTTCAGCTTTTCAGCTCTAGCAATGGTGCTCTCAGGCTTCTGGGCACTCTTCTCAGTTTCCAAAGACCAGGGGGCCAGATGCGAAGTACATCTGTTCTTCAGGGGAAAGAGTGGCTCTGGAGAGCCAGCTATGGAGTTTGTCCTGTCAGTTTCATACCCACAAGGTGAGGGAGGTGGGATTTGGGAGGCTGGGGGACTGCACTTTAGATTTCTCAGTCTCTGCTGAGTGCAGGCTGTGGGTAGATCATGAGAACACTGGCCAGGACCCCACACTCAGCTGCTGCTTTGGTTCAGTATTCCCCCCTCTGCCCTTCTATCTCACTGCTCTTCCCCACAGAAGGAGACCCAGTCAGTCTGGGTTTGTCTCCTCCCCAGAACCAACCACAAGTGTCTTTTATCTTCTCTCTCCCTCAACTATTCATCCCACCTTTAGTCCATTCAGGTGCAGATCTTTCAGGCACACCTGCGAGTACAGCTGGGGTTCTTTCACTGTGTTATATTTGTTCAATTTGTTGAGATTTTTAAGGAGACCAGAAGTATCTCATTCTACCATTATTCTGACATCCTTAAATATCTTTTTTTCTTCTTAATTTCATTTTATTGTGTTTACATGAATTCACATGTACCACTAATATAACACCCTCAGCCCACACCCCTGTGTCCCTCTTTTTAACCCTCTTTACCTTCTACCCCTACCTCCCTACCCCCTTCCTTCTGGGATGTGCTGTCCTGTTATCTGTATCTCTGTGTTATGTATATATAATTACACTAATCCATTCACCTACTCTGATCTCATCCCCTCATCCACCTCCCTCTGACTGCTGTCCCTCTGGTCCCTGTGACCTCTGCCTCTATTCCAGAGGTTGGGAAACTTTTTGGCTGAGAGAGCCATAAATGCCACATATTTTTTTTTAATAATTTTATTTTTTTAATGGGGTGATATCAATAAATCAGGATACATATATTCAAAGATAACAAGTCCAGGTTATCTTGTCGTTCAATTATGTAGCATACCCATCACCCAAAGTCAGATTGTCCTCTGTCACCTTCTATCTTGTTTTCTTTGTGCCCCTCCCCACCCCCTTTCCCTCTCCCATTCCCCCCTCCCCCCCATAACCACCACACTCTTATCAATGTCTCTTAGTTTCACTATTATGTCCCACCTACGTATGGAATAATACAGTTCCTGGTTTTTTCTGATTTACTTTTTTTGCTTCATATCATGTTATCAAGATCCCACCATTTTGCTGTAAATGTTCCGATGTCATCATTTCTTATGGCTGAGTAGTATTCCATAGTGTATATGTGCCACATCTTCTTTATCCAGTCATCTATTGATGGGCTTTTTGGTTGTGTCCATGTCCTGGCCACTGTGAACAATGCTGCAATGAACATGGGGCTGCATGTGTCTTTACATATCAATGTTTCTGAATTTTAAATGCCACATATTTTAAAATGTAATCCCATGAGAGCCATACAATGACCCATGTATGTTACACATTATCCAATAAAAATTTGGTGTTGTCCTAGAGGACAGCTGTGATTGGCTCCAGCCACTCGCAACAATAAACACGAGCGGTAGGAAATGAATGGATTGTAATACATGAGAATGTTTTTAACATTATTTTTTTAATTAAAGATTTGTCTGCGAGCCAGAAACAGCCATCAAAAGAGCCACATCTGGTTCACGAGCCATAAGTTCCCAACCCCTGCTCTATTCCTTTCCTCAGATCACATTGTTAATTAGATTTCACATATAAGTGAGATCATATGATATTTGTCTTTCCCTGCTTAGCTTATTTCACTTAGCATAATAATCTCCAGATCCATCCATGCCATCACAAAAGATAAGATTTCCTTCCTTTTCATGGCTGTGTAATATTCCATTGTGTATATGTACCAAAGTATTTTAATTGATTCATCCATTGATAGACAATTGGGCTGTTTCCAGATCTTGGCTATTGTAAACAATGCTGCAATAAACATGGGAGTGCATATCTTCTTTTGAATCAGTGATTTGGTATTCTTAGGATATATTCCTAATAGTGGGATAGCTGGGTCAAAAGGCAGTTCCATTTTTAATTTTCTGAGGAAATCCCATACATTTCTCCATATTGGCTGCACAAGTCTGCATTCCCACCAGCAGGGCAGAAGGGTTCCTTTTTCTCCACACCATTGCCAACATGTATTGTGTGTTGTTTGGTTAATAAGTGCCATTCTGACAGGTGTGAGGTAGTATCTCATGGTTTTAATTTGCATTTCTCTGATGATTACTGAAATTGAACATTTTTCATATGCCTGTTGGCCATCTGTATGTCCTCTTTGGAGGAGTGTCTATTCAGTTTCTTTGCCCAATTTTTATTTTTTCATTATTTATTTATTTATTTATTTTTATACAGAGACAGAGAGAGAATCAGAGAGAGGGATAGAAAGGGACAGACAGACAGGAGCAGAGAGAGGTAAGAAGCCTCAATCAGGAGGATGACATCAGAGTAATGGTGCTGTAGGGAGCAATACTGATAAATCTCCCCCAAAACTCAACAAGATCTTCAACCAGAAACAGAAAAATCTATCCTTGGAGCCTCCAGATGCTCCACAATATACACAATTAGCAAAAAATTGACTAAATATATAATCAAACCCCCCCAAAAAATAGGGAGTAAGAAACACTCCGCCTTCCTCACTAACCTAAATAGGGCTGCTTTCACTGGGAACTGAGAGTATAGGAACTAAGGCGGGCAAAGGGGGTGAATAGATCCAGGCCACAGCATAAACGGCTGAACCAGGCTGTGGCATGGAGATCCAAGCCGAGGAAAAACTGCCTGAGGCAACCCAGTCAATACAATCTAGCACTCGCGCCAAACCCACACAAAGAAAGACAAGTGGGGCAGCCATTCACCCTGATCTCCTGGTTGGCACATGCAGAAAGTGGGTGAGAGGTTCCTCCTAGAGCCCCGGGAATGGGTGCCCGTGTTACCCCACAGAGAGGCAGAGGCAGAGGCCTTTGTGTGGGCCTAAAGCAGAATCTCAGGACCGCCCCAGCGCCCTGAAAAAAGCAATGCACAGGGAGGGAGCGAGAGCTAATTCCAATGCTGGAACTTCTCCATGCAGGCATGGGTCTCACTCGGAGTGAGAGATGGCCAGCCTAATATCCTGGTTGGCGCACTCAGAGAGTGGGCGAGAAATTCCTCCTAGAGCCCCAGGAGTGGGCGCCCGTGTTACCCCACAGAGAGGCAGAGTCAGAGGCCTTTGTGTGGGCTGAAAGAAGAATCTCTGGGCCACCCCAGCACCCTAAAAAAGCAGCGCACAGGGAGGGAGCGAGAGCTAATTCCAATGCTGGAACTTTTCCATGTGGGTGGGAGTCTCACTCGGAGTGTGAGACAGCCAACCTGATATCCTGGTCAGCATGCACAGAAAGTGGGCAAGAGATTCCTCCGAGCGCCTCGGCAGTGGGTGACCAAGTTCCTGGACAGAGGAGCAGAGTCAGGGGCCTTTGTGTGGGCCAAAAGCTAAATCTTGGGCCACCCCAGTGCCCTGAAAAAGCCACACATGGGGAGGGAGCAAGAGCTAATTCCAATCCTGGAACTTCTCTGTGTGGGTGGGGGTCTCACTTGGAGTGAGAGACAGCTGGCCTGATATCCTGGTTGGCACGCATGGATAGTGGGCAAGAGATTCCTCTGAGTGCCTCGGGAATGGGCATCCATGTTCCTGGACAGAGGGGCAGAGTCAGAGGCCTTTCTGTGGGTTGAAGCAGACTCTTGGGCTGCCCCAGCACCCTGAAAAAGCCACGCATGGGAAAGGAGTAAGAGCTAATTCCAATGCTGGAACTTTTCCATGTGGGCAGAGTAAGAGATGGCCTGCTCCATATCCCGGTCTACGTGTGCAGATAGTGAGTGGGAGATTCCTCCAAGTGCCCCGGTAGTGGGCGCCCACCCATGTTACTGGACAGAGGGGCAGAGTCAGAGGTCTTTGTGTGGGCAGAAGCCCCACCTGATTATGCTAGCAGCTCTGACTGATTGAGCCTTAACCAGATCCCTGTGCTGAGTGGGAATAGAGTGGGGAGTTGCCAGCTCTTTGAGCCTCTTACTATCCAGGCAGAGGCAGCAGCAACCCCATAGCTGGATTATCAGGCTACTAATTCAGGAAGGAAAGACTAGGAGAGAGACTCCAGGAACAAAAACTGCCTCACTGTCAGAGCCTACAAATGCTAATGAGCCTCGACTGCCAACGAGACTGAAGCCCAATACATGACTTCGCTATAGATACTTATCAACTGCTAACCTCTACCCGAACATGCCACAGGGGCAGAACCTGGGGTACAGAGTCACCGACCAGGAAGAGGGAGAGAAAAGAAAAAGCAAGAAGATAACCTCTCAAAATCAAGAATAATCCGCAGACTTTATAACCTATCCCATTTTATTATATTTGTTCATTTGTTTCTCTTATCTTCATTCTTGATATTTTTTTTCTCTTCCAATTTGGTCGTTTAATTCTCTGATGGTCTTACTCTCTCCTCTCCTTGAACTACACTACCCATAATTGTTATATCTCCCATTATCTTTTCTTTCTTCTGCCTTTCTCTCTATGAGGGTTGTACTCCAAAATGCTTAACTCTCTCTCTCTCTCCTATTTTTTCTTTTTTCTTCTTTTAGTGGTTCCCTCTTTTTTTTCTCTCTCTTTCTTTTTTCCCTCTATATTAGTTTCTTCTTTTCTCCTTTACATCTCCTCTCATTCAAACCTCAATAACGAACAAATTATCTTATCTGGGACTCAAACTTATGTTTGTGACATTTTGGAAGTTTTTACTTCGCTTTTTTAATTCACTAGCAGTGCTCCCATCCCTGGCTCTCCATTTTATCTAGTTCTTGTTCCACTAAATACAATAGTAATTCTTTAATTCCCCCCATTTTCCTGTTTCCCTCTTATTCCTCTCATCATATCTCTTAGTCAACCAATACCTAAAAGCAAATCATTTTATTCTTGACCCCAATTTTTTCCTTATTTGCATTTTGTGGGTCCATACCCCTTTCTTTTGCCCCTTTATTACTTCTCCCAAACTCAGGCCCTCCATTATAGGCATTGTTTGTTCTGTTTAATACAATATAATTTACAGTTCACCACAAGGTTTTCTCAAGAAGGAGGGGAGAGAAGAGGAGAAGAAAAAAGGAGGGGGGAATAATTTTTTTTAATTAAAAAAATTTTTTTTTTTATTTTTACTTTTTTAACTTTTTATTCTTTATTAAATCTCATTAATACTATCAACAAAACCACCCTCAGATGCCATTAAGGAAGAGAAAATAAAATATCATGGATACAAAAGAAAGAGAGGTAACACAGATAGATTAGAAAAAAATCTATGGAGAAAAAATTTAATATATTAGAAACTTGGAGCTAAATGACAGAGAATTTAAAATACAAATCCTAAAAATCCTCCGAGATATACAAGAAAATACAGAATGGCAATTTAGAGAAATTTAGAAAACAACTCAATGAACACAAAGAATATATTACCAAGGAAGTTGAAACTATAAAAACAAATCAAACAGAGATGAAATACTCAATCCACAAGCTGAAAAACGAGGTAACAATCTTAGTTAATAGAACAGGTCAGATAGAAGATAGGATTAGTAAAATCGAAGACAAGCAAATTGAGACACAACAGAGAGAAGAAGAAAGAGACTCAAAAATTAAAAAAATTAGATAGCCCTACAGGAATCATCTGACTCCATCAAAAAGAATAACATAAGAATAATAGGTATATCAGAGGGAGAAGAGAGAGAAAATGGAATGGAGAACATATTCAAACAAATAAGAGATGAGAACTTCCCAAGTCTGTGGAAAGAACTAAAGCCTCAAATTCAAGAAGCAAACAGAACTCCGAGTTTTCGTAACCCCATCAAACCTACTCCAAGGCACATCATAATGAAATTGGCACAAACCAATGACAAAGAAAAAATTCTCAAGGCAGCCAGGGAAAAGAAGAATACAACATATAAAGGAAGGCCCATCAGATTATCATCTGATTTCTCAACAGAAACTCTACAAGCTAGAACAGAGTGGACCCCAATATTTAAAGTCCTGAAAGGGAGGAACTTTCAGCTATGAATACTATAACCATCAAAGCTATCCTTCAAATATGAAGGAGAAATGAAAACATTCACAGATACAGAAAAGATGAGGAAATTTATCATCAGAAAACCCCTACTCCAGGAATTATTACTAAAGGGGTTCTCCAATCAGATACAAAGAACAAAAAAACAACAAAATAAAACAAACAAACAAAAAAACAAAACCACAAGTAAAAGCTCCAAGAACACAATAAAATCAAATTTAAACTGTGACAACAACAAAAAAGGGGGGGGGGAGGATGGAGATTAACAGTAGCAAACGACGATGGAGTGCAAAAGTACTCACAAGATAGTGCACTACAATGAACAGGTTAGGAACCCTTTTCATTACTTAATGGTAACCACCATTGAAAAAACCACCACAGAAGCACAAGATTTAAAAAAGATAGCAACACAAGATGACATCAGAGTAATGGCAGGGTAGGAAGCGATACCGATAAATCTCCCCCAAAACTCAACAAGATCGTCAACCAGAAACAGAAAAATCTATCCTCCAGATGTTTCACAATACACCCAAAGGTATGGTCGAGTGAAAAATTGGCTAAATATATAATCAAACCCTGAAGGAAATAGGGAGTAAGAAATGCTCCGCCTTCCTCACTAACATAAACAGGGCGGCTTTCACTGGGAACTGAGAATATAGAAACTAAGGCGGGCAAAGGGGGTGAATAGATCCAGGCCGTGGCACAAATGGCCGGACCAGGCTGTGGCATAGAGATCCAAGCTGAGGTAAAACTGTTCCTGTGGCAACTCGGGCAATACAAGCTAACACTCGTGCCAAACCCAGACAAAGAAAGACAAGTGGGGCAGCCATTTTCCCCAATCCCCTGGTCAGCGCGCGCAGATAGTGGATGAGAGATTCCTTCCAAAGCCCCGGGAGTGGGCGCCCGTGTTTCCCCACAGAAAGGCTAAGTCAGAGGCCTTTGTGTGGGCTGAAAGTGGAATCTCCGGACCGCCCCAGCACCCTTAAATAGCCGCGCACGGGGAGGGAGCGAGAACTAATTCCAATGCTAGAACTTTTCCATGTGGGCGTGAGTTTCACTCAGAGGGTGAGGCGGCCAGCCTGATATCCTGGTCTGCGTGTGCAGATAGTGAGCGAGAGATTCCTCTGAGTGCCTCGGCAGTGTACACCCGTGTTATCCCACAGAGGGGCAGATTCAGGGGCCTTTGTGTGGGCCAAAAGCGGAATCTCGGGCCACCCCAGCGCCTTAAAAAAACCACGCACAGGGACGGAGCGAGAGCCAATTCCAATGCTGGAACTTTTTTATGAGGGTGGGGGTTTCACTCAGAGTGTGAGACTGCTGGCCTGATATCCTGGTCTGCACGCACAGATAGTGAGCGAGAGTTTCCTCCAAGCGCCTGGAAGTGGGCGCCTGCCCATGTTACCGGACAGAGTGGCAGAGCCAGAGATCTTTGAGTGGGTGGAAGCCCCGCCTGATTATGCTAGCAGCTCTGACTGACTGAGCCTTACCCAGAGCCCTGTGCTGAGTGGGAATAGAGTGGGGAGTTGCCAGCTCTTTGAGCCTCTTACTATCCAGGCAGAGGCAGCAGCAACCCCATAGCTGGATTATCAGGCTACTAATTGAGGAAGGAAAGACTAGGAGAAAGGCTCCAGGAACATGGACTCTCTCACTGGTGGAGCCTATAAATGCTAATGAGCCTCGACTGCCAACGAGACTAAAGCACAATACATGACTTCGCCATAGAGACTTATTAACTGCAAAGCTCTACCTGAGCATGCCAAAGGGGCAGAACCCAGGGTACAAAGTCACCGACCAGGAAAAGGGAGAGAAAAGAAAAAGCAAGAAAATAACCTCTCAAAATCAAGAATAATCTGCAGACTTTATAACCTATCCCATTTTATTATATTTGTTCATTTGTTTCTCTTATCTTCATTCTTGATATTTTTTTTTCCTCCTCCAATTTGGTCGATTAACTCTCTGATGGTCTTACTCTCTCCTCTCCTTGAACTACACTACCCATAAGTGTTACATCTCCCATTATCTTTTCTCTTCTCTTCCTTTCTCTCTATGAGGGTTGCACTCCAAAACACTTAACACTCTCTCTCTCCTCTTTTTTCTTCTTTTAGTGGTTCCCTCTTTTTTTTCTCTCTCTCTTTCTTTTCTCCATCTATATTAGTTTCTTCTTTTCTCCTTAAGTCTCATCTCATTCAAACCTCAATAATGAACAAATTATCTTATCTGGGACTCAAACTTATGTTTGTGGCATTTTGGGGTTTTTTTACTTCACCTTTTTAACTAACTAGCAGTGCTCCCATACCTGGCTCTCCATTTTATCTAGTTCTTGTTCCACTAAATACAATAGTAATTTTTTAATTTGTCCCCCCATTTTCCTGTTTCCCTCTTATTCCTCTCATCATAACTCATAGTCAACCAACACCTAAAAGCAAATCATTTTATTCTTGACCCTAAATTTTTTTTTATTTGCTTTTTGTGGGTCCATATACCCTCATTTTTTTCTTCTTTTTTTTTGCCCTTTTATTACTTTTCCCCAATTCAGGGCCTTCATTACAGGCATTGTTTGTTCTATTTAATACAATATAATTCACAGTTCACCACAAGATTTTCTCAAGAAAGAGGGGAGAGGAGAGGAGAGGAAAAAAGGAGGGGGAAATAATTTCCTTTATTTTTAATTTTTATTTTTCTTTATTTCATTATTAATTTTTTTAAAAAAAACAACTCTTCAATTTTTTATTTTTATTTTTATAACTTTTTATTCTTTATTAAATCTCATTAATACTATCAACAAAACCACCCTCAGATGCCATTAAGGAAGAAAAAATAAAATATCATGGATACAAAAGAAAGAGAGGTAACACAGATAGATGAGAAAAAATCTATGGAGAAAAAATTTAATATATTGGAAACCTTGGAGCTAAATGACAGAGAATTCAAGATAGAAATACTAAAAATCCTCTGAGATATACAAGAAAACACAGAAAGGCAATTTAGGGAGCTCAGAAAACAACTCAATGAACACAAAGAATATATTTCCAAGGAAATTGAAACTATAAAAACAAATCAAACAGAGATGAAAAACTCAATTCACGAGCTGAAAAATGAGGTAACAATCTTAGCTAATAGAACAGGCCAGATAGAAGGTAGGATTAGTGAAATCAAAGACAAGCAACTTGAGGCACAACAGAGAGAAGAAAAAAGAGACTCAAAAATTAAAAAAAAATGAGATAGCCCTACAAGAATTATCGGACTCCATCAAAAAGAATAACATAAGAATAATAGGTATATCAGAGGGAGAAGAGAGAGAAAATGGAATGGAGAACATACTCAAACAAATAATAGATGAGAACTTCCCAAGCCTGTGGAAAGAACAAAAGCCTCAAATTCAAGAAGCAAACAGAACTCCGAGTTTTCGTAACCCCATCAAACCTACTCCAAGGCACATCATAATGAAATTGGCACAAACCAATGACAAAGAAAAAATTCTCAAGGCAGCCAGGGAAAAGAAGAATACAACATAAAAGGAATGCTCATTAGATTATCATCAGATTTCTCAGCAGAAATTCTACAAGCTAGAAGAGAGTGGAACCCAATATTTAAAGTCCTGAAAGAGAGGAACTTTCGGCTACAAATACTATACCCATCAAAGCTATCCTTCAAATATGAAGGAGAAATAAAAACATTCACAGATACAGAAAAGATGAGGGAATTTATCATCAGAAAACCCCCACTCCAGGAATTACTAAAGGGGGTTCTCCAATCAGATACAAAGAAAAAAAAAACACACATAGCGACAAGTAAAAGCTCCAAGAAGAACACAATAAAACCAAATTTAAACTGTGACAACAATAAAAAGAAAGGGCAGGGGAGAGGATGGAGATTAACAGTAGCAAAGGATGATGGAGTGCAAAAGTACTCACAAAATAGTGTGCTACAATGAACAGGGTAGGAACCCTTTTCATTACTTAAAGGTAACCACCATTGAAAAAACCACCACAGAAGTACATGAGAAAAAAAAGAGCAATAGAGGAAAGATGTATGGAATACAACCAAATAAAAACAAAAGATAGAAAGACGAAAGAGAAGGATCAAACAAGACACAAAACTAACAGAAAGCTATATATAAAATGGCTATAGGGAACTCACAAGTGTCAATAATTACACTAAATGTAAAGGATTAAACTCACCAATAAAAAGGCACAGAGTAGCAGAATGGATTAAAAAAGAAAATCCAACTGTATGCTGCCTACAGGAAATTCATCTAAGTAACAAGGATAAAAAATTCAAAATGAAAGGTTGGTAAACAATACTCCAAGCAAATAACATCCAAAAAAAAAGCAGGCATAGCAATACTCATGTCTGATAATGCTGACTACAAGACAGCAAAAGTATTCAGACAAAAATGGCCATTTCATAATGGCTAAGGGGACACTGAATCAAGAAGACATAACAATTCTTAATATATATGCACCAAACCAAGGAGCACCAAAATATATAAGACAGCTACTTATTGACCTTAAAACAAAAACTGACAAAAATACAATCATACTTTGAGACCTCAATACACCACTGACAGCTCTAGATCGGTCATCCAAACAGAGAATCAACAAAGATATAGTGGCCTTAAACAAAACACTAGAGCACCTGGATATGATAGACATCTACAGGACATTTCATCCCAAAGTGACTGAGTATACATTTTTCTCCAGTGTACATGGATCATTCTCAAGAATTGACCATATGTTGGGCCACAAAAACAACATTAGCAAATTCAGAAAAATCGAAGTTGTACCAAGCATATTTTCTGATCATAAAGCCTTGAAACTAGAATTCAACTGCAAAAAAGAGAAAAAAAATCCCACAAAAATGTGGAAACTAAATAACATACTTTTAAAAAATGAATGGGTCAAAGAAGAAATAAGTGCAGAGATCAAAAGATATATACAGACAAATGAAAATGACAATAGGACATATCAGAATCTATGGGATGCAGCAAAAGCAGTGATAAGAGGGAAGTTCATAACACTTCAGGCATATATGAACAAACAAGAGAGAGCCCAAGTGAACCACTTAACTTCACACCTTAAGGAACTAGAAAAAGAAGAACAAAGACAACCCAAAACCAGCTGATGAAAAGAGATAATAAAAATCAGAGCAGAAATAAATGAAATAGAGAACAGAAAAACTATAGAAAAAATCAATACAACAAGGAGCTGGTTCTTTGAAAAGATCAACAAAATTGACAAACCCTTGGCAAGACTTACCAAGGAAAAAAGAGAAAGAACTCATATAAACAAAATTTAAAATAAAAGAGGAGAAATCACCACGGACACCATAGATATACAAAGAATTATTGTAGAATACTATGAAAAACTTTATGCCACTAAATACAACAACCTAGAAGAAATGAATAAATTCCTAGAACAATACAACCTTTGTAGACTGAGTCAAGAAGAAGCAGAAAGCCTAAACAGGCCTATTAGTAGAGAAGAAATAGAAAAAACCATTAAAAACCTCCCCAAAAATAAAAGTCCAGGCCCTGACGGCTATACCAGCAAATTTTATCAAACATTCAAAGAAGACTTGGTTCCTATTCTACTCAAAGTCTTCCAAAAAATTGAAGAAGAAGCAATACTTTCAAACACATTTTATGAGGCCAACATAACCCTTATACCAAAACCAGCCAAGGATGGCACAAAAAAGAAAACTACAGACCAATATCTCTAATGAATACACATGCTAAAATATTAAACAAAATACTAGCAAATCGAATACAACAACATATTAAAAAATAATATATCATGATCAAGTGGGATTTATCCCAGAATCTCAAGGATGGTTCAACATACGTAAAGCGGCTAACGTAATACACCATATCAACAAAACAAAGAACAAAAACCACATGATCTTATCAATACATGCAGAAAAGTCATTCAATAAAATACAACACAATTTTATGTTTAAGACTCTCAACCAAAATGGGTATATAAGGAAAATATCTCAATATGATAAAGGCCATATATGATAAACCATCAGCCTACATCATATTAAATGGCACTAAACTGAAGGCTTTCCCCCTTAAATCAGGAACAAGACAAGGTTGTCCATTCTCTCCACTCTTATTTAATGTGGTACTAGAGTTTCTAGCCAAAAAATCAGACAAGATCAAGAAATAATAGGCATCCATATCAGAAAAGAAGAAGTAAAGGTATCACTTTTTGCAGATGATATGATTCTATACATCGAAACCCCCAAAGAATCCACAAAAAGACTACTAGAAACAATAAGCCAATACAGTAAGGTTGCAGGAACAAACTTAATATACAAAAGTCCATAGCCTTTCTATATGCCAAGAATGAAACCTTTGAGAACGAACTAAAAAAAAATAATCCCCTTCACGATTGCAACAACAACAACAAAAATACCTAGGAATAAACATAAAAAAGAATGTAAAGGACTTATATAACAAAAACTGCAAAGCATTGTTAAGGGAAATCGAAAAAGATATAATGAGATGGAAGAATATTTCTTGTTCTTGGTTAGGAAGAATAAATATAATCAAGATGGCCATATTACCCAAAGCAATATACAAATTTAATGCAATTCCCATCAAAATTTCAATGACATTTTTTAAAGAAGTGGAACAAAAAATCATCAGATTTATATGGAACTATAAAAAATCCCGAATAGCCAAAACAATCCTAAAGAAAAAGAATACATTTTTCTGGGGGCATTACAATACCTGCCTTCATACTATATTATAGGGTCACAGCAATCAAAACAGCATGGTATTGGCAGAAAAATAGACACTCAGACCAATGGAACAGAATAGAAAGTCAAGAAATAAAACCACATATATATGGTCATATAATTTTTGATAGAGAGGCCAACAACACACAATGGAGAAAAGAAAGCCTCTTCAACAAATGGTGCTGGGAAAACTGGAAAGCCACATGCAAAAAATAAAACTCGACTACAGTTTGTCTCCTTGTACTAAAATTAATTCAAAATGGATCAAAGATCTAAATATAAGACCTGAAACAATGAAGTACATAGAGGAAGACATAGGTTCTAAACTCATGGACCTTGGTTTTAAAGAGCATTTTATGAATTTGACTCCAAAGGCAAGAGAAGTGAAGGCAAAAATTAATGAATGGGACTACATTAGACTAAGAAGTTTTTGCTCATCAAGAGAAACTGATAACAAAATAAACAGACAGCCAACTAAATGGGAAATGGTATTTTCAAACAACTGCTCAGATAAGGGCTTAATATCCAAAATATACAAAGAACTCATAAAACTCATCAACAAACAAACAAACAATCCAATAAAAAGATGGGAAGAGGACAGGAACAGACACTTCTCCCAGGAAGAAATACAAATGGCCAACAGATATATAAAAATAAGCTCATCTTCTTTACCTATTAGAGAAATGCAAATCAAAACTGCAATGAAATATCACCTCACACCTGTTAGATTAGCTCTTATTAACAAGACAGGTAATAGCAAATGTTGGAGAGGCTGTGGAGAAAAAGGAACCCTCATTCATTGTTGGTGGAAATGTAAGGTAGTACAATCATTATGGAAGAAAGTATGGTGGTTCCTCAAAAAACTGAAAATAGAACTACCTTATGACCCAACAATCCCTCTAACTGGGTATATACTCCCAAAATTCAGAAACATTGATACGTAAAGACACATGCAGCCCCATGTTCATTGCAGCATTGTTCACAGGGGCCAAGACATGGAAACAACCCAAAAGCCTATCAATAGATGACTGGATGAAGAAGATGTGGCACATATACACTATGGAATACTACTCAGCCATAAGAAATGATGACATTGGATTATTTACAGCAAAATGGTGGGATCTTGATAACATTATACAAAGCGAAATAAGTAAATCAGAAAAAAACAGAAACTGCATTATTCCATATGTAGGTAGGATATAAAAGTGAGACTAAGAGACATTGATAAGAGTGTGGCGGTTACCGGGGGTTGGGGGAGAGGGGGAGGAGCACAAAACTAGATAGAAGGTGACAGAGGACAATCTGACTTTGAGTGATGGGTAAACAACAGAATTAATTGACAAGATAACCTGGGCATGTTTTCTTTGAACATATGTACCCTGATTTATTGATGTTACCCTTGTAAAATTAAAAAAATAAAATAAAAAAATAAAAGTAGTATTTGTATTAAAAAAAAAAGAAGCATCAATCATTAGTTTTTCATTGCAACACCTTAGTTGTTCATTGATTGCTTTCTCATATGTGCCTTGATTGGGGGGCTACAGCAGACCGAGTAACCCCTTGCTCAAGCCAGCAACCTTGGGTCCAAGCTGGTGAGCCCACACTCAAGCCTGCGACTTCAGGGTCTCGATCCTGGTTCGTTCACATCCCAGTCCGATGATCTATCCACTGCACCACCTCCTGGTCAGACTCTTTGCCCAATTTTTAAATGGGTTGTTTACCTTCCTGGTGTTGAGCTTTAGAAGTTTTTTTTTTTTTTTTTTTTTTTTTTTTTTTTTTTTTACAAATTTTTGTTATTAACCCTTTATCAGACGTGTATAGGTGAATATGTTCTCCTATTGTGTGGGTTGTCTTTTTATTTTGTTAATGGTATCTTTTGCTGTGCAAAAGGTTTGTAGTTTGATATAGCCCCATTTGTTCATCCTGTCCTTTATTTCACTTGCCTTTGGAGATAAATTGGCAAAAATATTGCTACAAAAAATATCAAAGGATTTACTGCCTATGTTTTCTTGCAAAATGTTCATGGTTTTATGACTTACATTTAAGTCTTTTATCCATTTTGAGTTTATTTTGTGAATGGTGTAAGTTGATGGTCTAGTTTTATTTTTTTGCATGTACCTGCCCAATTTTCCCAAAACCATTTATTAAAGAGACTGTCTTTACTCCATTGTATGTTCTTAACTCCTTTGTCAAATGTCAATAGACCATGAAGCCTTGGGTTTATTTTTGGGTTCTCTGTTCTGTTTCATCAATCTGTATGCTTGTTCTTATGCTAGCATCAAGCTGTTTTGATTACAATGGTCTTGTAGTAAAACTTGATATCAGGAAGTGTGATACCACCTATTTTATTCTTCATTTCCAAGATTTTTGAGGCTATGCATTTTCTTTGGTTCCATATAAATTTTGAAATATTTGTTCTATATCTTTGAAGTATGCCATTGGTATTTTCATAGGAATTGTATTGAGTTTATAAATTGCTTTGGGTAATATAGACATTTTAATAATGTTTGTTCTTCCTATCCATGAACATGGTATATGCTTCCACTTGTTTGTATCTTCCTTGATTTCTTTTATTAATGTTTTATAACTTTCTGAGTACAAGTCTTTTACCTCCTTGATTATATTTACTTTATTTTTTATTTTTGCAATAGCAAGTGTGATTGTACCCTTAATTTCTCTTTCAGACAGTTTATTGTTGGTGTATAAAAATGCCACTGACTTCTGAATATTAATTTTATATCCTACCACCTTGCTGAATTCATTAATTAGGTCCAGTGGTTTTTTGACTGAGACTTTAGGGCAGGCATCCCCAAACTACGGCCCGCAGGCTGCATGTGGCCACCTGAAACCATTTATACAGCTCCCGCCGCACTTCCGGAAAGGGGCACCTCTTTCACTGGTGGTCAGTGAGAGGAGCACTGTATGTGGTGGCCTCCCAATGGTCTGAGGGACAGTGAACTGGCCCCTGTGTAAAAAGTTTGGGGACCCCTGCTTTAGGGTTTTCTTTTTACAGTATCATGTCATCAGCAAATAATGATAGTTTTACTTATTTTTCAATTCAGATGCCTTTTATTTCTTCTTCTTGTCAAATTGCTGTGGCTAGGACTTTCAGAATTATATTGAATAAGAATGGTGAAGGGGGGCACCCCTGCCTTGTACCTGTGGGTCTGTCATAGATGGCCTTTATCACGTTGAGGTATGTTCCCTGTATTCCCATTTTCCTGAGAGTTTTGATCATAAATGAATGCTGAATTTTATCAAATGCTTTTTCTGCATCTACTGATATTATCATGTGATTTTTATCCTCTCTTTTGTTTATGTGATGAATCACATTTATTGATTTTTGAATATTGTACCAGCCTTGCTTCCTCAGAATAAATCTCACTTGATCATGATGTATGATTTTTTTCATATATTGCTGGATTAGGTTTACTAATATTTTGAGGATTTCAGCAGCTATTTTCATCAGGGATATTGGCCAATAGTTTTTCTTTTTTTTGTAGTGTCTTTACCTGGTTTTGGAATGAAGATCATGCTTGTCTCATAAAAGGAGCTTGGAAGTCTTCACTCCTCTTGAATTTTTTGAAATAGCTTGAGAACAATAGGTGTTAGTTCTTCTTTAAATATTTGGTAAAATTTGCCTGTAACGCCATCTTGTCCAGGGTTTTTGTTTGCTGGGAGTTTTTGATAACTGTTTCAATTTCATTTGTTATAATTGGTCTAAGTTTTCTGATTCTTCCAGATTCCATTTTAGAGGATTGTGGTTTCTAGGAATTTATGCACTTTGCCTAGGTTTTTCAATTTTTTGGCATACATATCTTCATAGTATTCTTTTGCAATCCTTTGCATTTTTGCAGTGTCAGTGTTACTTCTCCACTCTTATTTCTAATTGTATTTCTTTGATTTCTCTCTCTTTTTTTTGATGAATCTAGTAAAAGGTTTGTAATTTTTTTTTACCTTTCCAAGGAACCAGCTATTGGTTTTGTTGATCTTTCATATTGCTTTTTTACCCTCTATGTCACTTACTGCTGCTATGATCTTATTTCATTTCTTCTACTTCCTCTGGGCTTTATTTGTTGTTCTTTTCCTAGTTCTTTTGTATGCAGGGTTAAGTTGTTTATTTGAGCTTTTACCTCCTTCTTAAGGTATCCTTATAATGCTATGAACTTCCCTCTCAGGATGGCTTTCACTGTGTCCTATAAATTTTGAGTTTTTAATGTTTATTTTTATTTGTTTCAAGGAAATTTTTTATTTCTTCCTTGATCTCATTGTTAACCCATTTGTTATTTAATAACATGCTATTTAGCTTCCAAGTGATTGAATGTTTTTCTATTGTAGTTGATTTCTAGTTTCATACCACTGTGATCACAGAAGATGCTTGATATTGATATAATTTCAATTTTCTTAAATTTATTGAGACTTGTTTTGTGTCATAACATGTGATCTATTTTAGAGAATGTACCATGAGCACTTGTAAAGAATGTATATTTTTTGTTTTGGGGTGAAAGGTTCTAGAGATATCCATTAAATCCAGTTGACCCGGTGTGTCATTTAAGGCTACTTTTTCTTTGTTAATTATCTGCCTGGAGAATCTAGCTATTGATGTTGGTGGGGTATTAATATCCCCTACTATTATAGTATTGCTGTCAATCTCGCCCTTTATGTCCATCAAAATCTGCTTTATATATTTAGGTGTTCCTATATTAGGTGCATAAATATTTACAATAGTTATATCCTCCTGTTGAATTGCTCCCTTTATCATGATGTAGTGACCTTCCTTATCCCTTACTATAGTGTTTGTTTTAAAGTCTATTTTGTCAGATATAAGTATTGCTACCCCAGCTTTTCCTCATTTCCATTTGCATGATACACTTTTTTTCATCCCTTCACTTTCAGTCTATGTGTATCTTTTGTTCTGAGGTGGGTCTCTTATAGACAGCATATGTATGGGTCCTATTTTCTTATCCATGCAGCTACCCTATGTCTTTTGATTAGAGCATCTAATCCACTTACATTTAAGGTTATTATTGACATGTACTTATTTATTGTCATTTTATTCTTTAAATCTACATTCCTCTTTTTTTTCTATTTTTTTTTCTTTTCCTTTGCTCCTTTAACAGCAGGCCCCTAAACATTTCTGCAGTATGTGTTTGGTTGTAATAAATTCCTTCAGTTTCTTTTGTCTGGGAAGCTTTTTATTTCTCCTTCAATTTTAAATGATTACCTTGATTGGTAAAGTAGTCTTGGTTATAGGTTCTTGTTTTGCATCACTTTGAATACTCTTTGCCAATCCCTTCTGTCCTGAAGTGTTTCTGTGGAGAAGACGGATGTCATCCTTTGGGGGTTCCTCTGTGGGTAATTAACTGCTTTTCTCTTACAGCTTTTAGTATTCTTTCTTGTCTCTTAACTTTGGCATTTTAGTTATAATGTATCTTGGTGTAGGCAATTTTGGGTCCCCCTTTAATGGAACTCTTTGTGCTTCTTGAACTTGTGTGACACTTCCCTTCATAAATTCAGGGAAATTTTCAGCTATAATTTCTTCAAACAAGTTCTCTATTCTTTGCTTATTCTCTTCTCCTTTGGGAACCCCTTTGATGCAGATGTTGTTTCTCTTCATGTTGTCACAGTGGTCTCTTAGAATTTCCTCAGTATTTTTGAGCCTTTTTTTATTTTGTTGCTCTACTTCTGTGCTTATGTTTATCTTGTTTTCTAAGTCACTGATTCAACCCTCTGCTTTATCTAGCCTGTTGTTGATTCCTTCTAGTACCACCTTTATTTCTGATATCGTATTTGTCATTTCTGACTGATTCTTTTTAATGTTTTCAAGTTCCTTTTTGATGCTTGCTATCTCTTTGTTTAGGTGTTCTTTATGACCACCCATTGTTGCTTTATGATCTTTGAGCATCCCAAAAATCATTATTTTAAACTCTGCATCTGGTATTTTGGTTACATTCATTTTATTTAGTTGTTTTTCTTATTTCTCTTATTGTTTCATTTGGGTCACTTTTTTTTGTCTTCTCATTTTGTTTGTGTATTAGGTAGCACTGTCTGACTTTGAACTTTTTGTGGTGATTTATGAGGAAGATGGGCTTGGTGATACTGACCTCCAGGCCACCTGTTTTTCTTGTTCTAAGAATGCTTGAGGTACTATATTCCCTCTTGTTGTATTGAATGCAGTTATTCCTTTTGTGGGTATGGTTATTCCTTTAGATTGGCTGGCTCTAAGGGTTAACCTTAATCATGTGTATTACACACTGTTCTATGCCAGTCTTGTTGGGTATATTTATTCTCCACTGTGTCTGGTGCCTGCTAGACCCCTCCTTTGGGTGTGCTGTTGCTGGGTTGGTGCTGTCTGCCACCCACAACCAGTTGTGTTGGTTCTATATCTTCTTGGGTTGACATCAGCTGTTGTTTTTAACTTGCTATGGGCTACTTGTTTGCAGCTACTGCTCTTTTCACTCTGTGTTTTCTGGGAGTGGCCAACCTGTGTATAAGGAACAACTTCCTTCTGCTTAGAGATGACAGCAACCCCATAAAAGCTCCAAGTTCTGTAAGATTTGCTTTCACTTTTCAGCTGCTCTGCCTCCTCTTGTAGCTGCCTGGTCTTTCCACAGAGTCTTATGTATAGAGATTGTAGTGTGGGCCCAGATTGACCTCAACCAACCAACCCCTCTACAGTTTGCAATCTTGTTGGATTAGGGCAGCTGAAGTTGGGAATACAACATTAGTGGGACCCACTACTTCAGCAGTCTCTTGTCAGTAGCTCAGTATGGGGAATGTGGCCTTTACTTCAGAGCCTAATCATTCAACCTCTGCTGAATACTCAAATTGTATTTCTCTCCAACAAGGTGAGCAGCAGGTTGAGATCAAAGTAGGGCTGACAGTCCCCTCTGCAGAAGTTCTTACAGCTCGTGAGATCCTGGTCTCAGGCCGGAAGACTGAGAGAGTCCTCTCCTGGGGTTAACTGTGCCCCCCCCCCCAGAAAGTAGCTAAGCCTCTCAACCAGATCCAATAATAGGCTTACAAGGATCCACACTTTAAATGTCCATGCTCCAAGCCTCTCTCCCTTTTTGCTATGGAATCTAGCCCAGCACCTGGGCTGGCTGCATGAAGCTCCACCCTATTTAATGCACATGAGCTTCTGTGCTGGTGCTGATCACAGAGAGCAAAATTCGCCTAAGCTGAGCCAGGTGTGAGGCATCCTTCCTTTGGATACCACTATAGCAAAGGTTGTTAGGTCCTGAATTAATGCTCTCCACAGCTGGCTACTGGATGTGCCAGCCCTGGGCCTCCCTGGCAGGAACCCGGCACAGAGACCAGTGGGAGATACTGCCTGTGACTGGCCCTCAGCAACCTTCTCTCTCTCTCTCTTTTTTTTTTACAGAGACAGAGAAAGAGTCAGAGAGAGGGATAGATAGGGACAGACAGACAGGAATGAAGAGAGATGAGAAGCATCAATTATCAGTTTTTTGTTGTGAAACCTTAGTTGTTCATTGATTGCTTTCTCATATGTGCCTTGACTGTGGGCCTTCAGCAGACCAAGTGACCCCTTGCTTGAGCCAGTGACTTTGGGTCCAAGCTGGTGAGCTTTGCTCAAAGCAGATGAGCCCACACTCAAGCTGGCGACCTCAGGGTCTCGAACCTGGGTCCTCCACATCCCAGTTTGATGCTCTATCCACTGCACCACCACCTGGTCAGGCCCTCAGCAACCTTCTTGGAGCCACAAGCAATCCAGAGTTAGTGGCTTCCTCCCCTGGGTCCTGGTGTACATAGAAATACCAGGCTGCATAACTGGGCTGGCTTTTACCCACACTGGTCCTGGAGGAAAATCCCCTTAAAGGGCCAAGGATCCCTGAGTCTCACCTCCTGCAACCTCTGTCTGCTTGCTGTCTGCTTGTTGGGCCCAGCCACTGAAAAAACCCCTGCTAGTCTGGAGCATGCAGCAATTCAGGGATTAGAAAGGGTGGTGGATATGGCTACACCCCTGGCCCCAGGTGTCAGTCTGTCCAGTCTTTTTGCATAGACCCCATTAGGGAATGGCCCTAGGTGTCTGGTGGGTGTGGCCTTTTACCCCAGAGGTGTGGTCTGCCTACACTCTGGATAGTTTCCACTGAGCCTCCCATGAGGTGGAATCATCAGTCTTAGCTTCAGGAGCATTGGGTGGTGGGGGAGAAGCTCTGGCCTCAACACCAGAAAACTGAGTCACTGATGTGCCTCCACTTCCTGGCTTCTCAGTACAACCCAGTCACCATGACTGGAGCAGGAGATACTCCTGAGCACAGAGCAGTTGCTTCTCCCCAGGCTGGTACCACTCAGAGGGGACTACTCCACCCAAGAAAGATGGCGACTGCAGTACTGAAGAATGACTCAACACAGGGATTCTGGTGGCTGTCCCAACAGTGTATCTTTTGGGCCTCCAACTTTACACTCTCCTCATGCAACTCTAGTCCTCTTAGCTCTTCCTCCACTGGAGCCCTGAGTAAGTAGCTGTAAGATTTTCTGCACTTGCCCTTTAAGATGAAGCTTGCGTCTCTGAGAGCTCCGTTTCTTTCTTGCAAATGGAAACCTGGCTCTTTTCACCTCCAAATACTGCATGAGCACCTCTTCTAGACTCTGGGGTTCTAAGCTGGAGCTCCAGGCCTGGGGCTGAGCACCCACACCTCTCAGGGTGACCCTCCTCACAGTGAGACTCCTTCCAGACTCTCAACTGCTGCTCACTCCTGGGAGTGGGGTTGCCCTTTCTGCTTTTCTGCTCTTCCTACTAGGCTTGTGGCTTCTTCAGTGATCCTTGGTTATAAACTCCTCTTTGTTTAGTCCAAGTTGGTTTCTCAAGATGATTGTTCTTAAATTAAGTTGTAAACCAATTTGGTCCTGGGAGGTGGCAGTTGGAATGTCCGCCTACTCCATCACCATCTTTGAATCCCCCCTAAATATCTTATATCTACTTAAAAAAAGATTTTATTTATTGATTTTACAGGGAAGAGGGGCAGGGGGAACAAGAACTAGGAACTTATAGTTGCTTCACTTTAGTTGATAATTGGTTGCTTGTCATATATGCCTTGACCAGATAAGCCCTGGGTTGTGACTGGTGAGCTCTGCATTCTACTGAGCCAGTTGATGCTTTATCCACTGCTCCACCACAAGCCAGGCTACTTTTTGTTTTTTATCACTATCAGCTCAGGGGAAAACTTCTCAGTACATCCCAAGGCCTGCTGAAATCCATGAAAATCCTGAGGTTACTTATCCAAAGGAAGCACTTATGTTCAGTTATCTAAAATCCATCATCCCAGCCTGGAAATTTGACCTGAGAAAGACTCTGAGGATAAGAGGAGGGAGACTGATATAGTTCAACCCTTAAAGGGAAGCAGGTTAACCTCACAGGACGGAGCCTTTAGCCTGTGGAATCTGACTCTGTGCCCAGGTAGACATTATCAGGATTGAGTTGAACTGTAGAACATGTAGCTAGTGGCAGGTAATTTCTTGGTGCAAGGAAAAAACCCTCACATCAGACCTGATTGTGGGCCTGACCAGGTGGTGGCACAGTGGATAGAGCATCAGCTTGGGATGTGGAAGACCCAGGTTCGAAACCCCAAGGTTGCCAGCTTGAGCACAGGCTCATCTGGTTTGAGCATGGCTCATCAGCTTGAGCCCAAGGTCACTGGCTTAAGCAAGGGGTCACTCGGTCTGCTGTAGCCCCCCGGTCAAGGCACATATGAGAAAGCAATCAATGAACAACTGAGGTGTCTCAACGAAGAATTGATGCTTCTCACCTCTCTCCCTTCTTGTCTGTCTGTCCCTATCTATACCTCTCTCTGACTCTCCCTCTGTTTCTGTCAAAAAAAAAAAAAAAAGAATTGATTGTGGAATTATACCCCAGCCTACTCTCTTTTTTCTTTTGCACCTATGGACCTTAGAACACATTATATAGTTTATTTTGCTGTATATTGTATGTCTCTCCAGTAGAATGTAAGCTCTGTAGGGCATGATCTTTGTTTTGTTCATGGTTGCACCCTAAGGTCCTAGAACAGTGCATGGCATTGAGAAATACCAATGAATTTATTCAATGAATGAACACATTCTGCCACCTTTATTGATGAGAGTTTTACCTGCTGCTTTCTCACCACAATGAAGAAACTTGAAGGTTGGATCTTATTTTTATATGTGTTCTCCAAGGTGCCTGTCCCAATAGTTGGTTTGCAGTAGGGAACAATATATGCTTTTGTAATTGAATTATTCTCATGACCAGGACCCATCCTCAGGAGGTCTGAAGAGGGGCATTTGCGAGGGTTTTCAGTGAGTTAAGGGCCAGTGGTCACACTGAAAACTGTCTCAGGGGCTCCTTTGGGACCAATTCAGGACAAGACATATAGATGGCAGTAGAGCAAGAGAGGTATCTGCAAAACCTTAAATGACTTGAAGACCAGTTTCTCCTCGATTCTTCTGAGCCTCAGACATGTGCACACAGAAGAATGGTGCCCTCACACATGTCTCAGGATAATAGAAAGCGCCCTTACCAAGAGGAGCCAAATCCAAAAAGAACTTCAGTATATCAACTCTCACCTGTTTAAATTAGACATTTTCAACCTGAAAATATACACAAGATAGTGTCACTTTCTTTATCCAAGGGGTCAAAGGCCTATGTAACATAAAAATAATTAACAACTACTAGCCTCTAGAACTCCAGTAGGAACCCTAGAATCCTTTCACCTCCTCTCACCACTCAATCCAGCCATGTGTCCTCCAACATCCCCAGCTCAGAGAATGGATAGAGCTTGCTATGAACATTCACCCACACCACTGTAATGGGTCAGGGAGGCAACAGAAGGTGAGATAGCAGAGGCTTAACTTCAGCTATGTTGGCCTTGGCTCTACTCTTACCAAGAGTTTCCAGACTTGAGGATAAATTTGACTTTATTTTAGGAAAAAAAATGTTTAAAGCATAGAGGACTGAAAGGATCCAGGATCCTTCAGGGACCTAAGCCTCTAGTCCTGTCCCTTATGATTCCTCCAAAGCACCAGCGCTATGAACTCCTTCAGTGCCACAGCCTCCCCACAAAAACCAGTATGATAGTGGAGCCCACAGCAACCACACCTATTAGTGTCACACAGAGGGTCCCAAGGATGAGACTACCTGGGGTTCTTCCTCAAGCCTGGCATGAGCAAGCCTCCAAATTGCTAGTCTATAGATCTCTGTCCCCAGACCTTAATAATCAACTACCTAGCCCACCCACCCTCAGGCTCCTAGGCCCAGACCCACAGCTCCGTGGCCCTCCAATGCTGTCACAGCCGACAGAAAAAGCCAGCCACCACGATGCTCTCGCCAGTGATGTAGCCAGCATCTGGAAAGCATAAGAAGGACACGACTCCTGCACATTCTTCAGCCTTCCCCAGCCTGGACAGAAGGAGGGAGGACAGAACACAACATCAGTGACCTCAGACTCTTGTTCTGCTGCTCTGAGGCTCACAAGCTACAGCGGGGAGCGGGCTTCATGGAGGGACAGGGTAGATTCAGCAGGGCAACTTGCACCCTATAAGGCTGTATAGAGCCCAGACGTCAGCACAAGGAATGGCCCATAGAAGGGAGACGTCTGTGGCTGAGATAGATTCAGCCACCCCTCCCCTACTGTACCCAGACCACCAAAGCCCCAAACCCCACTTGCCTCTGGAGCTCATGCTTGTCTTTTAATTTCTTCCACAAAGACTCGTCCTGAAGCAACTGGGCAAAGGGAAGAGGTGAGAGAGTCAGTGCTGAGAAAACAAGGAGATGGCAGGGCCCAGAGGGGGTCACTTGGCAGGGCTGCCTTTCTAGGTTTTGATGGACTGGGTTATGGCTGAGTTCAGAGGACCATGATGATCTCAGGTATAAAGGTGCTGATACCCTTTATCCCTTACTCTGGGAAGGGTTTTCACTGAGCCAGACTAGGGGACAGAGGACACGCAGGTCCCTGGACATTAAGAATTAGGGAATAAGAAAGGGCCTTGGATGGCTTCTCCTGATGGACGAAAATGGGGCAAACCCTGTTATAGGCTGTCAGTTGGTGAAAAGGGATTGTCCAGGTGTGACAGAACCATTTAGGTGAGGGTGTGAATGAACAATCCAGAAGATTTTAAGAAGCTAAAGCACAAGCTCTTCCCAAACCTGGGGATGTCAAGGCCAACAGAACATGCCTGGGCCCCTGGAACATCACCCTCATTCTGCAACCACTGGAATTAGAAGCTATAGCTGCACACAGAATGAGACAAGGCAAGTGGAGGGAGATGTGGAAATCCAGAAAGACCTCTCTGTCCTCCCCACTCTCAGCTGTGCCTCTGTGTTCTTCAACTGAATCCTATGCCTCAGTCTCCCCAACTCCCAACATTCTCTACCTTAGTCCTGCAGCCTTACCCTCTCTTCTCCACGTGGGGCAGCAGCTGGCTCAGTAGTAGAGCTGGAGATAATCACATTGACATGCAGGATCTGAAATCAGAGCAAGAATATTGTGAAGAGTGAAGAGAGGCACAGTCAGTTCTTACAAGACTTGGAATCCTACAGTTTGCGCAGCAAACCCAGATGGGTGCAGATTGCACAGATTAATTCTCCTTCTGACCCAGGCAGGATGCATTTCCTACTTTACTAGTGGTTTAAGAGGCAGGCAGGCTATCAGACAGACCTGTGAGCAGAGCCCTGAAGATGTGAACTGTTCGGGATTGGGGGGAATAAAGGAAATGTTTAGGCCTTTAAAAGAAACAGGACATGCAGATCAAAGTTATTAGGAGACGGCACTGGGAAAAGACTGAAGAACAAGTGAAAGGAAGTCGTATAGACTCAGAGCAAGGGAGATTCCTGGAAGAGTCATCTTTTTCTCTTGTGTTTCTATTTGTTTATGCTTGCCTCGTCCAAACAGAATTCAAGGCATACTCCCACCACAACAACACAAAACAAATTAAATAGATATTATGCATGAGGAACTGGAGACTAAGAAAAATAAGTGTTGAAAAATAAGAGAAAACAAAAATGAGGTTGTTGCCTCATTACCCAGCACACAGTAAGGACTGAGCATATTCTGTTTCATGTCCTGAAGTGCATGCTGTGAGGGCTACAGACACATCAGCTTATTGCACACTAGCTCTGAGCTTCCTGCTGCTAACATGAAGGCGGAGACAAGAGATGTGCTATTCTGTGAGTTAGGTGCCATGCTGTCCCTGTATGACTAAACCTGGGTCTGGGCTCAGATTAAGGGTCCCTGATCCTCTGGGAACCTTACCCAGTGGGTATAGGAACTGGAGAGAAGGATGAGAGGAACTAATAGGAAAGATGCGAGGTTGAGGCCAGGTCTGCGACGGAGTGCCAGCAGGGATGCCAGTGGCACCAGATGCCTCTAGTGGGCTGCTGTCATTAGTGAGGTCAACTGTGTCCTGTGCCTCTAAAGATGACAGTGCACACCTGTAACTGACCAGGCCTGTCCATTGTCTTCCCCATTCATCCCCTTGGTTATGGGCAGGGTGGAGCTTCAATGGAGTGCTGCTGAGGCCCATCAGATAACAGGTTTCCAGAGTAGGGGTGACCGCCAGGACTATAAAAAGTGGCTCCAACGTATAAAGGGAGACCACCATGAAGTTCCCAAAAGAAAAAATTAAGATCTAAGCTCAAAACAGAGCCATTTCAAAGATGCCTGATCTAAGCCCCATGTGTGTCAGTTCCAAGGATAATGGGCTAAGACAAGAACCCTACCAGACTCAAGAGCCAAATGTGAGCCAAAGAAAAGATAAGAGTCCCACCCTTGCTGAGGGAAATGGTAAGAGTCCCATCCTTGCTGAGGGAAATGGCCCTATTAGCAAAGAAGGAAGCATAGCTCTGTGTGTCACCAAGGCTGTAGTAGGGACCATGAACCTGAAGAGATGGCATACTGAAATGTCTCTGAGAAGGGACTGAGGAGATGGGGAGGTGGGAGGGAGTGGACTAAAAGGAAGATTTCCCAACACACTAGACAGAATAGATAAGATGACTGAGAAGGAAGGAATTCCCCTCATAGGGCACCCAACAAAAATTGCATTCTGATAAAAGCAGAGCATCGAGTAAATTCTAAACTCAATTTGTGACCATCTCACTTCCCAAGTGGTGGCAGGTATAACTGGGGGACAGATTCTTCCCTGGGGTGCAGAACTGCATGTGCAATAGCAAGTCCTTGCAGGGGAGGGGAGAGGCAGAGAAAGCAAGGCCGGCTGTCATCAAGAGCACCCACCTTCAGGAGGAAAGATTTCAAACAGCTCTGAGAAAAAGAGTCATGAGCCATGAACTTAGACACTAACAGGGCAAATGACTCGGGGGTTAGGAGACTGTCAGCAATGAAACCCCAGCTATCCAAACAAATGGTCCTTCAGAGGCATTGAGGAAGCTGGACAGCCTGGAGGCTGCTGGCAGCAGCTGTGGGAGCTCAGGTTTCAGGTGTCCTGAGGATGGAGGGAAGGACACCTGCCAAGGGCAGAGAGCAGGAGGGGCGGCCTGGGAGCATGGGCACAGAGTGCAGGGAGCTGGGGAGGGCAGAAGCAAATGCCCTGGCCCAGAGCTTGGGGCAGAGGGTTCTGCTAACGATGACAGGAGGAACCTGACTCCATCTGTCCATCTGTCCGTCAGAGGGACAGGGAACAAAACACAGGAGTGAATGGAACAGGAGTCGTGGGAGAGTAATGAAGCCCAAGATGGACCTCAAGGCAAACTCAAGGTCTCTCCTGGACCCTTGTACACCAGGTGGCGGGATTGTTAAGGTGACTCGTATGGAGTTGGAACATCTGAGCCCATGATCAGGTGATAGTTGGGTCCAGGCTTGACAGGTGCAGCAGGTTCATCTGAGGATAGTGAGGAGTCCTGGTGCAGGAAAGGCAGAGACTCTCAACAGCAAGCACGAGTCACTACAGAGGAGCACCACCATTCATATAAGTCCCGCAGAAGGGTGTAAGAACATAGATTGTTGACAGAGAGGGGACCTTAGGATTCATGAGACCTGCCAAGAACAGTGACTCCCACAGCTCTGTGCCCAGAGCCTGGACCATGCCTGCTGCACAGCAAGTCCTCACTAAATATTTGCTGAATGAATAAATGCAAAGGGTGGGAGGAGAAAAGAAAGAAGAAAGAGTGTAAGAACTAGCTTTAAAAACACAAACCAGAAAGCAGCCATAGGACACATGGCCAGGGTAAGGGGAAGAATGGTCAGGCTGCCCCAGTGCCTGTGCTTACAATAAAGTTGGGACGGTGAGGAAGGGTCTTTGTGGGGGCAGAGCCTCTGGAGCCATCAGCCCCTCAGCCAGCTCCCAGCAGGCTCTCACCTTGTCCCAAACCTCCTTACTGGCCGCCAGGGTGCCCTCCACCAGGGGGTTGACTGCAGCATTACACACCAGGAAGTCGACACCCCCACTGTGCTCCAGGGCCTGATGGGAAGGGTGACATGAAGGGGTGGGTGAGTATGGCGATGGTCTGAGGGGCATGGCGCATTGAGCCAAAGCCGGCAGAGCGCATACTGTCTCAACCATGAATGGTGACAAGGCTCCTGTGAGAACCCAACCTGCTGAAGGGAAGTGCCCTGGACAGGCCAGGGGCAGGTTCTCCGTGTGAGGGCCTCGGGGGCTCGAGGTCTTTTGCAGGGATCCCTCCGAGGCTAGGCATGGGGAAATTCCTTTAGAACCCCCTCCACCGTAGTTCTCTCAGTGTGTGGGGGGAGGGCTGAAGGGGTGAGTGTCCTCTCATGAACAGGCTATTTTCCAGAGAGCCGGTGTCTGCTCAGGAAGACTGAGAACAATCAAGATCTCAGGACCTGTTCTAGGGCCTTCAGACCCCATTTCAGCCCCTGCTCCTCCCAAGGCTGAACAGTGAGAAAAAAGTTCTGCGTGTTGTCCTCCCACTGTTCTTCCACATCTCGACCCCTTACCGTGACCACCAGCCGCTCCGGGTCCTCAACCCACGTGGCACACGGTGCCCGTCACGCTCAGCCCCTCCCCCCTGCAGCGCTGCCACTGCGCGGCCCACGTTCTGCTGCTTTCGGCTGCTGACCACCACGTGGGCCCCGTCCTGGGCCAGATGCTGGGCGACGGCAAAGCCGATCCTGAGGGAAAACGTGGCTGTGATGGCTTTGTCCCTCTCCACTTTACTCCCGAGGTCCTGATCATGCGACACAAGTTGATTTCCATAGTGTGGTTCAAGAGTTACCTCCAAATCCTTGGCATAGGAGATAGGAACTACTGAATGTTTACTATGTGTCAGACCTTTACCAAGACAAACCCAGTTAATTCTCACAATGATATGTATTATAGTCATCTGGATGAGAAGATTTTCATATCAGTTTAATAAAAGGAATTTTAAAAATGTAATGTTCCATCAGAACAGGTATAAACCACTGGTGCCCATCAACGCTGTAGTCTTTCACTGCCCAGTGTTTTCTCCCTTTTGTTTTGGCCAGAGAACTCTGGTGCAAATTGAACTTCCTCTAAGCCTCACAGCTTTCCTCTGCTCTGCAGTGTAAAATCTTTGATGCTGAGAACACGTTCTGTCCCCTCCGTCTCCTTACTTAAGGTGGTCTGAGGCACTCTTGGCTGGGGCTTGTTGAGCCCCTGTGATCAGGAGCAGAAAGCATGTTTTCGCTCTTGTACAAACTATCTGGGAAGCTTGTAATTTTGACTTATTCATTTGTATTGGAGGCTAGACATTGGGGACACACAGATTTAAATATCATGGAGATCTGGAAGTCTGGGATATGAACAGTTCTAAAATAAAGGGATCTAAATCTGACCAAGAAAGGTCAAAAGGTAGATAATCCCTGTGGCACTCAACACCAGAATTCTCCCTTCTCCTGTCTGCAGTAATGACTCATTCCAGACCATGGCCCATTCTGGCAGTTAGAAGATGACTGGAAATGGAACAACAAAATAAGAGATGTGACAAGCAGGGGTTTATCTATAAAAATCTCTGAGTTGATCATGAGACATCATCCTGTCCAGTGCTCTCCTGATGGTGGGCACCCTGCAGTCATTAGAACCCCTTATTCTGAGATGCCATAGGTATCTGGATTCTCCCTATGAGACCAGAACCCTAACAGACCATGGTGATGTACCCTAGAAGAACAGGGAGAAAGGGCTGTCCTGATGATGATAACAAGTTAAATATCCTAGGGTTACCTAGCCTGTAAGCATCAGAGACTAGATTTAAACACTACTCTAATTCATGTAGAAGCAGCTGATTTTCAAAGATATCCTTCTTGGAACTTAGAAACCCGATGTTTTAGGAAGACATGCTGAGGTTTGGAGTTAATTGTAAATACCAGAGCTGTGTAATGAGGTGGGTGTGTCAGGCAAGGATGTGTGGGAAGGACATCCCCTGGTCTGGGATGGGGATTCTAACATCTCTTGGTCTCATGGACTCCCATTCATTCACCCATTTGTGGACCCAGTGATCACAGCCACCTTCCCAGCCAGGACACAGCTCCTATCTGCTCTTTTGCTGAGAGAAGGACTGAGGGGCAGTGAAGACCCTTAAAGGCCCACGACACAGCTCTGAACATGGTAGTCACTGTCTGGCCTCCCTCTTCCTGGACCCAAGGCTGGGGAAGAATCTGGGAAGACAGTCATATCATGACCCAAGTTGGGATCTGTGTCTCCACACATCCTTCATGAAAAGGATCCACTGAAGTCTCTGATATTGTCCTCTCATCCTTTAAACTTACCAGGAAAGAACAGAGCTGCTCTGGTCCTTTCCACGACCTATTGCCCAGGCAGGCTCCCCGTCATAGTGAAGCACACCACCATGGTGCTGGGCCTCTGGTAGATACCTGAGTGATACTTGCCTGACTCATCTCCACACCCTCAAACATGGAATGTCACTGTTCTCTTCTGAGAGTCACCTTTTTACTTCCTTTTACACATTTATTCTTCTGCAAAGAAACTGCATTGAATTTTCTTCTCAATTCTCCCCTGCCTACTGCAACCACTCTAGTCAAAGCTCTTGTCACTGCCTCAATCTTCTGAAACTCCCGTTCCTTCAGCAACCTCCTCTTCCCTAAGCTCTCTACCTGAACCAACTATAATTGTCCCCTTATCAGTTACACTAAATTTGTCATCATTTTTGAGAGGAAAATTGCTTCCCCTCATTGCAAATTATTCTTATTCAAATTTAGATAAAAACCCAGTCACTCATGCTTTGTGCTAAAAACTTCCATAGGGCCTGCACCCTCACCACTCCTGAACCCTAGCCATACTGTCCAGACCCAACTGTCCATAGATCCTATGGCAAAGAAATGTGGACACAGAAATGATATTCCAGGAATGTGTGCACACAAAGTGATAAGTGAGACCCAAAGTGAGAAATTTGGCTTCAGTAATAAGTAGCTTTTTAGTTGTAATGAATATGAGATATGTAAGGGTTAAGAAATAGTTCATCTGCTTGCTGGTCTCTCTTAATGGTTTCCTGGCCTTTACTTTGAAATGTTGCAAAGTTTACCTTTGCAGCAATTTTGGGGAAAGCTAACATTGGGGGTGGACCTGACAATTATGGGAGTTTAAGCCACAATAGTTATTTGTAAAAGCCTAGCCACAGGATTTACTATGAAAAGTTAAAGCTTATACATTAGTTAAAAACTTAGTTCACCAATCTTAAATCTTTACTTTGTATCCCAAATAAACAGGGAGTCTTTTTATAGATAATTCCCAGAGGCAGATGGTCCCAAAGGTGCCAGGTCTTGGTTCCTGGGAGACACCTGACCTCAGCTGACTTGAAGATTTATCAAAGACGCCAAATAGGACCATGCTGATTAGGCCTGTGCTGCATCAGAAGAACTTGCAGAGGAGATATTTCTGCAGCTGAACCTTTACCTGCACATTGTTATGTGACTAACTGCTCAGGCCATTTACTTTTTTCTCTTTTTCCCTGAACCCTATAGAAACTGCCAGCACCGGGAGAGTGTTAAAGCAGCTTTATGGGGAGTGACGTCACGGAAATGGCGCCGTGAGCAGCGCGTCCAACAGCTCTCCCCTAAATCACAACAAATTTATCAACTAGAAACAGAAAAATTTATCCTCGGAGCATTCCGGAGTTCCACACAAACTGATAGCGAAAGGACTGTTATCACTTGAATCTGAGAGACGAGGGTGTGGAGGAATCTACCACAGGGACGTTCTTTCAAACCGCAAGGGAGTGCGCCTGCGGTGAGTCAGCCCAAATACTTGGGAACCGCGAGCCGCCCCGAGCGGCCGACGCGAGCCACCACCGCGAGCCCCCGCGAGCGGCCGCCACGAGCCACTGCCGTGAGCCACCGCGAGCAGCCGCGCGTGCACCCAGTCCGGTTGAGCACCGCTGACGTTCCCAGCGGCCCGCACACTGCGAGTGGGGGTCGCCGGCCACTGGTGCCCGGAGCGCCCCATTCGCGCGCGTGCCTTGGGCATTCCACGCGCCCAGGGCGCCCTGCTGGCCCGCACACCCAGGGGGCTCCATTATCCTGCGCCTGGTGCGGTCCAGCCGCCAGCGGCGGGGCGAGCGGGAGAGGCTTGGGAGATTCTCTCCGTGGGCGGGGCACCTCACCCAGCCATTCAAGCTAACAATCAAGCGTTGGGGGAGGGGCGCGCGCAGGCAGCCTAAAATACCTTCGGAAGCACAGCTGCGACCCAATCACTGAAATTAGCTTAACCCATAAAATCTGCGCACCCTCGGTTCTAATTGATAAAATCTCTCTCAGTTCAGCGATCCAAGACAAGAGGCGTGATATTTTTTAGTGCCTCTCGCTAAAGGGGCGGGGGCAACTTCTGATTGATAGAGCCTCCATATTTAGGGATAAACGCTAACAAGAAGGACTTGGCAGATAATAAGGTCTATACTACACTAGTCGTAAGCAGAGACTAGTGCCTCTTCTTCCCTGCAAAAACAGGCTACAAAGTGTGGAAAGCCTGGGTTGAGAGGTCCAACTAAATGATAGGCGCTGAACAGTCACCTTGACAACAATTGACTCCCACCCCCGCCTGATTACACTGGAGGCCCTGACTGTCAGAGCCTTTCCCAAAGCCTTGCACTGAGTGGGGATAGAGTGGGGATTTCCCAGCTCTTTGAGCCTCTTACTCCCCAGGCAGAAGCAGTTGCAGCCTTATAGCTGGATCACCAGGCTGCTAATTCAGAAAGGGGGGACTAGGAGAGAGAATCCAGGAAAGCAAACTCTCTCATCGTTGGACCCTGCAAACGCCAACAAGCCTTTACTTCCAGCAAGACTAAAGCCAATTATATGACATTGCCATAGAATCCCATCAACTGCAAATCCCTACCTAAGAGTGACACAGGGGCAGAGCCTGGGGTACAGAGTCACCGACCAGGAAGAGGGAGAGAAAAGAAAAAGGAAGAAGTTAACCTCTCAAAATCAAGAAAAACCCACAGACTTTACAACTTGATCCACTATTTTTTGTTGTTGTTGTTGTTGTTTGTTTCTTCTATCTTTTTGCCTTTATTTCCTCCACCTCGGTCCTTCTATTCTCTGCCCATCTTATGCTTCTTCTTTCTTGAACTACACTACCCATGAGTGTTGCATTTTATTTTTCTTCTTCATCCTCACCCTCCTTTAAGGTTATACTCCAAAACACTTAACTCTCACTCTCTCCTCTTTTTTTTCTTTTTGTCTTGCTTTATTTTGTTTCTTTCTCTTCCTATTTTATTTCTTCCTTCGTTTTTCTCTTTTTCTTATTTTTTCCTTTCTATTCGTTTTTTCTTTTCTCATTTTACTTTCCTCCCATATAATCCTCAATCACGAACAAATTAGTTAATTTGGGACTCAAGGCCTTTATTTGGCTTTATTTCTCTTTTTTGCTTTTGTTTTTATTTATTTCTTGTTTGTTTATTTTTGTGGCATTTTGGGTCCTCCCAACCCAAGGTCTCCATTGTATTTAGTCTTCGCTCCACTTAATACAACAGATTTTTACTTATTATTTTTATTTTTTCTTCTTTATTATTCTTTTTTGGTCCTTTTTTCTGGTTCCCTCTTATCCCTCTCATTATATCTCTTAGTTGACCATCACATAAAAGCAAATCATCTTATGCTTGTCTAAGATTTTCTTCCTTATTATTTTTTTTTTTTTTTGCATTTAGTAGGTCCCTACTGCCTTTTTTTTGCCCCTTGAACTCTTCACCCCAAATCAGGCCCTCCATTATAGGCACGATATTTCCCTGAGAAGGGGAGAGGAGGGAAAGAGAAGAGAGAAAAAAAGGGGGAAATAATAAATTATTAGTTTTTTTTTGTGGGGTGTTTTACCTTTTTTTTTTTTTTTTTACTTTTTACTCTTTATTAATTCTAATTAGTGCTATCAATAAGACCACCCTCAGATGCCGATAAGAAAGAGGAAATCAAATATTATGGATACAAAAGAAAGAGAGGTAACACAAATAGATGTGGAAAAATCTATGGAGAAAAGACTTAACATATTGGAAGCCTTGGAGCTAAATGACAGAGAATTTAAAATAGAAATCTTAAAAATACTCAGAGATATACAAGAAAACACAGAAAGGCAATATAGGGAGATCAGAAAACAACTCAATGAACACAAAGAATATATTACCAAGGAAATTGAAACTATAAAAACAAATCAAACAGAAATGAAAAACTCAATTCACGAGCTGAAAAACGAGGTAACAAGCTTAGCTAACAGAACAGCCTAGATTGAGGATAGGATTAGTGAAATAGAAGACAAACAACTTGAGGCACAACAGAGAGAAAAAGAAAGAGACTCAAAAATAATAAAAAACGAGAAAGCCCTACAGGAATTGTCTGACTCCATCAGAAAGAATAACATAAGAATAATAGGTATATCAGAGGGAGAAGAGAAAGAAAATGGAATGGAGAATATACTCAAACAAATAATAGACGAGAACTTCCCAAGCCTGTGGAAGGAACTAAAGCCTCAAATTCAAGAAGCAAACAGAACACCAAGTTTTCTTAACCCCAACAAACCCACTCCAAGGCACATCATAATAAAGATGACACAAACCAATGACAAAGAAAAAATTCTCAAGGCAGCCAGGGAAAAGAAGAGTACAACATATAAAGGAAGGCCTATTAGATTATCATCAGATTTCTCAGCAGAAACTCTACAAGCTAGAAGAGAGTGGACCCCAATATTTAAAGCCCTGAAAGAGAGGAACTTTCAGCCAAGAATACTATACCTATCAAAGCTATCCTTCAAGTATGAAGGAGATATAAAAACATTCACAAATACAGAAAAGATGAGAGAATTTATCAACAGAAAGCCCCCACTCCAGGAAATACTAAAAAGGGTTTTCCAACCAGATTCAAAGAACAAAAGAAAACAACACCACAAGTAACAGCTCCACCAAGAACACAATAAAACCAAACTTAAACTGTGACAACAAAGGAAAAAAAGGGGGGAGAGGATGGAGATTAACAGTAGCAAAGGATGATGAAGTGCAGAAATACTTATAAGATAGGGTACTACAATGAATATGGTAGGTACCCTTTTCATTACTTAATGGTAACCACCCTTAAAAAAACCACCACAAAAACACTTGACTTAAAAAAGGTAGCAACAGAGGAAAAAAGTATGGAACACAAACAAACAAAAACAAATGATAGAAAAACAAAAGAGAAGAATCAAACTAGATACAAAACTAACAGAAAGCAATTTATAAAATGGCAGTAGGGAACCCACAAGTGTCAATAATTACACTAAATGTAAATGGATTAAACTTACCAATAAAAAGACACAGAGTAGCAGAATGGATTAAAAAAGAAAATCCAACTAAATGCTGCCTACAAGAAACACATCTAAGCAACAAGGATAAAAACAAATTCAAAGTGAAAGGCTGGAAAACAATACTCCAAGCAAACAACACCCAAAAAAAAGCAGGTGTAGCAATACTCATATCTAATAATGCTGACTACAAGACAGAAAAAGTACTCAGAAACAAAAATGGTCATTTCATAATGATTAAGGGGAAGTTGAATCAAGAAGACATAACAATCCTTAATATATATGCACCAAACCAAGGAGCACCAAAATATATAAGACAGCTACTTATTGACCTTAAAACAAAAACTAACAAAAATACAATCATACTTGGAGACCTCAATACACCGCTGACGGCTCTAGATCGGTCATCCAAACAGAGAATCAATAAAGATATAGTGGCCTTAAACGAAATACTAGAACACCTGGATATGATAGACATCTACAGGACACTTCATCCCAAAGCGACAGAGTATACATTTTTCTCTAGTGTACATGGAACATTCTCAAGAATTGACCATATGTTGGGCCACAAAGACAATATCAGCAAATTTAGAAAAATTGAAATTGTACCAAGCATATTTTCTGATCATAAAGCCTTGAAACTAGAATTCAACTGCAAAAAAGAGGGGGGAAAACCCACAAAAATGTGGAAACTAAACAACATACTTCTAAAAAATGAATGGGTCAAAGAAGAAATAAGCGCAGAAATCAAAAGATATATACAGACAAATGAAAATGAAAATACGACATATCAGAATCTCTGGGATGCAGCAAAAGCAGTAATAAGAGGAAAGTTCATATCACTTCAGGCCTATATGAACAAACAAGAGAGCCGAAGTAAACCACTTAACTTCACACCTTAAGGAACTAGAAAAAGAAGAACAAAGACAACCCAAAACCAGCCGAAGAAAGGAGATAATAAAAATCAGAGCAGAAATAAATGAAATAGAGAACAGAAAAACTATAGAAAAAATCAATAAAACAAGGAGCTGGTTCTTTGAAAAGATCAACAAAATTGACAAACCCTTGGCAAGACTCACCAAGGAAAAAAGACACAGGACTCAAATAAATAAAATCCAAAATGAAAGAGGAGAGATCACCACAGACATCATAGATATACAAAGAATTATTGTAGAATACTATGAAAAATTATATGCCACCAAATACAACAATCTAGAAGAAATGGATAAATTCCTAGAACAATACAACCTTCCTAGACTGAGTCATGAAGAAGCAGAAAGCCTAAACAGACCAATCAGCAGGGAGGAAATAGAAAAAACTATTAAAAATCTCCCCAAAAATAAAAGTCCATGCCCAGACGGTTATACTAGTGAATTCTATCAAACATTCAAAGAAGACTTGGTTCCTATTCTACTCAAAGTCTTCCAAAAAATTGAAGAAGAAGCAATACTTTCAAACACATTTTATGAGGCAAACATAACCCTCATACCAAAACCTGGCAAGGATGGCACAAAGAAAGAAAACTACAGACCAATATCTCTAATGAATACAGATGCTAAAATACTAAACAAAATACTGGCAAACCGAATACAACAACATATTAAAAAAATAATACATCATGATCAAGTGGGATTCATCCCAGAATCTCAAGGATGGTTCAACATACGCAAAACGGTTAACGTAATACACCATATCAACAAAACAAAGAACAAAAACCACATGATCTTATCAATAGATGCAGAAAAGGCTTTTGATAAAATACAACACAATTTTATGTTTAAGACTCTCAACAAAATGGGTATAGAAGGAAAATATCTCAACATGATAAAGGCCATATATGATAAACCATCAGCCAACATCCTATTAAACGGCATAAAACTGAGGACTTTCTACCTTAAATCAGGAACAAGACAGGGTTGTCCACTCTCTCCACTCTTATTCAACGTGGTGCTAGAAGTTCTGGCCAGAGCAATCAGACAAGACAAAGAAATAAAAGGCATCCATATCGGAAAAGAAGAAGTAAAGCTATCACTTTTTGCTGATGATATGATCCTATACATCGAAAACCCGAAGGACTCCACAAAAAGATTATTAGAAACAATAAACCAATACAGTAAGGTCGCAGGATACAAAATTAACATACAAAAGTCCATAGCCTTTCTATATGCCAACAATGAAATATTAGAAAACGAACTCAAAAAAATAATCCCCTTCACGATTGCAACAAAAAAAATAAAATACCTAGGAATAAACATAACAAAGAACGTAAAGGACCTATATAATGAAAATTACAAAGCATTGTTAAGGGAAATCGAAAAAGATACAATGAGATGGAAAAATATTCCTTGTTCTTGGATAGGAAGAATAAATATAATCAAAATGGCCATATTACCCAAAGCAATATACAAATTTAATGCAATTCCCATCAAAATCCCTATGAGATTTTTTAAAGAAATGGAACAAAAAATCATCAGATTTATATGGAACTATAAAAAACCCCGAATAGCCAAAACAATCCTAAAGAAAAAGAATGAAGCTGGGGGCATTACAATACCTGACTTTAAACTATATTATAGGGCCACGATAATCAAAACAGCATGGTATTGGCAAAAAAATAGACACTCAGACCAATGGAACAGAATAGAAAGCCCAGAAATAAAACCACATATATATGGTCAAATAATCTTTGATAAAGGGGCCAACAACACACAATGGAGAAAAGAAAGCCTCTTCAACAAATGGTGTTGGGAAAACTGGAAAGCCACATGCAAAAGAATGAAACTCGACTACAGCCTGTCCCCGTGTACTAAAATTAATTCAAAATGGATCAAAGACCTAAATATAAGACCTGAAACAATAAAGTACATAGAAGAAGACATAGGTACTAAAATCATGGACCTGGGTTTTAAAGAACATTTTATGAACTTGACTCCAATGGCAAGAGAAGTGAAGGCAAAGATAAATGAATGGGACTACATTAGAATAAAAAGTTTTTGCTCAGCAAGAGAAACTGATATCAAAATAAACAGACAGCCAACTATATGGGAACTGATATTTTCAAACGACAGCTCAGATAAGGGCCCAATATCCAAAATTTACAAAGAACTCATAAAACTCAACAACAAACAAACAAGCAATCCAATAAAAAAATGGGAAGAGGACATGAACAGACACTTCTCCCAGGAAGAGATACAAATGGCCAACAGATATATGAAAAGATGCTCAGCTTCATTAGTTATTAGAGAAATGCAAATCAAAACTACAATGAGATACCACCTCACTCCTGTTAGATTAGCTATTATCAACAAGACGGGTAATAGCAAATGTTGGAGAGGCTGTGGAGAAAAAGGAACCCTCATTCACTGTTGGTGGGACTGTAAAGTAGTACAACCATTATGGAGGAAAGTATGGTGGTTCCTCAAAAAACTGCAAATAGAACTACCTTATGACCCAGCAATCCCTCTACTGGGTATATACCCCAAAACCTCAGAAACATTGATACGTGAAGACACATGTAGCCCCATGTTCATTGCAGCACTGTTCACAGTGGCCAAGACATGGAAACAACCAAAAAGCCCTTCAATAGAAGACTGGATAAAGAAGATGTGGCACATATACACTATGGAATACTACTCAGCCATAAGAAATGATGACATCAGATCATTTACAGCAAAATGGTGGGATCTTGATAACATTATAAGGAGTGAAATAAGTAAATCAGAAAAAAACAAGAACTACATGATTCCATACATTGGTGGAACATAAAAATGAGACTAAGAGACATGGACAAGAGTGTGGTGGTTACCAAGGGTGGGGGGGGAGGGAGGACATGGGAGGGAGGGAGGGGAGAGTTAGGGGGAGGGGGAGGGGTACAGAGAACTAGATGGAGGGTAACCGTGGACAATCTGACTTTGGGCGAGGGGTTTGCAACATAATTTGATGACAAAATAACCTAGACATGTTTTCTTTGAATATATGTACCCTGATTTATTAATGTCATCCCATTACCATTAATAAACATTTATTAAAAAATAAATAAATTAATTAATTAAAAAAAAGCAGCTTTATGGACAGGACTTCCCTGCCTTCCAGGGTATCAGTATTTCTGAATTAAAGACACTCCTGTATACTCAGTCTGGTTTGTCTCTTTGATTGGCTGAATGTGAGGAGCTGCCTGTAATCCAGGTTGGTATGGTAACAAAAGGTCACACGAGGACACAGTGAGAAGAAGGCCAACAGTGAGCCAAAAAGAGAGTGGACCGAGGAGAAACCAATTTTGCCAAAACCTTGATCTTGAATTTCCAACTTCCAGAACACTGAGATATATTTTTCTGTTGTTTGAGTCACCCAACCTGTGCTATTCTATAATGGCAATCCTAGCAAGCCAATAGAAAAAGAAACTTCAATGATATTCTGTAACACTTTACATTATTATCTGTTTGGATTCCAAGAGTAGGTGGGTGTTCTAACTGCCAATCACAGGACAAAATTGGATTACAACTTAATATAAGAACAGTCATCTTGAAAAAACCAACTTTGGACTAAACAAAGAAGAGTCTACAGCCAAGTATCACAGAAGAAGCAACACTGAGACATGTAGGAAGGGAGGAGACATGGAAAGAGCTGCCCTGCTTCCAGGAGTGAGTTGTGCCTGAGGGTCCGGAGGGACTCTCACTGTAGGGAGGTTTGCCCTGAGAGGGGAGAGTCCTTAGCCCCCAGGCCAGCACCACAGCCTAGAACCCCAGACTCTAGAAGAGGGAGCACACAGCATTTGGCAGTGAAAAGGGCTGAGGTCTCTGTCTATGAGAAAGAGACAAGAGCTCTGGGAGACTCAGGCTCCACCTTAAAAAGCCAGCACAGAAAATCTTATTCACAGCCATTTACCAGGGGCTCTGGTGGAGGGAAGGCTGAGAGGAATAGACTTGCATGAGGAGTGTATGAAACTGATGGCCCAGGGAGAGACATCATGTGAGACATACACCGGAATCCCTGTGCTGAGTCATTCTCTAATATTGTAGTCACCATCTTTCTTGGGAGGAGGAGTCCCTTCTGTAGAACATCAGACTGGGGGAGAGCAATTGCCCACCCTTGGGTATTCTTCCTGCCGCATTATGGAGACTGGGCCATTCTGAGAAGCCAGGAATCAGGGGCTGCATCAGTGACTCAGTTTTTTAGTGTTGAGGCCAGAGCTTTCCCCCACATGCTCCTGAGTCTATGACTGCTGCTTCCTTCCCATGGGAGACTCAGTACAAACTGTCCAGACTGTGGGAAGACCACATCTCTGTGTCTCAGAGGCCACACTCACCAGACTCCTGGGGACCACACCCTACTGAGGTCTGTGAAAAGTCTGGACAGACTGACACCTGGAGCCAAAAAGTGAAGCCACAACTACCACCCTTTCTAATCCTTGAACTGCTCCAGGCTCTAGACTCCACTAGAGGTTTTTTCAGTGGCTGAGCCCAACAAGCAGCCATCAGACAGAGTCTGCAGGAGGTGGTACTTGGTACTCAGGGAACCTTGGCCTTTTGTGTATCTTCCGGAGGCCCAGTGAGAGTAAAAGCCAGCCTAGGAGTGCAGCTTGATATTTCCAAGTGCACCCGGGCTCAGCAAAGGCAGCCACAAACTCTGGATTGCTTGTAGCTCCAGGAAGGTTTCTGAGGGCTAATCATGGGCAGTGACCCCCACTGATCTACACGGGATTCCTCCAGGGAAGTCCAAGGCTGCACATCCAGAGGCCAGCTGTGGAGAGCATCTGTTCAGAACATAATGACCCTTGCCACCCTTGCTGGTGGCATGTCCTAAGGGAGGGCTCAACAGACACCAGGCCCAGCTGAAGGGAGCTACCCTTTCTGTGATCAGCACTTGCACAGTAATTCATGTGCATTGGACAGAGTGGAAATTCACAATCAGCCATCTGGGTGCTAGATATCTTGTCCCACTGGGCTACATACCACAGGGGGAAGGAAGAGAGGCTTGGAACACAGACATTTAAGGTGTAGGTCCCCAAGAGCCTATTGTTGGATCCGGTTGAGGGGCTTAGCCAATTTCGAGGGTTGGCACAGTCAACTCCAAGGGAGGACTCTCTCAGTCTTACTCCCTGAGACTAGGATCTCACCAGCTGGATAAACTTCTGTTGAGGTGAGTTTAGGCCCCACCCAATCTGAACCTGCTCACGTCACTGGGAAAAATAGAATTGGAGTAACCAGCAGTGTCTGAAAGATTAGGCTTTAGAGTAGGGGCCCTTTTTCTTGTACTCAGCTCTTGACCAAGAGATCCTTGAAGTAGGAGGTCCCACTAATGTTGTATTCCCAACCTCAACTACCCTAACTCATCAAGTTTAAAACCTGTAAAGGGATTGGTTGGGTGAGGCAAGTCAGAGTTCACTCCACAATCTTTCTAAAAAAGACCCTGTGGGAATACCAGGCAACTGCAAGAGGAGGTGGAGAAGCTGAAAAGTGAAGGCAAATCTTACAAGCTTGTGTCTTTTTTTTTTTTTTTTTTTGTATTTTTCCAAAGCTGGAAACGGGGAGAGACAGTCAGACAGACTCCCACATGTGCTTGACCGGGATCCAATCGGCACGCCCAGCAGGGGTGGAAGCTCTGCCCACCAAGAAGCGATGCTCTGCCCCTCCAGGGCATTGCTTTGTTGTGACCAGAGCCACTCCAGCGCCTGGGGCAGAGGCCAAGGAGCATTCCCAGCGCCTGGGCCATCTTTGCTCCAATGGAGCCTCGGCTGCGGGAGGGGAAGAGAGAGACAGAGAGGAAGGAGAGGGGGAGGGGTGGAGAAGCAGATGGGCGCCTCTCCTGTGTGCCCTGGCTGGGAATTGAACCCGGGACTTCTGCACGCCAGGCCGATGCTGTACCACTGAGCCAACCGGCCAGGGCCCAAGCTTGTGTCCTTTTAAAGAACTGCTGTCAGCTCTAAGTAGGAGGGAGCTGATCCTTATACACAAATTGGCCCCTCTCATACCATCCAGGCACAGAAAATGCAGACAAAAACAGTGAACAAAGCAGTAGCTCCAGACAGGTAGCCCATGGTGGGTTACAAACAATGGTTGACACCAAACCAACAAGACCCAGAACCAACACAAACAGCAGCAGGTGGTAAATGGCACCAATGCTAGACTCAGCTAGCTAAACAAGCAGCACACACAAAGGAGGAGTCCAGAAGGTACCAGACACTATGGAGAATAAATACACCCAATAGGGCAGACACTGCACAGTGTCTAATACATAAGATAAAGGTTGACCTTTAGAGCCAACCACCTGAAGGGATAATCACACTCACAAAAGGGCCAACATCATTCAAGATTCACATACAACAGAAAGGTAAATATTACCCTCAAGAAGCATTCCTAGAGCAAGAAACTCAGGTGGCCTAGAGGTCAGTACCACTAAGCCCATCTTCCTCATAAAGAAACCACAACAAATTCCAAAGTCAAACAGTACTACCTAATACATACACAAAATGAGCAAAGAAATATGACCCAAATGAATCAATAAGTAAAATTACCAAGAAATAAATGAAATGGAGGTAACCAAACTACAAGACATAGAGTAAAAGTAATGATTTTTAGCCTGACTATGTAGTGGTTCAGTGGAAAAAGTGTTGGACTGGGTCCCCAGGTTCAAAACCCCGAGGTCAGCCCTGGCCGGTTGGCTCAGTGGTGGAGCATCGGCCTGGTGTGCGGAAGTCCGGGGTTCGATTCCCGGACAGGGCACACAGGAGAAGCACCCATCTGCTTCTCCACCCCTCCCCCTCTCCTTCCGCTCTGTCTCTCTCTTCCCCTCCTGCAGCTGAGGCTCCACTGGAGCAAAAAGATGGCCCGAGTGCTGAGGATGGCTCCTTGGCCTCTGCTCCAGGTGCTAGAGTGGCTCTGGTTGTGACAGAGTGATGCCCCGGATGGGCAGAGCATCGCCTCCTGGTGGGCATGCCGAGTGGATCCCGGTCAGGCGCATGCGGGAGTCTGTCTGGCTGCCTCCCCATTTCCAGCTTCAGAAAGATACAAAAAACAAACAAACAAAAAAAAAACAAACCACAAAAAACAAAGAACCCCAAGGTCACCAGCTTGAATGTGAGTTCATCCAACCTGAGTGCAGGCTCACTAGCTTGGGTATGGGGTCGCTGGATTGAGCATGGGATCATAAACATGACCCCATGGTTACTGGCTTGAGCCCAAAGGTCACTGGTTTAAGCTTAAGGTTACTAGCTTGAGTCCAAGGTTACTGGCTTGAGAAAGGGATCGCTCACTTTACTGTAACCCTCTTCCCCCATCAAGGCACATATGAGAAAACAATCAATGAACAAATAAGGTACCACAATGAAGAACTGGTGCTTCTCATCTCACTCCCTTCTAGCCTGTCTGTCCCTATCTGTTCCTCTCTCTGTTTCTCTCACTGTCTCTCTCTCTCTCAAAAAAAAAAAAAAAAAAAAAAGAATGATTTTTAATATGCTCAAAGATCTTAGAGCAACAATGGATGGTCACAAAGAGAACTTAAAGAGGCAGCAAGCATCAAAAATAATGCTGATGTTATTAAAAAAAGAACCAGTCAGATAACAAATACAATATCAGAAATAAAGACGGCACTAGAAGAAATCAACAACAGCAGAGTAGTAAAAAAAAAAAAAAGGCTCAAAATGACTGAGGAAACTCTAAAAGACCTCTATGACAACATGAAGAGAAACAACATTCACATCATAGGGGTTCCTAAAGGAGAAGAGAGCGAACAAGAAATAGAGAATCTGAGCCCTGGCCGGTTGGCTCAGTGGTAGAGGGTCAGCCTGGCGTGCAGAAGTCCCGGGCTTGATTCCTGGCCAGGGCACACAGGAGAGGTGCCCATCTGTTTCTCCACCCCTCCTCCTCTCCTTCTTCTCTGTCTCTTTCTTCCCCTCCCACAGCTGAGGCTCCATTGGAGCAAAGATGGCCCGGGCGCTGGGGATGGCTCCTTGGCCTCTGCCCCAGGTGCTAGAGTGGCTCTGGTCGCAACAAGCGATGCCCTGGAGGGGCAGAGCATTGCCCCCTGGTGGGCAGAGCGTTGCCCCCTGGTGGGTGTGCCAGGTGGATCCTGGTCAGCCGCATGCGGGAGTCTGTCTGACTGTCTCTCCCCGTTTCCAGCTTCAGAAAAATACAAGAAAAAAAAAAAGAAAAAGAAATAGAGAATCTGTTTGAAGAAATCATAGCTGCAAATTTTCCTAAATTGATGAAGAAAAAAGTCACACTAGTTCAAGAAGCACAGAGAGTCCCATTAAAGAGAAACCCAAGGAGGCTTACACTAAGATACATGATAAGTAAATTGCCAAAATGAAGAGTAAAAAAAACAAAACTAAACTAAAAACTGCAAAAGGAAAGCCATTAATTACCTACAGAGGAGCTCCCATAAGGATGACATCTGACTTTTCCACAGAAACACTTGAGGCCAGAAGGGATTGGCACAGAATATTCAAAGTGATGTAGAACAAGAACCTACAACAAAGACTACTTTATTAAGCAAAGTTATCATTTAAAATTGAAGAATAAATAAAAAGCTTCCCAGACAAAAAAAATATTCAAGAAATTTATTACAACAAAACAAGTACTACAAGAAATGTTAAGGGGCCTGCTGTAAAAGAGCAAAGGAAAAAAGATATCAAGAGAAAGATGATTGTAGATTTAAGAAATAAAATGGCAATAAATAAGTACATATCAATAATAACCTTAAATATAAATGGAATAAATGCTCCAATTAAAAGACAGAGGGTAGCTGCATGAATAAGGAAACAAGACCCGTACATATGCTGTCTATAAAAGACCCACCTCAGAATAAAAGATACACATAGGCTGAAAGTGAAGAAATGAAAAAAAAAGCATTTCATGGAAACAAATGAAAAAACGTTGGGGTAGCAATACTTACCAGCATATCAGACAAAATAGCATTTAAAACAAAGGCTATAGTAAGGGATAAAGAAGCTCACTACATAATGATAAAGGGAGCAATCCAACAGGAGGATATAACCATTGTAAATATTTATGTGCCTAATATAGGATCACTGAAATATATAAAACAGATTTTGATAGACATAAAGGATGAGATTGACAGCAATATTTTAATAGTAGGGGATTTTAATACCCCACTCAAATCAATGAATAGATCCTCCAGACAGAAAATTAACAAAGAAACAGTGGCCTTAAATGACATATTAGATATGCTGAATTTCATTGATATATTCAGAACATTTCACCCCAAAGCAACATAACATACATTCCTTTCAAGTGCTCATGGTACATTTTCTAGGATAAACCACATGTTAGGACACAAAACAAGTCTCAACAAATTTAAGAAGATTAAAATCATATTAAGCGTCTTCTCTGTTCACATGGCATGAAACTAGAAAGCAACTACAACAGAAAAACTGAAAAACATTCAAACACTTGGAGGCTAAATAGCATGTTATTAAGTAAAAAATGGGTGAACAATGAGATCAAGGAAGAAATAAAAAATTTTCTTGAAACAAATGAAAATAAACTTACAACAACTCAAAATCTATGGGACACAGCAAAAGCAATCCTGAGAGGAAAGTTCATAGCATTAGAGGCATACTTTAAAAAACAAGAAAAAGCTCATATAAACAATCTAACCCTGCACCTAAAAGAACTAAAAAAAAACCCCAACAAATAAAGTCCAGAGGAAGTAGAAGAAAGGAAATAATAATGGTCAAGCTGGAAATAAATTACATAGAGGCAAACAAACAAACAAACAAACAAAAAACCCCAAACAAAAAAACAATACAAAAGATCAATGAGACCAAGAGCTGGTTCTTTGGAAAGGTAAACAAGATTGATGAATCTTTAACCAGACTCATCAAGAAAAAAAGAGAAAGGACCCAAATAAATAAAATTAGAAGTGAAAGTGGAGAAGTAACAAATGACACTGCAGAAATACAAGTAATTGTAAGATAATACTATGAAGATCTGTATGTCAAAAAATTGGACAACCTAAGCAAAATGAGTAAGTTCTTAGAAACATACAATCTTTCAAAACTGAATCTGGAAGAACTAGAAAACCTAAACAGACTGAATACAACAAATAAAATTGAAACAGTTATCAAAAAACTCCCAGAAAACAAAAGTCCTGGACTAGATGGCTTCACAGGCAAATTTTACCAAATATTCAAAGAAGAACTAACACCTATCCTTCTCAAGCTATTTCAAAAAATTCAAAGGGAGGGAAGACTTCCAAACTCCTTTTATGAGGTGAGCATAATTCTCATTTCCAAAACCAGGTAAAGACACCTCAAAGAAAGAAAATTAAAGGCCAATATCCCTGATAAACTTAGATGCTAAATACTCAACAAAATATTAGCAAACCAGATCCAGCAATACATGAAAAAAACCATACATCATGACCAAGTGGGAATTATTCTGGGGAGACAAGGCTGATACAATATTTACAAATCAATGTGATTCATCACATAAACAAAAGGAAGGATAAAAATCACATGATAATATCACAAAAGATGCAGAAAAAACATTTGATAAAATCCAGCACCCATTTATGATCAAAACTTCTAGCAATGTGAGAATACAGGGAACATACTTCAACATGATAAAAGCCATCTATGACAAACCCACAACCAACATCATACTCAACGAGCAAAAATTAAAAGCAATCCCCTTAAGATCAGGAACAAGTCAGGGGTGCCCCCTTTCACCACTCTTATTCAACATAGTTCTGAAAGTCCTAGCCACAGCAATCAGACAACAAGAAGAAATAAAAGGCATCTAAATGGAAAAAAAGGTAAAACTATCATTATTTGTTGATGACATGATACTATATGTAAAAAACCCTAAAGTCTCAGTCAAAAAACTACTAGACCTGATAAATGAATTTGACAAGGTGGCAGGATATAAAATTAATATTTAGAAATCAGTAGCATTTTTATACACCAACAATACACTGTCTGAAAGATAAATTAAGAAAACAATACCCAAGGTAGAGAGAAGATGGCAGTGGAGTAGGCGGATGCACAGACACCCAGCTCTCAACACCAAACTGGAATACAAATCAATTTAGAAAAAATCAGCATGAAAAACCAACACTGAACTGCAAGAACAGCTCTCAAAAACCAAGGAGCAAAGAGGAAGCCACAATAATCCTGGTAAGGAGTGCCTGAATCTCCTCTGCTTACAGGAAGGGAAGGAGGGGGGTGAGGCTGAGAGCCCAGAGAGGATTTCACAGAGGAAAAAGAGCAGAAACTACTGCTCACAGCCACTTACCTGGTGACCAGGAAGCAAGGTGGGTTGAAAAGACCAGCTTATCTCCCAAGTGGAAAAGACAGGGAGAGGGACAGACTGTGAGGGGCTAAGGTATGCAAGAAACAAAATAAAAAAGCTGACTCATTCGTGCTGGAGGCGGCCATAGCTGGGGGAGGGACTGAACCTTTCACAAAACAGAGCTGAAGTGCTTCCGGATCAGAGATCTCCGGACATCTATCCAGCTCCAATCAGCACAACAAGACACAGCTGAAAACAAGAAGTGGGGAGGAGGGGCAGTAACTCAGGTCTCCATGGAGATCTGAGATACACCTCCCCCTACTGAAGCTGAGAGAAAAAACCCTGCCCCTAGTGAGATTAGTTGGAGGAAGAGACCTTCAGCGTCTCAGGTTACACCCACAGCATTCCTGGATACAGTTTCAAGGAAGCCCCTGCTGAGATCAGTTAACAAGACTATCACCTGTTAAGAAAACAAACAAATCAAGACTTCAAAGCTGCCCAAATCCGAAAGTGGATTACAAATAATAGCTGATACCAACCCACGAAGACCTAAAAATAACACAACTGAAAACTGGAGGCAGACAACACCAAGCCTAGACTCAATCAACTCTACAAATAAAAAAAAAAAGAAGAAGAAGATGAGAAAACAAAGGAGTGCAATCCAAATGAAACCAAAAGAGACACTTTCGAGAGATGAACTGAGTGATATGGAAATAATCAAACTTCCAGATGCGGAGTTCAAAATAATGATTGTAAGGATGCTTAGGGATCTTAGAACAACAATGGAGGGGGAGTTTGAAAACCTAAATAAAGAAATAGCAAGTATAAAAAAGAATCAGTTGGAGACGACAAATACAATATCAGAAATAAAGACCACAATGTAAGGAATTAAAAACAGGATAGATAGAGCAGAGGATCGAATCAGCGAGTTAGAAGACAACTGGAATGAAGGCATGAAAGCAGAGAAGAAAAGAGAAAAAAGACTCAAAAAGTCAGAGGAAACTCTTAGAGAGCTCTGTGACAACATGAAAAGAAATAACATCCGCATCATAGGGGTTTCTGAAGAAGAAGAAAAAGAACAAGGGATAGAGACTTTGTTCAATCATATCATAGCTGAAAACTTCCCTAAATTAATGCAAGAGAAACTCTCACAAATCCAAGAAGCACAGAGGACTCCATTAAAGAGAAACCCAAAGAAACCTACACCAAGACACATCATAATTAAAATACCAAAGCTAAGCGATAAAGAGAAAATATTAAAAGCTGCAAGAGAAAAAAAAGTTATCACCTACAAAGGAGCCCCCATAAGGATGACATCTGACTTCTCAACAGAAACACTTGAGGCCAGAAGGGAATGGCAAGAAATATTCAAAGTAATGCAGAACAAGAACCTACAACCAAGACTACTTTATCCAGCAAGGCTATCGTTTAAAATTGAAGGAGAAATAAAAAGCTTCCCAGACAAAAAACAACTCAAAGAATTCATTACAACCAAACCAATGCTGCAGGAAATATTAAGGGGCCTGGTGTAAACAGATAAAGTGGGAAAAGAATACAGAAAAAAAAAAAAGAAAAAGGAATACACCTTTAAAGAAGAAAATGGCAATAAACAACTACATATCAATAATAACCTTAAATGTAAATGGATTAAATGATCCAATCAAAAGACATAGGGTAGCTGCGTGGATAAGAAAACAGGACCCATACATATGTTGTCTACAAGAGACACACCTTAGAACAAAAGACACACACAGATTGAAGGTAAAAGGATGGAAAAAAATGTTTCATGCAAACGGAAATGAAAAAAAAAGCTGGGGTAGCAATACTTATATCAGACAAATTGGACTTTAAAACAAAGGATATAATAAGAGATAAAGAAGGCCACTACATAATGATAAAGGGAGTAAACCAACAGGAAGATATAACTATTATAAATATCTATGCACCTAATATAGGAGCACCCAAATATATAAAACAGACTTTGATGGATTTAAAGGGCGAGATCAACAGCAATAATATAATAGTAGGGGATTTCAATACCCCACTAACATCACTAGATAGATCCTCAAGAAAGAAAATTAACAAAGAAACAGCAGACTTATTGGAAACACTAGATCAACTCGATTTAATAGATATCTTCAGAACCTTTCACCCTAAAGCAGCAGAATATACATTCTTTTCAAGTGCTCATGGTACATTCTCTAGGATAGACCACATGTTAGGGCACAAAAGTGCTCTCAACAAATTTAAGAAGACTGAAATCATATCAAGCACTTTCTCCGATCACAACGGCATGAAACTAGAAATGAATCACAGCAGAAAAGCTCAAAAATTCTCAAACACATGGAAACTAAATAGCAGGGTGTTAAATAATGAATGGATTAAGAATGAGATCAAAGAAGAAATAAAGAAATTCCTAGAAATGAATGACAATGAGCATACAACAACTCAAAATTTATGGGACACAGCGAAAGCAGTGCTGAGAGGGAAGTTCATAGCACTACAGGCACACTTTCAGAAGCTAGAAAAAGCTCAAATAAACAACTTAACCCTGCATCTAAAAGAATTAGAAAAAGAACAGCAAGTAAAGCCCAAATGTAGTAGAAGGAAGGAAATAATAAAGATCAGAGCAGAAATAAATGACACAGAGGCTAAAGAAACAATACAGAAGATCAATGAAACTAGGAGCTGGTTCTTTGAAAAGGTAAACAAGATTGATGCACCTTTAAGTAGACTCACCAAGAAAAAGAGAGAGAGGACTCAAATAAATAAAATTAGAAATGAGAGAGGAGAAATAACAACTGACACAACAGAAATACAAAATATTGTAAGAAAATACTATGAAGAACTGTATGCCAAAAAACTAGACAACCTAGATGAAATGGACAAATTCCTTGAAACGTACAATCTTCCAAAAATCAATCTGGAAGAATCAGAAAACTTAAACAGACCAATTACACCAAAGGAGATCGAAACAGGTATCAAAAAACTCCCAACAAAGAAAAGTCCGGGGCCCGATGGCTTCACAACGGAATTCTACCAAATATTCAAAGAAGAACTAACTCCTATCCTTCTCAAACTATTTCAAAAAATTCAAGAGGAAGGAAGACTTCCAAACTCCTTTTATGAGGCGAGCATAATTCTGATTCCAAAACCAGGCAAAGACCACACAAAGAAAGAAAATTATAGGCCAATATCTCTGATGAATATAGATGCTAAAATCCTCAACAGAATATTAGCAAACCGGATCCAACAATATATGGAAAAAATCATACACCATGATCAAGTGGGATTTATTCTGGGGAGGCAAGGCTGGTACAATATTCGTAAATCAATCAATGTGATTCATCACATAAACAAAAAGAAGGAGAAAAACCATATAATAATTTCAATAGATGCAGAAAAAGCATTTGATAAAATCCAGCACCCATTCATGATCAAAACTCTCAGCAAAGTGGGAATACAGGGAACATACCTCAACATGATAAAAGCCATCTATGAGAAACCCACAGCCAACATCATACTCAATGGGCAAAAATTAAAAGCAATACCCTTAAGATCAGGAACAAGGCAGGGGTGCCCCCTTTCACCACTCTTATTTAACATAGTCCTGGAAGTCCTAGCCACAGCAATCAGACAAGAAGAAGAAATAAAAGGCATTCAAGTTGGAAAAGAAGAAGTAAAACTATCATTATTTGCAGATGATATGATATTGTATATAGAAAACCCTAAAGTCTCAGTCAAAAAACTACTGGACCTGATAAATAAATTCAGCAAAGTGGCAGGATATAAAATCAATACTCAGAAATCAGAAGCATTTTTATACACCAACAATGAACAGTCAGAAAGAGAAATTAAGGAAACAATCCCCTTCACAATTACAACCAAAAAAATAAAGTACCTAGGAGTAAACTTAACCAAGGAGACTAAAGACTTGTACTCGGAAAATTACAAAACATTGATAAAAGAAATCAAGGAAGATACTAACAAGTGGAAGCATATACCGTGCTCATGGTTAGGAAGAATAAACATCATTAAAATGTCTATATTACCCAAAGCAATTTATAAATTCAATGCAATACCAATTAAAATACCAATGACATACTTCAAAGATATAGAACACATATTCCAAAAATTTATATGGAACCAAAAAAGGACACGAATAGCTTCAGCAATCTTAAAAAAGAAGAATAAAGTGGGAGGTATCACACTTCCTGATATCAAGTTATACTACAAGGCCATTGTACTCAAAACAGCCTGGTACTGGCATAAGAACAGGCATATAGATCAATGGAATAGAACAGAGAACCCAGAAATAAACCCACAGTTCTATGGACAACTGATATTTGACAAAGGAGGTAAGGAAATACAATGGAGTAAAGACAGCCTCTTTAACAAATGGTGTTGGGAAAATTGGACAGCTACCTGCAAAAAAATGAAACTAGATCACCAGCTTACACCACTCACAAAAATAAACTCAAAATGGATAAAAGACTTGAATGTAGGCCGTGAAACCATAAGCATCTTAGAAGAAAACATAGGCAGTAAGCTCTCCGACATCTCTCAGAGCAATATATTTGCTGATTTATCTGCACGGGGAAGTGAAATAAAAGACAGGATAAACAAATGGGACTATATCAAACTAAAAAGCTTTTGCACAGCTAAAGACAACAAGAACAGAATAAAAAGACAAACTACACAATGGGAGAACATATTTGACAATACGTCTGATAAGGGGTTAATAACCAAAATTTATAAAGAACTTGTAAAACTCAACACCAGGACGACAAACAACCCAATCCAAAAATGGGCAAAAGAGATGAATAGACACTTCTCCAAAGAGGACATACAGATGGCCAATAGGCATATGAAAAAATGCTCAACATCACTAATCATTAGAGAAATGCAAATTAAAACCACAATGAGATATCACCTTACACCAGTCAGAATGTCGCTTATCAACAAAACAACACAGAATAAGTGCTGGCGAGGATGTGGAGAAAAGGGGACCCTCCTGCACTGCTGGTGGGAATGCAGACTGGTGCATCCACTGTGGAAAACAGTATGGAGATTCCTCAAAAAACTGAAAATTGAACCGCCTTTTGACCCAGCTATCCCACTTTTAGGAATATACCCCAAGAACACCATAGAACGGCTCGAAAAGGAGAAATGCACCCGCATGTTTGTGGCAGCATTGTTCACAATAGCGAAGATCTGGAAACAGCCCAAGTGTCCGTCAGAGGACGAGTGGATTAAAAAACTTTGGTACATATATACTATGGAATACTACTCAGCCATAAGAAATGATGACATCGGATCATTTACAATAGCATGAATGGACCTTGATAACATTATACGGAGTGAAATAAGTAAATCAATAGATGACTGGATAAAGAAGATGTGGCACATATACACTATGGAATACTACTCAGCCATAAGAAATGATGACATCGGAACATTTACAGCAAAATGGTGGGATCTTGATAACATGATACGAAGCGAAATAAGTAAATCAGAAAAAAACAGGAACTGTATTATTCCATACGTAGGTGGGACATAATAGTGAAACTAAGAGACATTGATAAGAGTGTGGTGGTTACGGGGGGGAGGGGGGAATGGGAGAGGGATAGGGGGTGGGAGGGGCACAAAGAAAACAAGATAGAAGGTGACAGAGGACAATCTGACTTTGGGTGGTGGGTATGCAACATAATTGAACGACAAGATAACCTGGACTTGTTATCTTTGAATATATGTATCCTGATTTATTGATGTCACCCCATTTAAAAAATAAAATTATAAAATAAAAAAAAAAAAGAAAAAAAAAAGAAAAAAAACTGAGATGAATCCATACATAGAAGGGACATAAAAATGAGACTCAGAGACATGAATGAGAATGTGATGGCAACAGGGGTGGGGCGGTTGGGGGAGGGGGGAGGGGGTGAAAAAGGAGAGAGGGGTTAGGGGAGGGGAGGGGCACAAAGAAAACCAGATAGAAGGTGACAGAAGACAATTTAACTTTGCGGGAGGGGTATACAGCACAATCAAATGTCAAAATAATCTAGAGATATTTTCTGTCAACATATGTACCCTGATTTATCAATGTCACTGCATTAAATTTAATAAAAAAATATTAATATTAAAAAAAAAAAAGAAAACAATACCCTTCACTATTGCAACAAAAAAATAAAGTACGTAGGAGTAAATGTAACCAAGGAGGTAAAAAACTTGTACTCGAAAATTATAAAACATTAATAAAAGAAATCAAGGAAGATACAAACAAGTGGAAGCTCATATCGTGTTCATGAATAGGAAGAATAAACAACTTTAAAATGTCTATACTACCCAAAGCTATCTATAATTTTAATGCAATTCCTATGAAAATACCAATGACATACTTAAAAGATATAGGACAAATATTCCAAAAATGTATATGGAACCGAAGAAGAACACAAATAGCGTCAGCAATCTTGAAAGTGTAGAATAAAGTGGGAGGTATCACACTCCTGATATAAAGTTGTACTACAAGGCCATTGTACTCAAAACAGCTTGCTACTGGCATAAGAACAGGCATACAGATCAATGGAACAGAACAGAGAACCCAGAAGTAAACCCACACCTTTATGGTCAATTGATATTTGACAAAGGAAGTAAGAGCATACAATGAAGTAAAGACAGTCTGTTTAATAAATGGTGTTGGGAAAATTAGACAGGTACATGCAAAAAAAAAATGAAGCTAGACCACCAACTTACACCATTTACAAAAATAAACTCAAAATGTGTAATAGACTTAAATGTAAGTCATGAAACCATAAACATCTTGGAAGAAAACATAGGCAGTAAACTCTCCGATATCTCTCGTAGCAATATTTTTGCCTATTTATCTCCATGGGCAAGTGAAATAAAGAACAGAATGAACAAATGGGATTATATCAAACTAAAAAGCTTTTCTACAGCAAAAGACACCATGAACAAAATAAAGACAATCCACACAATGGGAGAACATATTCACCAATATGTCCTATAAGGGGTTAATAACCAAAATTTATAAAGAACTTCTAAAACTCAACACCAGGAAGGTAAATAATCCAATTTAAAAAATGGGCAAAATAACTTAATAGGCACTTCTCCAAAGAGGACATAATAATGGCCAATAGGCATATTAAAAAATGTTCAACGTCATTAATTATCAGAGAAATGCAAATTAAAACCATAATGAGATACCACCTTACACCAGTCAGAATGGCGCTCATCAACAAAACAACACACAGTAAGTGCTGGTGAGGGTGTAAAGAAAAGGGAATCCTCCTGTACTGCTGGTGGGAATGCAGGCTAGTGCAGCGCTGTGAACTGTATGGGGTTTCCTCAAAAAATTAAAAATGAAACTGCCTTTTGACCCAGCTATTCTACTTTTAGGAATATATCCTAAGAATACCAAATCACTGATTCAAAAGAAGATATGCACCTCCATGTTTATTGCAGCATTGTTTACAATAGCCGAGGTCTGGAAATAGCCCAAGTGTTTGTCAGTGGACAAGTGGATTAAAAAGCTGTGGTACATATACACAATGGAATACTACACGGCCACAAAAACGAAGATCTTACATTTTGTGATAGTGTGGATGGACCTGGAGATTATTGTACTAAGTTAAATAAGCCAGGTAGAGAAAGAAAAATGTCATATGATCTCACTTATATGTGGAATCTAATGAAAAAAGTGAACTGAGGAACAGAATAGAGGCAGAGGCTAGGTCACAGGGAGCAGAGGGACAGCTGTCAGAGGGAAGGGGAATGAGGGGATGGGATCAGAGAATGTAAACAGATTAGTGAAATTATATATACATAACACAGAGATGTAGATAATAGGACAGCAAATCCTAGAGGGAAGGGGGATGGGAGCTAGGGACAGAGGGGCAAAGGGATATAAAAAAGAACACAGGGTTGGGGGTGAGGGAGTTATATTCAGTGGGACACTTGAACACATGTAAACACAATAAATTAAAATTAAAAAATTAAAAAAAGAAAAATGTAACAGTACAGGGAATGGGATGATGATTGCAGTGAGAGGGATGAAACCTAGGCAAGGAAGTGAACATGTCATGAGTGTGTGTGTGTGTGTGTGTGTGTGTGTGTGTGTGTTTGTGTGTGTGTGTGTATGTGTGTGTATTACCTGAATTTAGGAAGCATCTGTTGCTCCTCTTGATGTTTGTCATAATCAATTATGTTTCTATGACTGGCATGTTCATATCTATGACGTCTGTTTAAAAATTTTACTTACTTTGCTGGTGTCCTGACCATAAGAACACTGTTATGTAATTTGGGGGACCTCCAGAAATGCATGTAAATTGGCAGACTGACACTGAACAGTGGGCTTATGTGAGATTAAAATGATCCTGAATTGGCTCAGTGGTAGAGCGTCAGCTCAGCCTGTGAAGGTCCTGGGTTCAATTCCCAGTAGTCTACTGGCTTTACCCCTCCTTTTTGCAGTCATCTGACCTCTAGCTCATCACTCATTCTTTGAAGATTTTAGCACTGGTTTATCGTCCTTTTTCTCAGTACTAGGTCTGTCTTAATTATTAGGAATTTGAATCTCCACAGGGATGATCTTATTATATCTGATTCCCTCAATCCAGTGATCCTTCTTCTTCGTCCACCAACCTGCCCACCCCAGATGCATGCCTGAGATCTTTCATTACCAGTAGTAGCATTCCCTGCATAACTTGATGACAAGCATCCCACTCTTACATGACTTCTCTTGTAGCACACTCCATCCCATAACCTCCTGATTCAATCATTCTTCAACCATAATGGAATATGCTATTTCATTGGCCCAATTTTTTTCTTTCTTTTTTTTATTTTTATTAAGTGAGATGTGAGGAGACAGAGACAGACTCCCGCATGCACCTGACCTGGATCCCCCGCGCAAGCCCCCTACAGGGGAATGCTCTGCCTATCTGGGGCTGCTGCTTCGTTGCTCGGCAATCGAGCTATTTTAGCACCTGAGACAAAGTCATGGAGCCATCCTCAGCACCTAGGGCCAACTTGCTCAACCAGTTTGAGCCATGGCTGCAAGAGGGGAGGAGAGAGAGAGAGAGGACAGAAAGAGAGAAAAAAGGGGAGGGGTGGAGAAGCAGATGGTCGCTTCTCCCATGTGCCCTGACTGGAAACCAAACCTAGGACTTCCAACGCTTGGCCAACACTCTACTGCTAAGCCAACCAGCCAGGGCCATGGCCTTCCAATTTTCCACATCCCCTACCCTTTCAAGTCCTCACCTCTTACCTTATCTGGCTTAGAATCAACGTCTTATCTTGCAGTCACTCTTCCGTATGTGTAGTTTTTCCCTTGCTCTTTGCTTACAGTTTTCTGGAAAAACCCCAACATTGCATAAGTATAACTCTTCACTCACTTCCCAATAGCACATCAGCAAATGATATTTGTTGAATCATTTGATTCAACCAAGTTGAATAGGAATAATGATACAACAATGGTAAATTAAGGGAGTGACATTCTCTTGTGGAACAACAATGAAAAAGGGTCTTCCTTTAAGTTCATGGCCACTAACTATGGGGGTCTTAAGTGCTGTCCTTGAATCCTGCTTTACTTCCCTAGTTGATTCACTTACTCATATGTTTATAGACCATTATTTAATAACATCTCTTTCCTCAAACTTCCAACATCTCCCACTTTCTCATGTTTTGCTGGTGATCTTACTTCTAAATGTATAGATTATTTTAAAGCAATCTAAAAAATATTACTGTGCCCTATACATGGTCCCATATCTCTGTTTTCCCTTCTGTTATAGTAGATAAACTGTCAGTGCTCCCATGGAAATCAACATTTCACTTTCGCCCTGGATCTCATTCCTTCACTTTTGCTGCCTTTCCCCCCAATAAAGTGTTAGCACATGCTAACTCAAGGTTGGCTTTGCCTGGAATTCTGATTTCTAAGGAACCCACCAAGACAGAGCACTATGACAGGTGTTAGATTGTGGTTGTAGTCTCTACATAATGACAAATTAAAGTTATAGCCTCAGGTTCTATCCTGCTCAGGCCTGCCGTCTGTCTGTCGTATGATTTTCAGATCTCCAGAAGAGATAGGTACTGGATGGTCAATGCTTTTGCACCAAGCCCAGCAGCACTGGTATAGGCCTCTACCTATATTAAAAAGGAAGCAGGGGTGAAGATAACTAACCAGGTTTTGTCTTAGGCAAGCAAGACCAGGCCAGTGTGTAAATCTGGGGAGGAGAGGAGTGAGTTGCTTCTGTCTAAGCCAGAACCCCCAGCCTCTAAAATTGACGCAAGTGTCCTCTTCTTACTTGGATTCTTCTCCTTGCATCACAGCAGTTAGCCAACGAAATAGGGTTAGTTAGCTGGTGGATTTGGGTGTGACAGCATAAAGAGGCATAAATGATCTCTTTTTGTCTTTGGTTCAGCCTGGCCCTTAAATTTGTGGGAAACACCTTAAGGTGTAAAAATACAAACAACTTTAGCCTTTCACATCAAATGATTCAACAAATATTTGTCAAGTGACGGCTCTATGATGACCAAGTCATCACAGTCAGCACCTGGTCTAGAACATGCAGTCTACAGGCAAACAGTTAAGATTGCCAGGGAAATGAGGAAGACAGATGCTAGGGCTCCTGGCAAAATGACTGGAGCAGTATGAGTCTCAAGGTTTGAACTGCCTGGAGGAACAAGAGTGAATCTGGGAAGGGCTAGGGAGTTTGCAGCTGCAGATTTTGCGTATTACCAGCAAGAACAAACAAAATCCTGGCTCCAGGGCCTTGGCTGCCTCTACCTAGCCAGCTACCAGACAGCTAAAACTGAGCATGTCCAACTGAATTCACCTTCCTTCCCTAAATCTACTTTTCCCCCTGAACTTATTATACCACTGCCTTTTCTGTTGACATCTGGGAGTATAACAAAATGACTTCCCTGCTATTGTGTATACTTATGACTTAAATGTTGAATTATTATGCTTGTGCACAATGATGTGGCTGTCTTATGGGGTCATAGATTCAGGTCATACCCCTGTGTGACACTGAAAGTAGATGGCCTTGGATATTTGTGTCAATTATTAACAGAGTCTGAAAAAGGAGTGCCCCAGGACTGACTTAGGCAAGGAAGAAGGACACGTTTTTGTCTTTCTGGCCCTTGCTCATTTGGGCCTGGGGTTTTAGGAGCCAAGTTATACTGGAGGGCATGAACAGGCTGAGGGAAAGATAACTTGTGCTACAAGGAATCATGGAATTACATGTGTGTCTCATCCATCACTGAGACTTCTTGGTAGTTTGACATTTGAGAGGGAAAAGAAGCTGGCTGAATTATTACACCACCACATCTTCCTGGTTTTGATTTGCCCTAGAGATTCTTCTCAGGGTGTCCGTAAGGCAGTGCTGGGATTCAAATAATTTAACAACTGGTTCTCTGCCCTAATGACCATTTTAAGTGTAAAAAAACGATATATTGAAAGGTAGTTCATTATTTCATGCATTTAATACTTAAATAAAAATAATAAAAGAGGTACACAAAACTAAGATTATGAGTTTTAAAATATTAATCAAAAATATTAAATAATACCTAACAAATAATAAATTTGTTAAGATATTTCCATATTGCTTCTTTTTATTTATTTATTTAATCTTTTAAAACATTTTAATACTTACTTTTAAAAATTGATTTTAAATTATTGTGTTTACATAGATTCTAGTGTTGCCCTGAATGCATCCCCCACCCCTGTATTCCCCTCAATATCGCCCTTGTCCCCCTCCCCACAATGCCCTCCCCCATTCCCTTCAGCTTTATCCCATCCTATCATCTCCTTTCCCTCTGTCCTCTTTTCCTCTGGTCTCTTTGATCTCTCATCTGTTTCAGTTTCATTCCTCAGTTCACTTTGTTCATTGGATTCCTCAAATGAGTGAGGTCATATGATATTTTTCTTTCTCTGCCTGGCTTATTTCACTTAACATAATAGTTTTCAGGTCCATCCATGTTGTCCAAAAGGTAAGATTTTCTTCTTTTTCATTGCCCCATAGTATTCCATTGTATATATGTACCACTACTTTTTAATCCACCCGTCCACTGATGGATGCTTGGGCTGTTTCCAGATCTTTGCTATTGTGAACAATGCTGCCGTAAACACGGGGGTACATTTATCCTTTTGAAACAGTGCTATGGTGTTCTTGAGGTATATTCCTAAAAGTGGATTCATTGGGTCAAAAGGCAGTTCTGTTTATAACAGTCCCCTTAACATGTCTTGTAGCATTGGTTTGGTGGCAATAAATTCCTTGAATTTTTTTTTCTGGAAAGCTTTTTATTTCTCCTTCAATTTTAAATGATAGCCTTTCTGGATAAAGTAGTCTTGGTTGTAGGCTCTTGTTCTGCATTACTTTGAATATTTTTTGCCATTCCTTTCTGGCCTCAAGTGTTTCTCTTGAGAAGTTGGATGTCATCCTTATGAGGGCTCCTTTGTAGGTGATAGCAGCTTTTAATATTTTTCTCTAGCAGCTTTTAATATTTTCTCTTTATCACTTAGCTTTGGTATTTTAATTATGATGTGTCTTAATGTAGATTTCTATGGGTTTCTCTTTAATGGAGTTCTCTGTGCTTCTTGAACTTGTGTGACTTTTTTCTGCATCAGTTTAGGGAAGTTTTCAGCTATGATTTGATTGAACAAAGTCTCTATCCCTTGTTCTTTCTCTTCTTCAGGAACCCCTATGATGCAGATGTTATTTCTCTTCATGTTGTCACAGAGCTCTCTTAGAGTTTCCTCAGACTTTTTGAGTCTCTCTTCTTTCAATCCTCAGCTTCATCCATTCTGCTTTTAATTCCTTCCATTGTGGTCTTCATTTCTGATATTGTATTTGTCGTTTCTGACTGATTCTTTTTTATTATTTCAATGTCCTTTTCTATACTTGCTATCTCTTTATTTAGTTGTTTGTTATGATCATTTATTGTTGTGCTAAGATCTTTGAACATCCTAACTATCATTATTTATACTCTGAATCTGGTAATTTGCTTATATCTGACTCATTCAAGTCCTTTTCTGGGGATTTCTCTTGATTCAATTGGGTTGCATTTCTCTGCCTTTTCATTTTGTCTATGTATAAGAAGGGTGTGGCCACTGTAGCCCATTGGGTGTGGCCTCTGTTTTCCTTAGGTGTGGTTTGTTAGCAGGCCCACCACCCCCTCTGCTGCTGCCAGTGCTGTCTGGCCAAGGCTGTTGCTGCTGTTTCTGCCTCTCCTCCACGGGAGGGGCTGTGTTCACATGCCAGGGTCTGCAAGGCTCGGCCTTTGCCCTGCCTCCGCAGGTGGGGCTGCACACCAAGCCTGGGGCTGCAAGCCTCAGCACTTCTGGCAGAAGTGAGCACCTTTTCTCAGCCACATGTCTCTTCCTATTCCTGGGCTTTTGTCCTGCCCCCATTGGCAGAGCTGTGCTCCCAAGTCTGGCCACAAGCCCCAGGCTCCACAGGCCGGGTGGGCCTGTGTGCCTGCGCTCAGCCATGGGTCTCCACCTGTTCCTGGGATTTTGCCCCGCCCCCACAGGCTGAGTTGTGCTCACGTGTCAGGCCAAAAGCCCCAGCTCTGTGGACCAGGCCGGGCTGCATGCCTACACTCAGCCGCAGGTCTCTGCAGATCCCAGGTTTTTGCCTTTCCCCTGCAGGAGGTATTGCAAGCAGGCCCACAGCCAGCCAGCCCACTTTTGTGCACCCCTTCTGCCTCCACCGAGCAAGACTGAGCTCATGCTGGGCCTCAGTTGTGGCTGGTTGGGCTTCTGCCCCTGCCAATGGGACCGTGCTTCCACATCCCACCTCTGCCTGCCCTTGTCTAGCCTTCAGCAGTGTGGGTGGGGGCGCTGCACCTCAGACCCTAGCCCTCAATACTGTATTCCTTAAGGCTCCCTCCTTTTAAGTGACTCTGCTCTGAGTGCTGTGGAAGAGCTTGTTTGGCTGGTGTCCTGCTTCCCTTTGCTGGTATTGCTGGTTCCAGGGGAAACATTCACTTCAGATTTGGGGAGTGACTCAGCCCAGGGGTTAGAGTGGCTGTCCCTCAAAGTGTTTCTGCCTGTGCCTCCTAGATTACACTCTCTTCCTGCTACTCCAGTCTTCTCCTCTCTCCCTGTCCCCCAGAGCTCCAGTAAGTGGTTGTAAAAGAGGTTTTCTGTTCTGTCCCTTTAAGAAGAATCCTGGGTCTGAGAAATCTGTCTTTTCTCACAAACAGTATCCTGACTTGTTTTGCATCTAAATACTGTCTATATGCTTCTTCTAGGCTCTGAGGCTGCAGGTTGGGGCTTTGTTCCTGGGGCCCAGGGCCCTCCACTCTCTGCTAAACTCACTTCCCACCACGCAAGTCTCTCCATGCTCCTGTTCGCTCCCGGGAGCTGGGCAGACCTCTCCACGTTTCTGCTTTTTCTACCAGTCTCTGTGTGGCTTCTTCAGTGTTCCTTGGTTTAAAAGCCCTCTTAGTTTAGTTCAAAGTTGGATTTTCAAGATGATGGTTCTTAAAATTAAGTTGTAATCCACTTTGGTTCTGGAAAGTGGAAGTTGGTACATCCACCTACGCCATCGCCATCTTGCCATGCCCCATATTGCTTCTTGATTGGGGTCCTCACTTGCAGTGCTTTTCACCTATGGACAGAATGAACATTACATGGGTGCTTAGAATACGCTGTTGAGCAGATGAATGTTAAAAAAGAGTAAGGAATGTAAATTTGTGATTTCCACATTGGGCCCCTTGTCCGAAAGCACCCACCATTCCCACTGACAGCAGCTTAAGGCAAGTACCTTGTGAACATGCCCAAAGGCTTTGATTGGTGGGGGGACATTTAGGTGGGGAGAAGGAGAGGCCAGAAATGCAAGACAATCTGCAACCAGTGAAGAATGGAAATCAGTGGGTTAATAACCCATGTTCTTCACATATCATTGAGGACAACTCTAGAGAATGTTCCAACTCTGACCCATATTCTGTAGAGATTCTCAGGAAAGGAGAAAGGCTTTGTCCCAAACCAGATTTAGCAAACAAAAAGGTACAAGACACCCAGTAAATTTGAACTTCAGATAAATGATGCTATCTTTTTTGTGAATTGTTCTTTGTGGTATTAAGACATATACATATTAAAATGTTATTTATTACTTATTAAGATTAAACTTTAACTAGGAGTTTTGTCTTTATTTTATCTGACAGACCTACCAGTAGCTCAAAGTATTGGCTTTCTCACTGTGCCTTCCTTCCCTTCTGTGACTCACATAAATCACTTGCCGGTGCTTCCTGGGATCACCTGAGAAATAAACTGCATGCTCTCAATCCTACACTCAAGGTTCTGATTAGATGGCTCTGACCCACACTGTGGTTCTGGGAAGTCTCTGAAATGAAGCCTCAGGGATGCCTTTGGTCAACAGACACTAACTTTCTTCCAGCTATCAGAAAGTGGGTCAAAATAAAAATTGTTTGACCATAGGAGAATAACATTACATTTTTTTGTAGATCTAAATTTGTTGGCTGAGCTTTGCACATACTGACTTTGTGACTGGCTCTTTGAATCTTCACAGAGACCCTGTGGTGCAGTAACTATTATTTGCCACATTTAACTGTGGGCATTTATGGATGCCACATTATTTCCCAAATATACTCAACAAGTCACAAAGCCAGGATTCACATCAAGGTCATCTACCTCCAGACCCTGGGCTCTGCTTCTTCATGTGGTAAGTTGATGAGCAAGTGGGAAAGACTAGAAGACAGGAGGTACCTCATTAATAGATGGTTCTACTACCAAAAGATATTTAAGGTCTTGACTAAAATGGGGACTACATAGATCCAGAGAGGTTTCTCTGGTTGAATCTGTGGGGTTGTGAGAGTGACCACCTCTCCAGCTTCATCTCTTGCTATATTCCCTACCTTCTGCCAACACCCCACTTCCAGCAGTGCTGGCCTTCATTCTAGTTCTCATAATCCAAATGCTTCTACACCCAAGACTATGCATCTTTGTCTCCCTGCCTGAAAGTCTCTTCATGTCCCTCTTCCTTACTTGTCTCGTACTCATCCTATAAGCCTCAGCATATTTTTGAAAAACCTATAGCAAGTTATACATAACATAAATTTACCATTGTAATTATTTTTAAGTGTATAGGTTAGTGGCATTAAGTACATTCACAATGTCGGGCAACCATCACCTCCATCCATCTCCAGGACTTTTTTCATCTTTCCAAACTGAAACTTTGTCCCCATTAAACAGGAACTCCCAATTATCCCTTCATCCTAGCCCCTGGCAACCATCATTCTACTTTCTGTCCTATGAATTTGTCCCTTTGTGACTGGCGTATTTCACTTAGTATAATGTCTTCATCCATGTTGTAGCATGTGTCAGAATATCCTTCCTTTTAAAGGCTGAATGATATTCCAGATATTCCATTGTATGCAAATACGAGTTTTGTTTATTCTTTCATCCACCGTGCACACTTGGGTTGCTTTTGCCCTCTGGCTATTGTGAATAATGCTGCTGTAAACACCAGTGTGCTAATATCTCTTTATTCTGCTTTCAATTCTTTTGGGAGTGTACTCAAAAGTGGAATTACTGAAGCATATGAGGACTTGATGTTTACTTTTTGAGGCACCTCCAAACTGTTTTCCATAGCAGCTCTGCCATTTTACACTCGAATCAGCAATGCACAGAGGTTCCAATTTCTCCACAGCTTATTTTTAACTTCAGCATGAGAGAAAAGAGTGTTAGTTTTAAAAATTAATATTTATTTATCTACTGATTTTTGAGAAAGAGAGAGAGAGAGAGAGAAGACAAAGTGATTAGTTGTTCCATTTTTATGCTTTTATTGGTTGATTCTTGCATGCGACTTGACAGGAGATCAAATCCACAGCCTTGGCATGTAAGTATGACACTCAAACCAACTGACCTACCTGGCCAGGGTTAAAAAGTGCCACTTTCAAACTCAAGTATTGAAGTTGCTCTAGTCTGAAAGTTCCCCACACTTTGATCTCATTATTTGGCCTTCCAGCCAACCCCTCTCCTCCTAATAAAAGCCCCGGCCTGCATGAAGAAATGAGTTTTGAGGACAGGAGTCACCCATCTTCTCAAGTTGCGAGCACTTGAGTTAACTTTTTTTCTCACAGGCACTTTTCTCCTGAATTAGGCTTTGCATGGCTCCAGGCAGCTGGACCTGCGATTCATTTCACCAGTTTCAGCATGAAGTAGTCATCTCAATCCCTTAACTGGTTTCTGCATCCTTATCTCTGTTCTGACCCTTCTTGTTCCACCAACTGTCTTGGTGTCTGACCCATGATAGGACAGAGCAGTGTGTATGACAATTAAAAAAAATCTGTAAAGCAGGAATGTTTTTTTATTTTTTATTATTAATTTTAATGGGGTGACATTGATCAATGAGCATACATAGGTTCAGAGAAAATATCTCCATGTTATTTTGACATTTGATTATGTTACATACCCATCACCCAAAGTCATAGTCTTCCATCACATTTGATCTGGTTTTCTTTGTGCACCTTCTCTCCCCCTACCCCCTCCTTTCCCCCCGCATAACCATCACAGTCTTCTCCATGTCCCTGAGTCTCATTTTTATGTCCACTTATGTATGAAATCATATAGTTCTGAGTTTTTCTGATTTATTTATTTCACTCAGTATAATGTTATCAAGGTCCATCTATTTGGTTGTAAATGATCTGATGTCATCATTTATTATGGCTGAGTAGTATTCCATAGTACATATGTACCACATCTTCTTTATCCAATAATCTATTGAAGGGCTTTTTGGTTATTTCCATGTCTTGTCCACTGTGAACAATGCTGCAATAAAATTGGGGCTGCATGTGTCTTTATGTACCAGTGTTTTTGAGTTATGAGGGTATATTCCCAGTAGAGGGATTGCTGGGTCATATGGTAGTTCTATTTTTAAGTTTTTGAGGAACCACCATACTTTCTTCCATAGTGGTTGTACTACTTTACATTCCCACCAACAGTGGATGAGGGTTCCTTTTTCTCCACAGCCTCTCCAACACTTGTTATTACCTGTCTTGCTGATAATAGCTAATCTAACAGGTGTGAGGTGGTATCTCATTGTAGTTTTGATTTGCATTTCTCTAATAGCTAATGAAGATGAGCATCTTTTCATATATCTGTTGGCCATTTGTATTTCATCCTGGGAGAAGTGTCTGTTCATGTCCTCTTCCCATTTTTTTATTGGATTGTTTGCTTGTTTGTTGTTGATTTTTATGAGTTTTTTGTATATTTTAGATATTAGGCCCTTATCTGTGCTATTGTTTGAAAATATCATCTACCATTTAGTTGGCTGTCTGTTTGCTTTGTTGTCAGTTTCTTTTGCTATGCAAAAGCTTCTTAGTCTGATGTGGTCCCATTCATTTATCCTTGCATTCACTTCCCTTGCTTTGGAGTCAAATTCATAAAGTGCTCTTTGTAACCAAGGTCCATGAGTTTAGTACCTATGTTTTCTTTTATGTAATTTATTTGTTCAGGTCTTATATTTAGGTCTTTGATTTATTTTGAATTAATTTTAGTAAAAGGGGACAAAATGTAGTCAAGTTTTATTCTTTTGCATGTGGCTTTCCAGTTTTCCCAGCACCATTTGTTGAAGAGGCTTTCTTTTCTCCACTGTGTGTTGTTGGCCCCTTTATCAAAAATTATTTAACCATATACATGTGGTTTAATTTCTGTGCTTTCTATTCTGTTTCATTTGTCTGAGTGTCTATTTTTCTGCCAATACCATGCTGTTTTGATTATCATGGCTCTATAACAAAGGTCAGGAACCTTTTTGGCTGAGAGAGCCATGAACACCACATATTTTAAAATGTAATTTCATGAAAGCCATACAGTATGTTTAACACTATAAGTAAGTGTGTGCATTTTATGTAAGACCAACACTTTTAAAGTACAATAAGTCTCTGAATTCTTTTTAATAATGTTGTTATACTGTTGCTAAACAATGATAAATAAAGTAATTCTTACCATTAATGCAACTTCTGGTGTTGCATGATTTTGTTGATGGCTCTGTAGTCTGGTTGATATGTGGTGAGGTTAAGCTTCATGCAGGCATTGAGACTTCTATTTGTTAAACGTGACCATAGGTTGGTCTTAATGTTCTTTAAATGTGAGAAAGACTGCTCACATGCATACGTAGAACCAAACATTGTCAGTACAGCAATACTCACATGCTGCGGTGTGTGGTATGTGACAAGAAGCACGTTCCAAGTTTTGACAATGAGCTGGTCCATGGGTTGAAGTGTTTACATTTCTCCCCACTTGTGTTTGCTCACAAACTCTGCTTGCTGTTGTGCAAGTCTTTCCAAATCTTCATTCAGAGACTTGAACTTATTCACCCACATGTCTGACACCTTCAGGTCAGCAACTTGTAGCTCAACATCTCTGACGGAGACACCAGGAATGTAACTCAGGTCAGCACTGTCCACTGCACACTCGTGTGGATGGGTGATGAACTTAAAAAGATGAGTGCGCTCACGAAATTCTCCAAAGCACACTTTGAATGACTTCAGGAGATTAGATGTGAAGCTCACTAGCTGCTAGAGATAAAGATGTTGAGCAGGGCAACTTGCTGTGCATGCATCTATAAACTCAGTTTTTCAAAGTGTAGTAAATGACCTATTTCAATGTCGGCGATGAAGAGTTCCAGCTTGTTTTCAAATGCAAACACTGCTTGTTGAAGGGATAAGACTGTATTTCCAACACCTTGCATTTTCACATTGAGCTGGTTCAGATGTTCAGTCATGTCCATGAGATAGTAGAACTTCAGGAGTAACTCAGGATGCTCAACGTTTTTCATTTCAAGAGAAATCCGAGTTTCGCTCAGACAAGCCGTGAAATGGCTGAGCACCTTCCCTCTTGACAACCAATGCACATTGCTGTGCAGAAGCAGACCAGGATAATTATTCCCAACTTCATCCAGCAGTGTTTCAAATTGGAAATCATTTAAAGCTCAGGCTACAATAGAGTTGACCACCCGAATGACCAGCAACATCACCTCACCAAGCTGCTTGCCACACATCTGAGCACAAAGCGCCTCCTGATGTAGGATGCAGTAAAAACTTAGGATAGGTCTCTTTTCATGTTGACAAAGAAGTGCTACGAATTCTCTGTTTTTCCCCACCATGCACAGAGCACCATCAGTACACACTGAAATAAGTTTATCCATCAGTAGATTTTTTTTTCTTTAGCAAACTCAGTGAAAGACATGAATAAGTCTTCCCCTCTTGTTGTCTCTTTCATAGGCAAAACAGCAAGACTTTCCTCACATAGTGTGTCACTGATAGCATATCTTGCAATCACAGTGAACTGGGATAAATGGCTTACGTCTGTTGACTCATTGAAAATGAGAGAAAAAAATGGTGCTGCATTTATGTCCTTCACTTGTGTTGCCTCAATTTGATTTGCCATCATGATGGTACAATCGTGAGCAGTTCTTGCCAACAGAGGCATGTCTTTTATTTGTTTGATTATCTTGTCTTTATCCAAAAAGTCATCAAAATTCATTGGCAACATCAAGTATCAATGTTTTGGCATACTCCCCATCTGTGAATGGCTTTCCATTTCTCACAATTGCTAAAGCACCAGCAAAGCTAGCCAAATTCTAGTCACCTAGAGTTGCTGCTGACTAGCTTGCACTCTGCACAGTAGCTCTTGACATGCTTTCTTCCTGCTGTTCCCTGCTGGATATTTTGATGCAAATGTAGTATGGCATGTGCTGCTTTATATTTGACCGTTTCATCGATGCAATTTTATCCTTGCATATTAGACACACTGCAGAACCTGCTCTCTCCACAAAGGCGAATTCCTCTGTCCATTCCTGCTGAAAAGTATGACGCTCCTCATCTTCTTTTCTTTTAGCCATCTTCTTTGTTGAAAGGGTTTCTGCAGTTAGCTAGCTGACTACTTTATTAAAAGCAAGGAAGTTTACTTCCTGACCTCACAGCAACTCGTGAATGTTATGCATTATCCAATAAAAATTTGGTGTTGTCCCGGAGGACAGCTGTGATTGGCTCCAGCCACCTGCAACCATGAACATTAGTGGTAGGAAATGAATGGATTGTAATACATGAGAATGTTTTATATTTTAAATGTTATTTTTTTATTAAAGATTTGTCTGCAAGCCAGATGCAGCCATCAAAAGAGCCACATCTGGCTCACGAGCCATAGGTTCCCAACCTCTATGGCTTTCTGCTTCTTCATAACTCAATCTAGAAAAATTGTATTGTTCTAGGAATTTATTCATTTCTTCTAGATTGTTAAATTTGGTGGCATATAGTTTTTCATAGTATTTTACAATAATTCTTTGTATATCTATGATATCTGTGATGATTTCTCCTCTTTAATTTTGAATTTTGTTTATATGAGTCCTTTCTCTTTTTTCCTTGGTAAGTCTTGCCAAGGGTTTGTCAATTTTGTTGATCTTTTCAAAGAACCAGCTCCTTGTTCTATTAATTTTTTCTATAGTTTTTCTGTTCTCTATTTCATTTATTTCTGCTCTGATTTTTATTATTTTCTTTCTTCTGCTGGTTTTGGGTTGTCTTTGTTTTTCTTTTTCTAGTTCCTTAAGATGTGAAGTTAAATGGTTTACTTGGGCTCTCTCTTGTTTGTTCATATAGGGCTGTAGTGATATAAACTTCCCTCTGATTACTGCTTTTGCTGCATCCCAGAGATTCTGATATGTTGTATTGTTATTTTTGTTTGTCTGTATGTATCTTTTGATCTCCGTGCTTATTTCTTCTTTGACTCACTAATCTTTTAAAAGTATGTTGTTTAGTTTTCACTTTTTTGTGGGTTTGTTTACCTCTTTTTTGCAGTTGAATTCTAGTTTCAAGGCTTTCTGATCAGAAAATATGCTTGGTATAATTTCAATCTTTCTGAATTTGTTGATGTTATTTTTGTGGCCCAACATATGGTCAATTCTTGAGAATGTTCCATGTATATTAGAGAAAAATGTATATACTCTAGCACTTTGGGATGAAATGTCCTGTAGATGTCTATCATATCCAGTTGTTCTAGTGTTTCATTTAAGGCCAATATTTTTTTACTGATTTTCTGTTTGGATGAATGACTTAGAACCATCAGCGGTGTATTGAGGTCTCTCCCAGTATGATTGTATTTTTGTTGGTGTTTGTTTTTAGGTCAGTCAGTAGCTGTCTTATATATTTTGGTGCTCCTTGATTTGCTGCATATATATTAAGAAGTGTAATGTCTTCTTGATTCAATGTCCCCTTAATCATTATGAAATGACCATTTTTGTCTCTGATTACCTTTGCTGTCTTGTAGTCAGCATTGTTAGATATAAATATTGCTACATCTGCTTTTTTTTGGATGTTATTTGTTTGGAGTATTGTTTTCCAACCTTTCTCTTTGAATTTGTTTTTATCCTTTTTGCTCAGATGTGTTTCTTGTAGACAGCATACAGTTGGATTTTCTTTTTTAATCCATTCTGCTACTCTTTGTCTTTTTATTGGTGAGTTTAATCTGTTTACATTTAGTGTAATTACTGACATTTGAGGGTTTCCTATTGCCATTTAATATATTGCTTTCTGATAGTTTTGTATCTTGTTTAGTTCTCTTATTTTTTATCATTTGTTTTTGTTTGGTTGTAATCCATACTTCTTTTCTTTGTTACTCCTTTTTTCAATCCATGTGCAAGAAGGAATATTTTAAGTGGCTTCAACGGTGGACTCCTGGAAACAAGTGTCTCTGGGGTGTCTGAGATGGGTAGCATCCTGGGTGTGTCACTGTTCTGGACACACAATTGTTTTCCACCTTGAGCCACATTGATGATTCCTGAAGAGCCTCTCAGTCTTGTAAGGACCAAGGAAGGGCAGTGTACCAGTGCATGCTCCAGTGAGTCCTTCATGTGTTAATTGTCCAGCTCTCAGAACAGCTCCCACACCCTGGATTTAAACTGCTTTGTGTTTCTGGGCATTTATGCTTTTCTCTAGTGTCAATCAACCACACTGGCCATTTAAAAACCTAGATGATGGCCCTGGCCGGTTGGCTCAACGGTAGAGCATCGGCCTAGCGTGCGGAGGACCCGGGTTCGATTCCCGGCCAGGGCACACAGGAGAAGCGCCCATTTGCTTCTCCACCCCTCCGCCGCGCTTTCCTCTCTGTCTCTCTCGTCCCCTCCCACAGCCAAGGCTCCATAGAAGCAAAGATGGCCCGGGCACTGGGGATGGCTCTGTGGCCTCTGCCCCAGGCGCTAGAGTGGCTCTGGTCGCAACATGGCGACCCCCAGGATAGGCAGAGCATCGCCCCCTGGTGGGCAGAGCTTCGCCCCTGGTGGGCATGCCGGGTGGATCCCGGTCGGGCGCATGCGGGAGTCTGTCTGACTGTCTCTCCCTGTTTCCAGCTTCAGAAAAATGAAAAGAAAAAAAAACAAAAACAAAAACAACAACAACAAAAAAACCTAGATGATGGAAGAGAGCTTGAAGATTATAATTTTCAACCTCTAAATTTTGAAGGTTCCAGGGTTCAGTGGGATGAAGTGCTTTTCCCAAAATCTCTTTAATTTATGAGCAGAGGGTGGAATTTGATTCAGCTTCCTGACCCCAATCCAAGTATTTTTTTTTCCTTCTGGTCAGACCATGGTTTTGTAAAGCCAAATTTCTTTAGAAAAAGTTAAACAAGAAAATCTCTGTTCAAGGCTTCTGCAAGATTGGGTAGTGCCAAGCCTATGAAGCAAGTATATTCTGACCCCAGTAGGTTTGGATCCCCACCCAGGCATTCCATAATGAGATAAAACTGTATTGTCATCATGGTGGCCTGTTCTGCTCCTACAATTATTTTCAGCCACCACCAGCCTAAGAAAGAGCAGTGAGTCTTGGTATGCATGCTTTATTGTTCCCTGCTCTTTCTTGGGGACCTGCCTGTGCCCATTAGAAAAACCAGCTCAAATCCCTGTGCAAACATATTGTTTATTTTTCTTCATTATTCCATTCAAGAGATTGGGAAGTGGTTTACCCTGAAATTTCTAAAGAGTATCACTGAGGCCTGGAATGTAACAGATGCTAAGTAAGTATTTATTCAATGGATGGCATGATTTTTAAAAATTCCAGTTACTTAACAATTATTGGTCTTCATACCTAAGAATCAATTGACTACTAATTAACAAAGATCATATAAGTAGTAGAAGAAGGTAAATTACATCAAATTTTAAAAAAATGATTACACTAAAGCAGTATTGTATAACCTCTTCCTTCTTCCTTTTTTTTTTAAAATTAATTTTCCTAGGGTGACATCAATAAATCAGGGTATATATGTTCAAAAATATATGTCCAGGTTATCTTGTCAATCAATTATATTGCATACCCATCACCCAAAGTCAGATTGTCCTCCATCACATTCTATCTAATTTTCTTTGTGCCCTCCCCCCATAACCACCACATTCTTATCAATGCCTCTTAGTCTCGCTTTTATATATCACCTACGTATGGAATAATACAGTTCTTGATTTTATCTGATTTACTTATTTCGCTTCATATAATGCTTTCAAGAACCCAACATTTTGCTGTAAATGATCCGATGTCATCATTTCTTATGGCTGAGTAGTATTCCATAATGTATATGTGCCACATCTTCTTTATCCAGTCATCTATTAAAGGGCTTTTTGGTTGTTTCCATGTCTTGGCCACTGTGAACAATGCTGCATTGAACATGGGGCTGCATGTTTCTTTACGTATCAATGTTTCTTAGTTTTGGTGGTATATACCCAGTAGAGGGATTGCTGGGTCATAAGGTAGTTCTATTTTCAGTTTTTTGAGGAACCACCATACTTTCTTCCATAATGGTGGTACTACTTTACATTCCCACCAACAGTGTATGAGGGTTCCTTTTTCTCCACAGCCTCTCCAACATTTGCTATTACCCGTCTTGTTGATAATAGCTAATCTAACAGGAGTGAGGTGGTATCTCATTGTAGTTTTGATTTGCATTTCTCTAATAGCTAAAGAAGATGAGCATCTTTTCATATATCTGTTGGCCATTTGTATTTCTTCCTGGGAGAAGTGTCTGTTCATATCCTCTTCCCATTTTTTTATTGAATTGTTTGTTTGTTTGTTGTTGATTTTTATGAGTTTTTTGTATATTTTGGATATTAGGCCCTTATCTGAGCTGTTGTTTGAAAATATCATTTCCCATTTAGTTGGCTTTCTGTTTATTTTGTTATCAGTTTCTCTTGCTGAGCAAAAACTTCTTAGTCTGATGTAGTCCCATTCATTAATTTTTGCCTTCACTTCTCTTGACTTTGGAGTCAAATTCATAAAATGCTCTTTAAAACCCAGGTCCATGAGTTGAGTACCTATGTCTTCTTCTATGTACTTAATTGTTTCAGGTCTTATGTTTAGATCTTTGATCCATTTTGAGTTAATTTTAGTACAGGGGGACAAACTGTAGTCCAGTTTCATTCTTTTGCATGTGGCTTTCCAGTTTTTCCAGCACCATTTATTGAAGAGGCTTTCTGTTCTCCATTGTGTGTTGTTGGCCACTTTATCAAAAATTATTTGACTATATATATGTGGTTTTATTTCTGGATTTTCTATTCTCTTCCATTGGTCTGAGTGTCTATTTTTCTGCCAATACCATGCTGTTTTGATTGTCGTGGCCCTATAATAGAGTTTGAAGTCAGGTATTGTAATGCCCACAGCTTCATTCTTTTTCTTTAGGATTGCTTTGGCTATTCGGGGTTTTTTATAGTTCCATATAAATCTGATGATTTTTTGCTCTATTTCTTTAAAAAATGTCATTGGAATTTTGATGGGAATTGCATTAAATTTGTATATTGCTTTGGGTAATATAGCCATCTTTATTATATTTATTCTTCCTAACCAAGAACAAGGTATATTCTTCCATCTCATTATATCTTTTTCAATTTCCCTTAACAATGGTTTATAGTTCTCATTATATAAGTCCTTTACATTCTTTGTTATGTTTATTCCTAAGTATTTTATTTTTTTGTTGCAATCGTGAAGGGGATTATCCTTTTGAGTTGATTCTCAATTGTTTCATTGTTGGCATATAGAAAGGCTATTGACTTCTGTATGTTAATTTTGTATCCTGTGACCTTACTTTATTGGCTTATTGTTTCTAGTAGTCTTTTTGTGGATTCTGTGGGGTTTTCGATGTATAGGATCATATCATCTGCAAAAAGTAATAACTTTACTGGCTTTTGAAAATGGCAGTGGAGTAGGCGGACGCACAGATGCCCAGCTCTCAACACCAAACTGGAATACAAATCAAATAAGGAAAAATCAGCATGAAAAACCAACACTGAACTGCAAGAACAGCTCTCAAACACCAAGGAGCAAAGAGGAAGCCACAATAATCCTGGTAAGGAGTGCCTGAATCTCCTCTGCTTACAGGAATGGAAGGGGGGGTGAGATTGAGAGCCCAGAGAGGATTTCACAGAGGAAAAAGAGCAGAAACTACTGCTCACAGCCACTTACCTGGCGACCAGGGAGCAAGGTGAAATGAAAAGACCAGCTTATCTCCCAAGTGGAAAGGACATGGAGAGGGACAGACTGTGAGGGGCTAAGGTATGCAAGAAACAAAATAAAAAAGCTGACTCATTCATGCTGGAGGCGGCCATAGCTGGGGGAGGGACTGAACCTTTCACAAAACAGAGCTGAAGTGCTTCCGGATCAGAGATCTCCGGACATCTCTCCAGCTCCAATCAGCGCAACAAGACACAGCTGAAAACAAGAAGTGGGGAGGAGGAGCAGTAACTCAGTTCTCCATGGAGATCTGAGATATACCTCCCCCTACTGAAGCTGAGAAAAAACCCTGCCCCCAGTGAGATTAGTTGGTGGAAGAGACCTTCAGCATCTCAGGTTACACCCACAGCATTCCTGGTTACAGTTTCAAGGAAGCCCCCTGCTGAGATCAGTTAACAAGACTATCACCTGTTAAGAAAACAAACAAATCAAGACTTCAAAGCTGCCCAAATCCGAAAGTGGATTACAAATAATAGCTGATACCAACCCAAGAAGACCTAGAAATAACACAACTGAAAACTTGAGGCAGACAACACCAAGCCTAGACTCAACCAACTCTACAAATAAAACACCATTATGAGAAGACAAAGGAGTGCAACCCAAATGAAACCACAAGAGACACCTTTGAGAGATGAGCTGAGTGATATGGAAATAATCAAACTTCCAGATGCGGAGTTCAAAATAATGATTGTAATGATGCTTAGAGATCTTAGAACAACAATGGAGGGGTAGTTTGAAAACCTAAATAAAGAAATAGCAAGTATAAAAGAGGATATTGAAATATTAAAAAAGAATCAGTCAGAGATGACAAATACAATATCAGAAATGAAGACCACAATGGAAGGAATTAAAAACAGGATGGATACACCTGAGGATCGAATCAGCGAGTTGGAGGACAACTGGAATGAAGGCATGAAAGCAGAGAAGAAAAGAGAAAAGAGACTCAAAAAGTCAGAGGAAACAATTAGACAGCTCTGTGACAACATGAAGAGAAATAACATCCACATCATAGGGGTTCCTGAAGAAGAAGAAAAAGAACAAGGGATAGAGACTTTGTTCAATCATATCATAACTGAAAACTTCCCTAAATTAATGAAAGAGAAACTTTTACAAGTCCAAGAAGCACAGAGGACTCCATTAAAGAGAAACCCAAAGAAACCTACACCAAGATACATCATAATTAAAATACCAAAGCTAAGCGATAAAGAGAAAATATTAAAAGCTACAAGAGAAAAAAAAGTTATCACCTACAAAGGAGCCCCCATAAGGATGACATCTGACTTCTCAACAGAAACACTTGAGGCAAGAAGGGAATGGCAAGAAATATTCAAAGTAATGCAGAACAAGAACCTACAACTAAGACTACTTTATCCAGCAAGGCTATCGTTTAAAATCAAAGGAGAAATAAAAAGCTTCCCAGACAAAAAACAACTCAAGGAATTCATTACAATCAAACCAATGCTGCAAGAAATGTTAAGGGGCCTGTTGTAAACAGATCAAAATTGGAAAAGAATATAGCAAAAAAAGAAATACACCTTTAAAGAAGAAAATGGCAATAAACAACTACATATCAATAATAATCCATGTAAATGGATTAAATGATCCAATCAAAAGACATAGGGTAGCTGCGTGGATAAGAAAACAGGACCCATACATATGTTGTCTACAAGAGACACACCTTAGAACAAAAGACACACATAGATTGAAGGTAAAAGGATGGAAATAAACATTTCATGCAAACGGAAATGAAAAAATAGCTGGGGTAGCAATACTTATATCAGACAAATTGGACTTTAAAACAAAGGATATAGTAAGAGATAAAGAAGGCCACTACATAATGATAAAGGGAGTAATCCAACAGGAAGCTATAACCATTATAAATAACTATGCACCTAATATAGGAGCACCCAAATATATAAAGCAGACTTTGATGGATTTAAAGGGAGAGATCAACAGCAATACTATAATAGTAGGGGATTTTAATACCCCACTAACATCACTACATAGATCCTCAAGAAAGAAAATTAACAAAGAAACAGCAGACTTATTGGAAACACTAGATCAACTCAATTTAACAGATATCTTCAGATCCTTTCACCCTAAAGCAGCAGAATATACATTCTTTTCAAGTGCTCATGGTACATTCTCTAGGAGAGACCACATGTTAAGGCACAAAAATGCTCTCAACAAATTTAAGAAGACTGAAATCATATCAAGCACTTTCTCCGATCACAATGGCATGAAACTAGAAATGAATCACAGCAGGAAAGCTCAAAAATTCTCAAACACATGGAAACTAAATAGCAGGGTGTTAAATAATGAATGGATTAAGAATGAGATCAAAGAAGAAATAAAAAGATATCTAGAAACGAATGACAATGAGCATACAACACCTCAAAATTTATGGGACACAGCGAAAGCAGTGCTGAGGGGGAAGTTCATAGCACTACAGGCACACTTACAGAAGCTAGAACAAGCTCAAATAAACAACTTAACCCTGCATCTAAAAGAATTAGAAAAAGAACAGCAAGTAAAGCCCAAATGTAGTAGAAGGAAGAAAATAATAAAGATCAGAGCAGAAATAAATGACATAGAGGCTAAAGAAACAATACAGAGGATCAATGAAACTAGGAGCTGGTTTTTTGAAAAGGTAAACAAGATTGATGAACCTTTAACTAGACTCACCAAGAAAAAGAGAGAGAGGACTCAAATAAATAAAATTAGAAATGAGAGAGGAGAAATAACAACTGACACAACAGAAATACAAAATATTGTAAGAAAATACTATGAAGAACTGTATGCCAAAAAACTAGACAATCTAGATGAAATGGACAAATTCCTTGAAACATACAATCTTCCAAAAATCAATCTGGAAGAATCAGAAAACCTAAACAGACCGATTACACCAAATGAGATCGAAACAGTTATCAAAAAACTCCCAACAAAGAAAAGTCCACGGCCCGATGGCTTCACAACGGAATTCTACCAAATATTCAAAGAAGAACTAACTCCTATCCTTCTCAAACTATTTCAAAAAATTCAAGAGGAAGAAAGACTTCCAAGCTCCTTTTATGAGGCGAGTATAATTCTGATTCCAAAACCAGGCAAAGACAACATAAAGAAAGAAAATTATAATGCCAATATCTCTGATGAATATAGATGCTAAAATCCTCAACAAAATATTAGCAAACTGGATCCAACAATATATGGAAAAAATCATACACCATGATCAAGTGGGATTTATTCTGGGGAGGCAAGGCTGGTACAATATTCATAAATCAATCAATGTGATTCATCACATAAACAAAAAGAAGGAGAAAAACCATATGATAATTTCAATACATGCAGAAAAAGCATTTGATAAAATCCAGCACCCATTCATGATCAAAACTCTCAGCAAAGTGGGAATACAGGGAACATACCTCAACATGATAAAAGCCATCTATGAGAAACCTACAGCCAACATCATACTCAATGGGAAAAAATTAAAAGCAATCCCCTTAAGATCAGGAACAAGGCAGGGGTGCCCCCTTTCACCACTCTTATTTAACATAGTCCTGGAAGTCCTAGCCACAGCAATCAGACAACAAGAAGAAATAAAAGGCATTCAAGTTGGAAAAGAAGAAGTAAAACTATCATTATTTGCAGATGATATGATATTGTATATAGAAAACCCTAAAGTCTCAGTCAAAAAACTACTGAACGTGATAAATAAATTCAGCAAGGTGGCAGAATATAAAATCAATACTCAGAAATCAAAAGCATTTTAATACACCAACAATGAACAGTCAGAAAGAGAAATTAAGGAAACAATCCCCTTCACAATTACAACCAAAAAAATAAAGTACCTAGGAGTAAACTTAACCAAGGAGACTAAAGACTTGTACTCGGAAAATTACAAAGCATTGATAAAATAAATCAAGGAAAATACAAACAAGTGGAAGCATATACTGTGCTCATGGTTAGAAAGAATAAACATCATTAAAATGTCTATATTACCCAAAGCAATCTATAAATTCAATGCAATACCAAATAAAATACCAATGACATACTTCAAAGATATAGAACACATATTCCAAAAATTTATATGGAACCAAAAAAGGACACGAATAGCCTCAGCAATCTTAAAAAAGAAGAATAAAGTCGGAGGTATCACACTTCCTGATATCAAGTTATACTACAAGGCTGTTGTACTCAAAACAGCCTGGTACTGGCATAAGAACAGGCATATAGATCAATGGAACAGAACAGAGAACCCAGAAATAAACCCACAGTTCTATGGACAACTGATATTTGACAAAGGAGGTAAGGAAATACAATGGAGTAAAGACAGCCTCTTTAACAAATGGTGTTGTGAAAATTGGAAAGCTACCTGCAAGAAAATGAAACTAGATCACCAGCTTACACCACTCAGAAAAATAAACTCAAAATGGATAAAAGACTTAAATGTAGGCCGTGAAACCATAAGCATCTTAGAAGAAAACAGGCAGTAAGCTCTCCGACATCTCTCAGAGCAATATATTTGCTGATTTATCTCCACGGGGAAGTGAAATAAAAGACATGATAAACAAATGGGACTATATCAAACTAAAAAGCTTTTGCACAGCTAAAGACAATAAGAACAGAATAAAAAGACAAACTACACAATGGGAGAACATATTTGATAATACGTCTGATAAGGGGTTAATTACCAAAATTTATAAAGAACTTGTAAAACTCAACACCAGGAAGACAAACAACTCAATCCAAAAATGGGCAAAAGAGATGAATAGACACTTCTCCAAAGAGGACATACAGATGGCCAATAGGCATATGAAAAAATGCTCAACATCACTAATGATTAGAGAAATGCAAATTAAAACCACAATGAGATATCACCTTACACCAGTCAGAATGGCGCTTATCAACAAAACAACACAGAATAAGTGCTGGCGAGGATGTAGAGAAAAGGGAACCCTCCTGCACTGCTGGTGGGAATGCAGACTGGTGCATCCACTGTGGAAAACAGTATGGAGATTCCTCAAAAATCTGGAAATCGAACCGCTTTTTGACCCAGCTATCCCACTTTTAGGAATATACCCCAAGGACACCATAGAACGGCTCGAAAAGGAGAAATGCACCCGCATGTTTGTGGCAGCATTGTTCACAATAGCGAAGATCTGGAAACAGCCCAAGTGTCCGTCAGAGGACGAGTGGATTAAAAAGCTTTGGTACATATATACTATGGAATAATACTCAGCCCTAAGAAATGATGACATCGGATCATTTACAATAACATGGATGGACCTTGACAACATTATACGGAGTGAAATAAGTAAATCAGAAAAAAAAAACTAAGATGAATTCATACATAGAAGGGACATAAAAATGAGACTCAGAGACATTAACAAGAATGTGATGGCAACAGGGGCGGGAGGTTGGGGGAGAGGGGAAGGGGTGAAGAAGGAGAGAGGGGTTAGGGGAGGGGAGGGGCACAAAAAAAACCAGATAGAAGGTGACAGAAGACAATTTAACTTTGGGGGAGGGGTATACAGCACAATCAAATGTCAAAATAATCTAGAGATATTTTCTGTCAACATATGTACCCTGAGTTATCAATGTCACTGCATTAAATTAAAAAAAAAGTGATACCTTTACTTCTTCTTTTCCGATATGGATGCCTTTTATTTCTTTGTCTTGTCTGATTGCTCTGGCTAGAACCTCTAGCACCACATTGAATAAGAGTGGACACCCCTGTCTTGTTCCTGATTTAAGGGGGAAAGTCTTCAGTTTAGTGCCATTTAATATGATGTTAGCTGATGGTTTATCATATATGGCCTTTATCATGTTGAGATATTTTCCTTCTATACCCATTTTGTTGAGTGTCTTAAACATAAAATTGTGTTGTATTTTATCAAAAGTCTTTTCTGCGTCTATTGATAAGATCATGTGGTTTTTGTTCTTTGTTTTGTTGATATGGTGTATTACATTAACTGTTTTATGTATGTTGAACCATCCTTGAGATTCTGGGATGAATCCCACTTTGATCATGATGTATTATTTTTTTAATATGTAGTTGTATTCGATTTGCTAGTATTTTGTTTAGTATTTTAGCATCTGTATTCATTAAAGATATTGGTCTGTAGTTTGTTTGTTTTTTTTTTTGTGCTTCCTTGCCAGGTTTTGGTATGAGGGTTATGTTGGCCTCATAAAATGTGTTTGGAAGTATTGCTTCTTCTTCAATTTTTTGGAAGACTTTCAGTAGAATAGGAACCAAGTCTTTGAATGTTTGATAAAATTCGCTGGTATAGCCATCAGGGCCTGGACTTTTATTTTTGGGGAGGTTTTTAATGGTTTTTTCTATTTCTTCTCTACTAATACGTCTGTTTAGGCTTTCTGCTTCTTCATGACTCAGTCTAGGAAGGTTGTATTGTTCTAGGAATTTATCCATTTTCTAGGTTGTTGAATTTAGTGGCATAAAGTTTTTCATGTATTCTACAATAATTCTTTGTATATCTATGGTGTCCGTGGTGATTTCTCCTCTTTCATTTTGGATTTTGTTTATATGAGTTCTTTATTTTTTCCTTGGTAACTCTTGCCAAGGGTTTTTCAATTTTGTTGATCTTTTCAAAGAACCAGCTCCTTGTTGTATTGATTTTTTCTATAGTTTTTCTGTTCTCTATTTCATTTATTTCTGCTCTGATTTTTATTATCTCCTTTCTTCGGCTGGTTTTGGGTTGTCTTTGTTATTCTTTTTTCATTTTCTTAAGGTGTGAAGTTAGGTGGTTCACTTGGGCTCGCTCTTGTTTGTTTATATAGGCCTGAAGTGATATGAACTTCCCTCTTATCACTGCTTTTGCTGCATCTCATAGATTCTGATATGTCCTATTGTCATTTTCATTAGTCTGTATATATCTTTTGATCTCTGCACTTATTTCTTCTTTGACCCATTCATTTTTTAAAAGTATGTTGTTTAGTTTCCACATTTTTTGTGGGATTTTTACCTCTTTTTTGCAGCTGAGTTCAAGTTTCAAGGCTTTATGATCAGAAAATATGCTTGGTACAACTTCGATTTTTCTGAATTTGCTAATGTTGTTTTTGTGGCCCAACATATGGTCAATTCTTGAGAATGATCCATGTACACTGGAGAAAAATGTATACTCAGTCACTTTGGGATGAAATGTCCTGTAGATGTCTAACATATCCAGGTGCTCTAGTGTTTTGTTTAAGGCCACTATGTCTTTGTTGATTCTCTGTTTGGATGACCGATCTAGAGCCGTCAGGGGTGTATTGAGGTCTCCAAGTATGATTGTATTTTTGTCAGTTTTTGTTTTAAGGTCAATAAGTAGCTGTCTTATATATTTTGGTGCTCCTTGGTTTGGTGCGTATATATTAAGAATTTTTATGTCTTCTTGATTCAGTGTCCCCTTAGGCATTATGAAATGGCCATTTTTGTCTCTGAGTACTTTTGCTGTCTTGTAGTCTGCATTATCAGATATGAGTATTCCTATGCCTGCTTTTTTTTTGGATGTTATTTGCTTGGAGTATTGTTTTCCAGCCTTTCACTTTGAATTTGTTTATATCCTTGTTACTTAGATGAGTTTCCTGTAGGCAGCATACAGTTGGATTTTCTTTTTTGATCCATTCTGCTACTCTGTGCCTTTTTTATTGGTGAGTTTAATCTGTTTACATTTAGAGTAATTATTGACACTTGTGAGTTCCCTATTGCCATTTTATATATTGCTTTCTGTTAGTTTTGTGTCTTGTTTGATCCTTCTTTTTCATTTTTTTATCTTTTGTTTTTATTTGGTTGTATTCCATACATCTTTCCTCTGTTGCTACCTTTTTTATCTCATGTGCATCTGTAGTGGTTTTTCCAATGGTGGTTACCTTTAAGTAATGAAAAGGGTTCCTACCCTGTTCATTGTAGCAAAGTATTTTGTGAGTACTTTTGCACTCCATCATCCTTTGCTACTGTTAATCTCCATCTTCTCCCCCCCTTTTCTTTTGTTGTTGTCACAGTTTAAATTTGGTTTTATTGTGTTCTTCTTGGAGCTTTTACTTGTGGCTTTGTTTTTTTTTCTTCTTTGTATCTGACTGAAGAACACCCTTTAGTAATTCCTGGAGTGGGGGTTTTCTGATGATAAATTCCCTCATCTTTTCTGTATCTGTGAATGTTTTTATTTCTCCTTCATATTTGAAGGATAGCTTTGATGGGTATAGTATTCGTGGCTGGAAGTTTCTCTCTTTCAGGACTTTAAATATTGGGGTCCACTCTGTTCTAGCTTGTAGAGTTTCTGCTGAGAAATCTGATAATAATCTAATGGGCCTTCCTTTATGTGTTGTATTTTTCTTTTTCCTGGCTGCCTTGAGAATTTTTTCTTTGCTGTTGGTTTGTGCCAATTTCATTATGATATGCCTTGGAGTAGGTTTGTTGGGGTTAAGAGAACTCGGAGTTCTGTTTGCTTCTTGAACTTGAGGCTTTAGTTCTTTCCACAGGCTTGGGAAGTTCTCATCTATTATTTGTTTATGTTCTCCATTCCATTTTCTCTCTCTTCTCCCTCTGATATACCTATTATTTTTATGTTATTCTTTTTGATGGAGTCCGATAATTCTTGTAGGGCTATCTCATTTTTTTTTTAATTTTTGAGTCTCTTTCTTCTTCTCTCTGTTGTGTCTCAAGTTGCTTGTCTTCTATTTCAGTAATCCTCTCTTCTATCTTACCTGTTCTATTAGCTAAGCTTGTTACCTAGTCTTTCAACTCGTGAATTGAGTTTTTCATCTCTGTTTGATTTGTTTTTATAGTTTCAATTTTCTTGGAAATATATTCTTTTTTTTTTTTTTTTTTTTTAATAATTTTATTTTTTAATGGGGCGACATCAATAAATCAGGATACATATATTCAAAGATAACAAGTCCAGGTTATCTTGTCGTTCAATTATGTTGCATACCCACCACCCAAAGTCAGATTGTCCTCTGTCACCTTCTATCTTGTTTTCTTTGTGCCCCTCCCACCCCCTATCCCTCTCCCATTCCCCCCTCCCCCCCGTAACCACCACACTCTTATCAATGTCTCTTAGTTTCACTATTATGTCCCAACTATGTATGGAATAATACAGTTCCTGTTTTTTTCTGATTTACTTATTTCGCTTCGTATCATGTTATCAAGATCCCACCATTTTGCTGTAAATGTTCCGATGTCATCATTTCTTATGGCTGAGTAGTATTCCATAGTGTATATGTGCCACATCTTCTTTATCCAGTCATCTATTGATGGGCTTTTTGGTTGTTTCCATGTCCTGGCCACTGTGAACAATGCTGCAATAAACATGGGGCTGCATGTGTCTTTACGTATCAATGTTTCTGAGTTTTGGGGATATATACCCAGTAGAGGGATTGCTGGGTCATAAGGTAGTTCTATTTGCAGTTTTTTGAGAAACCACCATACTTTCTTCCATAATGGTTGTACTACTTTACATTCCCACCAACAGTGTATGAGGGTTCCTTTTTCTCCACAGCCTCTCCAACATTTGCTATTACCTGACTTGCTAATAACAGCTAATCGAACAGGTGTGAGGTGGTATCTCATTGCCGTTTTGATTTGCATTTCTCTAATAGCTAAAGAAGATGAGCATCTTTTCATATATCTGTTGGCCATTTGTATTTCTTCCTGGGAGAAGTGTCTATTCATATCCTCTTCCCATTTTTTTATTGGATTGTTTGTTTGTTTGTTGTTGAGTTTTATGAGTTCTTTGTATATTTTGGATATTAGGCCCTTATCTGAGCTGTTGTTTGAAAATATCATTTCCCATTTAGTTGGCTTTCTGTTTATTTTGTTATCAGTTTCCCTTGCTGAGCAAAAACTTCTTAGTCTGATGTAGTCCCATTCATTAATTTTTGCCTTCACTTCTCTTGCCATTGGAGTCAAATTCATAAAATGCTCTTTAAAACCCAGGTCCATGAGTTGAGTACCTATGTCTTCTTCTATGTACTTAATTGTTTCAGGTCTTATGTTTAGATCTTTGATCCATTTTGAGTTAATTTTTGTACAGGGGGAGAGACTGTAGTCCAGTTTCATTCTTTTGCATGTGGCTTTCCAGTTTTCCCAGCACCATTTATTGAAGAGGCTTTCTTTTCTCCATTGTGTGTTGTTGGCCCCTTTATCAAAAATTATTTGACTATATATATGTGGTTTTATTTCTGGACTTTCTATTCTGTTTGGAAATATATTCTTTGTGTTCATTGAGTTATTTTCTGAGCTCCCTAAATTGCCTTTCTGTGTTTTCTTGTATATCTCGGAGGATTTTTAGGATTTCTATCTTGAATTCTCTGTCATTTAGCTTCAAGGTTTCCAATATATTAAATTTTTTCTCCATAGATTTTTCCTCATCTAGCTGTGTTACCTGTTTTTCTTTTGTATCTATGATATTCAATTTTCTCTTCCTTAATGGCATCTGAGGGTGGTTTTGTTGATAGTATTAATGAGATTTAATAAAGAATAAAAAGTTAAAAGAAAAAATCAAAGTTGTTTTTTTTAAAAAAATTAATAATAAAATAAAGAAAAATAAAATAGAATAAAAATTTTTAAAAAAGGAAATTAGTCCCCCCCTCCTTTTTTCCTCTCCTCTCCTCTCCCCTCTTTCTTGAGAAAATCTTGTGGTGAACTGTGAATTATAACAAACAATGCCTGTAATGGTGGGCCTGAATTGGGGAAAAGTAATAAAGGGGCAAAAAAAAAAAAAAGAAAGAAAGAAAAAAGAAGGGGGTATGGGCCCACAAAAAGCAAATAAGGAAAAACTTTGGGTTAAGAATAAAATGAGGTGACGTCACAGAAATTGTGCCATAAGCAGCGCGTTCGACAGATCTCCCCAAAATCACAACAAATTTATCAACTAGAAACAGAAAAATTTATCCTCGGAGCATTCTGGAGTTCCACACAAACTGAAAGCGAAAGGACTGTTATCACTTGAATCTGAGAGAAGAGGGTGTGGAGGAAGCTAACTACCGCAGGGACATTCATTCAAGCCGTGCATGGAATGTGCCTGTGGTGAGTCATCCCACACTCGGGAGCGGCGAGCAGCCACTGGCGCGTGCCTGGTCCGGTTGCAGAGCAAGCACCGCTAACGTTCCCAGTGGCCCATGCACTGCGAGTGAGAGTCCCCAGCCACCAGTGCCCGGAGCACCCCATTCGCGTGCATGCCCTGGGCATTCCACGCGCCCAGAGCGCCCTACGGGCCCGCACACCCAGGGTGCCCCATTATCCTGCGAACGGTATGCCCCAGCCGCCAGCGGCGGGGCGAGCGGGAGAGGCGCCAGGGCGGTCTACCCTACTTGGGAGATTCTCTCCGTGGGCGGGGCACCTCACCTAGCCATTCAAGCTAACAATCAAGCGTTGGGGGAGGGGCGCACAGGCAGCCTGAAATACCTTCAGGAGCACAGCTGCAGACCCAATCACTGAAATTAGCTTAACCCATGAAATCTGCGCACCCACGGGTTCTAATTGATAAGATCTCTCTCAGTTCAGCGATCCAAGACAAGAGGCATGATATTTTTTAGTGCCTCTCGCTAAAGGGGCTGGGGCAACTTCTGATTGATAGAGCCTCCATATTCAGGGATAAATGCTAACAAGAGGGACTTGGCAGATAATAAGATCTATACTACACTAGACGCAAGCAGAGACTAGTGCCTCTTCTTCCCAGCCAAAACAGGCTACAAAGTGTGGAAAGCCTGGGTTGAGTGGTCCAACTGAATGCTAGGCACTGAACAGTCACCTTGACAAAAATTGACTCCCACCCCCGCCTGATTACACTGGAGGCTCTGACTGCCAGAGCCTTTCCCAAAGCCTTGCGCTGAGTAGGGATAGAATGGGGATTTCCTAGCTCTTTGAGCCTCTTACTCCCCAGGCAGAAGCAGTTGAAGCCTTATATCTGGATCACCAGGCTGCTAATTCAGGAAGGGGGGACTAGGAGAGAGACTCCAGGAAAACAAACTCTCTCATCGTTGGACCCTGCAAACGTCAACAAGCCTTGACTACCAGCAAGACTAAAGCCAATTATATGACATTGCCATAGAATCCCATCAACTGCAAATCTCTACCTAAGTGTGACACAGGGGCAGAGCCTGGGGTACAGAGTCACCGACCAGGAAAAGGGAGAGAAAAGAAAAAGGAAGAAGTTAACCTCTCAAAATCAAGAAAAATCCACAGACTTTACAACTTGTTCCACTAATTTTTTTTTGTTGTTGTTGTTTGTTTCTTCTATCTTAATGCCTTTATTATTATTTCTATTTCCTCCACCTCGGTCCTTCTATTCTCTGCCCATCTTATGCTTCCCTTTTCTTGAACTACACTACCCATGAGTGTTACATTTTATTTCTCTTCTTCATCCTCACCTTCCTTTAAGGTTATACTCCAAAACACTTAACTCTCAATCTCTCCGCTTTTGTTTTTTTTTTGTTTTGCTTTATTTTGTTTTTTTCTCTTCCTTTTTTTTCTTACTTCATTTTTCTCTTTTTCTTATTTTTTTCTTTCTATTCGTTTTTTCTTTTCTCATTTTACTTTCCTCCCATTTAATCCTCAATCACGAACAAATTAGTTAATTTGGGACTCAAGGGTTTTTTTGGGCTTTATTTTTCTTTTTCGCTTTTGTTTCTGGTTTTTTTTGTTTGTTTGTTTATTTTTGTGGCATTTTGAGTACTTTTTATGTTGCTTTTTAACTCACTAGCACTCCTCCTAACCCAAGGTCTCCATTGTATTTAGTCTTCGCTCCACTTAATACAACAGATTTTTACTTATTTTTTTTTCTTCTTTATTATTCTTTTTTTTCTCCTTTTTTCTGGTTCCCTCTTATCCCTCTCATTATATCTCTTAGTTGACCATCACTTACAAGCAAATCATCTTATGCTTGTCTAAGATTTTCTTCCTTTTTTTTTTTTTTTGCATTTAGTAGGTCCCTACTCCCTTTTTTTCCCCCTTGAACTCTTCACCCCAAATCAGGCCCTCCATTATAGGCAGTTTTTGTTCCATTTAGCAAAATATAATTCACAGGTCATCACGATATTTCCCTGAGGAGGGGAGAGGAGGGAAAGAGAAGAAAGAAAAAAGGGGGAAATAATAAATTATTACTGTTTTTTTTTGTGGGGTGTTTTACCTTTTTTTTTTTTTTACTTTTTACTCTTTATTAATTCTAATTAGTGCTATCAACAAGACCACCCTCAGATGCCAATAAGAAAGAGGAAATCGAATATTATGGATACAAAAGAAAGAGAGGTAACACAAATAGATGTGGAAAAATCTATGGAGAAAAGACTTAACATATTGGAAGCCTTGGAGCTAAATGACAGAGAATTTAAAATAGAAATCTTAAAAATACTCAGAGATATACAAGAAAACACAGAAAGGCAATTTAGGGAGATCAGAAAACAACTCAATGAACACAAAGAATATATTACCAAGGAAATTGAAACTATAAAAACAAATCAAACAGAAATGAAAAACTCAATTCACGAGCTGAAAAACAAGGTAACAAGCTTAGCTAACAGAGCAGCCCAGATTGAAAATAGGATTAATGAAATAGAAGACAAGCAACTTGAGGCACAACAGAGAGAAGAAGAAAGAGACTCAAAAATAATAAAAAATGAGAAAGCCCTACAGGAATTGTCTGACTCCATCAGAAAGAATAACATAAGAATAATAGGTATATCAGAGGGAGAAGAGAAAGAAAATGGAATGGAGAATATACTCAAACAAATAATAGACGAGAACTTCCCAAGCCTGTGGAAGGAACTAAAGCCTCAAATTCAAGAAGCAAACAGAACACCGAGTTTTCTTAACCCCAATAAACCCACTCCAAGGCACATCATAATAAAGGTGACACAAACCAATGACAAAGAAAAAATTCTCAAGGCAGCCAGGGAAAAGAAGAGTACAACATATAAAGGAAGGCCTATTAGATTATCATCAGATTTCTCAGCAGAAACTCTACAAACTAGAAGAGAGTGGACCCCAATATTTAAAGCCCTGAAAGAGAGGAACTTTCAGCCAAGAATACAATACCCATCAAAGCTATCCTTCAAGTCCAAAGGAGATATAAAAACATTCACAAATACAGAAAAGATGAGAGAATTTATCAGCAGCAAGCCCCCACTCCAGGAAATACTAAAGGGGGTTTTCCAACCAGATTCAAAGAACAAAAGAAAACAACACCACAAGTAACAGCTCCACCAAGAACACAATAAAACCAAACTTAAACTGTGACAACAAAGGAAAAAAAGGGGGGAGAGGATGGAGATTAACAGTAGCAAAGGACGATGAATGCAGAAATACTCATAAGATAGGGTACTACAATGAATATGGTAGGTACCCTTTTCATTACTTAATGGTAACCACCCTTGAAAAAACCACCACAAAAACACTTGACATAAAAAAGGTAGCAACAGAGGAAAGAAGTATGGAACACAAACAAACAAAAACAAATGATAGAAAAACAAAAGAGAAGAATCAAACTAGATACAAAACTAACAGAAAGCAATTTATAAAATGGCAGTAGGGAACCCACAAGTGTCAATAATTACACTAAATGTAAATGGATTAAACTTACCAATAAAAAGACACAGAGTAGCAGAATGGATTAAAAAAGAAAATCCAACTATATGCTGCCTACAAGAAACACATCTAAGCAACAAGGATAAAAACAAATTCAAAGTGAAAGGCTGGAAAACAATACTCCAAGCAAACAACACCCCAAAAAAAGCAGGTGTAGCAATACTCATATCTAATAATGCTGACTACAAGACAGAAAAAGTACTCAGAGACAAAAATGGTCATTTCGTAATGATTAAGGGGAAGTTGAATCAAGAAGACATAACAATCCTTAATATATATGCACCAAACCAAGGAGCACCAAAATATATAAGACAGCTACTTATAGACCTTAAAACAAAAACTATCAAAAATACAATCATACTTGGAAACCTCAATACACCGCTGATGACTCTAGATCGGTCATCTAAACAGAGAATCAATAAAAATATAGTGGCCTTAAACGAAATACTAGAACACCTGGGTATGATAGACATCTACAGGACACTTCATCCCAAAGCGACAGAGTATACATTTTTCTCTAGTATACATGGAACATTCTCAAGAATTGACCATATGTTGGGCCACAAAGACTATCAGCAAATTTAGAAAAATTGAAATTGTACCAAGCATATTTTCTGATCATAAAGCCTTGAAACTAGAATTCAACTGCAAAAAAGAGGGGGAAAAACCCACAAAAATGTGGAAACTAAACAACATACTTCTAAAAAATGAATGGGTCAAAGAAGAAATAAGCGCAGAAATCAAAAGATATATACAGACAAATGAAAATGAAAATACGACATATCAGAATCTCTGGGATGCAGCAAAAGCAGTAATAAGAGGAAAGTTCATATCACTTCAGGCCTATATGAACAAACAAGAGAGAGCCGAAGTAAACCACTTAACTTCACACCTTAAGGAACAAGAAAAAGAAGAACAAAGACAACCCAAAACCAGCAGAAGAAAGGAGATAATAAAAATCAGAGCAGAAATAAATGAAATAGAGAACAGAAAAACTATAGAAAAAATCAATAAAACAAGGAGCTGGTTCTTTGAAAAGATCAACAATATTGACAAACCGTTGGCAAGACTCACCAAGGAAAAAAGGCACAGGACTCAAATAAATAAAATCCAAAATGAAAGAGGAGAGATCACCACAGACATCATAGATATACAAAGAATTATTGTAGAATACTATGAAAAATTTCATGCCACCAAATACAACAATCTAGAAGAAATGGATAAGTTCCTAGAACAATACAACCTTCCTAGACTGAGTCATGAAGAAGCAGAAAGCCTAAACAGACCAATCAGCAGGGAGGAAATAGAAAAAAACTATTAAAAACCTCCCCAAAAATAAAAGTCCAGGCCCAGACGGTTATACTAGTGAATTCTATCAAACATTCAAAGAAGACTTGGTTCCTATTCTACTCAAAGTCTTCCAAAAAATTGAAGAAGAAGCAATACTTCCAAACACATTTTATGAGGCCAACATAACCCTCATACCAAAACCAGCCAAGGATGGCACAAAGAAAGAAAACTACAGACCAATATCTCTAATGAATACAGATGCTAAAATACTAAACAAAATACTGGCATACCGAATACAACAACATATTAAAAAAATAATACATCATGATCAAGTGGGATTCATCCCAGAATCTCATGGATGGTTCAACATACGCAAAACGGTTAACGTAATACACCATATCAACAAAACAAAGAACAAAAACCACATGATCTTATCAATAGATGCAGAAAAGGCTTTTGATAAAATACAACACAATTTTATGTTTAAGACTCTCAACAAAATGGGTATAGAAGGAAAATATCTCAACAAGATAAAGGCCATATATGATAAACCATCAGCCAACATCATATTAAATGGCATAAAACTGAAGGCTTTTCCCCTTAAATCAGGAACAAGTCAGGGTTGTCCACTCTCTCCACTCTTATTTAACATGGTGCTAGAAGTTCTAGCCAGAGCAATCAGACAAGAGAAAGAAATAAAAGGCATCCATATCAGAAAAGAAGAAGTAAAGGTATCACTTTTTGCAGATGATATGATCCTATACATCAAAAACATCAAAGACTCAACAAAAAGATTACTAGAAACAATAAACCAATACAGTAAGGTCGCAGGATACAAAATTAGTATACCAAAGTCCATAGCCTTTCTATATGCCAACAATGAAACATTAGAAAATGAACTCAAAAAAATAATCCCCTTCACGGTTGCAACAACAGCAACAAAAATACCTAAGATTAAACATAACAAAGAATGTAAAGGACCTATCTAATGAAAACTACAAAGCACTGTCAAGGCAAATCAAAAAAGATACAATGAGATGGAAAAATATTCCTTATTCATGGATAGGAAGAATAAATATAATCAAGATGGCCATATTACCCAAAGCAATATACATATTTAATGCAATTACCATCAAAATTCCAATGACATTTTTTAAAGAAATGGAACAAAAAAAATCATCAGATTTATATGGAACTATAAAAAACACCGAATAGCCAAAGCAATCCTAAGGAAAAAGAATGAAGCTGAGGGCATTACAATACCTGACTTCAAAGTCAAAAGAAGTGAAGGCAAAGATAAATGAATGGGACTACATCAGACTGAAATGTTTTTGCTCAGAAAGAGAAACTGACAACAAAATAAACAGACAGCCAACTAAATGGGAAATGATATTTTCAAACGAAAGCTCAGATAAGGGCCTAATATCCAAAATATACAAAGAACTTATAAAACTCAACAACAAACAAACAAACAATCCAATAAAAAAATGGGAAAAGGACATGAACAGACACTTTTCCCAGGAAGAAATACAAATGGCCAACAGATATATGAAAAGATGCTCATCTTCATTAGTTATTAGAGAAATGCAAATCAAAACTACAATGAGATACCACCTCACACCTGTTAGATTAGCTATAATCAACAAGACAGGTTAATAGCAAATGTTGGAGAGGCTGTGGAGAAAAAGGAACCCTCATTCACTGTTGGTGGGAATGTAAAGTAGTACAACCATTATGGAAGAAAGTATGGTGGTTCCTCAAAAAACTGAAAATAGAACTGTCTTATGACCCAGCAATCCCTCTACTGGGTATATACCCCAAAACTCAGTAAACATTGATACGTAAAGACACATGTAGCCCCATGTTCATTGCAGCATTGTTCACAGGGGCCAAGACATGGAAACAACCAAATATCCCTTTCATAGATGACTGGATAAAAAAGATGTGGCACATATATACTATGGAATACCTTCAGCCATAAGAAATGATGACATCGGATCATTTACAACAAAATGGTTGGATCTTGATAACATTATACAGAGTGAAAATAGAAAATCAGAAAAAATCGAGAACTGCATGATTCCATACATAGGTGGGACATAAAAACGAGACCAAGAGACATGGACAAGAGTGTGGTGGTTACAAGGGGACAGGGGAAGGGGGAGAGGAAGGGGCACAAAGAAAACCAGATAGAAGGTGACAGAGGACAATCTGACTTTGGGTGATGGGCATGCAACATAATTGAATGACAAGATAACCTGGACATGTTTTCTTTGAACATATGTACCCTGATTTATGGATGTCACCCCATTAAAATTAATAAAAATATAAAACAAGAATACAGACATATATAGGTTTTTTTCTCAATGTTCAAAAAAAATTCTTATTCAACTCAGTAATTAATGAGAAAATAAATAAGATGCTATGGCAATTCAAAGAAAATTTGAGAAGCTAGGTAGTTATAGGAAGTGTTAGAATAAGATTTTGGTCTTAGACAAAAAATCAGTTTATGGCAAAGAAGATAATAAATCATAATCTTTGGGGCCATCTCTGCTAGTAGAATGATTTGCATCTCTATGAGACAAAAATCTACACATTAATCTTTGCTCAGAGATGATAGAAAGTCAAGCCCAACACTACACTAAAAATATTCTTTCTGCAAGCTTCACTTCCTACTTCCAAGTTTTGGATGACTTTTCTGACATAGAGTAAATGTCATTTTTTAGGACGTAAGGAGTACAAGTAGCTCTAAAAATGAGGGAACCAAAAGTCAGAAAAAAGTTCTGGGAGCCCACAAACTCTTCTTCTTGACTCAGGAAAACAAGTGACTTGGGCAGCAGCCTCTCAAACCAGAATTGAGCCAGTAACAGAACTGGCCTGCTTGGCCTCCTTACCTGCCCCTATCTCCAAAGGGAACATGGTAAAATAGGAACTAAGAGGGAGAAGTCATCAGGTGAGTCTCTTTCCTCTCCCAGACACTAAAAGAAATAATTGCATGGAACACCTGCTCCAGGTAAGGAGCCTACAGCCAACAGCAGAATCCTAAATACAAAACAGTATGAAAATGACTTCTCCTGGCTGCACAGGCTCTTTGAGATCTGTGGGGCCAGAAGTGGTAGATCAATTGCTCTGGCTTAACTTTGCCACTGGAGGTATTGAAGAAACAAATAAGAGAATAACCTCTAGCTCAAGAACCCCCAAAAAGTGAGAATGGAAGCCCAGCTAGCAAAGGTGGGAGGCGCCTCAGATTATGGTGAAATGGAGAAGGACACCCATTATTGATGGGAGAGGGTGAGAAAAAGAAGGAACCCCTCACAGACAGATTAGAGGCAGTGGGAAGGACAAGAAGTTGGGGTTCCCAGATCATTGTTCCTGCCTCCTCTATGAAGATGTAAGGTGAGGTGGTGAGGAACTCGGCTTGAGAAGATTGATGTTAAAGGCTGAATGGCATTGCCTCTCTCAAATTCATATGAAACCATAAACCCTAATACCTCACAATGTGAGAGTCTTTGAAGAGGTAATTAAGGTTAAATAATGTCATTGGAATGAGCCCTAATTCAATATGACTGATGTCTTTAAAATAAGAGGAGTTAGGACACAGGCTCACACAGAAGAGAGACCATGTGAAGACAGAGGGAGGAGGCAGCCATCGCAAGCCAAGGAAAGAGGCCTTGTAAGAAATCAACGCAACTGATACCTTACTCTCAGACTTCTAAAATCCAGAACTGTGAGAGAACAAATATCTGTTGTTTAAGCCAGTGGTCCCCAAACCCCAGGCCATGCACCGGTACTGGTCTGTGGGCCATTTGGTACCAGTACGCAGAGAAAGAATAAATAACTTACATTATTTCTGTTTTATTTATATTTAAGTCTGAACAATGTTTTATTTTTAGAAAATGACCAGATTCCCTCTGTTACATCCATTTAAGACTCACTCTTGACGCTTGTCTCGTAAGTTCGACAATTATATTTTAAAATACCACAGTTTTTACTATGGTCGCATAATTTTATTTTGTGTATTTATCCATCCCACCCTAAAGGCCGGTCCATGAAAATATTTTCTGACATTAAACCGGTCCATGGCCCAAAAAAGGTTGGGGACCACTGGTTTAAACCACTTAGTCTGTGGTACTTTGTTATGGCAGCCCCAGCGCATAACACAGTTGGTGAAGGGTTATATACATGTTGAGGGAAAGGGAGACAGTCCCGAATAAAACCAGGTGATATTAAAAGTCAAAATTATATTAGAAGTCATAATTTCTTCAGTTTTCTACAACATCTGAGCTATACTTTTATAAAAAAAAAAAAAGATATTTGGTCTGATTTAACAGTTGAAAAGCAATGAGTAAAGACTGAGGGCATAAGAAAGAGATTTAGGTGATCTATTGTGCGATCAAATGAGGGAATAAAGAAAGAAGGGTTGATATACTAGGACAAAATGGAGGGTTCAGGAAATGGGGATTCTTTATAATATTAAAAAAAACAGATGTAAGATACAGAGCAGAAAGAGGTAGAACAGGAATTTGTGGCCAGAGAGTAGGAGATGTACATTTAATATTTCATGATGGAAGAGACTTGGATGATGACAAGTCTAAAGCTATCACTGTTTGAGAGTGGCTGACATGAAGTTGAGTTGAAGGTCACTAGAACAGAAGATGTCAAAGAATTTTAAGGTTAAATAGTGAATTAAGTGAATGATGTCATAACCCAGATTGAAGGTGGGACTTGGAGTAAACAGAAATCTTGTGAGCCAGTCTTCCATGAGCAAGGGGAATGGCAGCAGGCTTGTCATTCAGCAAACAATCATGGAGCACTTACCATGATCCAGGTTCTGGGGACATAGCAAAAATTAAGATGAATGATTCCTGTGATTCTTCTGGTCCTCCAATGGAGGTATTCACATTTTGATGAGGAAATGGAAGATGCAGACACAGAGAGGTTGAAAGCCAAAAGGCACAAATCTGTGAGTAAACATTTATACTTAATAGCAAAGGAGGACTAGATTGAAAGTTTCTTTGAGAAACTAGAAGAATGTGCTACTTCCAAATTCACAAGAATATAGGCTCCATTCTAGCATCTAGAGATTATATATTTGTCACTGACCACTCTATTCTCAATTCTACATAGAACATGCCAGAGAAGTAATAAGAGTGCAAAATATTTGTTAAGTGATGAAGGAATGAATGAATGAATGAAGTCAAGGGCAAGGTGGGGCATCAGAGAAAGAAAAATCGCAGTCCAGAACTATAAGTGTTTCATCTGTTTGTAAAACTCCTTAAAATTACCTCTATTCAACTGATGAGCCTACTAGAAGATCTCCTCAGTATGAACCATGAGCAGAAGAATCAATGAGTCAGAATAAAGATGGTAATTAATTCCTTAAACAAACATTTAATGAGCACCTCTTCTATGTGAAGTGTTTATGGCTATGAACAAGACTGACAAGGCACCTAGTCTTATGAAACCAACATTGGAATAAATAAGAAATACGATAAACAAATGAGCACTCAAACAAAAATGGTAAGTTCACAGAGTTAAAGGTGTTGTGAAGAAAACAAAAAGAGACAATGTCATAGCAAGTGAATGAGGTGGGAGCAACATTACTTAGAGTGGTCAAGGGAAGGTGTCTCAGAGGAGTTACTATTTGATCTGAGACTTGAAAAAAAACAAAACTAAAAACAAACAAAGAAAAACAGGTGTGGTAAAGAGACTGTTCCAAACAAAGGGAAAAGCATGTGAAAAGATGCTGTTTGAGATCTATGAGAAGGTTAGTATGACTGGAGCATGGTGAATGAAGGGGATGTGGTAAGAGATGAAATAAAAAAGGAAAGCAGAGACCAGACTATGGAAGACTTGAGAGATAAAAGAAATCAGGCTGGACCATTGTGGCAGAGATTTGTAGCTTTACCAAAATCATTTTTCTTTTCTTCCTGGGTACACAGTATATATTTCCCAGCCTTCCATAAAGTGAGATATAGCTTAAATATTCTAGAGATAAAAATATAGTATTTTAGATGTAAATATTTATAACAAGTCAGGTGCTGAAAAAAGAAAGGTCAGTAAACATGAAGACACAACAAAAGTTACTCAACAGGAAGCACAGCAAGAAAAAAGCCTGTAAAAAGCAAACAAAGCTTCAGTGACCTGTGAGATAACATAAGTGGTATACCATACATGTAATTAGAGTACTAGAGATATTTTCAGCAGCTTTATTCATAATTGCCAAAGCTTGGAAGTAATTAAGATGCTCTTCAGTAAATGAATGGATAAACTGTGGTACCATACATCAATGGAATATTATTCCATTGTGCTTTCCTCATACAGTGAAATACTACTTAGTAATATAATGCAATCAACTATTGATTTTTAATATCAAAGCATTAAACTGAGCAAAAGAAGCCAAACATAAAGATTACATATACTGTATAATATCTTAGGGCTGTAAAACAAATCTCAACAAGTTTAAAAGGATTGAAATTATAAAAACATGGTCTCTGGCCTCATCAGGATTAAACCACAAATAAGCTACAAAAACATCTGGACAACCCATAAACATTGAGAAATTTAACAACATACTGCTGAGTACTGATACATTAAAAGAGAAATCACAAGAGATATTTTAAATATTTTAAGTTTATGAAAGTGATAACACAATATAATACTATTTGTGGGATGCAAACCAGTATGTATTATAGTTCTCTCTCTGTCTCTCTTTCTGTCTGTCTCTCTCTCCCCCCTCCAATACACTATATATATAGTGTGTTGGTAAAACACATCGATAAAACCATGTTATCCTAGTGTTTTCATTGAGAGGGGTCAGGGAAACTGAGTTTGATTTAGTGATTTGGATTCTTTAATGATATATTTTTTAAGTTGTCTGGATGCTAAATGATTCTGGTTGTTTTTCCACCAATAAGATTGCTCTTACAGCTATACTTTTATGAAGGAAGGGTGGCAAGGGGAAAAGGACCCCTCTGTGAGCACAGCAATCCCCTGTGTGCCTCTCTATGGGATGATAGAACAAAGGACTCCTGTCTTATCTAAGGACTGAAACTTGCCTGACCAGGCAGTGGTGCAGTGGATAGAGCATCGAACTGGGATGCAGAGGATCCAGGTTTGAAACCCTGAGGTCGCCAGCTGGAGTGTGAGCTCATCTGGTTTGAGCAAAGCTCATCAGCTTGAGCCCAAAGTCTCTGGCTTGAGCAAGGGGTTACTCGGTCTGCTGTAGTCCCCGGTCAAGGCACATGTGAGAAAGCAATCAATGAACAACTAAGGTGCCACAACAAAAAATTGATGTTTCTCATCTCTCTCCCTTCCTATCTGTTCCTTCTACTCCTATCTATTCCTCTCTCTTACTCTCTATGTGTCTCTGTAAAAAAAAAAAAAAAAGACTGAATCTTGTAGTGTCCTCTTTATCAATAAAACCTGCTCCTTAGTCCATTCTAGATGACATGAAAGTCATCTATAACTTTGATACACAACAGTCAGGACCAAGAAGAATGGACACACTTCACCAATTATTATTTGGGAAATTCTTTCTATTCTTTGATCAAGTGTTCCCAGAAGTCTGTCTGTTTTATTAATTGTTTCTCAAAAAAAACCCAGCTCTTCAATTTTCCCTTTGTCTCTTTTGGTTCTTGTTCCTCTGGAACTGGGAGGATGGTGCTGGATTGGTTTGATGTTGTGGTTGTAGTTTGGTTTGTATAGTGGTGGTTTCCAGTTTTCCTCCTGCTCTTTTGCACCAGCCTCTCAGTTCCCCTTGCTGATGGCAACTGATGCTGCCAGATTTTATGTATGCTACCAGAAAGATTTTGTGAGTGTATGAGCAATTACCTACATTTATAAATTGTACTCATACTTTTAACCAGTGGTGGCATTCAAATAATTTAACAACTGGTTCTCTGCTCTAATGACCTTTTTAATTATAAAAAATGATATACCAACAGGTAGTTTATTATTTCATGCTTTTAATACTTAAATAAGACCAATAAAAGAGATATACAAAACTAGATTATGTTATAAGAAAGAGTTTTAAAATATTAATGAAAAATATTAAATATATGACAAAAACAATAAAACTGTTATTTAAAATATTTCCATATTGCTTCTTGATTGGATCCTCACTTGCAATTTTTTTCACCTACGGATGGAATGAACATTACTATGGGTGCTTTGAATATGCTGTTGTGCAGATGAACATTAAAAAAGAATAAATAGACGAGCCACCCGACGAACACGCAAGAAAGGGGGCCCCCCGACCTCGGCTCCCAGTCTGAGTGTGCCGGACCCCCGGGAGCTCCAAGTGCGCGCATCGCACATGGAAAGATAAAAGATATGTTTGCTGTCCTCAACTGGGAACAACTTTGTGTTTTAGTTTTCCCCAGGTGGCTTACACGGAGATATGTGCGAACACAAGTAAAAACTAGAGACAGACAACACCAAGCCTAGACTCAACCAGCTCTACAAAGAAAACACCCAGATACCCAGGCACAATGAGAAGACAAAGAAGTGCAATCCAAATGAAACCACAAGAGAGACCTTCAGGAGATGAACTTAGTGATATGGAAATAATCAAACTTCCGGATGCGGAGATTAAAATAATGATTGTAAGGATGCTTAGGGATCTTAGAACAACAATGAATGGTCATCACAAACACCTAAATAAAGAAATAGAAGTATAAAAAAGGATATTTAAATATTAAAAAGGAATCAGTCGGAGATGACAAATACAATATCAGAAATGAAGACCACAGTGGAAAGAATTAAAAACAGAATGGATACAGCTGAGGATCGAATCAGTGAGTTGGAGGACAACTGGAATGAAGGCATGAAAGCAGAGAAGAAAAGAGAAAAGAGACTCAAAAAGTCAGAGGAAACTCTTAGAGAGCTCTGTGACAACATGAAGAAAAATAACATCCACATCATAGGGGTTCCTGAAGAAGAAGAAAAAGAACAAGGGATAGAGACTTTGTTCAATCATGTCATAGCTGAAAACTTCCCTAAATTAATGCAAGAGAAACTCTCACAAGTCCAAGAAGCACAGAGGACTCCATTAAAGAGAAACCCAAAGAAACCTACACCAAGACACATCATAATTAAAATACCAAAGCTAAGTGATAAAGAGAAAATATTAAAAGCTGCAAGAGAAAAAAAAGTTATCACCTACAAAGGAGCCCCCATAAGAATGACATTCGACTTCTCAACAGAAACACTTGAGGCCAGAAGGGAATGGCAAGAAATATTCAAAGTAATGCAGAACAAGAACCTACAACCAAGACTACTTTATACAGCAAGGCTATCATTTAAAATTGAAGGAGAAATAAAAAGTTTCCCAGAAAAAAAAAATTCAAGGAATTCATTACAACCAAACAAATGCTGCAGGAAATGTTAAGGGGCATGGTGTAAACAGACCAAAGTGGGAAAAGAATATAGCAAAAGAAAAATACAGCTTTAAAGAATAAAATGGCAATAAACAATTACGTGTCAATAATAACCCTAAATATAAATGATTAAATGATCCAGTCAAAAGACATAGGGTAGCTGCATGGCTAAGAAAACAGGACCCATACATATGCTGTCTAAAAGAGACACACCTTACAACAAAAGATGCACATAGGTTAAGGTAAAAGGATGGAAAAAACATTTCATGCAAATGGAAATGAAAAAAAAAGCTGGGGTAGCAATACTTATATCAGACAAAATGGAATTTAAAACGAAGAACATAGTAAGAGATAAGGAAGGCCACTACATAATGATAAAAGGAGCAATCCAATAGGAAGATATAACTATTATAAATATCTACGCACCTAATATAGGAGCACCTAAATATATAAAGCAGACTTTGATGGATATAAAGAGTGAGAACAACAGCAATACTATAATAGTAGGGGATTTTAATACCCCACTAACATCACTAGATAGATCAATAGATCCTCAAGAAAGAAAATTAACAAAGAAACAGCAGACTTAAAGGACACACTAGATCAACTCGCTTTAATAGATATCTACAGAACCTTTCACCCTAAAGCAGCAGAATATACATTCTTTTCAAGTACACATGGTACATTCTCTAGGATAGACCACATGTTAGGGCACAAAAGTGGTCTCAACAAATTTAAGAAGATTGAAATCATATTGAGCACTTTCTCTGATCACAATGGCATAAAACCAGTAATCAACCACAACAGAAAAGCTCAAAAATTCTCAAACACATGGAAACTAACTAGCAGGTTGTTAAATAACGAATGGATTAAGAATGAGATCAAAGAAGAAATAAAAAAAATTCTTAGAAACGAATGATAACAAGCATACAACAACTCTATGGGACACAGCAAAAGCAGCACTGAGAGGGAAGTTCATAGCACTACAGGCACACTTTAAGAAGCTGTACAAAGCTCAAATAAACAACCTAACCCTGCATCTAAAAGAACTAGAAAAAGAACATCAAGTGAAGCCCAAATGTAGTAGAAGGAAGGAAATAATAAAGATCAGAGCAGAAATAAATGACATAGAGACTAAAGAAACAATTCAGAGGATCAATGAAACTAGGAGCTGGTTTTTTGAAAAGGTAAACAAGATTGATGAACCTTTAACTACACTCACCAAGAAAAAGAGAGAGAGGACTCAAATAACTAAAATTAGAAATGAGAGGGGAGAAATAACAACTGACACAACAGAAATACAAAATATTGTAAGAAAATACTATGAAGAACTGTATGCCAAAAAACTAGACAACCTAGATGAAATGGACAAATTCCTTGAAACATACAATCTTCCAAAAATTAATCTGGAAGAATCAGAAAACCTAAACAGACCGATTACACCAAATGAGATCGAAACAGTTATCAAAAAACTCCCAACAAAGAAAAGTCTTGGGCCAGATGGCTTCACAAGTAAATTCTACCAAATATTCAAAGAAGAACTAACTCCTATCCTTCTCAAGCTATTTCAAAAAATTCAAGAGGAAGGAAGACTTCCAAGCTCCTTTTATGAGGCGAGCATAATTCTGATTCCAAAACCAGGCAAAGACAACACAAAGAAAGAAAATTATAGGCCAATATCCCTGATGAATATAGATGCTAAAATCCTCAACAAAATATTAGCAAACCAGATCCAACAATATATGGAAAAAATCATACACAGTGATCAAGTGGAATTTATTCTGGGGAGGCAGGGCTGGTACTATATTCACAAATCAATCAATGTGATTCATCACATAAACAAAAGGAAGAAGAAACCACATGATAATTTCAATAGATACAGAAAAAGCATTTGATAAAATCTAGGACTCATTCATGATCAAAACTCTCAACAAAGTGGGAATACAGGGAACATACTTAACATGATAAAGGCCATTTATGAAAAACCCACAGCCAACATCATACTCAATGGGCAAAAATTAAAAGCAATCAGGAACAAGGCAGGGGTGCCCCCTTTCACCACTCTTATTCAACATAGTCCTGGAAGTCCTAGCCACAGCAATCAGACAAGAAGAAGAAATAAAAGACATTCAAGTTGGAAAAGAAGAAGTAAAGCTATCATTATTTGCAGATGATATGATATTGTATATAGAAAACCCTAAAGTCTCAGTCAAAAAACTACTGGACCTGATAAATGAATTCAGCAAAGTGGCAGGATATAAAATTAATACTCAGAAATCAGAGGCATTTTTTACACCAACAATAAACAGTCAGAAAGAGAATTAAGGACAGAATCCCCTTCACTATTACAACCAAAAAAATAAAGTACCTAAGAGTATATTTAACCAAGGAGACTAAAGACTTGTACTCGGAAAATTATAAAACATTGATAAAAGAAATCAAGGAAGATACAAACAAGTGGAAGCATATACTGTGCTTATGGTTAGGAAGAATAAACATCATTAAAATGTCTATATTACCCAAGGAAATTTATAAATTCGATGCAATAACAATTAAAATACCAATGACATACTTTAAAGATATAGATCATATATTCCAAAAATTTATATGGAACCAAAAAAGGACACAAATAGCCTCAGCAATCTTGAAAAAGAAAAATAAAGAGGGAGGTATCACCTGATATCAAGCTATACTACAAAGCCATTGTACTCAAAACAGCCTGGTACTGGCATAAGAACAGGCACATAGATCAATGGAACAGAACGGAGAACCCAGAAATAAACCCACAGCTCTATGGACAACTGATATTTGACAAAGGAGGTAAGGGCATACAATGGATTAAAGACAGCCTCTTTAATAAATGGTGTTGGGAAAATTGGACAGTTACCTGCAAAAAAAATGAAACTAGACCACCAACTTACACCAGTCACAAAAATAAACTCAAAATGGATAAAAGACCTAAATGTAAGCCGTAAAACCATAAGCATCTAGAAAAAAACATAGGCAGTAAGCTCTCTGACATTTCTCACAGCGATATATTTGCTGATTTATCTCCACGGGCAAGGGAAATAAAAGACAGGATAAACAAATGGGACTATATCAATCTAAAAAGCTTCTGCACAGCCAAAGACAATAAGAACAGAATAAAAAGACAAACTACACAATGGGAGAACATATTTGACAGTACGTCTGATAAGGGGTTAATAACCAAAATTTATAAAGAACTTGTAAATCTCAACACCAGAAAGACAAACAATCCAATCAAAAAATGGGCAAAAGAAATGAATAGACACTTTTCCAAAGAGGACATACAGATGGCAATAGGCATATGAAAAAATGCTCAACATCACTAATCATTAGTGAAATTCTAATTAAAACCACAATGAGATATTACCTCACACCAGTCAGAATGGCGTTCATCAACAAACAACACAATAAGTGCTGGCAAGGATGTGGATAAAAGGGAACCCTCCTACACCACCAGTGGGAATGCAGACTGGTGCAGCCTCTGTGGAAAACAGTATGGAGATTCCTCAAAAAATTGAAAATTGAACTGCCTTTTGACCCAGCTATCCCACTTTTAGAAATATACCCCAAGAACACCATAGAACTGTTTCAGAAGGGGAAATGCACCCCCATGTTTATCGCAGCATTGTTCACAATAGCAAAGATCTGGAAATAGCCCAAGTGTTCGTCAGGTGATGAGTGAATTAAGTAGCTTTGGTACATATATACTATGGAATACTACTCAGCCATAAGAAATGATGACATCGGGTCCTTTACAATAACATGGATGGACCTTGATAACATTATACGAAGTGAAATAAGTAAATCAGAAAAAGCTAAAAACTATATGAACCCATACATAGATGGGACATAAAAATGAGACTCAGAATGAAAACTATAAACCATTGTTAAGGGAAATCGAAAAAGATATAATGAGATGGAAGAATATACCTTGTTCTTGGCTAGGAAGAATAAATATAATCAAGATGGCTATATTACCCAAAGCAATATACAAATTTAATGCAATTCCCATCAAACTTCCAATGACATTTTTTAAAGAAATAGAGCAAAAAATCATCAGATTTATATGGAACTATAAAAAACCCCGAATAGCCAAAGCAATCCTAAAGAAAAAGAATGAAGCTGGGGGCATAACAATACCTGACTTCAAACTCTATTATAGGGCCACGACAATCAAAACAGCATGGTATTGGCAGAAAAATAGACACTCAGACCAATGGAACAGAATAGAAAGTCCAGAAATAAAACCACATATATATAGTCAAATAATTTTTGATAAAGGGGCCAACAACACACAATGGAGAAAAGAAAACCTCTTCAATAAATGGTGCTGGGAAAACTGGAAAGCCACATGCAAAAGAATGAAACTGGACTACAGTCTCTCCCCCTGTACAAAAATTAACTCAAAATGGATCAAAGATCTAAACATAAGACCTGAAACAATTAAGTACATAGAAGAAGACATAGGTACTCAACTCATGGACCTGGGTTTTAAAGAGCATTTTATGAATTTGACTCCAATGGCAAGAGAAGTGAAGGCAAAAATTAATGAATGGGACTACATCAGACTAAGACGTTTTTGCTCAGCAAGAGAAACTGATAACAAAATAAACAGAAAGCCAACTAAATGGGAAATGATCTTTTCAAACAACAGCTCAGATAAGGGCCTAATATCCAAAATATACAAAGAACTCATAAAACTCAACAACAAACAAACAAACAATCCAATAAAAAAATGGGAAGAGGATATGAATAGACACTTCTCCCAGGAAGAAATACAAATGGCCAACAGATATATGAAAAGATGCTCATCTTCTTTAGCTATTAGAGAAATGCAAATCAAAACGGCAATGAGATACCACCTCACACCTGTTCGATTAGCTGTTATTAGCAAGTCAGGAAATAGCAAATGTTGGAGAGGCTGTGGAGAAAAAGGAACCCTCATCCACTGTTGGTGGGAATGTAAAGTAGTACCACCATTATGGAAGAAAGTATGGTGCTTCCTCAAAAAACTGAAAATAGAACTACCTTATGACCCAGCAATCCCTCTACTGGGTATATACCCCCAAAACTCAGAAATATTAATACGTAAAGACACATGCAGCCCCATGTTTATTGCAGCATTGTTCACAGTGGCCAGGACATGGAAACAACCAAAAAGCCCATCAATAGATGACTGGATAAAGAAGATGTGGCACATATACACTATGGAATACTACTCAGCCATAAGAAATGATGACATTGGATTATTTACAGCAAAATGGTGGGATCTTGATAACATGATATGAAGCGAAATAAGTAAATCAGAAAAAAACAGGAACTGTATTATTCCATACGTAGGTGGGACATAATAGTGAAACTAAGAGACATTGATAAGAGTGTGGTGGTTACGGGGGGGAGGGGGGAATGGGAGAGGGATAGGGGGTGGGGAGGGGCACAAAGAAAACAAGATAGAAGGTGACAGAGGACAATCTGACTTTGGGTGGTGGGTATGCAACATAACTGAACGACAAGATAACCTGGACTTGTTATCTTTGAATATATGTATCCTGATTTATTGATGTCACCCCATTAAAAAAATAAAATTATAAAAAAAAAAAAGAGACTCAGAGACATGTACAAGAATGTGATGGTAACAGTTGGTGGGGTGGGGTGGTCGGGAGGGGGTGAGGAAGGAGAGAGAGGGGGTGGGGGGAGGGGAGGGGCACAAAAAAAACCAGATAGACAGTGACGGGAGACAATTTGATTTTGGGTGAGGAGTATGCAACATAATCAAATGTCAAAATAATCTGGAGATATTTTCTTGGGACATATGTCCCCTGTTTTATCAATGTAACTGCATTAAAATTAATAATAATAAAATAAAATAAAAAGATTTCTTTGGAGAACGTTGATACCTTCCCAGTCCTTCCTCTCCAGAGAGAGGACAGGACACTACTCTCCAATATGAACCTATTGAGAGGCGCTTCCAGGGCCCACTGGAGAGCTCAGTGTGTGTTCTCTGCAGTTGGAGGGGGATCCTCCCCTGCCTATGTCAGGCCTGAGAAAGCTGACGCTGCCTGTGGCCACAGGACAGGGACTGCTTCTCCAGGGTTTGCTGGAGGGTTGAGGGTTTTCCATGGAACAAGCGTTTGCCACTCAGCAGAGGGGAAGCTGGGCTGGAGCCATTTTAAGTTCTTTCTGAGAGGACCACATGGAGCAGGAAGAGGCTCTGACTTTCAGTATATTGTGGACCACCAGACAAGGGCTGGGTGGGCTGGGGAGCAGCAGCCAGAAGAACAGAAGCCAGAGCGGGGTGGGAGGGCAAGAGGAGGGGAAGGAGGAGAAGTCTTAATCTATGAAGGAAGGGTCAAGTGTTATTATATTGGTTGGACATTTCTTTTTTGTTTGTTTTGAGCATATAAGAAAGTGTCTATCACCTAGATTTAGTGATTGTTAATATTTATGTATTTGCTACATCGTGTTTGTCCTAAGGTACTTTGGGATATACAGCAGACAGCTGGCCTTTCACCTCTCTGAGTATTTCAGGGAGCCTCTTCAGGGAGCAGGGAAGTTTTGTAAAATGCCACAGCAACACTGTCACATCAAATGAGATTAATGGTGACTCCTTGGAGTGCCCTGGTGCCTGATATTGACATCATTTTCCTGTCTCCAAGATGACATATATACATATGTATCTTTGTTCATGCCCAGAAAGAAACTGGAAACATTTAACTTTGAAATTGAAGCTTTTGCTTGTGACACAAAGTGACATAAAACTGTTCCCAAGGAATGAGCAGAATTTTGTTCAGAGCAAAGAAATATTAACCCTGCTGAATAAATATGAAAAAAAATGACAGAAAATGTCAGAAGCTGATCAACAGCTGCTGGTTGACATAGTCACAGATAAAAAGATCAACAACTGTTGGTTGACACAGTCACAACAAAGAAAAGGCGCAACAACACTTCCCCCTTTAACTTTTTGAATTAATTTGGGTTTTTTTTGTTTTTTGTTTTGTTTTGTTTTTTTGTATTTTTCTGAAGCTAGAAACGGGGAGAGACAGTCAGACAGACTCCTGCATGAACCCGACCGGGATTTACCCCGCACGCCCACCAGGGGTCGATGCTCTGCCCACCAGGGGGCGATGCTCTGCCCCTCCAGGGCATCGCTCTGCTGCGACCAGAGCCACTTTAGCGCATGGGGCAGAGGCCAAGGAGCCATCCCCAGCGCCCGGGCCATCTTTGCTCCAATGGAGCCTTGGCTGTGGAAGGGGAAGAGAGAGACAGAAAGGAGAGAGGGAGGGGTGGAGAAGCAGATGGGCACTTCTCCTGTGTGCCCTGGCCGGGAATCGAACCTGGGACTTCTACACGCCAGGCCGACGCTCTACCACTGAGCCAACCGGCCAGAGCCTAATTTGGTTTTTTATCCCCCCTTTTCTGGGTGTGTGTGCTATCATTTATGGCACAGGGATAACAGCACTGTGTTTTCCCTGCAGATTCGTAGTAATTTCTCTGGAAATGAGACAGAGGGTGTGATTCCACAGAAAAGCCTATAAACCCCCTTACCTGGGCCCATAGATATAGGAGGCTGGCTATGATATCCCCCAAAAAGGGTTAGTCTGTGGGAAAATTCCCTCCTATAAATCATGTTAGAAAAAATAGATTGTGACTTATGAATAGGTCGGATACAGTAACTATACACAAAAGCACCTTTCAACCTTCACCTAATCCATTACTTTACCTCCCTAGCCTTTTCATACTATAGAATAAAAAAAAACTTTCCTTTACCTCTTGCAAACCTGACCTGCAGGTAGTGTAACACTCTGAGAAAAATAAAGTTAGAACTTAACTAGTATATGAATATAGTAGACAAATAAAATTTGATTAGACAATAGGACATTAGGTAAGGTAGAATTATTAATCAATACTGACCTTTTAGAAGCTTGCACAAAAACCATTGTTGCTGTTTTCAAGTTATTGTATAATTGTACTTAGAATGACTTACTACCTGATTTATAGCTTATAGAAATGTACTAACCATTGCCTAGAAATATGTAACCATAGGGAAACAAAAACAATTATTAATCAATGCATTCTGTATACCATCTGATTGTAACTTAGTGTGTATGTATAAAAATAAAGCTGTACTAGCCACTGGCGAAGATGCCTGGAAGTGAATGCTAAAGAATTCGGCTCTCTCCCTCATTTTGTGCTGATGCCATCTCTTCCTGTGGGACCTCTGGATTTCCCCTGGGGCTGGACCCCGGCAACAAAACAAGGGAGGAAATGTGTATTTTCATAATTTAAGAACGCTTACATTTTGTGAAGCTTACAGACACTGGAAAGATGCTCTAAATTTATTCACATCTTCATAACCCAGACATTTAAACACTGCACAGGAATCTCTCACAGTGCTGAGGTGCATGTCCATTCTACAAACTCTCTGCAGGATGACCTATCTAAATTTTAAAAGCATAAACTCTTTGATCCAGCAATCTATTCCCTAGGAATTAATTCTGCACCTGTCCTTGTCATGTGAAATGAATAAGTAAAAGGGTAAATATGCCTTGCAGCATTGTTTGTAATACAGAAAATTGAAAACATTATTAAAAGTCTGACAGGAAATAGTTTTTTATACATTCATGCAAACTTATATATGATGTGTATATTATTGTATTTATATATAATATGTATTATATATTATATAGTTGGTATATATTATTATGTGTCATACATGTGGTATATGTTGTTATATATTACTTGAGTGATATATAAATTATATATTATATAATATGTGATATATATTATATGTAGTATATATTATATATTACATATGTGCTATATATTATATACCTTCCATATGGTATATATTATTTATATTGTATATATTTTATATATGGTATATATATGTGGTATAATATTTCACAACAGGAATACTATAGAATGCTCTAGGCCAGCTGAAACAATGAAGCTCTATGAACAGACAGACTGTTACAGGAAACAGCAAGTGCAGAACTAGGTGCCAGTACCTGTTCTGGTGCCATATCGCTGCTTGCTCTCCTTACTGCCCTCCCTTTCCTGGCCCACTCTCTGCCCCAGAGTGACCTCTGTAAACTACAACACACTGTCTTGTTCTCTGGCTCAGAGCACAGAGGAAGAGTGGAGGGTAAGGAGTGGCAGTTTATGCCCTGCTTCCTCCCAGGGATACCCCAGCAGGCTGTGCTGGTCACACAAAGTCACTGTGCCATCTCACTACCTGTCATGGATCCTGGTTGTTGCACTATCCCTGTGCTTTCCTGTCCTGCCCACACTTCCGTAAACAGTCCATTCATGAAACCTGACCCACGTGACTCACTATAAGAGCCATCAGTTTTTTGTTAGGACTTTGGCTCACAATTCCGTGCATTGATCCTTCCCTGCTTCAACAGAAAGGAAGGAACATGTATATATTTCACAGACAGATATATGATTAATAGAGAAAACAGAACATCTACACAAATTCTCTGTGTGAGTCTTTCAGGGGAGAAAAATGTCTCCAGATAACTGACTGCAGTAGAAACATAAAAAATAAAACACTTCTGTGCTAAAGAACACATGTCGCTGCTACTTCCCCAGCTAATGTGACACAGGGACTGTGGCTGGATGTCCTCAAAGCACATTTGCCTTAAGTCCCCAGTACTTTTGTCCCAGATTCCACCATAGTAACTTGAAGCAGCAACTCAAGGAAGTAGCCAAGGGAAAAGAGTTGGAGGGAGGGGAGGTGCTGCTTTAGAAGAAGTGATGTTCTTACTTCTGTCACCGTCTGGTTTCCATGTGAGGGTCTTGCCCCTCCCTCCTCACACTCGGCTCTCCTATGGCAGACACAGAGGACCCATGCCCCGACCCTCACTCCTGTGTCTTTCCCCATGTACATCTCTCTGCTGGAGCTGCTCCTTCCCTTCCTGTGAAACCTCCATCTCAAATGTCACTTCCTTAGTGACCACTTCCTGGACCCTAACCCTATACCCCTCTGGCGAAGTTAAATATGATTACCTCAGAAGTCCCATGGCACTTTATTCTGGGATTGTTATAGGGGGTTGTCCACTGACTGTCCCCCAGTGCTTTGATACCACTGGGTGTCTGATGCACAGAACATAGCTTAGTGGAACAGACTAAATCCAAGTTGATAACTGGAGACAGTTATGTAAGCAACTAACAATGGATGATTTGCTTTGTGCCAGGCACTGTGTTGAAAACTTTCCACTTAATCCTCATTATAGTCTACAGGGAGAGAAGAAGAAGGTAATTTACCAAAGGCCATGTGGGTAGAAATGGATGGAAATTGAACTTATATCCAACTCTGTCTGATTCCACGGCACTTATTCACTTTTAAAGTTTTAAAATATAAAATAATACTTGTATATGGTAAAGAATAAAAGAATTCAAATTCCATTAAAGGATTAAAAAGCAAGTAACCCTCCTACTCACATCAAAATCCCATTCCCAGAACCAACCGCTATTATCAACTTTCTTTTTCCTTCTAAAATCATTCTATGCATATAGACTTTATATATTACTTTTATTATACACATAGTAGCATGATTTTCTGGCTCCACCTCTCTCTTCCACCTCACTAATTCTGGAGGAACAGAGACAAAGCCAAAAAGGAGCAGAGAATCTCTAGCTGGGGAAAGAGAGAAGACCGCTCCTCCTGCCCTTATAAGTGTTTCTGGGTGAAGCCAACCTACGCTGGAAAGGGAAGAAGCATTTACAGAATATTTATTATATTGAATTAGACCAACTATTTATTTATTTATTTTTTTAGTGAGAGAGACAGATAGAGGGGCAGACAGACAAGAAGAGAGATGAGAAGCATCAACTCTTTGTTGTTGCATCTTAGTTGTTCATTGACTGCTTTCGCATATGTGCCTTAATGGAGGGGAGGGGAGGGCTCCAGCTAAGCCAGTAATACCTTGCTCAAGCCAGCGACCTTGGGCTCAAGCCAGTGACCTAGGGCTTCATGCCAGCGACCTTTGGGCTCAAGCCACCGACCACGGGTTCATGCCTATAATCCCACACTCAAGCCAGCGACCCCATGCTCAAGCTGGTGAACCTGCGCTTAAGCGGGATGAACCAATGCTAAAGCTGGTGACCTCGGGGTATCTAACCTGAGTCCTCTGTGTCCCAGACTAATGCTCTACCCACTGTGCCACCATCTGGTCAGGCTGAACAAATTAAATATTACAAGTGACTATTCTTACCAGATATATTGGCAAATATATTCTCCCATTTTATGGGTTGTCTTTTTATTTTGTTAATGGTGGTTTTTTGCTGTACAAAAGCTTTTCAGTTTGGTATAGACCCATTTGTTTATTTTGTCCTTTATTTCATATGCCCATAGAGATAAATCAGCAAAAATATTGCTATGAGAGATATCAGAGAGTTTACTGCCTGTTTTCTTCCAAGATGTTTATGGTTTTGCGACTTACATTTAAGTCTTTTATCCATTTGAATTTATTTTTGTGAATGGTGTAAGTTGGTGGTCTAGTTTCATTTTCTTGCATGTACCTGTCCAATTTTCCTAACACCATTTATTAAAGAGAGTGTCTTTACTCCATTGTATGCTCTTACTTCCTTTGTCAAATATCAATTGACCATAAAGTCATGGATTTATTTCTGGGTTCTCTGTTCTCTCCCATTGATCTGTATGCCTGTTTTTATGCCAGTATCATGCTGTTTTGATTACAATGGACTTGTAGTATAACTTGATATCAGAAAGTGTGCTACCTCCCACTTTATTCTTTATTTTCAAGATTTCTGAGGCTATACATGTTTTTTTTGGCTCCATATAAATTTTTGAAATAACCAAAATTTATAAAGAACTTCTAAAATTCAACACCAGGAAGGTGAACAATCCAATTAAAAAATGGGCAAAAGAACTGAACAGACACTTCTCCAAAAAGGACATACAAATGGCCAATAAGCATATGAAATAATGTTCAACATCACTAATTATCAGATAAATGCAAATTAAAATCACAATGAGATACCACCTTACACCTGTCAGAATAGTGCTCATTAACAAATCATCACAGAATAAGTGCTGGTGAGGGTCTGGACAAAAGGGAACCCTCCCACTCTGCTGGTGGAAATGCAGACTTGTGCAACCACTGTGGAAAACAGTATGGCATTTCCTCAAAAAATTAAAAATGAAGCTGCCTTTTGACTCAGCTATCTCACTATTAGAAATTTATCCTGGAGATGACGTCAGAGTAATGGCGGAGTAGGAAGCGATGCCGATAAATCTCCCCCAAAACTCAACAAGATCTTCAACCAGAAACAGAAAAACCTATACTTGGAGCTTCCAGATTCTTCGCAATACACCCAAAGGTATGATTGAGTGAAAAATTGGCTAAATATATAACCAAACCCCGAAGGAAATAGGGAGTAAGAAATGCTCCGCCTTCCTCACTAACCTAAACAGGGCGGCTTTCTCTGGTAACTGTGAATATAGAAACTGAGGCGGGCAAAGGGGGTGAATAGATCCAGGCCGCCGCAGCAAAAATGGCCGAACCATGCTGTGGCTCAGAGATCCAAGCCGAGGAAAATCTGATCCTGTGGCAACCCGGGCAATACAAGCTAACACTCGCGCCAAACCCAAACAAAGAAAGACAAGCGGAGCGGCCATTTTACCCGGTCTCCTGGTCGGTGCGCAGTTAGTGGAAGAGAGATTTCTTCCTAAGCCGCGGAAGTGGGTGCCCATGTTGCCCCACGGAGAGGCAGGGTCAGAGGCCTTTCTGTGGGCTGAGGGCAGAGTCTCTGGGCAGCCCCAGCGCCCTGGGAAAGTCACGCACGGGAGGGAGTGAGAACTAATCCCAACGGTGGAGATTTTCCGTGCTGGAGGCTGTTTCACTCAGAGGGAACCGCGGCCGGCCTCATATCCTGGTGTGCGCGCGCAGATAAGGAGTGAGCGATTCCTCCGAGTGCCTCGGCAGTGCGCGCCCGTGTTATCGCACAGAGGGGCAGAGTCAGGGGCCTTTGTGTGGGCCAAAGCGGAATCTCGGGCCGCCCCAGCGCCTTGCAAAAGCCGCACACGGGGACGGAGCGAGACTCAATTCCAACGCTGCAACTTTTCCCTGCGGTTGGGGGTTTCACTCAGAGCGTGAGACTGCTGGCCGGATATCCTGGTTGCAGACAGTGAGTGAGAGTTTCCTCCAAGCGCCCCGGAAGTGGGCGCCCACTTGTGTTACCGGATAGAGTGGCAGAGCCAGAGGTCTTCGAGTGGGTGGAAAGCCCGCCTGATTATGCTAGCAGCTCTGACTGACTGAGCCTTACCCAGAGCCCTGTGCTGAGTGGAAATAGAGTGGGGAGTTGCCAGCAATTTGAGCCTCTTACTATCCAGGCAGAGGCAGCAGCAACCCCATACCTGGACTATCAGGCTACTAATTGAGGAAGGAAAGACTAGGAGAAAGGCTCCAGGAACATGGACTCTCTCACTGTCGGAGCCTATAAATGCTAATGAGCCTCGACTCCCAACGAGAATAAAGCACAATACATGACATTGCCATAGAGACTTATCAACTGCAAACCTCTACCTGAGCGTGCCAAAGGGGCAGAACCCGGGGTACAGAGTCACCGACCAGGAAGAGGGAGAGAAAAGGAAAAGCAAGAAGATAACCTCTCAAAATCAAGAATAATCTGCAGACTTTATAACCTATCCCATTTTATTATATATGTTCGTTTGTTTCTCTTATCTTCATTCTTGAGACTTTTTTTTCCTCCTCCAATTTGGCCGATTAACTCTCTACCGGTCTTACTCTCTCCTCTCCTTGAACTACACTACCCATAAGTGTTACATCTCCCATTATCATTTCTCTTCTCTTCCTTTCTCTCTATGAGGGTTGCACTCCAAAACCCTTAACTCTCTCTCTCTCTCTCCTCTTTTTTCTTTTTTCTTCTTTTAGTGGTTCCCTCATTTTTTTCTCTCTCTCTCTTTCTTTTCTCCCTCTATATTAGTTTCTTCCTTTCTCCTTTACATCTCCTCTCATTCAAACCTCAATAACAAACAAATTATCTTATCTGGGACTCAAACCTATGTTTGTGGCATTTTGGGGGGTTTTTACTTCACCTTTTTAACTCACTAGCAGTGCTCCCATCCCTGGCTCTCCATATTATCTAGTTCTTGTTCCACTAAATACAATAGTAAGTTTTTAATTTGTCCCCCCATTTTTCCATTTTCCTCTTATTCCTCTCATCATAACTCTTAGACAACCAACACCTAAAAGCAAATCATTTTATTCTTGACCCAAATTTTTTCCTTATTTGCTTTTTGTGGGTCCATACGCTCTTTTTTTTTTCTTTTTTCTTTTTTTTTTATTTTTTCCTTTTTTTTTTTTTTTTCTTTCTCTCTTTTTGCCCCTTTATTACTTTTCCCCAATTCAGGCCCTCCATCACAGGCATTGTTTGTTATAACTCACAGTCTACCACAAGATTTTCTCAAGAAAGAGGGGAGAGGAGAGGAGAGGAAAAAAAGACGGGGGGAATAATTTCCTTTTTTAAAAAATTTTTATTTTATTTTATTTTTCTTTATTTCATTATTAATTTTTTTTAAAAAAAACAACTCTTTTCGATTTGTTATTTTTTAATTTTTTTAACTTTTTATTCTTTATTAAATCTCATTAATACTATCAACAAAACCACCCTCAGATGCCATTAAGGAAGAGAAAATCGAATATCATGGATACAAAAGAAAGAGAGGTAACACAGCTAGATGAGGAAAAATCTATGGAGAAAAAATTTAATATATTGGAAACCTTGGAGCTAAATGACAGAGAATTCAAGATAGAAATACTAAAAATCCTCCGAGATATACAAGAAAACACAGAAAGGCAATATAGGGAGCTCAGAAAACAACTCCATGAACACAAAGAATATATGTCCAAGGAAATTGAAACTATAAAAACAAATCAAACAGAGATGAAAAACTCAATTCACGAGCTGAAAAACGAAGTAACAAGCTTAGCTAATAGAACAGGTCAGAAAGAAGAGAGGATTAGTGAAATAGAAGACAAGCAACTTGAGGCACAACAGAGAGAAGAAGAAAGAGACTCAAAAATTAAAAAAAATGAGATAGCCCTACAAGAATTATCTGACTCCATCAAAAAGAATAACATAAGAATAATAGGTATATCAGAGGGAGAAGAGAGAGAAAATGGAATGGAGAACATACTTAAACAAATAATTGATGAGAACTTCCCAAGCCTGTGGAAAGAACTAAAGCCTCAAGTTCAAGAAGCAAACAGAACTCCAAGTTTTCTTAACCCCAACAAACCTACTCCAAGGCATATCATAATGAAATTGACACAAACCAACAGCAAAGAAAAAATTCTCAAGGCAGCCAGGGAAAAGAAGAATACAACATATAAAGGAAGGCCCATTAGATTATCATCAGATTTCTCAGCAGAAACTCTACAAGCTAGAAGAGAGTGGACCCCAATATTTAAAGTCCTGAAAGAGAGGAACTTTCAGCCACGAATACTATACCCATCAAAGCTATCCTTCAAATACGAAGGAGAAATAAAAACATTCACAGATACAGAAAAGATGAGGGAATTTATCATCAGAAAACCCCCACTCCAGGAATTACTAAAGGGGGTTCTCCAATCAGATACAAAGAACAAAAAAAAACAGAGCCACAAGTAAAAGCTCCAAGAAGAACACAATAAAACCAAATTTAAACTGTGACAACAACAAAAAGAAAGAGGGGGAGAAGATGGAGATTAACAGTAGCAAAGGACGATGGAGTGCAAAAGTACTCACAAAATAGTTCGCTACAATGAACAGGGTAGGGACCCTTTTCATTACTCAAAGGTAACCACCATTGAAAAAACCACCACAGAAGCACATGAGATAAAAAAGATAGCAACAGAGGAAAGATGTATGGAATACAACCAAATAAAAACAAAAGATAGAAAAACGAAAGAGAAGGATCAAACAAGACACAAAACTAACAGAAAGCAAGATATAAAATGGCAATAGGGAACTCACAAGTATCAATAATTACACTAAATGTAAATGGATTAAACTCACCAATAAAAAGGCATAGAGTAGCAGAATGGATTAAAAAAGAAAATCCAACTGTATGCTGCCTACAGGAAACTCATCTAAGTAACAAGGATAAAAACAAATTCAAAGTGAAAGGCTGGAAAACAATACTCCAAGCAAATAACATCCAAAAAAAAGCAGGTGTAGCAATACTCATATCGGATAATGCTGACTACAAGACAGGAAAAGTACTTAGAGACAAAAATGGCCATTTCATAATGGCTAAGGGGACACTGAATCAAGAAGACATAACAATTCTTAATATATATGCACCAAACCAAGGAGCACCAAAATATATAAGACAGCTACTTATTGATCTTAAAACAAAAACTGACAAAAATACAATCATACTTGGAGACCTCAATACACCGCTGACGGCTCTAGATCGGTCATCCAAACAGAGAATCAACAAAGACATAGTGGCCTTAAACAAAACACTAGAGCACCTGGATATGATAGACATCTACAGGACATTTCATCCCAAAGTGACTGAGTATACATTTTTCTCCAGTGTACATGGATCATTCTCAAGAATTGACCATATGTTGGGCCACAAAAACAATATCAGCAAATTCAGAAAAATTGAAGTTGTACCAAGCATATTTTCTGATCATAAAGCCTTGAAACTAGAATTCAACTGCAAAAAAGAGGAAAAAAATCCCACAAAAATGTGGAAACTAAACAACATACTTTTAAAAAATGAATGGGTCAAAGAAGAAATAAGTGCAGAGATCAAAAGATATATACAGACTAATGAAAATGACAATACGACATATCAGAATCTATGGGATGCAGCAAAAGCAGTGATAAGAGGGAAGTTCATATCGCTTCAGGCATATATGAACAAACAAGAGAGAGCCCAAGTGAACCACTTAACTTCCCACCTTAAGGAACTAGAAAAAGAAGAACAAAGACAACCCAAAACCAGCAGAAGAAAGGAGATAATAAAAATCAGAGCAGAAATAAATGAATTAGAGAACAGAAAAACTATAGAAAAAATTAATAGAACAAGGAGCTGGTTCTTTGAAAAGATCAACAAAATTGACAAACCCTTGGCAAGACTTACCAAGGAAAAAAGAGAAAGAACTCATATAAACAAAATCCAAAATGAAAGAGGAGAAATCACCACGGACACCGTAGATATACAAAGAATTATTGTAGAATACTATGAAAAACTTTATGCCACTAAATTCAACAACCTAGAAGAAATGGATAAATTCCTAGAACAATACAACCTTCCTAGACTGAGTCAAGAAGAAGCAGAAAGCCTAAACAGACCTATCAGTAGAGAAGAAATAGAAAAAGCCATTAAAAACCTCCCCAAAAATAAAAGTCCAGGCCCTGACGGCTATACCAGCGAATTTTATCAAACATTCAAAGAAGACTTGGTTCCTATTCTACTCAAAGTCTTCCAAAAAATTGAAGAAGAAGCAATACTTCCAAACACATTTTATGAGGCCAACATAACCCTCATACCAAAACCAGGCAAGGATGGCACAAAAAAAGAAAACTACAGACCAATATCTCTAATGAATACAGATGCTAAAATACTAAACAAAATACTAGCAAATCGAATACAACAACATATTAAAAAAATAATACATCATGATCAAGTGGGATTCATCCCAGAATCTCAAGGATGGTTCAACATACGTAAAACGGTTAATGTAATACACCATATCAACAGAACAAAGAACAAAAACCACACGATCTTATCAATAGACGCAGAAAAGGCTTTCAATAAAATACAACACAATTTTATGTTTAAGACTCTCAACAAAATGGGTATAGAAGGAAAATATCTCAACATGATAAAGGCCATATATGATAAACCATCAGCTAACATCATATTAAATGGCACTAAACTGAAGGCTTTCCCCCTTAAATCAGGAACAAGACAGGGTTGTCCACTCTCTCCACTCTTATTTAATGTGGTACTAGAGGTTCTAGCCAGAGCAATCAGACAAGACAAAGAAATAAAAGGCATCCATATCGGAAAAGAAGAAGTAAAGGTATCATTTTTTGCAGATGATATGATCCTATACATCGAAAACCCCAAAGAATCCACAAAAAGACTACTAGACACAATAAGCCAATACAGTAAGGTCGCAGGATACAAAATTAACATACAGAAGTCAATAGCCTTTCTATATGCCAACAATGAAACAACTGAGAAGGAACTCAAAAGAATAATCCCCTTCACGATTGCAACAAAAAAAATAAAATACTTAGGAATAAACATAACAAAGAATGTAAAGGACTTATATAATGAAAACTATAAACCATTGTTAAGGGAAATCGAAAAAGATATAATGAGATGGAAGAATATACCTTGTTCTTGGCTAGGAAGAATAAATATAATCAAGATGGCTATATTACCCAAAGCAATATACAAATTTAATGCAATTCCCATCAAAATTCCAATGACATTTTTTAAAGAAATAGAGCAAAAAATCATCAGATTTATATGGAACTATAAAAAACCCCGAATAGCCAAAGCAATCCTAAAGAAAAAGAATGAAGCTGGGGGCATTACAATACCTGACTTCAAACTCTATTATAGGGCCACGACAATCAAAACAGCATGGTATTGGCAGAAAAATAGACACTCAGACCAATGGAACAGAATAGAAAGTCCAGAAATAAAACCACATATATATAGTCAAATAATTTTTGATAAAGGGGCCAACAACACACAATGGAGAAAAGAAAGCCTCTTCAATAAATGGTGCTGGGAAAACTGGAAAGCCACATGCAAAAGAATGAAACTGGACTACAGTCTCTCCCCCTGTACAAAAATTAACTCAAAATGGATCAAAGATCTAAACATAAGACCTGAAACAATTAAGTACATAGAAGAAGACATAGGTACTCAACTCATGGACCTGGGTTTTAAAGAGCATTTTATGAATTTGACTCCAATGGCAAGAGAAGTGAAGGCAAAAATTAATGAATGGGACTACATCAGACTAAGAAGTTTTTGCTCAGCAAGAGAAACTGATAACAAAATAAACAGAAAGCCAACTAAATGGGAAATGATCTTTTCAAACAACAGCTCAGATAAGGGCCTAATATCCAAAATATACAAAGAACTCATAAAACTCAACAACAAACAAACAAACAATCCAATAAAAAAATGGGAAGAGGATATGAATAGACACTTCTCCCAGGAAGAAATACAAATGGCCAACAGATATATGAAAAGATGCTCATCTTCTTTAGCTATTAGAGAAATGCAAATCAAAACGGCAATGAGATACCACCTCACACCTGTTCGATTAGCTGTTATTAGCAAGCCAGGTAATAGCAAATGTTGGAGAGGCTGTGGAGAAAAAGGAACCCTCATACACTGTTGGTGGGAATGTAAAGTAGTACAACCATTATGGAAGAAATATGGTGGTTCCTCAAAAAACTGAAAATAGAACTACCTTATGACCCAGCAATCCCTCTACTGGGTATATATCCCCAAAACTCAGAAACATTGATACGTAAAGACACATGCAGCCCCATGTTTATTGCAGCATTGTTCACAGTGGCCAGGACATGGAAACAACCAAAAAGCCCATCAATAGATGACTGGATAAAGAAGATGTGGCACATATACACTATGGAATACTACTCAGCCATAAGAAATGATGACATCGGAACATTTACAGCAAAATGGTGGGATCTTGATAACATGATACGAAGCGAAATAAGTAAATCAGAAAAAAACAGGAACTGTATTATTCCATACGTAGGTGGGACATAATAGTGAAACTAAGAGACATTGATAAGAGTGTGGTGGTTACGGGGGGAGGGGGGAATGGGAGAGGGATAGGGGGTGGGAGGGGCACAAAGAAAACAAGATAGAAGGTGACAGAGGACAATCTGACTTTGGGTGGTGGGTATGCAACATAATTGAACGACAAGATAACCTGGACTTGTTATCTTTGAATATATGTATCCTGATTTATTGATGTCACCCCATTAAAATAATAAAATTATAAAATAAAATAAAAAAAAAAAAAAAGAAATTTATCCTAAGAATACCAAATCAATGATTCAAAAGAAGATATGCACTCCCATATTTATTGCAGCATTGTTTACAATAGCCAAGATCTGGAAACAGCTCAAGTGTCCATAAGTAGATGAGTGGATTAAAAAGAGTGGTACATACACACAATGGAATACTATGCAGCCACAAAAAAGAAGAAAATCTTACATTTACTGATGGCATGAATGGACCTGGAGACTACTGTGCTAAGTGAAATAAGCCAGGCAGAGAAAGGCAAATATCATATAATCTCACTTAAATGTGGAATCTAAGGAACAAAATGAACTGAGGAATGAAATAGAGGCAGATGTGGAGTCAAGTGACCAGAGGGACAGCTGTCAGAGAGAATGGGGAGGAGAGGATGGGATCAGAGAAGGTGAAGGGACTAGTAAAATTATATATACATAACAAATAAATACAGATAACAAGAGAGCAAATCTCAGAGGGAAGGCGGGCAGGAGTAAGGAGGAGGTTGGCAAAAGTGGTGTAAATAGGGACACAGAGGAGGGGAAAGGGTGTTATATTTAGTGGGACACTTGAGTCTATTTTAACACAATAAACTAAAATAAATAATAAACAAACAAGTAAATAAATAAATTCTCTATCATTTAACTCCAAAAAAAAGAGAGAGAGAGTCTATTCTTGTGACTGAATGTAGGGTTAATGCTGGACATGGCCCTTCCATGCCTCCTGGAAAATGGCCAATGGCCCAGGCCCATCCACTCTTGAATGTGTGTCATATTCTGCCAGTGAAGAAACAGACTTTGAAGAAGACTTCTGTTCCATGACTCCCAGCACATGTGTTCACTGCCCTTGGCTCAGTGTCACTATTTTCTAACTGCTTTATATAAGGCAGGCCACCAGTATGGCCAGTAACAGATCTTGTTTGCCCAACCAGTGGCCATGGAGCCTCCTTGCATGTAAGTAATAAAGGCTATGTCTGCTCTACCTGGTCCTCCTTGTGGGGGTTTTTTTAATATCTGCAAGACAGGTAGACCTACCTGGTCTTGAACTCCTGTGTTACAATGAAGAGGACTGGTGGGCTTTTATTGCCTAGGAGAAAACATCCAGCATCAGTGCTGTGCCCAACCTGAGACCACCAGAGCTTCTGAAAGTGAGTTGTCTCTGCAGTGTCAGTAGCAGCAAAATGAGGAACATATGCAGTGCCTATATCATCTACTTCTGAAGGGAAGTTCTTCGTGAATGGTGGAGCCAATGACTGTGTCCTGTGCAGAGGAGGCAAGGGAAGTCATTTGGTGGCTAGAGACTAGGTGTGCGGTGAGGACTCAGTCAGAAATTCTCCAAATGTTAAGAGAGTCTTCAAAAGATGCCAGGCAAACAAAACACATTCAGTGGTTCAAGAATTAACATGAGTTTAAAAAATAAGTGTTCATATATCTGGAATATGTTAGAGACAATTGAGGTAGTACAAAGATCAGTGGTTCTAAATTCAACAAGTAGTCAGCTTGGTCTAGGATCTAGATTGAGAGCTCACTCTAAACCCCAAATAAGTAGATAAAATCCTGCTGTCCATGAATGGACCTAGGACATAGGTCACAATCAACTGTCCCAGGGAATCACTGATGAACTTCTCCCCCTCCCCTGAAATGCTGTTGGAATCCATGGCCTGGCTCACATCGTTGTTTGTAATGTTTTTCAAACATCGTACTGCACACACACTGAGCTGAACTTCCAGAGTCCTCTTTGGATGATCTTCTCATGTCAGGAACTAACTCACCACTATCTCCTAATTATATCTGATCTGACATATTCAGCAGGTGACATGAAAAATTCCTCAAAGACCCTAGAATACCTGAGACCTGTGGCAGATTCCACCTGCTCTCTGATTAGATGCACTGGCTCACCATCCTCAACAAAGGGGAACCTGTACATTCAGTTTGGAAAATGGACAAAATGGCCCAGTTTCCCAAGTCATTCTGATTCACTCAAACAGGTTTCAACTGGTATTCATTAAAATAAGGCCTCCCTCTTGACAATTATCATTCTGTGTAGTTTTTATACATTTAAAAAATATATAAAAAATATTTTAAAATATATGTTCAATCTTTCTCTCCTCTTATTTATAAATGTAATAATCAGAGTTGAAAAAAAATTAAAAAGTAAGAAAGCAATCCAAAAGAAGTTAAATTAGGAGATCTAATTTTTAAATAAAAAAGGTTTCCAAGGGTGAAAAAAAAAACAGACAAAAAGATCAAAATCAATTCTCAGATAAAATAACAAGAGAAAATATAATATACTTGAGAAAACATTGCAGAGTGTATATCCTACATCCCAGGCAAAATCAATAACAAAAGGAACACCATGACACAATTTCATCAAAATGTAAAACTATAAGGGGAAAAAAAGAATTCTGCAAGTTTCTAAGCAAAAAATTCGGTCATTTTAAAGAGCAAAATATCAGACTAGCTTTGGCTTTTTCCATTGCAATGAGCAATGCCCAATGACAGTGGGATGACATCTTCAATGGAAAGGATAAGCTTCAACTCAAGAATAATGAACTACATCAAACCATTTGCATAAAGAGGCAACAGAGGGACATTCTCAGACATGTCCAATCTCAAAAAAATAGTGCAGCCAGGGGCCTCTTTTGAAAAGATTGCTCTAAGCTGCAATATATAGTGTGCAAGGTTAAAATTAGAGAAAAACGAAAATAGATAATGGCTAAAATACGAACCTGTGATAATTGTCAAAAAAGCAAGGATAACTGTGAAAGGGTTATTTATGATACCAGTATAATTATTTAAAGAAAAGTGAGACACAGAAAACAAAAGAAACATAAAGAGAAAAAAGTGAGAAATATTAAATTTAATTAAGAATAGAACTGGCATAGACAGAAAGAGTAGTATCCTTTGGCTTTCATAAAGGGGAGTAGAACATACTTTAGATTATGGAAAAAGGGAGCAAAAATGCTTATAGATTGTTTTAAGATAGTCACATGTGGCTTTAAAGTAATTATCTCTTGGTCTTCCAAAACATTTTAAGACAAAGGGGAAAATATGGACCACATAACCAAAAATATAACAAATGAAGATGCTTATTATGCATTGAAATGATAAACACCAAATGTACCAACTACTAGATTTAATATAATAATCTATTTTCACCATTAAAAGGCTGTTTCTGCCTAAATCAATAAGCAAAATTAATATTCTAAAAGGTTAAAGTTAGAAACATTAGTCTAAGATAGGTCATTTTAAAACAGTAAAAAATTAAAGTTAATAAAAATTAATATCAGATAATAGAGTTGGAAACAAAATTGATTAGGCATAATATCATTTCAATAACAAAAATTACCAATACTTGATTAAATGAAACTGTAAAACAATAGACATTAGAAATATTAAAAATTGTCCATTGCTATATTCTCTTTCAGCTTACAGAGAACTGAACCACTCTCAACAAAGTACTATATTTTATTCTCATTGATTCTATCATAGACCTTATTTGGTGATTCTGTGGGGAGAAATTGATTATTTAACACAATGTATATTTTTGGTTATTAATATTTCTGAAAACTTGTATACTAACAATACTATTACAAGGGTCGGGGCAGACATATATAAAGCCTACAATTGGGTAACACTCACCAGAGATGATTAATCTTGATATAAACTATTAAGATATCATTAGATTATGTTTGGTGAACTTGTTGTTTCCATTAATTCTGTTTTAGTTTGGTTTCATGGTGAACGTGAATACTAAGGTTGGAAATAGAACTTTCTTATGCATCATCATTAGGTACCAATTTTCTTATTTGGGTTAGTATTGAAAAAAACTTTAAAAACAGTATCCCTTTTTTTGACAGGAGAATAATATGTGTTCATAGGAACAATCCCATTTTATTTACAGAGCTTAACCAGAGAAAATAGATTCTGCAAAAGAATCTGACCCTACTCCTCAAAGAAGGCACTAGACTTATCAGGATGATCACTTCAAAAGTTATATAAATGTGTAATCACTATGTTATACACTTAACACTAATATAATATTCTATGTCAATTGCAATTTTTTGTTGTTGTAGTTCTTTTTTTATATAAAACTAAACTTAACAGGGTGATATTGATCAACAAAAATACCTAGATTTTGGGTAAACATCTCCACATCATTTGGACAGTCAATTATGTTGTATACCAATCACCTAAAGTCAAACCATCCTCCATCACCTTATATTTGTCTCTCTTTATACCTTCCCTTAAGCAATTGTAATTTAAAAAAAAAAATTTTTTTTTAAAGCTTTAATCTGAAAGAGTATTTGGCCCTGAAATCCATCCTTTATCAAGCCCTGAGGCATGTTCTGAAGGAAGGAGTGTGAACTAAGAAGTTTCCCCAGGGCTTTGCATAACAAAGGGCCAGGTCTGGCTTAGGAAGGGGTTGAAGAGCTTATATTAAAATCAGGAAAATGTTTCTGCTTATAAATATTAATTTAGGACCTAGAGTCTCTAAAAATCAATATCTCTCTGTGTGTTTATGAGTATGTGGTCACAATTACCCATAAGATGGGATTAATAAGAAGACATGTAGTTCTCAGAATGCTAGAAACACTTAGGAGTACAGGACACACCCCAACATTTCTACAAGCCTTCTTGCAGGAGTCTTTGTTATTATTTAGACAGAAGAGCCCAGACTTTGGAAAGTGGGCTGTGTGGTTATTACTGTATCTCATTGATATGGGGAGAAAAGGACTTAGACCCTAAAGCCAGCTTTTTAACTAAGATTTAAAATCTAGATGTAGTAAAAGAAACCAATAAAAAAAAACCCAGAGCTCCTAAGAGAAATGGTTGATTCCACAACTGGGATAAGAAAAATATAAAATGAACCTGGAATGTTTTGAAAGCACAGTGTAAAGCCAGTAGCCACGGCCACCATTACAGCTGCCTGGCCCATGCAGGTTCGCATTAGATTCAGACAGACGGTAATGAAACAACAGAGCCTATAACTGGTGAGCCATTGCCTTTAATCCTAGCTTGCACCTGGTGGGCAAGTAAAAACACACACTGGGCTCCAAAACCCACTCATTCCATGCTCACAAAGCTACTGATTTATCCAAGTTTCCTAGAATCAAAGGTTTCTAGCTCACTAGCCTCATTCACCTCTGTTCCCCATCTCCTTCTCTCTGCACAAACTGCACTAACTGGCTTTTCCTTCAGCACTCCTCCATCTTGGCTGCCTCTCCTCTCCTCCACATGGCCTTTCTCTGCTCTCCTCTAGCATGGGCTCCTCCCAGAGCGTAATCACTCTTCCCCCAGAACAACGTGACCTCTCTTTCTTTTTAAACCTTTTGGCGTGAAAGCCCACCCCCAACACATATTAACATAATCACACCCATCCCAAGCAAGAAGGGCAACTAATATTATTACCTGGGTGACAGGCTTCCATGTGGGCAGTGCCATCTTTAACAAAGTGAGCATAATATATTTTATCTGCCCAACAATCCACCCCTATGCTCACTTTACTACCCACAATCTACACCACCAGCATCCCTCTACAAGGAAATTATGCACATTACCCAAATTACAACAACATGACAAATCATACAATTTCAACAGTTACAAAGATACATTTCACCAATCTCTGAGCACTTTGCCAAAAGCACAAAATGTCCTCAGCCTTCTTTCTAGCCATGGGAAAAGCTTCCCAGGGCAGAGGGAGGGCCTCAAGCAAAGCCACCCCCCACCCCCATCAGAGTATTTCACATTGTCCAAAATCTGTAAGTCCATTCAACAAAGGAGCCAGTGCCCACTACAATCATAGACAAGAAATCAGTCCAAGCACATGGGGACTCAGCCAGCCCCTCATCCCTGCCATCCTGGCAGGTCTTACACTGTCCCAAAGAGGAGCATGTGGCAACGGCAGTCAGCATTTCCATCTCTGCTCTGGAAAACATGATGGCATCCACCCCTATGTCCCAAAATCGCAGACCTACCAGGGGCATAGTAGGTACTCCTTGCTGCTGGGCTCTCACCTTCTGGAGACTGCAGATTGCAACTCCAGGCTGATTCTCATCATCTTCCAAAGAGGAACTGAAAACACCAGCTCCCACTGCCGGGCTTCAGACCCAGGCCGCCGCCACCTTCTTCTCTGCAGGTGCTGCAGCCCCAGCTCCAGCCTCCCACTGCTGCTGGCTCTCCGCAACATCCAGGGCAATCTGCAACTCATGAACTCATGATTCCTTCTCCAGCGGCTGCTCCATTTCCAAGTGAATCTCACAAACCTGGTTGGCCTCCTCCAGTAGTTGCTTCAGCTCCAGGGTCAGCATCTCTTTTTCCCATGTTTTCTCCAGATCCTTCCACTGCTCGGTTTGCAGGTCCCAGGCAGCCTCTTCCACAGAGCTCTCAGTTTCCTCACGCATGGCTGTAAAAGTCAGCCAGCCTATGGCCCCCAAAAGGACAGCCATGGGGAACCATAACAGCAGCCAGTCCTCTACTCCACCACTCAAAGGTGGTGGTGGCTCCTTGCCAAGCTGTACTGAATCCTGCCAACTATGCCAAATGTTAAGCCAGTAGCCATGGCCACCATCACAGCTGCCTGGCCTGTGCAGGTTCGCATTAGATTCAGACAGATGGTAATGAAACAACAGAGCCTATAACTGGTGAGCCATTGCCTTTAATCCTAGCTTGCACCTGATGGACAAGTAAAAACACACACTGGGCTCCAAAACCCACTCATTCCATGCTCACAAAGCTACTGACTTATCCGAGTTTCCCAGAATCAAATGTTTCTGGCTCACTAGCCTCATCCACCTCTGTTCCCCATCTCCTTCTCTCTGCACAAACTCTGCACTAACTGGCTTCTCCTTCAGCACTCCACCATCTTGGCTGCCTCTCCTCTCCTCCACATGGCCTTTCTCTGCTCTCCTCTAGCATGGGCTCCTCCCAGAGCGTAATCACTCTTCCCGCAGAACAACGTGACCTCTCTTTCTTTTAAAACCTTTTGGTGTGAAAGCCCACCCCCAACACATATTAACATAATCATGCCCATCCCAAGCAAGAAGGTCAACCAATATTATCACCTGGACGATGAGCTTCCACGTGGGCAGCATCATCTTTAACAAAGTGAGCATAATGTATTTTATCTGCCCAACACACAGTAAGAAAGTAAGTGGTTAAAAAAAAGAATTGTGAAGTATGTTGCTATGTTGAAAGGACACAGAAGCCCACCTGAAGGAGCTTTCAGTGGCCACAGGTGGAATAATTTGAGCAAAACTGTAAATAATGATAGTATTGGAACATAACCCATAGAGTAAAATAAATGTCATGATTCCATAATGATACAAATAAATGATTGGATAAATAAATGGGTGAGAATAAACAAAAAATGCAAATAATAATTGTAAGAAGAGTGAGTAAAATAGAAAGTTATTAAGCAAACTCCACAGTAATAATTGTTTTGTAGTAAGGTACAAAAAACTGCAAAGTTAATATTGATATTCTAGGACCGTAATGGTGAACCTTTTTATAAAAACCATCCACTTTTGCAGTGCTGGTAAACCTGGTCCTTCCCATCTACTAGTGGGCATTCCAGCTTTCATGGTGGGTGGTAGCAGAGCAAATAAACGGTGCCTTAATTGGCCCACCATGGAAGCTGGAATGCCCTCTAGTGGGCGGGAGGGACCAGGTTAACCAGCACTGCAAAAGTGGGAGGGTTTTATAAAAAGGTTCACCATCATGGTTCTATCATCATGGTTCACCATCACCAAGGTCAGGCTTTCCTGTCCTGTCTTTCCTTTGGGGAGGAGATGGAGAAGAATGTAGAAGTTTCTGGCTTGCAAGAACAATGGTTCATTTAGTTCTAACTATAGAATAAAGGTTAACTGAGGAACTTCTTTTACCTTTCAATAAGAGACAGAATTTACATACTTCCTTTCCTGGAATCTTGAGAGTAACATACCTCTAGACAAAGGAGGGAAGATGAACCCTGAAAGATTGTAAATGTCTTTGATTGTGTTACCTTGAAAGTCTTAATGTTTTTCTGTATCCCCTAAACAAATGTTGTGGGCTTGTTAACAATTGTGTCATGATGTCATGCTTCCCCCAGCCTGTGTGTGTGATCAAGGGTATATAACCAGCCCCTGTGATGTATTTCGTGCACATGACTTGGGTCTGCAAATGCCCATGTCAGCCATATGCGGCCGGCATATTTAATAAATCTACTCCTTTAATAAAATCCCTCAAAATTCATCTGGACTTGGTGTATCTATGTAAACCTACAGAAGTGAGGTACGGTACTTTTCAGCATCTGGGGTATGGTACTTTACAACAGTTTCTGGCAAGATCCATTTATCAATGCTAAAATTACTGAGCAAGAGTTTAAAGAGGAACAGGATACCTGAAAACTATTTTTCACTATTGTGGGGATATCTGGAAGACACCATCTTAACCAAATGATCAAGGTTAATATTAGTTATAAGACATACTAACATTATGTTCCTCCTGCTAAGATGCACTGGGCAGACACATCATGTCTGTGGTATTCTTGATAAAATGCATAATTCCTGTTTAATCCTGAAAAGCATCAAAAATGCCCAAATTGATAAGCATTTTAAAAAATCTGAAGTACTTTTTAAAAGTATAAAGGTCATGAAAGACCAGGAAAGACTGAGGAATTCTTACAGATTGGAGGACACTAAAGAGACAGATTGACAAAATGCAATATGAAATCCTGGATAGTATCTTGGGCCAGAAAAATCTAGTGAAATTTTAATTAGCTATTTAGTTTAGTTAGTACTATGACATTGGTGTCAATGTCTGAGTCTTCCTTAAACCTTATATTAAGGTTCTATAAGATGTTACATTAGGAAAAGTTAGGTGCAGGACACATTAAACTCTGTACTGTTTTGGCAGGTTTCCTGAAAATTTGAAATAATTTCAAAATAAAAAGGTAAAAGAAATCTAAAAGAATAAACTCCTCTTCTAATTGATCTTTTTTATTTTAATGGGGTGACATCAATAAATCAGGGTACATACATTCAAAGAAAACATTTCCAGGTTATCTTGTCATTTAGTTATGTTGCATACCCATCACCCGAAGAGAGATCATCCTCCGCCACCCTCCATCCAGTTCTCTCTGTACCCCTCCCCTTCCCCCTCCCTCTCTCCCTCCTTCCCTCCCCCCACCCCCCATAGCCACCACACTCCTGTTCATGCCTCTTAGTCTCGCTTTTATGTCCCACCAATGAATGTATGGGATCCTGCAGTTCCTGTTTTTTTCTGATTCGCTTATTTCACCCCGCACAATGCTACCAAGACTCCACCATTCCGCTATAAGTGATCCGATGTCACCATTTCTCCTAGCTGAATAATATACCATGGTGTATATGTGCCCCATCTTCTTCACCCAGTCCTCTACTTTTTTTTACAGTGATTAAAAGCCTTTAAGCGAACTCTTGGCCAATACAGCAAGAATCCATAAATGAGTAGTGTCCTTAACATGTTCCCCAATCCAAGTTGGCCCCATCACCATGCCAAATCCCTGAAAAATGCAACCCAACCACAGTTCAGTCTGTTAGGAGCTGTCACAGGGAGCAGGAGTCCAGGAAAGTTCCCCACAGGAAAAGTCCGCATGGCACTGGAATTGTCGTCACCATTCTATACTTTGCAGCTCATGTCCAAGTCCCAATGACCGCTGCTTCTAGCTGGTAATGATTCAGGTAGACTGGAAAAAGCCATTTGCAGCATGCGTGGATATGGAGCTTCTGTTCTCCTCTGCCTGGAGAGTTGAGACCAGGTTGCTTTTCCCTGGAGCTCTGTGACTGTGGCCTGGTAAAGAGAACCTTGGGATACACTAAGCTGGGTGGCAAAGGTAAATTCATAATACAAGTTGGCAAAAGGAGGAAAGAGAGCTCTAAATTAAGAGTATGTCCCAGCCTGAAATATGAGTGGGGCATTGAGGTAGGAGGGATAAAGGAAACACTATATATTAAGCAAAGCAGCAGAAAATAGGAATATCAACACCCACAACAGAGATCTTTGAGGGAAGAATAAAAAACCTGACTATTCAGGCAAAACATACTTAAGTGGCCCTTGTGCGAATGAGATCAGTTTACCTGCTTCTTGGAAGAAATACCCTAGGCTCGTCCACAGTGTCATAGATGGGGCCGACGGCCCTGGGCCCCTTCAGCCTTCAGTGGCAAACCCCAGCTTTCTGGGCAAGGTTAGGTCATAGGTGGCTGGAGCAGGGCTGGAAGAGACTGAACCCTCCCTTAGAGGAGCGAGGGGGAAGCCCACCTTCCAGTGTCCCTGTTTCCTCACAGCAGAGGCATGTAAGCCTGGCAGGCTTTAGCTCAATGACCTTCCTTTCCACTATTGAAGCAGGACCCAGATGGCATTCTATGAGACCCCTTTGGGGTGCTGGAGCCTTTAAGGGTGTATCCTAAAAGCTGGTAGTTCCCCTGATCTCTATTGGGCTTTTTCTGCCTCTAGGTATCTTAAAAGCCATTCTCAGAAGATCTCGCTGAGGGGTTTGAGGATCCCCATCCACCTATATAAATCTTTTCCATATATCTGGAGCTATTTGGAAAAAAGACAGAACAGTGTTATTAGCTAGATCTAATAAAGAAGGTAGTAGTTTGCAGGCGAAAAAGATTTGGTGTCTCCTGTTCATCAGCATTCAAAAGAAATGTAAATTTTTTTTTTAAGTAAAAAGCATGATATGGTAGACCCGTCGGAGTCATTGGCCTGGTGTGCAGGATTCCCGGGTTCGATTCCCAGCCAGAGCACACAGGAGAAGCGCCCATCTACCGCTCCACTCCTCCCCCTCTCCTTCCTCTTGGTCTCTCTCCTCCCGCCACAGCCAAGGCTCCACCGGAGCAAATCCATCCTGGGCACTAAAGATGGCCCCATGGCCTCCGCCCCAGTTGCTAGAATGGCTCCGGTCGCAACAGAGCAACATCCCAGATGGGCAGAGCATTCCCCCCCCCGGTAGGCATGCCAGGTGGATCCCAGTCAGGCGCATGCAAGAGTCTGTCTGACTGCCTCCCCATCCCCATCCTCAGAAATATACAAAAAATAAATAAATAAAATAAAAAATACTAAAAAAAAGGGGGGGGGCATTCCCTTGTGCTAAAGCTCCAGGGAGCATGGAGTGAGCTTGAGTATGTCCTATGAAACATGGAGCTCTATGTTTACATATAAGTCTTTGAAGAAGGAGGAACTGCTGAAATAGTTTATCAGCATTTGTCCCTAAGACAGCAGTCTTTATAGTGGGAAAACCATACGTAAATATTTGCTGTCTGTCTATAGATTAAGGGGGGAATATGGCAAATGCTGAAAAGCCATGATCTTTGTGCCCCTCTCCTCCCCCCACCCTGTAACCCCAACACTGTTGTTCATGTCTCTGAGTCTCATCTTTATGTCCCACCTATGTATGGAAACATATAGTTCTTACTTTTTTCTGATTTACTTCTTTCACTCAGTATAATGTTATCAAGGCCCATCCATGTTGTTGTAAAAGATCCTATGTCATCATTTCTTATGGCTGAGTAGTATTCCATAGTATATATATACCAAAGCTTTTTAATTCACTCGTCCTCTGATGGACACTTGGGCTGTTTCCAAATCTTTGCTATTGTGAACAATGCTGCCATAAACATGGGGGTGCATTTCTTCTTGTCAAACAGTGCTATGGTGTTCGTGGGGTATATTCCTAACAGTGGTATAGCTGGGTCAAAAGGCAGTTCGATTTTTAATTTCTTGAGGAATCTCCATATTGTTTTCCACAGTGGCTGCACCAGTCTGCATTCCCACCAGCAGTGCAGGAGGGTTCCCTTTTCTCCACATCCTCGCCAGCACTTATTCTGTGTTGTTTTATTGATGAGCGCCATTCTGACTGGTGTGAAGTGATATCTCATTATGGTTTTAATTTGCATTTCTCTAATCATTAGTGATGTTGAGCATTTTTTCATATGCCTATTGGCCATCTGTGTGTCCTCTTTGGAGGAGTGTCTATTCATTTCTTTTGCCCATTTTTGGATTGGATTGTTTGTCTTCCTGGTATTAAGTTTTACAAGTTCTTTATAAATTTTGGTTATTAACCCCTTGTCAGACGCTATGTCAAATATATTCTCCCATTGTGTAGTTTGTCTTTTTATTCTGTTCTTATTGTCTTTAGCTGTGCAGAAGCTTTTTAGTTTGATAAAGTCCCATTTGTTTATCCTGTCTTTTATTTCACTTGCCTGTGGAGACAAATCAGCAAATATATTGCTGCGACAGATGTCAGAGAGCTTACTGCCTATGTTTTCTTCTAAGATGCTTATGGTTTCACGGCTTACACTTAAGTCTTTTATCCATTTTGAGTTTATTTTTGTGAGTGGTGTCAGTTGGTGGTCTAGTTTCATTTTTTGCAGGTAGCTGTCCAGTTTTCCCAACACCATTTGTTGAAGAGGCTGTCTTTACTCCATTGTATTGTCTTACCTCCTTTGTCAAATATCAGTTGTCCATAGAGCTGTGGGTTTATTTCTGAGTTCTCTGTTCTGTTCCATTGATCTATGTGCCTGTTCTTATGCCAGTACCATGCTGTTTTGAGTACAATGACCTTATAATATAACTTGATATCTGGAAGTGTGATATCTCCCGCTTTTTTCTTCCTTTTCAGGATTGCTGAGGCTATTCGTGTTCTTTTTTGGTTCCATATAAATTTTTGGAATATGTGTTCTATGTCTTTGAAGTAAGTCATTGGTATTTTCATTGGTATTGCATTGAATTTATAAATTGCTTTGGGTAATATAGACATTTTAATGATGTTGATTCTTCCTAACCATGAGCACGGTATATGCCTCCACTTATTCGTATCTTCCCTGATTTCTTTTATCAATGTTTTATAATTTTCCGAGTACAAGTCTTTAATCTCCTTGGTTAGATTTATTCCTAGGTACTTTATTTTTTTGGTCGCAATGGTAAAGGAGATTGATTCCCTGATTTCTCTTTCTGACAGTTCATTATTAGAGTATAAAAATGCCTCTGATTTCTGAGTATTGATTTTATATCCTGCCACCTTGCCAAATTCTTTTATCAGGTCTAGTAGTTTTTTGACTGAGACTTTAGGGTTTTCTATATACAATATCATGTGATCTGCAAATAATGATAGTTTTACTTCTTTTCCAATTTGGATGCCTTTTATTTCTTTTTCTTCTCTGATTGCTGTGGCGAGGACTTCCAGAACTATGTTGAATAAGAGTGGTGAAAGGGGACACCCCTGCCTTGTTCCTGATCTTAAGGGGATTGCTTTTAATTTTTGCCCATTGAGTATGAGTTGGCTGTGGGTTTGTCATAGATGGCCTTTATCATGTTTAGGTATGTTCCCTGTATTCCCACTTTGCTGAGAGTTTTGATCATGAATGGGTGCTGGACTTTATCAAATGCTTTTTCTGCATCTATTGAAATTATCATGTGGTTTTTCTCCTTTCTTTTGTTTATGTGATGAATCACATTGATTGATTTGCAAATATTGTACCAGCCTTGCCTCCCAAGAATAAATCCTACTTGATCATGGTGTATGATTTTTTCCATATATTGCTGGATCCGGATTGCTAATATTTTATTGAGGATTTTTGCATCTAAGTTCATCAGGGATATTGGCCTATAATTTTCTTTCTTTGTGTTGTCTTTGCCTGGTTTTGGAATCAGAATTATGGTCGCCTCATAAAAGGAGTTTGGAAGTCTTCCTTCCTCTTGAAGTTTTTGAAAAAGCTTGAGAAGGATAGGAGTTAGTTCTTCTTTGAATATTTGGTAGAATTCACTTGTGAAGCCATCAGGCCCAGGACTTTTCTTTTTTGGGAGTTTTTTGATAGCTGTTTCAATCTCATTTGTTGTAATTGGTCTGTTTAGGTTTTCTGATTCTTCCAGATTGATTTTTGGAAGATTATATAATTTAAGGAATTTGTCCATTTCATCTAGGTTGTCTAGTTTTTTGGCGTACAGTTCTTCATAGTATTTTCTTACAATATTTTGTATTTCTGTTGTGTCAGTTGTTATTTCTCCACTCTCGTTTCTAATTTTATTTATTTGAGTCCTCTCTCTTTTTTTCTTGGTGAGTCTTGTTAAAAGTTCATCGATCTTGTTTACCTTTTCAAAGAACCAGCTCCTGGTTTCATTGATCCTCTGTATTGTTTCTTTAGCCTCTATGTCATTTATTTCTGCTCTGACCTTTATTATTTCCTTCCTTCTACTAGCTCTGAGCTTTACTTGCTGTTCTTTTTCTAGTTCTTTTAGATGCAGGGTTAAGTTGTTTATTTGAACTTTTTCTAGCTTCTTGAGGTATGCCTGTAATGCTATAAACTTCCCTCTCAGGACTGCTTTTGCTGTGTCCCATAAATTTTGAGTTGATGTATGCTCATTATCGTTTGTTTCTAAGAATTTTTTAATTTCTTCTTTGATCTCAATGTTAACCCATTCATTGTTTAATAACTTGCTATTTAGTTTCCAAGTGTTTGAATGTTTTTTAATTTTTCTATTGTGGTTGATTTCTAGTTTAATGCCATTGTGATCAGAGAAAGTGCTCGATATGATTTCAATCTTCTTAAATTTGTTGAGCCCGCTTTTGTGCCCTAACATGTGGTCTATTCTAGAGAATGTACCATGAGCGCTTGAAAAGAATGTATATTCTGCTGTTTTAGGGTGAAAGGTTCTGAAGATATCTATTAAATCGAGATCATCTAATATGTCCTTTAAGTCTGCTGTTTCTTTGTTAATTTTCTTTCTTGAGGATCTATCTAATGATGATAATGGGGTATTGAAATCTCCTACTATTATAGTATTGCTGTTGATCTCGCCCTTTAAGTCTATCAAAGTCTGCTTTATATATTTAGGTGATCCTATATTAGGTGCGTAGATATTTATAATGGTTATATCTTCCTTTTGGATTGCTCCCTTTATCATTATGTAGTGACCTTCTCTATCTCTAACTATGGTCTTTGTTCTAAAGTCCATTTTGTCTGATATAAGTTTTGCTACCCCAGCTTTTTTTTCATTTCCATTTGCGTGAAATATTTTTTTCCATCCTTTTATCTTCAGTCTGTGTGCATCTTTTGATTTAAGGTGTGTCTCTTGTAGACAGCATATGTATGGGTCCTGTTTTCTTATCCACGCAGCTACCCTATGTCTCTTGATCAGATCATTTAATCCATTAACATTTAAGGTTATTACTGATATGTAACTGTTTATTGCCATTTTTTTTCTTTAAAACTGTTTTTCTCTTTTGCTATATTCTTTTTTTCCTTTGATCTGTTTACAACAGGTCCCTTAGCATTTCTTGCAGCCTTGGTTTTGTTGCAGTAAAATCCTTGAGTTTTTTTTTGTCTGTAAAGCTTTTTATTTCTCTTTCAATTTTAAATGATAGCCTTGCTGGATAAAGTAGTCTTGGTTGTAGGTTCTTGTTCTGCATTACTTTGAATATTTCTTGCCATTCCCTTCTAGCCTCAAGTGTTTCTGTTGAGAAGTCAGAGTCATCCTTATGGGGGCTCCTTTGTAGGTGATAGTCTTTTTTTCTCTAGCAGCTTTTAATATTTTCTCTTTATCATTTAGCTTTGGTAATTTAATTATGATGTGTCTTGGTGTTGGTTTCTTTGGGTTTCTTCTTAATGGAGTTCTCTGTGCTTCCTGAACATGTGAAATGTTTTCCTGCCTTAATTGGGGGAATTTTTCCGCTATGATATGTTTGAACAAAGTCTCTATCCCTTGTTCTTTCTCTTCTTCTTCAGGAACCCCTATGATGCGGATGTTATTTCTTTTCATGTTGTCACAGAGCTCTCTTAGAGTTTCCTCAGATTTTTTGAGTCTCTTTTCTTTTTTCTGCTCTGCTTCCGTGCCTTTATTTATTGTGTCCTCTAACTCACTGATTCGATTCTCTGCTTCATCGATCCTGCTTTTAATTCCTTCCATTGTATTCTTTATTTCAGATATTGTATTTGTCATTTCTCTCTGATTCTTTTTTATTATTTCAATGTCCTTTTTTATATTTGTTATCTCTTTATTTAGGTTTTTGTAATGGCCATCTATGGTGGTTCTAATATCTTTGAGCATCCTAACAATTGTTATTTTAAACTCTGCATCTGGTAATTTGGTTATATCTGATTCACTTAGGTTCTTTTCTGGGGATTTCTCTTGGTTTATTTGTGTTGTATTTCTCTGCCTCCGCATTTTCTCTTCATGAGAGTGGCTGTGATCACGTGCTCGGGTGCACAAGGGTTGGTGGCCTTGGCCTTTGCCCCGCCCCCATGTGTGACGTTATGCTCGGTCCTGAGGGCACTGGCGAGCACCTTTGCTCAGCTGCGGGTCTCCGCCTGTTTCCAAGCTTTCGCCCTGCCTTTGCAGGATGATCCCACTCAAGGAACAGCTGCTAGCCTTGGCTCTACCACCAGGCAGGGCTGCATGCCCAAGCTCAGCTTTGTACCGGAACTCCGCCTCTTCTGGTTTTTTGGCTCCACTCTCGCAGGAGGAGCCGGCTACCAAGTCAGACTGCAAGCCTGGGTTGCACAGGCGGGGCAGGGATGTGCTCCTCTGCCCTTGCCCCGGGGCTGGTTTCTACCCTTTCTAGGTTTCCCGCCCTTCTCCCTCAGGCTGGATTACAGGCTGCCAGCAGCTGAGCTTGGCCACTTTTGCACACCCCCTTCTCCCTAGCCGGGCAAGATTGAGCTCACACCTGAGCCCACTGGTGGCCAGCCGGCTTCCGCCCCTGCCAGCAGAACCACGCTTTTGTCTCCCGCTACTGCCCACTCTCCAGTGCGCCCTCAGCTGCGTGGGTGGGGGCGTTGCAGCTCGGACCCTAAGACTCACTACTGTAGACCCAAAAGCTCCCTCCTTCTATGCGACTCAGCTCTGAATGCTGTGGGGGAGTTTGTTTGGCTGCTCTCCTGCTTCCCTTTGCTGGTATTGCTGTTTCCGGGGGAAATATTCACTTCAGCTTTGGGGAGTGACTCGTCCCAGGGGTTAGGGTGGCTATCTCTCAAAATGTTTCTCCCTATGCCTCCTAGATTGCACTCTCTTCCTGTTACTGTGGTTCTCTCCCCTCTCCCCCCTTCCCCAGGAGCCCCCAGGTGGGTGGTTATGAGAGAGATGTTCTGCGTGGTCCCTTTAAGAAGGATCCTGGGTCTGAGAAATCAGACTCTCTCACAAACAGTATCCTGACTTGTTTCCAGCTAAATACTGTCCTTATGCTTCTTCTGGGCTCTGGGGCTGCAGGCTGGGGCTTTGTTCCTGGGGCTCAGGACCCTTTCCCCTCTGCTAAACTCACTTCCCGCCACGCAAGTCTCTCCCTGCTGCCGTTCGCTCCGAGAAGCTGGGCAGCCCTCTCCGCATTTCCGCTTTTCCTACCAGTCTCGGTGTGGCTTCTTTAGTGTTCCTGGGTTGAAGAGTCCTTTTAGTTTAGTCCAAAGTTGGTTTTTCCAGCTGATAGTTCATAAAATTAGTTTGTAATCCACATTGGTTCTGGGAGGTAGATGCTGGTACGTCCGCCTACTCCAGTGCCATCTTGTCTCTCTTCGGGGTCATGCTTTTCTGCTAATTGATTTTTAACAATTATATTAATAGAGTAAGCACTCTTAAATGGGAAGAACAAAAAGTCAGAGATTTCTAAAATTATTCTGCTTCTTATACTTTAAATATGTAATATTTAAAAAAACGTTTATTCGCAAAACTATATGAATTAACTGTGAGTTTAATTCATAGTCTTGGTCGCTATGTTTTAAGAAAATATAGCATATAAAGAATTTTTAAGTTTTAATATTGTAATTGCATAAGAAAAAAGAGCATGTAGTATTTATAATCAAGACTTTTTTTGAGGGAGGAAATTAAACTGATTTAACAATTTTGATTTACAAGCAGCTCTGTGTCTTCTTGACTTCCACCATGTTAAAAAGTCTTGAGGAGAGAAATGGCACCATGAGGAGTGATACCCATAAATCTCCCCAAAATTTCAACAAGTTCTTCAACCAGAATCAGAAAAATCTATCCTTGGAGCATCTAGAAGTCTCACACTGAACACAAAGGTATAATTGAGCAAAAAATGGACTAAATATATAATCAACCCCGAAGGAAATAAGACAGAGAAAGGAACACTCCACCTTCCTCACTAACCTAAGCAAGGGCTGCTTTCACTTGGAACTGAGAGAATAGGAGCTAAGGCAGGCAAAGGGGGTGAATAGAGTCAGGCTGTGACACAGACATCCGAGCCAGGATATGGCACAGATGTCCAAGCTGAGGTAAGACTGAGCCTGTGGCGACCCAACCAATGCAAGCTAATGCCTGCGCCAAACCCAGACAAAGATGGGCGAGTGGCGGCAGCCATTAGACCCAATATCCTGGTCAGTGAGCACAGATAGTGTGCAAGAGGTTCCTCCTAGCACCCCAGGAGTGAGCGCCTGCATTACCAGACAGAGGGGCAGAGTCAGAGGCCTTTGCATGGGCTGTGGCCAGAGTCTCAGAGTGGCTGCTGCACCCTGAACAACGGCATGTGGGGAGTGCGCAAAAGCAAACTTCCCTACACCTGAATCTCTCCAGGTGGGTGGGGTGCCTCACTCAGCCATACAAGCTAACATACCCATGAAGGATTAGCTTAACCCACAGTCTGCTCACCTCTGAACTGACCTATGCGACTCTAACTGACAATTTCTCTCTCAGTTCAGAGATCTAAGAAAAGAGGCATAATATTTTTAGTGCCTTTTGCTATGCACATAGGGGTGGGGGCAACTTCTGATTGGCAGATCTTTCACACTCAGGGCTATACATTAAAAAGAGGAATTTGGCAGCTTGTAAGACCTCCTGTTTTGCAAACAGTGACTAGGGCATCTTCTACCCAGCCAAAACAGGTTACAAAGTGCAAAAAGTCTGGGGAAAGTGGTCGCACAGAGTGCAGAGGCATACTGGGCATGCCTCAAGGTGCATAGAAAAGCACTTTGAAAGCAACTGGGTCCCAGCCCCACCTGATTATGCCAGCGTAATGGAGCCTTACCCAGACTGATGGAGCCTTACCCAGAGCCCTGTGCTGAGTGGGGGATAGATTGGAAATTTGCCAGTTCTTTGAGCCTCTTACTCTCCAGGCAGAGGCAGCAGCAACCCCATAGCTGGGTCATCAGGCTGCTAATTCTGGAAGGAAAGACTAGGAGAGAGGCTCCAGGAAAACAGACTCTCTCATTGTCAGAGCCTTCAAATGCTAACAAGCCTTGACTTCCAACAAGACTGAAGCCTAATATATGACATTGCCATAGGGACTTATCAACTACAAACCTCTCCCTAAGCGTGCCACAGGGGCAGAGCCTGTGGTACAGAATTACCGACCAGGAAGAGGGAGAGAAAAGAAAAAGCAAGAAGATAACCTCTCAAAATCAACAATAATCTGCAGACTTTATAACTTTTTCCATTTTATTTTGTTTGTTTGTTTCTTTCTTTCTTTCTTTCATCTTTTTGTCTTCATTATTTTTCTTCTTCTTCCACTTTGGTCGTTTTATTCTCTGCCCATCTTATGCTTTCCTCTTCATGAACTACACTACCCATAAGTGTTACATTTCTCATTATCTTTCCTTTCTTCTTCCTTTCTCTTTCTGAGGGTTGCACACCAAAACCTTTAACTCACTCTCTCTCTGTTTTTGTACTTTTTTCTTCCTTTTGTTTTATCCTTTTTCTTTTTTTCTCCCTCAATAATAGTTTCTTCTTTTCTCCTTTACTTTTCCTCGCATTCAATCCCCAATTATGAACAAATTATTTTATTAGGGACTAAAATTTTTCTTTGTGGTACTTTGGGTGCTTTTTACTTCACTTTTTAACTCATTAGCAGTGCTCCCAACCCTGGCTCTCTATTTTATCTAGTTTTTGCTCCACTTAATACAATAGTAATTTTTTCCCTTTTTCCTGTTTCCCTCTTATCCCTCTCATTATATCTCTTAGTCAACCATCACTTACAAGCAAATAATTTTATTCTTGACCCAAATTTTTTCCTTTCTTGCAGTTTGTGGGTCCATACCTCCTTTTTTGCCCCTATGACTTCTCCCCAACTCAGGCCCTCCATTATACGTATTCTTTGTTCTATTTAGCAAAATATAATTCATAGATGATCACAATTTTTTCTCAAGAAGAAGGTGAGAGGAGAAGAGGAAAAAAAAGGGAAATAATAAATTTTCTTTTTTTTTCTTTTTTACTATTTATTCTTTATTAATTCTCATTAGTACTATCAACAAAACCATCCTCAGATGCCATTAAGAGAAAGGAAATCAAATATCACAGATACAAAAGACAGAGATGTAGCACAGATAGATGAAAAAAATTTATGGGGAAAAATTTAATATATTGAAAACCTTGGAGCTAAATGACAGAGAAATTAAAATAGAAATCCTAAACATACTCAGAGATATACAAGAAAACACAGAAAGGCAAATTAGGGAGCTCAGAAAACAACTGAATGAACACAAAAAAATATTACCAAGGAAATTGAAACTATAAAAACAAATCAAACAGAGATGAAAAACGCAATTCATGAGCTGAAAAACGAGGTAACAAGCTTAACTAATAGAACAGGCCAGATAGAAGGTAGGGTTAGTGAAATAGAAGACAAGCAACTTGAGACACAACAGAGAGAAGAAGAAAGAGACTCAAAAATTGTGAAAAATGAGAAAGCCCTGCAGGAATTCTGTGACTCCATCAAAAAGAATAACATAAGAATAATAGGTATATCAGAGGGAGAAGACAGAGAAAATGGAATGGAGAATATATTCAAACAAATAATAGATGAGAACTTCCCAAGCCTGTGGAAAGAACTAAAGCCTCAAAGTCAAGAAGCAAACAGAACATCGAGTTTTCTTAATCCCCACAAACCTACCTCAAGGCACATCATAATGAAATTGGCACAAACCAATGACAAAAAAAAATTCTCAAGGCATCCAGGGAAAAGAAGAATACAACATATAAAGGAAGGCCTATCAGATTATCATCGGATTTCTCAGCAGAAACTCTACAAACTAGAAGAGAGTGGACCCCAATATTTAAAGCCCTGAAAGAGAGGAACTTTGAGCCAAGAATACTATACCAATCAAAGTTATCCTTCAAATATGAAGGAGAAATAAAAACATTCACAGATACAAAAAAGATGAGGGAATTTATCATCAGAACACCCCCACTCCAGCAATTACTAAAGGTGGTTTTCCAACCAGACACAAAGAACAAAACAAAACAAAACCACAAGTAATAGCTCCATGAAGAACACAATAAAACCAAATTTAAACTGTGACAACAAACACAAAAAAATATATAAAAGGGGAAAGGACAAAAATTAAAAGTAGCAAAGGACGATGGAGTGCAGAAGTACTCACAAGATAGTGTACTACAATGAACATGGTAGGAACCCTCTTCATTAGTTAATGGTAACCACCATTAAAAAAACCACCACAGAAACACATGACTTAAACAAGATAGCAACAAAGAAAAGAAGTATGGAATAAAACCAAACAAAAACAAATGATAGAAAAACAAAAGAGAAGAATCAAACAAGATACAAAATTAACAAAGCAATTTATAAAATGGCAATAGAAAACCCATGAGTGTCAATAATTACACTAAATGTAAATAGATTAAACTCACCAATAAAAAAAAACACAGAGTAGCAGAATGGATTGAAAAAGAAAATCCAACTGTATGCTGCCTACAAGAAACACATCTAAGCAACAAGGATAAAAACAAATTCAAAGTGAAAGGCTGGAAAACAATACTCCAAGCAAATAACATCCCAAAAAAAGCAGGCGTAGCAATACTCATATCTAATAATGCTGACTACAAGACAGCAAAAGTACTCAGAGACAAAAATGGTCATTTCATAATGATTAAGGGGAAGTTGAATCAAGAAGACATAGCAATCCTTAATATATATGCACCAAACCAATGAGCACCAAAATATATAAGACAGCTACTTATTGACCTTAAAAAAAACGGACAAAAATACAATCATACTTGGAGACCTCCATACACCACTGACGGCTCTAGATCGTTCATCCAAACAGAAAATCAATAAATATATATTGCACTTAAACAAAACACTAGAGCACCTGGATATGATAGACATCTACAGGACATTTCATCCCAAAGTGACAGAGCATACATTTTTCTCTAGTGTACATGGAACATTTTCAAGAATTGACCATTTGTTGGGCCACAAAAATAACATCAGCAAATTCAAAAAAATCGAAATTGTACCAAGCATACTTTCTGATCATAAAGCCTTGAAACTAGAATTCAACTGGGAAAAAAAAAAGAAAAAAACCCCAACAAAAATGGGGAAACTAAACAACATACTTTTAAAAAATGAATGGGTCAAAGAAGAAATAAGCACAGAGATCAAAAGATATATACAGACAAATGAAAATGACAATACAACATATCAGAATCTATGAGATGCAGCAAAAGCAGTGATAAGAGGGAAGTTCATATCACTTCAGGCCTATATGAACAAACAAGAGAAAGCCCAAGTGAACCACTTAACTTCACACCTTAAGGAACTAGAAAAAGAAGAACAAAGAAAACCCAAAACCAGCCAAAGAAAGGAGATAATAAAAATCAGAGCAGAAATAAATGAAATAGAGAACAGAAAAACAATAGAAAAATTAATAGAACAAGAAACTGGTTCTTTGAAAATATCAACAAAATTGACAAACCCTTGGCAAGACTCACCAAGGAAAAAAGAGAAAGGACTCATATAAACAAAATCCAAAATGAAAGAGGAGAAATCACCACAGATATCATAGATATACAAAGAATTATTGTAGAATACTACAAAAAAACTATATGCCCCTAAATTCAACAATCTAGAAGAAATGGATAAATTCCTAGAACAATACAACCATCCTAGTCTGAGTCAAGAAGAAGCAGAAAGCCTAAACAGACCTATAAGTAGAGAAGAAATAGAAAAAACCATTAAAAACCTCCCCAAAAATAAAAGTCCAGGCCCTGACGGCTATACCAGCAAATTTTATCAAACATTCAAAGAAGACCTGGTTCCTATTCTACTCAAAGTCTTCCAAAAAATTGAAGAAGAAGCAATACTTCCAAACACATTTTATGAGGCCAACATAACCCTCATACCAAAACCTGGCAAGGATGGCACAAAAAAAGAAAACTACAGACCAATATCTCTAATGAATACAGATGCTAAAATACTAAACAAAATACTAGCAAATCGAATACAACAACATATTAAAAAAATAATACATCATGATCAAGTGGGATTCATCCCAGAATCTCAAGGATGGTTCAACATACGCAAAACAGTTAACGTAATACACCATATCAACAAAACAAAGAACAAAAACCACATGATCTTATCAATAAACGCAGAAAAGGCTCTCGATAAAATATAACACAATTTTATGTTTAAGACTCTCAACAAAATGGGTATAGAAGGAAAATATCTCAACATGATAAAGGCCATATATGATAAACCATCAGCCAACATCATATTAAATGGCACTAAACTGAAGGCTTTCCCCCTTAAATCAGGAACAAGACAGGGTTGTCCACTCTCTCCACTCTTATTTAACATGGTACTAGAGGTTCTAGCCAGAGCAATCTGACAAGATAAAGAATAAAAGACATCCATATCGGAAAATAGGAAGTAAAGGTATCACTTTTTGTAGATGATATGATCCTATACATTGAAAACCTCAAAGACTCTACAAAAAGATTACTAGAAACAATAAACCAATACAGTAAGGTTGCAGGATACAAAATTAATATACAAAAGTCCATAGCCTTTCTATATGCCAACAATGAACATTAGAAAACAAACTTAAAAAAATAATCCCCTTCATGATTGCAACAAAAAAAATAAAATACCTAAAAATAAACATAACAAAGAATGTAAAGGACCTATATAATGAAAACTACAAAGCATTGTCAAGGCAAATCTAAAAAGATAGAATGAGATGGAAAAATATTCCTTGTTCTTTGATAGGAAGAATAAATATAATCAAAATGGCCATATTACCCAAAGCAATATACAAATTTAATGCAATTCCCATTAAAACTCCTATGACATTTTTTAAAGAAATGGAACAAAAAAATCATCAGATTTATATGGAACTATAAAAAACCCCGAATAGCCAAAGCAATCCTAAAGAAAAAGAATGAAGCTGGGGGCATTACAATACCTGACTTCAAACAATATTATGGAGGCACAACAATCAAAACAGCATGGTATTGGCAGAAAAATAGACACTCAGACCAATGGAACAAAATAGAAAGTCCAAAAATAAAACCACATATATATGGTCAAATAATTTTCAATAAAGCGGCCAACAACACACAATGGAGAAAAGAAAGCCTCTTCAACAAATGGTGCTGGGAAAACTGGAAAGCTACATGCAAAAGAATGAAACTCGACTACAGTTTGTCCCCTTGTACTAAAATTAATTCAAAATGGATCAAAGACCTAAATATAAGACCTGAAACAATAAAGTACATAGAAGAAGACATAGGTTCTAAACTCATGGACCTTGGTTTTAAAAAGTATTTTATGAATTTGACTCCAAAGGCAATGGAAGTGAAGGCAAAAATTAATGAATGGGACCACATTAGACTAAGAAGTTTTTGCTCAGCAAGAGAAACTGACAACAAAATAAACAGACAGCCAACTAAATGGGAAATGATATTTTCAAACAACAGTTCAGATAAGGGCCTACTATCCAAAATTTACAAAGAACTCATAAAACTCGACAACAAACAAACAAACAATCCAATAAAAAAATGGGAAGAGGACATGAACAGTCACTTCTCCCAGGAAGAAATACAAATGGCCAACAGATATATGAAAAGATGCTCATCTTCATTAGTTATTAGAGAAATGCAAATCAAAACTACAATGAGATACCACCTCACACCTGTTAGATTAGCTATTATCAACAAGACAGGTAATAGCAAACGTTGGAGAGTCTGTGGAGAAAAAAGAACCCTCATTCACTGTTGGTGGGAATGTAAAGTAGTACAACCATTATGGAAGAAAGTATGGTGGTTCCTCAAAAAACTGAAAATAGAACTACTTTATGCCCCAGCGATCCCTCTACTGGGTATATACCCCCAAAACTCAGTAAACATTGATACGTAAAGACACATGCAGCCCCATGTTCATTGCAGCATTGTTCACAGGGGCCAAGACATGGAAACAACCAAAAAGTCCTTCAATAGGACTGGATAAAGAAGATGTGGTACATATACACTATAGAATACTACTCAGCCATAAGAAATGATGACATCGGATCATTTACAATAAAATGGTGGGATCTTGATAACATTATATGGAGTGAAATAAGTAAATCAGAAAAAAACCAAGAACTTCATTATTCCATATGTAGGTGAGACATAAAAACGAGAGTAAGAGACATGGACAAGAGTGTGGTGGTTACATGGGGGGGGAGGGAGAGGGGAAGGGAAGGGGGGGCACAAATAGACGGAGGACAATCTGACTTTGGGTGATGGGTATGCAACATAATTGAATGACAAGATAACCTGGACATGTTTTCTTTGAACATATGTACCCTGATTTATTAATGTCAGCCCATTAAAATTAATAAAAAAAATTTTTTAAAGTCTTGAGTTTATTTTCTCATGAAATGCTTTATTAATTTGAATTTCCAAAATTTCCTCTACCAGTTTTGTTTGTGAAATAAATTAATACCACTTTAAGTTTATAAAATTGCAAAGTTATATGTTAAACATTACTTGATAATATGCAATGTCTTTATAAAAAGATTAATTTTTATGATTCAACAAATGATTTAATAAGTCAATTAAAAATATTTCTTAATCTTTAGTTAATTTTCAGAACTTAGGCTAATATAAATTTGAGTTCACTAATACTGTACTTGAAAGTAGATCCTCCCTATCTAGAATATAAAACAGACTATATAACTGAAGAATTTTGATGTATAGAGACTGGGCTTTTGGGAAGATACACAGGCATCTGATAGATAAAATGACTACTCAGCTGCCATCTCAAGAACAAAGCAGGCTTAAAGGAGAAAAGAGGGCTTAATAACCCTTAATAACCCAGCCCGGAATTTTGACCTGCCCAAGCCTCTCTTACAGCCAATGCTGATAAGGGACAGTTGAGTCAAGTACAAACAATTTTGAGGAGCTGTGGTGCCACTCCAATCCACATATAAAGAAAATTGTCTTGTGTCAACAGATGCAGCAATGTAAGCCGCTTTTGCCCAAAACCCTTTGATTAATCTATATAACCCCTGCCCCATCCCTCCCTCAGGGTTGACACAGCTTAGTCTGTTTCAGTCCACTTGCACCCAGGCATTTTTTAAAATAAATTTTCCTTTTGTAATACACTAGCTTGTGTTTTCAGTTCAGCCTGCAGTTTGTGCCTTTTGGTATTCTTTAAAATAACACATGAAATCAGGAAGCCTGTATTGGTTGGAGATGTTCAGAAACAAAATTGGTTTTGTCTGTATTTTATTTTATTAGAGCATCAAAAAAGAGATAAGTCTCCTAGTATTTGAATCTCAAAAGCCTCTCTTCCTGAAAGCAGGCACGGCATACCTTGGTGATGAGGGAGGAAGTTGTAACATTTATGGGGAGCCATTGGCAATAATTATTCTAACTAGTGTAGTGGCTGTGCTGGTCTTAGTGGGGTGCAAGCTGCTTGGAAAAACACAATATTTATACATAACACTACCTTTCTTGCACGTTAAGTCAAGTCTCCATTTTCTGTACTCTGATGAAATCTTGGGTAGATCCAATAGCTTCTATGGTCACTTGCAGTCATTAGTGAATAGTCTCAGTTCCCAGGTAGTAACAAGTTTAGCCCTGTTTTATATCAAAGCTTTATTCTCACCTAATTTGAAGTTTCTCCCAACCCCTGGCTCAGTCCTGACTCAGGCTCAGAAACCTGAAGCCCAGAAAGGGGGTCCTAGTTGGCTGTTCCCTATTTCTATCCTGTTCTTTTTCTGTATCTCTTTCCTGCTCACTCTGTGACCTCTGGCTCCTTGACAGCTGGCTCAGTGGGAGGACAAGCACCGATGGAAAAGGTCTTTGGAGACTGGGCTAGTCATAATCAGGCTTTGGTGCCATGTGGATGTGGCTGAGCTGGAAATTCATGACACACAATGCTGGAGAAACTGGGAACACCACAGGGCACACTACATCACACTTGATCTGTAATGGGGTATGTGAGCATATCTGTTTTATAGTGTCCACAACTCTTTTTTCCTATAGTGCAAACACTCTGGGATGATAATCAGCTTCTGATAAAATCCAGTGTTAACTGCTACTCTCATCCCAGGCCCAACTCTTCCCTCTGATCTGAGGCATTGATACTGATTTTGGTTTTCTTTGCCTAACTCTTTCCTACACAGTGAATTCTCTACTGGATTCTTTTATGTTTGTCCCTGCAATCTGCCTTCTTCAAGACTCCCTCAACCATCAGACATTTCTCTATATCAGGGGTCGGGAAACTTTTTGGCTGAGAGAGCCATGAATGCCATATATTTTAAAATGTAATTCCATGAGAGCCATACAACGACTCATGTACATTATGCATTATCCAATAAAATTTGGTGTTGTCTTGGAGGACAGCTGTGATTGGCTCCAGCCACCCGCAATCATGAATATGAGCAGTAGGAAATGAATGGATTGTAATACATGAGAATGTTTGGTTTTTTGGGGGGGTTTTTGGTATTTTTATGAAGTTGGAAACAGGGAGGCAGTCAGACAGACTCCCACATGCACCCGACCGGGATCCATCCAGCACACTCACCAGGGGGCGATGCTCTGCCCATCGGGGGTGTTGCTCTGTTGCAACCAGAGCCATTCTAGCGCCTGAGGCAGAGGCCACAGAGCCATCCTCAGCACCCGGGCCAACTTTGTTCCAATGGAGCCTTGGCTGCGGGAGGGGAAGAGAGAGACAGAGAGGAAAGAGAGGGGAGGGGTGGAAAAGCAGATGGGCACTTCTCCTGTGTGCCCTGGCCAGGAATCAAATCTGGGACTTCTGCACGCCAGGCTGACGCTCTACCACTGAGCCAATAGGCCAGGGCCTGAGAATGTTTTATATTTTTAACATTATTATTTTTTTTATTAAAGATTTGTCTGCGAGCCAGATGCAGTCATCAAAAGAGCCACATCTGGCTCATGAGGCACAGGTTCCCAACCCCTGCTTTATATGTCTGAATCACACAGCCCTTTAGCCCACATGGAAATAAATTGCCAGAAATAGATAGGACTAGAGGTGTCATTCGATTTCTCTCACTTGCAACATCTGAGCTCCAGTTGTTACCAGGACAGGATCCTGTTATGTATTCAATATGACAATTTGGCACTGATCTAAGCAGAAGCCCTGCTTAAAACTTAGGAACCTCCAAAAGTATCATTCATGACCTTCCACATTCTGGCAAGTGGCTATCTCTACAATCTTTCATCCGCTCCACATCCACCTGTTGCCCATCAACACCAAATCACATTTTCATCTCTAATGTGCTTTGTTGATGTGTCTTCAGTCATGTACAGCATCGTCCTCCCATGTCTGTTCTTGGAGTCTGAAATGCTATAGCAGGTAACCATATATTGAATTAAATTTCTCACATATGCTTGAATATTAGTATAATTATTTGTATTTTTCTACAAATATTCATTGAACAAAATTATTGAACAATGTAGTGCCTGACCTGTGGTGGTGCAGTGGATAAAGCGTCAACCTGAAAACACTGAGGTCGCCGGTTCAAAACCCTGGGCTTGCCTGGTCAAGGCACATATGGGAGTTGATGTTTCCTGCTCCTCCCCCCCTTCTCTCTCTCTCTCTCTCTCTCTCTCTCTCTCCCTTCTCTATAATGAATAAATAAAATCTTTAAAAAAAAAAAACAATGTAGTGGGGGCGGTAAGATGGCAATGGAGTAGGCGGATCTACCAATTTCCACCTTCCAGAACCAAAGTGGATTACAACTTAATTTTAATAACAATCATCTGGAAAAACCAACTTTGGACTAAACTAAGAGGATTCTTTAATCAAAGATCACTGCAGAAGCCACACTGAGACTGGTAGGAAAAGCAGATAGGGCTGCTCATCTCCTGGGAGTGAACGGCAGCTCGGAGGTACTCACACAGCGGGAAGTGAGTTTAGTGGAGAGGGGAGGGTCCTGGGCTCCAGGAACGAAGCCCCAGCCTGCAGCCCCAGAGCCTAGAAGAGACACACGAATAGTATTTAGCTGCAAAACAAGCCAGGATATTGTTTGTGAGAAAGACAGATTTCTCAGACCCAGGATTCTTGTTAAAGGGACCATGCAAAAAAACCTCTTTCACAATCACTCACCCAGAAGCTCTGGGGGATGGGAGAGCTGAGAGGACCAGAGTAGCAGGAAAAGAGTATAATCTAGAAGGCACAGGGAGAAACACTTTGAGGGACAGCCACCCTAACCCCTGGGCTGAGTCGTTCCCCAAATCTAAAGTGAATATTTTTCCTGGAACCAGCAATACCAGCAAAGGGAAGCAGGTCACCATCCAAACAGAAGCTCTCCTGCAGCACTCAGAGAAGAGTCACTTACAAGCAGGGAGCCATCAGGGATACAGTGTTGAGTGCTAAGGTCTGAGCTGCATTGCCTCTCCCCCCCCCACACACACACACACACATACACTGCTGAGGGCTCTCCAGAGGGCGGGCAGTGGCAAGACGCAGAAGCATGGGCCCCTTGGCAGGGACCAAAGCCGGGGACAGCTGTGACTGAGGCCCAGCTTGAACGCAGTCCCCTCCAGCAGGGGCAGAGACTGAGAATGACTGGGGTGGCAGAAGGGGTGCATGAAAGCGTTCTGGCCTGCAGCTGTGGGCCAAGCAAGCAAAAGTGGTCCTGCCTGCGATCCCACCCTCTTGGGCAAGGTGAAAGCTGGGGAATCAGCTGAGACCTGCCACTGAGCGCAGGAGCGCACCCCACCTGCAGGACTGAGGCTTGCGGTGCCCGAGCGCAGTACCGCCTGCAGGGGCGGGGTGGGGCGAAGGCCGAGGCCGGCCAAGGTTTGTAGCCAAGATGCAGAAGTGCAGTCTCACCCATGGAGGCGGCAGGCAGGGGGGCCGGCCAGGACTTGCAGCCCAGGACAAGAACACAGACCCACTCTCGGGGGAGGTGAAGAGCCTATGCTGACCAAAGTTTTCAGCCAGAGCACGTGAACACAGTTCTGCCCACGGAGGTGAGGCAGAAACCACAGCAACCACTGCAGCCGGCAGGTGCCAGCAATGTCCATGCCGGAATGTCCGAGGCAGCGGCAAAGAAGGTGGTGGGTGGGCCTACAGACAGATCACACCTAGGAAACACAGAGGCCACACCCATTGGATTCCAAGGGCCACACCTTTCTTATACACAGACAAATGGGAAGGCAGAGAAATGCAACCCAAATGAATCCAGAGAAGCCCCCAGAAAAAGATTTGAATAAGTCAAAAATAACCAAATTACCAGATGCAGAGTTTAAAATAATGATTGTTAGGATGCTCAAAGATCTTAGAGCAACAGTGGATGGACATAATGAGCACCTAAATAAAGAAATAACAAGCATCAGAAAGGACATTGAAATCACAAAAAAGAACCAGTCAGAAATGACAAATACAATAATCAGACCAATTACAACAAATGAGATTGAAAGTTATCAAAGAACTCCCAACAAACAAAAGTCCTGGGCCAGATGGCTACACCAGAAAATTTTACCAAATATTCAAATAACTAACACCTATCCTTCTCAAGATATTTCAAAAAATTCAAGAAGAGGGAAGACTTCCAAACTCCTTTTATGAGGCAAGTATAATACTGACTCCAAAACCAGGCAAAGACACTACAAAAAAAAGAAAACTATAGACCAATATCCCTGATGAACTTAGATGCTAAAATTCTGAACAAAATATTAGCAAACCAGATCTAGGAATATAAGAAAGAAAATTATACATCATGATCAAGTGAGATTTATTCTAGGGAGACAAGGCTGGTACAACATCCGCAAGTGGCACCCGAAAAGGGACTTGAGTACGAGAAAACTAAACTGAAGGCAAGTGACAGAACTCCCCAAGTGTGCACAGTGAGTAAAGAAAGTTTTGGGGGAGAGTATAATCAGAAGTAAAAAATTATGAAACAATTAGCGTCAAAAGACCTTTTTATAAGAATAGTTATGCAGCTAGAATGCTTTTTGCAATATGTTCAAGATGTATGGCCCTGGTTCCCAGAGGGGGGAATGGTTATTTCTGCTACAGGGAAGCAAGTAGGTAAAGTTCTGAGAAAGTAGTGCTGTGAGGAGACTATGGTAGGAGGAATAAAAGTGGCAGTCTATCTGGCAGTTGGTACTGTACTTTGCGGTTTGGGGGCTGAGGAACGTAAGACAGTGTGGCTGCCTCTGGTTCTCTCTGGCTGCTCAGTCTGCTGCTCAGCTGAAGTTGAGGTAGGGGAGAAATCTCAGCATGGTCAACCTGAACTGCCAGTTACAACCATAACATAGTTCTGGAAGTCCTAGCCACAGCAATCAAACAAGAAGAAGAAATAAAAGGCATCCAAATTGGAAAAAAAGAAGTAAAACTATCATTATTTGCTGATGACATGATACTGTACATATAATACCCTAAAGTCTCAGTCAAAAAAACTACTAGACCCAATAAATGAAATTGGCAAGGTGGCAGAATATAAAATTAATATTCAGAAATCAGTGGCATTTTTATACACCAACAATAAACTGTCTGAAAGAGAAATTAAGAAAATAATCCTTTCACAATTGCAACAAAAAAAAGTACCTAAGAGTAACTTTAACCAAGGAGATTAAAGACTTATACTCAGAAAATTATAAAAACATTGATAAAAGAAATCAAAGAAGATACAAACATAGATACATAAATACAAGTGGGAGCATATACTGTGTTCATGGATAGAAAGAATAAACATTATTAAAATGTCTATATTACCCAAGCAATCTATAAATTCAGTGAAATTTCTATGAAAATACCAAGGACATACTTCAAATATATAAAACAAATATTTCAAAAATTTATATGAAACCAAAAAAGAACACGAATAGCCTCAGCAATCTCAAAAATGAAGAATAAATTGGGAAGGCCATTGTACTCAAAACAGTTTGGTACTGGCATAACAACAGGCTAATATATCAATGAAACAGAACAGAGAACCCAGAAATAAACCCACACCTTTATGGACAATTGATATTTGACAAAGGAAATAAGAGCATACAATGGAGTAAAGACAGTCTCTTTAATAAATGGTGTTGGGAAAATTGGACAGAAATATGTAAAAAAAAAAATGAAACTAGACCACCAACATACACTATTCACAAAAATAAACTCTAAATGGATAAAAGACTTAAATGTAAGTCACAAAACCATAAACATCTTGGGAAAAAAATCATAGGCAGTAAACTCTCCAATATCTCTGGTAGCAATATTTTTGCCGATTTATCTCCATGAGCAATTGAAATATAGGACAAAATAAACAAATCAGGCTATATCAAACTAAAAAGTTTTTGCACAGCTAAAGAAAATATGAACAAAATAAAAATACAAACCACACAATGAGAGAACATATTCAACAATATGTCTGATAAGGGGTTAATAACAAAATTTATAAAGAACTTGTAAAACTCAACACCAGGAAGAAAAACAATCCAATCAAAAAAAAATGGGCACAAGAAATGAATAGACACTTCTCCAAAGAGAACATACAGATAGATGGCCAATAGGCAGATGAAAAAATATTCAACATCACTAATCGTTAGAGAAATGCAAATTAAAACCACAATGAGATATCACCTCATACCAGTCAGAATGGCACACATTAACAAAACAACACATAATAAGTGCTGGCGAGGATGTGGAGAAAAGGGAATCCTCCTGCATTGCTGGTGGGAATGCAGACTAGTGCAGTCACTGTGGAAAACAGTATGGAGATTCCTCAAAAAATTAAAAATGGAACTGCCTTTTGACCCAGCCATCCCACTTTTAGAAATATATCCGAAGAACACCACATCAATGATTCAAAAGATGAAATGCACTCCCATGTTTATGGCAGCATTGTTTACAATAACCAAGACCTGGAAACAGCCCAAGTGCCCATCAGTGGATGAGTGGATTAAAAAGCAGTGGTACATTAAAATTAATTTTTAAAAAAAGCAGTGATACATATATACAATGGAATAGTATGGGGCCATGAAAAAGAAGAAAATCTTACCCTTTGCGACAACATGGATGGACCTGGAAACTATTATGTTAAGTGAAATAAGCCAGGCAGAGAAGAAAAATATCATATGATCTCACTCATTTGAGGAATCCAATGAACAACATGAACTGAGGAACAGAATAAAGACAGAGGTGGGATCATTGGGTCTAGAGGGAAAACAGACAGAGGAAAAGGGGATGATAGGAAGGGATCAGAAAAGGCAAAGAGATTGGTGAAATTATACACACATACCACAACATTATAGAGAGCAGAAAAGCTAATACTGGAGGGAAAGGGGGAGGGCGTTGTGGGGCGGAGGGAAGGGGGATGTTGTGGGGAACACGAGAGAGGGGAGATCCATTTGGGGGAACACTAGAATCTATGTAAACACAATAAATTAAAATTTAAAAAGTAAAAATAAAATTTAAAAATGAAACTGCCTTTTGATATAGCTATCTCACTATTAGGAATATATTCTAAAAATATCAAGTCACTGATTCAAAAGAAGATATACACCCTCGCCCTGGCCGGTTGGCTCAGCGGTAGAGCGTCGGCCTGGCGTGCAGGGGACCCGGGTTCGATTCCCGGCCAGGGCACATAGGAGAAGCGCCCGTTTGCTTCTCCACCCCCACCCCCTCCTTCTCTGTCTCTCTCTTCCCCTCCCGCAGCCAAGGCTCCATTGGAGCAGAAATGGCCTGGGCGCTGGGGATGGCTCCTTGGCCTCTGCCCAAGGTGCTAGAGTGGCTCTGGTCGCAGCAGAGCGACGGCCCGGAGGGGCAGAGCATCGGCCCCTGGTGGGCAGAGCGTCGCCCCTGGTGGGCATGCCGGGTGGATCCCGGTCGGGCGCATGCGGGAGTCTGTCTGACTGTCTCTCCCTGTTTCCAGCTTCAGAAAAATACAAAAAAAAAAAAAAAGAAGATATACACCCTCATGTTTATGGCAGCATTGTTTACAATAGCCAAGATCTGGAAATAGCCTAAGTGTCTGTCAGTGGACAAGTAGATTAAAAAGCAGTGGTACATATACACAATGGAATATTATGTGGCCATGAAAAATAAGGAAACCTTATCTTTTGTGACAGCATGTGTTGACCTGGATATTATCATGCTAAGTGAAAGAAGCTAGGCAGAGAAAGAAAAATATCATATGATCTCACTTATATGTGGGATCTAGTGAACAAAGTGAACTGAGGAATGAAATTGAGGCAGAGGCAGGGTCACAGGGACCAGAGGGACAGTTGTCAGAGGGAAAGTGGATGAGGGATGGGATCAGAGAAGGTGAAGGGATTAGTGAAATTATACATACATAACACATAGATACAGATAACAAGATTGCAAATCCCAGAGGGAAGGGGAAAGGGAGTTAGGCAGAGGGGAGTAAAAGGGGTGTATATAGGGACAAAGGGGTAGAGGGTGAGGGTCTTATATTCAGTGGGACATTTGAATCCATGTTAACACAATAAATTAAAATTAGTAAAATAATTTTTAAAACACTCAAAAATAGGTATAGAGAGAAAGTACATAATAAAGGGCTAATATATGAGAAACCATCAGCCACTATCACAATAAATGTTGAAAAACTGAAAGCTTTTCTTCTAAATTCAGGAACAAGACAAGGTTTCCCACTCTCTCCACTCTTATTCAACATAGTACTGAAAGTCTTAGCCAGAGCAATCAGGCAAAAAAAAAAAAAAAAGAAGAAGAAGAAATAAAAGGCATCCATATTTGAAAAGAAGAAGTAAAGATATTACTTTTTGCAAATGACAGGATCCTGTATATAGAAAACCCCAAAGATTCCACCAAAAAACTATTAGAAACAATAAACCAATATAGTAAAGTTTCAGGATACAAAATCAACATACAAAAGTTTATAGCTTTGGCCTGACCTGTGATGGCGCAGTGGATAAAGCGTCAACCTGGAAACACTGAGGTTGCCAGTTCAAAACCCTGGCTTGCCTGGTCAAGGCACATATGGGAGTTGATGCTTCTTGCTCCTCCCCCTTCTCTCTCTCTCTCTCTCTCTCTATCTCTATCTCTATCTCTATCTCTCTATCTCTACCCCTCCTCTCTAAAATGAATAAATTTAAAAAAAATTTTTTTTTAAAAACTTACATTGAAAAAAGAAAAGTCTATAGCTTTTTTATATGCCAAAAGTGGAGTTTCAAAAATAAACTCAAAGAAACAAATCCTTTTACAATTGCAACAACATAAATAAAATGCCTAAGGATAAACCTAACAACAAATGTGAAAGAACTATATACTGAAAACTACAAAGCATTATTGAAAGAAATTTAAAAAGACATAATGAAAGGGAAAAATATGTATTGGAAGAATCAACAAGTTAAAATGGACACATTACTCAAAGCCATATACAAATTTAAAATTCTAATGACATTTTAAAATATATATAACAAAAAATCATCACATTTGTATATAACCATGAAAAACCCTAAATAGCCAAAGCACTCTTGAGGAAAAAGAATGAAGCCAGAGGTATCACATCACCTGACTTCAAATTATACTACACAGCCAGAATACTCAAAACAGCATGGTATTGGCAGAAAAACAGACATACAGACCAATGAAATAGAATCAAGAGCTCAAAAATAAAGCCACATATATATGGACAAAGAATTGTCAACAAAAGAGCCCAACATTACAAGGGAGAAAAGAAAGCCTCTTCAATAAATAATGCTGGAAAAATTGGAAAAGCCACATGTAAAATAATTAAACTTGACTACAGTTTATCCCCATGCACAAAAATTAATTCAAGTTGGATCAAAGACCTAAATTTAAAATCTGAAACAATAAATTACATAAAAGAAAACATAAGTCCTAAACTTAACAACATGAGCTGTAGAGAACAATATAAATTTTACCCCAAAGGCAAGGAAAGTAAAGACAACAATAAATGAATGGGACTATATCAAACTAAAAAGCTTTCTTCACAGCAAAAGAAACCAATAACAAAACAAAGAGGCAGCCAACCGAATGGGAATTGATATTCATAAACAACATCTCTGATAAGGAGTTAATATCCAAAATATATAAAGAATTCCCAAAGCTCAGCAATAAAAAAGCAAACAATCTATTTAAAAAATGGGGAGAGGACAGCTTGGATCCAAGGTCGCTGGCTCGAGCAAGGGGTTACTCAATCTGCTGAAGGCCCGGGGTGAAGGCACATATGAGAAAGCAATCAATGAACACTAAGGTATTGCAAAAAAAACTGATGAATGATGCTTCTCATCTCTCTTCGTTCCTGTCTGTCTGTCCCTATCTATCCCTTTCTCTGACTCTCTCTCTCTCTGTCCCTGTAAAAAAAAAAAAATGGGGAGAGGATCGGAACATACTTATCTAAATAAGACATACAAATGGTCAACAGATATATGAAAAGATGCTCATCTTTGCTAGGTATTAGAGAAATGCAAATCAAAACTACAATGGGATACCATCTCACATCTGTTCGACTGGCTATTATCAACAAGACAGGTAATAACGTGTTGGAGAGGTTGCGGGAAAAAAAGAACCCTCATTCACTGCTGGTGGGAATGTAAACTGGTACAGACTCTATGGAAGACACTATGGCAGTTTCTCAAAATATTAAGAATAGAATTACCATATAACCCAGCAATCTCCCTACTGGGTATCTACCTGAAAAACTCAACAACATTCATATGCAAAAGCACATGCATCCCCATGTTTATCACAGCATTATTCACAGTGGCCAAGACTTGGAAACAACCAAAGTGTCCTTCGATAGAGGATCGGATAAAGGAGATGTGATACAATGGAATACTGCTCAGCCATAAGAAATGACTACACATTGTCCTTTATGACAGTATGGATGGACCTTGAGAACATTATACTAAATGAAATAAGGGAATCAGAAAAAGCTAAGAACTATATGATTTTGCACATAGGTAGGATGTAAAACTGATACTCATGGACATAGATAATAAAAGTGAAGTGGTTACCACGAAGAGGGGAGAAAAGAGGGACAAATATACAGTAATGGAAAATGATTTGACTTTGGGTAATGAGCACGCAACACAATCAACAGTTCTAATGTTATAGAGATGTCTGCCTGTAACTATGCACTCTTATTATTCAATGTCACCCCATTAAATTTAATTTCTAAATAAAAAAAGAAAAGATTCAAAGAACTGGAAATACTTTTACATGTCTATTAATTTATTCTGTAGAATGAATAAACAATGTGATATATATTCAATGAAATTCTACACACCAATAGAAAGAATTGAATAGATAGGCATGGAGCATGAAAGAACCTGAAATACATTATTCTAGAGAAGGAAGCACCTTATTCTATTGTGTTTATGCTCCTTCTTTTATGTTTTCAATAAATTTTTTAAAATGTGGCAAATAATATAGTTCCTATAGCATAAGGTCTTTGGAAATATTCCAAGAGTTAGTTACAAAAGTAGCATGTGCAAAGCTCAGCCAACAAATTTACCATATTTCCCCATGTATAAGATGCTCCCCTGTATAAGATGCACTTTAATTTTGGAGCCCAAAATTTGAAAAAAAAAATGCATGACATAAAGTTATTGAACTCAAGTTTTATTCATCATAAAATCCATACAACTTCTCATCACTGTCGCAACTCTCATCCATTAGCTTGTTTTCATCTGTCTGATGACAAATCACTGTTTCCAACAATGAGGGCAAAAACAAGCACGAAAAAGTGGGAAATGCACGTAAAAAAATCTATAACCACTGTATAAGACGCACCCAGTTTTTAGACACCCCCTCAAATTTTTTTAAAATGGTGCATCTTATACATGGGGAAATATGGTAGGTCTACAAAAAATGTAATGTTATTCTCCTATAGTCAAATATTTTTTATTTTGAGCCACTATTCTGATAGCTGGCAGAAAGTTAATGTCTGTCAATCAAAGGCATCCCTGAGTCTTTATTTCAGAGACTTCTCAGAACCACAGTGTGGGTCCGAAACATCTGATTAGAACCTTGATCGCAAGATTGAGAGCATGCAGTTTATTTCCCAGGTGATCCCAGGAAGCACTGGCAAGTGTTTGATGTGGGTTACAGAGGGAAGAAAGTTGCAGTGAGAAAGCCACTGCTTTGGGCTACTGGTGGGTCTGCCAGATAAAACACAGACAGAACTCCTGGTAAAATTTTAATCTTGATAAACAATGAATACCATTTCATTATGAATATGCCCCAATATTACAAGGAACAATACACAAAAAGATAGCATAATTTCTCTGAAATTCAAATTTCACTGGGTGTCCTGTACCTTTTTGTTTGCTAAATCTGGTTTGGGACAAAGCCCTTCCCCAAACCCAGAATCTATAAAAAATGTGACTCATAGATGGAACATTCTCTACAGTGGTCCTCAATGATGCATGAAGAACATGGGGTTATTAACTCATGGACTCCCATTCTTCATTGGTTGGAGACTCGTCCCCTGGCAATTCTGGACCCCCCTGCTCCCTAGCTGAATGTCCCCCAACCAGCGAAAGCCTTTGGGCATGTTCACAGGAGCTTGTCTTAAGCTGCTGTGAGTGGGATTGGTGAGTACTGTGGGACAAGGAAGAGGTGGTAGAATGGCAGTGTCTGCTACAGTCGTCCACATTATATATTAAGGCCAGCATGCACTGAGACCTCTCATCCTCATGTTATCCATACTTTCCTTTGCTCCTGACAGCAAACTGACCCAAGGAAGTATTAGTTCAAATACTGTGCTAAAAACAAAAGAAAAGTAAGTTTAGGATACTGAACCAGAATTCCTGAATGTCTAACATGCTCATATTGTTTTCTTGAGGAAACAATCCCCATGTAGTCCAAAACAGGAAGTGGACATTTGTCCCTTTTATTCTATATCATTCATTGAAGCACTCTCAGACTACAGCCAGACAATGCATTAGCCAACCAGCTCATCTTAAGTGAAGTGCCCCAATCACATTGAGCTCCAGCAAATGGAAGAAGGCCATAAGAGGAGAAGCAATAAGAACTGACCATTTGTCCTGCTGAATTGAGAGTGACTGTTATTGTACAGCAAGAATTTCTGGTCACAAGGCTGAAGAAATCATCCAGAAGCTGCTTGGCTTACTATACTAATAAATCTTCTAGGAGTCAGAGTTTTCCACAGCCACCACTCTGACCACTATCAAAAGAAGATAGGGGGGCACTGCAGAAATGTTCTACCAGTCAGGGCTCTTTTGGTAAAGGAGAAGCACTTCTGTACTCCAAGAAGAAAAGAAATTAGCAGCTTGCACAATGATTGGAAAGGTTGGGAAGCAATATGGAAACTGCTGCTAGTTCATGAAATCAGACCTTTTGTTGGCATTCTCTAACCCAGTGGTTCTCAAACTTTTTGAAGTAAGAATGCATTTAAAATTCTGCAAATAATTGTAGGTGCACTATATACAAATTTCTGAGAAATATATTATAATCATTAAGTCAAATATTAAAGAAAAAATATAAAGTCCAAGCGTGCATTTATGGTAATTAAATGAAATAAATATGACAAAATTAAATTTATTCTGACATTAAAAAAACATTTTTATGTTACATTTTTTGAGTTATGCTTTTTAAAATATGTAAAAAAAAATAGGGGTTAAAAAATAAAAAATAAGTTATTTTTATATATCTAAATACATTCTTAGTAAGATTTAGTAAATTTGGCAGGGCCCGGCGTGAATGTGTTAAGTTTTTTCATTCCTGTGTTTATGAGAAACATGAGCCTGATGTGTCCTAGCGATTTCTTTAATATTTGGGCATATATTTGAAAGGCAAACTCTCATTTCCTTGTCAATACATTGAAGAATTCCTCTCTTTTTACTCTTAATTGTATTGAGTACAGAAAACCCCCACCATACATATCATCTTAACTGTACACCAAACAAAGGATAGAAGAAACTTGCCTCTAGTCTATCTGGGGAACATGCGGGTAGTGTAAACAATCCAGCACCACAGCTTAACAGCCTTTTGCAACCTAATCAGGCAAGTGAGGTGGGGGGTTGGGCAGACTGTCAGCTTACAGCCAATTCTCCACACCTCTGTCCCCCAAAAATCTAAACTCCAAAAACCCTGTTGGTTTTTTGGTCCCCAACAGGCATATATTTCTCTGGAATACCATAGGGCGCACCTGGAAATCTTCTAGGGCACACCGGTGCACCCTGGCGCACACTTTGAGAACCACTGCTCTAACTCACAACCACAGAGGAAAGTGGTGTTGAGAAATGGAGCTCCAGACCTTCCAACAGTGTGGAGGACAATGGAGAAAGGAGCAAATTGTACCAGACTATTTGGTACAAGCAAATTAAGGCAAATGCCCATATCAATAGTGAAAAGCATGAGGATGCCACCCACATCCATGACTTCTCATGTGTTAGTGAAGAACCTCATGTTCACCATGAGCAGAATTCCTAGAGCAAATTACACTCAGGCAGATGAGGAAGTGTCATAATTCATCCAGCTTCTTTTCCTTCTCAAATGTCAAGCTGCCAGGGAAGCCTCAGTTATAGATGAGACACACAGGTAATTCCATGATTCCTGTGCGGCACAAGTTATCTTTCCCTCAGTCTGCTCATGCCCTCCAGTATAACTTGGGTCCTCAAAGCCCAGGCCAAATGAGCAAAAGCCAGCAAGACAAAGGAGTGTCCTTCTCCCTTGCTTAACTCATCCCTGGGGCACTCCTTTGCTGGGCTCAGAGCCTCCACAATAATTGACACAAATATCCAAGGCCATCTGTTTTCAGTAACATCAGAGAGCTTTCACCTGAACCTATGGCGTCTTAGGACAGCTATATTATTCTGCCAAAAATGACAATTCACTAAAGTCATAAGCATGCACAATAGCAGGAAGGTCATTTTGTTACACTTTCAGATGCCTAACAAGCGAGGCAGTCATATAATAAGTGTATGAGAAAAAGTAGATTTAGGGCAGGATGGTGAATCAATTGGACAAGCTGAGTCTGGGGGATAGGCAGGTAGAGGGACCCTGGAGTCAGGATTCTGTGTGTTTTGACTGAGAATAGGCAAAATCTGAAGCTGCAAGCTCCCTAACCCTTCTCAGATTCACTTCATTCCTCCAGGTGATCCACACCCTGAGGGTCATACTGCTATAAACATCTTGCCAGGAGCCTTAGGATCTGTCTCCCTCATTTCTCTGTCTACCAATAGACTGCATGTTCTAAGCAAACATACTGAGTGTATTGACTTGGTCATCACAGAGCAGTTACTTGATCAATATTTGTTAAATAAGATGAATGGGAATGGCTAAAGTTGCTTATATTTTTATACCTTAAGCTTTTTCCCAGTCAGATTCAAGGAGCACCTGCTCAGGGACAGGCAGAGCCAAAAGTAAGAAGAATCCACTTATGCCTCTTTGTGCTGCCACCTCCAAATCCACCAGCTAAGTAACCCTAATTCGCCAGCTAGCTGATGTGATGCAAGGAGAAGAATCCAGGTGAGAGGAGGACACTGGCATCAATTCTGAGGCAGGCGGTTCTGGCTTAGATGGAAACAACTCATTCCTCTTCTCCCTAGATTTCCACATGGCCGGGTTAGTTATCCTCACCCCTGCTTCCCTTTAAATACAGGTAAAGGTCTATACCAGTGCTTCTGGCCTCAGTGCAAAAGCATTGACCATCCAGTACCTGTCTCTTCTGGAGATCTGAAAATCATATGACAGACCTGACTGAGTAGGATAGAACCAGAGGCTATAACTTTACCTTGTCATTATGTAGAGACTCCAACCCAATCCAACACCACTTACAGTGCTGTGTCTTGGTGGGTTCCTTAGAAATCAGAACTCCAGGCAAAGCTTACATAATAACACTTTATTGGGGGGTAGGGAGGGGCAAGGCAGCAAAAGTGAAGAGCAGAGGCAGAGAATGAGGGAGGGAGGACAAGCAGATTCATAGGACCAGCTACAGAGCTGTCCACAGCCTCACAAGAAACACTGCCAGGTGAGCAGGAATGGGACCCAGGGCGAAAGTGAAGTGTTGGCTTTCCATGGGAGCACTGTAACAAAAGGAAAAGCAGAGCTGGGACTGTATGTAGAGGATAGTAATATTATTTTAGATAGCTTCTATATTCGCTTTACAATTGGGAGCAAGATCACCAGCAAAACATAAAAAAGTGGGAGATGTTGGAAGTTTGAGGAAAGAGGAGATGTTATGAAATAACGGTGTATACGAATATGAGCAAGTGAATTACTAGGGAGGTGAAGTGGCATTGAAGGACAGCACTGAAGACCTCCATGGTGAGTGGTCCCAAATCTAAAGGAAGACCCTTTACCATTGTTGTTCCACAAGAGAAAGTCACTCCCTCGTTTTACCATTGCTATGCCATTATTCCTACTGCATCTTCTTGTCTAAAAATATCATTTGTGGATGTGCTATTGGGGAGTCAGTGGAGAGTTTTACTTATGCAGTGTTGGGATTTTTACAGAAAAGTGTAAGACAGGAACAAGGGAACAACTACACATACAGAAGAGTGGCTACAAGATGGAACGTGGATTCTAAGCCAGATAAGGTAAGAGGTGAGGACATGGAGGGGTTGGGGTCGTGAAAAATCAGCAGGTCAATGGATAGCAGGTTCCATTATGGTTTAAGAATGATTGGATCAGGTTATGGGATGGAGTGTGCTACAGGAGAAGTCGTGTAAGAGTGGGATACTTGTCATCAAGATATGCAGGGAATGCTACTATTGGTAATGCAAGGTCTCAGGCTTGCATCTGGGTTGGGTGGGTCGGTAGAGCGAGAAGAAGGATCACGGGATTGAGGGGATCAGACCTAACAAGATCATCCCTGTGGAGATTCAAATTCCTAATAATTAAGACAAGCCTAGTACTGAGAAAAAGGGCAATGAACCAGTGCTAAATTCTTCAAAGAATGAAGAATGTTGAGCTGGATAAGCCTTAATAATCAAGAAACACACCAACAAGCCAATAAACATTGCACAGAGAATGAAGAGGCAATTACAGAAGAGGATCTTCTCGATGGCCACGAGACATGTAAATAAAGCAAACCAACATCACTGGTACTGTAATCAAAAAAATGCAATATAAAATTAGATGCTATTTTACAAGTTTGAGAATGACAACCATGGAAATATCTGAAAAACAACTATTACAAATGATGTGGAGGGACAGGAGCTTTTATACAAATGTGAATTGATACAACAGGCTTTAGAGAACAAATGTGGCAATGAATACTGGAGATCAAGCTGCCTTTGACCCAGCCTCCCTTCCAATATAAACCCTAGGGAGATTTCCACATGTGTGTTACAAAGAGATGTGCATGAGATATTGTGGCAACAATATATGTAATAAGTTAAAAAACAACCTCAATATCCACCAACAAGAAGTGGATGAATAAACAGTATGTATTTATACAATGAGAAGTCTCTGTTCTAAGCAGTGAAAGTGAATGAACTAGCGGTGCAAGTGTGTGGCTCAATTCCAAAAACATAAACTTGATGAACACCAGTGAGTTGTGGAGTTATAGGTATAGTGTGGTAATACCATTTTTGGTAAAGCTTAAGAGCAAGCAAAACAAACTGTGTTGTTTATGAATGTGTAATACTAAAAATGTAAAAGCATGGACTTGAAGGATGGACACAACTTTAGAACAGTGGCCCCTCTGGAGAGGGTGGAGAGAAGGAAACAGGATCTTCAAGAAGCACAAAAGGAGGCTTCTATTTCATTTGTAATGCTTTTCTTGTTGTTGTTTTTAATAGAGAAAATATTTGTTTGCTAGATGTGGAACCTGAGAATATCACACTGTTCTTTCCCATTCATCCAAAATGTTCTATAATTTAAAAAGTCCATGGCATATATAAGATGACCTCACTTTCAGGGATCAGAGAAACACATTTTTGTCTGGGGCCTCTGGATCCTCCTGCCACAGACTTAGAGGCAACACTCCCTACAGGATGTGAGCCCTCCTGTGAGTCCCACTGCCTTGGAGGTGTGTCTACAGGTGTCCTCACTGAAATTGGAACAGATTATTTTAGAAAATTTAAGAATAGCTCAATTTTCAAACAAGTTACAAAAATCTCTAGGTACACAGCTTATTAAAAGTTGTGAAAATTTTAGTAACACATTTTACTAGTCACAATTTTTTGTAAGCATTGCCAAATTCTACACTTGAATCTAAGAAACAGTCTCAAAAATTTGTGAATGTATGTGTAGCTTGTCAATTTAATATATTAACATTTTATTTTGAAGTATTTTTAGATTTACTAAAAATTTGGAATAGCCTGACCAGTGGTGGCACCATGGGTACAAGCATTGACCTGGAAGGTTGAGATCACAGGTTTGAAACCCCGGGTTTGCCAGGTCAAGGCACATACAAGAAGTAACTACTATGAGTTGATACTTCCTGCTCCTCCCCCATTTTCTCTCTCTAAAATCAATCAATAAAACTTAAAAAACTAAATTGGAATAATTGTACACAGGGAGTGCCTGCATCCCCTTCACCCATTTCCTCTGATGTTAACAAGTTGTATAAAACAATGACACGTTCATTAACACTAAAAATTAACACTGGTACAATATTAGAACTAAACCATTCACTTCATTCATATTCTACTAATTTTCCCATTAATGTCCTTCCACTGTGGCAGGATCCAGTCCAGGATCCCACATTGTATTTAATCTTTATGTCTTCTCAGTTTCCTTTTTTTTCTTTTCTTTTCTTTTTTTTTTTTTTTTTTTTCTGGCAGAGACAGAGAGAGTCAGAGAGAGGGACAGATAGGGACAGACAGACAGGAAGGAAGAGAGATGAGAAACATCAATTCTTCGTGTGGCTCCTTAGTTGTTCATTGATTGCTTTCTCATATATTCCTTGACTGGGGGGCTACAGCAGACCAAGTGACCGCTTGCTCGAGCCAGTGACCTTGGGCTCAAGCTGGTGAGCCTTGCTCAAACCAGATGAGCCCGCACTCAAGCTAGCAACCTCGTGGTCTCGAACCTGGGTCCTCTGTATGCCTGTCTGACACTCTGTCCCACTGTGCCACCACCTGGTCAGGCTCCTTAGTCTCCTTAACCATGACATTTTCTCAGTTTTGAAGATGCTGTAGAATGTACCTTAATCTGGGTTTGTGTCAAGTTTCCTCATGAGGAGGCTGGGTTAATGAGTTTGGCACAGATACTGAGGAGGAGAAGTGCCCATCTTACCTCACATATCAGGGAACACATGTTAACCTTGATCTTTGGTTTGGGGAGTGTCTGCTGGGATTCCTCCACTATACAGTTCCTATTGGTCCCTGTCTTATTCGGATCTTTGGAAGCAAGATTGGAGTTCAGCCCACACTCCTGGGGGGCAGAAGGGATTAAACTCCACCCTTTTGCAAGAGAAAGTATCTACATACATTATTTGTAGTTCTTCTAGAAAATAGTTTCTTCTCCATCATTTAGTTATTTGTTGTCTTTTTTTTTTTTTTTGCATTTGTATGGACACATGTATTTGTTTCACCTTTTAGATTAAAATCAACACTATGTCATTTATTATGTGACTCACTTTTCCTAGCTTTGGCCACCTGGAGCTCTTTCAGTTTGACTCCTCTGTCCTATTGACATCCCTTCATCCTTTAAAAAAAAATGAAAACAGTTGTTTACTTTCTGAAACTACAGGTAGGTCCAGGCTCATCTAGTATTTTTCCTATGCCAGCCCTAGAATCAGCCATTCCTTCAAGAAGAATCTGGTCATTTAACAATAGTGGAATTTTTAAATATAAAATCAATGTATACATTATGTAGAAATTTGGAGAAAGAAATAAGAGTAATAATTCAAAGGAAAAAAATTATAGTCCCACCACCTAAGGAAAACCATCTAGAGAATTTGATGCATTTCTTTTCTACTCACTTGTTGATTTTCTTTGTTTTCAATTTTATAATTTCTGATTTAAAATATTCTTTCCACTTTAGGTTTACTAGTGGTTTTTTGTTTTTTATTCACTTCTTGAATTGAAAGCTATGCCATTATTTTCAATTGTTTCCTTTCTGAAAAAATGTACTGAAGACCGTGCTTTATTCCCTATGTGTTAATCTGACCACGTTCCAGAGGGTTTATTCTCCTGCAAAGTGCTCAGGTTGTTGTTCATTTCCAAACAATGAATTCTACTTTGATTCCTCTCCTCCAAAAGTTATTTTATATGGGAGCATAGAATTTTAGGTATATGATTTTTCTTGGGTTGGGTCCTATACTTTTATGTTGATTTCTATGTTGCATGAGGGTCAGTGAAGATGGGTGGCCCACATAATTCCTGCTCTTCAGGATTTATTGAGATTCCTTGTTAATTATTATTTAATATTTTCTATATCCCTACTTACATCTTGTTCATTAAGTGTTGATTTCAGAAAAAAATATGTCAAAGTTACCTGGTAACTTTGTGGATTTTTCCTATTTTAGTCTTATATGTTAAGTACAAAACAGTGAATGCTAAAATTTTTATTTTATATATACTTTATCAATATAAATTATTAATGTTTACATTTTAATCTTTCTCCTTAAAACATATTTTGTCTAACTATAATATTGTCTGAATCGCTTGTCCTTTAATATTTGCCTACTATTTCTCATCAATCTTTTACTGTCAATCTGTCTTAGCCATGTTGTTCTAGCTGTGTCTCTCATGATCTATATTTAGCTGGGTTTTTAAAAGATTTAATTCAAGAGACTCCATCTTTTCATGTATTAATTTAATCCATTTGCATTTATTATGAATGTTCGTATACATTTGGACTTATTCCTGAACTCTTATTTTGTGTTTTTCATTATGCTGTTTTTTCTTCTTTCTTTCCTTTGATTGTATGAATCCAACTCTCTCCTGGCCTTCCTGTGGTTACCTTCCCAGGGCTGATGCTTTCTCTCAGGTGGTGCTTAACAAGATGGTAGTGATTTGGAGAAGAGAGATAATGGCTTAGCTCCTCCAAATGCAAGTAATCCTGTTCTGACAAGTGCCCAAGACCTTCTACTCTTTCCATATCTTGCCTCTGAGCTTGGAGCGGCTTCAACTGCTCCCACCTTTTACTATTGTCCTCCCTGCAGGCATTTTGGACTGTGATTTCTTCTTGAAAGGTAACATTTCTTCCAAGTATTTCTCATAATTTTTATAAATTTTTTTTACTCTATTGCTTTGGATTTGTTTCTTTTCCTTTTTAAAAATATCTTTGTGGTGAAAGGGAAAGTTGAAACACCTATTTATCAGTGTTTTTCCACCACATATTTTACGTTCAAGCATTTTTTTTATGTAGACATTTACGCTAATATAATTTCAGTCATTCTGTATATAAGATTTTTAAAGTTTCTTATTTATTGACTTGAGACACAGAGAGTGAGAGACAGTAATTGTTGTTCTACTTATTTATGCGATCATTGTTGATTCTTGTATGTGCTCTGACAGGCTATCTAACCTACAACCAGAGGCGCATTAATGTTGATTGAGGCCCTGGGCACAGAAGAAAATATTGAGCCCCTTCAAAAAAAAGAGAGAGAGAGACAAGAAAAATTAAAAAACATGATAATGATGTTTTAAATAAATTAAATATATTATATACTATTCATGTTAAAATTGCACATATGAAACCAAACTTGGTGTCATTAGAAAAAAGTGTAAAGTTGGGGTTTTGCAGGGCCTTTCAGAAGTCAGGGCCCAGAGTGCGCACCCAGTGCACCCACAGTTAAATATGCCTTTGCCTGCAACTTGGTGTATCCGGACAATGCTCTACCCAGCCTGGATCATAAGTTTGTGTCATTATTTTTTGTTTAGCATTTTAACAGAAAGAGTTCCATATTGTTACAAACTACATATAAACATTATTTTTAACAGCTGCATATATCCCATCAAGTAACATACTATATTCAACATTTAAGTTTATCTAATTCTTTCACCTATTACAAATAAGATGATAATGGTCCTTATTCATAAATCTGTTTTCATATGTAAAATACTTAGGTGAATGTCAAGATTTGTATACATTCCCAGCAACCAGATTGGTTCATTCCTGATCTACTAACAGAACACAGAAACACATTTCATATATAACATATATGTGTGTATTTATATACACATAATGTACATAGCATGCATAAAACATATATATACATTCTCAGAATATACCAGTCTCTCTATTTTATTATAGTTCTTTTAGATTATATGTTTCTGAAAATTAAGATTATAGATCACTCTATGACCGGCATAGGCCAAGACTGAGAATGTGAAATATCACACCACCTCACACCTATGGATGATTGCCAGCTGCCCCTGGTTGCATCATTCTACACAGGAGGGGAAGACACAACAATGGTGACACTTTCTAGAACCAAATTAAGACACATACTTTGTTCTAAAACCAGTCTCAGAAGATGAGCGATGAAATATGAAACCAATGATATAGTTGTTTATACCTCCTCTTGCCATATAACTGACTTTCCGATCACTTTCCCAACCCAGAAGCACAATCTATTTCACCTGCACCGCTAGAAGCACCTTTGCTCTCTTCAAATTTATGTATCTGAGTTTCATGGTTTCCTTTCTCCTCTTTATTTCCTGAGATCATTTGCTGGTCCGAAAGCCTTTGTATGCCTTCTCTTTAAAGAAAGATTGAGGGAGATTAACAGATAAAAATGTAGAAGTAGCAAGGAATACTCTTGAAGTTTCTTCTTGTATTAGTTTGCTAGGACTGCCATTACAAAACAGCACACAGACTGGATGGCTCAAACAACAGAAATACATATCTCACAGTACTGGAGGCTGGAAGTTCAAGACCAAGGAGTTGGCAGAGTTGGTTTCTCTTGAGGCCTCCTTCTCCTTGGCTTACAGCTGGCCGCCTTCTCATTGTGTCCTCACATGACCTTTTCTCTATGTGCATGCATTCCTGGCATCTATTTTCGATGCCCGAATTTTCTCTTCTTATGAGGACAGCAATCAGATTGGATTAAGCCATTTTAAAATTTATTCACATCTTTAAAGATCTTATCTTCATACACAGTCACACTCTGAGGTCATAGAAGTTAGGCCTTCAACATATAAATCTGGGAACAGAAGGACACAATTCAGTCCTTAACACTCCTGAGACCAACAATATTAACTTGCTTGGAAACCCAGAGATTTAGGTATTAGTTCATAGTCGTTTAGTGCTTTTTTTTTTTTTTTTTTTTTGTCTTTGAGTATGAATATAAACTTGTCTATTTGCAGAGTCCTATAATTTTGTTCTCTGGGAAGGATTTGGTTAATTTTCAATATCAAACCCTACCTGTGCATGCACTTAATAGTTGTAGAAAGGCTGGGTAGAGCACACATAAAATGCAATAAGAAATAAGAAAAAATAGAACACTAGAGAAACAAGGGTTTCCTATTTTAGTCGTTATGTACTAGAATAATGTTTATGCTGCCCTAAGTGTGATCATCATTTATTTACATCAAATACAAAGATTTTAAAAACTTGCCCTTGCCAGATAACTTGGTTGGTTAGAGAGCATCATCCTGAAGTGCAGCTGCTGTTTTGATCTTTTGATCCCCTCTCAAGGTATATACGGTGACGGAGAGATATTCTCATCTATCTCTCTGAAATCAATAAATAAATTTTTAAAAAGAAAAATACCATAATCTTTTAATTTTTTTTCAGTAACAGGAAGTCCAAAGTTTCATAGTCTTACCATCCCACCCCGTTTTCCCTAGGGCCTAGGCCCTCTGTGTTCTCTCTCCTGGTCTCTTCTCTGTTCCAGCCCAGGAAGCAGTTCTCAACCAGTGACTGACAGGAGTAGGAAATATGTATATCTGTCAGGTAACCAACTGTTTGGTTTGCCTAGAACTCAGCAGTTTCCCGGAACGTGGGTCTTTCAGTGCTAAAATCTGCAGTCCTGGAAACAGAGATTCTGAAGGCCCTTGTCCTTGGAGGGGGATAGCTCTGAAACTCAAAATTATTGCTCAGAGTTTCTCACTAGGAATGAACTTCAGTTACCCATAAACATAACCCACTTGACAATGTATCACTTATGGGCTAACTTTCTTTCTGTCTCACTCCTTCCAATCCCCTAACATTGTTTTCCAAGACCATCTCCAAAAAACAACCTGCTTTCTGAGTGTGGTTCTGAGGACCCAACCTAAGACAATTGTTGTTCCTTGGTCTCCTTGTAAGAAGGTGAGGGGTTTGGAATGAAAGGTGTAGGTTAACAGAAAGTTGTTGTAGACATGAGGTGCTGCTGAAACAATGACACAGGTGCCATGGGATCTTTGGGCCACTGGGCCTGGACACTGAGTCCTGGGGCTCAAGAGTGGTGAAGGTACAACAGGCCCTATGAAAGTTATTAAAAGCAAGAGGGAGTGGCTCAGTTCTTATCTAAAGTTGGATGAGAGTCATTTGGATGAGGGGAAGCATCTTGCCTGTCACAAATGGTAACAAATTTAGTATAACTGATAAGGAGACATTTGTAGTTGCTTCAGGTAGAGAGCTTAGGGAAGAGGAGGTTGTTGAAGGAACAGGCATTTCAGCAGATTGAGGCAGTGACAAGAGCTTTAATCAGGATGGTTGCAGCAAGCAGTGGAAAGTTGAGGAGAAAATTCAATGCAGTTTCTTTGGAGAAGAATAAATGTGTGAAGGAAAATATTTCCCCTTTAGTTGGCTGTCTGTTTATTTTGTTGTCAGTTTCTCTTGCTGAGCAAAAACTTCTTAGTCTGATGTGGTCCCATTCATTTATCTTTGCCTTCACTTCTCTTGCCTTTGGAGTCAAATTCATAAAATGCTCTTTAAAACCAAGGTCCATGAGTTTAGTACCTATGTGTTCTTTTATGTACTTTATTGTTTCAGGTCTTATAATTAGGTCTTTGATCCATTTTGAATTAATTTTAGTACAAGGGGACAAACTGTAGTTGAGTTTCATTCTTTTGCATGTGGCTTTCCAGTTTTCCCAGCACCATTTGTTGAAGAGGCTTTCTTTTCTCCATTGTGTGTTGTTGGCCCCTTTATCAAAAATTATTTGACCATATATATGTGGTTTTATTTATGGGTTTTCTATTCTGTTCCATTGGTCTGAGTGCCTATTTTTCTGCCAATACCTGTTTTGATTGTCATGGCTCTATAATATAGTTTGAAGTCAGGTATTGTAATGCCCCCAACTTCATTCTTTTCCTTAGGATTGCTTTGGCTATTACATAGGTGGGACATAAAAATGAGACCAAGAGACATGGACAAGAGTGTGGTGGTTATGGGGGGGGGGGGAGAGGGAGGGAGAGGGAAGGTGGAGGGGGAGGGGCACAAAGAAAACCAGATAGAAGGTGACGGAGGACAATCTGACTTTGGGTGATGGGTATGCAACATAATTGAATGACAAGATAGCCTGGAGATGCTTTCTTTGAACATATGTATCCTGATTTATTGATGTCACCCCATTAAAATTAATAAAAATTTATTTTAAAGAATGTGTGAAGGGAAGTAAAAAGGTGACTCTCAGAAGAGTACAGTGACATTCCTTGTTTGAGGGTGTGAAGGTGAATCAGGCAAGTATCACACAGTTATCTACCAGAGGCCCAGCACCATGGTGGTGTGCTTCACTATGACAGGGAGCCTGCCTGGGCAATAGGTCGTGGAAAGGACTAGAGCAGCTCCATACTTTTCTGTTAAGTTTCAAGGATGATAAGACAATATCAGAGACTTCAGTGGATCCTTTTCATGCAGCATGCATGAAGATGCAGATCCCAACTTGGGTCATGATATGACTGTCTTCCCAGGTTCTTCCCCAGCCTTGGGTCCAGGAAGAGGGAGGACAGAGAGTGACTACCATGTTCAGAGCTGTGTCGTGGGCCTTTAAGGGTCTTCACTGCCCCTCGGTCCTTCTCTCAGCAAGAATGATCAGCAAAAGAGCAGATGAAATCTGTGCCCTGGCTGGGAAGGTGGCTGTGATCACTGGGTCCACAAATGGGTGAGTGAATGGGAGTCCATGAGACCAAGAGCTGTTAGAGTCCCCATCCCAGACCAGGGGATGTCATTCCCACACATCCTTGCCTGACACACCCACCTCATTACACAGCTCTGGTATTTATAATAAACTCCAAACCTCAGCATGTCTTTCTAACACATCTTGTTTCTAAGTCCCAACAAAGACATATTTGAAAATAAGCTGTTTCTGCATCAGTTAGAGCTGTGTTTGATACTAGTCTCTGCTACTTACAGGCTGGGTTACCCTAAGATATTTGAGTTATCATTATAGGACAGCCCTGTCTCCCCATTTTTCAGAAGAATGTTGCCAAGACCTTTAATGTCAGGGTCCAGTAAGGAAAAGCCAGAGACCTATACTCTCTCAGAGTAAGAGTCCCACTGTCTGCAGAGTGCCCACTGTCAGTAAAGCCCTGGGCAAGGCGATGACTCATGACCAGCTATAAGACTTTTATAAAGGAAGCCCTACTCATCACATCTCTTCCTATGTCACTCCATTTCCAATTATCCTCTAATTGCCATAATGGACCATGGTCTGGAATGAGTCATTACTGCAGGGAAAATTCTGGTATTGAGTGCTACAGGGATTATCTACCTTTTTACCTTTCTTGGTCATATTAGATCCTTTTATTTTAGAGCTGTTAGTAGCCCAGACTTCCAGATCTCCATGATATTTAAATCTGTGTGTCCCCAATGCCCAGCCTTTATAATAAAAAATTAGGTCAAAATTCCAAGCTGCCCAAATAGTTTGTACAGGAGAGAAAAACCTACTTTCTCACCTTTATCACAGGAGCTCAACAAGCCCCAGCCAAGAGTGCCTCAGACCTCTTTTAAGTAAGGAGATGGAGGGGGCAGAACATGTTCTCAGCATCAAAGATTTTATACTGCAGAGCAGAGGAAAGCCACAAAGCTTAGAGTTAGTTCAATTTGCACCAGAGTCCTCTGGCCAAAACAAAGGCAGAAAACACTGGGCAGTGAAAGACTACAGCGTCAGCGGGCGCCAGTGGTTTACACATGTTCTGATGGAACATTACATTTTTTAAATTCCCTTTACTAAAACTGATATGGAGATGTTTTCTCTGAACATAGGTACCCTGATTTATCAATATCACTGCATTAAAATTAATAATAAAAAATAAAGTACCAAATAGTGTAGATAATAAAAAAACTGATATGAAAAACTTCTTATCCATATAATTATAATATATCCATATACTACATATATATGATTATAATATATATACTTATGATAATTAACTGCATTAGTGTTGGTGAAGACCTGACATAGAGTAAGCATTAATAGTTTTTATTTCCCAGGCCAAGGATTTGGAGGCAACCCTAGAACCAATGGCTGAACTCATTTTGTGTCACACATGGAGACCCCAAAAGGTGGGTGGGAGGGCTGAAACCACACAGCCACGTTTTCCCTCAGGATTGGCTTTGCCATCGCCCAGCGTCTGGCCCAGGACGGGGCCCACGTGGTGGTCAGCAGCCGGAAGCAGCAGAACGTGGACCGCGCAGTGGCAGCACTGCAGGGGGAGGGGCTGAGCGTGACGGGCACCGTGTGCCACGTGGGGAAGGCTGAGGACCGGGAGCGGCTGGTGGCCACGGTAAGGAAATGGGGATCAGGGGATGGAGGGGTAAATAAGAGTAGTAATAGTGGTTATTTTAAAAACATAACTTGATTGAGTGAACAAGCACAGAAATTAAGTGACTTTGGTCACTCCAGAGCCTACCATATACCTGAACAGAACACAGATCTGGGCAGAGAGATGTTTTGAGTCTGATGAGGATAGACAGCTCTCTACCCTCACTGGTGTAGTCCCCTCCTGGATTTAACCAGGAATAGCCCCAGGGACAGCAAACAGGACGCATCTCCCACTGAAAACCTCTTTTGCTCCCTGACTCCTGGTCCTTAATGTTCCCTTCTCCCCACAGGCCCTAGATCACTGTGGGAGTGTTGACATCCTGGTGTCTGTGGCAGCAGTCAATCCCTTTGTAGGAAGTATCTGGTTGACCAGTGAGGAAGTCTGGGACAAGGTAAGGTCTAAGGTCACCAGGTAGGATAGGCTAATGTCATCCTCAACTTCCGTGTGACCCTCTCTCCGTCTCATCTCCCACACACCTTCCCTTCTCAGACTCACTGGCACAGAGCAAGGCCAGATGCCTGGACTCTTACTCTTAAATCCCCATCTGTGAGATGGAGGTGAGACAGTCTACACTGCAGTTTTGGTCCCCACTGTCCCTGAACTCCCAGTCTGCTGGGAAGGTCCAACACAGAACCAGGTAATCACAATAAATGTGGCACACAGAGAAGGGAATGACTCCCTTCCTTCTTAAGAATGTTTCATCCTCAATGCGGGAACCCTGAAATCCAGCTGCACTGGTTTCCTAGGGCTGCTGTAACGAAGTGCCACTAACCCCATGGCTTACCTGGAAGTTGACTGTGCCGCAGTCCTGGAGGCCAGAAGGCACCAGCAGGGTCAGTCCCTTCTGACAGCTGTACAGAATCTGTTCCATGCCTCTCCCCAGCTACTGCTGGTTTGTTGGCAATCTTTGACGTTACCTGGCTTATAGAAGGAAGCATCACTCCAATCACTGTCTTCATCTTCACATGGGCAGGGGGTGAGAGAGAGAGAAAAAAAGAGAGAGAGCGTGAGAGAGAGAGAAATTTCCCTTTTTAGGACACCATTTATTTTTAATTAGGATCCATCCTATGTATTTTTTTATTCTTTTATTTTTTTTATTCATTTTTAGAGAGGAGAGGGAGAGGGAGAGAGAGAGACAGAGAGAGAGAAGAGAGAGAGAGAGAGAGAGAGAGAGAGAGAAGGAGGGAGGAGCTGGAAGCATCAACTCCCATATGTGCTTTAACCAGGCAAACCCAGGGTTTTGAACCGGCAAACTCAGCATTTCCAGGTCGACGTTTATCCACTGCGCCACCATAGGTCAGGCAATCCTATGTCTTTTAATTACCTGTGCCTGCAATGACCCTATTCCTATTGGAAGTCACATTCTGAGGTATAGGGGGTTATGACTTTAACATAGAAATTTGGTGGTACACATTTGATCTCATAACACTCACTTTCCCCAAACTCAACGGGTGGGTGACTGCTAGGACCCAGATAGGATATTGTTTTCCAGCTGGTGCCCTTACAGACACGGGAGACATCCTGCAGACTCCAGTTCTTCTGCCTGCAAGGTCAGGCTCATCCCCACATTCCTGCATTTTCAAGATGCCTTCCTCCACTACCTCCCCTGTGTCTAAGAAAGCCAGTACTGTCCCTACATCCTGTTGTCAGAAGCCATCACACCCATGTTCTAATGCGGTACATGTGCGAATACACTGAGAACATGCGCTGGATTGAATGTCCCTCTCCCCTCCCCTCCCCTCATTTGCTCTGTTTTCAGACCCTGAATGTCAACGTGAAGGCCCCGGTCCTGCTGCTGAACCAGTTGCTGCCTCACATGGATAAGAGGGGGTGAGACAGAGAGGGGAAAGGGAAGGATACATTTGGTGTGAAATATGGAGCAGAGGAGGTAGATGTGAGTGGAAGCTGATGTTGAGTTAGCCCTCCAGGGAGGACAGCAGGATTAGCTGAGTCAGTAACACAGAGAAGTGAGAGTCTGACTTTCAGACTGCATCAGCTAAACCAGGGGTCCCCAAACTATTTACACAGGGGGCCAGTTCACTGTCCCTCAGACCGTTGGAGGGCCGGACTATAAAAAAAAACTATGCACAAATCCCTATGCACATTGCACATATCTCATTTTAAAGTAAAAAAACAAAACAGGAACAAATACAATATTTAAAATAAAGAACAAGATAATTTAAATCAACAAACTAACCAGTATTCCAATGGGAACTATAGGCCTGTTTTTGGCTAATGAGATGGTCAATATGGTCCTCTCACTGAACACCAATGAAAGAGGTGCCCCTTCCGGAAGTGCGGCAGGGGCAGAAAAAATGGCCTCAGGGGGCTGCATGCGGCCCGCGGGTCATAGTTTGGGGACCCCTAAACTAAACAAACAAAAGAATTCAATTCATCAGTGTAATTCTCTCATGCCTAGAATGCCCAGGCAATCTGACAAGGGCTCTACTATAAGCAGAACAAGGAATCTATAGACAGAAAGGTCCAAGTCCCCACAGCTACCCTATAATCAGAGCAATGTAAGTGGTCTTGCTAGAACTGTGAAAGTTTGACTTCATAGTTTTAAGTCTTGTCTCTTTACATTAATATGCAATGTCTAGAGTACCCAGAAATCAGGCAAGGACTCTAATGGAAGACAGAAATAAGATGCTAATGACAGGAAGGCCCTGAGTTCCCTACTGTCCTGGAATCAGGGAACTGAAAGTGGCCTCTCAGCTGCACGCAGCAGGTCAGGGCACAAGCGTCCAGGTTCAGGCACCCCGCAGCCTGCCATCAGCGACAGTGGTAGAGTTTCTCAACTCCACGCAGCTCTTATCTCCCAACCTTCTTTGTTTTTAGACAACCACATCCTCCATTATCTTCCCCATAGTCCCTGCTTTGTGTGAGGTACATAGAACAAGCTGTAGAACCATCAGTGAGTGCAGGGAAAGGTCACAGACCAGGCTGGACCAGCAGGTATTGTCAAATAATGGACAGCCTTGAATACGATCATAAGGAATTTTGTCATTATTCTGGAGACAAAGGTGAAAATCATATGATTGTTTGGTATAATTATTTTAGCACATTTTATCCTCTGTATCAAAGGAGAGCATGAAGGAAAACACTTGAGGGACACAGAAAGCACCCGAATTGACAGGCCTACACCGAACAGACACCGAGGGAAAGGGGATGAGTGTGTAGAGGGAAAGAGACAGGAGTGCAGATTTCCTAGAGGACCAAACAGGTCCCAGAAAGGAAACTTTAGTCTACAGTATCTGCCGTGAGAGGAAACTGCGGGTAGAGTGGTGAGGTCAGAACAGGGGTCCTTAGGCCTGGTCAGTGAGGAAGCATTGAGCATCCTTGAGGGGCAGGGTTAAGAGGGGACACGGAGCTTCTGGGATTAAGAATATTACTCCTAAGCATGCCTGTTGTGGAACACCCTCACACCAGAGAGAACAATAGTCTAGAACAAAGTCAGATGTTGGCTGTATTTCATGAAAGTGTTTGTACTAGTACCCCTTAATGTACGTTGAGCATGTAAGTGTGACATGAGAACAGAACCCTGGTCCTGGCCCTCAGGATGCTCTAGGACAGAGGAAACTGGCTGGAGGAAAGTAGGAGAGGGCTCTAACTGGCTGTAAACTTTCATGGTCCAGAGTCTTTAGTGCTTTTCATGCCCCAGCTGTGTGTATTTGCCCCATTTATATGTGACTCTATCATACTTATTTTCTCTTTCTCTTGCCAGGGGAAGCTCTATAGTTCTGGTCTCCACATGTGCAGTATATAGCCCAACACAAGTAAGTATTCTCTTCTATGAAAAGAAAGGATAGAGGCCCATTTGCCATGAAAGTGGAGTGGCCCAGGAAGTTCCCAACACAGGCCCTTGCTGTTGGAGCACACCTACATGCACATTTGATCAAGACGTGTCTCCGAACTTCCTTCTCAGAAAAACATGCATGGCAGCCTTTTACCTTTCCTTATGAGATCACCAGTGGTCTCTCATTGCTGCTGAAGAGATATTTTTATGCACGGGCCTAGGGAGGCAATTGAAGCTCCCCTCCTCAGTTTCCGTTCATGCCACCTACTTTCCTTTGTGTTGTTCACAGCAAATAGGGGCCTACAATGTCAGTAAAACAGCCATTCTGGGACTCACCAAGACCCTGTCCAAGGAGCTGGCACCAAAGAACATCCGAGTGAACTGCCTAATGCCAGGAATCATTGACACACCTTTCAGCCAAGTGGTGAGGATGAAGGACAGCTTCTGCTCCTGCCCCACTGAGCACCAGGGTACCTTCCCTTACCAGGCCATGCCTCACAGAGACTTGCACCTGTGGACTCTTGTGTTGATGCGCTGGTCCACTGCCTTTAGGATCAGCAACAGAATCAGGACTTCAGTCCTCTGCTAGGGGCAAGCCCAGAGTGTCCCCAGCTGCCAAGGTGTCGATATGTGGAGTTCATGTGATTCCATCTGTACGAGCACCACTAACCATTTCACTTTTCCCTTTAGTTATTGGAGAATCCAGACTTTTGGGATGATTTATCCACATACTACAAAATCCAGAGGTAAATTGTGGGTGAGGCAGTGTCCTTCCTAGATCTGGGATAATGGAACTGCAGACCTTCGTGATGAATAAAGACCATCACCACCCCTCTGCTGGCAATTACCCATTTCTCTTCCTTAGTGTTGAGGCTTGAAGAGCCCACATATCTCCACTTTCAGCCCTTCTCTCATGCCCATGGGGGTTTTCACTTCCCAGGAGCCCACAGGAGCCCAGGGCTCATGGGAGGCATCATCACTCTCAGCCCCACCTCCTCTCTCCATGCAGAATCGGGAAGCCTGAGGACTGTTCCGGAGTGGTGTCCTTCCTCTGCTCTCCAGATGCCAGCTACATCAACGGAGAGAGCATTGTGGTGGGGGGCTGCTCACCCCGCCTCTGAGGACATGAGCGCAGAGCTCAGGCTTGCCTCTCATTGTAGAAGCCCTCTGTGGCTCTGGAGCCACCATGTTGGGTCACCTGTATAAATGATGAGCTTGTGCTTCAACTATACACTTGACGTTCAACATAATGAGAGTGTGAAACAATAAAAACATCAGAAAAGAAAGTTTACAGCATAAAACTGTCTTTAATGTTTTTACTTTTCTTTACGCCTTTTCCTGGCTGGATAGTTAGGAAACCATGACAGGCTAACAACAGCACTGTGATCAGGAGATCAGTGACCTCAGGAATGAAAGCCTAGATTACCACATTAGGGGTTAGCAACCTAGACCAAAAGACATGCTGACCAACGGTGAAGGGAGTTCAAAAAGGGTGTAGACTGATCTCTTTTGTAGCTGTGGGCAGTTCCCTGCACCCTGACAGTTTCTCAAGCACCTGCACTTCCCCAGCACCATGGGAGATTGCTTGGTTTTCCACAGACACAACCCAGAATGCAAGGGAGTGAATGGGAGGAGAGGAGCCTCAACCAACAGAGGATAGGAATGGAATCAATGCCCTGCCTTCCCACCTGGTATTTCAGTGTCAGGCAAGAATAGGACCCTGTGACTCACTCTGATAACCTGCATGATAATGCTGACATTTTTCTTGCCTTGTCTCACTTTTCCTACTTGTTTCTTACCTGGGTCATACTTATATAGGCACTGTTTTATAATAATTAAACTCTACATTTATATTTTATGTACTTTTTTATATACATTACGTTTCCCTATTAAATATTAAAAATATAATAGGTGTTAAGTAGGAATTTGGCTTTAATTCATTGTATTATAAGTGAAAATTTTCATAATTAGAAAAATAAATTAGATGACATATAAGTTAGAGGGGAGTAAATATATAGATTTAGAGTATTTTAGGTTTTTATAGTGTATATGTACCAGTGAGGATCTTAGCAAGAATCCAACAAACTTTTAAACTGAGTAATTTGAGAAGGGATTAATAAAAGTATCATTTACAAAGTCATGGTCAGGGTGCAAGGGAACAGTGGGGAGCCAGCACCACCTCCAGGCCCGAAGAAACAGAGTAGGGAACAGATACAGAAACCAAAGAGGGTAGCTAGAAGGAATAGGTGGACCGACAGGAGCCCCAGACTTAGGTAGAATCCCAGCCCTCACATTGTGACCTAGCAGAGAGGGAGTCAGGGGTATAAATACCCAACCAGAAGGAAAGGGAGTCAGCTGATCAAGCTGTATGAGTCAGTCTTGAGGCACAGAGCAGAGAGAGAAAGGGAGGAGATTGGCAGTGGAAGGGTAAACAGATGCTATCCAGTTAGAGCAGGAGGATGGTAAAGCTATTAATTTTTACTTTGACCGTTAAGCTAATGCATTGTAATTTCTACAGTAACCACTAAATAAAACCAGAGATATATGCCAAATTAGCACACAGAGAAAAATAAAATAAGTTTTAAAAAACTGTCGCAGTACAGCCACGATGAGTCTGTTACGGGGTCTTCAAACGGGAAAAGGTATGGAATTGAAATAAATGATATTTCAGGGACTTAAAGATATATATATATACAGATGGGTTCAGGAGGATGCCATGGATAACAGTCTCTACTGTTTCTTAGCTGTAACGTGCCTGCTCCCAGAATTTTTTTTTATTCATAGAAAAAATGTGGTCCATCAGCAATTCAATTAAGTTTCCAAGGCAACTCAAAGACAACCTCCACCATACCATCCAAATCTACTTTAATTAGAAACTAGCTTCCAGTTTCCTCCGGAGAACATGGGTGAGACAAATGAGAATCAGGTGTAGCTCTTTGTTAACTAGGGTGGAGCTAGCATATGGAGAGTATACTAACTCAGGGGTGAGAGTTTCTTGCTATTTCCATGCTTTATTCATGGACATGGTTTATTTCATGGACATGGAATAAAGATACAGCTAGAACCTTTAACCTGACCTTTGATGGAGAGAGCCCAGAATGCATGGCTAACTTGCTCAGAGGTTGTGTTAACTACAAAAGAAAAATGGGTACAGAGTCATTTCTCAGTGCAGGCAGAACTGATGGTTTCTTCATGTCTTTGGCACAGCCTGACCCCTAAGTTTAGCTTTTCTTTGCATCTGATTTGGAGACAGCTAATACAAACATCCTTAGCCTTCATAAATTCAACTAAATAAATGTTATGAAACAACTGTGGAGTGGCCATGTTATCACACAGAGCCTTAGGTCTCAAATGTTTCTGGGCCATTGGTGAACAGGTGCCATTAAGGTTTAAGAAAATCAAGAAAGCTGGGACAACATGATGGGGAGGGAGACTGATCAGCAAGGGCACCTGAAAACTCAAAGTAGTTGCAATTACTATGGTCATTGACACCACTGCATGAGTATAACAGAGACTGACCAGCTCAGTGCTCCAATCCAATTTTTTTGCATGTGGACATAGGAAGCCACCTTGACAATTAAGTTGAAGCTACATAATAATTTCTGTCTGTGCCTGGCCCCTAAAATTTCCCACAAGAACCTTGACTCACTCTTTCTCCAATTTGCATGGTTGTAAGTAAAAGATTCTGAAGGGATGAAGTTTATAAGATATAAGCAGCCAGAGTCCCTGACTTTCTACTCTAAGAAAAGCTGCCCAAAAGAGACACAAAGCCTGCATTGGACTGTGACACAAACAATTCTTACTGAGATACCTCAGTGAGATCTGGGAATTCTTATTAGCCAGAATAGCTTAGCATGTCTTACCATTGAGCAAGTGTGGATTGGGGAGGGTCAAGTAGCTACTTTCCCACTTCCGGAAATTACCTCAAGCATAAATAGACTCCTTGAAGGCCAGAATAAAAGGAAGCAATTGGACTCCCTAGGCAGGTCTTAGAGGCAGGATCCTCTTCATGGCCTATAGTCTCCTCGGTAATTATCATTGGGATGGCCATACTTTCTCTTCCTGGGAAAATCCCTCCTATTCACAGGGCTATTTGCTCTCTAGTTCATCTCTCAGGTAGATGGAGACACCACCTACTACCAAAAACAGGAGGAAGAACAGCTTTAGGGGAAAAGCAAATGCAGAAACTCTAATACCATAATAATACAATGGAAAATGATCCATCAGGGCACAGTAGCTAAGAAGTCTATTTCTGTAAGAGTTGAGATATACGTAATTAGTACATTTGTTTTAGATTCTCTCTTGACTTCTCCAAGACCCTTCTAAGAAATGTGGTGAGGAACTTATGTTTCAGGAGGCTTATTGGACACATGTGGGAGGAATCCAGAGATTAAGAAAGAAGACAGACAGGCTGAATCATTCAGCCTCCTGGCAGAATGCAGAGATCTAGAAGAAGGCAGGTAGTTCATTATCTATCTCAAGAGCAGAGCACACAGACTTTCCTTAGAAGGACACCCCACCACCCCTTGCTTACATGACTAACTACACAGGTTTTGTTCTTGGCACTATTATTAACAACCACTGAATCATATAAAAAGGGCCAGCAGAAGGAGAGTGTTAAGGCAAACTGTAAGGTTGAAGCCCTCTGCCTTTATGGTTCGCTAGCAATTTGACTAAAAATACACATTCACTTCCATGATCATCTCTATGTATTGGCTTCATAGAGATGAGCAGCATCTGCTCTAGCTTTGTCTTGGTATCAATTTCTGGTGACCATGTTGAGATGACTGTAGGACCTCTGGTAAGTTCCTCTTGGTGGAGTTCTGCATGCTGCTCAGAAAGCAAACGTGAATTTCCCTGCAGCTGCTGAAGACATATTTACTTTGGGGAATCTAACCATCTCCACCTCCCAGCTTCCTCTGCCACCATTGCTTGAGTCTGAACTAAGAATTGTCTTTCTGGTCTGCTCTGGTTGCATGCTAATTCCCAATTGTGAGGCATCATATAAAAATTACAGGTGTCTCTCTGTGTTTCTGGTTTCTGAATTCTAGTAAATTAGAGTACCTTTCTGGTTACAGAGTCCTGTCTGGTAGAATGGGAGGCACTGCCTCCATTCCTGGTGACGGTCCATTAGAACAAATTCTGGCTGATTAGTCTACTTATACTTATAAGTCTATGAAATGATATAAGTCTATGAAATTAGGAAAACCCAAGTGTGGCTCCTACAGGTCTGAATTAATTTTTGCATGCAAAATAAGGAAATGTCATCTCTAAAACTAAATAAATGGGAAGCATTTGGACTATAATTACTTAATAGAATAGTCTCATTCTTGTATTTATACTGGGCATTGTTGCTTTGAAATTGGAATAGTTAAGGAGCACTCATTTATATTTAAAGTAAATGGAACTTTAGATTTTGAACTTGTTTCTTTGTTTTTATATTCTGTGAGGTCTGGCAATATTAATTGTTATGCTCTATGTTTGTTTTCTTCAGTATTAGAAGGACCAAATAGCAGCCATACTATTACATTTGATTAGGTTTTATTCATGCATACCAGTTAATGTGAGAGATGATTCTAAGACTATTGTCTCAGTCCCTTTCTCTGCAGGATTCAGTTTACAAATACTTGTTTGTTTGAACTTTGTCTTTGTTTTGGATTTTGTTTAGGTTTTAAAATAGGCAGCTTGGTCTCAGTTCCACCAGAGAGTCCATTAAACTGACTGGTAAACTTACAGCTACAAGTCATGACTAATCAAAATTGTGTTGTAAAAAAAAAATTGTGTTGTACACCAACCTTCATGTTGTTTATAATGAGGATTCTACTCAGAAAAAATATAAATTAATGATTTAAAGTGAGAGAAAGATCTCACTCTTACTCACTCCTAGACAGTAAAACTCATGAATAGGAAAAAAAAAAAAGAAGAGGGGGGAAAGGTGTCTTAAATATCTTAGAGACTTCTTCTGAAGGTCCAGGAATAATAGGTACATTAATGCCACCCCAAACCTTGTGCAAGCTGTAAGAGTAGAAGGAGTGATAGCACAAACTCCATATGAGGGGAAAAATGTGTCACTTTTAAAAACAAACACCTCCCAGAAACCCATACCTAATATCTCCTTTTTCTCCTCTATAGCCTCCTTTTAAAGTTGTCAGGATAAGTAAAAAGTTTGTTTTCTCTACAACTAACAATACTGTTTATATGTAAGCAAAATATAAAATTATCTCAAATGTTTTTTTAGAATCAGGTGATCTGGGAAAGCACTGATATTACTACTGGTTTACTACTGCCTTTTAAAGTCATTAATGAAAATATGAATTTGTTTTGCCTGGGTTTAAAAAGATTCCTGTTATTTCTGTTAATAGTCTTTCAAATATGAGTGTGTTAATTGTGAAAGAATCTGTTTTTAAAAAGTTATAAAATGTGTTCATAAAAATAACAATCTAGGGAGGCAACAAGATGGTGATGGAGTAGGCAGACATACCAACTTCCACCTCCCAGAACCAAAGTGGATTACAACTTAATTTTAAGAACCATCTTCTGGAAAAACCAACCTTGGACTAAACTAAGAGGACTCTTCAACTAAGGAACACTGAAAAAGCCACACTGAGACTGGTAGGAAAAGTAGAAACACGGAGAGGGCTGCCCAGCTCCCCGGAGTGAATGGTAGCCAGGAGAGACTCCCGTGGCAGAAAGTGAGTTTAGCAGAGAGGGGATGGTCCTGAGTCCCAGGAACAAAGCCCCAGCCTGCAGCCCCAGAGCCTAGCAGAGACATATGGACAGTATTTAGCTGGAAACAAGCCAGGATACTGTTTGTGAGAAAGAGACTGATTTCTCAGACCCAGGATTCTTCTTAAAGGGACCGCGCAGAAAACCTTTCAAAACCACTCACCCAGGGCTACAGGGGACGGGAAGAGAGGAGAGGACCAGAGCAGCAGGAAGAGAGTGTAATCTAGGAGGCACAGGGAGGAACACTTTGAGAGACAGCCACCCTAACCTCTGGGACGAGTCACTCCCCAAATCTGAAGTGAATATTTCCCCTGGAAACAGCAATACCAGCAAAGGGAAGCAGGACACCAGCCAAACAAGCTCTCCCACGGCACTCAAAGCAGAGTCGCTTAGAAGGAGGGAGGTTTCAGGACTACAATAGTAAGTCTTAGGGTCAGAGCTACAGCACCCTCACCCACACAGCTGAGGGCTCGCCAGAGGGTGGGCGGCAGTGGGACACAGAAGGGTGGTGCTGTCAGCAAGGGCAGAAGTCGGCTGGCCACAACTGAGGCCCAGGTGTGAGCTCGGTGTTGCCCGGCTGGGGAGGAGGGGACACACAAAAGTGGTCAAGTCCACCTGCGGGCAGCCTGAAATTAAGCCTGCGGGAGAAGGGCAGGAGCCCCGGAAGGGGTGGAGACCCGCCCTTGAGCAAGGGTGCAGGAGCGCAGCCTCGCCCCGCCCACAGAACCAAGGCTTGTGGCCTGACATGGGAGCCGGCTCCTCCCAGGCATGCATGGGCGGGGGCTCCCAGGCATGCATGAAAGCCCAGAACAGGTGGAGTCCTGCGACTGAGTGTGAGCATGCAGCCCCACCCAGCCCATGGAGCAAAGGCTTGCAGCCAACCCGCGGGTGGGCTCCTCCTGCAGAGGCGGGCGAAAGCCTGGAATCAGGCAGAGACCCACAGCTGAGCAAAGGTGCTCACCCCTGCCCTCAGGGCCGAGCATAACAACACCTGCAGGGGCAGGGCAAAGGCCAAGGCCACCGAGGCTTGTACACCTGAGCACGAGATCACAGTCCCTCTGATGAAGGAGAGGTGGAAATCACAGCAACAGTCCCAGTGGGCTGGCACTGGCAATGCCCATTCCTGAATGCCCTAGGCAGCAGCAGCAGAAGGGCTGGTGGGCCTACAGACAGACCACACCTAGGGAACACAGAGGCCACACCCAGTGGACTCCAGTGGCCAAAACCTTCTTTTACACAGACAAAATGAGAAGGCAGAGAAATGCAACACAAATGAATCAAGAGAAATCCCCAGAAAAGGAACTGAATGAGTTAGATATAACCAAATACCAGACACAGAGTTTAAAATAACGATTGTTAGGATGCTCAAAGATCTTAAAACAACAATAGATGGTCATTATGAACACCTAAATAAAGAGATAGCAAGTATAAAAAAGGACACTGAAATAATAAAAAAGAATCAGTAAGAAATGACAAATACAATAACAGAAATGAAGAACACAATGGAAGGAATTAAAAGCAGAATGGATGAAGCTGAGAATCGAATCAGCGAGTTAGAGGACACGATAAATGAAAGCACGGAAGCAGAGCAGAAAAAAGAAAAGAGACTCAAAAAGTCTCAGGAAACTCTAAGAGAGCTCTGTGACAACATGAAGAGAAATAACATCCGCATCATAGGGGTTTCCTGAAGAAGAAGAGAGAGAACAAGGGATAGAGACTTTGTTCAAACATTATATAGCTAAAAACTTCCCTAAGTTAAGGTAGGAAAACATCTCACAAGTTCAAGGAGCACAGAGAACTCCATTAAAGAGAAACCCAAAGAAAGCTACAACAAGACACATCATAATTAAAATACCAAAGCTAAGTGATAAAGAAAAAATATTAAAAGCTAATAGAGAAAAAAAGGCTATCACCTACAAAGAGCCCCCATAAGGATGATTTCCGACTTCTCAACAGAAACACTGAGGCCAGAAGGGAATGGCAAGAAATATTCAAAGTAATGCAGAACAAGAGCTTACAACCAAGACTACTTTATCCAGCAAGGCTATCATTTAAAATTGAAGGAGAAATAAAAAGCTTTCCAAACAAAAAAAACCTCAAGGAATTCACTACAACCATATCAATGCTGCAAGAAATGTTAAGGGGCCTGTTGTAAACAGATCAAAGGGGAAAGAGAATATAGCAAACTAGATCCAGCAATATATGAAAAAAATCATACACCATGATCAAGTGGGATTTATTCTTGGGAGGCAAGGCTGGTACAATATTTGCAAATCAATCAATGTGATTCATCACATAAACAAAATGAAGGAGAAAAACCACATGATAATTTCAATAGATGCAGAAAAAGCATTTGATAAAATCCAACACCCATTCATGATCAAAACTCTCAGCAAAGTGGGAATACAGGGAACATACCTCAACATGATAAAGGCCATCTATGACAAACCCACAGCCAACATCATACTCAATGGGAAAAAATTAAAAGCAATCCCCTAAAGATCAGGAACAAGGCAGGGGTGCCCCTTTCACCACTCTTATTCAACATAGTTCTGGAAGTCCTAGCCACAGCAATCAGACAAGAAAAAGAAATGAAAGGCATCCAAATTGGAAAAAAAGAAGTAAAATTATCATTATTTGCAGATGATATGATATTGTATATAGAAAACCCTAAAGTCTCAGTCAAAAAACTACTGGACCTGATAAATGAATTCAGCAAGGTGGCAGGAGATAAAATTAATACTCAGAAATCAGAGGCATTTTTATACACTAACAATGAACTGTCAAAAAGAGAAATTAAGGAAGCAATCCCCTTCACCATTGCAACTAAAAAAATAAAGTACCTAGAAATAAATTTAACCAGGGAGATTAAAGATTTGTACTTGGAAAATTATAAAACATTGATAAAAAGAAATCAGGGAAGATACAAACAAGTGGAAGCATATACCATGCTCATGGTTAGGAAAAATAAACGTCATTAAAATGTCTATATTACCCAAAGCAATTTATAAATTCAATGCAATACCAATGAAAATACCAATGACTTACTTCAAAGATATAGAACACATATTCCAAAAAATTATATGGAAACAAAAGAGAACACAATAGCCTTAGCAATCTTGAAAAGGAAGAATAAAGTGAGGGGTATCACACTTCTGGATATCAAGTTATACTACAAGGCCTCTGTACTCAAAACAGCCTGGTACTGGCATGAGAACAGGCATATAGATCAATGGAACAGAACAGAGAACCCAGAAATAAACCCACACTTTTATGGACAACTGATATTTGACAAAGGAGGTAAGAGCATACATTGGAGTAAAGACAGCCTCTTCAACAAATGGTGTTTGGAAAATTGGACAGCTACCTGCAAAAAATGAAACTAGACTACCAACTTACACCATTCACAAAAATAAACTCAAAATGGATAAAAGACTTAAATGTAAGCTGTAAAACCATAAGCATCTTAGAAGAAAACATAGGCAGTAAGCTCTCTGACATCTCTCGCAGTAATATATTTGCCAATTTATCTCCACGGGCAAGTGAAATAAAGGACAGGATAAACAAATGGGACTATATCAAACTAAAAAGCTTCTGCACAGCTAAAGACAGTAAGAACAGAATAAAAAGACAAACTACACAATGGAAGAATATATTTGACAATACGTCTGATAAGGGGTTAATAACCAAAATTTATAAAGAACTTGTAAAACTCAATACCAGGAAGACAAACAATCCAATCAAAAAATGGGCAAAAGAAATGAATAGATACTTCTCTAAAGAGGACATACAGATGGCCAATAGGCATATAAAAAAATGTTCAACATCACTAATCATTAGAGAAATGCTAATTAAAACCACAGTGAGATATCACCAGTCAGAATGGCACTCATCAACAAAACAACACAGAATAAGTGCTGGTGAGGATGTGGAGAAAAGGGAACTGCTGGTGGGAATGCAGACTGGTGCAGCCTCTGTGGAAAACAGTATGGAGATTCCTCAAAAAATTAAAAATCGAACTGCCTTTTGACCCAGCTATACCACTTTTAGGAATATACCCCAAGAACACCATTGCACTGTTTCAAAAGAAGAAATGCACCCCCATGTTTATGGCAGCATTTTCACAATAGTGAAGATTGGGAAACAGCCCAAGTGTCCGTCAGAGCACAAGTGGATTAAAAAGCTTTGGTACATATATACTTTGGAATACTACTCATCCATAAGAAATGATGACATCGGATCATTTACAACAACATGGATGGACCTTGATAACATTATACTGAGTGAAATAAGTAAATCAGAAAAAATAAGAACTATATGATTCCATACAGAGGTGGGACATAAAAATGAGACTCAGAGACATGGACAAGAGTGTGGTGGTTATGGGGCAAGGGGAAGGAGAGGGAGGGTTTGGGGGAGGTGAGGGGCACAAAGAAAACCAGATAGAAGGTGACGGAAGACAATTTGACTTTGGGTGATGGGAATGCAGCATAATCAAATGTCAAAATAACCTGGAGATGTTCTCTCTGAACATATGTACCCTGATTTATCAATGTCACCCCATTAAAAATTTTTTTAATTAAAAAAAGAAAAAAAATTGAAAAAAATAGCAATCTTAACAATGCTGAGTACTCACTTTTGGTTGTCACTGAAAGATAAGGTTTCTGAGAAATGGAAATTCTATTGCAGCTGGAAAGGAGCTGCATAATTTTAGTAATAAAATAAAAGGTATAAAAATGCATTTTTGAGAATGATGTCAGAATAATGGCAGCATGAGACATACTTCTGGCCTCTTTCCTTGAAATTTCAACAAACTGAACAACTATAACACAGCAAAGAACCCCAGCTGGGCTGGCAGGTGTGCCTGAAAGATCTATACACTGAATGGACTAAAGGTGGGATGGCATGAAAAGGGCAGCGGAAGATAAAATGCATTTGTGGTGAGCTTTGAAGAAGAGACTAACCCAGAGTTTTTTTCCTCTGTCAAACTATGGGGAGGAGAGGAATTCAGGCTGTTTGGATTTTGTGTGTGGGGTACAAAGAGGGAAACGTGGAGTGACTGAGTCTCCTTCTGCTGGAAGGAGCAGTGACATAGAGGGAAGAGGGGGAGATAAAACAAAGTGGCCAGAGCACAGGGTCACACAGCAGTGTTCACATGGTCTTCCTGTAGCCTGCACTCACAGAGAAAGCTAAAATGCTGCCACCTGGACTCCCAGATCCCACCTCCCTCACATTGCTGTACCTAGAACGGCAGAGACAAGCCCCGCAGCCAGCTCTCCAGAATCACTCTCTCCCACAAAAAACAGAGGTGCTCCATGTCTGGTGCACAGGGCTGTTAAGATGTGAGGAGTAGCACCCAGAAGCCTGAGATCACTGTTGCTAGAGGCATAAAGGAGAAAAGCAGAAGCCATAAAACCAAAGCCATAAAGCCCTCACAACACGCCCCAGCCACAATGCATCTGTGGCCCCACCTACCACATTGTGAAAGCAACATCAGGAAAGGACAACCACGTACTTCACAGAGCTAAAACCTGTACCTCTCAAAACTGAAATTTATTTTTTTTCTTCTTCACTTTTTACTTTTTTCCTTTTTCTTATTTTTATCTTTTATCTTTTAAACTTCATTTTCTTTAATTTTAATATATTTTATTCTTTTTTTAGTGGGTGTTTTGTTTTTGATTATTTGCTTTTGATCTTTATTTCTGTGGTTTTTCTTTTTTACTTCCCATAATTATTTTAATTTCATATTTTTATTGTATTTTTTATTTTCATTTATCATTTCTTAGGATTTTTAAGGGTTCTTAACAATACCACTCTCAGATGACATCAAGGAAGAAGAAATGGAGTGCCATGGCTACACAATACAGAGATGTAGTTCAGAAATAAAATGAAAAATCTCCAGAAAAAACCTCAATCACAAAACTTTGTAGTTAAATGATACAGAATTCAACATTGAAGTTCTGAAAGTACCCAATGAGATGCAAGAAGACACCAATGGGCAATTTAATGAGATCTGAAAACAAATTAATGAACAAAATGAATATCTCACCAAGGAGATTGAAACTTTAAACACTAAAATGAAAAACTCAATACATGAGTTCAATACTGAGGTAGCAAGTATATCTTATATAACAAGCCAGTTAGAGGAAAGAATTGGTGACATCGAAGACAGGCAACCAGCGATGCAACAGAGAGAAGAGGAGAAAGATTCACAAATTTAAAAAAAAAACTGAAAGAGTTCTAAAAGAATTGTCTGACTCTATCAGAAAGAGAAATATAAGAATAATGGGTACATCAGAAGAAGAAGAGAGGGAGAAGGGAATAGAGAGCTTATTCAAACAAATAATTTATGAGAGTTTCCCAAACCTATGGAAAGAGTTAGAGCCTTGAATCTACAAAGCAAATGGAATGCTAAGTTACCGCAACCCAAACAGACCTACTCCAGGGCATATCGAAATAAAATTGTCAAAAATTATGGACAAAGAAAGAATCCTCAAGGCAGCTAAGGAAAAGAAGACCATAATCTATAAAGGAAATCCCATTAAATTATCATCAGATTTCTCAGCAGAAACTCTCAAGCCAGAATAGAGTAGACCCAAACATTCAAAGTACTGAAAGATACAAATTATCAGCCAAGAATACTATATCCATCAAAGTTATTCTTCAAATATGAAGGAGAAATAAAAACCTTTCCAGACATAGAGAAGTTGAGATAATTTATCACCAGAAAAGCCCCACTGCAAGAAATACTCAAGGGGGTTATTTTACCAGACACAAAGAACAAAACAAATCAAAACTACAAGTAAAAGCTCCAACAAGGTCACAATAAAAATAAGGATACCCTAAAAGGGGAGATGATAAAGATCTGCAGTAGCAAAAAAGGATGGAATGTGGGAGCACCCATAAGACAAAGGACTGTTGTACATATGAGCATTTTTCTCTTAATAACCTAATGGTAACCACCCACAAAAAAAGCCACTACTGAAATACACAGCTTAAAAAAAGAAGAAACAGGAAAAAGAAGTGTGGAATACCACCAAACAAAAACAAATGACAGAAACACAAAAGAGAAGAACCAAACAAGACACACAACTACCAAAAATAAAACATGGCTCTGGCCAGTTAGTTTAGTGATAGACCGTCAACCCAGCATGTGAATGTTCTGGGTTTGATTCCCAGTCATGGCACACAGGAGAAGTGCCCATCTGCTTCTCCTCCCCTCCCCCTCTTGCCTCTTTCTCTCTCTCTTTCTCTTTCTCCCACCTGCAGCCATGGCTCAATTGGAGAGCGATGGTCCCAGGCTCTAAGGATGGCTCCATGTCCTCCATTCTGGGTGCTAAAAAGATGGCTCAGTTGCTGAGCAATGAAGCAATACCCCCAACGGGCAGAGTACCACTCCATAGTGGGCTTGCTGAGTGGGTACCGGTCGGGGCGCATGCAGGAGTCTGTCTCTCTGCCTCCCCTCCTTTCACTGAATAAAAAAGAAAATGAAACATAAAATGGGTATAGGGAATCCACAAAGGTCAATCATTACCCTAAATGTGAATGGACTAAACTCACGAATAAAGAAGCACAGAGTAGTATATTGAATCAAAAAAGCAAAATCCAACCATATGCTGCCTTCAAGAGACATCTAAGCTATAAGGACATAAGTAGATTCAAAGAGAAAGGTTGGAAAATGATTGTCCAAGTATATAATATCCAAATAAAAGCAGGTGTATCCTTAGTTGTATCTGACAATGCTAACTTCAAGACAACAAAGGTAACCAGAGACAAAGATGGACATTTCATAATGATAAAGGACACAATGTATCAAGAAGACATATTACTTCTTAATATATATGTACCAAACCAGGGAGCACAAAAATATAGTACATAAAACATCTACTAACTGAGGGATTCCACGGTGGCAACAGAGTAGGCAGACATTCCATCTGCCACCTCCCAAGACCAAACTGGATTACAACTTACCATATTTTTCGCTCCAGAAGACACATTTTCTTTCCCCAAAAAGTGGAAGGGGAAATGCCCATGCATCTTATGGAGCAAAAAATATAGTATTTTTATTAAGTATTTTAACACACAATTTGGTTCAGAATATTTTTTTTCTTATTTTCATCCTTAAAACCCTAGGTGTGTCTTATGGTCAGGGGTGTCCTATGGAGTGGAAAATACAGTAATTTAAGAACAATCATCTTGAAAAACCAACCTTGGACTAAACAAAGGGGAGTCTATAACCAAGGATCACAGAAGAAGCCAAGAGCCTGGTAGGAAGGGTGGAGACATAGAAAGGGCTGACCCGCTCTCAGGCGTGAGTGGTGGTGGAGAGTCCAAAGGAACTTTCACTGCAGGTGTGATAAGGTGCCGAAGAACTGTAAAACTTAGTATTGGCAACGCCATTTTAAAGAGGAAAAGTCAGGCTTCTTGCCTGACTTTCTGAGGAGAATGGAGGGAGAAGAATGCAAGAGCTTCCTGGCTTACAAGGACAAATGGGTCATCTAGTCATAGTTTAACTATAGTTCTCAGGAAGGACTGAGACCACTACTTGCTAGACAACAGAGGATAAAACTTATCTGAAAACTTCCTCTTCCCCTTCCTTAAGATCCTTTAGAAGACAATGTATACATATATTAATTAAAAATTCCTACACTGATTCTAACTCTTCTTTCCCTCCTGGAGTCTTGAGAGTGACTTATACCTCTAGACCAGTGGTCCCCAACCTTTTTTGGGCCACGGACCAGTTTAATGTCAGAAAATATTTTCATGGACCGGCCTTTAGGGTGGGATGGATAAATGTATCACGCAACTGAGACAAGCGTCAAGAGTGAGTCTTAGACGGATGTAACAGAGGGAATCTCGTCATTTTTTAAAAATAAAACATTGTTCAGACTTAAATATAAATAAAACGGAAATAATGCAAGTTATTTATTCTTTCTCTGTGGACCAGTACCAAATGGCCCATGCACCGGTACCAGTCCGCAGCCCAGGGGTTGGGGACCACTGCTCTAGACAAAGGAATCACGAGACCACTCCCCCTTGCTTGAAAAACCTACATTCTATAACATTTTATATGCTTTCTAATAATCATCCCTATTGAAATTCTTTATATGTATAAAACTTGTAAACTAAAACAAGCAGGGATGAGCTTATTAAGTTCCCTAATAAGCTGACCCCAACACTTTTAGCAAAGGTATTTCCATTTAGCCTCTCTCCTTATCCTAAGCTAACCATTCCGTTGTGGCGACAGGGATGGTAGACACTAGAGGATTTGGGAATGTCTTTGCTGGGTATGTAAAACAATTGTCACTACTGTTATCTGGTGGTGTAAGAATGCTTTTTCCTTTTAATATATCCTATAATTAGGCGTCGTCAAACTTTTTATAAAAACTGCCCACTATTTTTTTAAATAATTTTTTATTAATGGTAATGGGATGACATTAATAAATCAGGGTACATATATTCAAAGAAACATGTCTAGGTTATTTTGTCATTAAATTATGTTGCATACCCCTCACCCAAAGTCAGATTGTCCTCCGCCACCCTCTATCTAGTTCTCTGTGCCCCTACCCCTACCCCTAACTCTCTCCCTCCCTCCCTCCCATGTCCTCCCTCCTCCCACCCCTGGTAACCACCACACTCTTGTCCATGTCTCTTAGTCTCATTTTTATGTTCCACCAATGTATGGAATCATGTAGTTCTTGTTTTTTTCTGATTTACTTATTTCACTTCGTATAATGTTATCAAGATCCCACCATTTTGCTGTAAATGATCTGATGTCATCATTTCTTATGGCTGAATAGTATTCCATAGTGTATATGTGCCACATCATCTTTATCCAGTCTTCTATTGAAGGGCTTTTTGGTTGTTTCCATGTCTTGGCCACTGTGAACAGTGCTGCAATGAACATGGGGCTACATGTGTCTTCACGTATCAATGTTTCTGAGGTTTTGGGGTATATACCCAGTAGAGGGATTGCTGGGTCATAAGGTAGTTCTATTTGCAGTTTTTTGAGGAACCACCATACTTTCCTCCATAATGGTTGTACTACTTTACAGTCCCACCAACAGTGAATGAGGGTTCCTTTTTCTCCACAGCCTCTCCAACATTTGCTATTACCCATGTTGTTGATAATAGCTAATCTAACAGGAGTGAGGTGGTATCTCATTGTAGTTTTGATTTGCATTTCTCTAATAACTAATGAAGCTGAGCATTTTTTCATATATCTGTTGGCCATTTGTATCTCTTCCTGGGAGAAGTGTCTGTTCATGTCCTCTTCCCATTTTTTTATTGGATTGTTTGTTTGTTTGTTGTTGAGTTTTATGAGTTCTTTGTAAATTTTGGATATTAGGCCCTTATCTGAGCTGTTGTTTGAAAATATCATTTCCCATTTAGTTGGCTGTCTGTTTATTTTGTTATCAGTTTCTCTTGCTGAGCAAAAACTTTTTATTCTGATGTAGTCCCATTCATTTATCTTTGCCTTCACTTCTCTTGCCATTGGAGTCAAGTTCATAAAATGTTCTTTAAAACCCAGGTCCATGATTTTAGTACTTATGTCTTCTTCTATGTACTTTATTGTTTCAGGTCTTATATTTAGGTCTTTGATCCATTTTGAATTAATTTTAGTACACGGGGACAGGCTGTAGTAGAGTTTCATTCTTTTGCATGTGGCTTTCCAGTTTTCCCAACGCCATTTGTTGAAGAGGCTTTCTTTTCTCCATTGTGTGTTGTTGGCCCCTTTATCAAAGATTATTTGACCATATATATGTGGTTTTACTTCTGGGCTTTCTATTCTGTTCCATTGGTCTGAGTGTCTATTTTTCTGCCAATACCATGCTGTTTTGATTATCGTGGCCCTATAATATAGTTTAAAGTCAGGTATTGTAATGCCCCCAGCTTCATTCTTTTTCCTTAGGATTGTTTTTGGCTATTCGGGGTTTTTTATAGTTCCATATAAATCTGATGATTTTTTGCTCCATTTTAAAGAGAAAATATTAAAAGCTGCTAGAGAAAAAAAGACTATCACCTACAAAGGAGCCCCCATAAGGATGACTTCTGACTTCTCAACAAAAACACTTGAGGCCTGAAGGGAATGGCAAGAAATATTCAAAGTAATGCAGAACAAGAACCTACAACCAAGACTACTTTATCCAGCAAGGCTATCATTTAAAATTGAAGGAGAAATAAAAAGCTTTACAGACAAAAAAAAACTCAAGGAATTCACTCCAACCAAACCAAGGCTACAAGAAATGCTAAGGGACCTGTTGTAAACAGATCAAAGGAAAAAAAGAATATAATAAATTTTTATTAATGGTAATGGGATGACATTAATAAATCAGGGTACATATATTCAAAGAAAACATGTCTAGGTTATTTTGTCATCAAATTATTTTGCAAACCCCTCGCCCAAAGTCAGATTGTCCTCCGTCACCCTCTATCTAGTTCTCTGTGCCCCTCCCCCTCCCCCTAACTCTCTCCCTCCCTCCCTCCCATGTCCTCCCTCCCCCCCACCCTTGGTAACCACCACACTCTTGTCCATGTCTCTTAGTCTCATTTTTATGTTCCACCAATGTATGGAATCATGTAGTTCTTGTTTTTTTCTGATTTACTTATTTCACTCCTTATAATGTTATCAAGATCCCACCATTTTGCTGTAAATGATCTGATGTCATCATTTCTTATGGCTGAGTAGTATTCCATAGTGTATATGTGCCACATCTTCTTTATCCAGTCTTCTATTGAAGGGCTTTTTGGTTGTTTCCATGTCTTGGCCACTGTGAACAGTGCTGCAATGAACATGGGGCTACATGTGTCTTCACGTATCAATGTTTCTGAGGTTTTGGGGTATATACCCAGTAGAGGGATTGCTGGGTCATAAGGTAGTTCTATTTGCAGTTTTTTGAGGAACCACCATACTTTCCTCCATAATGGTTGTACTACTTTACAGTCCCACCAACAGTGAATGAGGGTTCCTTTTTCTCCACAGCCTCTCCAACATTTGCTATTACCCATGTTGTTGATAATAGCTAATCTAACAGGAGTGAGGTGGTATCTCATTGTAGTTTTGATTTGCATTTCTCTAATAACTAATGAAGCTGAGCATCTTTTCATATATCTGTTGGCCATTTGTATCTCTTCCTGGGAGAAGTGTCTGTTCATGTCCTCTGAGGAATACAGTTTTAAAGAAAAAAATGGCAATAAACAATTACATATCAGTAATAACCTTAAATGTTAATGGATTAAATGATCTGATCAAGAGACATAAGGTAGTTGTGTGGATAAGAAAACAGGACCCATACATATGCTGTCAAGAGACACACCTTAAATCAAAAGATGCACACAGACTGATGATAAAAGGATGGAAAAAAAATATTTTATGCAAATGGAAATGCAAAAAAAGCTGGGGTAGCAATACTTATATCAGACAAAATGGACTTTAAAACAAAGACCATACTTAGAGATAAAGAAGGTCACTACATAATGATAAAGGAAGCAATCCAAAAGGAAGATATAACCATTATAAATATCTACGCACCTAATATAGGAGCACCTAAATATATAAAGCAGACTTTGATGGACTTAAAGGGCAAGATCAAAAGCAATACTATAATAGTAGGGAATTTCAATACCCCATTAACATCATTAGATAGATCCTCAAGAAAGAAAATTAACAAAGAAACAGCAGACTTAAAGGACATATTAGATCAACTCAATTTAATAGATATCTTCAGAACCTTTCACCCTAAAACAGCAGAATATACATTCTTTTCAAGCGCTCATGGTACATTCTCTAGAATAGACCACATGTTAGGGCACAAAAGCGGACTCAACAAATTTAAGAAGATTGAAATTATATCGAGCAGTTTCTCTGATCACAATGGCATTAAACTAGAAATCAACCACAATAGAAAAACTGAAAAACATTTAAACACTTGGAAACTAAATAGCATGTTATTAAATAATGAATGGGTTAACATTGAGATCAAAGAAGAAATTAAGAAATTCCTAGAAACAAATGATAATGAGCATACATCAACTCAAAATTTATGGGACACAGCAAAAGCAGTCCTGAGAGGGAAGTTTATAGCATTACAGGCATACCTCAAGAAGCTAGAAAAAGCTCAAATAAACAACTTAACCCTGCAACTAAAAGAACTAGAAAAAGAACAGCAAGTAAAGCCCAGAGCTAGTAGAAGGAAGAAAATAATAAAGATCAGAGCAGAAATAAATGACATAGAGGCTAAAGAAACAATACAGAGGATCAATGAAACCAGGAGCTGGTTCTTTGAAAAGGTAAACAAGATTGATGAACCTTTAATGAGACTCACCAAGAAAAAAAGAGAGAGGACTCAAATAAATAAAATTAGAAACGAGAGTGAAGAAATAACAACTGACACAACAGAAATACAAAAAATTGTAAGAAAATACTATGAAGAACTGTATGCCAAAAAACTAGACAACCTAGATGAAATGGACAAATTCCTTGAAACATACAATCTTCCAAAAATCAATCTGGAAGAATCAGAAAACCTAAACAGACCAATTACAACAAATGAGATTGAAACAGCTATCAAAAAACTCCCAAAAAAGAAAAGTCCTGGGTCTGATGGCTTCACAAGTGAGTTCTACTAAATATTCAAAGAAGAACTAACTCCTATCTTCCTCAAGCTATTTCAAAAAATTCAAGAAGAACTAACTCCTATCCTCCTCAAGCTATTTCAAAAAATTCAAGAGGAAGGAAGACTTCCAAACTCCTTTTATGAGGCGACCATAATTCTGATTCCAAAACCAGGCAAAGACAACACAAAAAAAGAAAATTATAGGCCAATATCCCTGATGAACTTAGATGCAAAAATCCTCAACAAAATATTAGCAAACTGGATCCAGCAATATATGAAAAAAATCATACACCATGATCAAGTGGGATTTATTCTTGGGAGGCAAGGCTGGTACAATATTCGCAAATCAATCAATGTGATTCATCACATAAACAAAAGAAAGGAGAAAAACCACATGATAATTTCAATAGATGCAGAAAAAGCATTTGATAAAATCCAGCACCCATTCATGAACAAAACTCTCAGCAAAGTGGGAATACAGGGAACATACCTCAACATGATAAAGGCCATCTATGACAAACCCACAGCCAACATCATACTCAATGGGAAAAAATTAAAAGCAATCCCCTTAAGATCAAGAACAAGGCAGGGGTGCCCACTTTCACCATTCTTATTCAACATAGTTCTGGAAGTCCTAGCCACAGCAATCAGACAAGAAAAAGAAATAAAAGGCATTCAAAATGGAAAAGAAGAAGTAAAACTATCATTATGTGCAGATGATATGATATTGTATATAGAAAACCCTAAAGTCTCAGTCAAAAAACTGCTAGACCTGATAAATGAATTCGGCAAGGTGGCAGGATATAAAATCAATACTCAGAAATCAGAGGCATTTTTATACACTAATAATGAACTGTCAGAAAGAGAAATCAAGAAATCAATCCCCTTTACCATTGCAATCAAAAAAATAAAGTACCTAGGAATAAATCTAACCAAGGAGATTAAAGACTTGTACTTGGAAAATTATAAAACATTGATAAAAGAAATCAGGGAAGATACAAATAAGTGGAGGCATATACCGTGCTCATGGTTAGGAAGAATCAACATAATTAAAATGTCTATATTACCCAAAACAATTTATAAATTCAATGCAATACCGATTAAAATATCAATGACTTACTTCAAAGATATAGAACACATATTCCAAAAATTTATATGGAACCAAAAGAGAACACAAATAGCCTCAGCAATCTTGAAAAAGAAGAATAAAGCTGGAGGGATCACATTTCCACATATCAAGTTATATTATAAGGCCTCTGTACTCAAAACAGCATGGTACTGGCATAAGAACAGGCACATAGAGCAATGGAACAGAACAGAGAACCCAGAAATAAACCCACAGCTCTATGGACAACTGATATTTGACAAAGGAGGTAAGGAAATACAATGGAGTAAAGATAGCCTCTTCAACAAGTGGTGTTGGGAAAATTGGACAGCTACCTGCAAAAAATGAAACTAGACCACCAACTTACACCACTCACAAAAATAAACTCAAAATGGATAAAAGACTTGAATGTAAGCCGTGAAACCATAAGCATCTTAGAAGAAAACATAGGCAGTAAACTCTCTGACATCTCTCGCAGCAATATAGTTGCTGATTTGTCTCCACAAGCAAGTGAAATAAAAGACAGGATAAACAAATGGGACTTTATCAATCTAAAAAGCTTCTGCACAGCTAAAGACAATAAGAACAGAATAAAATGACAAACTACACAATGGGAGAATATATTTGACATTGCGTCTGATAAGGGGTTAATAACCAAAATTTATAAAGAACTTGTAAAACTTAATACCAGGAAGACAAACAATCCAATTCAAAAATGGGCAAAAGAAATGAATAGACACTTCTCCAAAGAGGACACACAAATGGCCAATAGGCATATGAAATAATGTTCAACATCACTAATGATTAGAGAAATGCAAATTAAAACCACAATGAGATATCACCTCATACCAGTCAGAATGGCGCTCATCAATAAAACAACACAGAATAAGTGCTGGCGAGGATGTGGAGAAAAGGGAACCCTCCTGCACTGCTGGTGAGAATGCAGACTGGTGCAGCCACTGTGAAAACAGTATGGAGATTCCTCAAGAAATTAAAAATCGAACTGCCTTTTGACTCAGCTATACCACTTTTAGGAATATACCCCAAGAACACCATTGCACTGTTTCAAAAGAAGAAATGCACCCCCATGTTTATGGCAGCATTGTTCACAATAGCCAAGATCTGGAAACAGCACAAGTGTCCATCAGAGGACGAGTGAATTAAAAAGCTTTGGTATATATATACTATGGAATACTACTCAGCCATAAGAAATGATGACATAGGATCTTTTACAACAACATGGATGGGCCTTGATAACATTATACTGAGTGAAAGAAGTAAATCAGAAAAAACTAAGAACTACATGATTCCATACATAGGTGGGACATAAAGATAAGACTCAGAGACATGGACAACAGTGTTGGGGTTACAGGTTGGGGGGAGGAGAGGAAGGGGGTTGGGGAGGGGAGGGGCACAAAGATCATGGCTTTTCAGCATTTGCCATATTCCCCCTTTAATCTATAGACAGACAGCAAATATTTACTTATGGTGTTTCCACTATAAAGACTGCTGTCTTAGGGACAAATGCTGATGACCTATTTTGGCAGATCCTCCTTCTTCAAAGACTTATATGTCAACATAGAGCTCCATGTTTCATAGGACATACTCAAGCTCACTCCATGCTCCCTGGAGCTTTAGCACAAGGGAATGCCCTTTTTTTCTCTCTTTCTCTTCTTTTCTTTTTTTTTTTTTTTTTTTGTTGTTGTTGTTGTTGTATTTTTTCTTTTATTTATTTTTTTTTTGTATTTTTCTGGGGATGGAGATGGGGGGGCAGTTGGACGGACTCTCGCATGCGCCTGACCGGGATCCACCTGGCATGCCTACCAGAGGGGGATGCTCTGCCCATCTGGGGTGTTGCTCTGTTGCAACCGGAGCCATTCTGGTGACTGAGGTGGGGGCCATGGAGCCATCCTTAGTGCCCGGGGTGGCTTTGCTCCGGTGGAGCCTTGGCTGCAGGAGGGGAGGAGAGGGACGGAGAGGAGGGAGAGGGGGAGGGGTGGAGAGGTAGATGGGCACTTCTCCTGTGTGCTTTGGCCGGGAATCGAACCCAGGAATCCTGCACACCAGGCCAATGCTCTACCACTGAGCAAACCAGCCAGGGCCTAGGAATGCCCTTGTTGATCAAGCTACTCGAAAGAAAATTATATGGAGCAACAATGACAGACCGAGCAAGTCAGTCTCATACTATTCATTACCAGAACGCTGCAGCCTGGTGTAAACAGTTTCAACTTTCTCAGGAAGCAGCACAGCAGATTTGGAAATCCTGTCCAAGGGGTTCTATACTGCTCCTTCATTTGGAGTTAACCCTCAAGGACCCCTACCAGGACAACTTTGGCAGATGGATGTTACTCATATACCTTCATTTGGCAAACAGTCATATGTCCACATTACAGTGGATACATATTCTGGATCTATAGTTACCTCTGTCAGAACAGGAGAGGCTGCTAAGCATGTTATAGCTCATGGTCTGTATGCAATGTTCTATTATTGGATTTCCTAAACTGGCTAAACTGAAAATGCTCCTGCATATGGAGCAAAAGCATTTACTGTATTTTGTCATGCTTACAATCTTTAAAGTTAAGATATTATTAAAATGTACTCAGCAAACATTTTAAGGTCAATTTAAAAAAAAATTTTTTTAAAGGAAGTAGTCATATCCTGGAACTCCTACGGGTCTACCATATCATGCTTTTTACTTAAAAAAAAAATTACATTTTTTTTGAATGCTGATGAACAGGAGACACCAAATCTTTTTTGCCTGCAAACTATTACCTTCTTTATTAGATCCAGCTAATAACACTGTTTTGTCTTTTTCCAAATAGCTCCAGATATATGGAAAAGATTTATATAGGCAGATGGGGACCCTCAAACCCCTCAGCAAGATCTTCTGAGCATGGCTTTTAAGATACCTAGAGGCAGAAAAAGCCCAATAGAGATCAGGGGAACTACCAGCTTTTAGGATACACCCTTAAAGGCTCCAACGCCCCAAAGGGGTCTCATAGGATGCCATCTGGGTCCTGCTTCAATATTGGAAAGGAAGGTCATTGAGCTAAAGCCTGCCAGGCTTACATGCCTCTGCTATGAGGAAACAGGGACACTGGAAGGTAGGCTTCCCCCTCGCTCCTCTAAGGGAGGGTTCAGTCTCTTCCAGCCCTGCTCCAGCCACCTATGACCTAACCTTGCCTAGAAAGCTGGGGTTTGCCACTGAAGGCTGAAGGTACCCAGGGCCGTCGGCCCCATCTACGACACTGTGGACGAGCCTAGGGTATTTCTTCCAAGAAGCAGGTAAACTGATCTCATTTGCTCAAGGGCCACTTAAGTATGTCTTGCCTGAATAGTCAGGTTTTTTATTCTTCCCTCAAATATCTCTATTGTGGGTGTTGATAGTCCTATTTTCTGCTGCTTTGCTTAATATATAGTGTCTCCTTTATCCCTCCTACCTCAATGCCCCACTCATATTTCAGGCTGGGACCTACTCTTAATTTAGAGCTCTCTTTCCCCCTTTTGCCAACTTCTATTATGAATCTACCTTTGCCACCCAGCTTAGTGTATCCCAAGGTTTTCTTTACCATGCCACAGTCGCAGAGCTCCAGGGAAAAACAACCTGGTCTCATCTCTCCAGGCAGAGGAGAACAGAAGCTCCATATCCATGCATGCTGCAAAGGGCTTTTCCAGTCTACCTGAATTATTACCAGCTAGAAGCAGCGGTCATTGGGACTTGGACATGAGCTGCAAAGTATAGAATGGTGACAACAATTCCAGTGCCATGCGGACTTTTCCTGGATGTGGACTTTTCCTGGACTCCTGCTCCCTGTGACAGCTCCTAACAGACTGAACTGTGGTTGGGTTGCATTTTTCAGGGATTTGGCATGGTGATGGGGCCAACTTGGACTTGGTGAACATGTTAAGGACACTACTCTTTTATAGATTCTTGCTGTATTGGCCAAGAATTTGCTTAAAGGCTTTTAATCACTGTAAAAAAAAAATTAAAGGACATGAAAGTAAAAAAAAAAAAAATGACCATATTATTAAACCATAAAAACAGGTCAGAAATGGCAAATACAATATCAAAAATTAAGAATTCACTAGAAGAAATCAACAGCAGGTTGGATGAGGTAGAGGGGGAAAATCAGCAATTTACAGGAAAAGATAAATGTAAACACAGAAGCAAAGCCACAAAAAGAAAGGAGGATCAAGAGGGCTGAGGAAAGTCTAAGAGATCTCTGTGACAACATGAAGTGAAACAACATTCTTATCATAGAGGTTACTAAAGGAAAAGAGAATAAACTAAGTATAAAGAACTTGTTTGAAGAAATCATAACTGAAAACTTCCCTAAATTGATGAAGGAAAGAGTCACATAAGTTCAAAAAGCACAGACAGTCCCATTAAAGATAAACCCAAAGAGACCCACACCATGGCACATCATAATTAAAGTGCCAAAGGTAAGAGACAAAAAAAAATACTAAAATCTGCAAGAGTAATGCAATTAGTTACCTACAAAGCAGCCCCCATAAGGCTGACATCTGACTTCTTAACAGGAACACTTCAGGCCAGAAAGGATTGGCAAGAAATATTCAAAGTGATACAAAGCAAGAACCTACAAGCAAGATTATTCTTTTTTTTTTTTTAATAATTTTATTTTTTTAATGGGGTGACATCAATAAATCAGGATACATATATTCAAAGATAACAAGACCAGGGTATCTTGTCGTTCAATTATGATGCATACCCGTCACCCAAAGTCAGATTGTCCTCTGTCACCTTCTATCTTGTTTTCTTTGTGCCCCTCCCCCTCCCCCTTTCCCTCTCCCATTCCCCCCTCCCCCCCGTAACCACCACACTCTTATCAATGTCTCTTAGTTTCACTTTTATGTCCCACCTACGTATGGAATAATGCAGTTCCTGGTTTTTTCTGATTTACTTATTTCGCTTCGTATCATGTTATCTAGATCCCACCATTTTGCTGTAAATGTTCCGATGTCATCATTTCTTATGGCTGAGTAGTATTCCATAGTGTATATGTGCCACATCTTCTTTATCCATCTATTGACGGGCTTTTTGGTTGTTTCCATGTCCTGGCCACTGTGAACAATGCTGCAATAAACATGGGGCTGCATGTGTCTTTACGTATCAATGTTTCTGAGTTTTTGGGATATATACCCAGTAGAGGGATTGCTGGGTCATAAGGTAGTTCTATTTTCAGTTTTTTGAGGAACCACCATACTTTCTTCCATAATGGTTGTACTACTTTACATTAACAAACAGCAGCCTTAAATGACACCTTAGAGCAACTGGATTTAGTTGAGATCTTTAGAACATTTCACCCCAAAGCAGCAACATATACATTCCTTTCAAGTACTTATGGTACATTTTCCAGGATGGACATGTTAGGACACAAACAGTCTCAATAAATTTAATAAGAACTAGAAAAAAGAAAATAAAGCCCAGAGTAAGTAGAAGGAAGAAAATAATAAAGATCAGAGTAAAAATAAATTACAGAGTCTAAAAAAATTTTTTCAAATCAGTGAAACCTAGAGTTGGTTTTTTAAAAAGGTAAGCAAAATTGATAAACCTTTAATCAGACTATCAAGAAAAAAAGAGAGAGGACCCAAATAAATAATATTAGAAATGAAAGAGAAGAAATAACAACAGATATCATAAAAATACAAAGGATTGTATGAAAATGCTGTGAAGCCTTAAATGCCAAAAAATTGGACAACCTGGGCTAAATGGATAAATTTCTAAAAACATACAATCTTCCAAAACTGAATCTGGAAGATTCAGAAAACCTGAGCAGAATGACTGCAACAAATGAAATTGAAATAGTTATCACCCTGGCCAGATAGCTCAGTTAGTTTGAAGCATCATCCCAAAGTGCTGAAGTTGCCAGTTCAATCCCTGGTCAGGGCACATACAGGAATAGATCGATGTTCCTGTCTTTTTTTCTCTCCTGATAAAATCAATAAATAAAATTTTGTTAAAAAAAAAAAAGAAATTGAAACAGTTATCAAAATAACTCTCAGCAAACAAAAGTCCTATATTGGATGGCTTCACAGGTGAATTTTACCAATTTCCAAAGAAGAAATAACACCTACCCTTCTCAAGCTATTCCAAAAAATTCAAGAGGAAGAAAAACTTCCAAGCTCATTTTATGAGTCAAGCATTATCTTAATTACAAAACCAGGTAAAGACATTAGTACAAAAAAAGAAAACTATAGGCCAATATCCCTGATGAACAGAGATGCTAAAATTCTCAACAAAATATTAGCAAACCGGATCCAACAATACATTTAAAATGATCATACTTCATGATCAAGTAGGATTTATTTTGGGGTGGCAAGGCTGGTACAATATTTGCAACTCAATAAATGTGATTCACCACACATAAAAATAAAAAATAAAATTCACATGATCGCATAAACACAAGCAGAAAAAGCACTTGATAAAATCCAGCACCTACTTATGATCAAAACTCTCCGCAAAGTGGAAACACAGGGAACATACCTCAACATAATAAAGGCCATATATGAAAAACCAACAATTAACATCATACTCAATGGGAAAACTTATAAGCAATCCCCTTAGGATTAGAAAAAAGACGAGGATGTCCCTTTCACCACTCTTGCTCAACATAGTACTGGATATGCTTGCTTCAGTAATCCAACAACAAGAAGAAATAAAAGGCATCCAAATTGAAAATGAAGAAGTAAAACAGTCATTATTTGCTGACAACATGATACTATAGATAGAAAACCCTAGAGTCTCAACCAAAAAATCTACTAGATGTGATAACTGAATTTGTCAAAATGGTAGGATGTAAAATTAATATTCAGAAATCAATGGCATTTTTATACACCAATAACGAACTGTTAAAAGGAGAAATTAAGGAAACAATCCTCTTTACTATTGCAACAACAAAAAATTAAGTACCTAGGATTAAATTTAAACAGAGATGTTGAAGACTTGGACTCAAAAAATTATAAGACATTGAAAAAAGAAATCAAGGAAGATGCAAACAAGTGGAATCATATACCATGGTCATGGATAAAAAGAATCAACATCATTATAATGTCCATACTTCCCAAAGCAACCTATAGATTCAATGCAATTTCTATTAAAATACCAATAGCATACTTCACAGATCTAAAATTAATATTCCAAAAACTTATATGAAACCAAAAAAGAAGCCGAATAGCCTCAGCAATCTTGAAAATGAAGAACAAAGTGGGAGGTATCACACTTCCTGATATCAAGTTATACTACAAGGCCATTGTAACCAAAGCTGCCTGGTACTGGCATAAGAACAGACATACAGATCAGTGGAACAGAACAGAGATCTCAGAAATAAACCCACAAGCCTGACCAGGCAGTGGCGCAGTGGATGGAGCGTCAGACTGGGATGCGGAAGGACCCAGGTTCGAGACTCCGAGGTCTCCAGCTTGAGCACGGGCTCATCTGGTTTGAGCAAAGCTCACCAGCTTGGACCTAAGGTCGCTGGCTTGAGCAAGGGTTTACTCGGTCTGCTGAAGGCCCACGGTCAAGGTACATATGAGAAAGCAATCAATGAACAACTAAGGTGTCTCAACAAAAAACTGATGATTGATGCTTCTCATTTCCCTCCCTTCCTGTCTGTCTGTCCCTATCTATCCCTCTCTCTGAGTCTCTCTCTGTCTCTGTAAAAATAATAATAATAATAAAAAATAAACCCACAATTTTATTGTTAATTAATATTTGAGACAAGAAACAAAAGTATACAATAGAGTAAAGACAGTCTCTTTAATAAGTGGTGTTGGGAAACTTGGACAGGGACATGCAAAAAAATGAAACTAGACCACCAACTTATATTATTCACAAAAATAAACTCAAAATAGATAAAAGACTTAACTGTAAGTAGCAAAATCAAAAAAATCATAGAAGAAAATATAGGCAGTAGACTCTTAGACATCTCTCATAGCAATATTTTTGCCAATATGTCTCTTCAAGAAAATGAAATAAAGGACAAAATAGACAAATGGGATTATATCAAACTAAAAAGCTCCTGCACAACAATAGACACCTAAATTTATGTAAAGAACTTCTAAAACTAAACACTAGAAAGGTAAACAATCCAATTTAAAAATGGGCAAAGGACCTGAATAGACACTTCTCCAAAGAGGACATATAGATGGCCAATAGGCATATAGAAAAATGCTCAACATTACTAATCATTAGAGAAATGCAAATTAAAACTACAATTAGATATCACCTCACACTTGCCAGAATGGCTTTTATTAACTAACCAACAAACAACAAGTGCTAGCACAGGTATGCACTGCTGGTGGGAATGCAGACTCATGTAAACTCTGGAAAACAGTATGGTGTTTCCTCAAAAATTTAAAACTGAGCCCTGGCTGGTTGGCTCAGTGGTAGAGCGTCAGCCTGGCATGCAAAAGTCCTGGGTTTGATTCTCGACCAGGGCACACAGGAGAAGCGCCCATCTGTTTCTCCACCCCTCCCCCTCTCCTTCCTCTCTGTCTCTCTCTTCCCCTCCCACAGCCGGGGCTCCGTTGGAGCAAAGTTGGCCCGGGTGCTGAGGATGGCTCTGTGGCCTCTGCCTCAGGGGCTAGAATGACTCTGGTTGCAACAGAGTGACGCCCCAGATGGGCAAAGCATCGCCCCCTGGTGGGCGTGCTGGGTGGATCCCTGTCCGGCGCATGCGGGAGTCTGACTGCCTCCCCATTTCCAACTTCAGAAAAATCCAAAAAAAAAAAAATTAAAACTGGAACTGCCTTATCAGCCAGCTATCCCACTTCTAGAAATATATCCTAAGAATCCCAAAACATTAATTCAAAACAAGGTATGCACCACCGTGTTTACTGAAGCATTGTTTACAATAGCCAAAGTCTGGAAACAGCCCAAGTGTCTGTCAGTGGACAAGTGGATAAAATAGCTGTGGTACATTTACACAATTTACCATGAAAAAGAAGGAAATCTTACCTTTCGTGACAGCATGAAGACTATTATGCTAAGTGAAATAAACCAGGCAGAGAAAGACAAATACCATATGATCTCAATCTCACTTATATGTGGATTCTAATGAACACAATAATCTGAGGAACAAAATAGAAACAGAAGCAAGGTCACAGGGCATAGATCCCAGCTGTCAGAGGGAAGGAAGAAGAGGGAAGAGGATCAGAAAAGGTGAAGGGGTTAGCCAAATTCTATATATATCATACATGGCACATGGCTACAGATAACAGGGTAGCAATTTCCAGAGAGAAAACAGGGGGATGAAAGTGGTGGGGGACTAAGTCTTTAATATCACTAGTCCAAGGAGATACATTGGAAAAACTATTGCTATGAGAGATGTTTAAAAGTCTACTGCCTATGAAACAAAAGTAAAAATATAAGGGGTTAATTGTATATTAGGGTTAACTACTATATACTGTACTCATAGCTTAGAAAATAAGCCATAAATAAGGAATTTAACTTTACTTCATGTTCTTTCTTCATGTCTTTCCAAGTATAAGGAGTTAAAAGGTTTAGTAATAATAATTCCTAGCAAGAATATATAGCCTGTCTCACGAACAATATAATCTTTACTTTATGTTCTTCCAAAGAACACAGAGAATTGTTTTTCAGGTAGGTTCCCAAAAACTTAAAACTCCAGTATCCTGGAGACAAAGTTAAAGAACACCTATAAGGCCATTGCTTATGTCAAGCAAGCAATCTGGCGGACATTACTGCATGCCAGATCCTGACCACCTGCATTCTACTACGAGATTAACTTCATGCTCAATAATTAATTACTAGGCCTGACCTGTGGAAATGCTGAAGTTGCCGGTTCAAAACCCTGGGCTTGCCTGGTCAAAGCACATATGGGAGTTGATGCTTCCTGCTCCTCCCCCCCTTCTCTCTCTGTCTCCTCTCTCTCTCTCTCTCCCTCTCTCTCTCCTTTCTAAAAATGAATAAATAAAATAAAAACTTAAAAAAAATTTTTTTAAATAATAATAATTAAAAATATATAGTATACTGGTCAGTCAGCTGAGACTGTCAAGGCAGTTTTTAGGACCTGAGTCCTCTGCTTTTCAAGTTGCTGGGAATCCAAATTAAAGACACTCTTATACCTACTCAGTCCCTGTCTCTCATGAATTGGCTAATAGAGTGATGAGCAACATGAACCTGGCTTGTTCTGCTAACAGAAAAGAGACTGCATGAGGCGGTAGGATGGGAGGGCATGATGTAGTGGATAGAAGGTGTTATATTGAATGGGACACTTGAAATTATGTCAACATAATAAATTAAAAAGAAAAGTAAAAGAAAAATTTCAAAAATAAACAAATCCTTTCAAAATGTAAAGAAAAATTATCATAAAAATACTAACCTATAAAATTTAGACTAATTAAGACTCTTCAATATTCTTAAAGTTACATAGAAAGCTTTGCACAAATAGAATAATAAATAATAACTATATTTTTCTATATACATATATTTTTATTAAAGTAAATGTTCTGAAAATTCTGTAAGAGATTTTGACATGCTATTTTTTTGTAAATCTGATTGCTATCCAAATCTATAACCATATTTTAAGTTTTTCTTTTGTTATTTAGAGACAGCCATTGTTTTAGTCTAATGTATTTGCAAATATATTACATCTTCAGGAAGATCCATAGAAAGAACTTGGACTCATTCTAAATAGGTTTCTAAAAATAAATGTTTAAATCATATCTTTGACCCAGATAAAAATTTATAAAACTCAAAGAAATAACTAAATTCATAGAAATACTAGCAAATAATACAAATAAATACTAATTATAGAGCTAAATAAATTACTTTTCTGACTTTGTTCAGAACATTGTTAATAGATAAATCTTTTTTTCTAGATATAAGAAAAATTGTTTGTTTTTTAAGCAAGTTAGTAAAGTATACCTTTATAAGCAATATCAAGGCATTTATATTTTTCTCCCTGCACAATTCCTCCAGAATCCGGCAACTCTGGAAAATGAGTATTATTATTACTATGGCAATATGTGTGTTTGCATAAGTCCAATAAGAATCTGATTTCTCTATAAGGCACAGAACCGATTTTCATTTGTGGTTTTATTAACCTAGACTTTGACTAGAATCTCCAGTCTGAAAAACACGTGTTTAAACTTTGGAGGTACCAGAAAGCTTTAAGGAATTGATACTGACTCTGAGAGCTGATAAAAGCCCTTGAAGAAATGGCCTAGCACCTTGATTATTCAACGTTTATAGTTGTGCCTCCAGATGAGGAACAAAGGTTGCTTTCCTGGAAGATGGCAAATAATAAACCTCAGAACATTTTGGGGGACCTCAACAACTTGAGTAATTCACCCAAACCTATAGGTACTGCAGGCAAAACTTTATAGCAACTGTGTGGCTTACCTCTCCACCTGAGAGGCTAATTAAGATTCAATCTGAAGATTCCTTCTAAAATTCCAGCAAATCAGATTTTTAAAAAACTATATAATCAATTGCTATTCTTGTGTTATGCAAATAACCAGGCCAAATTAATATAGTAAATAGGTTGATCTTAATAAAAATAAGGGTAATTTTAGGAAGAAAAATTATGTTTTAATAAAATCTATAACACATGGTTTTGAATATTACAAACTAGACTGGTTACTGAATTTTTCTAATTTTCTTGAATGTTTTGGCTTCAGGCCTCTGAACTAATGCTTTGTGGATTTTTTGTTTTCATCTTTTGATTTAGAATTATTGAGAACTAAAATTTTTTCCTCCATTAGACCATTCAAATTATGTTTGTCATTTTGTCTTTTGCCCCAGTAATACTAACATTGGTAACACCTTTTGTCTCCATGTTGGGCAAACCAATGTGTTTCAAGTGTGAAACAAGTGTTTTTAGTTTGTTCGCTTGTATTTGGCATTGGTGCAGAGCGGCACCATGTCTGTGTGGCCTGTGAAAGGTTGTGGGTGCTTGCCCTCAGGGTGGCAGATTGCAAACTGCAGATTGCCTTCCTGCTTGGGAGGGGCCATTGTTTGCTATTGTTTGCTGGAGAAGGAGTTTTTTCCCCAGCCTGTTTTGCTGGAGAGTACAGAGGGAAAGATAATGTATGTGCTGAGGGGCTCGGGAGCCCTGAAAGAAATGCGGTCTTCCCTGCCTGTTTGCTCTTCTGCTGTTATGAGACTCTAATACACAAAATGGCTCACCATTTTCTGGCTCCACAGTTCCTTTACTGTCAACCCTAATGCAATGAGAACCTGCATGGCCACAATGACGGTGGCCACTGGCCTTACACTCCACCAGGTTACAAACTTATTTGTACTTGAAGAGTACTGCCTCTAAACATCATCATCACCTCCTCCCAAGCCCAGGCCTCATCATCCCTCTGACAAAAAGCAAGAACCTCTTAGTACTGACAGAAAAATATTGCTCCTCTTCAGCAGGAAGTAACTACAGAAGAGACCCTGTGCCTTTTTTTCCCTGAATGAATTCAGGGACATGATCCTTGAGGGGGAATGTAATAGGCAGTTAGACAGACATGAGCAGAGCAAGGACTATAAGCCAGGTACAGGAGGTCACCAAGGCAGAAAGCCCCAGGTGCCTAGCAACAGGCAAAACTGGGAAGACAAGAATATTGCCCCAACCTTGACTTTTTCTGTGTGGGGATATTGCTAGCCATGCAGAGTTAAACTCCCTTAGCAGGAGAATGAAGAAGGGGACCAGAGAATAGCCCCAGTAGGAGAATATGTAACTTTTGTCAACTGGGCTAAAAAACTGTTTTATGCTTTCTGGAGATATAGCAATGAATTGCAACACCACCACTAATGTATCTTATGCCATTGCTCACATTAAATTACCAAAAATTAGATAGTTTCTAATATGTAGAAAGAGGGTTTGTTCCTATGACCCTGCAAACAGTTCTGAAGGACCGTGCTGTCTAAGAATCCTGAGTTTATCTCAAAAGTCCCCCACCACCCAGACTCTATCGGAACTCTCCCTTGCACTGGACTGCAGCAGTGATTTACACTTTCTAGCCCTGTCAAATATATTTTTAATTACATTTGTAGTGCCAGTCATGGTAACCTCCTGGATGCCTGGAATTACTGGTCTTAGAGAGAAATTTGTTGTTTTCATTTATTTTATCTTTTTCAGTATCATAGCTCATTATTACATACAGTATGCCTTTTACGTGGATCAACCATAAAGTATATAATACTTTACAAGTACACTTACAAGACTAAGATACATACTCAACAGCAAATGATTACTTCCACATAAAACTAATTTTATAGAACTGAGTCAAAACTTACAGTGGGGTATGACAGGAGAACTCATGCATTTAGATTTTTAGCTCTAGTTGTAGTCAATAGGCTTAGTGTTTAATGCTTTAAGTTTTGAGTCTTAACTGATGGGTTTAGGAATTCATGCATATAAATATACTGCTCACAAAACTTAGGGAATATTTTATAGCTTCATATTTATTTTTAAATATTCCCTAATTTTTGTGAGCAGAATAGTTGCTTCAGGAGGCCTGCAAGCAATTAATCATTTGTTTGTCAGGAGAGCTGTAGTCAATCAAAGTGGTGTCTGAAATGCCCAACCCAACCATCCCTTTGGGAGGCCTAGGAGCAACAAACCTTTTCCCAGGGTTTCAAACCCCTTACCCACCACCCCTTACTTCTCCTTATAGAAAGAATGATTTGAGACAAAATGTCAAGATGGTGTTTGATGGGAAAAAAACACCTGCCATCTCAGATCACTGGCCACCTGAACAAAGTACCCATAAAGAGTCAATCCCTGTCTCTATGTATAGTATTTTTCATAACAGGTAGCACTAGCCAAATATTCCCATTTCAGAAGAACCAGCAAGTGAGGGTGATGTGGGTGACAGAAAGGAAGGAAGCCTTACAGAATAAGCCACTGCTTTGGGATATTGGTAGTTCTGCCAGACAAAACTCTGGGTTAAACTTTGATCTTAGGCCTGATCAGGCGGTGGTGCCAAGGATAAAGCATCCGACTGGGACACTGAGGGACCCGAGTTCAAGACCCCGAGGTCATCAGCTTGAGCACGGGCTCATCTGGTTTGATCAAGGCTCACCAGCTTGAGCCCAAGGTTGCTGGCTTAAGCAAGGGGTCACTCAGTCTGCTGTAGCCCCCTGGTCAAGGCACATATGAGAAATCAATCCTTGAACTACTAAGGAGCCGCAACAAAGAATTGATGCTTCTCATCTCTCTCCCTTCCTGTCTATCTGTCCCTATCTGTCCCTCTCTCTGACTCAGTCTCTGCAAAAAAAAAAAAAAATTAATCTTAGATAAAAACAAATAACAATTTATTATGTATATGTCCCAATATTACAAGGAACAATACAAAAAAAAGATAGTGTAATTTATCTGAAATTCAAATTTACTGTGTATTTTGTAATATTTGTTTGCTAAATCTAATTTGGACTCAGTCCCCCACCCCAAGAACTTCCACAAAATATGCCTCAGAGATGGAACATTCCCCAGGGTTGTTCCCAATGATCCATGAAGAACATGGGGTTATTTACCCACTGATTCTCATTCTTCATTGGTTGAAGACTTTCTGGCATTTCTGGACCCCCCTGCTCCCCAGCTGAATGTCCCCCAACCAGCGAAAGCCTTTGGGCATGTTCACAGGAGCTTGTCTTAAGCTGCTGTGAGTGGGAATAGTGGGTGCTATGGGACAAGGAAGGGGTGGTAGAATGGCAGTGTCTGCTACAGTCGTCCACATTATATATTGAGGCCGGCATGCACCAAGACCTCTCATCTTCATGTTGTCCATTCTTTCCTTTGATCCTGACAGCAAACTGACCCAAGGAGGTATCAGCTCAAATACTGTACTAAAAACAAAAGAAATATAAGTACATAATACTGAACCAGAATATCTGTGCGGCACACACATTCCATTGATTTTTTGAGGAAGTGGTCCCCATGTAGCCCTAAAAGAGAAGTGGACATCTGTCCCTTTCATTAGATATCATTTACTGCAGTAATCTCAGACTACAGCCAGACCATGCATTAACCAACCAGCTCATCTTAAGTGAAGTGCCCCAATCACATTGAGCTCCAGCAAATGGAAGAAGGTCATGAGAGGAGAGGCAATAAGAACTGACCATTTGTACTGCTGAATTGGGAGTGACTACTATTGTACCGCAAGAACCTCTGGTCACAAGGCTGAAGGAATTATCCCAGAAGCTACTTGGTTTACTATACAGTACTAATAAATCTTCTAAAAGTGAGAGCTGTCCACAGCCACCACTCTGACCACTATCACAAGAGGACAGGGGGGCACTGCAGCAATGTTCTACCAGTCAGGGCTCTTTTGGTAAAGGAGAAGCACTTCTGTACTCCAAGGAGAAAGGAAATTAGCAGCTTGCACAATGATTGGAAAGGTTGGGGAAGCAATATGGAAACTGCTGCTAGTTCATGAAATCAGACCTTTTGTTGGCACTTTCTAACTCACAGCCACAGAGGAAAGTGGTCCTGAGAAATGGAGCTTCAGACCCCCAACAGTGCGGAGGACAATGGACGAAGAGGCAGATACTAATGAATTGACACAGACAATCCTGTACAAACAAAGAAAGGAAAATACCCATATCAAGGGTGAGAGGCACAAGGAAGTCATTCATGACCATGACTTTTCATGTGCTAGTGAAGAACTTCATGGATGCCATGAGCAGAACTGTTAAGGCAAATCCAGCCCAGGCAGATGCGATGACATAATAATTCAGCCATCTTCTTTTCCCTCTCAAATGTCAAACTACTGAGAAATCTCAGTGATGGATGAGACACACACGTAATTCCATGATTCCTGTGCAGCACAAGCTGTCTTTCCCTCAGCCTGCTCATGCCCTCCAGTATAACATGGCTCCTCAAAGCTCAGGCCAAATGAGCAAGGGCCAGAAAGACAAATGAGTGTCCTTCTCTCTTACTTAACTCATGCCGGGGGCACTACTTTGTCAGGCCCAGAGCCTCTGTAAATATTTGACACAAATGACCAAGGCCATGTGCTTTCAGTGTCACCACAGGGTTATGACCTGAACCTATGGCCCCATAAGACAGCCACATCATTGTGCCAAAAAATGATAATTCACATTTAAATCGTAAGTATATACAATAGTAGAAGGGTCATTTTGTTAAACAACCTGATGTCTAACAGGAGAACAGGTGGTACAATAAGTGCAGGAGAAAAAGTAGATTTAGGGCAGAAAGGTGAATTCAGCTGGACACACTCAGTTTGAACTCTCTGATGGCTAGCCGTAGAGGCAGCCAGTAGGGCCCTGGAGCCAGGATTCTGTGTGTTTTTGCTGAGAATAGGCAAAATCGGCGGCAGCAAGCTCCCTAGCCTTCCCAGATTGACTATCATTCCTGCAGGCTGTCCACACCCCGAGGGTCATACTGCTAAAGACACCTCGCCAGGAGCCCTAGAAATGAGCCCTGTTTCCCCATACACTGCATTTTCTGCGCCAAAGTACACAGTGTGATTATTTGGTCATCAGGGAGCAGTCACTTGATAAATATTTGTTGAATTAAATTAATGAAAAAGGCTAAAGTTGCTTAGATTTTTATACCTAAAGCTGTTTTCAAATAGATTTGAGGAGCAGCTACTCAGTGCAAGGCTGAGCTAAAAGTAAGAAGAGATCGTTTATGCCCCTTTGTGCTGCCACCTCCAAATCCACCATCTAACTAGCCCTACTTCGCCAGTTAACTGCTGTGATGCAAGAAGAAGAATCCAGGTGAGAGGAGGACATTCACATCAATTCTAGACACAGAAGGTTCTGGGTTAGAAGGAAGCAACTCACTCCTCTCCTCCCCAGGTCATGCTTCCAAATGGCCTGGTCATGCTTGCCCGAAACAAAACCTGGTTAGTTATCCTCACCCCTACTTCTCTTTTAATATAGGTAGAGACCTATACCAGTGCTGCTGGCCTTGGTGTAAAAGCATTAGCCATCAAGTACCTGCTCCTTCAGAAGGTCTGAAAGTCACATGACAGACCTGAGCAGGATAGAACCTGATGCTATAACTTTACTTTGTCATTATGTAGACTTCAACCCAATCCAACACCACTTACAGTGCTGTGTCTTGGTGGGTTCCTTAGAAATCAGAACTCCAGGCAAAGCTTACATAATAACACTTTATTGGGGGGTAGGGAGGGGCAAGGCAGCAAAAGTGAAGAGCAGAGGCAGAGAATGAGGGAGGGAGGACAAGCAGATTCATAGGACCAGCTACAGAGCTGTCCACAGCCTCACAAGAAACACTGCCAGGTGAGCAGGAATGGGACCCAGGGCGAAAGTGAAGTATTGGCTTTCCATGGGAGCACTGTAACAGAAGGGAAAGCAGAGCTGGGACTGTATGTAGAGGATAGTAATATTATTTTAGATAGCTTCTATATTCGCTTTACAATTGGGAGCAAGATCACCAGCAAAACATAAAAAAGTGGGAGATGTTGGAAGTTTGAGGAAAGAGGAGATGTTATGAAATAACGGTGTATACGAATATGAGCAAGTGAATTACTAGGGAGGTGAAGCGGCATTGAAGGACAGCACTGAAGACCTCCATGGTGAGTGGTCCCAAATCTAAAGGAAGACCCTTTACCATTGTTGTTCCACAAGAGAAAGTCACTCCCTCGTCTTACCATTGTTCTGCCATTATTCCTACTGCATCTTCTTGTCTAAAAATATCATTTGTGGATGTGCTATTAGGGAGACAGTGGAGAGTTTTACTTATGCAGTGTTGGGATTTTTACAGAAAAGTGTAAGACAGGAACAAGGGAACAACTACACATACAGAAGAGTGGCTGCAAGATGGAACGTGGATTCTAAGCCAGATAAGGTAAGAGGTGAGGACATGGAGGGGTTGGGGTCGTGAAAAATCAGCAGGTCAATGGATAGCAGGTTCCATTATGGTTTAAGAATGATTGGATCAGGTTATGGGATGGAGTGTGCTAAAGGAGAAGTCGTGTAAGAGTGAGATGCTTGTCATCAAGATATGCAGGGAATGCTACTATTGGTAATGCAAGGTCTCAGGCTTGCATCTGGGTTGGGTGGGTCGGTAGAGTGAGAAGAAGGATCACGGGATTGAGGGGATCAGACCTAACAAGATCATCCCTGTGGAGATTCAAATTCCTAATAATTAAGACAAGCCTAGTACTGAGAAAAGGGGCAATGAACCAGTGCTAAATTCTTCAAAGAATGCGGAATGATGAGCCTGACAAGCCTTAATAACCACTAAGAAACAGACTGACAAGCCAATAAACAGTGCACAAAGAATAAAGAGGCAATTACAGAAGAGGATCTCCTCAATGGCCATCAGACAAGTAAAGCAAACCAATCTTGCTGGTAATAAAAAAAATGCAATATAAAATAAGATGCTACTTTACAAGTTTCAGAATGACAACCATGGAATATCTGAAACACAGGTATTACAAATGATATGGAGAGACAGGAGCTTTTATACAAATGTAAATTGATATAACAGGCTTTGGAAAACAAATGTGGCAATGAATACTGGAGATCAAGCTGCCTTTGACGCAGCCTTCCTGCCAATATAAACCCTAGGGAGATTTCCACATGTGTGTTACAAAGAGATGTGCATGAGATGTTGTGGCAACAATATATGTAATAAGTTAAAAAAACAACCCCAATATCCACCAACAAGAAGTGGATGAATAAACATTTTGTATTTATACAATGAGAAGTCTTTGTTCTAAGCAGTGAAAGTGAATGAACTAGCGGTGCAAGTGTGTGGCTCAATTCCAAAAACATAAACTTGACGAACACCAGTGAGTTGTGGAGTTATACCATTTTTGATAAAGCTTAAGAGCAAGCAAAACAAACTGTGTTGTTTATGAATGTGTAATACTAAAAATGTAAAAGCATGGACAAGAAGGATGGACACAACTTTAGAACAGTGGCCCCTCTGGGGAGGGTGGAGAGAAGAAAACAGGGTCTTCGAGAAGCACAAAAGGAGGCTTCTATTTCATTTGTAATGCTTTTGTTGTTTTCATTTAATAGAGAAAATATTTGTTTGTTAGATGTGGAACCTGAGAATATTACACTGTTCTTTCCCATTCATCCAAAATGTTCTATAATTTAAAAAGTCCACGGCATATATAAGATGACCTCACTTTCAGGGATCAGAGAAACACATTTTTGTCTGGGGTCTCTGGATCCTCCTGCCACAGACTTAGAGGCAACACTCCCTACAGGATGTGAGCCCTCCTGTGAGTCCCACTGCCTTGGAGGTGTGTCTACAGGTGTCCTCACTGAAATTGGAACATGTTATTTTTGAAAATTTAAGAATAGCTCAATTTACAAACAAGTTACAAAAATTTCTACATGCACAGCTTATTAAAAGTTGTGAAAATTTTAGTAACACATTTTAATAGTCACAACTTTAGTAATCATTGCCAAATTCTGCACTCAAATTTAAGAAAGTCTCTCAAAATTTGTGAAACTATGTATATCTTGTCAATTTAATATGTTAATTTTTTATTTTAGAGTAATTTTAGAGTTACTGAAAAGTTGGAATGACACTACAGAGGGAATACTTGTATCCTTCTTTCCCCACTTTCCCCTGATGTTAACAACTTGTACAAAACAATGATACATTCATCAAAACTCAAAATTAACACTGGTACAATATTAGAACTAAGCCACACCCTTTATTCATATCCCACCAATTTTCCCATTAATGTCCTTTCACTGTGACAGGATCCAGTCCAGGATCACACACTGTATTTAATCCTCATGTCGTCTTAGTCTCCTCCTAACCATGGCATTTTCTCAGTTGTGCTTTTTATGACCCTCACAGTTTTGAAGATGCTGTAGAATGTACCTTAATCTGGGTTTGTGTGAAGTTTCCTCATGAGGAGGCTGGGGTGATGAGTTTGGGGCAGATACTGAGGAGGAGAAGTGCCCATCTTACCTCACATATCAGGGAACACATGTTAACCTTGATCTTTGGTTTGGGGAGTGTCTGCTGGGATTCCTCCACTATACAGTTCCTATTGGTCCCTGTCTTATTCGGGTCTTTGGAAGCAAGATTGGAGTTCAGCCCACACTCCTGGGGGGCAGAAGGGATTAAACTCCACCTTTTGTAAGGGAAAGTATCTACATACATTATTTGGAGTTCTTCTGTGAAAAAAAAGTTTGTTTCTTCTCCATCAATTAGTTATTTATTGTCATTTTCTGTATTAGCGTAGACACATGTATTTGTGTACTTTAGATTAAAATTCAACACTATGTCATTTATTCTGCTTCTCACTTTTTCTAGCTTTGGACACCTGGAGCTCTATCATTTTGGTTCTCTTGTCCTTTTGACATCCCTTCATCCTTTTAGAAAAACAACCAATTGTTTATTTTCTGAAACTACAGGTAGGTCCAGGCTCATCTAGTATTTTTCCTGCACCAGCCCTAGAATCACTCATTCCCTCGAGGAGAATCTGGTCATTTAAAAATAGTGGATTTTTAAATATAAAATCAGTGTATACATTATGTAGAAATTTGGGGAAATGAATGAGCGAAAACTCAAAGGAAAAAATTATAGTCCCAACACCAAAGGAAAACCATCTAGAGAATTTGATAGGTAGTTGCAATAGAATGGGGATGAGGAGAAAATTCAATGAAGTTTTTTTGTGGAAGAATAAATGTATGAAGAGAAGTATAAATGTGACTCTCAGAAGAGTACAGTGACATTCCTTGTTTGAGGGTGTGGAGGTGAGTCAGGAAAGTATCACTCAGGTATCTACCAGAGGCCCAGCACCATGGTGGTGTGCTTCACTATGACGGGGAGCCTGCCTGGGCAATAGGTCATGGAAAGGACCAGAGCAGCTCTGTGTTTCTTGGTAATTGTAAAGGATGGTAGGGCTTCTACTGGAAACTTCAGTGGATCCTTGTCATGAAAAATGTGTGGAGACGCAGATCTCAAACTGGGTCATGATATGACTGTCTTTTCAGGTTCTTCCCCAGCCTTGGGTCCAGGAAGAGGGAGGACAGAGAGTGACTACCATGTTCAGAGCTGTGTCGTGGGCCTTTAAGGGTCTTCACTGCCCCTCAGTCCTTCTCTCAGCAAGAATGATCAGCAAAAGAGCAGATGAAATCTGTGCCCTGGCTGGGAAGGTGGCTGTGATCACTGGGTCCACTAATGGGTGAGTGAATGGGAGTCCATGAGACCAAGAGCTGTTAGAGTCCCCATCCCAGACCAGGGGATGTCCTTCCCACACATCCTTGCCTGACACACCCACCTCATTACACAGCTCTGGTATTTATAATAAACTCCAAACCTCAGCATGTCTTTCTAAAACATTGGGTTTCTAAGTCCCAAGAAGGATATCTTTGAAAATCAGCTGTTTCTGTATCAATTAGAGCGATGTTTGATACTAGTCTCTGCTACTTACAGGCTGAGTAACCCTAAGATATTTAACTTGTTATCATTATCAGGAAAGCCCTCTCTCCCCATTTTTCAGGGGAATATCACCGAGGCCTTTAAGGTTGTGGTCCAGTAAAGAAAAACCAAAGATCTATGGCCTCTCAGAGTAAGAGTTTCCACAGACTGCAGAGTGCCCACTGTCAGTAGGGCCCTGGCAGGATGATGACTCACGACAAGCTAAGAGAGCTATTATAAATGAACCCCTACTTGTCACATCACTTTCTATGTCGCTCCATCTCCAGTCATCCTCTAATTGCCATAATGGGCCACAGTCTGGAATGAGTCATTACTGCAGGCAAAAGAAAGGGAGAATGCTGGTATTGAGTGCATCAGGGACTCTGTCTTACTTTTGACCTTTCATGGTCAAATTTGGATGCCTTTATCTTAGAACTGTTAATATCCCAGACTTCCAGATCTCCATGATATTTAAATCTGTGTCTCCAACACCCAGCCTCCAAAACGAAAAAGTAAGTCAAAATTCCAAGTTTCCCAGATACTTTGTACGAGAGAAAAACCTGCTTTCTCACCTTGATCACAGGAGCTCAACAAGCCCCAGCCAAGAGTGCCTCAGACCTCCTTAAAGTAAGGAGACGGAGGGGGCAGAACGTGTTCTCAGCATCAAAGATTTTACACTGCAGAGCAGAGGAAAGCTGCAAAGCCTAAAGGAAGTTCAATTTGCACCAGAGTCCTCTGGCCAAAACAAAGGGAGAAAACACTGGGCAGTGAAAGACTACAGCGTCAGCGGGCGCCACTGGTTTACACGTTCTGATGGAACATTACATTTTTTAAATTCCTTTTATTAAACTGATCTGGAAACACTCTCATCCATATGATTATAATACATATAGATGTGAGAATTAACAGCGTTAGTCTTGGTGAAGGCCTGACACATAGAAAGCATTCAATTGTTCTTATTTCCCATGCCCAGGATTTAGAGGCAGCTCTTAAACCACACTATGGAACTCAATTTAAGTCACAAAACAGGACTCTAGAGGTGGGTGGGAGGACTGAAGCCACCACAGCCACGTTTTCCCTCAGGATTGGCTTTGCGATCGCCCAGCGTCTGGCCCAGGACGGGGCCCACGTGGTGGTCAGCAGCCGGAAGCAGCAGAACGTGGACCGCGCAGTGGCAGCACTGCAGGGGGAGGGGCTGAGAGTGACGGGCACCGTGTGCCACGTGGGGAAGGCTGAGGACCGGGAGCGGCTGGTGGCCACGGTAAGGAAATGGGGATCAGGGGATGGAGGGGTAAATAAGAGTAGTAATAGTGGTTATTTTAAAAACATAACTTGATTGAGTGAACAAGCACAGAAATTAAGTGACTTTGGTCACTCCAGAGCCTACCATATACCTGAACAGAACACAGATCTGGGCAGAGAGATGTTTTGAGTCTGATGAGGATAGACAGCTCTCTACCCTCACTGGTGAAGTCCCCTCCTGGATTTAACCAGGAATAGCCCCAGGGACAGCAAACAGGACGCATCTCCCACTGAAAACCTCTTTCACTCCCTGACTCCTGGTCCTTATTGTTCTCTTCTCCCACAGGCCCTAGATCACTGTGGGGGTGTTGACATCCTGGTGTCTGTGGCAGGGTTCCTTGGCAATGTTGGAAGTACCTTGGGGACCAGTGAGGAAGTCTGGGACAAGGTAAGATCTAAGGTCACCAGGTAGGATAGGCTAATGTCATCCTCAACTTCCGTGTGACCCTCTCTCCGTCTCATCTCCCACACACCTTCCCCTCTCAGACTCACTGGCAAGAGCAAGGCCAGATGCCTGGACTCTTACTCTTAAATCCCCATCTGTGAGATGGAGGTGAGACAGCCTACACTGCAGTTTTGGTCCCCACTGTCCCTGAACTCCCAGTCTGCTGGGAAGGTCCAACACAGAACCAGGTAATCACAATAAATGTGGCACACAGAGAAGGGAATGACTCCCTTCCTTCCTAAGAATGTTTCATCCTCAAGGCGGGAACCCTGAAAGGATATTGTTTTCCAGCTGGTGCCCTTACAGACACGGGAGACATCCTGAAGACTCCAGTTCTTTTGCCTGCAAGGTCAGGCTCATCACCACATTCCTGCATTTTCAAGATGCCTCCCTCCACTACCTCCCCTGTGTCTAAGAAAGCCAGTACTGTCCCTACATCCTGTTGTCAGAAGCCATCACACCCATGTTCTAATGCGGTACATGTGCGAATACACTGAGAACATGCGCTGGACTGAATGTCCCCCTCCCCGACCCGACCCTCATTTGCTCTGTTTTCAGATCCTGAATGTCAACGTGAAGGCCCCTGCCCTGCTGCTGAACCAGCTGCTGCCTCACATGGAGAAAAGGAGGTGAGACAGAGAAGGGGAAAGTGAAGGTTACATTTGGTGTGAAATACGGAGCAGAGGAGGTAGATGTGAGTGGAAGCTGATGTTGAGTTAGCCCTCCAGGGAGGACAGCAGGATTAGCTGAGTCAGTAACACAGAGAAGTGAGAGTCTTTCAGACTCTGCATCAGCTAAACAAACAAAAGAATTCGATTCATCAGTGTAATTCTCTCATGCCTAGAATGCCCAGGCAATCTGACAAGGGCTCTACTATAAGCAGAACAAGGAATCTATAGACAGAAAGGCCCAAGTCCCCACAGCTATCCTACAATCAGAGCAATGCAAGTGGTCTCACTAGAACTGTGAAAGTTTGACTTCATAGTTTTAAGTCTTGTCTCTTTACATTAATATGCAATGTCTAGAGTACCCAGAAATCAGGCAAGGACTCTAATGGAAGACAGAAATAAGATGCTAATGACAGGAAGGCCCTGAGTTCCCTACTGTCCTGGAATCAGGGAACTGAAAGTGGCCTCTCAGCTGCACGCAGCAGGTCAGGGCACAAGCGTCCAGGTTCAGGCATCCCGCAGCCTGCCATCAGCGACAGTGGTAGAGTTTCTCAACTCCACGCAGCTCTTATCTCCCAACCTTCTTTGTTTTTAGACAACCACATCCTCCATTATCTTCCCCATAGTCCCTGCTTTGTGTGAGGTACATAGAACAAGCTGTAGAACCATCAATGAGTGCAGGGAAAGGTCACAGACCAGGCTGGACCAGCAGGTATTGTCAAATAATGGACAGCCTTGAATAATATCATAAGGAATTTTGTCATTATTCTGGAGACAAAGGTGAAAATCGTACGATTGTTTGGTATAATTATTTTAGCACATTTTATCCTCTGTATCAAAGGAGAGCATGAAGGAAAACACTTGAGGGACACAGAAAGCACCCGAATTGACAGGCCTACACCGAACAGACACCGAGGGAAAGGGGATGAGTGTGTAGAGGGAAAGAGACAGGAGTGCAGATTTCCTAGAGGACCAAACAGGTCCCAGAAAGGAAACTTTAGTCTACAGTATCTGCCGTGAGAGGAAACTGCGGGTAGAGTGCTGAGGTCAGAACAGGGGTCCTTAGACCTGGTCAGTGAGGAAGCATTGTGCATCCTTGAAGGCCTGAGTTGAGAGAGGACATGGAGCTTCTGGGATTAAGAATATTACTCCTGCCTCACCAGGCGGTGGCGCAGTGGATAGAGTGTCAGACTAGGATACAGAAGACCCAGGTTTGAGACCCCGAAGTCGCCAGCTTGAGCGCGGGCTCCTCTGGTTTGAGCAAGAGCCCAACAGCTTGAACCCAAGGTCGGTGGCTCCAGCAAGGGGTTGCTTGATCTGCTGGAGACCCACGGTCAAGGCACATATGAGAAAGCAATCAATGAACAACTAAGGTGTTGCAACGCGCAATGAAAAACTAATGATTGATGCTTCTCATCTCTCTCCGTTCCTGTCTGTCTGTCCCTGTCTATCCCTCTCTCTGACTCACTCTCTGTCTCTGTAAAAAATAAATAAATAAAAAAGAATATTACTCCTAAGTGTGCGTGTTGTGGAACACCCTCAAACCAGCAAAGAGCAATAGTCTAGAACAGGCGTCCCCAAACTGCGGCCCGCGGACCACATGCAACCCCCTGAGGCCATTTATCTGGCCCCCGTTGCACTTCTGAAAGGGGCACCTCTTTCATTGGTGGTCAGTGAGAGGAGCACTGTATGTGGCGGCCCTCCAATGGTCTGAGGGACAGTGACCGGCCCCCTGTGTAAAAAGTTTGGGGACCCCGGTCTAGAACAAAGTCAGATGTTGGCTGTATTTCATGAAAGTGTTTGTACTAGTACCCCTTAATGTACGTTGAGCATGTAAGTGTGGCATGAGAACAGAACCCTGGTCCTGGCCCTCAGGATGCTCTAGGACAGAGGAAACTGGCTGGAGGAAAGCAGGAGAGGGCTCTAACTGGCTCTAAACTTCTGTCACTCCCTTTCATGGTCCAGAGTCTCCAGTGCTTTTCATGCCCCAGCTGTGCGTATTTGCCCCATTTATATGTGACTCCATCGTATTTATTTTCTCTTTCTCTTGCCAGGGGAAGCTCTGTGGTTTTGGTTTCCTCACTTGTGGTATACGCCCCACTACACGTAAGTATTCTCTTCTATGAAAAGAAAGGATAGAGGCCCATTTGCCATGAAAGTGGAGTGGCCCAGGAAGTTCCCAACACAGGCCCTTGCTGTTGGAGCACACCTACATGCACATTTGATCAAGACGTGTCTTCGATCTTCCTTCTCAGAAAAACATGCATGGCAGCCTTTTACCCTTTCCTTATGAGATCACCAGTGGTCTCTCATTGCTGCTGAAGAGATATTTTTATGCACGGGCCTAGGGATGCAATTGAAGCTCCCCTCCTCAGTTTCCGTTCATGCCACCTACTTTCCTTTGTGTTGTTCACAGCAAATAGGGGCCTACAATGTCAGTAAAACAGCCATTCTGGGACTCACCAAGACCCTGTCCAAGGAGCTGGCACCAAAGAACATCCGAGTGAACTGCCTAATGCCAGGAATCATTGACACACCTTTCAGCCAAGTGGTGAGGATGAAGGACAGCTTCTGCTCCTGCCCCACTGAGCACCAGGGTACCTTCCCTTACCAGGCCATGCCTCACAGAGACTTGAACCTGTGGACTCTTGTGTTGATGCGCTGGTCCACTGCCTTTAGGATCAGCAACAGAATCAGGACTTCAGTCCTCTGTGAGGGGCAAGCCCAGAGTGTCCCCGCTGCCAAGGTGTCGATATGTGGAGTTCATGTGATTCCATCTGTACAAGCACCACTAACCATTTCACTTTTCCCTTTAGTTACTTCAGGATCCAGAATTTTTGGACAATTATCTGGCATTCAATAAAATCCAGAGGTAAGTTGTGAGTGAGGCAGTGTCCTTCCTAGATCTGGGATAATGGAACTGCAGACCTTCGTGATGAATAAAGACCATCACCATCCCTCTGCTGGCAATTACCCATTTCTCTTCCTTAGCGTTGAGGCTTGAAGAGCCCACATATCTCCACTTACAGCCCTTCTCTCATGCCCATGGGGGTCTTCACTTCCCAGGAGCCCACAGGAGCCCAGGGCTCATGGGAGTCATCATCACTCTCAGCCCCACCTCCTCTCTCCATGCAGAATCGGGAAGCCTGAGGACTGTTCCGGAGTGGTGTCCTTCCTCTGCTCTCCAGATGCCAGCTACATCAACGGAGAGAGCATTGTGGTGGCCGGCTGCTCACCCCGCCTCTGAGGACATGAGCGCAGAGCTCAGGCTTGCCTCTCATTGTAGAAGCCCTCTGTGGCTCTGGAGCCACCATGTTGGGTCACCTGTATAAATGATGAGCCTGTGCTTCAACTATACACTTTAAGTTCAACATAATGAGAGTGTGAAACAATAAAAAAACATCAGAAAAGAAAGTTTACAGCATAAAACTGTCTTTAATGTTTTCACTTTTCTTCACCTCTTTCCTTCCTGGATAACTAGGAACCACCACTTGCTGACAACAGTGTGGTTATCAGGAGATCAGAGACCTCAGGAATGAAACCTTAGGTCATCCCATTCTAGGTTAGCAACCTACACCAGAAGACATGCTGACCAACGGTGAAGGGAGTTCAAAAAGGGTGTAGAGTGATCTCTTTTGTAGCTGTGGGCAGTTCCCTGCACCCTGACAGTTTCTCAAGCACCTGCACTTCCCCAGCACCATGGGAGATTGCTTGGTTTTCCACAGACACAACCCAGAATGCAAGGGAGTGAATGGGAGGAGAGGAGCCTCAACCAACAGAGGATAGGAATGGAATCAATGCCCTGCCTTCCCACCTGGTATTTCAGTGTCAGGCAAGAATAGGACCCTGTGACTCACTCTGATAAACTGCATGATAATGCTGACATTTTTCTTGCCTTGTCTCACTTTCCCCACTTGTTTCTTACCTGGATCATACTTATATAGGCACTGTTTTATAATAATTAAACTCTACATTTATATTTTATGTACTTTTTTATATACATTACGTTTCCCTATTAAATATTAAAAATATAATAGGTGTTAAGTAGGAATTTGGCTTTAATTCATTGTATTATAAGTGAAAATTTTCATAATTAGAAAAATAAATTAGATGACATATAAGTTAGAGGGGAGTAAATATATAGATTTAGAGTATTTTAGGTTTTTATAGTGTATATGTACCAGTGAGGATCTTAGCAAGAATCCAACAAACTTTTAAACTGAGTAATTTGAGAAGGGATTAATAAAAGTATCATTTACAAAGTCATGGTCAGGGTGCAAGGGAACAGTGGGGAGCCAGCACCACCTCCAGGCCCGAAGAAACAGAGTAGGGAACAGATACAGAAACCAAAGAGGGTAGCTAGAAGGAATAGGTGGACCGACAGGAGCCCCAGACTTAGGTAGAATCCCAGCCCTCACATTGTGACCTAGCAGAGAGGGAGTCAGGGGTATAAATACCCAACCAGAAGGAAAGGGAGTCAGCTGATCAAGCTGTATGAGTCAGTCTTGAGGCACAGAGCAGAGAGAGAAAGGGAGGAGATTGGCAGTGGAAGGGTAAACAGATGCTATCCAGTTAGAGCAGGAGGATGGTAAAGCTATTAATTTTTACTTTGACCGTTAAGCTAATGCATTGTAATTTCTACAGTAACCACTAAATAAAACCAAAGATATATGCCAAATTAGCACACAGAGAAAAATAAAATTACTTTTAAAAAAGCTATCCAGGCCCTGGCCGGTTGGCTCAGCGGTAGAGCGTCGGCCTGGCGTGCGGGGGACCCGGGTTGGATTCCCAGCCAGGGCACATAGGAGAAGCACCCATTTGCTTCTTCACCCCCCCTCCTTCCTCTCTGTCTCTCTCTTCCCCTCCCGCAGCCAAGACTCCATTGGAGCAAAGATGGCCCGGGCGCTAGGGATGGCTCCTTGGCCTCTGCCCCAGGTGCTAGAGTGGCTCTGGTCGCGACAGAGCAAGGCCTTGGAGGGGCAGAGCATCGCTCCCTGGTGGGCAGAGCGTCGCCCCTGGTGGGCGTGCCGGGTGGATCCCGGTCAGGCGCATGCGGGAGTCTGACTGTCTCTCCCCGTTTCCAGCTTCAGAAAAATACAAAAAAAAAAAAAAGAGCTATCCAAAATAAATTTGAAAAAGAATACCACACACACAGGATAAGTGAAAAATACAAAATCAGTGAATAGTTATAAACCCAAATATTTATATTAATACAAACAAGTAGACTGCACTAAAGAAAAAAATTATCAAATTCATATGAAGGAAGGAAGGAATCCAACCATACCTCCTCTCACATTGTGAATCTATTAGTTTCCCTGAGTGCTATTATTACCCTGACTAGTAAAGTCAAAACTGCTAACTTGTACAAGTGAGGTCAATAACTTGGGGACTCAGTAGAGGAGAATGAGAAGTAGAGACAGAGTGTGGACACCTATTATAATTAGTCATAACCAGTAAGAAATAGCTCACCTTACTGAGAGGCTAAGGGAGTGAGGAGTTGCCAGGTGAAGGCACATGAGTGGGTTCTTCACTGGGCTGCTTTGTCTGAACTCTTAAAATGTAATACACAGACTATTTGAAGCACAAAATGAGGGAGCAAAATATTAATCTGCCCCACTTTCTGATTTCTGGATATTCTTACTTGGCATTCAATCATTTTTGAAACAAAAATTATAAAAAATAAAATTTAAATGGCTTACAATACCACTTTCCAGACATTTGTTATTAACTATTTATAAATGAAAGCAATATGATATCTGGATATGGTTAGTAAGACCAATATTATAGAAAGGTCTAAAACAATTTTTTAAACCTGCCAATTTCACTTCCTAAAGGTAATCGCTACTTTTTAAAAAATGCTATGTGTCATTCAGAAAAATATTGTGTGCATATATCAGCCTGCATAATTACATTTTTATTTATATCAAAGGATTTAGGTATCCTATTGTGCCCATTAAGTTCTGCATTTACTAATACATTTTGGAGATGAGCACATATAGATCTATTTAATTCCATTAATAGAAACAGTGTCCCATAAACAGGGTGGGTATACTATAATCTGATTAACCATCTACCTATTAATAAAGATTGGGTAGTTTCTAAATAAATTATTTTGTCATGTTCTAGTTTTGCAATATAGATAATTCCAATAGAAACATTATTGTATATATATGTTGGCATATTTTTGCAAGAATATCTATGAAGTAAATTTTTATATCAGACAGAAAGAAATTTGTTTTGGGGTTTTTTTTATTTTATTTATTCATTTAGAGAGGAGAGAGAGAGAAAGAGAGAATGAAAGAGAGAGAAGGGGGAGGAGCAGAAAGCATCAACTCCCATATGTGCCTTGACCAGGGAAGCCAGGGTTTCGAACCAGTAACCTCAGCATTCCAGGTCAACACTATCCACTGCGCCATCACAGTTCAGGCAAAGAGATTTGTTTTTAGAAGATTTCCAGTCCTGGCCAGTTGGCTCAGCTGTAGAGCATGGGCCTGGCATGTGGAAGTCCCAGGTTGAATTCCCAATCACTGCACACAGGAGAAGCAACCATCTGCTTCTCCAACCCTCCCCTTTCTCCTTATTTCTCCCTTCCCCTACCACAGCCATGGCTCATTCCAGCAAGTTGGCCCAGGCACTGAGGATGGCATGGCCTCACCTCAGGCACTAAAAATAGCTCTGTTGCTGAGCAATGGAGCAATGGTGCCAGATGAGCAGAGCATTGCCCCCTAGTGAGCTTTCTGAGTGGATCCTGGTCAGAGTACATATGAAAATCTGTCTCTCTGTTTCCTCACCTCTTACTTAATAATAATAAAAATAAAAGAGATTTTCCATATTGTCTTCTCCAGGTGATCTTCTCTGCCCACACTGTGTAACAGGAGTTCGGTCTTATTTAATGATCATGGTTAGTTAGTCCTGTCAGGATGGAGAATCCTATTTCCTTGTTGTTCTTTGTCACAAGGAACCCAAAATTACCAAATGGCAGCCAAGGCTTATAGTGCAAAATTCTTGCTCTTCTCAAATGAAAGTGTTTCCTCTTTGGGAGTGCTTTAAATTCACAAAGCCCAGCGATATAGGAGTGGGAAAAATATCCCCCAAGGTGATCACTGGGAATGACAATAAATAGGACCACTCCTGCTTTTATGCCTTGATTCCTATAGGAATGTGAGGATTCAAGATTCCAGGGTATCAACTCTGATAACCCATCTCATGTGTAGGGTCCCATTCTTTCCCATTGAGGGCCCTGTCTTTGTCATAGCAGATCTGCCTTCACTGGTTAACCTTCACTGGAACTCCTCTGCTTTTCCAGTTCAGCCCTGAACCTGATTCTCAGCTTTCTCTGCCCTCTGGCTGCAGGAAATAAGAGCCTCTTTATCTGCCTCCAAGGAGATCCTTCAGCTTTGACACAACTTTTAATAACTGATTGATTACTCTCAGTTTTTTTCCAGAGCATAAATACAGTTGTTATTTCTCCCATATTTCTCAAATGCCTTGCAACTAACAGTCGATGCATTCCCTTCCACCAATACAGCTTTGCAGTTCATAACCAATGAATAATTACACAGCTACTTTCTGTCAGTGCTGCAGGGATGCCAGCCAGGTGGTCAGTAATCTAGCTCTAAAACCTTTATCTCATCATCTGCTTTCTTAGAATACTCCTGACACCCTGAGATGGAGACCAACATGCAAGTTTATTAAAAAGTGCTTTTGCTAACACCTTCTGTGAAAGGGAAGAAAGGGAAGCAAGGTTGAGCAGATGATGAAGTCTAGCTGCACTGTAGCCTCAGAGGAATACCTCAATAATCTCTGCAGGAGATCTGAAGAGGGGATGGTCCTTCAGAGATCTCTTGATTTAGAGTAAGAGGGCTGGGCTCTGTACCATTCATTAATCAATCAGTTGATGTGGGCTCTGGGAAGGGGGCATGACCTTGGGCATGGCAGCCCTCTTCAGCTAAATAAACCCACAAGGGGTCTGAATATTGAGGGCTTTCTGCCAGCCACACCCCCAGTAGCTGGGTAATAAATCCTCTAATCCTGAAGGGTGACCCAGGCAGCAAATATTAGCAACCACCACAGGTGGTTCCATAACAGGTATGGAACTAGCCATACCTGTTATATAAACCCTTGTGTGCTCTTTGTCAATAGAAAAATGTACCTGGGAATTATGTGCTCTGTCCTCTGCTCAGCCCCAGGAACAAGTACCTTGAGGAACAGAGCATTCCTGACATCAGGGAGCCTGTGCCCTCACAGGTGGCCCAAAATATTACAATAATTTTTTATAATACATATTTTTACAATAATTTTATGATTGCTCAAACATATGACTGTTATCAGGAGACCTCAGTTCCTCACGAGGTAGGCCTCTCCATAGGTCTGCTTGAGTGTCCTAACAACATCGCAGCTAGCTTCTTCCCCCAGAGCAGGTGGTCTGCAAGAGAGAGAAAGAGAGTCAACCCCACTCAACTCCTAATCTCAGACACCACAAACCATCCTTTCAGCCCCATTCTATGCTTTAAAAGCAGGTCACTGAGTACATCCTACACATAAGGTCAAGGGAATTAGGCTCCACCTTTTTAAGGAAGTAGTACCAAATAATTGCAGATGTATTTTCAAAGCGCTAAATATAGAGAAATGTTATTTTCCTAATCAACAATGAGAAAAAGAATAGGTTAGAGGAATAGAATAAAAAGGGATTTCTGTTTTTTCTGAGTTTCTTAAAACATAGAAATATTATGATTATTGAAAATGTGGCAACCAGTGAAACTGGGTAAGAAGCTCATCTAAGGGGCAGACTGTGTCTTACTGCCCATCTCTGTCATGGTTTCTCCTGCCTGTCCTCACCCAACTGGATACAGGAAACGAGGGACAAAACAATCATTGTTAAGAACTTCTCAGAGCAGTCATTATTTTCCTAGCAATAAACAAGGAATCAGATGACTGCATTTTGCTGAGAAGTGAAAGGCTGGGGAAAAAAAACATTAGACTCATTAGTCTGTTCCCTGCCTCCCCATTCTTCATCCACAATTTCATCTAATACAGAAATCATTATATTAGCTTTGATGACTTGATTATAGGATCTTGCTAGGAAACAGGCATCCCAGGAAAGTATCCAAGAGGGTATACTGGGGTATTCTACGCCCTCTTAACACCCCTCAATCCAGGCCCTTGGGCTCACTCCCTTTTCCTGTATCTCATATAGACTTCTACTCTCTAACTTGCAAGGCCTACCCCAGCATCTCCAGGCAGGTAGGGGAACCCTGTTGGAGGAGCTATCCATGTCCAAACAGAGAAAACACAAAGCAGCTAGGTAAAGCTGTCCCTTTGGGACTGATGGCCTTATTAGGAAATTTTCCCTCTGAGAGTCACAATGTCTTCACCCTTCCTGGCCTTTGCTGACCCCTTCAGGTGTGGGGAGGAACTTCAGCTGTGTCTACACCAGTAGAACACTCCCATCTCCCCTGCCTACCCCACAACCCATCTTTCTTACCTAACCCTTTATGTAGGAAAATGGCCAGAGTCTCCAAGCTTTCTGTTACCTCGAAGAAACCCACCTGTCAGGGCAGCTAGCAGAAACAAACAGAACTACCTCCTGCTTATAGGAGAGCACTTTATAAATGTGGCCTATCCCTTATTGTACAAAGAAACATTGCTAGAAGCATCCAAGAGTCTAGTATTACATGTGTCATTTGCTTGTGACTCTCTCCCTTTTGAAGGAAGTCACACACTGGAGAACTCCCAGCTTGGAGTTTTTTTGGGGTTGATCAAAGCTGCTTCCAAATTGGGCCTCCTGTTGCTATGGGCCAGAGTCAAGGCATGAGGCAGCTACCCCAGAGGCTGTAGACAGATGCAAGAGCATCACTCTGGCTCTATCTGCTGCCCCTGGAGGTTTCTTAAGAGGCAAAATCTCTCTTTGACCCCATTACCCAGCACAACATACCCTATCCCCAGCCTCCCCACTCCTCTGAAAATGCTAACCAAGACCAGGGTTGTGGGTTAGCAAAGCCCAAGGGTTATTCTTTTGAAGAATAAGACTCTGGACTTTTGCTAAAGACTCTGAGCCAGAAGCACTCAGTTAATGTGCCCAAACTTTGACTCACAGAAGCTGTGGGATTAACATATTTTCTGTTTACCTTGCTAAGTTTTAGTGTTTATTATGCAGCATAAATAAGTAATACACCAATGCTTCAGTAAATGGACTACACTTTGAGTGGCAAGGGCTTGGAGGTCATTTTATTTGTGGATAATTTTGGGTTAAAGATGATGGACCACTCAAAGATGGTGCCAGAGTATGTGGATGGATGTTCTATTTGTCTCCTCCCAGGACCAAACTGAAGTTATAACTAAATTTAAAACCAATCATCCTAAAGCATTGACCCAAAATGCTGAGGTCATTTGTTCAAATCCCGGGCTTGCCCAGTCAAGGCACATAGGAGAAGCAACTACTATGAGTTGATGCTTCTTGTTCCATCCCACCTTCCCACCATTATTTCTCTCTCTCATCTCTCAAAGTCGATAAATAAAAAATCTTTTTTAAAAAATCATCCATGGTGACGTCAAAGAAATGGCACTGTGAGGAGCGCGACCGACAAATCTCCCCAAAATTTCAACAAGTTCATCAACCAGAGACAGAAAAATATATCCTTGGAGCATCCGGAAGTTCCATACACTGAAGGCAAAGGTAAAATCATGCAAAAAAATTGACTATATAATCAACCCTTAAGGAAATAAGTCAGACAAAGGAATACTCTGCCTTCCTCACTAACCTGAGCAAAGGCAGCTTTCACTTGGAACTGAGAGTCGGGGGGCTAAGGGTGTGGAGGAAGCTAGGCTGTGGCACAGATGTTTGTTCAAGCCGAGGAAAGAGTGTGCCTGTGGTGAATCAGCCCATGTGAGCAAACGCCCACGTGCCACAACCAGCAGCTGCCAGCGGTGCAGGGAGTGCGCCAAAGCACTTTCCTATACTCGAGCTTCTCTGGGCAGGTGGAGTGCCTCACCCATTCAAGCTAACAATCAAGCTTCAGGAAAGGGGTGTGCGGGCAGCTTGCAGTCCTTTCTGGAGCAGATCGGCAGATCCAATTGCTGAAATTAGCTTAACCCACAGTCTGCTGACCTCCCAACTGACATACACAGCCCTAATTGACAAGATCTCTCTCAGTTCAGCGATCTAAGACAAGAGGCATGATATTTTTAGTGCCTCTTGCTAAAGGCGTGGGGGAAACTTCTGATTGGCAGAGCTTTCATACTCAGGGATATATGCTAAAAAGAGGGACTTGACAGATGTTAAGACCTCCTATACTGCAGGCAGTAAGTAGGGCATCTTCTTCCCAGCCAAAACAGGTTACAAAGTGTGGAAAACCTGGGGAGAGTTGTTCCACAGAGTGCTAATCATGCTGAACAGACCTGGAGGCTCATAGAAAGTCACCTTGAGAGCAGTTGGCTCCCAGTCCCACCTGATTATGCTGGTGGCCCTGATTGCCAGAGCCTTACCCAGAGCCCTGCATTGAGCAAGGATAGAGTGGAGATTTGCCAGCTCTTTGAGCCTCTTACTCCCCAGGCAGAAGCAGCAGCAGCCTCATAGCTGCATCATCAGGCTGCTAATTCAGGAAGGAGAGACTAGGAGAGAGGCTCTGGGAAAACGGATTCTCTCATTGTCAGAACCTGCAAACGCTAACAAGCCTTGACTAACAACGAGACTGAAGCCTAATATATGACATCGCCATAGAGTCTCATCAACTGCAAATCTCTACCTAAGCATGCCACAGGGGCAGAGCCTGGGATACAGAGTCACCAACCAGGAAGAGAGAGAGGAAAGAAAAAGGAAGAAGAAGTTAACCTCTCAATATCAAGAAAAATCCACAGACTTTATAATTTGTTCCAATATTTTTTTGTTTCTTTCATCTTCTTGCCTTTATTATTATTATTTCTATTTCCTCCACCTTGGTCCTTTTATTCTCTGCCCATCTTATTCTTTCCTCTTCTTGAACTACACTACCCATAAGTGTTACATTTTATTTCTTTTCTTCTTCCTTACTCTCCATGAGGGTTACACTCCAAAACCCTTAACTCTCTCTCTCTCTCTTTTTGTTTTTTTTCTTCTTTTCCTTTTCCTCTTGTTCTTATTTCTTCCTCTCTATTAGTTTCTTCTTTTCTCCTTTTACTTTCCCTCTCATGCAATCCTCAATCACGAACAAATTATTTAATTTGGGACTCAAGTGGGTTTTTTGTGGCATGTTGGGTGCTTTTATTTAGCTTTTTAACTTATTAGCATTCCTCTCAACCCAGGATCTCCATTTTATTTAGTTTTTGCTCCACTTAATACAATAGTTTTTTTCCCCTTTTTCCTGTTTCCCTCTTATCCCTCTCATTATATCTCTTAGTCAACCATCACTTACAAGCAAATTATTTTATACTTGACACAAATATTTTCCTTTTTTGCATTTTGTGGGTCCCCACTTCCTTTTTTGCCCCTTGAACACTTCCCCCCAACTCAGACCCTCCAATATAGGCAGTTTTCGTTCCATTTAGCATAATACAATTCACAGTTGATCACAATATTTTCCTAAGGAGGAGAGAGGAGGGGAAGAGAAAAAAGAAAAGGGAAAGAAATAATAAATTATTATTGGGTTTTTTTCCAAAATTTTTTCCCATTTTTTTACTTTTTTTTAACTTATTTTTAACCTTTTATTCTTTATTAATTCTCATAAGTGCTATCAACAAGACCACCCTCAGATGCCATTAAGAAAAAGGAAATAGAATATCATGGATACAAAAGATAGAGAAGTAGCACAGATAGATGTGGAAAAATCTATGGAGAAAAAGTTTAATATATTGGACACCTTAGAGCTAAATGACAGAGAATTTAAAATAGAAATCCTAAAAATACTCAGAGATAGACAAGAAAACATAGAAAGGCAATTTAGGAACTCAGAAAACAACTCAACAAACACAAAGAATATATTACCAAGGAAATTGAAACTATAAAAACAAATCAAACAGAGATGAAAAACTCAATTCATAAACTGAAAAACAAGGTAACAAGCTTAGCTAATAAAACAGGCCAGATAGAAGGTAGGATTAGTGACATAGAAAACAAGCAACTTCAGGCACAACAGAGAGAAGAAGAGAGAGACTCAAAAATTTTAAAAAATGGCCCTGGCCGGTTGGCTCAGCGGTAGAGCATCGGCCTAGCGTGCGGAGGACCCGGGTTCAATTCCTGGCCAGGGCACACAGGAGAAGCACCCATTTGCTTCTCCACCCCTCCGCCACACTTTCCTCTCTGTCTCTACCTTCCCCTCCCGCAGCCAAGGCTCCATTGGAGCAGAGATGGCCTGGGCGCTGGGGATGGCTCCTTGGCCTCTGCCCCAGGCGCTAGAGTGGCTCTGGTCGCAACATGGTGACGCCCCAGATGGGCAGAGTATCGCCCCCTGGTGGGCAGAGCGTCGCCCCTGGTGGGCGTGCCGGGTGGATCCCGGTCGGGCGCATGTGGGTGTCTGTCTGACTGTCTCTCCCCGTTTCCAGCTTCAGAAAAATGAAAAGAAGAAAAAAAATTTTTTTTAAATGAGAAAGCCCTACAAGAATTGTCTGACTCCATCAAAAAGAATAACATAAGAATAATAGGTATATCAAAGGGAGAAGAGAGAGAAAATGGAATGGAGAATATATTCAAACAAATAATAGAAGGGAACTTCCCAAGCCTGTGGAAAGAACTAAAGCCTCAAATTCAAGAAGCAAACAGAACCCGAGTTTTCTTAACCACAACAAACCTACTCCAAGGCACATCATAATGAAAATGGCACAAACCAATGACAAAGAAAAAATTCTCAAGGCAACCAGGGAAAAGAAGAGTACAACATATAAAGTAAGGCCTATTAGATTATCATCAGATTTCTCAGCAGAAACTCTACAAGTTAGAAGAGAGGGGACCCCAATATTTAAAGCCCTGACAGAGAGGAACTATCAGCCAAGAATATGATACCCATCAAAGCTTTCCTTCAAATCCGAAGGAGAAATAAAAACATTCACAAATACAGAAAAGATGAGGGAATTTATCATCAAAAAACCTCCACAACAGAAAATACAAAAGGGGGTTTTCAAACCAGATTTAAAAAACAAAACAAAACAAAACCACAGTAAAAGCTCCACCAAGAACACAATAAAAACCAAATTTAAACTGCGACAACAAAAGCAAAAAAAAAGGGGTAAGGACGGAGATTAACAGTAGCAAAGGATGATGAAGTGCAGAAACGCTCATAATATGGGGTACTAAAATGACTATGGTAGGTACTCTTTTCATTACTTAATGGTAACCACCCTTGAAAAAACCACCACAGAAGCACATGTCTTAAAAAAGGTAGCAACAGAGGAAAGAAGTATGGAATACAAAAAAACAAAAACAAATGATAGAAAAACAAAAGAGAAGAATCAAACAAGATACAAAACTAACAAAGAGTGACGTCACGGAAATGGCGCCATGAGCAGCGCATCCGACAGCTCTCCCCTAAATCACAACAAATTTATCAACTAGAAACAGAAAAATTTATCCTCGGAGCATTCCGGAGTTCCACACAAACTGATAGCGAAAGGACTGTTATCACTTGAATCTGAGAGACGAGGGTGTGGAGGAATCTACCACAGGGACGTTCTTTCAAACCGCAAGGAAGTGCGCCTGTGGTGAGTCAGCCCATATACTTGGGAACCGCAAGCAGCGAGCGGCCGACGCGAGCTGCCGCCGCGAGCAGAGCGGCCGCCGCGAGCCACCGTGAGCAGCCGCGCGCGCGCCCGGTCCGGTTGAGCACCGCTGACGTTCCCAGCGGACCTCACATTGCGAGTGGGGGTCGCCGGCCACCGGTGCCCGGAGCGCCCCATTCGCGCGCGTGCCTTGGGCATTCCACGCGCCCAGGGCGCCCTGCTGGCCCGCATACCCAGGGGGCTCCATTATCCTGCGCCTGGTGCGGTCCAGCCGCCAGCGGCGGGGCGAGTGGGAGAGGCTTGGGAGATTCTCTCCGTGGGCGGGGCACCTCACCCAGCCATTCAAGCTAACAATCAAGCGTTGGGGGAGGGGCGCGCAGGCAGCCTAAAATACCTTCGGAAGCACAGCTGCGACCCAATCACTGAAATTAGTTTAACCCATGAAATCTGCGCACCCTCGGTTCTAATTGATAAGATCTCTCTCAATTCAGCGTTCCAAGACAAGAGACGTGATATTTTTTAGTGCCTCTCGCTAAAGGGGCGGGGGCAACTTCTGATTAATAGAGCTGCCATATTCAGGGATAAACGCTAACAAGAAGGACTTGGCAGATAATAAGGTCTATACTACACTAGTCGTAAGCAGAGACTAGTGCCTCTTCTTCCCAGCCAAAACAGGCTACAAAGTGTGGAAAGCCTGGGTTGAGAGGTCCAACTAAATGATAGGCGCTGAACAGTCACCTTGACAACAATTGACTCCCACCCCCGCCTGATTACACTGGAGGCCCTGACTGTCAGAGCCTTTCCCAAAGCCTTGCACTGAGTGGGGATAGAGTGGGGATTTCCCAGCTCTTTGAGCCTCTTACTCCCCAGGCAGAAGCAGTTGCAGCCTTATAGCTGGATCACCAGGCTGCTAATTCAGAAAGGGGGGACTAGGAGAGAGAATCCAGGAAAGCAAACTCTCTCATCGTTGGACCCTGCAAACGCCAACAAGCCTTTACTTCCAGCAAGACTAAAGCCAATTATATGACATTGCCATAGAATCCCATCAACTGCAAATCCCTACCTAAGAGTGACACAGGGGCAGAGCCTGGGGTACAGAGTCACCGACCAGGAAGAGGGAGAGAAAAGAAAAAGGAAGAAGTTAACCTCTCAAAATCAAGAAAAACCCACAGACTTTACAACTTGATCCACTATTTTTTTGTTGTTGTTGTTGTTGTTGTTGTTTGTTTCTTCTATCTTTTTGCCTTTATTTCCTCCACCTCGGTCCTTCTATTCTCTGCCCATCTTATGCTTCCCCTTTCTTGAACTACACTACCCATGAGTGTTGCATTTTATTTTTCTTCTTCATCCTCACCCTCCTTTAAGGTTATACTCCAAAACACTTAACTCTCACTCTCTCCTCTTTTTTTTTTTCTTTGTCTTGCTTTATTTTGTTTTTTTCTCTTCCTATTTTATTTCTTCCTTCGTTTTTCTCTTTTTCTTATTTTTTTCTTTCTATTCGTTTTTTCTTTTCTCATTTTACTTTCCTCCCATATAATCCTCAATCACAAACAAATTAGTTAATTTGGGACTCAAGGCTTTTTTTTTTGGCTTTATTTCTCTTTTTTGCTTTTGTTTTTATTTTTTTTTCTTGTTTGTTTATTTTTGTGGCATTTTGGGTCCACCCAACCCAAGGTCTCCATTGTATTTAGTCTTTGCTCCACTTAATACAACAGATTTTTACTTATTATTTTTATTTTTTCTTCTTTATTATTCTTTTTTGGTCCTTTATTCTGGTTCCCTCTTATCCCTCTCATTATATCTCTTAGTTGACCATCACATACAAGCAAATCATCTTATGCTTGTCTAAGATTTTCTTCCTTTTTCTTTTTTTTTTTTTTTTTGCATTTAGTAGGTCCCTACTCCCTTTTTTTTGCCCCTTGAACTCTTCACCCCAAATCAGGCCCTCCATTATAGGCACGATATTTCCCTGAGGAGGGGAGAGGAGGGAAAAAGAAGAGAGAAAAAAAGGGGGAAATAATAAATTATTACTGTTTTTTTTTGTGGGGTGTTTTACCTTTTTTTTTTTTTTTTTTTTACTTTTTACTCTTTATTAATTCTAATTAGTGCTATCAATAAGACCACCCTCAGATGCCGATAAGAAAGAGGAAATCGAATATTATGGATACAAAAGAAAGAGAGGTAACACAAATAGATGTGGAAAAATCTATGGAGAAAAGACTTAACATATTGGAAGCCTTGGAGCTAAATGACAGAGAATTTAAAATAGAAATCTTAAAAATACTCAGAGATATACAAGAAAACACAGAAGGCAATATAGGGAGATCAGAAAACAACTCAATGAACACAAAGAATATATTACCAAGGAAATTGAAACTATAAAAACAAATCAAACAGAAATGAAAAACTCAATTCACGAGCTGAAAAACGAGGTAACAAGCTTAGCTAACAGAACAGCCCAGATTGAAGATAGGATTAGTGAAATAGAAGACAAACAACTTGAGGCACAACAGAGAGAAGAAGAAAGAGACTCAAAAATAATAAAAAACGAGAAAGCCCTACAGGAATTGTCTGACTCCATCAGAAAGAATAACATAAGAATAATAGGTATATCAGAGGGAGAAGAGAAAGAAAATGGAATGGAGAATATACTCAAACAAATAATAGACGAGAACTTCCCAAGCCTGTGCAAGGAACTAAAGCCTCAAATTCAAGAAGCAAACAGAACACCAAGTTTTCTTAACCCCAACAAACCCACTCCAAGGCACATCATAATAAAGATGACACAAACCAATGACAAAGAAAAAATTCTCAAGGCAGCCAGGGAAAAGAAGAGTACAACATTTAAAGGAAGGCCTATTAGATTATCATCAGATTTCTCAGCAGAAACTCTACAAGCTAGAAGAGAGTGGACCCCAATATTTAAAGCCCTGAAAGAGAGGAACTTTCAGCCAAGAATACTATACCCATCAAAGCTATCCTTCAAGTATGAAGGAGATATAAAAACATTCACAAATACAGAAAAGATGAGAGAATTTATCATCAGAAAGCCCCCACTCCAGGAAATACTAAAGGGGGTTTTCCAACCAGATTCAAAGAACAAAAGAAAACAACACCACAAGTAACAGCTCCACCAAGAACACAATAAAACCAAACTTAAACTGTGACAACAAAGGAAAAAAAGGGGGGAGAGGATGAAGATTAACAGTAGCAAAGGATGATGAAGTGCAGAAATACTTATAAGATAGGGTACTACAATGAATATGGTAGGTACCCTTTTCATTACTTAATGGTAACCACCCTTAAAAAAACCACCACAAAAACACTTGACTTAAAAAAGGTAGCAACAGAGGAAAGAAGTATGGAACACAAACAAACAAAAACAAATGATAGAAAAACAAAAGAGAAGAATCAAACTAGATACAAAACTAACAGAAAGCAATTTATAAAATGGCAGTAGGGAACCCACAAGTGTCAATAATTACACTAAATGTAAATGGATTAAACTTACCAATAAAAAGACACAGAGTAACAGAATGGATTAAAAAAGAAAATCCAACTATATGCTGCCTACAAGAAACACATCTAAGCAACAAGGATAAAAACAAATTCAAAGTAAAAGGCTGGAAAACAATACTCCAAGCAAACAACACCCAAAAAAAAGCAGGCGTAGCAATACTCATATCTAATAATGCTGACTACAAGACAGAAAAAGTACTCAGAGACAAAAATGGTCATTTCATAATGATTAAGGGGAAGTTGAATCAAGAAGACATAACAATCCTTAATATATATGCACCAAACCAAGGAGCACCAAAATATATAAGACAGCTACTTATTGACCTAAAAACAAAAACTAACAAAAACACAATCATACTTGGAGACCTCAATACACCGCTGACGGCTCTAGATCGGTCATCCAAACAGAGAATCAATAAAGATATAGTGACCTTAAACGAAATACTAGAACACCTGGATATGATAGACATCTACAGGACACTTCATCCCAAAGCGACAGAGTATACATTTTTCTCTAGTGTACATGGAACATTCTCAAGAATTGACCATATGTTGGGCCACAAAGACAATATCAGCAAATTTAGAAAAATTGAAATTGTACCAAGCATATTTTCTGATCATAAAGCCTTGAAACGAGAATTCAACTGCAAAAAAGAGGGGGAAAAACCCACAAAAATGTGGAAACTAAACAACATACTTTTAAAAAATGAATGGGTCAAAGAAGAAATAAGCGCAGAAATCAAAAGATATATACAGACAAATGAAAATGAAAATACGACATATCAGAATCTCTGGGATGCAGCAAAAGCAGTAATAAGAGCAAAGTTAATATCACTTCAGGCCTATATGAACAAACAAGAGAGAGCCGAAGTAAACCACTTAACTTCACACCTTAAGGAACTAGAAAAAGAAGAACAAAGACAACCCAAAACCAGACGAAGAAAGGAGATAATAAAAATCAGAGCAGAAATAAATGAAATAGAGAACAGAAAAACTATAGAAAAAATCAATAAAACAAGGAGCTGGTTCTTTGAAAAGATCAACAAAATTGACAAACCCTTGGCAAGACTCACCAAGGAAAAAAGACACAGGACTCAAATAAATAAAATCCAAAATGAAAGAGGAGAAATCACCACAGACATCATAGATATACAAAGAATTATTGTAGAATACTATGAAAAATTATATGCCACCAAATACAACAATCTAGAAGAAATGGATAAATTCCTAGAACAATACAACCTTCCTAGACTGAGTCATGAAGAAGCAGAAAGCCTAAACAGACCAATCATCAGGGAGGAAATAGAAAAAACTATTAAAAATCTCCCCAAAAATAAAAGTCCAGGCCCAGACGGTTGGTTATACTAGTGAATTCTATCAAACATTCAAAGAAGACTTGGTTCCTATTCTACTCAAAGTCTTCCAAAAAATTGAAGAAGAAGCAATACTTCCAAACACATTTTATGAGGCAAACATAACCCTCATCCCAAAACCTGGCAAGGAGGGCACAAAGAAAGAAAACTACAGACCAATATCTCTAATGAATACAGATGCTAAAATACTAAACAAAATACTGGCAAATCGAATACAACAATATATTAAAAAAATAATACATCATGATCAAGTGGGATTCATCCCAGAATCTCAAGGATGGTTCAACATACGCAAAACGGTTAACGTAATACACCATATCAACAAAACAAAGAACAAAAACCACATGATCTTATCAATAGATGCAAAAAAGGCTTTTGATAAAATACAACACAATTTTATGTTTAAGACTCTCAACAAAATGGGTATAGAAGGAAAATATCTCAACATGATAAAGGCCATATATGATAAACCATCAGCCAACATCCTATTAAACGGCATAAAACTGAGGACTTTCTACCTTAAATCAGGAACAAGACAGGGTTGTCCACTCTCTCCACTCTTATTCAACGTGGTGCTAGAAGTTCTGGCCAGAGCAATCAGACAAGACAAAGAAATAAAAGGCATCCATATCGGAAAAGAAGAAGTAAAGCTATCACTTTTTGCTGATGATATGATCCTATACATCGAAAACCCGAAGGACTCCACAAAAAGATTATTAGAAACAATAAACCAATACAGTAAGGTCGCAGGATACAAAATTAACATACAAAAGTCCATAGCCTTTCTATATGCCAACAATGAAATATTAGAAAACGAACTCAAAAAAATAATCCCCTTCACGATTGCAACAAAAAAAATAAAATACCTAGGAATAAACATAACAAAGAACGTAAAGGACCTATATAATGAAAATTACAAAGCATTGTTAAGGGAAATCGAAAAAGATACAATGAGATGGAAAAATATTCCTTGTTCTTGGATAGGAAGAATAAATATAATCAAAATGGCCATATTACCCAAAGCAATATACAAATTTAATGCAATTCCCATCAAAATCCCTATGAGATTTTTTAAAGAAATGGAACAAAAAATCATCAGATTTATATGGAACTATAAAAAACCCCGAATAGCCAAAACAATCCTAAGGAAAAAGAATGAAGCTGGGGGCATTACAATACCTGACTTTAAACTATATTATAGGGCCATGATAATCAAAACAGCATGGTATTGGCAAATAAATAGACACTCAGGCCAATGGAACAGAATAGAAAGCCCAGAAATAAAACCACATATATATGGTCAAATAATCTTTGATAAAGGGGCCAACAACACACAATGGAGAAAAGAAAGCCTCTTCAACAAATGGTGTTGGGAAAACTGGAAAGCCACATGCAAAAGAATGAAACTCGACTACAGCCTGTCCCCGTGTACTAAAATTAATTCAAAATGGATCAAAGACCTAAATATAAGACCTGAAACAATAAAGTACATAGAAGAAGACATAAGTACTAAAATCATGGACCTGGGTTTTAAAGAACATTTTATGAACTTGACTCCAATGGCAAGAGAAGTGAAGGCAAAGATAAATGAATGGGACTACATCAGAATTAAAAGTTTTTGCTCAGCAAGAGAAACTGATATCAAAATAAACAGACAGCCAACTATATGGGAACTGATAATTTCAAACGACAGCTCAGATAAGGGCCTAATATCCAAAATTTACAAAGAACTCATAAAACTCAACAACAAACAAACAAGCAATCCAATAAAAAAATGGGAAGAGGACATGAACAGACACTTCTCCCAGGAAGAGATACAAATGGCCAACAGATATATGAAAAGATGCTCAGCTTCATTAGTTATTAGAGAAATGCAAATCAAAACTACAATGAGATACCACCTCACTCCTGTTAGATTAGCTATTATCAACAAGACGGGTAATAGCAAATGTTGGAGAGGCTGTGGAGAAAAAGGAACCCTCATTCACTGTTGGTGGGACTGTAAAGTAGTACAACCATTATGGAGGAAAGTATGGTGGTTCCTCAAAAAACTGCAAATAGAACTACCTTATGACCCAGCAATCCCTCTACTGGGTATATACCCCAAAACCTCAGAAACATTGATACGTGAAGACACATGTAGCCCCATGTTCATTGCAGCACTGTTCACAGTGGCCAAGACATGGAAACAACCAAAAAGCCCTTCAATAGAAGACTGGATAAAGAAGATGTGGCACATATACACTATGGAATACTACTCAGCCATAAGAAATGATGACATCAGATCATTTACAGCAAAATGGTGGGATCTTGATAACATTATAAGGAGTGAAATAAGTAAATCAGAAAAAAACAAGAACTACATGATTCCATACATTGGTGGAACATAAAAATGAGACTAAGAGACATGGACAAGAGTGTGGTGGTTACCAAGGGTGGGGGGGGAGGGAGGACATGGGAGGGAGGGAGGGAGAGAGTTAGGGGGAGGGGGAGGGGCACAGAGAACTAGATGGAGGGTGACGGAGGACAATCTGACTTTGGGCGAGGGGTTTGCAACATAATTTGATGACAAAATAACCTAGACATGTTTTCTTTGAATATATGTATCCTGATTTATTAATGTCATCCCATTACCATTAATAAAAATTTATTAAAAAAAAAAAAACTAACTGAAAGCAATTTATAAAATAACAATAGAGAACCCACAAGTGTCAATAATTACACTAAATGTAAATGGATTAAACTCACCAATAAAAAGACACAGAGTAGCAGAATGGATTTAAAAAGTCCAACTGTATTCTGCCTTCAAGAAACACAGCTAAACAACAAGGATAAAAACAAATTCAAAGTGAAAGGCTGGAAAACAATACTCCAAGCAAATAACATCCCCAAAAAAGCAGGTGTAGCAATACACATATCTAATAATGCTGACTACAAGACAGAAAAAGTATTCAGAACAAAAATGGTCATTTCATAATGATTAAGGGGACACTGAATCAAAAAGTCATAACAATTTTTAATATATATGCACCAAACCAAGGAGCACCAAAATATATAAGACAGCTACTTATTGACCTAAAAACAAAAACTAACAAAAAAACAATCATACTTGGAGACCTCAATACACTGCTGATGGCTCTAGATTGGTCATCCAAACAGAGAATCAATAAAGATATATTGGCCTTAAATGAAACACTAGAGCACCTGGATATGATAGACATCTACAGGACACATCATCCCAAAGCGACAGAGTATACATTTTTCTCTAGTGTACATGGAACATTCTCAAGAATTAACGATATGTTGGACCACAAAAATAACATCAGCAAATTCAGAAAAACTGAAATTGTACCGAGCATATTTTCTGATCATAAAGCCTTGAAACTAGAATTCAACTGCAAAACAGAGGGGGAAAAAACCCACAAAAATGTGGAAACTAAACAACATACTTTTAAAAAGTGAATGGGTCAAAGAAGAAATAAGTGCAGAGATCAAAAGATATATACAGACAAATGAAAATGACAATACGACGTATCAGAATCTCTGGGATGCAGCAAAAGTAGTGATAAGAGGGAAGTTCATATCACTTCAGGCCTATATAAACAAACAAGAGAAAGCCCAAGTGAACCACTTAACTTCACACCTTAAGGAACTAGAAAAAGAAGAACAAAGACAACCCAAAACTAGCCGAAGAAAGGAGATAAAAATCAGAGCTGAAATAAATGAAATAGAGAACAGATAAACTATAAAAAAAATTAATAGAACAAGGAGCTGGTTCTTTGAAAAGGTCAACAAAATTGACAAACCCTTGGCAAGACTCACCAATAAAAAAGAGAAAGAACTCATATAAACAAAATCCAAAATGAAAGAGGAGAAATCACCACAGACATCATAGATATACAAAGAATTATTGTAGAATACTACGAAAAACTATATGCCACCAAATTCAACAATCTAGAAGAAATGGATAAATTTCTAGAACAATACAACCTTCCTAGACTGAGTCATAAAGAAGCAGAAAGCCTAAACAGACCAATTAGCAGGGAGGAAATAGAAAAAACTATTAAAAACTCCCCAAAAATAAAAGTCCAGGCCCAGACAGTTCTACTAGTGAATTCTATCAAACATTCAAAGAAGACTTGGTTCCTATTCTACTCAAAGTTTTCCAAAAGATTGAAGAAGAAGCAATACTTCCAAACACATTTTATGAGGACAACATAACCCTCTACCGATACCTGGCAAGGACGGCACAAAAAAAAGAAAACTACAGACCAATATCTCTAATGAATTTAGAAGCTAAAATACTAAACAAAATACTGGCAAATCAAATACAACAACATATTAAAAAAATACTACATCATGATCAAGTGGGATTCATCCCAGAATCTCAAGGATGGTTCAATATACGTAAAATGGTTAACGTAATACACCATATCAACAAAACAAAAAAGAAAAACCACATGATCTTACCAATAGATGCAGAAAAGGCATTCGATAAAATGCAACACAACTTTATGTTTAAGACACTCAACAAAATGGGTATAGAAGGAAAATATTTCAACATGATAAAAGCCATATATAATAAGCCATCAGCCAACATCATATTAAATGGCATAAAACTGAGGACTTTCCACCTTAAATCAGGAACAAGACAGGGTTATCCACTCTCTTCATTCTTATTTAACGTGTGCTAGAAGTTCTAGCCAGAGCAATCAGACAAGAGAAAGAAATAAAAGACATCCATATCAGAAAAGAAGAAGTAAAGGTATCACCTTTTGCAGATGATATGATCCTATACATCAAAAACCCCAAAGACTCCACAAAAAGATTAATAGAAACAATAAACTGATACAGTAAGGTCACAGGATACAAAATTAACATACAAAAGTCCATAGCCTTTCTATATGCCAACAATGAAATATTAGAAAACGAACTCAAAAAAATAATCCCCTTCACGATTGCAACAAAAAAAATAAAATACCTAGGAATAAACATAAAAAGAATGTAAAGGACCTATATAACAAAAACTACAAAGCATTGTTAAAAAAAAATCAAAAAAGATACAATGAGATGGAAAAATATTCCTTGTTCTTGGATAGGAAGAATAAATATAATCAAAATGGCCATATTACCCAAAGCAATTTATAAATTTAATGCAATTTCCATCAAAATTCCTATGACATTTTTTAAAGAAATGGAACAAAAAATCATCAGATTTATATGGAACTATAAAAAACCCCGAATAGCCAAAGCAATCCTAAGGAAAAAGAATGAAGCTGGAGGCATTACAATGCCTGACTTTAAACTATATTATAGGGCCACGACAATCAAAACAGCATGGTATTGGCAGAAAAATAGACACTCAGGCCAATGGAACAGAATAGAAAGTCCAGAAATAAAACCACATATATATGGTCAAATAATTTTTGATAAACGGCCAACAACACACAATGGAGAAAAGAAAGCCTCTTCAACAAATGGTGCTGGGAAAACTGGAAAGCCACATGCAAAAGAATGAAACTCTACTACAGCTTGTCCCCTTGTACTAAAATTAATTCAAAATGGATGAAAGGCTTAAATATAAGACCTGAAACAATAAAGTACATAGAAGAAGACATAGGTACTAAACTCATGGACCTGGGTTTTAAAGAGCATTTTATGAACTTGATTCCAAAGGCAAGAGAAGTGAAGGCAAAGATAAATGAATGGGACTACATCAGAATAAAAAGTTTTTGCTCAGCAAGAGAAACTGATATCAAAATAAACAGACAGCCAACTAAATGGGAAATGATATTTTCAAACGACAGCTCAGATAAGGGCCTAATATCCAAAATTTACAAAGAACTCATAAAACTCAACAACAAACAAACAAACAATCCAATAAAAAAATGGGAAGAGGACATGAACAGACACTTCTCCCAGGAAGAAATACAAATGGCCAGCAGATATATGAAAAGATGCTCATCTTCATTAGTTATTAGAGAAGTGCAAATCAAAACTACAATGAGATACCACCTCACACCTGTTAGATTAGCTATTATCAACAAGACAGGTAATAGCAAATGTTGGAGAGGCTGTGGAGAAAAAGGAACCCTCATTCACTGTTGGTGGGAATGTAAAGTAGTACAACCATTATGGAAGAAAGTATGGTGGTTCCTCAAAAAACTGAAAATAGAACTACCTTGTGACCCAGCAATCCCTCTACTGGGTATATACCCCCAAAACTCAGAAATATTGATATGTAAAGACACATGTAGCCCATGTTCATTGCAGCATTGTTCACAGTGGCCAACACATGGAAACAAACAAAAAGACCTTCAATAGAAGACTGGATAAAGAAGATGTGGCACATATACACTATGGAATACTACTCAGCCATAAGAAATGATGACATCAGATCATTTACAGCAAAATGGTGGGATCTTGATAACATCATACGGAGTGAAATAAGTAAATCAGAAAAAACCAGGAACTGCATTATTCCATATGTAGGTGGGACATAAAAACGAGACTAAGAGACATGGACAAGAGTGTAGTGGTTACCGGGGGTGGGGGGAGGAGGGTGCGGGAGGGAAGAAGGAAGAGAGGAAGGGGAGGGGGAGGGGCACAAAGAAAACTAGATAGAGGGTGATGGAAGACAATCTGACTTTGGTTGATGGGTATGCAACATAATTGAATGACAAGATAACCTGGACATGTTTTCTTTGAATATATGTACCCTGATTTATTGATGTTACCCCAAAATTTATTTATTAAAAAAATGAGGATAAAAAAATCATCCATGCTCAAGAAATTAAAAATCGAACTGCCTTTTGACCCAACTATACCACTTTTAAGAATATACCATAGCACTGTTTGAAAAGAAGAAATGCACCCCCATGTTTATGGCAGCATTGTTCACAATAGTGAAGATCTGGAAACAACTCAAGTGTCCATCAGTGGACGAGTGGATTAAAAAGCTTTGGTACATATATACTATGGAATACTACTCAGCCATAAGAAATGATGACATTGGATCATTTACAACAACATGGATGGACCTTGATAACATTATACTGAGCGAAATAAGTAAATCAGTAAAAACTAAGAACTGTATGATTCCATACATAGGTGGGACATAAAAATGAGACTCAGCCCTGGCCGGTTGGCTCAGCGGTAGAGCGTCGGCCTAGCGTGCGGAGGACCCGGGTTCGATTCCCGGCCAGGGCACATAGGAGAAGTGCCCATTTGCTTCTCCACCCCTCCGCCGCGCCTTCCTCTCTGTCTCTCTCTTCCCCTCCCGCAGCCAAGGCTCCATTGGAGCAAAGATGGCCCGGGCGCTGGGGATGGCTCTGTGGCCTCTGCCCCAGGCGCTAGAGTGGCTCTGGTCGCAACATGGCGACACCCAGGAGGGTCGCAACATGGCGACGCCCAGGATGGGCAGAGCATCGCCCCCTGGTGGGCAGAGCGTCGCCCCCTGGTGGGCGTGCCGGGTGGATCCCGGTCGGGCGCATGCAGGAGTCTGTCTGACTGTCTCTCCCTGTTTCCAGCTTCAGAAAAATGCAAAAAAAAAAAAAAAATGAGACTCAGAGACATGCACAAGAGTGTGGGGTTACAGGATAGGGGGGAGGAGAGGGAGAGGGTTGGGGAGGAGAGGGGCACAAAGAAAACCAGTTATAAGTTGACAGAAGACAATTGGACTTTGGGCGATGCAGCATAATCAAATGTCAAAATAACATAGAGATGTTTTCTCTGAACATATGTACCCTAATTTATCAATGTCACCCCATTAAAATTAATTTTAAAACATTATCCATGGATTGGAAAAAGGACCATAGTTAAAATGGCCATATTACCCAATGCAATATACTAATTTAATGCAATTCCCATCAAAATCCAAATGTCATTTTTTAAAGAAATAGAACAAAAAATACCATGTTTGTATGGAACAACAGAAAACCCTGAATAGTCAAAGGAATCCTGAGGAAAAAGATTGAATATCACATTATTGGACTTCAAATTGAACTATAGAGCCATGATAATCAAAACAGCATGGTATTGGCAGAAAAACAGACATACAGACCAATGGAACAGAACCAAGATCCCAGAAATCAAACCATACATATATGGACAAATAATCTTCAACAAAAGAGCCAAAAACACACAATGTAGAAAAGGAAGCCTCTTCAATAAATGGTGCTGGGAAAATTGGAAAGTCACATGCAAAAGAATGAAACTTGACTACAGTCTGTACCATTGCACAAAAATTAATTCAAAATGGATCAAAGACCTAAATATAAAGTCTGAAAAATAAATTACATAGAAGAAAACATAGGTACTAAGCTCATGGATCTTAAGCTATAGAGAACAATTTATGAATTTGACCCCAAAAAACAAGGAAAGTAAAGGCAAAAATAAGTGAATGGGACTATATCAAACTAAAAAGCTTCTGCATAGGAAAAGAAACTGACAATAAAACAAAGAAGAGGAGAGACAAGATGGCCATGGAGTAGGTGGACGTTCCAACTCCCACATCCCAGAACCAAACTGGATTACAACTTAATTTTGAGAACAGTCATCTTGAAAGACCAACTTTGGCCTGACCTGCGGTGGTGCAGTGGGTAAAAGAATTGACCTGAAACACTGAGGTTGCCGGTTCGAAACCCTGTGCTTTCCTGGTCAAGGTACACATGGGAGTTGATGCTTTCTGATTCTCTCTCCCTTCTCTCTCTGTTTGTCTCTCTCTCTCTCTCTCTCTCTCTCTCTGTCTTCTCTCTCTAAAATGAATAAATAAAATCTTTAAAATAAATAATTTTTTTAAAAGATTTAAAAAAAAAAAAGAAAGACCAACTTTGTACTAAACTAAGAGGATTCTATAGCCAAAGTCCAACAAAGAAGTCACACTGAGACTGGTAGGAAAGGCGGAGGCGCAGAAAGGGCTGCCCGGCTCCCAGGAGCGAGTGGCGGCCCAGAGGGACTCTCACAACAGGGAGAGTCACCCAGTGAGTTGTGGGTCCTCAGCCCCAGAACTGGAGTCCCAGCCTACAGCCCTGGAGCCTGGAGGGGGCATAGGGACTGTATTTGGCTGAGAAAGGAGCCTAGATACTGATTGAGAGAAGGAGATAGAATTCTCTGACCCAGGCTCCCTCTTAAAGGGACTGCATGGAGAACCTCGCTCATAGGCACCTGTCCCGGGCTTTGGGAGCTGGGAGCGCTGGGAGAACTGGAGATGCCAGGTGAGAATGTGGTCTTGGAGGCAAAGGGGGAGACACTTTGAGGGACAGCTACCTTAACACCTGGGCTGAGTCACTCCCCAAATCTAAAGTGAACGTTATTCCTGGGAGCAACAACACCAGCAAAGGGAAGAAATTACCCCGCCCACCTGTGGTTATCCTGCTCCAGTCAAAACAAAGAGGCGCTTGAGGCAGGTAGCAGGTTAGTGACACAAGTAGTGAGTGCTGATGTCTGAGCTACACGCCCCCACACACGCTGCTGAGTGTTCACGGGCGGGTGGACTTGGGCGTGGCTGCTAGATGGGTGGTCTGAGCCAGCGCTGGGCCTGCCCATGGAGGCGGGAGCCACAGCAGCCACTGTGGAGATCGGAGCTCATGCACAATCCCTCCCGCCAGGCAAGCCCACCCTTGGTGGTAGCAGAGACCCGGGTGACCTCAAAGGTGGTTCGAGCAGGGACACGCAGCCCGCCAGTGGAGACAAAAGCTGCCAGGGGCCACTGCAGAGGTCCAAGTTCATGTAAAACCCCGCCCACAGTGCAGGCCCACCCTCGGAAACAGTGGAGGCCCAGGGGACTTTGGAAGTGGTCCAAGTGGACACGCAAGTCAGCCCACAGAGGTGGAAGTGGCAGAGGCCACAAACTGTGGCCAGAGTGCACGCGCGCGTGCGCGCGCACACACACACACACACACACACACACACACACACACGCAAGCCAAGCCCAACAGCAAGGCGACTATGGAGGAGGTCTGAAGAGGCACATGGGGGCCCGCCTGGGGCAGCCGCAGAGGTGTGCCAGTGCTGGCAGCACACGAGCCCAAAGCCTGAGGTGGCAGCAGCAGTGCCACAGCCGCCACCAGCAGGATGGCAATGGCTGGGAACCAGCAGACAGACCACACAGTGGAAGCACAGAGGCCACACCCACTGGACCCCTGTGGCCACACCCTTCTGAGTGCTGAAAAAGAAGAAAAAAACAAAATAAAATAAAATTAATATATCTGGATAGAATGACACCTGAGGCTAAGGGGCAAGACACATCCAATACCATACCTTATCACTGAGTTACAGTACTGAGCCCAACAAGTAACCAGCAATAAGAGGCAGCAGAATGGATCTCATGGGAACTTGAACTTTTAAAGGAACTTCCCCCAGGCCAAGAGTAGATAAAAGCAAGCCTAGGATTGCAGCTAATATTTGCAACGGCACCTGGGCCCAGGAGAGGCAGCCACAAGATCTGGATCTCCTGTAGCTCCAAAAAGGTTGATAAGAGCCAGTCATAGAAAGTGACCCCCACTGAACTGTGCCAGGCTCTGGCCACAGAGGTCCTGGGCAGGCACATTCAGCACCCAAATATGGAGAGCATCAGTTCAGAACCTAACAATCCTTGTTAGAGTAGTAGCTTAAGGAAAGGCTCCTCATACCAGAACCAGCTAAGACATAGAAAACGCCAACACAAATAGCAAAAAGAACAGTGATAGCAGATAAGTAGCCCACAGTGGAATACAAACAACAGCTGATGCCAACCCAAGAAGACCTAGAAACAACACAACTGAAAATTGGAGGCAGACAATACCAACCCTAGACTCAACTAGCTATACAAACAACACACTCAAAGGAGGAGTCTATACACAGACAAAATGGGGAAACAGGGAAATGCAATCCAAATGAATCAACAAGAGAAATCCCCAGAAAAAGAACTGAATGAGATAGAAATAACTAAATTACTGAATGCAGGTTTAAAATAATGATTGTTAGAATGCTCAAAGATCTTAGAGCAACAATGGATGGACATAATGAGCACCTAAATAAAGAGATAACAAACATCAAAAAGGACTTTGAAATCATAAAAAAGAACCAGTCAGAAATGACAAATACAATATCAGACCGATTACAATAAATTAGATCAAAATAGTTATCAAAAAAATTCCCAACAAAGAAAAGCCCTGGGCCAGATGGCTTCAAAGGTGAATTCTACAAAATATTCAAAGAAGAACTAACTCCCATCCTTCTCTAGCTATATCAAAAAATTCAAGAGGAGGAAAGACTTCCAAGCTCCTGTTATGAGGCAAGCATAATTCTGATTTCAAAACCAGGCAGAGACAATACAAAGAAAGAAAACTATAGGCCAATATACCCGATGAATTTAGATGCTAAAATTCTCAACAAAATATTATTAAACCGGATCAGTAATACATGAAAAAAATCATACATCATGATCAAGTGGAATTTATTCTGGGGAGGCAAGGCTGGTACAATATTTGCAAATCAATCAATGTGATTCATCACATAAACAAAAGGAAAGAGAAATATCACATGATTATATTAACAGATGCAAAAAAAGCATTTGATAAAATCCAGTACCCATTTATGACCAAAACTCTCAGCAAAGTGAAACTACAGGGAACATACCTCAACATGATAAGGGCCATCTATAACAGGCCCACAGCCAACATCATACTCAATGGGCAAAAATTAAAAGCAACCCTCTTAAGATCAGGAACAAGGCAGGGGTGCCTCCTTTGACCACTCTTATTCAACATAGTTCTGGAAGTCCTAGCCATAGCAATCAGACAAGAAGAAGAAATAAAAGGCATCCAAATTGGAAAAGAAGAAGTAAAACTATCATTATTTGTTGATGATATGATACTATACATAGAAAACCCTAAAGTCTCAGTCAAAAAACTACTGGACCTGATAAATGAATTCAGCAAGGTGGCAGGATATAAAATTAATACTCAGAAATTAGAGGCATTTTTATACACCAACAATGAACTGTCAAAAGAGAAATTAAGAAAACAATCTCCTTCACTATTGCAACAAAAAAAAAATTAAGTACCTAGGAGTAAATTTAACCAAGGAGGTTAAAGATATGTACTTGGAAAATTATAAAACATTGAAAAAGAACTCAAGGAAGATACAAACAAGTGGAAGCATATACTGTGTTCATGGATAGGAAGAATAAACATCATTAAAATGTCTATATTACCCAGAGCAATTTATAAATTCAATGCAATTCCCATTAAAATACCAATGACATACTTCAAGATATAGAACAAATATTCCAAAAACTTATATGGAACCAAAAAGAACACAAATAGCCTCAACAATCTTGAAAAAGAAGAATAAAGAGGGTGGTATCAATCATAGTTCCTGATATCAAGTTAAACTACAAGGCCATTGTACTCAAAACAGCTTGGTACTGGCATAAGAATGGGCATAGAGATCAATGGAACAGAACAGAGAACCCAGAAATAAACCCACACCTTTATGGACAATTGATATTTGACAAAGGAGGTAAGAGCATACAATGGAGTAAAGACAGTCTCGTTAACAAATGGTGTTGGGAAAATTGGACAGCTACCTGCAAAAAAATGAAACTAGACCACCAACTTACACCATTCACAAAAATAAACTCAAAATGGATAAAAGACTTAAATGTAAGTCTTGAAACCATAACCATCTTAGAAGAAAACATAGGTAGTAAGCTCTTCGAAATCTCTCGTAGCAATATATTTGCTGATTTATCTCCACGGGCAAGTAATATAAAGGACAGGATAAACAAATGGGACTATATCAAACTCAAAAGCTTTTGCACAGCTAAAGACAATATGAACAAAATAAAAAGACAAACCACACAATAGGAGAACATATTCAACAATACGTCTGATAAGGGGTTAATAACCAAAATTTATAAAGAACTTGTAAAACTCAACACCAGGAAGATAAACAATTCAATCAAAAAATGGGCAAAAGAGATAAATAGACACTTCTCCAAAGACGACATACAGATAGCCAATAGGCATATGAAAAAATGCTCAACATCACTAATCATCAGAGAAATGCAAATTAAAACCACAATGAGATATCACCTCACACCAGTCAGAATGGTGCTCATCAACAAAACAACACAGAATAAGTGCTGGAAAGGATGTGGAGAAAAGGGAACCCTCCTGCACTGCTGGTGGGAATGCAGACTGGTGCAGCCACTGTGGAAGACAGTATGGAGATTCCTCAAAAAATTAAAAATCGAACTGCCTTTTGACCCAGCCATGCCACTTTTAGGAATATATCCTAAGAACACCAAATCACTGATTCCAAAGAAGAAATGCACCCCCATGTTTATGGTAGCATTGTTTACAATAGCCATGGTCTGGGAACAGCCCAAGTGTCCATCAGTGGACGAGCGCATTAAAAAGCTGTGGTACATATACACAATGGAATGCTACCTGGCCGTGAGGAAGAAGGAAATTTTACCTTTTGCAACAATATGGATGAACCTGGAAACTATTATGTTAAGTGAAATAAGCCAGGCAGAAAAAGAAAAATATCATATGACCTCACTCATTTGAGGAATCCAATGAACAATGTGAACTGAGGAACAGAATAGAGGCAGAGGCAGGATCAAAGGGACCAAAAGGAAAGCAGACAGAGGGAAAGGGGATAAGGGGATGGGATCAGAGAAGGGAAAGAGATTAATGAAATTATATATATATATAACACAGCGGTATAGAGAGCAGGACAGCAAATCCTGGAGGGTAGGGGGGAGGGTGTTATGGAGAAGGGCGCAAGGCAGATGTTGAGGGAAACACAGGGGTGGGGGGGATGTATTCAGTGGGACACTTGAATCTATGTAAACACAATAAATTTAAACCAATATAAAAATTTAATAAATAAACCTTAGACTATAAAAAAGGGGAAAAAATTAAGAATAAAATTACCATATGATTCAGCAGTCCCTTTACTAGGTATCTACCCCCAAAACTCGAAAACATTGATATGTAAAGACAGATGCATTTTCATGTTCATCACAGCATTATTCACAGTGGCCAAGACATGGAAACAACCAAAGTGTCCTTCAATTGAATAAAGAAGATGTGGTACATATATACAGTGGAATACTACTCAACCATAAGAAATGATGACATATTGCCATTTATGACAACATGGGTGGGCCTTTAGAATATTATACTAAGTGAAATAAGTAAATCAGAAAAAGCTAAGAACTGTATGATTTCACACATAGGTGGGATATAAAACTGAGACTCATGGACAAAGATAAAAGAAGTGGTGGCCCTGGCCGGTTGGCTCAGCGGTAGAGCGTCGGCCTGGCATGCAGGAGTCCCGGGTTCAATTCCTGGCCAGGGCACACAGGAGAAGCGCCCATCTGCTTCTCCACCCCTCCCCCTCTCCTTCCTCTCTGTCTCTCTCTTCCCCTCCCGCAGCCGAGGCTCCATTGGAGCAAAGATGGCCCGGGCGCTGGGGATGGCTCCTTGGCCTCTGCCCCAGGCGCTAGAGTGGCTCTGGTCGCAACAGAGCGATGCCCCAGAGGGGCAGAACATCGCCCCCTGGTGGGCATGCCGGGTGGATCCCGGTCGGGCGCATGCGGGAGTCTGTCTGACTGCCTCCCCATTTTCAGCTTCAGAAAAATGAAAAAAAAATTTTTTTTTTTAAATTTTAAAAAAAAGAGAGAAGTGGTTACCAGGGGGAGAGGTTGTGGGTGAGGGGAGTAAAGGAGGGGGAAGTTTAAAGAGGGACAAATATAAGGTGATGGAAAATTATTTGACTTTGGGTGATGGGTATACAATATAATCAACAGTTTAAATGCTATAGAAATCTTTACTTAAAACTTATGAAATCTTATTGATCAATGTCACCATGTTTAATTTTCAAAAAATTAATTTTTAAAAATTTAAAAAAGAATAACTTTTGTTATTCCCTGGGGAACATTAGAAACTCTAAGGAATTGGGTCTTTACACAGAGACACAGGCCTGCAAACTAGGTTTGCAGTTCCGCAAGTTTTCATGTTACCTCTCGTTTTCCCTCAGTCCAGCAGCGCAGAAAGGAAGGGACCCTAGAGAAAGGGAACATAAGGGTTGCAAGCAGGATTCAGTGCAGGGTAGTGACAGAGAAGAAAAAGCGGAGCTATTCTCACAGCCTGCTGGGGCCCAAGAAAGCTAGACTCTGCCTGGTCCAGTCAGGGGAGAAATCTGAATCTTGGAGGAATGTATTGTGCCCCTGGAAACCTCCAAAAGGCGAGTGTCAAACAATGTCCAGGCCAAGCCTGACTCAGAGAAAATGCTTTCCTAAACATAGAAGCTCCAATATTACAATATTTCACAGGCCTCCCAGCCGAACACCATATGGGGAATAAGGATAGGAGAGTCCCTATGCTACTGTGCTCCTTTGCTCCAGTAGGTTTCCATTCTTGTCCTGATGAGCTCACAGCATCCTAATCTTCTCTATCTTCTCCTCAATACTGACAAATTCCAGACTTATTCAACACCTTGTATCCTCTTGCCAAATCATAAAAATCTCTAAATTTATACATCAGATGGAGCAGGCATACTTTCTTCACCTTTGCAATTTAAATCACTGTTTACATGATCTAAAGTGTTTTTTGAGTGGAAGTTTTCCAATTCCATACTACAGAGGAAAGGCATTAGTCAAATGCATGACCATTCCAAACCACCCTGGCTTGCAGAGTTCCCTGACATGGAATGAGGGAGCAAAATTGAGTGTCTTCTCCTCCCTCCAAGTTCTAGGTTAATATTAGACCTTAGAACATCTAGTGACATTATAACTCACCATACCACCACCCACAAGGCTCTAGTCTCTCTTTTGGACCCCAAATGATTCATACTGTCAAAACTCATGATTCAAGAAGTCATTATGGCCTGACCAGGAGGTGGCACAGTGAATACAGCTTCAGACTGGGACACAGAGGACCCAAGTTCAAAACCCCAAGGTCACCAGCTTAAGTTCGGGGTCACTGGCTTGCGCATAGACATGATCCCATGGTCGCTGGCTTGAGCCCAAAGGTTGCTGGCTTTAAGCCCAAGGTCTCTGGCTTGAGCTCAATGTTGCTGGTTTGAACAAGGGGTCACTTGCTCTGCTGTGTAGCCCCCTGGTCAAAGCACATATGAGAAAGCAAACAATGAACAACTAAGGAGACTAAGGAGCTGCAACAAAAAATTGATTCTTCTCATTTCTCTCCCTGCCTATCTGTCTCTCTCTCTCTCTCAACCTCTCTCTCTCTCTCTGTCAAAAAAAAATCATTGCCCTGGCTGGTTTGCTCAGTGGTAGAGCATTGGCCTGGCGTGCAGAAGTCCCGGGTTCGATTCCCAGCCAGGGCACACAGGAGAAGCGCCCATCTGCTTCTCCACCCCTCCCCCTCTCCTTCCTCTCTATCTCTCTCTTCCCCTCCCGCAGCCGAGGCTCCATTGGAGCAAAGATGGCCCGGGCGCTGGGGATGGCTCCTTGGCCTCTGCCCCAGGCGCTAGAGTGGCTCTGGTCGCAACAGAGTGACACCCCGGAGGGGCAGAGCTTCGCCCCTGGTGGGCATGCCGGGTGGATCCCGGTCGGGCGCATGCGGGAGTCTGTCTGACTGTCTCTCCCCGTTTCCAGCTTCAGAAAAATACAAAAAAAAAAAAAAAAAGATTGTTATGAGTCAGTTGCAGCAACCGAGGCAGGCCATAAAAAGGAAGGTATTCGGGTATTGCTTGAGACCCTTAAACTAGGGCCTGGAGCATCCTTTCTCAATCTGGATTCCATGATAGAACTAATTCCACTGTCTTAAGGCATCTATCCTTTGTAACAAATTAACTTGTATCTCTCATGCTTCTAGAAAGATACAAGGTATGTACCAGCCTTGTGAAAACTGAGAAAATGGTCACTCAAATAATGTTTTGTAGACCTTAATTTTCTCCTGGAACCCATGTTAAGAAAAACTGGCCCAACAGAAGTGGTTCCAGTAATACCTTTGTCATTCTCCTGATCCTGTTTAATTCAAAGAATCACACACACAATTTTAACAAATGATCAAAGAAATTAAGCCTTTTTAGCTAAGCATGATCACCTTTGCTGGATCCATTTTCTAGAGATATCTCCACATTAACCCCTACTCTCATTCATCCCCACTGACTCCTATGGGAAGGCAGGGGACAGAGGGGTGTGGAAAACAAGGACTAAGTCCCATGGGGCACGGAAGGGAAGATTCATTTATCTACCCAGTGCCTCTAGAGTCCTGCCAGCTGGGGCAAGGTGGGCCTCCCTGTGGGGAGATGCAGTGGAAGGATGGAACGGAGGTAGGTAGGTGGACAGATAACACTTAGTTTAGCAGTTTTTTTAGCGGTTGTTTTCTAGGTGTTTTCTTGACATGTCCTATCTCCTCAACTCAGTTGTAAGTTATCTTAGTGCAAAGACTAGCTTTATGCAGCAAATCTTTAATATCCTAGAGAGTTTAGCATAGTGCTTCTCCTCTAGATGTTTAATCAGCATATTGTTGATTGATTAGAGTCTGCTTTAGGGAAAAAAAAATGATGTATCCTTACAACTAGAGTTTGGGGTCTATATGAAAGTGTTATAAGAATATAATAAAGTATAAAATATTTAATGCTTGTGCATTATGAGTCAAGGATCTCCTCCACATCCCAACCCACCATGCCTTGTAGGAGACAGCCCACCTCACCTGTTGGCAGAGATAGAATCCAGGGCTAGGGAGCCTCTCGCTTCTGCTAGAATTGAGCAAGCTTCCCTGGACACAGAGCCCAAAAGCTTCTTTCTCACCTACCTTTCCAGCAACAAGACAGAAACTGGGAATAGAACTAACATCCTATCTCCCTTCCACCCTTGCTCTGCTCCTAAGGTTTCTCTCAGTCCCACCTCCATGTGAACATCTCTTTGTTGCTGACCTCTGTGATCTCACTTACAGATAAAGCTTGCTACTCCCAGGCAAGAACTAGCTTGTACCATCTACACCCAGGGTTTTCGCTCAGCCTCGGGATCTTCTCTGGTAGGATCTTGGTACTCTTTTGTGGTCTTGGAACCTATGAGATCTGCCCACCTCAGGCTGGGCCTCACAGGGTCCTAACCTCATGTGTGGATCTCAGACTGCTCAGCCAGTAACATGGATAGCCAACATCTCAGGGCAGGGGTTGGGAACCTATGGCTCGCGAGCCAAATGTGGCTCTTTTGATAGCTGCATCTGGCTCAAAGACAAATCTTTAATAAAAAAAGAATAACATTAAAAATATAAAACATTCTCATGTATTACAATCCATTCATTTCCTACTGCTCATGTTCATGGTTGCGGGGGCTGGAGCCAATCACAGCTGTCCTCCAGGACAACACCATATTTTTATTGGATAATGCGTAACATACACAGATCATTATATGGCTCTCACGGAATTACATTTTAAAATATGTGGCATTCATGGCTCTCTCAGCCAAAAGGTTCCTGACCCCTCTCTCAGGGGAAGCATGATACTGGCTCTTTTTTTTTTTTTTTTTACAGAGACAAGAGAGAGAGTCAGAGGGAGGGATAGATAGGGACAGACAGGAACAGAGAGATATGAAAAGCATCAATCATTAGTTTTTTATGCGACACCTTAGTTGTTCATTGATTGCTTTCTCATATGTGCCTTGACCGTGGAGCTACAGCAGACCGAGTAACCCCTTGCTCGAGCCAGTGACCTTGGGTCCAAGCTGGTGAGCTTTGCTCAAACCAGATGAGCCCGCACTCAAGCTGGCAACCTCGGGGTCTCGAACCTGAGTCCTCCACATCCCAGTCCAATGCTCTATCCACTGCACCACCACCTGGTCAGGCTGATACTGGCTCTTATATCCCAAACTCACATGAAATTGCTTTGGTCTTAAATGCCAATTGATTAAGTTTCATTGGGGAACATGCTATTCCAGTCATGAGAATACCTTCTCCCTGGAGAACAGTCAAGAAGCAGAGGAGTGAATCTGAAATCAGGAGGGAGGGGTTGGCTGGTGCTGGAGAATCCTTCAACCAGGATTTAATGCACCCCCTCCCACTGCAGTGTACCTTCAGGGTGATCAGAATGTCCATGGCTAGCCAAAAGCATGGCTCTTCCCTGGGACAATACCAGATACCTTATAAATTTTTAACTCACAACTGTCTTCAGCCTAAACTGGATGAGCTGAAATCTCTTTCCTTTTATACTAATCATTTCACTAGATTTTTCGTCTTCTCTAAACATGGAGCCAATCTTATTCATGTCCTGATAAATAAGAATCTTCACCTTACACCTGAATGGCAGGGCACCCCAGGCCTCCCTGGGAAGATGGGTATTGTGCCTGATCCTTGGCACTGCTCTCCCGATTTTGCCTCCACCGTACTTTGCCCTCCACTCATGGCCTCCGATGGATTCTGGTAGCCAGGCCTACTCTGGGATCCACACAGATCTGACCAACAGAGACCTGCCTGACCTTTGTGAGGTCTCATTGGTTGTTAGATAGTGTGTGGTGTTTACCTCACCTTAACTGCCCTGTGTTGGGGTTAAGTGCAGAGCAATTCTGAAGACTCCCACCTCCCTCCATTTAAACCAAGCTTAAGACCAGAGCTCTGCAATAATGACACAGCCTTGTGGGCAGGCATACCCTCTGGCTTTGCTACAAGAAAAACTTGGCCTACCTGTTCAGTTAGTCCACAAAAATTAACAATAAACCACTATGACTTTTATACCACATTAATCAACCTTAACAAAAGAAAATCTGGACTCTGTAAGCCATTTGGCAGGTTTGTAAGTAATATAGATGTCTAACCACTATGCTATACACCTGAAATAATACAATATTGAATGCCAACTGTACTTGAAAGTTTTTTAATCATTAAAAATAATAAAATAATTTCTTGGTGCCCCTCGGAGTTATGAAAAAGAAGAAAAGAAGGAAGGAAGGAAGGAAGGAAGGAAGGAAGGAAGGAAGGAAAGGAGGGAGGGAGGGAGGAAGGGAGGGAAGGAGGGAGGAGGAAGAGGAAAGAGAAAGAGAAAGAAGGAAAAGAAGAAGAAAGAAGAAGAAGGAGGAGGAGAAGAGAAAGAGAAAGAAAGAAAGAAAGAAAGAAAGAAAGAAAGAAAGAAAGAAAGAAAGAAGAAAAGAAAGAGAAAAGAGAAAGAAAAAAAGTTATTTGGCAGTCTTGACTGCCCATAGAACTTCAAAACAGCCTAGCCAATAGTGTCAAAGTTGGTGAGGATCTCTAGATCAATGACAATACATTTTTATTCAATATATTTTAAGTCGCTGTACTCAAAAAGACAAAAAAACTTAAACTCTGACCACAGTTCTGATTCTGGAGCATCACAGGAAACTCTGCAGCTCACAACTAGAGAGATGGATTAAGGAGGTACAGGACAGCGGCTTTCAAATATTTTGGCTCCACAGTAAGAAATGCATGTTAAATGGCAACATAACACACACACACATGCACACACATGAGCGACAACATAGCTAAAATACATTTCTTGAAACAATACTGGCTTATAGGAAGATGCATGTGAAAGTGACTTATTAGGAACTATTTCCAGGAAAAAGAGTTCGAGGAGTGAACGAGGGGAAGCAGAAGGAACCAGGAAGGGGCCTAAGCTAAGTCGAACAGAGGGAAATTCTGACTCGTTCCCACAGAGGGCTTGAGGGCATGTGAGTCGCACGTCAAAGTCATCCCAATGAGAGGGCAAAGAGCTGCCCTATCGCTATCCCTGTCCCCATAAGTCCTTGAGTATGAGCTGCGGAGGCAGGGAAGGGACACAAAATCCCAGGCCCCTCTGGCTCTCCTGCACCTCCCAACACCGTGCTGATTTTGAAGAAAGAACTCAAACTAGAATTCAGCTGGTGTGCACAGAGAAGGAAAAGGAAGTCCCAGGTGACATGGGCAAAGCAGGGACATCATAGACCGTGATGTTCTCTATTCCGGGGCTTGTTTCTTTGCTGGTAATGGATCTGAATCTTGTGGCAGCCTCTTACAAGCTGTTATTTAACCTGCTTGAGGCTTTTCTACATTCCTAAAATAAGAATAATATTAACTTTGCTCAATGTAGCAAAAATCAGAACTGACGTAACAAATGAGAGGTGCTCAACTTGTAACTATTATGATTAATACATGTATCTTCAATGCCTTTAAAGAGGAATACAGTAACTTCCGTTTGCTATTGACTATACTCAAGACATGACTGCTTCTCCAGGTGGCAGTGCAGTGGATAGAGAAGCGAGCTAAAATGTGTAGGATCCAAGTTTGAAACCGCGAGGTCGCAGGCATGAGCTTGGGCCCATCCTGCTTGAGTGCAGGCTCACCAGCTTGAGAGAGGGGTCACTTGCTTGAGTGTGGGATCATAGACATGACCCCTTGGTTGCTGGCTAGAGCCCAAAAGGTCCCTGGCTTAAAGACCAAGGTTGCTGGCTTGAACCCAAGGTCGCTGGCTTGAGCAGGGGGTCACTTGCTCTGCTGGACCCTCTCCCCTCCCAGTCAAGGCACATATGAGAATGCAAATCACTAAACAACTAAGGAGCTGCAACAAAGAATTGATGCTTCTCATCTCTCCCTTCTTGTCTGTCTGTCCCTATCTGTTCCTCTCTCTCTGACTCCCTCTCTGTCCCTGTCAAAAAAAACAAAAAAAGACATGATTCCATGCCTTTGCTCTTTACTCCCTCTGACTCATGTTGCCATCATTCAAGCTTTGTCTTAAACGTCCCTCTTTCATGAAGTTTTTACTAATCACCCCAACTAAAAATCTTAGTCTGGATTGCCATGCCATTCTATCTAAAATAATTTTATGGTACTTTCTCCACTTTCTTTCTTCCTCTTTGCAATGTCTATTGAAATCCTGACTCAGGAACAGACAGACAAATCAATGGAATGACAATCTGGAAATAGGCTCAAATACATATGGGAGTAATAAAGAACTCAAGGCACGGGGCACTCAAACAGTGCTGAGATAACTGGGCCACCATTGGGGAGAGAAATTAACCTGGAGCTTTCCCACTTCTAGTACAAGAACAAATATCAGAGGGCCCAGAGATTTAAACACACACACAAAAAATAATAATTGAATAACTACATGAAAACGTGAAGTTTGCCTGACCTGTGGTGGCACAGTCGATAAAGCATCGACCTGGAATGCTGAGGTCGCTGGTTGGAAACACTGGCCTTCCGTGGTCAAGGCACATACAAGAAGCAACTACTACAAGTTGATGCTTCCTGCTCCTCTCTGCCCCTCTTTCTCTCTCTCTCTAAAATCAATAAATATAATCTTTTAAAAAATAAAGAAATCATGAATTTTTATAGTTGGAGAATAAAGACATTTCTTAAGCATGACATAAAACTCAAAAGCCAGAAAAGATAAATTTGATTACAAAAACATTTAAAAACATACATTCAACATTAAAACTGAGAAAAATATTCACAACAAAGTCAAATGTATAATTTCCTTTCATATATAATCTGTAAGAATAAATAAGAAAAGTGTAAATAACCTAATAAAAATAGACATAGGACATAAAAAAGCAGTCTATAAAACAAGAAATACAAATACCTGCAAACATTTGAAAAACGCACAATCATCTTAATAAAGAAATGTAAATATCCTGATCTGTGGTGGCACAGTGGATAAAGTGGCAACCTGGAAACACTGAGGTTGCCGGTTCAAAACCCTGGGCTTGCCTGGTCAAGGCACATATGGGAGTTGATGCTTTCTGCTCCTCCCCCCTTCTCTCTCTCTCTCTCCCCCCTCTCTATAATGAATAAATAAAATCTTTATAAAAAATGTAAATAAAAAATTTTTTCACCCAGATTGGTAAAACTTAGAATGTTTGGTGAAACAGTGCCCTATGAGAGTGTTATGAAATGGGTACCGTCACACTGAACTCCCTTCAGGAAAGGCCCTAGGACTAGAAGAGGGCATGGCTTTTCTGGAAGGCAATGGGCAATTTCTATCAAAATGTCACAGGCACGTACCCTTTGCCCCAGCACTTCAACTATTTACCTGGCCTTAGTACAAGTTCTCCTAGCAGTGTGTACAAACGTTATTGCAACATTCTATGTAGCAAGATGACACAAACACTAAAGTGGACTTCAGTGGGGGACTGATAAGTGATAGTCCATCCAGATAATGAAATAAGGAATAAGAAAGTAGATCAGCGCAGTGGATAAGGCATCAACTTGGAACACTGAGGTCGCCAGTTCGAATCCCTGGGCTTGCCCAGTCAAGGCACATGCAGGAAGCAACTACTATGAGTTGATGCTTCCCACTCCCCCGACTTCCTCACGTTCCCTCTGTTTCTCTCACTGTCTCTCTCCTCTCTCAAAAATCAATAAATAAAATCTAAAAAAGAAAAGAAAGAAAGAAATAGAGCTGTATGGCCTGCTAGTCAAAGATCTCCAAGGCATACCAGCAAGGTAAGAAGCCTGCATGCATGGGCTCACACACACACACACTGACACACACACACACACATGTGCATGTAAAATATGATGAACACTGGATAAGGTCTTTAGTCTAGTAACAGTGCTGCACCAATGACAATGTCTTGGTCTTGGTATGGTACCACAGATGTCACCAATGAAAGATATCACCCTTGGGGGAAGTTGGGAGAAGAGGCCATGTGGTCTCAATGTACTTTTTCTTTTTTTTTCTAAAGTTAGAAGCAGGGAGGTGGAGAGACAGACTCCCACATGCACCGACCGGGATCCACCTGGCATACCCACTAGGGGGCGATGCTCAGCCAATCTGGGGCATTGCTTCATTGCAACCAGAGCCATCCTCAGCGCCAGGGCCAACTTTGCTCCAATGGAGCCTTCACTGCAGGAGGGGAAGAGAGAGATAGAGAGAAAGGAGAGGGGGAGGGTGGAGAATCAGATGGGTGCTTGTCCTTTGTGCTCTGGCCAGGAAACCAACCCGGGACTTCCACATGCTGGGCCGACACTTTACCACTGAGCCAACCGGCCAGGGCTTTAATGTACTATTTGTGAGTCTATAATTAGTATTAGTCTATATTTACTTCAAAATAAACGTTGTATTTTTAAAGTGCAGAATGTGGCCTAACCTGGTACTGGTTCAGTGATAGAGCATGAACCTGAGATGCTGAAGACCCAGGTTCAAAACCCTGAGGTCGCCGGCTTGAGTGCAGGCTCACCCAGTTTGAGCACGGAGTCGCCTCCTTGAGTATGGGATCATAAACATGACCCCATAGTTGCTGACATGAGCCCAAGGTCCCTGGTTTGAGCAATGGGCCACTGGCTTGGCTGGTAGCTCCACTCCACCCCATCCCCCACATCAAGGCACATATGAGAAGCAGGCAATGAACAACTAAAGTGCCACAAATAAGAGTGGATGTTTCTCATCTCTCGCCCTTCCTGTGTCTGTCATAGTATCTCTTTCTCACCTAAAGAAATGTGCAGAATGTGCATATTGTATGATTCCTGTTTACTTATGATGAATCAATAAGTGAGAACAATCACTGTGTCATTTCATTCAAAATGAGTGAGTAGAGCATTTATAACCAGAACCAACCCACCCATCCCTTCCACTCCTGAGGGTTTGCTCAAGGCAGAAGGATAGTAAATTCCTAAACCACCTCCACTTTCTTTGCAGAGATTAAAACAAGTGCAGTTCTGCTCAAGAATGTGGCCTCGCCCACAAAGAGAGAGCCTCAGCAGTACCGCTCTGTCCCTCGGCAAGGCCTGTGATGGACCTAACTCACCTCATACCCGAGGCCTCTGACACTGCTCTCAGAGCAGGACCAGAGGACTGGGACTGTGCATAACAACGTCAAAGCTTATGTCCAGAGAGGGCAGGCTGGCACCTCCAGAAAACCAGTTTTCTTCCTTAACGTGGACTGAGATGGCAGTGGCCCTAAAAATTGCTGTTGGTTTTTGGGTATGCGCAGTTGATCTGGAAATTCATCGCAGGAATATGGAGTACCTCAGGAGAGGGGAGGGGATATTTCTTGCAGAGAAATATGGAAGGGAAACACGTGGATTTTCAGGACTGGATTGCACTGTTGTGCGGACCTTAGACTGACAAAGCCCACCCGGCAACTTTCCACTAAAGCCCCCATTTGAATAACCCAAACTGGCAGGATTCTTGCTTCGGAAATCCCTGAAGCTCCGCATGGGGAAAAATACCAATCGATCTCGGGGAAAACATCCCTGTGTGCTGGGACGGGATCTCACTTTGGAAGGATTCTGGAGAGAGGAGGCTCAGTGAGCCCTCACAAGGCAGATGCCTGGTCACAGTTAGAAGCACAAAGGTTTGGTCAGAGTAACACCTGTGAAGAGAAAAAGGAGGCAGCAGGATTGAGAAGGAGGAACCGTCAGTCCACACAATGCAAGTCTGACAAACGCCAACAGTAAGCTCCAAAGCAATCATGGCCATTAGAGGAGCCCACGTAGGAAAGAGAACGAGGTCTTTGTCCTTGCACCACTATCCTGCTCAGTCACTGACTGGAGCCACCCTGGGAAGGAGTTAACTGTCAGCTGGAGCCTAACAGCTACTCAGACTCCCAGCAGCCAGCCCAGTCCTTTAGAAGGAGAAGCTGAGCTGTCCCTGCATCTCTGAGTCTGCCACAGGGAGGGTATGGGGGTGGGGAGAGACCACAACTTTTAAAACAGGGCTAGGAATTTGGTTGTGCCCACAAAGAACCCAGTGGGAAGTCTTACTAAGCACTGGATTAGTAAGACTTTTGGGGGGACTGATCCCCTTATATTGTACTTCACTCCACGCGCAAACCATCAGTGAATTCTTGGTACAATGACATTGTGAGGAATTAAAAGGATCAGGCTGCTGGGAAAGTGTGGCCTTCCCCATCTGGTCCCTACATCTCATCTAGACACCACACACGGGTTATAATCCTGGTTTCCCATAGGGACCGCTGAGACAGCAGACAGCTCTGAGACCCAAGATGGAGCCAACTGCTACTTGAAAACAGACTGAGGGACACCCGCCACCACCACCCCTTGCCAAACTCATCAGTGGAAAGCATTTGGGGCCTGAGGCGCAAGAGAAGCCTAAGAACCTTTTCCCTGTGCTCTACAGAGTCCCTGTGAAAGATACGGCACTAGATGGATGATTTCTAAACAGCGTGCACATACCACTGCCTAAATACAGGGCAATCGGGAGAGTCGGAGGAGTAAAACCAGAAATTGAATAAGCTATGCAAAGGATTGTTAGAGTCTACATAGAGCAATGTCTCACAAAATTAATAATCCATTGCATTTAAATAGGCAGAGACACTGTCAGATTCTGAAATCTACAGGTGCATTCACCGCTTTGTTTTATTGGGTTTTTCTGTTTTTAATAAATTATTCATCGACAGTTAAGCAGCAAGTATTTCATATTAAAATCCAGATGTCTATCTTCTGTTTAGAAATCCTAAGATCTGTCTGGGCGGGGCTGGATTCTCAATGACAAACATGGGTGGGACTGAGTATGCCTCAGTGCTGAGCTCAGGTCAGGAGACCCACCACTCCTCAAGGATTCCCAGCCACTGCAGCCAGGTATGCCAACACTTATCACTAGGGTTACACCATCAACCAAAGTCAACACCCTTCTACGTCAATGTATAAGAAGGTAGGACAGCAGATAAATCCACTGTAGAAAACAAATCCATCACAACTGCTCTTTAAGGTAATTTGACCATAGTCATCCATTTAAAACATTTGATCCAAGATTCAAACAGATTTGCACCAAACACAAAATGTGTGTTTATATCCGAGGCTGTTCATTGTAGCATTGTTTGAAATAGCAAAACACTGATAGCTACTTAAATGTTCATCAGTAGGAGACTGGTAAATAAACCCTGGAATACTCACACAGTGGAATACTGCACAGCTATTGTTAAAGAGAGAGAAGGTAGAGTAGGTTCATTGTGTACCACTCACAACAGTGATTTGAAGGAATCTGTGATGTATAATGTCATTCTATTCATGGGAACATTTTTAAGGGAAAAAATGTACGTAAATGCATGGGAAGCTTTGGAAGATACACAAAACCAAGTGCTAGATGGGGAGTAGGTAAAAGAAACATACAAAGTACTTTTTTACCTTTCACTTTATTACCTTCTCATTTAAAAATCATGAACATGTGTTCTTTTTATGATTTAAAAGTAGATATTTTACCAATTAAAAACAGAACTATTGGCCCTGGCCAGTTGGCTCAGTGGTAGATCATTGGCCTGGCGTGTGGAAGTCCCGGGTTTGATTCCCAGTTAGGGCACACAGGACAAGTGCCAATCTGCTTCTCCCTCTCTTTTCTCTCTATCTCTCTCTTCCTCTCCCACAGCCAAGGCTCCATTGGAGCAAAGTTGGCCCAGGTGCTGAGAATGGCTTCGTGGCCTCCACTTCAGGCTCTAGAATGACTCTGGTTGCAACAGAGGAACACCCCTGATGGGCAGAGCATCGCCTCCTGGTAGGCATGCCGGGTGGATACTGGTCAGGCACATGCAGAAGTCTGTCTCTCTGCCTCCCTGCTTCTTACTTCAGAAAACAAATTTTTTAATTAAAAAAAAAAAAAAGAAAACATGGCCCTGGCCGTGTAGCTCAGTTGGTTGGAGCACCAATAACCAAGGTTGCATTTCAATCCCCGGCCAGGGCACATACAAGAATCAACCAAGAAATGCATGACTAAGTAGACAAGCAAATTGATGTTCTCTCTCTCTCTCTCTCTCTCTCTCTCTCTCTCGCCCTTCCATCTTTCTCTAAAATCAATTTTTATAAGCTCTGGCCAAATAGCTCAGTTGGTTGGAGCATCATCCTAAAGCACAGAGATTGCCGGTTCAATATCCAGTCAAGGTGCATACAGGAACAACTCAATGTTCCTGTATCTCTCTCTCTCTCTCTCTCTCTCTCTCTCTCTCTCTCTCTCTCTGCCTCTCTCTAAATAAAATAAAAATAAGCCTGACTAGGTGGTGGCACAGTGGATAGAGTGTTGGGCTGGGATGTGGAGGAGCCAGATTTGAAACCCCAAGGTTGCCGGTTTGAGTGCAGGCTCATCTGGTTTGAGCAAGGCTCACCAGCTTGAACCCAAGGTCGCTGGCTTGAGCAAGGGGTCACTTAGTCAGCTGTAGCCACCAGTCAAGGCACATATGAGAAAGCAATCAATGAACAACTAAAGTGAAGCAACTATGAGTTGATACTTCTCACTACCTCCAATTGCTGCTCTCACTATGAGTAAATAAAATCATTTTTAAAAAAAAAGAAAAGAAAGAAAGATGTCTACCTCACTGGATTGGAAATATTCAATAAAAATTATAGAAAGAACTTTTCCCCACACTTAGTAACTATTTAATAAAAGTAGCTCTTCCCAGCCCGTCCATAGAGCCCTATCTGATTTCCAAGCTTTTTTTTTTTTTTTTTTTTTTTTTTTGAGGTGGGGGAGACAGACACCAACAGACTGGAAAAAAGAGAGGTGAGAAGCATCAACTCATAGTTGTGACCCCTTAGTTGTTCATTGATTGTTTTCTCATACGTGCCTTGACCCAGGGGCTCCAGCTGAGCCAGTGACCCCTTGCTCAAGCCAGGAAACCTGGGCTCAAGTCAGTGACCTTGGGCTTCAAGCCAGCAACCGAAGGGCTTAAGGAAGCATCCATGGGGTCAGGTCTATGACCCAACATTCAAGCCAGCAACCCGCGTTCAAGACGAAGGCCTCAGGGTTTCAAACCTGGGTCCTCAGGATGGCAGGCCAACACTCTATCCACTGCATCATCACCTGGTCAGACACAAAACCCAATATTTGAATTCCATTCCAGATGAATTTCCTTCTAGACCACAGTCGGCCTTTGAAGAAGGTGGGAGTATAGTCCTCAATCACAGAAGCTTTTCTTCAAGATCTGCAAATGTTAGCATCTCCATATATGAACAATCTCATTGTCTACTAAAGTTCCCATTTCAAAGAGGTTCTTATACACTCATTGTATTTCTTCCCAAAATTTCCTATTCCTATCTTCAACAAACCAGCTTGATAAGGAGTAGGAGCTAGAGACCCACACACAGGGTCTTCTACTCTTTTCTTTTCACAGACTCCCTCCTTACTGTCCCCTGTGCTCTCTGAAACGGTGCTGGGGGCCAAATACCGACTCTGCCCAGATGAGGAGAGTCCAATGTTCACAGAGCTCCCAGGCCAGAATTCCCTGCCAACAACCCTTTGCTCTTTGGAATATGGTCTCTCTCACCATCCCCTGCAATCTCAGTTCCTGGATCTGGCTGCCCATCTCTGGGCAGGAGGTCGTGAGAGATCAAATTCACCCTGCAGGCCTGTCCCTTTGAACCAAAACCCTGAGAACCCATACTCCAGTCCTCCTACACACCCTCCCCGGGCCCCACAGCCAGGTGGACCGTGCTGGGAACGGTTCCCACAATGCATTAGCTCTGAACAGGGGAGGAGGAAGAACAGTGTCACACTATCCAGCCTGTTGTCAATAATTCATGAGTTTCAGACTGAGGGGCACCAGTCAGAGAGTCAGTTTTCCCCGGACATGGAGGAAATTAGACTTAAGCTCTCTTATCTCATTGGGATGTGCTGAGTACCAAAGCTGATACTGCAGCTGTAACTTCTCTGTTGAGGAATTTGCTATAAATCCACTGTGTGTTGTTATATCACTTGCTACCTAAACATCCTCTTTTGACTGCTGAAATTCCTTTTTTATCTGATCAGCTGACCTAAGCATATACTAAATGAATCTTTCACAGGTATAAATTCTATTAAACAGCAATCCCTTAAATTGAATTTCACAGACCAGCTTTCTCTCTCCTCTAATTGTAGGGACTGACAGAGAGCTATCAAACTGGTGAGTTCTCCAACTAACAACACTTTTCTCAACCTGCCCATCGGCCTTCATCATCTTTTCTTAATAAAAATCACACACACACACACCAGGAGCAGAAGCCTATCCCAAAATAAAGGCATGCCTGTTAAATAAGTTAAGTAAGCTTAGCTTTAGGACACTCCCTACATTTTCTTTCTTTTTCCCATTTTGCCTTGAACAGGGGAAACTTTGCCTAGGTTCAGTGCTACTCATCAGTCTGGCTTTTGGAGGCCGCTGGGTTAAACCAATTCAGACACTGGCACTTGGGACTGCTGGGGCCTTTCTGCCATGGACCATAGCCATCCAGATTTAGTAATTCTCCCGGAAACCAAGGAGGTAGATCATTTCAGCCCACAAGTGTGTCACAAAATACTTCTTTTTTTTTTTAGCTAGAGAGACAGAGAGAGGGAGAGAGATAAGAAGCATCAATTTTCGTTACTGCATCCTAGTTATTCATTGATTGCTTTCTCAAATGTGCCTTGAAGGGGGGGTGGCTCCAGCAGAGCCAGTGACCCCTCGCTCAAGTCAGTGACCTTGAACTCAAGCCAGCAAACGTGGGCTTCAAGCCAGAGACATTTGGGCTCTAGCCAGTGACCATGGATCATGTCTATGATCCCACACTAAAGCCGGCAACCCAGAGCTCAAACTGGTGAGCCCACGCTCAGGTCGGATGAGCCTGCGCTCAAGCTGGTGACCTCAGGGTTTCAATCCTGGGTCCTCAGCATCCTAGGCCAATGAACTATTCACTATACCACCACCTGGTATTGCTGGACACAGAATTTATAGCTAGAGAGGATTTCATTCCTCATCTGCTCCAGCATCCTTGGTTTACAGACAAAGAATCTGGGCTGTGATAGCAACAGTAATTACTGTATGGTAGTGATAATTACTATGCTCAGTAGTTTATAGTTTATAAAGTGCCTGTACATTTAACAAATATGTATTGGACGAGGATGGAGGCGAAGACCTGGGGACTTGGTGATTGTGGAGGAGTGTGTGCTCCTGAGTTCTCTGGATTTCTACCACTGGTTCTCTGTATTCCCACCACAGGTTGGGGGCGCCCTAGCCTCCTTGCTACCACTTAGGCCATTTATATGGGGACGTCCTCTTGGGATAAAGGGTAAATGAGGTCCTGTCCAGCCAGGATCTTTATCCCTGCACATTAGTTACCACAGTGATCAGAGTATTCCCTCCAGATCTGCCCAGATGGAGGAGACCTTGAGCTTAGAGGGAAAGGCATTGCCAGGCCTATGCCAGCTGCTCCCCACCACATCTCTCTCCCAGGCTCCTCCAGCCTCACCTGAGACCCTCCTGCAGTGACTCCGCGGAGACCACAGGCCTCACCTCCAAAGGCAATATCAAAATATTTGCTCTCTTATGGGCTGTCACATATTCAGACCAAGACTTCTTTGGAGAATGAGGTCCAACCCTAAGGTTCTGTGAAGCAAAAGCAACCAACTAAAAGCTGCCTACCCCTCCCTTGCTTCCTTCCCTTCTTCGAAAATGACGTGGGCAAGCAGATGTTGATGGAGGAGTGCGAAGAAGTCTGCGGGTTCCTGCAGGGAGGCCGGCGCCTCTGGAAATCTGGACGGACCACACAGCCCCACACCTACAAGAGGGGAGCAGAGGGCTGCGGGACGCGGGGGCCATAGGCCGGCAGGGGGCGCGCGTAGCCCGAGTAGTCCAGCCCAAGGGCGGAACCGGAGCTCGAAGCGAGGCAAGCGACTGGAGTTGGCCCGCCTCTCGCACCTCCTCCCCGGGCGGTGCAGAACCCAGCAAAACCATGCATAAGGCGGGGCAGTTGCTAGGCGGCTTTGTCCGGTCTTGGAAATCTGTGCGGATGGCCAGCTCCAGGGTGGCGCGCAGGGACCCGCTCGCGAATAAGGTGGCCCTAGTAACGGCCTCAACCGACGGGTGAGTGCCCCCACCGGAATCTTTTAGGCTTTCTGCTAATTGCTGTCCTTTCTCTCCCCGGTCGTGTCCTCATGCCTCACTAGAGGCCAAACTCTGGCCCCGGAAGTAAGGAACCACGTGGTCGGCCTCCAACCACTGGGAATCCACCTGGCACTGCTGCCTCTGGCTCAGCTGCACCGCTCAGTGCTTACCCCTTCAACCTAGTCTCACTGCTCTGGGCTGCCACAATTAACTGGCCCCACTTAGAGTCTAGAATGACCAGACACCAGAAATTGAAAACACCCCAGATTCCAAAATACCGTGTTTCCCCATGTATGAGACACACCCTTTTTTGAAAAATTTGAGGTCTAAAAACTTGGTGTGTCTTATACAGTGGTTGTTGATTTCTACTTGCATTTCCCACTTTTTCACACGGATGAGGAGTTGTATGAATTTTATGATGAATAAAACTTGAGTTCAATAACTTTATGTAATTTTTTTTTCAAATTTCGGGCCCCAAAATAAAGTTGCACCTTATACATAGGCACATTTTATACATTGGGAAATATGGTATGTACTACTCCACTGTCTCCATCTCGACTATGGAAATGTTCGAGACATCCCATTTGAACACCCCTACAAGTCTCCTACAACAGCACCCCTTACCTAGAAGTATCACAAGCCTTAGGTTTCCAGATTTTAGGGGGTTTTTTGGGGGGGAGTCTTGTTTTTGGCTGAATGCATTTTCACCGTCCTTGCCCAGCCAGTCTCTCACCCACACCACTCTTGTCTATACTGCTTGTCATACCCACAGGACTTTGCAGATGCCACCTCTACACAAATCTAAAATACAAATGTACTTGAAATGCTAATGGTTAACAGTTGCAAAATGTGTAACCCTTACTCACAGGAGAGGAATGTAAAAAATTTATTTTTAACCAGAGATTCACCCTTCTATGGGAATCCCAAACCATAACTAACAATAGGATTTTGAGATGATGCAGACTAGTAAGGAAGATATTGGGGCAAGGGTCTTTTGAGTGAGACCCTGCAATCATGGAAGTGGCTGCTGCTACACCCCTAGCTCATTTGTTCCTCTCAGTCCCTACTGGGTATGGAGCCTGTCTATGGAAGGTGATGTTACTTTCTGGGAAACCAATCTGAGTGCTAAAATCATACCAAAAACAAGTAAACGAGTGCCCGGAAGGATAGCCAGGATTCACACCGGGGCAGTCTCACTTCAAGCCCATGCTCTCAACGTCTTCCCGTACTGGCCTTGACAATTCGTATCTCTCTCTGCCACAGGATTGGCTTTGCGATCGCCCAGCGTCTGGCCCAGGACGGGGCCCACGTGGTGGTCAGCAGCCGGAAGCAGCAGAATGTGGACCAGGCAGTGGCAGCGCTGCAGGGGGAGGGGCTGAGCGTGACGGGCATCGTGTGCCACGTGGGGAAGGCTGAGGACCGGGAGCGGCTGGTGGCCACGGTGAGAAGCGAGGTTATGGGCACAGACCCAGGAGGTAGCAAAAGGGAGCCAGCCTGAGCCTCCTTCCATGCTTTCCTGGACAACACTGGTGTGATCCACGTCAGCACTATTATCTAAGACATAAGTGTGTTCTGCATACACACACCAGTCCAGCAGCATCCTTTTACTGTGTGTCTTTCTGTTATGTCTCCAAGAATCATCCCATCCCAGTCTGGGAATCAAAAACTGCTCTAAATCTTCAACCCAGCATCAGCCCTTGGGGACACCAAAAAAACAGCTGTCCTGGTTCTCCAGTGGTTTCCAACCTACCTGGGCAGATGAGAAGGCTAGATACAATCACAAAATAGATTTTCCCTCCTGTGAGCTAATCAGCAGTCAGTCCCTCTCCTTCAGTGTGTGGGCAGCCCACCATCTTTCAGCCACCCACTGGGTGCCATTCACTTTCTTCAGAGCCTACACAGCTTATCTCTAAACCTGACAACAACCCAAACAAAGCAAGGAATATTCTCCCTGTTTACACTCTGCTCAGAAAGGTGGAGCCATATACCAAGGTCCCCCAGCCAGTAAGAACAGAGCTGTGAGTCAGCCAGACCTGACAACCTGCCTACAGGCTACCAGGCATTTCCCCATTATTGTCAGGTCAGGCGCTGGGTGCCCCCTCGGACTTTACTCTCAAAGACAGTGTCTAAGCCAGCGTCAGAGTTGGTACTTGGTTCCAGCCTTCAGGCTACACAAGAAAATATGAACACCTGGGAAAGAAGGCTGCCCTTCTCTTGGGCTCGGGGCCCACACTGTATTCCCTGGAGTGGAAGGTGATTCTACCCAAAAACGGAAAGTGCAGGATTGTGCTCATCAATGGGAAGGCTGGCAGAAATAATTTGGGTAATCTTAGAAGAGGGGATGTTAATGCTAGAAGGCATAATTGATTTTAAGGACAGATGGAATAGGGCGGGGTTCCAGATGACTCTGCACAATGAGCAGACAGCCAAGGGCTGAGGGGAGAGGGGAGCACTGCCGGCCCACAGCAGAGCACACGCTCAGGAGCGCTGGTGTAATGGGCTGGCGGGAAGGAGGGCACAGTGGCCTCCACAGCCTACCAAAGGCGTTTAGATGTCCTTGTAGGGAAAAAGAGGTTTTGAGCAAGACGAAAATGGTTATTAAAGAAAGAGACCCTGGCACTGGCAGGAAGGATATGTTAGAGTAGAGAAAACGCTAAGCCAAGGGCATCAGCGAGGAAGCTCTTGCTGTCATTCAGGTCTAGAGCAGTGGGGGTGGGGCCAGACTGGATACGCCCAAGAAACATTAGGTGGGAACCAGCCAAGATTTCTTTTCTAACCCAGCGTCAAGAAATGGAACAGGAGGGAAGAGTCAAAATGACTCTCAGAGCAGTGTCAGGATGGAGAATAATAGGATACTTGTTAGCAATTCGAGCTGTGTTCTGCCTGTCGCCAGCTGTCACCCTGTGATCAGGAAAGCTGCTGCCCTGAGGACAGTTACTACTCAGTGGCCTCCTAATCTGCACCTTTTATTTTTTGTGACAGAGACAGACAGGAACAGACAGGCAAGAAGGGAGAAAGATGAGAAGCATCAGTTCTTCATTGTGTCTTCTTCATTGTGGTTCCTTCATTGTTCATTGATTGCTGTCTCATATGTGCCTTGACCTGGGGGCTAGAGCAGAGCAGAATGACCCCTTGCTCAAGCAAGAAACCTTGGGCTCAAACCAGCGACCTTGGGCTTCATTCCAGCGACCTTTGGGCTCAAGCCAGCGACCCCACACTGTAGCTGGTGAGCCCATGCTCAAGCCAGCAACGTTGGGGTTTCAAACCTGGGTCCTCTGAATCCCAGTACAATGCTCTATCCACTGCGCCACTGTCTGGTCAGGCCTAATCTGTACCTTAAAGCTTCTCACTTTCAAAACATATACCTATCAGAGTAAACAACAGACTGTGGTAGCGCAGTGGATAAAGTATCAACCTGGACCCTGAGGTTGATGTTCAAAACCCTGGGCTTCCCTGGTCAAGGCACATATGAAAAGCAACTTCTATGAGTTGATGCTTCCCACACCTACCCCTGCCTTCTCTTTCTCTCTTCTAAAATCAATAAGTAAAATATTTCTTATTTATTTTAAAGAGAGGCAAAGAGAAAGAGAGATAGTAACATTTGAGCTGCTCCTGTGTGCACCCTGATCAGGGAATCAAACCAGCCACCCATGCATTCCAGAACAATGCTCCAAACGACCGAGCTCTCCGGCCAGGGCTTAATTTTTATTGATTTTCAAAGAGACAAAGAAAGAAAGAGAGAGAAGGGAGTGGGAAGGTAAGCATTCATTTGTTGTTCCACTCAGTCATGGATTCTTTGGTTGCTTCCTGTGCATGCCCTGTCTGGGGATCGAACCCTCAACCTTTCAGGACGACACTCTTAACCAACTGAGCTAACTAGCCAGAGCAAATAAAATCTTTTTTTTTTAATTGCCAGTTCTGGGCAAGTGCAAAGTCTGATTGCAGGGTAGTATATCATTGGCAGAGTCTGCCTGGCCACTCATCACCGCAGCACGTGCCTGCCACCACCTACTCACAATTTAGTAAGGGGGTGAGATGTTACCTTTCTTGGTTTTCCCAGCTTCAATGTCAGCTCTGCCTGGAATCTTCATGCCTGCAAGCCAAAAAAACGGGGGTGGGGAGAGAGGGGCAACAGGTGGTGACATGACATTATAACCAAGTACATAACTGCTTTAACCCCAGGCTGGTGTCTTCTCCATCAGACTGATTTCATTTCTGCCACCAGTAACTAGCTTTGTGCTCTGAGCAAATCCCTTTGCCTCTCCAAAGACTGAAATGACTAGGTCCCCTGTTCTTAGCTGGCTTTAATATGTCATTACTGAGCTATAGGACCTTGAGAAATTAACTTCCCTGGACCTAGTGTCATCACCCTCACCATGAGGACATGGGTCTAGATGACCTAAGGCCCTTTTCAGTGGTAACTTACTTTTTTTTTTTTTTTTTTTTGTATTTTTCTGAAGCTGGAAATGGGGAGAGACAGTCAGACAGACTCCCGCATGTGCCCGACCGGGATCCACCTGCACGCCCACCAGGGGGCAATGCTCTGCCCCTCCGGGGTGTTGCTCTGTTGCGACCAGAGCCACTCTAGCGCCTGGGGCAGAGGTCAAGGAGCCATCCCCAGTGCCCGGGCCATCTTTGCTCCAATGGAGCCTCGGCTGCGGGAAGGGAAGAGAGAGACAGAGAGAAAGGAGAGGGGGAGGGGTGGAGAAGCAGATGGGCGCTTCTCCTGTGTGCCCTGGCCGGGAATCGAACCCAGGACTTCTGCACACCAGGCCAATGCTCTACCACTGAGCCAACCGGCCAGGGCAGTGGTAACTTTCTATTTAAAGCAGTTTCACCACTCAGGTAGGTGTGCACAGGTTGAGTTTGAGATAATGGTAACTCACATCAAGGAGAACTGGGCAGTAAGCACTTGGAGACAGGTGCTAGGACTCATTGTGAAAGGGGAAGGGTCTAGCAATAGGTTTTGAAGTGACAGCAGGCCATGAGAATAAAGGAGCTTCCCAAGGGGTCAGTGACAGCTTTAGAAGAACGGGGACAGGAAGAAAAGATGCCAAAGGAATTATACGACCTGAAGTGTTTAACAGCAGAGGTTAGTGCAGCTTAGGAGAAAAATGTTTCAAGAAACAGAGATGTCTTTTTGACATCATTTTGTTCCTAACGAATTTTTACTTTTTTTTTTTTTTTTTGAGAGGTGGGGAGATAAAGAGACAGACTCCTGCATGTTCTCCTGGCAACCCACATCTGGGGCCGACACTCGGACCAGCCAAGCTATTCGCAGTGCCCAGGGCCGACGCTTGGATCAATCAAGTCACTGGCTGTGGGAGAAGAGACAGAAAAGGGGGGAGAGGGAGGGAAAGAGGAGCAGATGGTTGCTTCTCATGTGTGCCAAGACCGGGGTTCAAACCCTGGACGTCTGCATGACAGGCCGTGCTCTACCCACTAGCCAACCAGCCAGAGCCCTAAAAAGTTATTTACCAGCATTGATAAATGCTCTTCCCTGCTGATCTGAAGCCCTAATTCAGACATTACTCTCTCCAGGCTGTGAAACTTCACGGGGGCATTGACATCCTGGTCTCCAATGCTGCCGTCAACCCTTTCTTTGGAAACCTAATGGATGTCACCGAGGAGGTGTGGGACAAGGTAAGAGGAGATTAAAGCAGCAGGGTGCAGGCCTCAGAAAACAGCACTAACTCAGTCGGCTTTTAGGCTTTGAATGCATCCGTCAGGTGCAGTGTAAATGTGAGGAATCCGTGCAGTTTGCCATGAACCTGCAGTGCACCTGGTAAAGGCTCGTGGGGGCCTCCCCTCTCCCTACCTATCTTCTTCATTGCTGCTTCGACCAGTTTTGTGTTCCATTTGCTCCTTGCTAGCCCCCTTCTTCTATTAGCCCAACCCCTACCCTGCCCTTATCTCAGTTAGCCAGGCTCCTCTTCCTGCTATATTTCCAGCAGACATGGCAGCTAATGTGCCAATAACTAATATAATTATATTTTCACACCACCCATTCCTATTTTCAGCTACCAAAAAGAAGTATTTCTCATTAGTGAAATGCCAATTCTGGCGAAATACCCGTTACTCTTTTATAACAAACAGCCTTTAAAAAAGCAATGTCAAAAAAAATTGGAGATCCACATGTCTGAATTCTAGTGTGGAATATTGGTGTTTCAGTGAGCATGTATAGTTACATTATATTCATAATATATTTCACACACCTACATTCATTAAATAGAAAGCCTTAATTAAAATATTTGTTCTGTTTATTAAGGTTAATATTCCCACATGATTTGATGCTGGGTTTATTATGATTGCCCATGGCTTTGCTTTTCCTTCTGTCATCAATCATGTATCAACACTGAAGTTTAAGAATACGAAAATATTGTACTGTATCAGTGTTTTACAGACCAAGAGACCAAAGTGCTGAATGCTCTTCAGTAAGTCAGTTCTTGATTGATACAAGAATCAATCAAAGTAGAGAAATACCTTTTATGAGCCTTCTGAATAGAGACCATAGGAAGATCATTTTAAACCGAATAATTTTTCTGTTTAGTTTGCATTAAAAAAAAATCACATTTCAAATTTAAATGCCAGGGTTGATTCTTTTTTTTTTTTCTGAAGCTGGAAACGGGGAGGCAGTCAGACTCCCGCATGCGCCCGACTGGGATCCACCCGACACGCCCACCAGGGGGCGATGTTCTGCCCATCCAGGGCGTCGCTCTGTCGCGACCAGAGCCACTCTAGCGCCTGGGGCAGAAGCCAAGGAGCCATCCCCAGCGCCCGGGCCATCTTTTGCTCCAATGGAGCCTCGGCTGCGGGAGGGGAAGAGAGAGACAGAGAGGAAGGAGAGTGGGAGGAGTGGAGAAGCAGATGGGCGCTTCTCCTGTGTGCCCTGGCCGGGAATCAAACCCGGGACTTCCGCACGCCAGGCCGATGCTCTACCACTGAGCCAACCGGCCAGGGCCGAGGGTTGATTCTTGATTGAAACTTAGATTTTTTTTTTACATAAGGACATTTAGGGGACAATTAGGGAAATTTTATTATGGACAGTATGTTAGGTAAAATAATTATTTTATGTTAAATTCCTTGGGCATGACCATGGATTGTGGTCTGTAAGAGAGCATCCCTAAATATTTAGAGTTAGAGCATTATGACAATGCACTTACCCTTCAGTGGTTCAGCTAAAACTAAATACATAGATATAGCAAATGGGGCAAAATGTGAACAATTGATGAATCTAGGGAAAGGATATTTATTGTGCTTCTATTTCAACTTTTCTATGAGATGGAAATTTTTCAAAATAATAAGTTTGCCTGGGGACCATGGGAGGCAACAATGCCAGCAACACCTAGAACGATGTGAACAAGGGTCATGCATTTGTTTTAAATTGTGATTGTGGGATTTTGAGTTCAGCCTATACCCCAGCTTCCCCAAAAAGTGCTTCCTCGTGATCCTACTTTCCAACAAATGTCCGGCCACACAGTCCATCCTGGAGGACCCAGAGCATCTCACTCCGCGACCTCTGAAGCCAGAGGAGACCTGGAACGCCCCAAGGGCCCGGGGTTGGGCACATTTTCCCGGAGAAGCACAGCTTACTCCATGGCAGGTCCCAGGGGCCAACCTAATTCCAGGCTCTCCCTAGTTAGAAGAAACACAGAAAATCCAGCTCAAATCCAAAGTAGCCCTGAGAGTTTAGTCCATTCTAGGCCAAATCATACTTGGCTAGTTAGAAACAAGATGAACCAGGCACCATTCTTTCTCACCCAGACCTAATGTTTTGTTCTCTAGTAGCTGAATAAGCTGCTGAAAACCACGTCTCCGTGGGCCTTGGATCCTTCACTTGTAAGGTCCTGGGAAATCATCTCTAAGATCTCCCCCAGCCCTAACAAGGGAACCCTATTATACTCCGCACCACCCTGCCCTCTAGCTCCTTCCCGTCATGCTGCTTCCCCTTCTCTTGGTTTCAGATTCTGAGCATTAATGTGAAGGCCACCGCCCTGATGACGAAAGCAGTGGTGCCGGAGATGGAGAAACGAGGGTACAGAGGATTGAGAGGGGGGCTGGGTGCAACGGGCCCCCATTGGTCTGAGGGCAGGGGGCTCTTTGCTGGGAAGAAGGTCATTCTGTTCTTTTTGCAGAGGTGGCTCAGTGGTGATCGTGGCCTCCATAGCAGCCTACACCCCTTTTCCTGTAAGAACCCTTTAATATGCTACTCTCATCCCTTCCTCCATCCTGCAACCTTCTACCCCTCTAGTCACCCAAAGAAGTTTGTGTCCACTTTTGGAATCACATCACCAAGTCCCTTCCCATAAAATAGATGTCTTGCCTCTATAAATCCCAACCTAGAGGAGGCTAAGCCACAAAACAGTTTCCTAACTGGGACCCTCCCTTATAGAACATACCCTTTTATCTTCTGCCCTTTACACCTTCCTATAAGAACCAAAAATGAACCAGAAACAAAGAAACTAACCCATTTCTCCTTTCCCCAGTTACTGGGCCCTTACAATGTTAGTAAAACAGCCTTGCTGGGGCTCACCAAGAACCTGGCCTTAGAGCTGGCCCAAAGAAACATTAGGGTGAACTGCCTGGCGCCTGGAATCATCAAGACTAAGTTCAGCCAAGTGGTGAGAAGGGGGAGTCCTGCATCCTGCTGGGGAAGCCTTGTGCTTGGGTCCTGAGCTCCCAATCACTCCTGCCCCCTCTCCAGGCTTCTCTCTCTCTCTCTCTCTCTCTCTCTCTTTCTGTCTCTCTCTCTCTCGCCAGCCACCTGACCCACTCCTTTCTCCAAGTGTCAAGTGGACACTGAGGAATTCAGACTCTACTCACCCCGTTTCTTGTCTCTTAAGTGGGTTGGAACAGGGGAGACCCATCAAAATACCTCACTAGAACCTGAAAAGAATAAGACAGAAGAGGACAGTGGGGAGAGCCTGGGGGCTGGGAAGGACTGGAGCGAAGGCGGGCTTCTCTCCACCCTTCCTCTCAAGTGGTGGAGGGCAGGCAGGTCTCCCCTCTCTGGCCCTCCATTACTTCTTTCACTTAAAGAGAATCCCATTTTCCTACAGTTGTGGGAGGACAAGGCAAGAGAGGACAGCATAAAAGAAGCCCTCCACATAAGAAGGTAAGGCTGTGTCAGAGAGGGTTAGGAGGGATAAAGATGGAAAGGTCTGGTCCCTCACACAGCCCACCTCTTGTTACTCTTGCTCCCACAGACAACAGTGACAGCTCTCCTCTGCCTCAGGCACACACTTCACTAGTTTGGGAACACTGCATCTCTACAGTGGGGTGCGTGCAAGGAGTCTGCTTCTGTGTTTGCCAAAACAAACACAGAGATGTCCCGGTTACAGCAGAGAAGAGCTCGGTAGAGGCCCTGATCCTCTCCCCAGCACCCGGCTTCTGAGAACTCTATTTTCTTTAGCTTCTCTGTCTTGTCCCTCAAGGACTACTTGTGCAAACAAGGCCTACTTTAGGGCAGACTCCCACTCCAGTGCTCCCAAAGCCATTCTGATGCCAGGCATGAGCTGCAGGCTTAGTCACAGCTCACTAATAGGTCGGGGTATTATCATCTCACAGCCCCAGAATTGAGTAACCCCTTGCTTCTCAATCTTGATGCCTAATAGGATCAGCTGGGGTACTTGTCAAACTACAGATGCTCAGGCTCCACTCCCAGAAATTCTTTTTCAATTGGTCCAAGAAAGGACCTGGGCATCTCCAGAGGGCGCTGAATGTTAAGCCTTCCTCATGATTATAGGGTGCGGCTAGAATGAAGAACCACTAATCCAAGCCTTCTAGGTTTGAGATACACACTCTGCCCACCTCTAGAGAATTCTAGGCAGTTATGTTCAAGTGTTCCCAACAATGCAGTCACTCATACAAACAGTGAGAATTCGCACATCCTCACAAAATGACCTGACTCTAGGGACAAAAACAGATTCCTGAAAGATCTGTCTGTGAATTGAAGTTGTGCAAATGGAGTCATTTTAAACAAACCACGTGCGGTCTCATGATTTCCTGATGCTGAACTAGTTTACACACATGTGAAGCAAGCTCTTTAAAGTATAAAATAGCTGCTCACCAGTCTATCCATATACTTTAGATTTTGGTGTCCTGAGTTCTCTAAAAAAGAGATACTCCATATTATTTGAATGTAAAGGTTTTGCAGAATAAAGCATTTATGCTTATACTAAATCAGGGGTCCCTAAACTGCGGCCCCCTGAGGCCATTTATCCGGCCCCCGCTGCACTTCCGGAAGGGGCGCCTCTTTCATTGGTGGTCAGTGAGAGGAGCATAGTTCCCATTGAAATACTGGTCAGTTTGTTGATTTAAATTTACTTGTTCTTTATTTTAAATGTTGTATTTATTCCCATTTTTTTACTTTAAAATAAGATATGTTCAGTGTGCATAGGGATTTGTTCATAGTTTTTTTTATAGTCCGGTCTTCCAACGGTATGAGGGACAGTGAACTGGCCCCCTATGTAAAAAGTTTGGGGACCCCTGTACTAAATCATGACAGCTTATCATCATGGTAACACTATTTGATGGACTTGTACTCTGGTCCTGAAAAATAACCTGATACTAGCCTGACCTGTGGTGGCGCAGTGGATACAGCGTCGACCTGGAAATGCTGAGGTCGCTGGTTCGAAACCCTGGGCTTACCTGGTCAAGGCACATATGGGAGTTGATGCTTCCATCTCCTCCCCCCTGTCTCTCTCTCCTCTCTCTCTCTCTGACTCTCTCTCTCTCCTCTCTAAAATGAATAAAAAAATAATAATAACCTGATACTTTTTCATTGAGCAAATTTCATGTTCTGAGGACCAGGTCGGGGGGCCTTGCCTGTCTGATTTTTACTCCCTTCCTTGTTTTCCCTGCACCCCAGAATAGGCAAGCCAGAGGAATGTGCAGGCATTGTGTCTTTCCTGTGCTCCGAAGATGCCAGCTACATCACTGGGGAAACAGTGGTAGTGGGTGGCGGGGCCCCGTCCCACCTCTGAGTACCTGGAGAGAGCCCACCAACGAAGAGATCGGGCTCCAACTCCTGGTCCAGTTGCAGACTCATGGACTGGCCTTTCCCACCTCCGCCTAGCCTACTGCTCGCCTTATACCTCTCAGTCAAAATCAGTTCTGCCCTGTGACAAGACCCCGCCGTCCCTGCTGTCAAGGTTTGGTCTTAGGAGAATTCCCACTGTTGTTGCAACCTTGGATAAAGACTTCCCCTGAGGACCCTGGGCAAGCCTGCTGAAAAGGCTAAGTCGACCTTGGCAAAGACCAGCTAATGTATATTTTTTTCTGGGCATCTGGGGAATATGAGGAGATAGGAGAGAGGAAACCTGGAGTTGAAGGAGGGGAAAGGAAGATTGGAAATTAACTGTTTGCAAATGAGGTGAAAATAAAATGGAGATGATTGTGTTGCTCTGAATCAATGTGTTCATTTGTTTAGTGTGGTAGATGAACAGAGAGCATAAATCTGAATGGATTAGATCTCTGGATCCCCCTTACCCTCCTCCCTGTCTCCAGGACCTGGGCTGATGCACAGGAGTGGAGGGGTCTGCAGAGCCACCAGCTGGGAGGAGGTGGCACGGGAACTGCCAGGTGCCACTACATACGCGGGGATGGTGCCACGGGCGCCACAGGGTTCTTCAAAGCTGGGCGAGCAACAAAAGAAGGATGAACTCCCCCAGATCTGGCCAAGTCCTCTCCCGGCGTCGCCCTGGACCCCGAGTTCGCTCGCAGGTCAGCGAGGCCTAGCTGCACCGACCAGAACACACGGGAAAAGGGAGGGGCCCTGCAACATGGCCCCGCGGTACGCGGGTCCACAAACAAAAGAAATGGGTTTCGCTCACGGTGCCCGAGGACTGTGTGGCACGCAAAGCGGGACGCTGTCCCCAGACCGACAGATGGTCCAGGCTGCAGGTAACACGCACAGAGAGTCACACGCGGGAACCCGCAGGCAAGGTCAGCACCAGCGCGCGCAGGGTCTCACGCGGCCCGGAGGCGGCGCGCATGCTCGGTCCGGCTCTTCCCCCGGCCGGGCGGGGACCCCGCGCTGGGAGGCGGGGGCACCAGCGCCCGCGCAGCCGCTCCTGACTGGAGTGGGCTCGGCGGCTGCTGCAGCGCTCAGCGCCCGGGCCCTGCCGGAGCCGGGTCGAGCATGTGCCGCGGCTCCCCAGCGGCGGCGGCGGCGGCGGCGGCGGCGGCGGCTCCTCTGCAGCAGCGGCAGCAACAGCGGCCGCCATGGCCAAGTCCAGCGCGGAGCTCACCCGCGAGCTGCAAGGTACGAGGCACGGTTGTCTCTGGGACGCCCGGTCCGGGAGCATCTCAGACCCAGGGCGCTGCTCCCCGCGCACACCCCAGTCGCGATGCCTGCTGCCCCGCCCCATGCATTCCCGTTGCGAGGCAGCCCCCTGCCCTGCAGACCAGCTTGGGGCATCTGTCCCCGGAGCATCCTCCGCCGCCCCCACGCCTCACCCTGTCAGGACCTGCTGTCCCAGAGCCGCCGGTGCATATGTTCGGTGACAGGTGCAGTCCCCTTACGCTCGCTAAGGATGACTCAGTGACCCGGCCCACCCCTCAGCGAGGCGTCTAGTGTCCTCTCCGGAGAGTGCCGTTTTCCCAGCCCCGCCGAGCCAGGCCCGCCCTGCCGCACGATGGGAGCTGCCCCTGGTCCTGACCGCCTCTTGGCTCCACACCCTTCCCTTCCCTTCCCTTCCCGGCCCCGCCCCGGAACTGCCCAGAAGAGCCCCCCAAGCAGCCTGGCAGCGCCCGGACCAGTGGGGCAAGGAAGGGAATCAGGGAAGAGTTTGGATTGAAGATCATATCAAAAGCAGGGTCACTGCAGCTCGCCTCCCATAGCCCCCGTCCCAGCCTCCCCCCTTCTCACTATCCTACACCCACACCTCAAGGCCTCTCCTGTTTGCGCCGTCCTCAGATGGACCCAAACCAAGGCCCAATCCCCCAGCACTGCCACAACCCTGACGCCCAGAGGCAGGAGCAGAGCACCTTGACAATTTCCCACACCTTCACACACACACAAGCACAGCCATGAGATGTGTGTACACACATCTTTATAGCACCCACACCCCCACCTCTATTTCTCTCTGTCTCTCTCTGTGTCTCTCTCTCTCTCCCTCGGATATCTGGATGGTTCCGCCAGGAGGTGTGTACAGACCTCATCAAACATTAACTCCTTTCCATCCTTCTATCCCCAACATGCCCAAATCTTGTGGCTTGACCCCCTTTTCACAACTGCAAACACAGCATACTCATTCACACTTACCTATTACCACCAATGCCACACACAGGCTCCCTGGCATCATCAAAAGGCACGCTCACACAAGTAGTAAAAGGCAGAGGCACACCCAGACCACCTAGGGACAAAGGGACAGCCCACACCCCTACACACTGACTCACTTTATGGGTCAGTGTTGCTAGAATGAACAGGTTAGAAAAATGCTTCACACTCTCAGAAGTATAAGACACATCCTCTCACAGACAATGTCACTCAGTGCCTGTTCATTGACTTAGGAACATCTGGAACTAGAGATCTCTTCACACCTTCTCCCTCTCTAATAGGAAAATGAAAGTCACCTAAGAAAAATAGGTTTGTGTCTCTGTCCTTTGTCTCTCTTTGTCTCTCTCCTCCGATCTGACTCTTCCCTTGGAGAGCCCTGGGGAGGTCAGGGTGGCCAGGGTAAGAGGAGCTGTGAACAGGCCCCTCTCCACATGCAGACAGCATCCGGAGGTGCCTGAGCCAAGGGGCTGTGCTCCAACAAATCGCGTGAAGCTGGAGATGAAACCCAAGAAGTTTGAGGACCGAGTGCTGGTGAGGGCACTGCGCTTGGGAGCAGAGGGAGGTATTGAGGGCAGCTGGGCTGTTGAGGGCAGAGAGGCTGGGAGGCAACGGAGACAGAGGTGGGGAACAGCTGAGGAGTCATAGCCTGGGGGAGGAGCAGGCAGGACTGTGTGGATGTCCAGGACATTAGGGTGGGGCAGGAGAGAAGGAGGACCCCCAGAGCAGAGGGCCACTGCTAGCAGGAGGGTGCCCACAGGCTGAGGGGGCTGAAGGATGGCGGGTTCATTGGCCCAGGAAATTGCCATTAGCTGCTGACTTTCTTTCCCTTCCTCTGAAGGCCGTGACCTCCTGGCGCCTCCACCTCTTCCCCCTTAAAGTCCCAGCCAAGGTGAGTTGGGCTGAGGAGTGGGAGAGCACATGGCATGCTCCCTCCCAACCCTGGCAGCCAGATGCTTACCACAAGCTGAGCATCCCCATGCCCCCAGGTGGAGAGCTCCTTCAATGTCTTGGAGATCCGGGCCTTCAACACGCTCAGTCAGAACCAGGTGAGCGCCAGGGCCTGGGGAGACCAGCAGGAGGAAGGAGTCAATATCTGAGGCCCTGCCTAACCAGGTAGTGACGCAGTGGATAGAGTGTCGGACTAGGGTGCAGAGGACCCAGGTTCGAGACCCCGAGGTCGCCAGCTTGAGCATGGGCTCATCTGGTTTAAGCAAAGCTCACCAGCTTGGACCCAAGGTCGCTGGCTTGAGCAAGGGGTCACTAGGTCTGCTATAGCCCCACGGTCAAGGCACATATGAGAAAGCAATCAATGAACAACTAAGGTGTCACAACGCACAATGAAAAATTAATGATTGATGCTTCTCATCTCTCCGTTCCTGTCTGTCTGTCCCTATCTATCTCTCTCTCTGACTCTGTCTCTGTAAAAAAAAAAAAAATCTGAGGCCCTGCGCCCCTCTCCCCCAGATCCTAGTGGAGACAGAGCGTGGCATGGTGAGCATGCGGCTGCCCTCAGCTGAGAGTGTGGACCAGGTGACGCGACATGTGAGCTCTGCCCTCTCCAAGGTCTGCCCTGGCCCTGGGTGAGTGGCAAAGGAGGACTCTCTCTCAAGGGGTTAGACATCAAGGAGAACTCCCTCCTTGCCCTGGATCTGAGCTCCTAATACAGCAAGGGGAAGAGGGAGCATGTTCCTGCTCCTGTGTTTTCCTGGAGGTCCAGAAACCATAAGGGGGAGGATGAGGGCCTCCTTTCACCTCTCTGGGATGGATTTGTTCATCTTCCAGGTGTCTCATCCGGCGTGGAAATGCAGACACTCCAGAAGGGCCCCGAGACACGTCCCCCAACTCTGAGACTTCCACATCTACCACGCACAGTGTCTGTGGTGAGGGGGCTGACTTGACAAAAGTGAGACCTGTAGCTCCCTGCCCCTTGTCCAGAGTCCTTTATATGTAGGGTTTCACCTGCTGTGAGGACTCCACAGCCCCCGGGCCTCAGAGGGTCATGGTGTAGCATGGATTCAGGACACTAGCACATAACATGACCTTCACCATTCCTTAACCCCCAAGCCTGTTCCTCACCCCCTTGCCCCTCGTGGAGCAGCCAATCTACTGCCCCACAGGTGGCTTCTCTGAGACCTACGCTGCTCTGTGTGACTACAATGGGCTGCACTGCCGTGAGGAGGTGCAGTGGGTGCGTTGGGCAGGGACCCACTGTTTGGGCAGGTGGGGCCTGGAGGGAGGGAGAAGAAGGAGGGGAGCAGGTGTGAATGCTCACCTCTAAGGTCTCTTCCTCTTCTTACAAAGACACCAGTCATGTTGGATGACAGCCCCACCTTTATGATCTCATTTAACCTTAACTACCTCTTTCAAGGCCCTATCTCCAAATATAGTAGCATTGGGGGTTAAGATTTCTACATATGAATTCAGTCAGTAACAGGTCGTGATATAAGAGAGAGAGCTCTGTGCAGACTGACATGGGACAAGAATAATGAGTGACACAAAGAATATGGAAAACACAACAGGGAAATCCAGGCTGAACAAACACTGTGTTCTCTTCGCCACAACTGGGTAAAAGTTTTTGACCATTCCCTGAGGATGAATTGAGAAACAATATATAATTCATTCAACAAAGATATATTGAGCATCCTCCATGTACCAGGGACTGTGACGGGTGTTGGGGGTATTAAGTTAATTAAGCAAGGAAGCCATTAGACTGATGTGGCTCTAATGCCATGAAGCCCTATGTAAGCAAACCAAAATCTAAGCCTGTAAAGGCCTCAAAGTTACAAAGGTGAAACCAATCACAGTCAATTAGCCACCTTTTCTCTACAATAGTTCCTCCCTGTGCTTCTGCAGGGGGAGCACTCCTAACCACTTTCTGTTTGGCACTGCCCAATTCCAATCAATATTTGGTCAGATAAACACAAAATTTTTAGTATGCCTTAGTTTCTCTTTTAATAGAGGGCAGGGTTGAACTTTTAGCTCACCTTAGCCCTTACAGCTAATAGGGAAGACAGTACGGTGAAGAACAGGAGCCTCAGTGCTATAGGAGCACACAGACAATGAGGTTGAGAAAGGGATGAATTCAGAAAGACCAGCAGGGCAGAGGCAAAACAGCTAGCATATTGGAGAAACTAAGGCTGGTGCTGACAGCAAGGGAAGAGGGGCAGGGCAGATGAGTCTGGACACAGCTGGGAGGCCTGAGAGGCCTGCTTAGGGATTGCACTCCTCATCCTTAGATTAGCAGGAGGCCCCTGATTATCAAACAGGACCTGACTTGACTAGATGTCAGTTTTGAAAAGATCACTCTGTCTCCGGTTTGGAAAGCAGATCATAAGCCCCTATATATCATTAAAGCTCATTATATAAAAACATGCCTGACTGCCTCTATTCTCATGTCATGGTATAAGAAAGAGTCTGTGTGGACTTTGTCCGGGTTTCCTGACAGAGAGCTTCTAAAACCCTTGGAATTTCCCAAGGAATAGAAGTGCATTTGTTATTTGTGAATTCCTGGATCACCCCTGAGTTTATGCTAATAAGATGGCTCAGGGGTCTCCTAGACAGCTTCAGGATGGGACTAGTCACCCGAGACACCAAACACCTGCTTAGAAGTTTAGGACTTCAAGCAACAAGCTAACAGCCCAGCCCTCCTCTCGGTGAGGAGGAGGATTGGAGATTGCATTCAATCACTATGATTTAATCAATCTACCTATGTAATAACACCCGGACACTGAAGCTCAGGGGAGCATCCTAGTTGGTGAACACATTCATTGTGCTCAGAGGGTGACAGGCCCTGATTCCCCTGGAGAGGGCAGGGAAGCTCTGCACTCAGGACCCTCCCAGACCTTGTACCGTGTGTCTCTTCATTGGGCTGATCATGTTCCGTATCTGTTATAACAAAATTAATCATAAATATAGTGTTTTCCTGAGTTCTATGAGCCACTCTAGCAAATTATCAAACCTGAAGGGGCTGTGGGAACCTTCCAAATTTGTAGCCATTTGGTCAAAAGTGTGGGTGGCCTGAGGACCCCTAAAGTGTGCCTGGCATCTGAAGTGGGACAGTCCTGTGCAGGACTGAGTCCTCAGCCTGTGGGGTCTGCACTCATTCTAGAGGTAAGTGCCAGAATGGGATTGAGGTATACCACATGGTGTTAGACCAGTGGGCTAAAACAGATCCCAGGCTTTATTTTGTCATGGTCATTCTTAATTTCAAATCAAAGAACCTTTTGTCAATGGGAGTAAAGAAATACCTGTTGGTCCTGGCCAGTTGGCTCAGTGGTAGAGCATCAGCCCAGTATGTGGATGTCCCACATCGATTCCCTTCCAGGGCACATAGGAGAAGTGACCATCTGCTTCTTCACCCTTCCCCTTCCCTCTTCTCTTTTTTTCTTTCTCCTCTCCTGCAGCCATAGTTCGATTGGAGCGAGTTGGCTCCAGGTGCTGACGATGGCTCCATGGCCTTCACCTCAGGTGCTAAGAAGAGTTTGGTTTCTGAGCAATGGAGCAACACCCCCAATGGACACATCATCACCCCCTAGTGGGCTTGCCAGATGGATCCCGGTTGGGACGCAGGTGGAAATTTGTCTCTCTGCCTCCCCTCCTCTCACTGAAAAGAATGAAAGAAAGAAAGAAAGAAAGAAAGAAAGAAAGAAAGAAAGAAAGAAAGAAAGAAAGAAAGAAAGAAAGAAAGAGAAAGAAAGAAAGAAAAGAATGAAGGGAAGAAAGAAAGAGGAAAGGGGAAGGGAAGGGAAGGGAAGGGAAGGGAAGGGAAGGGAAGGGAAGGGAAGGGAAGGGAAGGGAAGGGAAGGGAAGGGAAGGGAAGGGAAGGGAAAGGAAGGGAAGAGATAGGGGAATAAAAAAAGATAAAATCTTCCAGGTCATGGCAAGAACCCAGGGGACTATTTCACCTGTCTTTTTTCTTTCTTTCTTTCTTTTACAGAGACAGAGAGAGTCAGAGAGAGGGATAGACAGGGACAGACAGACAGGAACGGAGAGATGAGAAGCATCAATCATCAGTTTTTCATTGCGTGTTGCAACACCTTAGTTGTTCATTGATTGCTTTCTCATATGTGCCTTGACCATGGGCCTTCAGCAGACCGAGTAACCCCTTGTTCGAGCCAGCGACCTTGGGTCCAAGCTAGTGAGCTTTGCTCAAACCAGATGAGCCCGCACTCAAGCTGGTGACCTTAGGGTCTCCAACCTGGGTCTTCCGCATCCCAGTCTGACGCTCCATCCATTGCGCCATTGCCTGGTCAGGCTCAATGTCTTTTTGCATGAATTTTACCTCAAACATTCACATACAAAAATCTGCTTCAAACAAAATACTACCATTAACTCAAATCTGATCAATAAAATTGCAGAAAGCCTGTCTCCATGCCATTAGAGAGAAAATACACCATTATTTCGGACAACTAAAGACAAAGAATTCTAAAATTTACCCCCTTAAAAATACCTGTTAGTAGGAAAAGTAAAGAGCAGTCTTAGATTCTGTGAATGGAGCAATATGACTGGACTTGGTTATACAAGGTCTTCATAAAATCCATGTGCTGCTTCAAATTTAACTTTATAGCATTGTTACATCTGGTGGCAGAAACGATTAAAACGTGTTCTGAGATAAAGGAATACATTATCCTCTGTAAGCTGAAATGGACTCCCATGCTGCCGGTCACAGAACAGTTTTTCTTCTCAGTTCCAGCAATCATTTGTGATCGCCTGAGGATCCAGAATAAGCAGCATAGTTGTTCTGTAAAGGGCTCAGGGGGACACCACCCAGTGGTCGCTTGGTGCAGCCAGAACTCATGGGAGCAGGATCAGCAGGGCCTGTGGAGAGGTGGGCTGGAGCCAAACAAACAGACTGTGCTATGGAGAGGGACAGACAGCACAGGGCCCATGCCGTACTCTGCCATTCTATGAGAGGTGCAGAAAAGTGGCCTCATGTCGGGGAATGAACGTTTTAGGCATGCACACCAGTCTTAAATAGCAGGGGAATTCTCAGAGATGTCACAGCTTCCAGATCTTGGAGAAAATGGTAGTCCTCAGTCCCACAAGACATTGAACCTGAGAGCTGGCTCATTGCCAGGTAACTTAGAGAGAGGCCCAGGGTCAAGGTCATGTACCACACAGCCCTGCTTATCTCCACAACATACAGTAGTACACGGTGGTATACACATACATACACAGCATACACAAGGACACAGTTGCGTGGGAGTTTTCTAATTAGTGCATTTTAATTTTTAGAGATGACCTAAAATTATGGGTGAAAACTCTAATGTAATTATTTGGGGGAGGGGGAGAGAAAGGACGGAGACAGAAAGGGAGACAGAGGGAGGAGAGAGATGAGAAGCATCAACTTGTAGTTGCATCACTTTATTTGTTCATTGATTGCTTCCCATACATGCCTTAACCAGGGGGGTTCCAGCCTAGCTAGTGAGCCCTTGCTCAAGCCAGCAACCTTGGGCTCAAGCCAGTGACTCCACACTCAAGCCAGTGACCTCGGGGTTTCAAACCTGGGATCTCGGTGTGCCAGCTAATGCTCTATCCACTGCGCCACCACGGGTCAGGCTGTAATGTGATTTTTTTAATACCACCATGAAACTGTCAGTCCCCTCGAAGACTCAAGAGAGCTGATCAGAAGTGTTAACCATGACAGCCTTGCTTTCAAACAAAATTATTGAGAGGAAAAATCATTTCTATACACTGAGCCCTTCATACTGTGCTGTTCTGAATTTTAAGAAATTGGTTATTCCTCCTGTTTTTCTTCAACTTTCAATAGCTGTGTCATCAGCCCTGCTAGAAATCATAGTCACCTTTGCTTTGTCTGCAGCCATCACTCCCCCATTCCAGCCAGTCAGAACGCTCTGATGCTGCTTCATGAGGCTCAAACATCATGACAGCTACTCTCCACACCCTCCTGCTACCTTCATCCACACCTCAGCACCCCTGCCTGGGCTCTTGCCACCACCTCCTTGGTGGCCTCCCTCATGCCCATCTATGCTCTAGAGCCAACAGCTATGTGTCATTCCTTTACCAAATGTTGATTTCTTACTTTGAATAAAATTATATCTGTCTCGCCTGACCTGTGGTGGCACAGTGGGATAAAGCGTCGACCTGGAAGTGCTGAGGTCGCCGGTTCAAAACCCTGGGCTTGCCTGGTCAGGGCACATATGTGAGTTGATGCTTCCAGCTCCTCCCCCTCTTCTCTCTGTCTCTCCTCCCTCTCTCTCTCTCTCTCTCTCTCTCTCTCTCTCTCCCCCTCTCCTCTCTAAAATGAATAAATAAATAAATATATCTGTCTCGCTGAAAACAAAGTGGAGAGGACAACTCCCCTGCTCTCAAGGATCTCACATCTAAAAAGCAAATTCCACTTTGTCACACACCTACCTGAAACTTTTCAGGGGATCCCCATTGCCTGTAGGATGGAGTCAAACCTTATTACCATTTCCATTGTTCATACTCCTGGGAACTGGCCCCATTGAGCTGCTCTCTTGTCTCCAAACCCTCTGCCACATGCACCCAGGCTGCAGCCACCTTTTCAGTGTTCTCCCTTCTAAGACTCACACAGACAGCATCCTTTACCTGGGATGCCCTTTCTCAATGAAACTCTTGGAATTTTCTTCAATACAAATAAAACCTCCCCTGTCTTCCTTCCCCAGGCTCAGTAGATTGGTCCTTTCTCTGGACACCCCAGTGCTTCATATGGAGCTGTGTGACTTCCTGGGATGTCTGTCTCCCCAGGAGACTTGAGCCCCAGAAGGCAAGGGCCAAGGTACCTTGTAGGGGTGGGCAGGCAACTTCATTTATTCAGTGCCTGCTCTCTTCGTGGGCCCACAGATTATCCTATTCAACCCTCCCTACAATCCCAGGGGCACCAGCGTGTGGGAGAAAAGGCAGAACACAAGAGGCTGAGGTTTTCCCAGAGACAGCCAGTAGGGTCCCTGCCACAGGACATGACTTTGGAGGAGTTACCCTGGCTAAATATCTCCTTCCCAGGTGTACAGGCTCAGAAACCTGGTTCCACCAGTGCAGAGAGTTCTACCAGTTCTGCAGTCTCTCGGGGTGCAGCACCTGAGCAAGCTCATAGACTGCACCACGCATAAGCCAGAATCCAAGTCAGAAATTTGCCGGAGACACCACAGACGTGCGTACAGGACACACTCCATGCCAGGTGCCAAAGGTTCTCGCATGGTTTAACCCATTATTCCTCACAAGTATGAGACAGGTACTATGGGTATCCCTATTTTAGAGATGAGGATACTAAGGCACAAGAAAGTCAAGTAGTTTGCCTAAGGTCACCAGCTAGAAAGTGACAGAGCCAAAATTTGACTCTGGTTCAAAGTCAGTGCTTCAATTTTTGAAACCAAGGAGAAATAACTTCCAAAGGGACCAGTCACATTCATCTTCCCGTAGCAAGTTTTATTCCTGTGGGGCAGACCATTTGGGAAGCCTAATGGTGCCACGAGAGGGTTACTTGGTGAGCATGTCACCATAATTCAATGTTTGATGGTGTCAGAGTAGCCTAATGCATTCCTTCCCAGAAAGACAGTACACGAGTCCCAGCACCCTACCTGAGCAGCACATACTTCAGCGTGGACACCTGCCACTCCTCCTGTGGGGTTTATGGCTCCTCCGCTTCTATTCTGATGAGCAAGTTACTCTCTTCATCCAAATTTCACTCAGTCTGAAGTGGCCTGAGAGTCATTCTGCCTCCTTAAAGTGACATGGCACTTCTGTGCTTTGATCTGTTTTACATTGATTTTATGGTTTACAGCTCCGAGAGCCGTAAGTCCCACCCTCTCGTTTCCAAGTTCTTGCAGATGGCCTCACGGCTGTCTCCTCCTTCTGCCTCCAGCTACTACTACCCTTATGTCAGGATGACCAAACAGAGATTAAAGCCACAGAATTTAGGCCCCCATTGCTAATCCTGTTCTTTCTGCCTTACCAATGGTTGAAGAGAAGAAACTGTGAGGATCCGCAGCTCCCCCAGGACTGCAAGGCCCCCCACTGGTGTGTCTGCTTCCCTCCCTCCTCGCGCTGCACACCAGCAGGCCACCTGTTGGAAGCCTCCCCAAGGGTCCGGCCAGAGTGGCTCCCACACCTTAGTTTCTATCCTCACTGCACCACAGCCAGTGGTCTGCTCCTCACTTCTCGCTCCACCTCACGCACCCACGACACACACTTTCCCTCTGTGGACTGTGGCACTCTCTCTGCTCGTCTTCTGCTTTGCAGCTTTCTTCTCCCTTGGCCCTGAGTCCCCAGATTCAAGCTGGTCTTTACCACTTCCCTTGGACCCCAGGGGCCGCTCCCACCCTTTCTCTAGCCTCTGTTCTTTGCCTTCTCTCTAGCCACAGCGTGGTCTCCGCTCCCTACCCTTGCAATTATTTGCTACACTGACTAAATTTTCTATATTTTCCAAGACCACATTGATTTCTACTATTCTGTCTCATCTTCAGACTATCTGGCCCAATTTTTGCATCAGAAATATAGTCAATGTAGATTTATTATCTAGATGTCATATTTATCATTGCCACCACATGCACAGGACACACAATGGAAAAGCATGAAAAAGTACAGAGTGAAAACCCTTCTTCGTCCTGATCCCCAGGCCACGGGCTCCCAGTTCCCCTACTCAGACATAGCAACCATGAGCTGTTTCCTAGCCTTACAGATAGAGGCCATGAATCCCTGACCAGGGAGACTGGCGATTTCTTAATGATTTTTAGATCTACAATTATGTTTTTAAAAAAATGTTTTTTAAGTTCAGCATCAGGGCCCTGGCCAGTTTACTCAGTGGTAGAGTATCAGCCGGGCATGTGGATGTCCAGCGTTTGATTCCCAGTCAGGGCACACAGGAAGAGCAACTATCTGCTTCTCCACCTCTCCCCCTTCCCCTTCTCTCTCTCTCTCTCTCTCTCTCTCTCTCCCTCTCTCCTCTCCCACAGCCATGGCTCGACTGGAGCAAGTGCATCAACCCCGGGCCCTGAGGATGGCTCCCTGGAGCCTCCACCTCAAGCACTAAAAGAATAGCTCGGTTGCAAGCATGGCCACAGACAAGGTTGCTGGGTGGATCCTGGTCCCGGTAGCATACTGGAGTCTGTCTCTCTATCTCCCCTATCCTCACTTGGAAAAGAGGAAAAGAAGAAAAGTTCAGCATCAATCTCACCACTCTAAATGAATGCATATGATTTCTCTAAGTTATATTTCAATTTTGAACTCCATGTGCAGGTTTTCCACTGTTTAATCATGGTATAAAAAGTTTAGCTCTACTTCCATTGCTACTTCATACACACATTTCACTTTCATTATTTTTAACAGCTACATAATATTCATTTGGGTTAAAATCCAACCAGGGTTTGGGGTGGGTTTTTTTCTAGTTTTTGCAAGTATAAATAATATCAGTATAACCATCTATAACTTTTTCTCCTATGAATTATTGCTTTTGGATCAGTGCCAGGAGTGGTAGTATTGAGTCTAAGGAATGGTTTGTGTCATTTAGCCAAATAACTGTCTCAGAAAGGTGACAGCAGTTTGCAGTGCCTCATCCAGTTATGAGCACATATCTTCATTTCATCAAATACAGTAATTATACGTATGAACAAAAAATGGTTCCTCATACTGTTCTCATCATAAATCAGGTCGATGGCCTCTATTTAGTTTCTGTGGTTAAAGCAGACTTCTGCTAGAAGCAGTCCTCAGAGACACTGGAATAAGGGGAGTAACTGCTGGGTTTCTGAGACCTTGCAGAGCTTATGAGTCTTTGTCACATTTCACATGGAGGACAGTTTGGCAAGGTCAAGAATAAATGGGGAAAAAGGTCAAGATGGCGGCGGCCAGGGCGGGGGTCCTGGGAGTCTGAATGCTGCAAAGGGCAGCCCGGAACATGGTGCCGCTTGGTGCACGGGCAGCCTCCCACATTACCAAGGACATGCTCCCTGGGTCCTATCCCAGGTACCCAGAAGAAAGGGCTGCTGCCGCCAAGAAGTATAATATGCGAGTGGAAGACTACGAGCCGTACCCTGATGATGGCATGGGGTATGGCGACTACCCAAAGCTCCCTGACCGCTCACAGCATGAGAGGGATCCATGGTATGACTGAGACCACCCAGACCTGAGATTAAACTTTGGTGAACCGATTCACTGGGACCTAGATATGTATATCAGGAACCGTGTGGACACATCCCCCACGCCTGTTTCTTGGACTGTGATGTGTAAGCACCTCTTTGGCTTCGTGGCCTTCATGGTGTTCATGTTTTGGGTAGGGGAGACTTATCCCTCCTACCAGCCCGTGGGGCCAAAGCAGTATCCTTATAATGATCTCTACCTGGAACGAGGCGGTGATCCGTCCAAAGAACCTGAGCCTGTGGTTCACTATGAAATCTGAGGCTTCGTGGGCTCTGTGCCCCGTAACTGACTCCCTCATTCCTAGAGACTTAACCTTAAAGAAATCCCTAACAAAACTTAGTGCTGTGAAAAAAAAAAAAAAAGAATAAATGGACACATTGCCTCTCTTTCGTCTCTCCTACTCGGGTGATATTGATCCATGTCCACCAAGCCCTGTTTATATTACTAGAAAAAACAATAGTCTTTCTAGTTTACCTTCTTTAAAAGTGATCTTTCCTCTTCACATGTTATTGCAGATGCATTTTCCTTATTGTTTCAAATGTATATGAGACCCTACCACTTTGGAGAGCAAGATGTGGACTTAAACTTGGCCTCTTCACTTACCAACTATATTCCTTGGGCAAATCACTTAATTTCTATCAGTAAAATAGAAAAATAAGGCCCTGGCCGGTTGGCTCAGCGGTAGAGCGTCGGCCTGGCGTGCGGGGGCCCTGGGTTCGATTCCCTGCCAGGGCACATAGGAGAGGCGCCCATGTGCTTCTCCACCCCCCCCCCCTCTCCTTCCTCTCTGTCTCTCTCTTCCCCTCCCGCAGCCAAGGCTCCATTGGAGCAAAGATGGCCCGGGCACTGGGGATGGCTCCTTGGCCTCTGCCCCAGGCGCTGGAGGGGCTCTGGTCGCGGCAGAGCGACGCTCCGGAGGGGCAGAGCATCGCCCCCTGGTGGGCAGAGCTTCACCCCTGGTGGGCGTGCCGGGTGGATCCCGGTCGGGCGCATGCGGGAGTCTGTCTGACTGTCTCTCCCCGTTTCCAGCTTCAGAAAAATACAAAAAAAAAAAAAATAGAAAAATAAAACTATCCATTCACCTCACATAATTGTGGTAAAAAAAAATGAAGTGAAAGGTGTACGAGTGTCAGAAGTGTGTTGTAAATAGCAAGTCATTTCTCAAATGTTCACAAGTATCCTATTAAGCCACATGGCTCATCTCTGTCTCCCATCTCATCTCTTACTGGCTCTGAAAAAACGTATCGTTGCATCTTTAATGACTGATTAGGTGCCTTTTATTTCAGCTGCTTATACGGGACGTCTAACCACTCAAAAATTGCAATGCTGATCTCTATTCCCCAGATCAGCCTCCTAAAACATTTCATTTCCTGATTTTGTTTCTTAAAATTCTGGATGTATTGCTCAAGTTTTTCTTTCTGATTTAAGTGTCACTTCTGCCTGTGTAGCTTAAGCAACATGTTCAGTTTATATTTTGCAATGATCACTACCTTCATTCTTTTTCATTCTGACCGTCTCTTCTTCACAGGATATACTGTCCATTTCATTTCTTTGAAAAGAGGCTCCATCCCTGGCCAGATAGCGTGGTTGGTTAGAGCATCGTACGGAAGAGCAGAGGTTGCAGGTTTGGTTCCCTGTCAGCACATATGCAGAAGCAGAGTGATATTCTTCTCTCTCTCTCTCCCTCTCTCTCTCTCTCAATTATTTCCAAGGTCTTTTTCCAGCTTTGAATTTCTACATTAAATCATATTTAAACTACAGGTTCAGGCATGAATTCATATGACCAGAATTTCCCCCACTTCTTGCCAGCACCCCTTCAAAATGCACTTTACACATATACAGGGGGTCCTCGGATTACGACAATTTCGACATACGACATTTTGAGTTTACGACGCTCACTCCCATAAAAACTTTTAAAAATTGAGACATGAGTATTTCAGCTTACACGTTAGCATCGTATTTACAGACTCTGTGGGCAAACTAGTTGGTTGTACACGGTGAAAGAATATGCAGTACAATGTACAGTACAGTATACTTATGCCCTTTTCCTTTCTCTGTGGCTTAGTTGTGTTTTTATGTTCTAGATTATGATTTTACAACTGTGTTAGGATAGGTAAGAGACTTAGGCTAAGGTGTGTTTCCACTTACACCAAAAATCCAGGTTATGTCATTGTCGTAGGAACAGAACTGTGTCTTAACCCTACGACCCCCTGTTCCGTACTTGTGCATGTGCTACTAAATGTCAAATGAACCAACGAGAGGGAAAATAAAGGAATGCATAGGAAATGCCGCCATCTGGCATCAGAGTAGCCTCTGCTCCCCTAAATCTGCTCCAACACATCAGGTACCTAGGAGGAGACTGCAAACGCAGCCAAGCCATGGGTAAGGCACCTTGTCTCAGCTTAGTGTGGAGGGAGGAAGGAGAGGGCGTTTCTGGCCCTCTGGTGGACACACTTAGAACTGCAACTTTCTCTGCATGAGAAGAGGCACCTGAGCCCAGTCTGGGATGGCAGCCTCAGATGGCTCCACCAGAAGGACATGAAATCCTAACCAAGGGCCTGCCTGTAAGGACAGACTAGGTCTTTGCTTCCGAAAGGGTACTTACTGTCATTTTGGGGCACACTATCCCTGCAGCTGTTATATCTGAGGATCAAGAAAACTAGGCTGAATTTCAAACTGAGCAATGGTCAATGGCCTATGTCTAGTATTTTAGGTACTTCTAGCAGAAGAAAATTATTTTAATTTGAGTGTTTTAGAACAAACTTGACAGCTGTAGGGCTTTTGTCTCTCCTTTGAACTTCAATTACCACTTAGTTTACACTGCCCAAACTTGTGTTTCAAGAAGACATCTGTGGCAGCTAGTGGCAGAAAAGTGAGGAATGGAATGGTTTTGACAGGCTGTGAATGGGAGGGTGTAGCTACTTTCAATTATTGATCAGCTAATATTTAATGCAAGTCTATACATGTATTCGTTTGTGCAAGCGACAAATATTTATTAGCTCCTACTGCGCCAGTCACTGCCATTTGCTCTCAGATGCCTCCCCTGCCCTTATCCAGAGCACCCTGTGTCCTGCTTAATCTTGCCAACTACCTTCCAGCTAGAACAGCCAAGGCAGGCACTAGCCATATATTGAAGGTTGAGAAGTAAGAAGAGGCCAGATTATTTTTTCCTCTCTCCTTTGTTTTGTTTAATTTCTCCATTGATTTGAGATAGAGAGAGGAAGGTGGTGGTAAACAAGAGAGAGAAGCATCAACTATTGTTTCACTTAGTTATCCATTTTTAGTGTGCAGTCATTAATAGTTTCTTGTACCTGCCCTGACTGAGGATGGAAGCTGTGACCTCGATGCACTAGGACGATGTTCTATCCACTGAGCAATCAAGACAGAGCCCCTCTCTCTCTGCTTTGAGCATCATTTTCCTGCGCAGTTCCGGCTCCCCACTAGCAGCCCCTCTATCCAGGGTCCCTGGCAGTCCCAGCCATCGTATAGCCTCAACCTCTGATGATGGTAACACCATCCCTTTCCTGTCTTTGTCCTTGTGATGGTAGAGCTTCCTGCTGTCACTAATACCTGGTTGTTACATCAGTCCCTTCAGCTTCTCAACTCTGTCCATTTCCTTCATTTTTTTAAGAATTACGTTTTGAGGGTACAGTTGTTTTAAGATTTTATTTATTCATTTTAGAGAGGAGAGGAGAGAGAAGAGAGGAGGAGCAAGAAGCATCAACTCCCATATGTGCCTTGACTGGCAAGCCCAGGGTTTTGAACCAGCGACCTCAGCATTCCAGGTCGACGCTTTACTGACTGTGCCACCACAGGTCAGGCTGTCCGTTTCCTTCTAATTCCCTGTTTTAAATTTCCCTCCTTGAAATTCTCAGGATATACACATGGTCAGGGATATGGCAATGGACAAGACAAGCGCAGTCTGTAATCCCACAGAGCTCACAGTCTATTGGGAAAAACAATATTAAATAAACTAAGAAGTTCAAAGAACAGCCTAGCTAATTGTGTCAAAATTGATGGGATTCTCTAGACCCATGACAATACATTCTTATTCAAAAAAAAAAAAAACAGTAAAACTTGGAATCTGATCTGCAGTTCTGATTCTGGGGCATCCAGGAAACTTTGCAGCTCACAGAACTACACACAGAGACAGATTAAGGAGGTACAGGACAGCGGCTTTCAAACTTTTGGGCCCCACGGTAAGAAATGCATGTTAAATGGCAACACAATGCACACACACGCACACCCACACACATACACACGCGCATGCGCGACTACATAGCTGAAACACATTTCTTGAAACAATATTGGCTTATAGGAAGATGCATGTGAAAGTGACTTATTAGGAACTATTTCCAGGAAAAAGAGTTAGAGGAGTGAACTAGGGGAAATAGGAGGAACCAGGAAGGGGCCTAAGCTAAATCGAACAGAGGGAAATTCTGACTCGTTCCCACAGAGGGCTTGAGGGCATGTGAGTCACATGTCAGTCAAAGTCATCCCAATGAGAGGGCAAAGAGCTGCCCTATCGCTATCCCTGTCCCCATAAGTCCTTGAGTATGAGCTGCGGAGGCAGGGAAGGGACACAAAATCCCAGGCCCCTCTGGCTCTCCTGCACCTCCCAACACCGTGCTGATTTTGAAGAAAGAACTCAAACCAGAATTCAGCTGGTGTGCACAGAGAAGGAAAAGGAAGTCCCAGGTGACATGGGCAAAGCAGGGACATCATAGACCGTGATGTTTTCTATTCCGGGGCTTGTTTCTTTGCTAGTAATGGATCTGAATCTTGTGGCAGCCTCTTACAAGCTGTTATTTAACCTGCTTGAGGCTTTTCTACATTCCTAAAATAAGAATAATAATATTAACTTTGCTCAATGTAGCAAAAATCAGAACTGACGTAACAAATGAGAGGTGCTCAACTTGTAACTATTATGATTAATACATGTATCTTCAATGCCTTTAAAGAGGAATACAGTAACTTCCGTTTGCTATTGACTATACTCAAGACATGATTCCATGCCTTTGCTCTTTACTCCCTTTGACTCATGTTGCCATCATTCAAGCTTTGTCTTAAACGTCCCTCTTTCATGAAGTTTTTACTAATCACCCCAACTAAAAATCTTAGTCTGGATTGCCATGCCATTCTATCTAAAATAATTTTATGGTACCTTCTCCACTTTCTTTCTTCCTCTTTGCAATGTCTATTGAAATCCTGACTCGGGAACAGACGGACAAATCAATGGAATGACAATCTGGAAACAGGCTCAAATACATATGGGAGTAATAAAGAACTCAAGGCACGGGGCACTCAAACAGTGCTGAGATAACTGGGCCACCATTGGGGAGAGAAATTAACCTGGAGCTTTCCCACTTCTGGTACAAGAACAAATATCAGAGGGCCCAGAGATTTAAACACACACACACACACACACACACACACAAACACATAATATTGAATAAATACATGAAAACATGAATTTTGCCTGACCTGTCGTGGCACGGTGGATAAAGCGTCAACCTGGAATGCTGAGGTCACTGGTTGGAAACCCCAGGCTTGCCTGGTCAAGGCATATATGAAAAGCAACTACTACAAGTTGATGCTTCCTGCTCCTCCCTACACCTCTTTTTTTCTTTCTCTCTCCTCTCTCCAAAATCAATAAATAAAATCTTTAAAAAAACAGAAAAACAATAAAATGTGAATTTTTTATACTCTTGGAGTAAAAAGAGCTTTCTAAGCATGACATAAAACTCAGAAACCAGATTTAAATTTATAAAAATTTTAAAATATCATCATAATATTAAAAAGATACACATTTAGCCTGACCAGACAGTTGCATGGTGGATAGAGCATCGCCCTGGGATCCAAGGGACCCAGGTACGAAACCCAAGGTCACCGGCTTGAGTGCGGGCTCACCAGCTTGAGCATGAGGTCGCTGGTTTGAGCATGGGATGACCCCATGGTCGCTGATTTGAGCCCAAAAGTCACTGGTGTGAAACCCTAGGTTGGTGGGTGGCTTGAGCTGGGGTCACTAGCTCAGCTGGAGCCCCTCTTAAAGACACATATGAGAAAGCAATCAATGAACAACTAAGGTACCACAATGAAGAATTAATGCTTCTCATATCTTTCTTCCTGTCTGTCTTTCCCTGTCAGTCTGTCTGTCTGTCTCTCTCTCTCTCTTAAAAAATAAAACAAAAGATATGCATTTAGCCTGGCCTGTGGTGGCACAGTGGATAAAGTATCGAACTGGAATGCTGAGGTCATTGGTTCACAACCCTGTGCCTCAGTCAAGGCACAAAAAGAAGCATGGGAATCGATGCTTCCCACTCCCCCCCCCCACCACTTTCTTTCTTTCTCTCTCTCTCCTCTCTCTAAAAATGGATAAATAAAATCTTAAAGAAAAAAAAGATACACACTTTAAAATTAAAGTGAGAATATTTGCAACACATAAATCAAATGGTTAATTTCCTTTCATAAGTAATTTATAAGAATAAATAAGAAAAATGTAAACAACCCAGTAAAAGTCGACAAAGGACATAAAAAAGCAGTCTATAAAACAAGATTACAAATACCTGTAAACATTTGAAAAATACACAAAATCATCTTAATAAAGAAATGTAAATAAAAAATTTTTTCACCCAGATTGGCAAAACTTAGAATGTTTGGTGAAACAGTGCCCTATGAGAGTGTGATGAAATGGGTACCGTCACACTGAACTCCCTTCAGGAAAGGCCCTAGGACTAGAAGAGGGCATGGCTTTTCTGGAAGGCAATGGGCAATTTCTATCAAAATGTCACAGGCACGTACCCTTTGCCCCAGCACTTCAACTATTTACCTGGCCTTAGTACAAGTTCTCCTAGGGTGTACAAACGTTATTGCAACATTCTATGTAGCAAGAAGACACAAACACTAAAGTGGACTTCAGTGGGGGACTGATAAGTGATAGTCCATCCAGATAATGAAATAAGGAATAAGAAAGTATGGGTTGGGGAATAAGTTCGTAGCGTTTTTACCGAAGACTTTTATTTAAACAAAAAACAATAATTATATCAATAAGTTAATCAATTATATATTCGCCGTTGCTGTTTACAACCTCTTCCCACCTCTCGACCAATTTGTTGATGCCGTTCCGCCAAAAATCGCCTGGTCTGGTGTCAAAGAAGTTGTTGAGCCAGTTTTTAAGGACCTCTTTGTTATCGAAGGTAACGCCCTTCATATGGTTTGACAGAGAGCGGAAAAGATGGTAATCGGTCGGTGCAAGGTCCGGAGAATACAGCGGATGCTGAAGGACCTCCCATTCGAGCTCTTGGAGTGCGGCTTTGACGACTTGTGCAACATGGGGCCTGGCGTTGTCGTGAAGGAGTATGGTTTGACCATGTCGATCAGGTCTTTTCAGTTGAATAACCTCATTCACACGGTGTAGCTGGGAAATGTAGAGCTCCTTGTTGGCCGTGGCATTCTTTTCGAGCATTTCCCAGTTCTTCATCGAATTCAGAAGGCCTTCCGCTGCGGCATGTGTCATCGACATCAAAGTCGCCATTTTTGAACTTTGCAAACCATTTTCGTGCTGTAGACTCGCCTAGGACACCTTCTCCATACACGTCGCAAATGTCCCGGGCTGCTTCGGCAGCTTTTTTACCTCGATGAAAAGCAAAGAAGAGCAGGTGTCGAAATGTTGATTTTTGCCTCCTGGGTATTCCATTTCTAAGCCTCAAAACTAATAAAAAATTAAATAACTCAAAAATACAATTAACATAGTTTTGTAGAGCAGAAAGTTTTATCAAATGAATACTTACCCTTTGCTAAACAGCAAACAAATCGTTGTAAAATAAAAGAAAATATAAAAACGCTACGAACTTATTCCCCAACCCAATAGATCAGTGCAGTGGATAAGGCATCGACTTGGAACACTGAGGTCACCAGTTAGAATCCCTGGGCTTGCCCAGTCAAGGCACATGCTGGAAGCAACTACTATGAGTTGATGCTTCCCACTCCCCCCCCCTTCCTCACACTCCTTCTGTTTCTCTCTCTGTCTATCCCCTCTCTCAAAAATCAATAAATAAAATCTAAAAAAGAAAAGAAAGAAAGAAATAGAGCTGTATGGCCTGCTAGTCAAAGATCTCCAAGGCATACCAGCAAGGTAAGGAGCCTGCATGCATGGGCTCACAACACACACACACTGACACACACACACACACACACATGTGCATGTAAAATATGATGAACACTGGATAAGGTCTTTTAGTGTAGTAACAGTGCTGCACCAATGACAATGTCTTGGTCTTGATATGGTACCACAGATGTCACCAATGAAAGATGTCACCCTTGGGGGAAGTTGGGAGAAGAGGTCATGGGATCTCAATGTACTATTTATGAGTCTATAATTACTATTATTCTATAATTATTTCAAAATAAATGTGTGTTTTTTTAAGTGCAGAATGTGGCCTAACCTGATCTAATCACTGCACCTGAGATGCTGAAGACCCAGGTTCAAAACCGTGAGGTCACCGGCTTGTGTGCAGGCTCACCAGTTTGAGCACGGAGTTGTCTCCTTGAGTATGGGATCATAAACATGACCCCATAGTTGCTGACATGAGCCCAAGGTTTCTGGTTTGAGCAACGGGTCACTGGCTTGGCTGGTAGCTCCACTCCACCCCATCCCCCACATCAAGGCACATATGAGAAGCAGGCAATGAACAACTAAAGTGCCACAAATAAGAGTGGATGCTTCTCATCTCTCACCCTTGCTATGTCTGTCATAGTATCTCTTTCTCACCTAAAGAAATGTGCAGAATGTGCATATTGTATGATTCCTGTTTACTTATGATGAATCAATAAGTGAGAACAATCACTGTGTCATTTCATTCAAAATGAGTGAGTAGAGCATTTATAACCAGAACCAACCCACCCATCCCTTCCACTCCTGAGGGTTTGCTCAAGGCAGAAGGATAGTAAATTCCTAAACCACCTCCACTTTCTTTGCAGAGATTAAAACAAGTGCAGTTCTGCTCAAGAATGTGGCCTCGCCCACAAAGAGAGAGCCTCAGAGGTACCGCTCTGTCCCTCGGCAAGGCCTGTGATGGACCTAACTCACCTCATACCCGAGGCCTCTGACACTGCTCTCAGAGCAGGACCAGAGGACTGGGACTGTGCATAACAACGTCAAAGCTTATGTCCAGAGAGGGCAGGCTGGCACCTCCAGAAAACCAGTTCTCTTTCTTAACGTGGACTGAGATGGCAGTGGCCCTAAAAATTGCTGTTGGTTCTTGGGTATGTGCAGTTGATCTGGAAATTCATCGCAGGAATATGGAGTACCTCAGGAGAGGGGAGGGGATATTTCTTGCAGAGAAATATGGAAGGGAAACACGTGGATTTTCAGGACTGGATTGCACTGTTGTGCGGACCTTAGACTGACAAAGCCCACCCGGCAACTTTCCACTAAAGCCCCCATTTGAATAACCCAAACTGGCAGGATTCTTGCTTCGGAAATCCCTGAAGCTCCGCATGGGGAAAAATACCAATCGATCTCTGGGAGAACATCCCTGTGTGCTGGGACGGGATCTCACTTTGGAAGGATTCTGGAGAGAGGAGGCTCAGTGAGCCCTCACAAGGCAGATGCCTGGTCACAGTTAGAAGCACAAAGGTTTGGTCAGAGTAACACCTGTGAAGAGAAAAAGGAGGCAGCAGGATTGAGAAGGAGGAACCGTCAGTCCACACAATGCAAGTCTGACAAACGCCAACAGTAAGCTCCAAAGCAATCATGGCCATTAGAGGAGCCCACGTAGGAAAGAGAACGAGGTCTTTGTCCTTGCACCACTATCCTGCTCAGTCACTGACTGGGGCCACCCTGGGAAGGAGTTAACTGTCAGCTGGAGCCTAACAGCTACTCAGACTCCCAGCAGCCAGCCCAGTCCTTTTAGAAGGAGAAGCTGAGCTGTCCCTGCATCTCTGAGTCTGCCACAGGGAGGGTATGGGGGTGGGGAGAGACCACAACTTTTAAAACAGGGCTAGGAATTTGGTTGTGCCCACAAAGAACCCAGTGGGAAGTCTTACTAAGCATCCTATTTGGGGGACTTGTCCCCTTATATTGTACTTCACTCCACGCACAAACCATCAGTGAATTCTTGGTGCAATGACATTGTGAGGAATTAAAAGGATCAGGCTGCTGGGAAAGTGTGGCCTTCCCCATCTGGTCCCTACATCTCACCTAGACACCACACACGGGTTATAATCCTGGTTTCCCATAGGGACCGCTGAGACAGCAGACAGCTCTGAGACCCAAGATGGAGCCAGTTGCTACTTGAAAACAGACTGAGGGACACCCGCCACCACCACCCCTTCCCAAACTCATCAGTGGAAAGCATTTGGGGCCTGAGGCGCAAGAGAAGCCTAAGAACCTTTTCCCTGTGCTCTACAGAGTCCCTGTGAAAGATACGGCACTAGATGGATGATTTCTAAACAGCGTGCACATACCACTGCCTAAATACAGGGCAATCGGGAGAGTCGGAGGAGTAAAACCAGAAATTGAATAAGCTATGCAAAAGGATTGTTAGAGTCTACATAGAGCAATGTCTCACAAAATCACTGGGGAACAATTTTTTTTTCATTTTCTGTTGCATGAGATTTTAGAACTGTTTCTATATATTTCTGCATTGCTGATTCCAAATATGAAATCCGTTTTTTGGTGCATGCTCTAGTTTTTATGCAACTCTAATTTCTTTTCTTTTTTTTTTAAAGATTTTATTTATTCATTTGAGAGAAGAGACAGGAGACGGAGATAGAGAGAGAGTGAGAGAGAGAGAAGGGAGACAGGAAGCATCAACTCCCATATGTGCCTTGACCAAGTAAGCCCAGGGTTTTGAACCAGTGACCTCAGCTTTCCAGGTCGACACTTTATCCACTGCGGCACCACAGGTCAGGCTTAATTTCTTTTTTGTTACAGTTAATGGCATGCATTGGTTTTTAAATTGGAGTTAAAGGGCAATGACTCTTGGATTGAACATAACCACAAGGCAATTAATGTTTTACAAACATTACTTTTACATAATTGTAGTTGTTTTTAAATGTAAAGAATTATTATCTGATAAAAACAGTCTCTTATTTGTTTTAAGATTGAATCATGGCTTCTTCTAGTAGACGTAAATGTAAGAATAGTCCTGACGCCTTCTGTTATATATGTGGCTGTTACACACTTCAATGTCAAGGCGCAATATTTCATCATTTGTGACACGTGTATATATTGCCTATTTTCAAGTTCCCCTTGGCGATCAAGACAAGAATTGGGCTCCTCATATTGTGTGTCATAATTGTGAGGAAATGCTTCATGACTGGACAAAAGGAAAATGCAAAGCAATGCCTTTTGGTATTCCCATGGTTTGGCATGAACCTAAGAACCACAGCAGTGACTGTTATTTCTTTCTGATCCATACAAAAGGCATCAGCAAGAAAAAACGTCATAGGCCCTGGCCGGTTGGCTCAGCGGTAGAGCGTCGGCCTGGCGTGCAGAAGTCCCGGGTTCGATTCCCGGCCAGGGCACACAGGAGAGGCTCCCATTTGCTTCTCCACCTCCCCCCCCTCCTTCCTCTCTGTCTCTCTCTTCCCCTCCCGCAGCCACGGCTCCATTGGAGCAAAGATGGCCCGGGCACTGGGGATGGCTCCTTGGCCTCTGCCCCAAGCGCTAGAGTGGCTCTAGTTGTGGCAGAGCGACGCCCCGGAGGGGCAGAGCATCGCCCCCTGGTGGGCGTGCCGGGTGGATCCCAGTCGGGCGCATGCAGGAGTCTGTCTGACTGTCTCTCCCCGTTTCCAGCTTCGAAGAAATACAAAAAAAAAAAAAAAAAGATAAAAAAATATAAAAAAAAGAAAAAATGTCATATGATCGCATATCCTAATATTCCTTCAGCAATACGACCTATTCCACACTCTGAGACACTCCTGGTTCCAGTTTTCAATGGTTTTATTTATTCTAAGGACAAAGAAAATGAACATGATGATCAAGTGTATTTTGATAAGAAATGGTTGGAAAATCTGAAGGGTTTTCTTCTGATACCAAGCAGTCCTTAAACCCCTCAGCAGTTTAGCCAACCCATATTGAATGACTTAGTAAGAATGACATAAAAATTGTTCTCGACTTTCTGAAGTATGAGGAGCATAACTGGATCATTTGTGTGGATCTTAAAATGGTAAATTTCCTGCTAGGACAACAGAGAAGTTTCACAAAGTATCCTTGCTTTCTGTGTTTGTGGGACAGCCAAGCTCGGGAGAAACACTGGACACAGAAGGAGTGGCTGAAACATGAAGCTCTGGAAGTAGGGATGCAAAATATTGTGAATGAACCTGTAGTTAACGGAGACAGGATCATTCTTCCCCCACTTCACATCAAGCTTGGCTTTAATGAAGCAGTTTGTTCAGGCTTTGAATAGAGAAAGTGAATGCTTTCAACATATTATTTCTGCTTTTCCTGCCTTGTCTTTCAAGAAGATAAAAGCAGGTGTATTCAATGGTCTTCAAATTCGAACCCTCATACGTGACGAGGAATTTGCCAGGAAGATGAATAAGGAGGAGAAAGCAGCATGGCAGTCTTTTGTGGCAGTTACAAAGGACTTCCTTGGCAACAAAAAAGCAGAAAACTATGAACTTCTGGTTCAAAGGATGCTGTTGGTTTTCCACAACATTGGATGTAACGCGAGCATTAAGATTCACTTCCTGAACAGTCACCTTGATAAGTTTCCCGAAAATCTTGGAGCTGTTAGTGATGAGCAGACTACTGCTGGGGAATCAAACAAGATTGTCCTCAACAAGTACACAAACGCAAGAGCTACACGCAAATTTTTGCCTGAATAGAATATAAATAAGTTTTACACAAATTTTATTATTAAAATAAGTATTTTAATATATTCTATTTCAAAATTATAGACAAATTCTGATGCAATCATATCTTTTAGTATATTAATGTACTTACTGCATTATATAAATTATTATATTTTCACAAAGATGATGCCCAAGAAAACATTCTACTTTATTACGTTAAACTAAATGTTGAAAATTTTACAATAAAATGAAAACTTAAAATGTTGAATTGCAAAAAAAACTGTATCTTACAGAGAAAAACTGTCAGATTTGAGATCAGCACACTCGAATTAGGTAAGAATAAGTGTTTCTGTGGATGCAACAAAAATTTTGTTCCTCAATGCATTGCATTTAAATAGGCAGACACTGTCAGACTCTGGAACCTACAGATCCATTCACTGCTTTGCTTTGTTGGGTGTTGTTTTTTCAATAAATTATTCATCGTCAGTTAAGCAGCAAGTATTTCATATTAAAATCCAGATGTCTATCTTCTGTTTAGAAATCCTAAGATCTGTCTGGGCGGGGCTGGATTCTCAATGACAAACATGGGTGGGACTGAGTATGCCTCAGTGCTGAGCTCAGGTCAGGAGACCCACCACTCCTCAAGGGTTCCCAGCCACTGCAGCCAGGTATGCCAACACTTATCACTAGGGTTACACCATCAACCAAAGTCAACACCCTTCTACGTCAATGTATAAGGAGGTAGGACGGCAGATAAATCCACTGTAGAAAAACAAATTCATCAGAACTGCTTTGAAGGTAATTTGACCATAGTCATCCATTTAAAACATTTGATCCAAGATTCAAACAGATTTGCACCAAACACAAAATGTGTGTTTATATCCAAGGCTGTTCATTGTAGCATTGTTTGAAATAGCAAAACACTGATAGCTACTTAAATGTTCATCAGTAAGAGACTGGTAAATAAATCCTGGAATACTCACACAGTGGAGTACTGCACAGCTATTGTTAAAGAGAGAGAAGTTAGAGTAAATCTATTGTGTACCACTCACAACAGTCTCTAAGAATGTATTTTAAGAAACAAAAGAAAGAAGGAGAGAAAAGAAAGAAAATAAACCAGTGATTTAAAGGAACCTGTGAGGTATAATGTCATGCTATTCATGGGAACATTTTTAAAGGGAAAATGGCTGTAAATACATGGGAAGTTTCTGGAAGAATACACAAAACTAAGTGCTAGATGGGGACTAAGTAAAAGAAACATAGGGAGTACTTTTTTACCTTTCAACCTACTCATTTAAAAATCATGAACATATGCCACCTGAACAGGTGGTGACACAGTGTATAGAGTATAGACCTGGGACTCTGAAGACCCAGGTTCAAAACCCCAAGATCACAGGCTTGAGCATGGGCTCACCAGCTTAAGCGTGAGGTCGCCGACTTGAGTGTGGGATCATAAACATGACCCCAAGGTTGCTGGGCTGAGCCCAAAGGTCACTGGCTTAAAAGTCCAAGGTCACTGGCTTGAGCCCAAGGGTCGCTGGCTCAGCTGTAGCTCCCTACCCGTCAAGGCACATATGAGAAAGCAATCAATGAACAACTAAAGTGCCGCGACTGCAAAGTTGATGCTTCTCATCTTTCTCCCTTCCTGCCTATCTGACCCTCTCTCTCTCTAAAAAAAAATAAAATCATGAACATGTGTTCTTTTTATGATTTAAAGAATAGATATTTTAATGATTAAAACAAAGCAGCATTTGTGATAAAAGTAAAATTCCAATTCAGAGAAAATTTATTTCTAAGGAAACTCATTCTCTAAGGGTGTCAGAAAACTTTGACTTGGCTTGGTACCTCATTTGCTAGAGCATCATCATAATACACCAACATTGCAGTTTTGATCCCCAGTCAAGGGACATATATACAAAAATCAACCAAGGAGCCTGACCAGTGGTGGTACAGTAGACAGAGCATCCACCTGGGATACTGAGGTCCAGGTTTGAAACATAGAGGTCACCAGCTTGAGCATAGGCTCCTCCTGCTTAAAGGTAGGCTCATGCCTGACCAGGTGGTAGCGCAGTGGATAGAGTGTCAGACTGGGATGCGGAAGGACCCAGGTTCGAGACCCCGAGGTCGCCAGCTTGAGCGCGGGCTCATCTGGCTTGAGCAAAGAGCTCACCAGCTTAGACCCAAGGTCGCTGGCTCCAGCAGGGGGTTACTTGGTCTGCTAAAGGCCCGCGGTCAAGGCACATGTGAGAAAGCAATCAATGAACAACTAAGAAGTCGCAACGCGCAACGACAAACTGATGATTGATGCTTCTCATCTCCATCCTGTCTGTCTGTCCCTGTCTATCTCTGCCTCTGTAAAAAAAATAAATAAATAAAGGTAGGCTCAGCAGCTTGAGTGCAGGGTCCTCAGTTTAACTGTGGGATCATCAACATGACCCCGTGGTCACTGGCTTGAAGCCCAAAGTCACTGGCTTGAGCAAGGAATCACTGGCTCGGCTGAAGCTCTCTGGTCAAGACATGTATGAGAAGCAATCAGTAAACTGCTTAAGTGCCATATCTATGACTTGATGCTTCTCATCTCTCTCCCTAGCCCTTCCACAAAGCCTGATCCGGACTTGTGTCAAGTGATGATGCATGAGCCAATAACCAATCTGGAAAGGCTATTGTAAAACCCATGATTTAAATTCCATTCCAGGGCTGGCCTGTAGTGTTGTAGTGGATAAAGCATCACAGTTAACCTAAAATGCTGAGGTCGCCAGTTCAAAACCCTGGGCTTGCCCAGTCAAGGCACATACGGCAAGCAATCAATGGACAACTAAAGTGAAGCAACTATGAGTTGATACTTCTCATTTTGCCCCCTCTGTAAAATAAATAAATAAACTGTTTCAAAATTAATAAATAATATAAATTCCATTCCAGGAGAATTTCCTTCTGGACCACAATTGGCCCTTGAAAACAGTGGGGAGTATAAGTTCTCAATCACAGAAGCTTTTCTTCAAGATCTGCAAATGTTAGCAAGCACCTTCATACATAAGCAGTCCCATTGCTTATTAAAGCTTCCATTTCAGAGATTCCTACACACCCATTGTATTTCCCCCCAAAATTTCCTATTCCTATCTCCAATAAACCAGCTTGATAAGGAGTAGGAGCTAGAGACCCACACACAGGGTCTTCTACTCTTTTCTTTTCACAGACTCCCTCCTTACTGTCCCCTGTGCTCTCTGAAACGGTGCTGGGGGCCAAATACCGACTCTGCCCAGATGAGGAGAGTCCAATGTTCACAGAGCTCCCAGGCCAGAATTCCCTGCCAACAACCCTTTGCTCTTTGGAATATGGTCTCTCTCACCATCCCCTGCAATCTCAGTTCCTGGGTCTGGCTGCCCATCTCTGGACAGGAGGTCGTGAGAGATCAAATTCACCCTGCAGGCCTGTCCCTTTGAACCAAAACCCTGAGAACCCATACTCCAGTCCTCCTACACACCCTCCCCGGGCCCCACAGCCAGGTGGACTGTGCTGGGAACGGTTCCCACAATGCATTAGCTCTGAACAGGGGAGGAGGAAGAACAGTGTCACACTATCCAGCCTGTTGTCAATAATTCATGAGTTTCAGACTGAGGGGCACCAGTCAGAGAGTCAGTTTTCCCCGGACATGGAGGAAATTAGACTTAAGCTCTCTTATCTCATTGGGATGTGCTGAGTACCAAAGCTGATACTGCAGCTGTAACTTCTCTGTTGAGGAATTTGCTATAAATCCACTGTGTGTTGTTATATCACTTGCTACCTAAACATCCTCTTTTGACTGCTGAAATTCCTTTTTTATCTGATCAGCTGACCTAAGCATATACTAAATGAATCTTTCACAGGTATAAATTCTATTAAACAGCAATCCCTTAAATTGAATTTCACAGACCAGCTTTCTCTCTCCTCTAATTGTAGGGACTGACAGAGAGCTACCAAACTGGTGAGTTCTCCAACTAACAACACTTTTCTCAACCTGCCCATCGGCCTTCATCATCTTTTCTTAATAAAAATCACACACACACACACCAGGAGCAGAAGCCTATCCCAAAATAAAGGCATGCCTGTTAAATAAGTTAAGTAAGCTTAGCTTTAGGACACTCCCTACATTTTCTTTCTTTTCCCCATTTTGCCTTGAACAGGGGAAAACTTTGCCTAGGTTCAGCGCTACTCATCAGTCTGGCTTTTGGAGGCCGCTGGGTTAAACCGATTCAGACACTGGCACTTGGGACTGCTGGGGCCTTTCTGCCATGGACCATAGCCATCCAGATTTAGTAATTCTCCCGGAAACCAAGGAGGTAGATCATTTCAGCCCACTTGGCAGAAGTGGAGGCTAAAGTATTAGACGCAGAATTCTTTTTTTATTTTTTTAGTGAGAGAGACAGAGAGAGAAATAGAGAGAGGGACAGACAGGGACAGACAGACATGAAGGGAGAGAGATGAGAAGGATTAGTTCTTTCTTGCAGCATCTTAGTTGTCCATCGATTGTTTTGTCATATGTGCCTTGATGGAGAGCTCCAGCAGAGCAAGTGACCCCTTGCTCAAACCAGCAACCTTGAGCTCAAGCCAGCATCCTTGGGCTTCAAGCCAGTGACCTTTGGGCTCAAGCCAGCAACCATGGACTCATGTCTATAATCCCATGCTCAAGCCGGCGATCCAGCGCTCAAGCTGGTGAGCTCATGCTCAAGCCAGGTAAGCCCGCGCTCAAGCTGGTGACCTCGGGGTTTCGAACGTGGGTCCTCTGCATCCCAGGCCGATACTTTATCCACTGTGTCACTTCCTGGTTAGGCTGGACACAGAATTTATAGCTGGAGAGGACTTCTTTCTTCATCTACTCCAGCATCTTCCATTTACAGATGAAGAGTCTGGGCTGTGATAGCAACAGTAATTACTGTATGGTGGCGATAATTACTATGCTCAGTAGTTTATAGTTTATAAAGTGCCTGTACATTTAACAAATATGTATTGGACGAGGATGGAGGCGAAGACCTGGGGACTTGGTGATTGTGGAGGAGTGTGTGCTCCTGAGTTCTCTGGATTTCTACCACTGGTTCTCTGTATTCCCACCACAGGTTGGGGGCGCCCTAGCCTCCTTGCTACCACTTAGGCCATTTATATGGGGACGTCCTCTTGGGATAAAGGGTAAATGAGGTCCTGTCCAGCCAGGATCTTTATCCCTGCACATTAGTTACCACAGTGATCAGAGTATTCCCTCCAGACCTTCCCAGATGGAGGAGACCTTGAGCTTAGAGGGAAGGGCATTGCCAGGCCTATGCCAGCTGCTCCTCCAGCCTCATCTGAGACCCTCATGCAGTGACTCCGCAGAGACCACAGGCCTCACCTCCAAAGGCAATATCAAAATATTTGCTCTCTTATGGGCTGTCACATATTCAGACCAAGACTTCTTCAGAGAATGAGGTCCAACCTTAAGGTTCTGGGAAGCAAAAGCAACCAACTAAAAGCTGCCTACCTCCCTCTCCCTTGCTTCCCTTCTCCGAAAATGACGTGGGTAAGCGGATGTTGATGGAGGAATGCGAGGAAGTCTGCGGGTTCCAGCAGGGAGGCAGGCCCTTCTGAAAATTGGACGGAACACACTGTCAGGCCCCCACCAGAGGAAAACAGAGAGCTGCGGGGCGTGGTGGCCATGCGCCAGCTGTGAGAGCGCGTAGCCACCACCTGCAACCGGCGCGAAGAGCCGGAGCTGAGCAGGAGGAGCCGTTCAGCCCAAGGGTGGGTCCGGAGCCTGGAATCACGCATGTGACAGGAGTTGAGCTTCCCCTCGCACCTACACCTCTGGTTGCTCCCTAAACAACAGACCCCGCAATGCACAAGGCGAAGCTGTTGCTGGGTGAATATATCTCGTCCTGGAAATCAACGCGGATGGCCAGCTTAGGGTGGCTTGCCAGGATCCGCTCGCGAATACGGTGGCCCTAGTAACAGCCTCCACCGACAGGTGGGTGCCCCAGTCAGAGTCTTTGAGGCTACTTTCTTTCTGGAAATAAGTGCTAACTCCTGTCCTTTCTCTCCCAGGTCGTGTAATCAGGCCTCATAAGGGGCCAAAGTCTGGCCCAGAAAGCAAGGAACCACGTGATCGGCCTGCAGCCCGGTCTGAATCCACCTGGCACAGCTGCCTCTGGCTCAGTTGCACAACTGTGCTTCCCCCTTCAACCCACAGTCTCAGTGCTCTGGGCTGCCACTTTGAACTGGCACCACTTTGAGTCTAGGATGACCAGACACCAGAAATTCAAGACAGCCTAGATTTCAAAAATACTACTCCACTGTCTCCACCGACTATGGACAAGTTTCCCAGAACTGTATCCCTCTAGATGTGTCAAAAGGCTCAGGTTTCCAGATTTTTCTTTTTCTTTTTTGGCTGAGTGCATTTTCACCATCCTTGCCCAGCCAGTCTCTCACCCACCACCACTCTTTTTTTTTTCAACTATGATCTTGTGTATTTATTCTTGTTTTTGATTAATTTTAATGGAGTGACATTGATAAATCAGGGTACATATGTTCAGAGAAAACAGTTCTAGATTATTTTGACATTTCCTTATGCTGTATTCCCATCATCCAAAGTCCAATTGTCTTCCGTCACCTTCTAACTGGTTTTCTTTGTGCCCCTCCCCTCCTCCAACCTCCTCCCTCTCCTACTCCCCACCCCATAACCCCCACATTCTTGTCCATGTCTCTGAGTCTCATTTTTATGTCCCACCTATGTATGGAACCATATAGTTCTTAGTTTTTTCTGAATTACTTATTTCACTCAGTATAATGTTATCAAGGTTTCTCCATATTGTTGTAAATGATCCGATGTCATCCTTTCTTATGACTGAGTAGTATTCCATAATATATATGTACCAAAGCTTTTTAATCCACTCGTCCTCTGACGGACACTTGGGCTGTTTCCAGATCTTCACTATTGTGAACAATGCTGCCGTAAACATGGGGGTGCATTTCTTTTTTTCAAACAGTGCTATGGTGTTCTTGGGGTAGATTCCTAACAGTGGGATAGCTGGGTCAAAATGCAGTTCGATTTTTAATTTTTTGAGGAATCTCCATACTGTTTTCCACAGTGGCTGCACCAGTCTGCATACCCACCAGCAGTGCAGGAGGGTTCCCTTTTCTCCACATCCTCGCCAGCACTTATTCTGTGTTGTTTTATTGATAAGCGCCATTCTGACTGGTGTGAGGTGATATCTCATTGTGGTTTTAATTTGCACTTCTCTGATGATTAGTGATGTTGAGCATTTTTTCATATGCCTATTGGCCATCTGCATGTCCTCTTTCCACCACCACTCTTGTCTATACTGCTTGTCATACCCACAGGACTTTGCAGATGCCACCTCTACACAAATCTAAAATACAAATGTACTTGAAATGCTAATGGTTAACAGTTGCAAAATGTATAACCCTTACTCACAGGAGAGTAATGTAAAAAATTTATTTTTAACCAAAGACCCACCCTTTCATGGGAACCCCAAACATAACTAACAATAGGATTTTGAGATGATGCAGACTAGTAAGGAAGATATTGGGGCAAGGGTCTTTTGAGTGAGACCCTGCAATCATGGAAGTGGTTGCTGCTCACTTCCTACTGGGTATGGTGCCTGTCTATGGAAGGTGATGTTACTTTCTGGGAAACCAATCTGAGTGCTAAAATCATACCAAAAACAAATAAACGAGTGCCCGGAAGGATAGCCAGGATTTCCACCGGGGCAGTCTCACTCCAAGCCCATGCTCTCAACGTCTTCCCGTACTGGCCTTGACAATCCGTATCTCTCTCTGCCACAGGATCGGCTTTGCGATCGCCCAGCATCTGGCCCAGGACGGGGCCCACGTGGTGGTCAGCAGCCGGAAGCACCAGAACGTGGACCGCGCAGTGGCAGTGCTGCAGGGGGAGGGGCTGAGCGTGACGGGCATCGTGTGCCACGTGGGGAAGGCTGAGGACCGGGAGCGGCTGGTGGCCACGGTGAGAAGCGAGGTTATGGGCACAGACCCAGGAGGTAGCAAAAGGGAGCCAGCCTGAGCCTCCTTCCATGCTTTCCTGGACAACACTGGTGTGATCCACGTCAGCACTATTATCTAAGACATAAGTGTGTTCTGCATACACACACCAGTCCAGCAGCATCCTTTTACTGTGTGTCTTTCTGTTATGTCTCCAAGAATCATCCCATCCCAGTCTGGGAATCAAAAACTGCTCTAACGCTTCCACCCAGCATCAGCCCTTGGGGGCACCAAAAAAACAGCTGTCCTGGTTCTCCAGTGGTTTCCAACCTACCTGGGCAGATGGGAAGGCTAGATACAATCACAAAATAGATTTTCCCTCCTGTGAGCTAATCAGCAGTCAGTCCCTCTCCTTCAGTGTGTGGGCAGCCCACCATCTTTCAGCCACCCACTGGGTGCCATTCACTTTCTTCAGAGCCTACACAGCTTATCTCTAAACCTGACAACAACCCAAACAAAGCAAGGAATACTCTCCCTGTTTACACTCTGCTCAGAAAGGTGGAGCCATATCCCAAGGTCCCACAGCCAGTAAGAACAGAGCTGTGAGTCAGCCAGACCTGACAACCTGCCTACAGGCTACCAGGCATTTCCCCATTATTGTCAGGTCAGGCGCTGGGTGCCCCCTCGGACTTGACTCTCAAAGACAGTGTCTAAGCCAGAGTCAGAGTTGGTACTTGGTTCCAGCCTTCAGGGTACACAAGAAAATATGAACACCTGGGAAAGGAGGCTGCCCTTCTCTTGGGCTCGGGGCCCACACTGTATTCCCTGGAGTGAAAGGTGATACTACCCAAAAACGGAAAGTGCAGGATTGTGCTCATCAATGGGAAGGCTGGCAGAAATAATTTGGGTAATCTTAGAAGAGAGGATGTTAAACAATGATAGAGGCATAAGGTTATTTCATTTTTTTAAGATTTTTTAATTTGAGAGAGAGACAGACAGGAAGGCAGAGATAGAGAGACCAGGGAGAAAGAAACATCAACTCATTGCTTCTCTTTAGTTGTGCATTGATTGCTTCTCACATGTACCTTAACCAGGAATCAGACCTCAAGCTCAAGTTGAGCCAGTGACCCTTTGCTCAAACCGGTGACCTTGGGCTCGAGCCTACAACCTTGGGATGGTGTTGATGATCCCATGCTCAAGCGGTGGCCTTGGTTTCAAAGTGGCTACCTCAGTGACCTCAGCATTCCAGGTAGACACTGTCCACTGCACCCCCACCAGTCAGGCTAAAGGGGGATTTGTTTTGTTTTGTTTTGTTGGTGGTGGTTTTAAAGATACAGGAAGAGGGAAAGAGACAGAGAGACAGAAACATCAATCTCTTTCTGTATGTTCCTTAACGGGAGTCAAACCAGCAACCTTTACATACTGACTCGATGCTCTAATCAACTGAGATATCAGGCCAGGGCAATGCTATTCCATTTTTAAGAAACCATTTGGGGCCTGACTGGTGGTGGTACAGTGGATAAAGTGTCCACCTGGGATGCTTAGCTCCCAGGTTCAAGCCCCATGGTCATCGGCTTGAATGAGGGCTCATCTGGCTGCACAGATTCAACAGCTTGAGCACAGGGTTGCCGGCTTGAGCATGAGATCATAGATATGACTTCATGGTCACTGGCTTAAAGTCCAATGTTGTTGGCTTGAGCAAGGGGTCACTGGCTCAGCTGGAGCATCCTGGTCAAGGCACATATGAGAAGCAATCAATGAGCAACTGTAGTGCTGCAACTACAAGTTGATGTTTCTCACTCTCTCCCTTCCTGTCTCTTCTGTCTCTGTCTACCTCTCTCGCTCACTCGCTAAAAACAAACACATACAAAAAGGAACCATTTGGTAATGCTCAAATGTACATTGTCTAGAGCCAAATGTAGGTTCAAGAAATTCACCTTTATCTGGCATAGGCTGCTGCACAGAGCTTGAGATTGGGACCTTGATACTGAGAGTTAAAGGAAGCCATCTGGGATCCTGGGTCAATGAGTGACTAGCCACATGAAATGTATGTAGCAACTTAATGTCAAAATCCTGTCAGGAAAATCATCTCACCACATCTGTCCTGCAGCCTTGTCCTAGTGGTGGGGCTTTAGCTAGACCTTGAGCAGTGAGTGGGGTGGACAGATGAAACAGGACGGGATTCCAGATGACTCTGCAAAATGAGCAGACAGCCAAGGGCTGAGGGAAGAGGGGAGCACTGTCGGCCCACAGCAGAGAGCACACGTTCAGGAGCGCTGGTGTAATGGGCTGACGGGAAGGAGGGCACAGGGGCCTCCACAGCCTACCAAAGGCGTTTAGATGTCCTTGCAGGGAAAAAGAGGTTTTGAGCAAGACGAAAATGGTTATTAAAGGAAGACTCTGGCACTGGCAGGAAGGATATGTTAGAGTAGAGAAAACACTAAGCCAAGGGCATCAGCGAGGAAGCCCTTGCTGTCATTCAGGTCTAGAACAGTGAGGGTGGGGCCAGACTGGATACGCCCAAGAAACATTAGGTGGGAACCAGCCAAGATTTCTTTTCTAACCCAGCGTCAAGAAATGGAACAGGAGGGAAGAGTCTAAATGACTCTCAGAGCAATGTCAGGATGGAGAATAATAGGATACTTGTTAGCAATTCGAGCTGTGTTCTGCCTGTTGCCAGCTGTCACCCTGTGATCAGGAAAGCTGCTGCCCTGAAGACAGTTACTACCCAGTGGCCTCCTAATCTGCACCTGGAAGCTTCTCAAAGGTGTGATGAGAGGAAACCACATTAGCTACTTCTCCACTTGATTATACTTTTTCTAAAATATATACCTATCAGAACACAGAGCAAATGATACTAAACCACTTTTGTGTAGTGATTGCACAATTAGAGGAAGACTGAGAAGACACCAGCTGGGTAGTCAGAGTACCTTTCTCATTAATCTTTGGTTCTCTATCTCTGTCCAGTCAAAACCCCACCTCCTCCCCTCTCCGTGCTGACTGGCCTGGGGAGGGGGGCGGGATGCACAGCCGAAATGAAAAGGCTCTCCAGCTGACTCCAGTGCGATCCCCCAGCTTCTCTCCTGCCCCAGACACACAAACATAGACCACAGCACATCACTTTCTATCGTGTTCTGCACTTTCCTAGTCACAAGTCCATGGGCCAGACTTACACAGAGCCAAGGCAAGTGACTGGGGTTTAGTGCCAGGGCACTCAATTTAGACAGCACAAGAAAGTATTGATACTGGTTTTAAAAGATTATGTGATTTTATATCAATAGTTTTGTGAGATTTACATGTTGATAGCTCAGCCACTCCTTTAGCAGTGTAGAAACAGCTGAGCTTAGCACCTAGTTAGCAAGAATAATTAGTTAAAATGGGAGCTAGCAGATGGTACACATGGTTAATAGCACCCCTCCCTGCGCCAAATCAAATTGTGAAGCACCAAGTTGACTGAGGCCTCATTTACTGCTGCTTGCCCCAGGCATGAAAATTGCAGGTTCCAGGCAAATGCAAAGTCTGATTGCACGGTAGTACAGAGAGTCCTTGGGTTATAACAGTCTCAACATACAATGTTTCGAGTTGACAATGCTCACTCCCATAAAAACTTTTAAAAGTTGAGATGTGTTTCAGCTTACACCATTAGTGTCATACCTATGGACTACATGGGCGAACTAGTTTGAGTGCAGTGGAAGAATACACAATACAGTGTACAGTACAGTATATTTATGTCCTTTTCCTTTTTCTGTGGTTTAATTATGTTTTTATGTTCTAGATTATGATTTTACAACTGTATTATGATAGGTAAGTGACTTAGGCTAGGTGTGTTTCTACTTACACCAAAATTCGGGTTATATCACTGCCCTAGGAAACAAACTGTGTCACAAGCTGAGAAGCCCAGGTATATTGTCGGCAGAGTCTGCCTGGCCACTCATCACCGCAGCACGTGCCTGCCACCACCTACTCACAATTTAGTAAGGGGGTGAGATGTTACCTTTCTTGGTTTTCCCAGCTTCAATGTCAGCTCTGCCTGGAATCTTCATGCCTGCAAGCCAAAAAAACGGGGGTGGGGAGAGAGGGGCAACAGGGGGTGACATGACATTATAACCAAGTACATAACTGCTTTCACCCCAGGCTGGTGTCTTCTCCATCAGACTGATTTCATTTCTGCCACCAGTAACTAGCTTTGTGCTCTGAGCAAATCCCTTTGCCTCTCCAAAGACTGAAATGACTAGGTCCCCTGTTCTTAGCTGGCTTTAATATATCATTACTGAGCTACAGGACCTTGAGAAATTAACTTCCCTGGACCTAGTGTCATCACCCTCACCATGAGGACATGGGTCATAACCTAAATTAGGCCCTTTTCAGTGGTAACTTTCTATTTAAAGCAGTTTCACCGTTCAGGTAGGTGTGAACAGGTTGAGTTTGAGATAATGGTAACTCATATCAAGGAGAACTGGGCAGCAAGCACTTGGAGATAGGTGCTAGGACTCACTGTGAAAGGGGAAGGGTCTAGCAATAGATTGTGAAGTGACAGCAGGCCATGAGAATAAAGGAGCTTCCCAAGGGGTCAGTGACAGCTTTAGAAGAACGGGGGCAGGAAGAAAAGATGCCAAAGGAATTATACGACCCTAAAGTGTTTAGCAGCAGAGGTTAGTGCAGCTTAGGAGAAAAATGTTTCAAGAATCAGAAATGTCTTTTTGACATCATTTTGTTCTTAACAAGGAATTCTTTATCAACATTGATTAATGCTCTTCCCCACTGATCTGAAGCCCTGATTCACACATTACTCTTTTCAGGCTGTGAAACTTCATGGGGGCATTGACATCCTGGTCTCCAATGCTGCCGTCAACCCTTTCTTTGGAAACCTAATGGATGTCACCGAGGAGGTGTGGGACAAGGTAAGAGGGGATTAAAGCAGCAAAGCAGCAGGGTGCAGGCCTCAGAAAACGGCACTAACTCAGTCGGCTTTTAGGCTTTGAATGCATCCGTCAGGTGCAGTGTAAATGTGAGGAATCCGTGCAGTTTGCCATGAACCTGCAGTGCACCTGGTAAAGGCTAGTGGGGACCTCCTCTCTCCCTACCTATCTTCTTCATTGCTGCTTCGACCAGTTTCGTCTTCTTCCATTTGCTCCTTGCTAGCCCCCTTCTTCCCTCAGCCCCACCCCTACCCTGCCCTTATCTGGGTTATCCAGGCTCTTCTTCCTGGTTTATTCTAGCAAACATGGCAGCTAATCTGTCAATAACTAATACACTTAAACTTGCATACCACCTGTCCCCTTTTCCAGCTACCAAAAAAGAGTACTTCTCATTATTGGAAAACTTTAGTTAACTGCTACCTAAGAGAAATACCAGTTCTTTAATAGCTGCTAGTGAAGTGAAATACCAATTCTGAAAAAGTGAACTAAGTTGCCACTTATCACATACAGCCTTTGAAAACACCTGCACTCTTTTAAACTGCAATGTCAACAAATTGGAGTCTGACTTGTGATGGAGCAGTGGGTAAAGCATTCAACCTGGATATGGAAGTCTCCAGTTCAAAGCCCTTACCTTGCCTGCTCAAGGCACATATAGGAAGCAACTACTGCAGTTGATGCTTCCCGTCCTCCCTACCCTCTTCTCTCTCTTTCTCCCCATAAGAAGGTAAGGCTGTGTCAGAGAGGGTTAGGAGGGATAAAGATGGAAAGGTCTGGTCCCTCACACAGCCCACCTCCTGTTACTCTTGCTCCCACAGACAACAGTGACAGCTCTCCTCTGCCTCAGGCACACACTTCACTAGTTTGGGAACACTGCATCTCTACAGTGGGGTGCGTGCAAGGAGTCTGCTTCTGTGTTTGCCAAAACAAACACAGAGATGTCCCGGTTACAGCAGAGAAGAGCTCGGTAGAGGCCCTGATCCTCTCCCCAGCACCCGGCTTCTGGGAACTCTATTTTCTTTAGCTTCTCTGTCCTGTCCCTCAAGGACTACTTGTGCAAACAGGGCCTACTTTAGGACGGACTCCCACTCCAGTGCTCCCAAAGCCATTCTGATGCCAGGCATGAGCTGCAGGCTTAGTCACAGCTCACTAATAAGTCGGGGTATTATCATCTCAGAGCCCCAGAATTGAGTAGCCCCTTGCTTCTCAATCTTGATGCCTAATAGGGGTACTTGTCAAACTACAGATGCTCAGGCTCCACTCCCAGAAATTCTTTTTCAATTGGTCCAAGAAAGGACCTGGGCATCTCCAGAGGGCGCTGACTGTTAAGCCTTCCTCATGATTATAGGGTGCGGCTAGGATGAAGAACCACTAATCCAAGCCTTCTAGGTTTGAGATACACACTCTACCCACCTCTAGAGAATTCTAGGCAGTTATGTTCAAGTGTTCCCAACAATGCAGTCACTCATACAAACAGTGAGAATTCGCACATCCTTACAAAATGGACCTGACTCTAGGGACAAAAACAGATTCCTGAAAGAGCTGTCTGTGAATTGAAGTTGTGCAAATGGAGTCATTTTAAACAAACCATGTACGGTCACACAACTTCCTGATGCTGGACTAGTTTGCACACATGTGAAGCAAAATCTTTGAAATATGAAATAGCTGGGCCAGGCAGTGGCACAGTGGATGGAGCTTCGGACTGGGATGTGGAGGACTGGGGTTCAAAACCCTGAGGTTGCCAGCTTGAGGGTGGGTTCATAGCCATGACCCCATGATCACTCGCTTGAGCCCAAAGGTCGCTGACTTGAAGCCCAAGGTCACTGGCTTGAGCCCAAGGTCACTGGTTTGAGCAAGGGTCACTCACTCTGCTGCAGCACCTGAATCAAGGCACATGTGATAAAGCAAACAATGAACTAAGGTGAAGAATTTATGATTTTCATCTCTCCCTTCCTGTCTATTCCTATCTGTCCCTCTCTCTGACTCTGTGTGTGTGTGTGTATGTGTGTGTGTGTGTGTGTGTATAATAGCTGCTTATTGGTTTATCCATATAGCTTTGAATTTTGGTGTCCTGAGTTCTCTAAAAAAGAGATACTCCATATTATTTGAATGTAAAGTTTTTGCAGAGTACAGCATTTATGCTTATATTAAATCATGACAGCTTATCATCATGGTAACACTATTTGATGGACTTGTACACTGGTCCTGAAAAATCACCTGGTACTTTTTCATGGAGCAAATTTCATGTTCTGAGGACCAGGTCGGGGGGCCTGGCCTGTCTGATTTTTACTCCCTTCCTTGTTTTCCCTGCACCCCAGGATAGGCAAGCCAGAGGAATGTGCAGGCATTGTGTCTTTCCTGTGCTCCGAAGATGCCAGCTACATCACTGGGGAAACAGTGGCAGTGGGTGGCAGAGCCCCGTCCCACCTCTGAGTACCTGGAGAGAGCCCAACAACGAAGAGATCGGGCTCCAACTCCTGGTTCAGTTGCAGACTCATTGACTGGCCTTTCCCACCTCCACCTAGCCTACTGCTCGCCTTATACCTCTCAGTCAAAATCAGTTCTGCCCTGTGACAAGACCCCGCCGTCCCTGCCGTCAAGGTTTGGTCTTAGGAGAATTCCCACTGTTGCTGCAACCTTGGATAAAGACTTCCCCTGAGGACCCTGGGCAAGCCTGCTGAAAAGGCTAAGTCGACCTTGGCAAAGACCAGCTAATGTATATTTCTTTTTCTGGGCATCTGGGGAATATGAGGAGATGGGAGAGAGGGAACCTAGAGTTGAAGGAGGGGGAAGGAAGATTGGAAATTAACTGTTTGCAAATGAGGTGAAAATAAAATGGAGATGATTGTGTTGCTCTGAATCAATGTGTTCATTTGTTTAGTGTGGTAGATGAACAGAGAGCATAAATCTGAATGGATTAGATCTCTGGATCCCCCTTACCCTCCTCCCTGTCTCCAAGACCTGAGCTGATGCACAGGAGTGGAGGTGTCTGCAGAGCCGCCACAGGGTTCTCCAAAGCTGGGTGAGCAAGAAAAGAAGGATGAACTCCCCCAGATCTGGCCAAGTCCTCTCCCGGCGTCGCCCTGGACCCCGAGTTCGCTCGCAGGTCAGCGAGGCCTAGCTGCACCGACCCGAACACACGGGAAAAGGGAGGGGCCCTGCAACATGGCCCCGCGGTACGCGGGTCCACAAACAAAAGAAATGGGTTTCGCTCACGGTGCCCGAGGACTGTGTGGCACGCAAAGCGGGACGCTGTCCCCAGACCGACAGATGGTCCAGGCTGCAGGTAACACGCACAGAGAGTCACACGCGGGAACCGGCAGGCAGGGTCAGCACCAGCGCGCGCAGGGTCTCACGCGGCCCGGAGGCGGCGCGCATGCTCGGTCCGGCTCTTCCCCCGGCCGGGCGGGGACCCCGCGCTGGGAGGCGGGGGCACCAGCGCCCGCGCAGCCGCTCCTGACTGGAGTGGGCTCGGCGGCTGCTGCAGCGCTCAGCGCCCGGGCCCTGCCGGAGCCGGGTCGAGCATGTGCCGCGGCTCCCCAGCGGCGGCGGCGGCGGCGGCGGCGGCGGCTCCTCTGCAGCAGCGGCAGCAACAGCGGCCGCCATGGCCAAGTCCAGCGCGGAGCTCACCCGCGAGCTGCAAGGTACGAGGCACGGTTGTCTCTGGGACGCCCGGTCCGGGAGCATCTCAGACCCAGGGCGCTGCTCCCCGCGCACACCCCAGTCGCGATGCCTGCTGCCCCGCCCCATGCATTCCCGTTGCGAGGCAGCCCCCTGCCCTGCAGACCAGCTTGGGGCATCTGTCCCCGGAGCATCCTCCGCCGCCCCCACGCCTCACCCTGTCAGGACCTGCTGTCCCAGAGCCGCCGGTGCATATGTTCGGTGACAGGTGCAGTCCCCTTACGCTCGCTAAGGATGACTCAGTGACCCGGCCCACCTCTCAGCGAGGCGTCTAGTGTCCTCTCCGGAGAGTGCCGTTTTCCCAGCCCCGCCGAGCCAGGCCCGCCCTGCCGCACGATGGGAGCTGCCCCTGGTCCTGACCGCCTCTTGGCTCCACACCCTTCCCTTCCCTTCCCTTCCCGGCCCCGCCCCGGAACTGCCCAGAAGAGCCCCCCAAGCAGCCTGGCAGCGCCCGGACCAGTGGGGCAAGGAAGGGAATCAGGGAAGAGTTTGGATTGGAGATCATATCAAAAGCAGGGTCACTGCAGCTCGCCTCCCACAGCCCCCGTCCCAGCCTCCCCCCTTCTCACTATCCTACACCCACACCTCAAGGCCTCTCCTGTTTGCACCGTCCTCAGATGGACCCAAACCAAGGCCCAATCCCCCAGCACTACCACAACCCTGACCCCCAGAGGCAGGAGCACAGCCTAACCCACGCAGACATCAGAAAGCTCAAGGGGACTCAGAGACATGCTGTACCTTGGCAATTTCCCACACCTCCACACATGCACACAAGCACAACCATGAAATGTGTGTATATACCTTTATAGCACCCGCACCCCCACCTCTCTCTCTTTTTCTCTTTCTCTCTCTCTCTCTCTTGCTCAGATATCTGGATGATTCTGCCAGCAGTTGTGAACAGGTTCATTAAATACTAACTCCTTCCCACCCTCCTGCCAACCCTCAACACACCAGAACCTTGTGTCTTGTGCCTCTTTCACAACTTAAATCACAACATACTCCTTCGCACTTACATATACCACCAATGCCACACATAGACTCCCTGGCATCTTCAGAAGGTGCACACACATGCATAGTAAAAGGCAGACACACATCCAGACCACCTAGAATACAGTCAAAGGACAACCGCACACCCCTACACACTGACTTACTGTATAGATCAATGTTACTGGAGTGAATCAGTTGGAAAAATCCTTCACACCCCCAGAAGGTAAGACACAGCCTCACACAGTATCACTCAGCAACTGTCCTTTGACTCAGGAACATCAGGACTAGAGTTTTCTCCACACTTTCTCCCTCTCTAATCGGAAAATGAAAGTCACCCAAAAAAGATAGGTCTGTGTCCCTGTCCTCCTCCCCTTTCCTCTTCTCCCTTTCCCACCCTCTCCTCCCCTCCTCCTCCTCCTCCTCCTCTTCCTCCTCCTCCTCCTCCTTGTTCTTCTTCTTCTTCCTGAGAAAAAGGGAGATAGATAGACTCCTGCATGTGCCCCCTACCAGGATCCACCCAACCCTCACTGGGGCTTACACTTGGTCCAACCGAGCTATCCTCAGTGCCCGGGGCCAAGACTCAATCCAAACAAGCCACTGGCTGCAAGAGAAGGGAGAAGGGGGAGAGAAAGGAAAAGAGAAGCAGATGGTCACTTCTCATGTGTGCCTTGACCAGAAATCTAACCAAGGACATCCTTATGCCCAGCCAATGCTCTTGCTCTATCCACTGAGCAAACTGGCCAGGGTCTGTCTCTGTCCTTCTTTGTCTCTCTTTTTCTCTCTCCTCCGACCCTTTCCTTGGAGAGCCCTGGGGAGGTCATGGTGGCCAGGGTAAGAGGAGCTGTGAACAGGCCCCTCTCCACATGCAGACAGCATCCGGAGGTGCCTGAGCCAAGGGGCTGTGCTCCAACAACATCGCGTGAAGCTGGAGACGAAACCCAAGAAGTTTGAGGACCGAGTGCTGGTGAGGGCACTGCGCTTGGGAGCAGAGGGAGGTATTGAGGGCAGCTGGGCTGCTGAGGGCAGAGAGGCTGGGAGGCAACGGAGACAGAGGTGGGGAAGAGCTGAGGAGTCATAGCCTGGGGGAGGAGCAGGCAGGACTGTGTGGATGTCCAGGACATTAGGATGGGGCAGGAGAGAAGGAGGACCCCCAGAGCAGAGGGCCACTGCTAGCAGGAGGGTGCCCACAGGCTGAGGGGGCTGAAGGATGGCGGGTTCATTGGCCCAGGAAATTGCCATTAGCTGCTGACTTTCTTTCCCTTCCTCTGAAGGCCGTGACCTCCTGGCGCCTCCACCTCTTCCCCCTTAAAGTCCCAGCCAAGGTGAGTTGGGCTGAGGAGTGGGAGAGCACATGGCATGCTCCCTCCCAACCCTGGCAGCCAGATGCTTACCACAAGCTGAGCATCCCCATGCCCCCAGGTGGAGAGCTCCTTCAATGTCCTGGAGATCCGGGCCTTCAACACGCTCAGTCAGAACCAGGTGAGCACCAGGGCCTGGGGAGACCAGCAGGAGGAAGGAGTCAATATCTGAGGCCCTGCGCCCCTCTCCCCCAGATCCTAGTGGAGACAGAGCGTGGCATGGTGAGCATGCGGCTGCCCTCAGCTGAGAGTGTGGACCAGGTGACGCGACATGTGAGCTCTGCCCTCTCCAAGGTCTGCCCTGGCCCTGGGTGAGTGGCAAAGGAGGACTCTCTCTCAAGGGGTTAGACATCAAGGAGAACTCCCTCCTTGCCCTGGATCTGAGCTCCTAATACAGCAAGGGGAAGAGGGAGCATGTTCCTGCTCCTGTGTTTTCCTGGAGGTCCAGAAACCGTAAGGGGGAGGATGAGGGCCTCCTTTCACCTCTCTGGGATGGATTTGTTCATCTTCCAGGTGTCTCATCCGGCGTGGAAATGCAGACACTCCAGAAGGGCCCCGAGACACGTCCCCCAACTCTGAGACTTCCACATCTACCACGCACAGTGTCTGTGGTGAGGGGGCTGACTTGACAAAAGTGAGACCTGTAGCTCCCTGCCCCTTGTCCAGAGTCCTTTATATGTAGGGTTTCACCTGCTGTGAGGACTCCACAGCCCCCGGGCCTCAGAGGGTCATGGTGTAGCATGGATTCAGGACACTAGCACATAACATGACCTTCACCATTCCTTAACCCCCAAGCCTGTTCCTCACCCCCTTGCCCCTCGTGGAGCAGCCAATCTACTGCCCCACAGGTGGCTTCTCTGAGACCTACGCTGCTCTGTGTGACTACAATGGGCTGCACTGCCGTGAGGAGGTGCAATGGGTGCGTTGGGCAGGGACCCACTGTTTGGGCAGGTGGGGCCTGGAGGGAGTGGGCAGAGGAGGAGGAGGGGAGCAGGTGTGAGCCAGTTCCACCTCTCCAAGGATGTGGACACCATCTATCATGCTGAGGATAACCGGGAGTTCAATCTTTTGGATTTCAGCCACTTGGAGAGCCGGTAAGCTAATAGGGTAGAGACTCCCGACCACCACCCCAAATGCCATTCTGGTCCCTCCCATAGTCCCAGCTTTTTCTCCCCACCCCCACTTCTTTCTACCCATTCAGGCTTTCCCCAGCCCAACCACTCCACCCCTAGTCTCTTCTTTCCTGCCCCAGCCACCTGCTCACCACCCTCCTCCCCTCTTCAATCTCCCCACAGAGACTTGGCCCTAATGGTGGCAGCCCTGGCCTACAACCAGTGGTTCACCAAACTCTACTGCAAGGACCTGCGGCTGGTAGGGACTAGGAGGAGTGGGGGAAGTGGGAGAGAGCGGTGTCCTCTCTTGTCTATTGATGCCTGATCACAGCACCCGCTCTGTCCTCAGGGCTCTGAAGTGCTAGAACAGGTGTTACATACCCTGAGCAAGTCGGGGAGCCTCGAAGAGCTAGTGCTGGATAACGCCGGACTCAAGACGTGAGGCCAGCCTCCTCCGTGGGCAGTGGTGCCCCTTGATGTAGTCTTAGGGCCCCAGAAACTCACAGCACAATACAGGCCTCTGAGCTATTTCATATGGCTCCTCACTTTATAGAAGACTGAGGCCCTCTCTGGGCAGAAAACAAGTCAGTGGTCAAGCTGGGAATCAGACCTAAGCCTCTTGACCCCCAGATCCATGTTCTGCCCCAGCATGCGCCATCAACTACCAAGCAGGGTGGGCTTCTCTAGTCTCAAGGGCCCGAAACTGGGCTTTGTCTCAGCACAACTTCTCACATGCTCCAGAACGGTGACAAGTTCGTGGCAGACCCCGAACTGCGCCCCACCTGTGGGGTCCTTCCATTCACAGCCAAGCAGGCAGGGGGAAGAAGAGGGAAAGCCCAGGGGCTGGGACAAATAAATCCTTTCTCCCTTGCCTGAAGGGACTTTGTCCAGAAGCTGGCCGGGGTGTTTGGAGAGAATGGGAGCTGTGTGCTGCATGCCCTCACTCTGTCCCACAACCCCATTGAGGACAAGGGTGAGCCCCAGCCCAAAATCCTACCCCCACAGCAATGCATACCCCTATCCTAGCCCAGAGCCCAGCCTGGGCCTGAACAGTGGTTCTCCAACCTGATGCCAGCCCCTGCCCCCACACCACCGTCCTTGACCCCAGGCTGGTACCCCACTGAAGCCCCTATTCTGACTCTGCACCACCTGCTCCCACTGCCCAGCCTCTCACTGGGCCCACTGTTCTGCCTGCCTTCCCAGGTTTCCTCAGTCTGAGCCAGCAGCTCCTCTGCTTCCCCAATGGCCTCACCAAACTGTGCCTGACCAAGACTGCCATTTCCCCTCGAGGTATCTGCACTGGGACCACTGACCTTTGACCTCTGACCCTCCCCAGTGTCACCTGGAGTGTGGAGCCCCAGAGGCATACTCACACACTCACGCAGCATCCCAGGGATCAAGGAAAGGAAAGGAGCCACATTTTAGGGTTGGGGAGGAGTGTATACCCAGGGAAGAAGTGGGGACGGGGGCCAACCCAGCCTAGTACCCGCTGTGCTCAGGGCTCCAGGCGCTGGGCCAGACCTTCGGGGCCAACCCAGCCTTTGCCAGCTCCCTTCAATACCTGGACCTGAGCAAGAACCCTGGGCTGCTTGCCACAGATGAGTCCAATGTGAGTCCATGGAACAGCCTCGAGCCCCTGCTGAAGCACACTCAGACTTCAGGGCCGGGGTCTCTGCCCTGTAGCTGGGTTGGAGGGACTCTATCACCCCTGCTGCTGGAACTCCTCTGTCCATACTTCCCAGGCCCTCTACAGTTTCCTGGCCCAGCCCAACGCTCTGGTGCACCTGGACCTGGCGGGGACCGACTGCGCCATTGACTTGGTGAGGGGTTGGCAATGGCAGGCCAGCTGAGGTGATCTGGGGAGGCCAGGGTGGGTCTGTGCCTCACCCCCTTCTTTGACTATGGAGGTGGGCAGAGCTGGCAGGGTGACTTCAGGTTCAGCTGCATTGTAAAGAAACACCCATAGCTGACACCTGGGCTGAACTCTCTCTGGTCACTGCCCAGGGTTATGTCACTGTGCCTAAATATCAGACCTCGCTCCACTGCCCTTGCTCAGTGCTGAGTCCATGAGGAGGATAAGATACTTCCCTTAATGTGCACCTATGGGCCTGTGGTGACCCTAGCTTTATATATCCACTGCTAGGAGCCTCTCCCCCAGCCCTGGGGACAGGCAGGGGATGGGCTCATTTTCCACAAAGGGGAGACTAAGGCAGTAAGAGGCAAATTGGGCATCCATAGTGGGCTCATACAGACTGATCACAGAGGTTAAGTGCCAGGACCTTGGTGGGGAGTGAGGAGACCTCCCCCACCCTTCCCAGGCCCTATGAGACCCACCATGTCTCTCTGTCTCTCCCCACAGCTTCTGGGTGCCCTGCTCCATGGCTGCTGCTCCCACCTGACCTACCTCAACCTGGCACGCAACAGCTGCTCTCACAGGTGGGAGCATGAGGGGCACAGGGAGGCCTAGGGCAAGCAGCAGGTGCCCCCTTCCTTGCTGATCCTGGGAGTCTCTGCAGGAAGGGCCGGGAGGCCCCACCGGCCTTCAAGCAGTTCTTCAGCAGCGCCTACACACTGAGCCACGTCAACCTGTCCACCACAAAGCTGCCCCTGGAGGCCCTCAGGTCGGGTGGGTGCAGGGTTGGGGGAGTGTCCTAGAGGGACCCATAGAGAAGGGGGTGAAGGGTAAAAGGGGGCGTGCTGGCCTTCTACCCACAGGGCGCTGCTCCAGGGCCTCTCCCTCAACAGTCACCTCAGTGATCTGCACCTGGACCTCAGCAGCTGTGAGGTGAGCCCTCAGTCCCCCAATCCCACTGCCTGTCCCCTACCCACTGTTCATTTCTCTGTCCTAAGTCAAACCCTGGAAGTATCTTGCCTCTACACTCCTCTACAATCCCCAACCTGATTACACCTCCACTTTCCCTTCTCAGTCTGTGGTCTGTGTCCCTCTTTCAAGAGGTCATATTCAGTCTGCAGTGTCTCCCCACTCAGTTTTGCAGAGGGAGATACCAGGCTTTACCCCCAGAGGGCAGGAGTAAGCTGTCTCCAGTGCAGGGGCCTGGAGATTTTTTCTGACTTAAAGAAGGGGAGAGCCGGTCCTAGGGAAGACTCTGGTGTGAAGAAAGAGCCTCCTGATTGTACACCACAGCTATGATATGATCTTGAGTCCTGGGGTCTCAATGCCCCTCCCCCCACCGTGTCCCTGCAGCTCCGCTCAGCAGGAGCCCAGGCTTTGCAAGAGCAGTTGGGGGCTGTCACCTGCGTGGGCAGCTTGGATTTGTCCGACAATGGTGAGTGCAGTTGCTTTTCTTCCTGGGGTCCAAGTGGGGAATGGGGCCTGGAGTGTGGGGAAGAGGCCCTATGGAGAGTCCTATGAGCCTCCGGCCTCAAGACCAGGCCTCTCTCAGGGTTTGACTCGGACCTCCTGACACTGGTGCCCGCACTTGGCAAGAACAAGTCCCTCAAGCACCTGTTTCTGGGCAAGAACTTCAATGTCAAGGCCAAGTAAGGTCCCTCCCCATACCACAAACCCTCACTCTGTCATCCACCTATCCTACTGGCTCACTGTATTACCTCTGACCCCGACCTGCTCCCCAGTAGCTCAGCCCTCTCCCTCCTCTGAGCCCTGACTCCCCTCAGGACCCTGGAGGAGATCCTCCACAAGCTGGTGCAGCTGATCCAGGAAGAGGACTGTGTGAGTGATGGCTGGGAGGAGGCTTGCCTAGCCGGGGCTTTGGGGACCGGGCCCAACCCCCATTTGCCCTCACAGTCCCTGCAGTCACTGTCGGTGGCAGACTCCAGGCTGAAGCTGCGCACCAGCATCCTCATCAACGCCCTGGGCAGCAACACCTGCCTGGCTAAGGTGGATCTGAGCGGCAACGGCATGGAGGACATCGGGGCCAAGATGCTGTCTAAGGCCCTGCAGATAAACTCCTCCCTCAGGTGGGCCCTCAATTGGACACAGAGACTCACACACATTGTGCCCTCCATGCCTGCCTTGCTCTGTACCCCATCTTCCCAGAGAACCCCTAGTCCTAGAACCATCTCTGAGTCATCCTCTGCCCAAGAAAGGGAGGGAGCTGTGTCAGGGACCCAGAGGAAGGAGCAACAAGTTGTGCTTACCCTCTCCCCAGAACTATCCTGTGGGATCGGAACAATACATCTGCCCTGGGCTTTCTGGACATCGCAAGGGCCCTGGAGAGGTGAGTGCACCAGGACCTGGCCTGACCCAAGCCCCCTGCTTCCTGTGCCTGGATCAGGCCTGAACTACTTCAGCCCCAAGTCAGTCCCCTTGATCTATTTGAAAAGAAATGTTAGGAAGGGCCATGGATGAGGGAAATGGTCAGCAAGAAGTGGGTTTGGAGGAACAAGGGCTTCTCCTCACCTCTTCCCCCACCTGGCTGTGCCACTATGTCCCACAGCAACCACACGCTGCGTTTCATGTCCTTCCCTGTGAGCGACATCTCCCAAGCCTACCGCAGTGCCCCCGAGCGCACGGAGGACGTCTGGCAGAAGGTGGTCGCCCAAGCAGGGTGGGACCCAGAGGGCAGGGGCCAGCCCACATCTCCAGGCTCTGATGCATTCGCCTGTTCTCTCCAGATCCAGTGGTGCTTGGTGAGGAACAACCACTCGCAGACGTGCCCCCAGGAGCAAGCCTTCAGGCTGCAGCAGGGCCTGGTGACCAGCAGCGCCGAGCAAGTAAACATTTCCCTCCGGGACCTACGGGGCATACAAGGTGCAGGTGTGACGTGGCAGGGGTGGGACATGAAAGAGACATCACATGATGCCCATAACTGGACTCAAAGTGTGGGGAAGGCAGGAAGACAGGACATTCAGAATAGGGGCCCCAAACATGAGTGAACACATGGGCAGACAGTGGGGGCCCCCCAAACAGAGGGTACACAGGACTGTGGGAGCTCCACTGGGCATTCAATAAGGGCTTCCCCAGAAGTGGGCCCAGGCCATGTAGAGACATCAGCACCGCCCTTGTAGTGCTAGCACCAATAGTGCTGCCCAGGAGACACAGAAATCAGGTGCCTAGGGTCCTACTGGGAAGGTGTGCGGTGCCCCTAACCCTCCTCCTGGCCATGCTCCAGATGCTGCAGCGGCTGTGTGGACGAGTGCAGGAAGAGGTTCGGGCCCTGAGGCTGTGCCCCCTAGAGCCTGTACAGGATGAGCTGCTCTATGCTCGGGACCTCATCAAGGATGCCAAGAACTCTCGGGCGGTGAGCTCACCACAGCTCCCTCCTTCCCTTCCCCCATACTGGGTGATCCAGTCCAGAACCCAGGAAGGAAAGCCATGCTAACCCAGCAGTGTCCAGGCCCTCCCTGCCCCATGCATCCGCCCTCCTAGCTTAGGGTACCCAGGGGTTGGTTCTGGCCTTCTGATCATAACCCCTTCCTTACATAGCTGTTTCCCAGCCTCTATGAGCTGGGTCATGTGCTGGCCAATGACGGACCTGTGCGGCAGAGGCTGGAGTCCGTAGCCAGTGAGGTGTCCAAGGCTGTGGACAAGGAGTTGCAGGCAAGTCCTGGGGAAAGAGCCCAGTGTTGACCCAGGCTCTAAGTCAAGGGGATTATGAGGGCAAGGAAATACAGCGCTGAGACCACTCCCATTGCAAAGACATTGCTAGCAAACTGGGCTTGAATTATTTCTGCTAGCCTCAATCTTGGCCCCTGACCTCTTACCTCCCCCCACCCTGGACTGACTCTTCCCTGTCCATATGGTCCGGTGAAAACCTGAGTGTCCAAGGCTCTGCTACTAACTAGCCCTGTGACCTTGGCAAGCCATAGAGGACGGAGTCTCTTGGCTGTGGAGCCACGCCTGATCCTGCCCCTCTTGGGGCTCTGGCCTCCCTTCCCCCATACTAGGTGATCCTGGAGTCCATGGTCAGCCTGACGCAGGAGTTATGCCCCGTGGCCATGCGCGTGGCTGAGGGGCACAACAAGATGCTGAGCACTGTGGCTGAGCGCGTCACTGTGCCCCGGAACTTCATCCGGGGAGCACTGCTGGAGCAGGCGGGCCAGGACATTCAGAACAAGCTGGAGTGAGAGTCAGACCGGCTGGGGCGGGGCTGGATTGGGCCCAGAACACTTAGGGACTTGGGGCCCAACTCTCAGCAATGAATAATGAATGGCACAATCTCCATTACAAGGGATAAATCTTTAACCAACTGCAACCTTGCTATTTAGGGTCGGTCTGATCTTTGCCCTAGAAATCTAAGTGCTGAGCCAGGGTTTGGGAGCTGGGGTTTAGGGAAAAGGCAGCACGCACAGGTGTGCACATGTACATAGCCACACATACACCCAGAGACCGCTCCTGAACACACAGCACAGCCCCCTCAGAGGCATGGTCAAAGAAAAATGATGTGATTGGAGTGTGTGGACTACACTCTCTCCCTCCCAGTTTTCACCCCTAGACCTCTTTCATCTGGGTCTGGGTGCCACCACTCGCCATACTAAGAAAAAGAAAAATTATAACAAAAATAGCTGGTTTCTGCTCTCAGAGCAGAGGCCAGCAGGGCTCATTCTGTACCCCAGTTTACCCAGCTCTGTTCCCCGGAGTCCCAGAGGCCTGGCCTGGAGCTCCCTTGCTCTCGTCCTTCAGTCCTCTTTGCCCACCCTCCCAATCCACACACACCTAAGCTGAGGTCTCTGGGCGGGACTGGGCATGTCTTTAAGGAGACTCGAGTGTGGTCTCCTTAAAGGTCTCCTACAGCACCTTCGGGCCTCCTTGGACGACCAGGCCAGCCGGCCCTCTCCCTCAGGCACCTGGGAAGGGCAGGGCCGAGGCTCAGGGCTGGGGAAGGAGTGGCTGAGCAGCCCCACCTGTGCCCACAGTGAAGTGAAGCTCTCAGTCGTCACCTACTTAACCAACTCCATAGTGGATGAGATCCTGCAGGAGCTATACCACTCACACAAGAGCCTGGTAAGGCTTCTGAACCCTGGCCAGGCTCAGGCATGCCCCTCCTGTGGGCATCACACCATCTCCCCCAGCCTCCTCCCTTCAATACTCTAGGAGGTGGAACACTTCCTTGGGGTCCTGTTCACGCCTGTCCTTCCCCAGGCCCGACACCTGGCCCAGCTAAGGACACTATCAGACCCACCAGGGGGGCCGGGCCAGGGGCAGGATTTGTCCTCTCGGGGCCGGGGCCGTAACCATGACCATGACGAGACCACAGATGATGAACTTGGGACCAACATCGTGAGCACCCCACCCCCAATCCCTCCGTAACCCAGGTCCTGCCCTGGACCTTCACTGTCCCCTTGAACTCCTGTGGACTCCACTCTCCCCTTACTGAGCTTGGTCTCATCCCCCAGTCCCAGCCAGCCCAGCCTCTTCCCTAGTCCCAATGCCCCAGCCACCCAAGGACAGGGAGGCAGGAGGGACTTTAAAAAGAAGGCTTTATGAGGCACGGAGGCTCCTGCCACCTGCAGCCTGGCCCCACCTCTGCCCCACTTTCTGCAGGACACCATGGCCATCAAAAAGCAGAAACGCTGCCGCAAGATCCGCCCCGTGTCTGCTTTCATTAGTGAGTCCCCAGCCTCGGGGCTAATGGCCCTGTTTTCCTTTCTTTTTTTCCCTGTCTCACCAGCCTGCTTTCTCCCTGTCCCTCCTGCTAGTCCTTCTAAACACTTCTGTCCCCACAGGTGGGAGCCCTCAGGACATGGAAAGTCAGCTGGGGAGCCTAGGGATCCCCCCCGGTTGGCTCTCAGGACTCGGGAACAGCCAGCCCACAGCTACTGGCTCCTGGGAAGGTCTATCTGAACTCCCCACTCATGGCTATAAACTAAGGCATCAAACACAAGGCAGGCCCCGGCCCCCCAGAACCACCCCTCCAGGACCTGGTCGACCCAGTGTGAGTCTCCAAGACATCGCAAGAGGATCGACTTCACTTAGCAATGCCAGAGCCAGGGGTTGTTGCTTAGGACCCCAATGCAGAGGCACCCAATCTGGCAAGTGCCCCAGCAGGCCACCAACAGAGGAACTATCCAATTTGGATGGAAGGCAGACCTTGTCACTTATAGGAAATCTGTCTGCCAGACATTGGCAGTCCTCATTGTGGTGAGAGCTGCCAAGCTTAGGAAATTTCCAGGGGAACTAAAGTCTGAATTTCCATGGGGCCAAGAGAGGCCAGTCCAACTCCAAAGGGGAAGGCCCTGAGTGGGTGGGAGGGTCTTCCTGGCCCAGATGAGGTTCCCTACCTCCCCCCCCCCGGCAGGTGCCAGTATCTGGGATGCGTCAGGAGAACGGGATGGCCACCCGCCTGGATGAAGGGCTCGAGGACTTCTTCAGCCGAAGGGTCATGGATGAAAGTTCCAGGTGTGGCACCTAGACACACTTCCATTTGCATCAGGCCCTGCGGCCCTGGAAGGACTCATGTATCTGCCTGGCTCCCGTGGAGGCCTCTCCAAATACAGAGACCAAAGCCAGTCTCTCTGGGACATTTCCTCCATATTCTCATCCTTCCACACCTAGCCCTTTTCTTCCATGTTTTCTTCATCTCAGGACAGCTAGCTGGGAAGGATGGGCCACCACAGTGGGGCGGCAGGGAGTGGGGTGGAGGGGTGGCGGCAGGCCCTGGGTTGAGATGCCATTAAATGGGCAGGAGGCCTGGAGGGCGTGTTCTCCTTCACTGTCTTGCACAGAAGGAACTGGGTCACTTGGAGAGACTGAGAGAAGGAGAGAGCAGGAGGGAAGAGTTGATCTGCTGGAAGGTTATGACAGGGAAGGTGAGGACACCATCTCCCCTTAGATAAGTGAAAAGGGCCTCAGAGCGGCAGGAGAAACTAGATGAGAGAGGAAAGTGGGAGGCTTATGAAACCCAAGACTAAACTAACACCACCACCATCCTGGGCATCTGGCGTTGGCATCTCCCCACGGCCCTGTCATTAACTCTCCCTGGCCCTGCCCAGCTACCCCCGGACTCTGCGGACCCTGCGGCCAGGCCTCTCAGAGCCACCTCTGCCTCCACTCCAGAAGAAGAGGCGCCGAGGCCTATTTCACTTTCGCCGGCCCCGGAGCTTCAAGGGGGACAGGGGACCAGGGTCCCCCACCACTGGGTTGCTCCTCCCTCCACCACCACCCCCACCCCCAACTCAGGAGAGCCCCCCCAGCCCAGACCCTCCCAGCCTTGGCAACAACTCCTCCCCCTGCTGGAGCCCAGACGAGGAGAGTGGCCTCCTCCCTGGAGTAGGGAGGGGCCCCGGGCCTTCCTTCCGGAGGAAGATGGTAAGTGAGGCAGGAGGTAGAGTCTTCCCCCTTCGCTGTCCCACACGTAGCCCACCTGCCCCTCCCACCTCAGGCAACTAATGGGAAAATGCTAGGACTCAGGGCTCTGGGGAACTCTGGTCATCCCAACTCCCTGCTCCTTGAGAGTGGGCTAGGACTGGTGACCCAGAGCATGCTGGAAAGGCTGCATGCATATTTGGGCAGCAGAAGGACCTTTCAAAGGGTCTGGACAGGGCTTTCCCCAGGCTGGGGCTCAGAGGGGCAGGGGCCGTCTCCCACTCCCTTGCAACCTGTGAAGCCCCCTCTTCCTCAGGAACTGCTTGTAAACCTAAGACCTTGTTACAGGGCACTGAGGGGTCGGAGCCAGGGGAAGGGGGCCAGGCCCCTGGGACAGCACAACAGCCAAGGGTCCAGGGTGTTGCCCTTCCTGGGTTGGGAAGAGCCAAAGGTTGGAGCTTCGATGGGAAACAAGAGGTAAGGGGAGCGCTCAAGGCAGTGAACTGAGGGTCCTGTGGGTCCTTGTCTACCAGGCTTCCCTTCCCGCACCCGTCCCTAGTCGGTCAGTGGAGAGAGCCATGCTTTGGCATTAGAAGGTGTTGGCTGCATCTCTGCCCTCACCAGACCCTTGCTGTGGAATTCCAGACAAGTCACTTAACCTGTCCACTGGAGCCTCTACTTCCTTGTAAAATTGGCAGTCATAAAAACACTTACCTCCAGAGAGCTGTTTCCCAAACTTTGGTGACGATTACCACCTGTAGGACTGATATTTACCTTCTCCACACTCCACCTGTGTTATTATTTACATAATATTTTCATTTAAATTAACTCACCTTTTTTAACTTAGACTAGACCTGTGCATTATTATCTTTAAAATCAAAGTCACCTGACCAGGTAGTGGCGCAGTGGATAGAGCATCAACCTGGGATGCTGAGGACCCAGGTTCAAAACCCCAAGGTCATCAGCTTGAGCATAGGATCATAGACATGACACCATGGTTGCTGGCTTGAGCCCAAAGTCACCGGCTTATGCAAGGGGCACTGGCTCAGCTAAAGCCCCCGGTCAAGGCACATAGGAGAAAGCAATTAATGAACAACTAAGGTGCCACAACTGAGTCAATGCTTCTCATCTCTCTCCCTTCCTGTCTGTCTCTCTCTCTCTCTTTCTCTCTTGCTAAAAACAAACAAAAAAACCAAAGTTTTGTTTTCTTCTACTACATATAAAATAAATGTATAACTATTAAAATAACAGCATTTTCATTTGTGCAAGCAATTTCTTATGCCCTAGGGTGATCTGGGTACCACTATTTGGGAAAATGGTCCAAACATCTAGGGACTAATGACATGAGATGCTAGAGCAGAAGCCCCTTATCAACTGCAATCCCCACTGAAGGGGCCTTTTGGATGACCTGACTCAGCTGTCCTTGCAGGGCACAGGCCCAGACCTGGAGAGCAGTGTCCAGGCTTGGCAGAGACGGCGCTCTTCGGATGACGCAGGTGAGAATGGCCACCCTCCCTTTTTTCCTGTGACCCTCTACAGGGTCCCCTCCTAATTTGCCTTTCCTGGTCCCCTTCTCCCCTCCTCCCCCCCCACTCCAGGGCCTGGAGCCTGGAAGCCCCCACCACCCCAAAGCACCAGGCCGAGCTTCAGTGCCATGCGCCGTGCAGAGGCCACATGGCACATAGGTATGGAACACCTCTTCTCAGGCAAGCAGCACTGGAGGCCCAGGATCTATCCAAACAGAAGCCATGGCCTCTGCATCAGGGAATTTACAACCAAGAGTGGCAGTGAGAAGTCAACACAGTGAAAATATTTAAAGATATTTACAAAGCTATATCCAAAAGGGACAACCCAATCCAAAGAGAGGCTTTACAGAACAAAAGAGGCTTTATGGATCGGTTGACAAATGCAACCCTTTGTGGGTGAATCCAGATAATTCCCTAGGGCAGGGGCCAGCTCTGGTCACTGTCAGCAGAGTGGCACCCTCTATAGAAAAGTTCTCTCTCTGACCCTCAGCTGGGAAGAGAGTGGGCAAGTACTAGTCATGCCAGGCCCACCTCAGACATTCCGTCCTTCTTCAGAAATAGCTTGCCAAGCAGGCCATCCTCAGCTCACCCTCAGAGAGATGCCACAGGAGGGGGCAAGGGTCCTGCCTTGGAGGTCGAGACCCTGCGTGTTAGTCCTGGCTCAACCACCACCTGAGTATTGACCTTATACAAGTCCTTTACCTTCTCGCTTTGAGGCTCTGAAGAAATAAAAGGGAGGGGTTCATGGTATGACACTTCCCTTTTCTGGGTTCAGAGCACCTTTCACTATGGAGCTTCTAAAGGAAAACTGGCCAGCTCAGTGTCTACCTAAGTTCCCCTAGGCCTGGAATGTGACCCTTCAACAATACCGACATGGACACATCTCCCTGTAGATACAGGTGCCCTACAACCCTCCTCCTCTCCCACCCCCAGGCCAGGGCACAGGGCGTGGAGCAGAGCCAGCCTGGCCCATCTTGGCAATGCCTGTGCTCCTGCCCATCCTCCAAGGCCCAGCCAGTACTGCGGGCATCTTTGCTGGTTTCCCATCCCCACACAAACTAGTTAAACACCCAAAGTGGAGCTCCATCCTTCACTTAGGAGACCACAAGAGATGGATGCTCACTGCACCATACCCATCACCAGCACCCTTCAGGTCTCTCTTACACCTCACAGGTACACACACGGACACCTTCCAGGTGGGTTACCTTCAGGCTGAGTTTGCCTAAAGCCACAGAGGCAGGATGTAGGGGGTGCAAGGGTGCCTCTCCTTGAGGCTCTCGCCATCTAAATCAGACTGGCAGACAAAGTTTGGGGAGTGCCAGGCTGCAGCCTTGGCAGGGCCCCGGGCACTGCAGCCCTGGACAGGCGGCATGAGCCACAGGCTCTGGCTCTATCCCAGCAGGAAAGGGTTCAGGCCCCCCTCTTCAAGAGATGCCGCCAGGCCAGAGCCCACTCCAGAGGGGACAGGCTCAGGACCATCCTGGGACCACGGGCTAAGGAAATATGAGAGCAGAAGGGAGCAGGCAGAAGCAGAGGAGCAAACAGGCCTGGAGAGGGAAGTCTGGCCTCCAGGGCTTCGTGGGGCCAGGGCCAGGGAGGGCTATGAGAGAATGCCTGTTCCTACAGCTGCTTTTCTCTCTCCCAACCCCATAGCTGAGGAGAGTGCCCCCAGCCACAGCTGCCAAAGCCCCAGTCCAGCCTCCCAGGATGGGGAGGAGAAGGAGGGGCCCTTATTCCCTGAGAGGACAGTTCCCGCTAGAAATGTCAAGGTGAGGGCTGGCAAGGCGGGTGGGGAAGGCACTTTGAGGAGGCAAAGGACTAACTGACCCAGCATCTTCCTTCTTCTGCCAGCTGCAGGATCTGCCTTTAGCTCCGCGGCCCCCCAAGCCAGTGGCTGTGCCCAGGGGCCGCCGTCCCCCCCAGGAGCCAGGGGGCAGGGAAGAGGCTGAGGCTGTGGGTACAGCCCCAGGAATGAACAAACCCCAGCTGAGGCTGGGCTCACAGCAGGATCAAGTGGAGTCCGAGGTCCAAGGTCTGCCACCTAGCTGGAGGGGGCCTCTGCTACCCACACTGGGTAGCACAAGATGAGTCACTGCCTGGATGAGCACCCAGCCCGTGAGCCCCACTCATATGCTAGACCTGCCTTGACTGTCATTTCAGGGCCCCTAGATCCAGGTCGCCGGACTGCTCCCCTGAAGCCCAAGAGGACACGGCGGGCTCAGTCCTGTGACAAGCTGGAGCCCGATAGAAGACGGCCCCCTGACCCCACAGGTGCCGGTGGGGTGGGCAAAAGGGAAGTCCTCCTTCCCCCATCTGTCCAACATGGCGCATCCCATACTGGGCAGCTGGCTCTCCCTGCCCGGGAGACAGGGCTCCCTGGATCTGTCCCCAGGAGGAACCAGTGAACCAGGAACAGACTGACAGCTGCTGCAGCACCCTCCCCAGCCCTCCTCTCGACATGTGCCTCACAAGGACTGCCCCCACCCACCCCTGCCCCTCCAGGCCCCTCTGCCAGCCCATCCCACAGGGCCAGGATGGCAGGATGAGGCATGGGGGACAGGAGGTGGGGGACAGGAAGGGAGGGAGCAACCTGGAGAGAGGGAGGCTCTGGATGCCTGCTCCCTCAGCAGAGAGCTTCAGTGTGGGGACCATCTCCCTCCCTGGAGGGCGGCCCTGCCCCTCTATCCCCAGGGGTTCTCTCCCAACTTGTATAGAATAAAAAAACCAAAACCACTGCCTGCCTTGAGTCGTCGCTGTCTTCCCCTTTCACTGCCCCCATGCCCCACACCTGTTCCCCTCCAGTGCTTGGTCTCCGTGGGGAAAAGTGTAGAGTACCTCACAGAGGTGGGGCTGGGGCTCTGAGTAGAGAGGGAAAGACCAGAGAAGTGATAAACAGGCAGGGGCGGACTGAGAAGTCTCCAGGCCAGGGTGGGTGTCGTGTAGGATCTGGGCTGAGCTGCTGAAAAAGAGACCAAATGACAGGAACCAACAGCAGTGTATGTCCAGCTTTGGGGGTATGGTGGGATTGGAAGACCCCAATGTACCAGGAAGAGATCTGGGCAGCAGTGTGCTGCGTGGGTGGGTGGGTGGGTTTACACACAGGGAGGCTCACTAATGGTGGAATTAAGTGGTGTGCCATCCTGGCGGCACCATCAGTAGTCAGAAATCTCAACTGGAAAGTGGCCTGAAAGTGAGGAGAAGGGCTTATGGTGTGAGGACCAACAATTAAATTAATTGTAGCCCATAGGTGTACTACCAGATACTAGCTTAGCATTCAAGACTCCCACTCAAGAACCTCTTCCTCTGTGAAGCCCTTCCTATTGCCTTCCCCCAACTCATCCAAATGGAGGCCTCTCTCTTTGTGGCCCACTGCATCCTGAAAAGGTCTGTACCCTTGCACCTGACACACTTACTTGCACTTGTGTATTGACTTATCATCTCTGTCTGCAGCCCCATCTGTTCTATATATACGCACCTCCCCCAGGGGCAGGAGCTGTATCTTGATCACGTGTATAACCCCAGCCTGGGCACAGTGCCTGGCACCCAAGAGCTGCTCAATAAATGGCTGCTACCTTAATATATAAGCAGCTTAAGGGATGGAGGGTGAAGACACTTTGGTGAACCCTCTTGAGAATTCATCCCAGATCTCCACATACCCAAATGTCATCACGTGTGGCATACAACTCCCAGGCAATTGCTCACTTCCCCTGGTCTCACTAGGGAGTGACTAACATCTTGTTTCCTCAAGATCTGTGCTTGGCTTGGCCCCTCCCACAAGGAATCACGGGGCAGGGGGGTGGTAAATTGTAGGTACTAGGAAGATGCCTCTGGAATCAGTCCTTCAGCACGTGTCCCCACTGGGCAACCCTGTCTTCAGGGGCTTGGTTTTGTGACCAGGATGTGAGATTGTGCCTGAAGTAACTGTGTCCCTGTCCTTGTGTCTCTCTGCTAAAAACTATCTGGGACACTGAGCTTTATTCTCAGAGCTATGAGGTTCAGCGTGATTTTTAAGGAGCATGTCAGGATCTCCATTCTGTTGTATTTGGGTTGGTGAGACTGTATATGTGGTGTGACAAGTATAGCTCAATGCTCTTTTATACGTGCAAATATCCCTAACAAGTATGATGTGGAGAATGTTGTGAGATTGAGTATGTTTCCCTTTGTGTATCTGCAGGGCTATAACTGTCGTGGTGTCACAGTGGGTTTATGTGCTAGCATCTGTGCGTGTCAAGATATGTGTGAGCCTGTGAGTCGTGGGTGTGTATCTCCATCATTTCCCGGTGTGAATGTGTGCACGCACATGCACTGCCACAATGTGGCATCTCTGTGATGCTGGCTGTGGGTGTGGTGTGAAGGAGAAGATGTGTGTCACTGTGTCTGTGCGGGTCCTGCCTCTGAGCCACCCTCAGCCCACCCTCCCCCCCAGTTCTGTGGCTCCCTCCCAGGCAGTGGCCCTGCCCCTCCCCTCCTCTCCCTCCCAACTGGTCTCTGCAGGGTGGGGGGGAGGAAGAGAGGGAGCTGGTGCTGCCACCCCCCCTTCCAATCCAGGCCCCATAAATAGCAGCAGAGCCAGAGCCGGAGCTGGCACCAGCGGCTGGAGCAGCAAGGGAGTCAGGGCCAGGGCCAGAGCCGAAGAGGGGAACCCCCAACTAAAGCCCAGGTGAGCCTCCCCTTCCTCCTCAGCCTAGCTCAGCCCCGCCCAGTCCAGCCTGGTCCAGTCCTCTGTAACAACATCCCCCCCAACCCCCAGAGAAACCTCCGGTTCTGTCCGATCCCCTCGCTACCACATGACCTTGCCCATTTCATAGGCTAAGCCGGGAGACTCATGGCTGGAAGGCAGAGTGCCCCACAACCCAGACCCTCCCTCACAGATCCAGAAAGGCACACATTATGGGGAGGGATACCCAGCCAGAGAAGGGTCCCAGTTCTGAGGGAGGTACCTACAGGGACTGTCACACCCTCCTGGAGACAAACACACAACGAGGAGACAGACACACAGGGTGGGAGCATTCAAACACACTAATGCGCACTCACTGGGAGAAGCACAACATGAGATCAGACAGCCTCACCCTGCGACGTGGACAGATACAGACAGATGAACTGACCAGCCATGAACTCGGGCCAGCATACCCCTTCCTGCTGCTGCCCAAGGCTTGGTACCACTGCTGGGGGAGGGTGGCGTGCGTGCATCCCACGGGCAGCATGGAGGGGGCTGCAGCTCCCCAAAAATCTCGTCGCTAAGAGACAGTGCCAGTGCTGCCAAGAAGTGTGAGAACAGGGGAGGTAGGGAGGAAAGAGAGAGTTGTCATAGTGGGAGCCCCTGCCAGGAACCTGGAGGAGCTTTCAGCAGGAATGAGGCTCTGCCTCTAACTCCCCAAGCCCAGCATTCTCCCTCCCATCAGCCAAGTAGAAGGTGAGTGGGGGGAGGTAAATAGGGACAGCCCCCAGAGCACCTTCCACAATGCCTACCCCTGCCCACTGCAGCTCCATTCCTGAGGCCCATCCTCTTCGGACTTCTCGGGGCCGGAGCACCCCCTCCCCATCCCCCTTTCCCCAGTTCATCTCCCTGGTGCCAAGACTGAGTGCAGCGCTGGCTCAAACATCAGTTGGGAAATAGCAGAAGGTGCTGAGGCAGCAAAAAGTGTGGATCAATCAATAGCCTAGGAGCCAAGACTGCCAGGAACCCCCCCCCCCGCCCCTGCAACCCCCTAGCCCTGTCCAGCCCTACCCATGCATACTAGGCCAGAAGGGGTGACAGAAACACAAAGCTGTGCAGAATTGGGAGGCTCAAGTCCTCTGTCCTCTTCTGCTCAGAGCCCCAGGGGAAACGAAGCCCAGAAAGGGCAGGGAAACAGGAGGTCCGTGAGGTCCGGGCCTCAGGAAGCAGAACAAAGGAGGGTGAGACCCAGGTTTCCAGAAGATAAATACCCCTCCCCTGGCAGGGGTTCCCTTTCCAGTGTCCCGGCCATCTGCTCTGTCCTTGCAGTGACATGTCGGACCCTGAGATGGGATGGGTGCCTGAGCCCCCAGCCATGACACTGGGGGCCTCGCGGGTGGAGCTTCGGGTATCCTGCCATGGCCTCTTGGACCGAGACACACTCACCAAGCCCCACCCCTGCGTGCTGCTCAAGGTCTACTCTGATGAGCAGTGGGTGGAGGTGAGAGTGGGCTCAGGAGCTTGGTCTTTCCTTCACTAACCTCCTGGCCCGGGAAAGGAGGCTGGGGGAGGGGGGAGGGGGCAGAGGAGGAGGGGAGGGTGGAACAAAAACCTAAGAGGGGAATGTGAGGGGCCTCTTCTAGGCTGTGAGTAATGGTGGTGAAAGGCATGCCATCCTTACAAACACAAACCATTTTACGTTTTCTAAAGCCCAGAGTCTCAGAGGGTCCTGAGATGGCCCCACAGGCAGGGGCACTGATCCCTAACGCCTTATGAGAGTTCCAGAGGGCTGATGGTCTAGTGAGCTAGAGGTACCCTGAGCTCAGGCGTTCAGCCCAGGGCGGGAAGAGCTAGTCCCTGGGGGGTGCAAACCCAAGGAAAGCTGGCCTGATGCGTGGCCCAGGGGACTGCACCTGGGTTCCCAGAGGGCCTCCACCCTCCTGCCACAGGTGGAGCGCACGGAGGTGCTGCGCTCCTGCTCCAACCCCGTCTTCTCCCGGGTGCTGGCCCTTGAATACTTTTTTGAGGAAAAGCAGCCCCTGCAGTTCCATGTGTTTGATGCTGAGGATGGAGCCACCAGCCCCAGCAATGACACCTTCCTTGGCTCTACAGAGTGCACCTTGGGCCAGGTCTGCATTCCCACTTCACCCCACCCCCATCAGCTTCTGTCTCTGAATCCAAAATAAAAGAGCATGAACTCTGGAGCTAGCTTATTACAGGCTTGGACCTCCAACCCCACCATTCACTGACTGTGCAGCCTTGGGCAAGATACTTCACCTCTCTGAGCCTTAGCTTCCTCATCTTAGCAATAATAGGGGGTTACAGTGCCTACCTTAAGGCTGCTGTGGAAATTAAGTCCAACCCTAGCCAAGTGGCACTTATGGCCCTATCCCTTAGACCCTGGCCAAGGGGCATCTCATCTGGGTCTCCCTCTACATCCATCTGCAGATTGTGTCACAAACCAAGGTCACTAAGCCATTACTGCTGAAGAATGGGAAGACTGCGGGCAAGTCCACCATCACGGTAGGCAAGGTCCCCTGTATTCACCCTTGGCCAGGGCATTCTTTGCCCCTGCATGGACATCCATGGTGATATCATACCCAGGACTGGCCCCCCTCTAAGGGAAAGGGTGGCCCCTGTGGTAAGGAAGTAGGGGGGAATCCTGCCACTTGTGTTCCCCTTGCAGATCGTGGCCGAGGAGGTGTCTGGCACCAATGACTATGTGCAGCTCACCTTCAGAGCCCACAAGCTGGACAACAAGGTTGAAACCCCAGAGTCCAGGCCCCCCACTCAAGACAAATCCCAGGGTCCCAACACTGCTCTGTTCTCGGTGTTAGCCACCTCCCCCTGCACACCTCACGAGGCTCATGGGTCTTTTCCCCTATGACCCCAGGATTTTTTCAGCAAGTCTGACCCTTTCATGGAGATCTATAAGACCAATGAGGACCAAAGTGACCAGCTGGTCTGGAGGACCGAGGTTGGTGCCTGGGGCTATGAGAAAGCAAGGAGGAAGAACAGAGTAGGGAAACCTAAATAGGAGGTGACTGGCTCTCTTGTGCCTTTCCAAGGTGGTGAAGAACAACCTGAACCCCAGCTGGGAGCCATTCCGCCTGTCCCTGCACTCCCTATGCAGCTGTGACATCAACCGGCCACTCAAGGTGAAGTCCCTGCCAAGCACGTGCAGCCTACTGAAGCATCCAGCCTCTGTCTGAAACCGTCCTCCTGAGTGTAGCAAGCTCCCTTCCTCTCCCCCATGAGATAAGATCTTCCCACTGTGAAGAACTGGTCACAACCCAATGTTCCTACATGTGTGCCTTTTATCAGAAGCCAAAGCCCCTGCCAGATTGAGCCAAAGAATGAAGTTCTTAGCAGATGGCCTCTCTGAGCAGGTTAAGTTCATCTTTTTGGGCTCAGGGAATGTTAGACCACTACCTTCTTGAGTCCTTCACCCTCCCCCAGGAACCACTGCAAACCATCCCTGACCCTGACCCCACCCCACCCCCTTCCTTCTCAGTTCCTGGTGTATGACTATGACTCAAGTGGGAAACATGACTTCATTGGAGAGTTCACTAGCACCTTCCAGGAGATGCAGGAAGGAACAGCAAATCCTGGACAAGAGGTACCACAAGACCCCCCCCTCAGGTGTCCTCCCCCAAGATCCCTGGGAAAATCCTAAGGGTGATGCTGAAGAGGTCACCATACATGATAGGAGGTGGAGAGAGTGGAAAGTCCCCATGCTCAGTCTGAGGACTGAGCCACAGAGGTCTTGTTCTGGGAGGCTCTGCTGAAGGGGGATAAGGGGTCACCTGAGGGAATTGTGACTGGGGGTTTTGGGGTTTGTGTGGTCTAGATGCAGTGGGACTGCATCAACCCTAAATATCGGGACAAGAAGAAGAACTACAAGAGCTCAGGGACCATAGTTCTGGCCCAGTGCACGGTAAATCCCAGGGCCAGCCTCAAGCCCCGCTCCAGCCCTATACCCTACTGCAGCCTCACATTCAACTTTTCCTTTGCTTCTGGGAACTAAAAACCCTTACCCTATACCACCTCCAACTTTGACCTCAAAAACTCTGGTTCCCCCACAGAAGCCCCACTTAGCTCTTTCCTCAAAGGACCATCCCTCCACCTTACCTCCCCTGCTTCCACCAGGTGGAAAAGGTGCACACCTTCCTGGATTACATCATGGGCGGCTGCCAGATCAGTTTCACGGTAAAGGCCCAGGGTATGGGGACACAGGCAAGAGGGAGGAGCTAAGCCCGTAGTGAATAGGAGTCCTGAATCCCTCTGCCTTGCTTAGGCCTCTCATGAGCCTAGCATTGTCCCTCTGTACGCCTCACCCTACCCCATGGTGACGCTACCTGTAGGCCTGCCCAGATTCACCTTAGTGCTCCCTACAGACACTAGTTCTGGCCTAGCTTCTCTGTTGGCTCTCAGGGATGCAGCAAGTCCTTTTTCCCACCTCCTCCAGGTGGCCATCGACTTCACTGCCTCCAATGGGGACCCAACGAGCAGCCAGTCCCTACACTGCCTCAGCCCCCGCCAACCCAACCACTACCTGCAGGCCCTGCGTGCAGTGGGAGGCATCTGCCAAGACTATGACAGGTAGAACAGGGGAGGTGAGGGTGAAGGAGAGACAGTCAGGGAGGCCTTGTCCAATGGACCCTACCGCTTTTTCTTCTCCCCAGTGATAAGCGGTTCCCAGCGTTTGGCTTTGGGGCTCGAATCCCTCCCAACTTCGAGGTAGGCTGGATCCCAAGAAAAGGGAGGAGATGGTGGGAGAGTGAGACAGAAAGAAATGATCCCCATGCTATTCTTGCTTTACCCTCACAGGTGTCCCATGACTTTGCTATCAACTTTGACCCGGAAAATCCGGAATGTGAAGGTAAGAGGGGAGGTTCCCACCAGCCCCGCCTTCCCCCATACACTTTGCTGCACACTCCTGCACACCCCATGCCAGAGCACAGATTGCGTTCTCATGGGCCCAGCTCCCTGTTCCTTTACCCATGCAGCACCTGTCTTCATTTGGTAAGACTTCCAGACCCTGGCCCATGATCTACCCACCTAACTGCCCCAGTGCCTGGAACATCCAACTCTCCTACTTACTAAGAAACTAGGTGGGGGGGGGCACTTCCTTGCTTTAAGGGGTGTCAGGAAGAACTCCCTGCTAATCATTGACAGCCTCACCTCTGCCCACAGAGATCTCGGGGGTCATCACCTCCTACCGCCGTTGCCTGCCCCAGATCCAGCTCTATGGCCCCACCAACGTGGCCCCCATCATCAACCGTGTGGCAGAACCAGCCCAGCGGGAGCAGAGCACCCACCAAGCCACGGTGAGAGAAAGCAGGCAACCAGGCTATGACTGGGTATCCTCGGGTGAGGCCAGGGTTAGGGCCTGGTTTTGGGGCAGATGCCAATGCCCGTCCACCCTTTCACCTTCCCTCAGAAGTACTCGGTGCTGCTGGTGCTCACAGACGGCGTGGTGAGCGATATGGCTGAGACCCGCACCGCCATAGTGCGCGCCTCCCGCCTGCCAATGTCCATCATCATAGTGGGAGTGGGCAATGCTGACTTCTCCGACATGAGGCTGCTGGATGGCGACGACGGTCCCTTGCGCTGCCCTCGAGGGGTGCCCGCAGCCCGCGACATCGTCCAGTTCGTGCCCTTCCGGGACTTCAAGGATGTGAGTGTCCGAGGCCCCTTCCCAGAAGGACTCCTCAGCGCTTCATACCCCATGGTTCTTCCGCCATGTCGGTGTCTGGAAAGGGTGCCCAGCGGGCCACTCTGAAGCCCCTCCCCTTCCACCTGGCCCCGCCCATTACGCTCGGGTTCCTAAGCAGTGTGTGTGTGTGTGTGTGTGTGTGTGTGTGTGTGTGTGTGTGTGTGTGAGAGAGAGAGAGAGAGAGAGAGAGGGGGGGGGGGGGACAGACAGACAGGAAGAGAGAGAGAGATGAGAAGCATCAATTTTTCATTGCAGTTCCTTGGTTGTTCATTGATTGCTTTCTCATATGTGCCTTGACCAGGGGGCTATAGCAGAGCAAGTGACCCCTTGCTCAAGCCAGCGACCCCGCACTCAAGCCCGCGATCTCAGGGTTTTGAGACCTCTGTGTCCCAGTCCAATGCTCTATTCACTGAGCCACCGTCTAGTTAGACAAGGGTTCCTAATAACTTTCCACCCCCTTACGCCCTCCCGCAGGCTGCACCCTCTGCGCTGGCAAAGTGCGTCCTGGCTGAGGTGCCGCGACAGGTGGTGGAGTACTACGCCAGCCAGGGCATCAGCCCGGGAGTGCCCAGGGCCGGCACACCGGCTACGACCCCCAGCTCTAGCCCATGACTGCCTCCAACCGGACCAACACTCCCTCAGTCTCTCAGTGAGTCCTGAGAGCCCAAAGAGTGGACACTGGGGTGCAAGGTGGGGCTTGGTGGAGCACCTTGGCCAGGTGTAGTATAGAGGAGGGTGCTTATAACTATCCCATCCTCTCCCAGGTGCCTGTCCAGACTCCTGTGACTTGAGTGACAGTGCCTCTCCCTCTTGGATCAGCTGTGCCCCCCCGTGTCCTGGAAGTGAGTGGAGAGCCCTGCCCCATCTTTCCAGGCCCCAGCATCAGCCTTGTGGCCCCTCAATGACTCTGTTCAGTGATCCTGACTTTCCAGCCATCAATAAAGGGAACCCTTCCTAGTTCCTCAGACTCTACCCATCATGTCTCAGTTATCCACTGGGCAGTCTGTAGCACCCACAAACACCATTAAGAAATGATGACCAGCACCTTTTGAGAAGGATCAGCATTCACCAGGCAACCAGATGTCTGTACAATTTCACCCCAAATATTTACCAAAGAGAACTAAGGGGCCCCCATCCTCCTCATCTCCCACTCCCAGGGGGTCCAGACACCATGGGGGTTAATTAATAAGGAAGGAGAGGTAATAAGGGGCTGTCAAGGGCAGGATAATGCCTTTTACAGCTGTCTCCAGAGAAGCCCAGCTGAGTTCCCAGGGGCTGAACTTCAGCCCCCACACAGCTGTGGGGTGAGGCCCAGAAGAAGTGTGTGGGCACTGAAGGAGGGCAGCTGGTCTGCCAGTGAATTAGGAATACAGAGGGGGCATCTCAGGTCTGCGCCACCTGGTTTTCCTGGTTGTGTGAATGTGTATGTGTGTTCATGCACTGCACATCCCTGATTCTCCATGAGTGTGGCCTTAATGGTTCAGGAAGTCCAGCTATGTATTCTCAATAACATTAACAATAGCAGTACACTTTATTGTTTAGCTAAAGAAGAACCAGGAGGCCTGGAACTTGAGCCCAGACCCATTTGACCAAAGTTCCCATGCTCTTTTTTTTTTTTTTTTGTATTTTTCTGGATCCACCCGGCACGCCCATCAGGGGCGACGCTCTGCCCCTCCGGGGCGTCGCTCTGCCGCGACCAGAGCCACTCTAGCGCCTGGGGCAGAGGCCAAGGAGCCATCCCCAGCGCCCGGGCCATCTTTGCTCCAATGGAGCCTTGGCTGCGGGAGGGGAAGAGAGAGACAGAGGAAGGAGGGGGGGGGTGGAGAAGCAAATGGGCGCTTCTCCTATGTGCCCTGGCCGGGAATCGAACCCGGGTCCCCCGCACGCCAGGCCAACGCTCTACCGCTGAGCCAACCGGCCAGGGCCAGTTCCCACGCTCTTAATCACTAGTGTACAACTTCTGTGTGGGATGTATCTGTGTGATCCTTATCTTGTGACCCAGGTGTAAGTATCTGTGGCCTGTGTGTATGAGTGTAGGTGCCTGTGGATGGGCATCTCTGCCTATCGTGTGTGCCTCAACCAATCAAGTAAAGTGTAAAAGATCAGCAGTGGGTCTGGATTGCAGCTCCAGATAACAGGCAAGACTTGGGAGATTCAGAGTGAGGGAAGAAAACCTGGGCACCTGGAGGAACCCTCCATGCTCCAGTCCCTCCCCTCAATGATGTGTATGGAGAGCATGAAGGAAGAGGGGCTAAAGGTGCTGTGAACCAGCCACAGCCAGAGAGGTTAGCCAGTAACCAATAACCATTGATGGAAGGGGGAGAAAAGAGAAAGAAATTCCAGGGAAGATGGAAGAGAGGCTGCCCATTGCAGGCTCCTGGAGGAAGGATGAACTGGGGAAGAGAGAAGGGGGGGACAAGAACTGGGATGGGAAGAGACAGCTGGAGAGGGGGTGGATAGAAGGAGCTATAAAGGAAGAAAGACACATGGGAGCCTCTTCCCCCTACCCGACTGCTTCTCCCTGTTTATTACGTCCATCAGAGGACCTGTGACAGTAGCTGGTGAGGTTGCTGCTCCCAGTTCAATGCCTCTGATTTGCCCAGATCCCCCATCCACTCTCACCATAGGCTGCTGAAGCAGAGGGCTGGATTACCATGGCAACTCCGAGACCTCAGGATAGCTACAGACATTCCTGGCCCCGGCACTGATGCTCCTGGGCTTCTATGAATGGTGGTGGGAGGTAGGCTCCATCTGGCTCTATCCCCACTCCTCCACCCCATTTTCATTGGATCTCCAGAACTGAAATGTGGGGGCCCAGGTGGGGGCTTCTCAGTCAGTTTCTTTCTCTTTCTCTCTCTCTTTCACTGTCTTTCTCTCTCTTTACCCCTCCTTTCCTCCCCCCCCCCACAAGTCTGGAGCAAGGATAAAGAATGAACTCTTCTAAAATCACAGGAACGTTAGCCAGTAAAGTTCTGCCTGGACTTCAAGTTTTATTCACAAAAGCTGCATTCTCTCAGCTCCTTGTCATGCTGGGGAGAGTCTCACTTCAGCTCTCAGAAAGGCAGGAGATAGCAGGGTCACCTTATGTAGGTCTGGAGGTCAAGGCAGCCTTCAGGGAGCAGCAGAGGACCAGTGCATGGGCTCATCCACTGCCTAGGCTGCAGCCAGGAAGCTGGAGCAAGACAGGAAGTCCCTTTGGCGAGGCTGTCTTGGGAGACCATTGGACTCCCACATTAAGGAGATACCAGAACTGGAGAGGCATCAGAAGTCATCGATACAAATGAGTAGATGAGGTAACCAAGACTCAGGGAGCAAATGATTTACTCAAGATTCCAGAGGTACCCTGTGGCAGAGCTGGGACTAGCACCCAAGTCTCCAGACTACTGCCCACGGTCCTCTCTCAGCCCACACTAACCACCCCCAGAGCTCCTCAGGCCTTTGCAGCTCTGAGCACTGGAGGCCATTGGGTTGGATAAGAGGAAGTAAGCTTCAGATAAAGTTCCTAGTCTCTCTTGCTCCGGGGAATTAAAATCTTGAAAATGCAATAGTCCTAAATGGGGAGGTTACAAGCCCCAGAATGAAAATACAGCCTTATTATTACTTACCACCTAATGCACTACAGGTTGAAAACCTTTAATTAAAATCTAAACTGAGGAAGAAGCTGTACCACTCCCTCACCTCCCATGCACTGTGTCATCGAGCCATCATCCATTCCCCCCACCACCACCCACCCACACACACACACACACACACAGTGCCTGGCCCTGGCTCCTGCAGATCTCAGTATCCTGACCAGGTAGATTTGGGCAAAGGTCAGAGGTTTTCTGTGTATAGCGTGGTTGAGGGGAAGAGAACCTCTCCCAGAAAATTACCATCATCTAACCTCGGAACATGCCTTGAGGGTCCAGGAAGTATGTCGATATTGCTGTGGCCATACAAAGGAGTGTGTAGCACCTGAAGGCGCTAAGTAACCACCTAGTGAACGGTACAGCTGCCTCTTGGATGGTGCCCCACCACCACCACCTATTCCACCACTCCATGGCCCCAAGCGGCTCAGAGGAAGAAGTAGGAGTGGTCCCCGGACCCAGGGCCGCTGGAGGACAGCCGGTCGCAACGAGCCTTGTACAGGTCTCGCTCCCTGGCCAGGCGGGCCACCTCGGCCCGCAGCGCGTCCAGCTGGACAGCCAGGCGGGCACGCTCCGCCTCCAGCCCGCGCCGCTGCTGCAGCCGCTTGGAGCGACAGGCCTGCGCGTACCCGCGGTTCTTCAACGTGCGGCGCCTCTGCTTCAGCCGCAGCGCCTCGTCGCGCGCGCAGCCCCGCAGCTGTCGGTTTAACTCCCGCACAGACATCGACACCAGCGCCGCGTCGGAAAACCGCTCGGCCAGCTGCAGAGGGAGCAGGCAGAGACAGGGCAAGGTCCCACCGGCTCCTCACTCAAGCCCCAAAGCTAGGCTGGCCCCGCCCCCAGAAAGGTCCCGCCTCCGGCTCTCGACTTTCCCTGAATGTTCGCCCTACCACTGGTTCTATCTCGGAGTCCAAACCCCGTCCCACGTCCCAACACTTCCAGCCCCGCCTCGGTCCTAGCCAGGGAACTCACGCCCCTTTGGACCCGCCCGGCGCTGCAGGCCCGGCCCACCTCCCCACAGTCAGGCGAGCCAGGTCTGCACTGAACCCGGCGGCACCACTGAGCTGTCCTTAGAATCCGTCTCCGGGCCCACAGGTCTCCAGGGGAACCTCGCCCTGATACACCCCGCCTTTCCAACACACCTGGCTCTACTGTCCTGAAGGCCGCAACCCCGTGACCCTCAAAGGATTTGGATTACATCCTAATGCCCTCAACACCCCCATCTGTGTCTATAATTAATAGGATGAATCCCAATCCTTTCTGAGAAGGTTGGGGGCTGGGGAGGAACGATGTCTTGAAAAGGCCAACCTTATTAGCGTTCACACAGTCTTAACTCCGCTCCATTCCACTCACAACTCTCCCTGTTTAACACACACGGTCTGTTTACCTCCTGGTAATCGCCTTCTCCCCAATGCCCTTTAATTCTCAACTCTCCCTTCTCTGTCCTCTTCTAACTTGATCTTTTCCTTCCTCCTGGATCAGCCTATTCATTTCTCTCCATTTGGAGAAAAAGGAGGGAGCAGAAGGTTGTATACTCTGATTTCTTTCAAGGGCCCCTCTTCTCTTCTCCTGCCCTCTGTCTCTCTACCAGTCCAGGAGCTCCTTCCCTCACCCTGTCTCCCCTCAAACCAGCTCACTGATCACTCACCTGGGCATGCTGGGCTCCTGTCTCCTCTGGGCTTTCTGGGTAGTAGCAGTGGGGTCCCTCAACAGGGACTGGGCTCTGACCTTGCAGCAGCTCCACAGCCTCTTCAGGACTCAGCCCCAGTGCCTCTCCAGCCCCCAGCTGCTGCTGCAGGGTGGCCAGCCAGTACAGCTCCTCCAGGCCTGGCCGGGGGCCTTCAGTGGTACCCGCCATGCCTGGCTCACTGAATGTGGGTGAAGGAGGCACTGAGCTGTAAGGTGTGGAGCCCAGTGAGGCTGTGAGGGGGCCAGATCTTCCCTCAGAAGGTTCCCGCTTTACCTCAAACTTCATCAAGTCAAAGTCATTGACATATTCCATGGCCAGGGGGCTGGGAGGCAGTGCCATTCTGGGGCTAGATTGGGAGGGGCACACCTGCAAAAAAGAGCAGATGTTTGGAACACTTGGAGGCTGCCTGCCAGCTTCCTTCACCAAAACCTTCTCCCCGAAAGCCCAAGGGCCCTGGAGCCCGAATTGTGAAAAGCCGGGGTGATGGCGCAGCCCTGTTCCCCACATAGTCACCTCTGGACTGGGGGCCAACTTTCCAGGTGGCAGGGGCTCCTGACCAGGGGCAAGCAGCTTAAAGGCCTGAATGAGGAAGAGGCTAGTACAGCCTCTGGCCCCACTGGTGCCTCTGAGATCTGTGGTAAACAAGAGGAATATGGCAGTGCTCCATAGTGCTGGAACGTGCTGAGACGCTCTGTCATCTCAGGGGCACCATTCTATTTCCAAGCAATTAAAAAAATTTGCTTAATTAACTGTGACAGAGTATGTGTATATTTTAGGAAAATGGAAAGCATGTATGCTGTGAATTTTGATATATACATAAGGTTAACTTACTATTGTACTTCTCTATCAGAGCACACAAGCCAATGCCTTGCATATGGAAGACCCTTACTGTGCATCTATTCTATGGATTAATCAATCAGGGAATCCCTTTTATAAGAATGAGAGACTCTCCAAGGAAAATACAAAGGTCCTAGGATCAGTTTTAGAAAGATCAGGACTGAGTGGCACAACTTTCCCCAAGGCCAATCTCTCCAAGGGGAACTGACCGAGACTGTTTTTCCTCCTTCCATTCAGACCCCCCACCCATGTTTTGTGCACTCGAGCAGATCACCTTCCCCGTTGTGACACCAGTTTCTGCTTCTGTTCAGTGAAGGCAGTTAGACTTTAATATGTTCCAAAGAGTGATCTGTGAAACATTAAGTCTGAGAAATACCCAGGAACAGGTCTCCGCTCAGATAGTTTGGGGAAATGCTGCCTCCCATCCCCACCTCTTGCACATTCACAGAGCACAGCAGCATATTACATTAATCTGAGAAGTCCTTCAGTAACCATTTGTTCAACTTCAACACAGAGTACCAAACTTTATGTCACCAAGGAGCTCTCCTCCCTGTAATTAATCATGGGGCATGTGCTCACCTGAAGAACCTCTGGCTAGATGACCTCAGAGAGTCTTCCCAGCCTGAAAGTCCTAAGCCCTAGCGCAGGTCCCAGCTTTAGTGTCCACACCCATAGCCTTAGAAGGGGCAAAGCAGGGAGTGCTCATCCCCAAGCCTTCGAGTCTGGCTCCTTCTTGATGCCCCAAACTTGGGTATCCCTCTTTCCCACCACATGTCAGACCCCAGGCTCTGCCCAAAGAGGCAGGAGGAAGGACAAGGGCTGGCTCTCTTCCTGTACAAAGGAAGGGCTATTGCCCTATCTGTTGAGCTCCTCACCTTGACTGGACAGAGGAGATAGGAACAAAGACACAGATTGAAAGAACTAATAAGAAGATGGTGAGACACTGTTAGGTGTCCAGAGAGAATTAGATGAAGAGGTGAGGAGGCTTGTTTGTCTTTCTGATGTGATAGCAGTGAGGGACATAAAGCCAGTCAGGGTGGAAGTGGGGTAGGGGACTAAGTGTGAGGATTCCTGAAAATAGACAACAGAGAGCAGACAGCAGGTATCGGAGAAGGGGGCTCGGGGAAGGCCCAGGGCATACTCACCTAAGGGATGGCAGAGGTGATGTGGTCAGTGTCAGCGCCAGGCAGGCACAGCTTCCCCAGAGACTGGAGGCCCCATTGAACAAGGCTTTGTGCCTCTGTGCTCAGAACTGGGGGCTGTGGGCACAGAGCCCACGGGGCACTCTTAAAGGGATAGCTCTCTGAGGTCATTTGTGGTCCTTAGGCCTTCAGCCAATGAGGAAAGGGGATCATTGCCTATCTCATTGGCCTGGGGGGGGGGGGACAAGAAGAAAGGACAAGTATGCCTGTTCTCAAGGAAGGAAAAAGGTTATCTTCTCCAACAAAGCTCCTCACTGACAGTCTGACTCACAGGTGCTCAGCTCCCTGAAGCAGACCAACATCTTCATGTGAACACAACACTCAGCCCGTGGGAACTGAAGGTCTGGGACTAGAAAAGAGAGCCAAACAAGCTCCCAGTGCCCTCACCCTGTCAATGTTTGGGGGGAGTACAAGCTCTTCCGAACGCTCTCTCACCTGGACTGTTGGGTGTCTCTGTTTACAGGAATCCTCACATTTCTGCCCCCTGCCTCACTCTACTATATCTAGCCTCATGACCCTCAAAGCTGTCACATCAGAAAGAGAAGCCATCTACTCCACGATGAATCTCCAGGTCTTGACCATTCAATCCTCAGTCTCCTCCACACTTGCTGACCCAGCCCCAGGACAGACAACTCGACTTAGGAGAAAGAGAAGAAGGGAGAATGGGAGACTCTGCTCCTTCCTTCCAGGCCACTATGGGATACTGAAATCTAATCACCATCAATCCATCTGAGACTTTTGTAACTGCCCTCATATGCCCTCTGCTTCCTTTCATCTTTTCCCTGTGTGTATCTCTACCCCTCTCTCTTCCTCTCTCACTCATCCTGGTTCCCAGATGGCTGGTGGGTGACCTACATCTTCAGCCTAATCCCCTAACACCTCTTAGAGTTATCATCCCTGAGTAGAAGTTGGAACAGGGATACTAGGAATTAGCTAAGGAGATGTTTAAACCTGTCTGAAGCTGTTTAAATAGGGTCTGGACTGGAACAGAACTCCAAGAGTCAAAAGCTATTTCTCTACATTCTGAGGCCACCCAAACGCTCCCATGAGGTTAACACAGTGGTTCTCAAACTTTTGAAGTCGGGCACATTTAAAATCCTACAAATAAGACCTGACCTGTGGTGGCGCAGTGAATAAAGCCTCGACCTGGAACACTGAGGTTCCCAGTTCGAAACCCTGGGCTTGCCCAGTCAAAGCACATATGGGAAGTTGGGAGTTGATGCTTCCTGCTCCTCCCCCCTTGTGTCTCCCTTCTCTCTCTCTCTCTCTCTCTCTCTCTCTCTCTCCTCTCTCAAATGAATAAATAAAATCTTTAAAAAAATTTTAAAAATAAAAAAATAAAATCCTACAAATAATTGTAGGTGCACTATATACAAATTTCTGAGAAATATGTTATAATAATTAAGTCAAATATTAAAGAAAAAATATAAAGTCCAAGCATGCTTTTACGGTAATTAAAATAAATAAGACAAAATTAAACTTATTCTGACATTAAAAAACATTTTTATGTTACACTTTTTGAGTTATGTTTTTTAGAGTTTGTAAAAAAGAGGGATTAAAAAATAAAAAAGACAAAAAAGTTATCTTTTTATATCTCTAGATACATTCTTAGTAAGATTTAGTAAATTCAGCAGGTTCCCGCATGAATGTGTTCAGTTTTTTTCATTCTTGTGTTTATGAGAAACATGAGCCTGATGTGCCCTAGTGATTTCTTCAATGTTTGGGCATATATTTGAAAGGCAAACTCTCATTTTCCCATCAATACATTGAAGAATTTCTCTCTTTTTACTCTTGTGTTGAGGGTAGAAGATCCTAATTCACATAAATAGGATGTTGAAAATTGTAGTAAAATGTCCAAAGTTTTTTTAGATATTGCTACATATTCTTCTTTTACAGAAATCCAAAAGACTTTAAGAGAGAATTCCTTATGTTTAATCATCAATCCAAAACCCCCACCATACATATCATCTTAACTATACACCAAACAAAGGATAGAAGAAACTTGCCTCCAGTCTTTCTGGGGAACATGGGGGGTAGTGTAAACAATCCAGCACCACAGCTTAACAGCCTTTGCAACCTAATCAGGCAAGTGAGGTGGGGGGTTGGGCAGACTGTCAGTTTACAGCCAATTCCCCACACCTCTGTCCCCCAAAAATCTAAACTCCAAAAACCCTGTTGGTTTTTTGGTCCCCAACAGGCACATATTTCTCTGGAATACCATAGAGCACATCAGGAAACCTTGTAGAGCGCACTAGTGCACCCTGGAGCACACCTTGAGAACCTCTGGGTTAACAAATCCTCTTTCCCAACCCAGAGAAGGAAAAGGTATTCCTCGGCCCCAGTAATCATCATTTATAAAAAGTAACCTAGTTCCAGCCTTAGGTGTTGGGTGAAAAGGGGGGAGGTTCATATGATTAAAAATAGTAGTTTTCTTGACTCCAATGGCAAGAGAAGTGAAGGCAAAGATAAATGAATGGGACTACATCAGAATAAAAAGTTTTTGCTCAGCAAGAGAAACCGATACCAAAATAAACAGACAGCCAACTAAATGGGAACTGATATTTTCAAACAATAGCTCAGATAAGGGCCTAATATCCAAAATTTACAAAGAACTCATAAAACTCAACAACAAACAAACAAACAATCCAATAAAAAAATGGGAAGAGGACATGAACAGACACTTCTCCCAGGAAGAAATACAAATGGCCAACAGATATATAAAAAGATGCTCAGCTTCATTAGTTATTAGAGAAATGCAAATCAAAACTACAATGAGATACCACCTCACCCCTGTTAGATTAGCTATTATCAACAAGACGGGTAATAGCAAGTGTTGGAGAGGCTGCGGAGAAAAAGGAACCCTCATACACTGTTGGTGGGAATGTAAAGTAGTGCAACCATTGTGGAGGAAAGTATGGTGGTTCCTCAAAAAACTGCAAATAGAACTACCTTATGACCCAGCAATCCCTCTACTGGGTATATACCCCAAAACCTCAGAATCATTGATACGTAAAGACACATGTAGCCCTATGTTCATTGCAGCACTGTTCACAGTGGCCAAGACATGGAAACAACCAAAAAGCCCTTCAATAGATGACTGGATAAAGAAGATGTGGCACATATACACTATGGAATACTACTCAGCCATAAGAAATGATGACATCAGATCATTTACAGCAAAATGGTGGGATCTTGATAACATCATACGGAGTGAAATAAGTAAATCAGAAAAAAACAAGAACTACATGATTCCATACATTGGTGGAATATAAAAACGAGACTAAGAGACATGGACAAGAGAGTGGTGGTTACCAGGGGTGGGGGGAGGGAGGATGCAGGAGGGAGGGAGGGAGAGAGTTAGGGGGAGGGGGAGGGGCACAGAGAAAACTAGACAGAGGGTGACGGAGGACAATCTGACTCTGGGTGAGGGGTATGCAACATAATTTAATGACAAGATAACCTAGACATGTTTTCTTTGAATATATGTACCCTGAAATATTAATGTCATCCCATTAACATTAATAAAAATTTATTAAAAAAAAAATAGTAGTTTTCAAAGTGTAGTCCCCAGATCAGCAGCATTGCTTGGGAACCTGTTTGCAATATAAATTCTCTGGTTTCATCTCAAATCTACTGAATCAGAAACTCTGGGAATGGAGCCAAAAAACTCTGTTTTAATAAGCCCTCTGGGCAGTTTTGATGAACATTAAAGTTTGAAAACCACTGGTCTACAGAATGCCTACAACAGACTCAGCTTCCCATGGTGTATGTGTTTGTGTGTGGTCTCTCCGCTCACGTTCTCTACACTTCTTCTAAGAAGTCCTAGATCAGATGACATCTTTCTCTTCCCACACCTGGCCCCTATTTTGTGGAGCAGAGACCATTATCATTATTCAAGAACAAAGCTTTCTCAGTGAAATTGCCTGGACTTAGTGCTGTTTTGTAAAAGAGCCAAAAAGCCCAAGGCCTGGAAACAAAGCCACAACATGGGAGTGGGGATCATAGAGACAGGGAACCCCACACACATGCCCACAGTACGTGGCTCTAAGGCAAACAGCCAGTAAAGAGATCCCAGAATTTCCCTGGTTGAAGAAGAAATAGGGAGGGTTGAAGGCAGCCCCCTTTTTTTACGCCTGGTCTGTCCCGACCAGACACTCCCCTCCTACCCCGCCAGCAGCTGTCAGGTCTGCACTGATCTCTTGTTTACTGGAGGATTCAGAGGAGGTGGGAGGGCTAAGCTGCTAACGGACTGAAGGAGTCAGACTAAACAAGCTCAAGCAGGTTGAGCTGCTAGGGGCTCAGACCAGGCACCACTGACCAAGAAAAGGTGTCTGGGGACTGAGGGCTGGGCCAGGGGAAAGGACCAAGGACATGGAAAGGAGAGGCTGCGGCCACCACTGGGGACCCAGGAGGTGGTTAATGGGTCCTTTGTGGGGAGTGGAAAGGATGTGTATGACATTGACTGGCTCAAGGACATCTGGGGACAAAAAAGTGGGGATGAAAAAGGTGAAGCCAGGTAGGCTCTAGGAATGAGAGAACAGAGGAAGGGAAGAAGAAAAACTTAGCTAAGGAGACACTGGGCACAGACCTGGGACAGAGGGCAGAACAAGTCAAGGGCTCACCAGGGCTCTGGACTGAAGGAGACAGGGGGATGTAGGCACACGGAAGAGATGGGCAAAGGTACATAGAGAACCAAAAGAGAGAGGAAGGCTTCTGGGAGGAAACCAAGAAGGGAATAATAGTAACAAGAGAGGTGATGGGAGCAAAGAACTAGAAGAGCAAAAGTGGTAGAAGAAAGAAACAAAGGCAAGTAAGATTGAGGTCCAAGAACTAAAAGAATAAAGAGGAACAGACAGAGAGTCATCAGTCACAAAGAAAGAGCAATGGCCAAAGGACAAAAAGATAGAAAGGTCTGGATTGAGGGGTTCTGGAACATGGGGAAAGAGGGCCAAGCAGGCAAAGGGCCTGGAGAAGTGGAGTAGAAAATAAGAAAGAAAGAGAGAAGAGACAGAGTCAGTAATCCAGAAAGTTATCACTATCTCCTCGGTCCTGCATCCATCTTTGGAGCCCTGTAAGATTGGTTCTCATTCCTAGTTTTGGCTTTTGGTATCCAGATCTTCAGTAATGGGTCCAAATCCTCAAAGCTCTTCTTGGTCTACCTCTTACATTCATTTGACGAATAGTTATTAAACACCTACTCTATCCCAGGCACTGTGCTAAGCATTAGGTAGACCAGTAAATCAGACTGATATCAGCCCTGCCTTTGTGGAGCTTATAGACTAGTGAACATAAACCCTGGGTCCTGTGCTTTGGAAGGCTCCACTCTGGTTCTCTTTCAGCTGTGTCTCATGGAGGACCAGGCCTCCTCTGCCCACAACCCCAACCCCCTTCTGGGCCACATTCCAGATACCTAGGAATTCCCTGCCCAAAGGACCCCAAGCCCACTATAGAGTCCAGACAGACCTCTTCCATAGCTTGCCCAAGGGAAGAACACACTACCCATACACACATCCCTAGACCCAATGGGTAGCCAAGGAATGGCTGTTTTCAGAAGACTGTGGACAGAATTGGAATGTGTAGACAGAGAGGTTCACATACATGCACATGAGGACCCTCACAGTACAAGATGGTGTCAGGGGTGGGACAGGTGACTGAAAGGTGGCTCTTCCCACACCACCACATTCTACTGTGGAATCCTGAGGGTTCCAAATAAAATCTAAATTTGAACCAAGACCATCATGTATATATTTGTGAAGGAAGAAGTGTACAACGTATTTAACAGTTTGTTAGCTTGAGTTATTCATTTTAGATGTTTAAACATAAGGCTTATGAGCTTCTATCTGTACTCTTGCCCTGAGACCCAATATATTAGGGGTAGGCCTATCTGAAAACAAACCATTGGAACTGAGGTAAGTGCTATGAAGGAGAAAGGCAGGATGCTATGAGATTTTTATTTCATGAAGACCTAATCTAGCCTGACCAGGCAGTGGCGCAGTGGATAGCATCGGACTGGGATGCAGAAGACCCAGGTTGGAGACCCCGAGGTCGCCAGCTTGAGCACGGGCTCATCTGGTTTGAGCAAAGCTCACCAGCTTGGACCCAAGGTCGCTGGCTCGAGCAAGGGGTTACTCGGTCTGCTGAAGGCCCGCAGTCAAGGCACATATGAGAAAGCAATCAGTGAACAACTAAGGTGTTGCAACGAAAAACTGATGATTGATGCTTCTCATCTCTCTCCATTCCTGTCTGTCTGTCCCTATCTATCCCTCTCTCTGACTCTCTCTGTCTATGTAAAAAAAAAAAAAAAAAAAAAAAAAGGAAAGTCACATAGCCTGGCCAGTTAGTTCAGTCAGTTAAGAGCGTCATCCAGAAATAACAAGATTGCAGGTTTGATCCCCAGTCAGGGCACACACGGGAAGCAACCAATGAATGCATGCCTGGGTGGAACAACAAACCAGTGCTTTCCTTCCCCCCTCCCTTCCTCTCTCCCTTCTTCTCTCTGTCTAAAAACAAAAAGAAAAACAAAAACCACACAAGCCCTGGCTGGACAGCTTGGCTAGTTGGAGTGTCATCCAGGAGCATGGAGATTGCTGGTTTGATTCCCCAGTCAGGATGCATACGGGAGCAGCCCAATGTTCCTGTCTCTCTCTCCCTGCCTTTCTCAAAAATGAAAGAAAGAGCCCTGGCCGGTTGGCTCAGCGGTAGAGCGTCGGCCTAGCATGCGGAGGACCCGGGTTCGATTCCCGGCCAGGGCACACAGGAGAAGTGCCCATTTGCTTCTCCACCCCTCCGCCGCGCTTTCCTCTCTGTCTCTCTCTTCCCCTCCCGCAGCGAAGGCTCCATTGGAGCAAAGATGGCCCGGGCGCTGGGGATGGCTCTGTGGCCTCTGCCTCAGGCGCTAGAGTGGCTCTGGTCGCAACATGGCGACGCCCAGGATGGGCAGAGCATCGCCCCCTGGTGGGCAGAGCATCGCCCCTGATGGGCGTGCCGGGTGGATCCCGGTCGGGCGCATGCGGGAGTCTGTCTGACTGTCTCTCCCTGTTTCCAGCTTCAGAAAAATGAAAAAAAAAATGAAAGAAAGAAAGAAAGAAGAAAGAAAGAAAAAGAAAGAAAGAAAGAAAGAAAGAAAGAAAGAAAGAAAGAAAGAAAAGAAAGAAAGAAAAGAAAGTCACATTAAACCTGAGACTGGTCAGGTGAGTAAGAAGTAAGAAGTGACCATGTCTGGAAGTTTGGAGAAGGCAGGGGTTGCAAGCTGCAGGAACAATATTGCAAAAGATCTGGGTAGGAAAGATGTGGACATGTCCACAGAACTGAGAAAAGACCAATAAAGCCAGAGAGTAGAAATCAGGAAAGGTGGGAAGAATGGTGGTAGGTGAGGGTAGAGAAGTCCACTAGTGCCAGATCATGCAGAGCATTGTGGGCCAAAATGAGAGAGAGAGAGAGAGAGAGACAGACAGACAGACAGGGATAGAGAGGAAGGGAGAGAGATGAGAAACATCAACTCGTAGTGTGGCTTGTTCATTGATTGCTTTCTCTTATGTGCCCTGACCAGGGGCTCCAGCCAAGCCTGTGATCCCTTGCTCAAGCCAGCTACCATGGGGTCATATCTATGATCCCACGCTCAAGCCAGATAAGCCTGCACTCAAGCTGGTGAGCCTCAGGATTTCAAACCTGGGTCCTCTCGGTCCCAGGTCAACACTCTATCCACTGCGCCACCATCCGGTCAGGAGGATATGGACTTCTTTCTAAGAGCCATGAGAAACTGGGAGCATTTGAGATCTCAGCATATGTCATCAGTTTGTTTCAAATAAACTCTTATAAAAATTATCTAGCATGACCTGTGGTGGCGCAGTGGATAAAGCATTGACCTAGAAAGCTGAAATCTCCAGTTCGAAACCCTGAGCTTGCCTGGTCAATGCACATATGTGAGTTGATACTTTCTGCTCCTTCCCCCCTTCTCTCTTTCTCTCTCTCTCCTCACTAAAATAAATAAATAAAATCTTTTACATAAATTAATAAATTAAAATTATCTAAAGTAAGAGCAGTGAGAAGCTACTGAAGGGTTTTTGGTAGAGACAAGACATGTTCAGATTGTTTAAAAGATCACTTTGGGCTTGACCTGTGGTGGCGCAGTGGATAAAGCGTCGACCTGGAAATGCTGAGGTCGCTGGTTCGAAACCCTGGGCTTGCCTGGTCAAGGCACATGTGGGAGTTGATGCTTCCAGCTCCTCCCCCCCTTCTTTCTCTCTGTCTCTCCTCTCTCTCTCTCTCTCTCTCTCTCTCTGTCTCTCCCTCTCCTCTCTAAAATGAATAAATAAAAAATAAATTTAAAAAATTTTTTAAAAAAGATCACTTTGGGTATAGCGTGGAGGAGGGGAAAAATGGAATCAGAGTCAGACAAGGAGGCTAACGCAGTATCTAAATTGAGTTTGGAGATATCTTAAACTGAAAAGAAACTCTGAGATGTAAACTTGTATTCAGGTGGCTTATTGAGGAAGACTTTCAAAGGGAGTAAGAGGAGTAGGTCTGGGCAGAGGGAAAAGTTGAAATGTGCTGCAGTTGCAACAGAACAGGCTTCAGCTGATTCCACAGGAGCTCTGCATCTGGGATGGACCTTCACAGTCAAACTGTGCAAAGGGCCATGCCTTTGAACACCTACATCAACCAGTCTTAGAATACACGTTATCCCAGGAAAAAGGCATTGCATTAGACAAGACAGTTCCCTTCAGCCACAGGTAGTTCTCAGAGAAACATTCATCCATGAGTCATCAGGCGCCAACACTCATTGGCTGGGACAATGAGCACCCTGATCCTGAAGGGGGGATCTGGGCAGCACAATACAGCATCCACTAGAGGGAATCTGTGAGCCATCCAACATCCCCCCCACCCCCACCCAGGACCTTGGAAAGGAGAAATTCAGACCAGAGAGCAGGGTTGGTCACATACTGCCCCCTAGTGATGCGCTCTGGACATTGGGCCAGCTGGTGGGCAAGGCTTTCAGGAGGGCCAAGGAACTGAAAAAAGTGTAGCAGATAAAGAGGAATGAGTAATGCACCAAAGTCCTAGGAGCCCCCAGCTCCATCTGCCTAATGTTAAGGAAGAAAAATCAGTAAGGGTGAGATTCAGAAATATGGGACTTGTTCATTCTTTCATTCAATCAATATTTATTAAGTGCCAAATATAGACCTGAGTCTGCTGGGAGCTAGGATGAAAACAAGACTAAGGTCCTGGCTGTTTGGCTCAGTGGTAGATCATCGGCCTGGGGTATGGACATCCTGGGTTTGATTCACAGTCAGGGCACACAGGAGAAGTGTCCATCTGCTTCTCCACACACACCCCCACTTCTCTCTCTCTCTTTCTCCCCCCGCCACCTGCAGCCATGGCTAGATTGAAGCAAGGATGGCTCCATGGCCTCCACCTCAGGCACTAAAAAGAGCTCAGTTGCTGAGCAATGGAGCAATGCCCCAGATGGCAGAGCATCACCTCCTAGTGAGCTTGCTGGGTGGATCCCGGCTGGGGCACATGTGGGACTCTGTCTCTCTGCCTCCCCTCCTCTCACTGAATTAAAAAAACAAAAAAACAAGACTAAAATTTGGGCCCTTCTCTCAAAGAGTTAATACTCCGGTGAGCATTATAGAGATATAAAAACAACTAAATAAAGTGTGATAAGTATAAAACTATAGGTATGTACAAAGTATAGAACAACAGAGATGAGACAGGTGTTCCTCCTAAGGGGCAAACTTACTTCATGTAGGAAGTGATATTTCATTTAAGTCATAAGGGCAGGAAGGATTCACAAAAGTGCTCTGAAAACTGCAGAGTTCCACATATAGGCAGAAAGTGGCAAGTAAGGAGATGGGATGATAGTTGGATAAATAGGAAACAGATTATAAAGGACATCACTTGCCCTGTGATAAGAAGGAAGCCTTAAAGGGATTTTAAGTCTAAGTGATGTGTTCTTACTTTTTAAAATTATAAATCAAGGGGACAATATAAAACTTCAGTGGGGGAAAAAAGTTGGTAATTAGAGTCAGACTTGGATTTAGACTCCAATTCTCAAGCTGACCAGTTGTGTGACTTTAAGCAAATGATGTAACCTCTCCAAGCCTTTGTGGACACATCTGCAATAGGGTTGCTGTGAAACAGATTATGCATGTAAAGCTGCTGGCACCTAGTGTCCACACAATAAACATTATCCTCTCTTAAATCTCCAATGTGTCCTGAAGTGAGGAGTTTGGAGGGTAGCTCGGTGGGAGAAAGGAAAAGTAACATTTGGAAAGGCAGAAGGCCAAGAGGTGACTTGAAAGCTATCACCTGAAACCAGGTGAGAGATAAGCCCTAAATTGAGGCAGTGGCTATAGGGATAGAGACAGATTTGAGAGATAATTGTGAAGTACAAATCCAAAGGTCCTGGTATCTGGTAAACTATGAAGGATAAAAAGGAATTGTCTAATTCAGGTTCCTCGGAGGTAACTAGCTGGATAGTGAAGCCATCTGCTGAGATAAGGAACCACGAGAGAAGAGGTGGGATTATGGAAAAGAAGATGAACTTCAGTAGGTTGCACCAGTGTGCACACCTTTAGCCCCAAAGGGGCAAACAAGTAGGTGTGGACAAAGTTGGGATAATGGGATTGGAGGGAAGAGTCCCAAATACATACACAGGAGGTTGAGTGCAGGATGGAGCCTGGATGGGAGAGAAAAGGGCCAGCAGAAAGCTCAAGGTTGGAGGCCAGCTCTCCTTGTCTCACTGTGTTCCAACACAGAACTCTGAGAAATCCGAGAATCAAGATTATTTCTGGCCCTGGCTGGTTGGCTCAGTGGTAGAGCACCTGCCCAGCATGTGGATGTGCCAGGTTCGATTTCCAGTCAGGGCACAGGAGAGGTGACCATCTGCTTCTCCATCCTTCCCCTTCCTTCTCTCTCCTACCTCTTTCTTCCCCTATCGCAGCCATGGCTCAATTGGTTCTAGTGCATTGGCCCCAGATGCGGAGGATGGCTCACTGGAACCTCTGCCTCAAACACTAAAAATAGCTCGGTTGCGAGCATGGCTCCAGATGAACATTGCTGGATGGATGCCAGTCAGGGTGCATGCAGGAGTCTGTCTCTCTATCTCCCCTCTTCTCGCTTGGAAAAAGAAGAAAAAAAATTATTTCTGTTGCCAATGGCAGAAACCCACTTAAAACTAGCTTGAGTAAAAGAAGAAATTTATTGATGCCTATAACTGATAATCACAAATCTGTTTCTCTCCATCCCTCTGCTCTGCTTCCTCTAGGATGGCTTCCATCTCAGGCAGGTTCCTGCTTTGCAATGACAAACTGACACACAGGCTTATAGTCTACCAGCTCAGCAACTCCAGCAGAAGAGGAACTTACTTTGAAAGTTTACAGAAAAAGCCCCAGAGAGGGACCTCATGTCCATCCCTGAACATTTCCAATTCCTGAAGTCAGAACAAAGAACATACAAATTGGCCAAGCTGAGAACCTACTCCCAGGAGACCCACATGACTACAGAGACTGAGAAGGAACATCGATGTGCTATATTACCGGAAAGGGGGAGTGGATGCTTCCCAGACATGTTGAGTTTGAGAAGCTGTGGCATTTGGTGTAATACCCAGTGCTCTCAAGTTGAAGAGAAAGGTCTGGATGGAAACGTTAACTTGAGAAATTACCTAAGGATTTTATGATGGTAGTTAGGTGGGGCAGATGCTTTCTCCAGGGAAATGTGGAAAAAATGACCAGGGCAGAGACCCAAAGAAGACTGCAGCGGAGAGACACCACTGTTTCATGGTAAGGCAGAAGAGAGCCCTCAACACGGGAGAAGAAACGGATTTGGCAGCCGGAGACTGAGGGACCTTAGCACTGGGGCCCTGTAAATCAGAAGAGCCTGGGGCTCAGGCTGCCCAGTCCCTAGGAAGACGGAGAAATGTTATGCCCAAACTCCGCTACTGGACCTCAAGGCCCCCAGGACTCCCGCCCCTGGCCTCGCCCAGTGTTCCTAGTTTGTTTGCCACCCAATGTCTCCAGTCACTATCTACCCGGAGCAAGAGTCCTCAAAGTTACATCATGTGCAGTGGGCGGGGCGGGGAGGGGGCGGGACCTCGAGAAGAGGACCCAATTCCCCAGAGGGAGAGATGAGTTGGGGGTGGTGAGGAGGAATGGACACGGGGCGGGGCGGCAGCTGGGCTGGCCTGGACTTAGAGCCCCAGGACCCAGAAAGCTGGCCTGCTGGCGGGGCGGAGAGAGGGTCGCACTGGCCCTGCTAGGTCCCGCCCACACGCCCGCCCGCCCGCGCGCGTGCCCGCCTCTTTTTAAGCGCCTCCCGTATGGTCTTAGCTCCCTCTGGCTTCGCCGCGCTCCTTCCTTCCCCGCCTTCCACTTCTCCTCGGCTCCGGTACATTCTCTTGGCCACCCCGCAGCCCCCAACCAGGTGCCATGGCAGCTGTGTACCGCCCCGGCCTGCGGTGAGTGACCCCCCGCCCCCCAGCCCAGGGCCGACCCGCAGCTTCCGCGGAGCCCGCCCCCTCGGGGCTGCCAGTTGCGCTCTCCGGCTCGTCTGCTTCGGGTAGGATCGTTTCCCATTCGAGGAAGCGACGGATAGGATGCGAGTGTTCCTCGATCCCGAGCCTCTCCGGCCGTGCGTTTCGCTGGAGATCAGGGGCGGCCTCGGCCGCTGCGGGTCTCTCAGTTACCGTCCCCTCCTCCCCCTCCGTGCTCTTCTGGTCTCTGACCGCGCGATCTCTATCTGCCACTTTCAGAACTTCCTTTCACCTCCTTGCTCGCCCCAGCTGAGCCCAGCCTTGGAGTCTTTCCCCTTTCCTTTACAGATATAACAGTTGTCCCTCAGGTTGCAATGAGGAGCAGTAGGGCCCTGGGGTCCAGGGTGCATGAGTCCTGGGAACTGAGCTCAGAGTTCCCTAAAGAAGGTAGGATGTAAACATCCCATTCCCTGGCCTCCCACGGACTGGAACCTGGCGGGAAGGCTGGCTCAGAGGGACCTGGGGCCAGGGGAAGAAGGAAAGCAGGGTGGAGGAGGGAGACAGTTGTCTTCAATTCTTACGTGGCAGGTTATTATCCCCTGTCCAGGAGGAAGCCCCTACTTGTCTGCCTTCTCTCCCATTTCACAGCTTCCTGCCTTACCTCTATAGCTAGCCTGCCTTAGCCCCCAGGTTTTGTCCCGCAATCTGACTTGACCTCATATCTCTCCCACAGCTGGTTCCAATTTGGCAGCCAGTGTGGGTGGTCTCTGGAGCAGAGAAAAAGGAGAAGGTCCCACCTAAGGAACTGGAGTGGTGGCGCTCACCCAGAGACTTTCTAAGCCTGGCTCCCCATGTATAGAGGCTCTCCCCAAGACTGCATACCTTTAAAATGAGTGCTCAGGGGAAACTTCTCTCTGAGGCAAGAACAGACCCAGGTCCCAGGTGCCCTTCTCCTCTGCCCCTGGGACCACACTGAGTTTTCATCTCACTCTGCTCAGTGGAAGCAACCCCAGTTCCCACTCCAGCCAGGATCCAGTTCCCACCTCCATGGTCTGAGCTTTCTCACTTCCCCAGGCTTACGCCCTCTGAATTTGAGCTTCCTGCAGTCTGCTGTTGCACCCTACCACCAACACTCAGAGCTCTCTAGGTATGTGTCATCTTGAACAGAGAGCCAGAGGAAGGACAGGATCACGTGGTCCTAGGTGTGTGGGGAACATTTTCTATGCCTCCTTGGCATAGGAAGAGGGTAATTTTTCTTTTCCTGGCCTTTGGTCTCTCTGGCTGTACTCTCAGTCCAAGCCAATCAGAGCAGACCCTGCTTCTCCTTCTCCCAGGGTGTGAAGGGACAGACAACAGGGACCCTGCCTTCCTGGGAATCCAGGCATGAACCCAGCCAATGACATTTCCCAATAGTCAGCCTTTCACACAGTTCAAAAGTACCTACTCAATAGCAACATTTGTTTTGCAATCCTTTTGGACCAGGTGGGCAGCAGCAGATCTGATGCCTGAAACTGCAACATTGATCATCTACTCTGTGCAAGAGTCCTAATCTGGAAATCTGGGACTGTACCGTCTCAAAGAACAGGTTCTTTACATGAGGTTTTCACAGCATTACAGCATACATACCAGAAGAAAAAAAATAAATACAAATAGCTGTTTTTTTAACTTAAAAAACTAGACTTGAGAATGCAGAGAACAGAGATAAGAACTTCCAATGCCAGACACATGAAGCTCTCCACCTAGGCAGTTTATCAACACTTGGGCCAGAGGGCACTAAACATTGACCAGACCTAGTTAAACATGGGCATGGATTAAGCCTGCAATAGTATCAGCATGCCTACACATACACTTCTACACAGCCTTTATGGTCATTTGGTGCTATCTGCCCCTTGCTGACCAGAAGACACCCTCACTAAGCCACATAAAGGCCATAAAATATATGTGGCTTGGACACATCCTACACACCTACTCCAGCCTGCTCTTCCTGGGACCTGCAGCCAGACCTGCTTTCGCACACTCCCTAGCAGCCCAAACTTCCTATCCTCTTGAGTTGCACATCCTCCATGAGAACACCTGGCTCATTACCTCTCTTTTTTCTCTCACAGACTTAGCTGGCATGGGCTGAGGCCCTGTGGCTGGTCATCACAGCGCAGCATCCAGACCCTGCGAGTACTCAGTGGAGATCTGGGCAAGCTGCCTGCTAGGGTTCGAGACTTTGTGGAGCGCAGTGCACGCCTGTGCCAACCAGAGGGTATCCACATTTGTGATGGGACCGAGGCTGAGAACACTGCCATACTGACTCTGCTGGAGCAGCAGGGACTCATCCGAAAGCTCCACAAGTACAACAACTGGTAAGCCCTGAGCCTAGCAACCCACAAGGTGGGGGCAGCTGTTTGGACTGAGGTCACTTTGTCTTTACCAAGACAAAATCAGATTAATTAGACTATCTCAATGGAATGAGCAAGAATGGGTGCTTTAGCCTGGCCTGTGATGGCACAGTGGATAGAGTGCCGACCTGGAATGCTGGGGTTGCCAGTTCAAAACCCTGGGCTTGCCTGGTCAAGGCACATAGGACAAGCAGTCAATGAACAGCTATAGTGAAGCAACTACTTCTAGTCCCCCGTAAAATCAATAAATAAAATCTTTTTTTTTTTTTTTTTTTTTTTTTTACAGAGACAGTGAGAGTCAGAGAGAGGGATAGACAGACAGACAGGAATGGAGAGAGATGAGAAGCATCAATCATTAGTTTTTTCGTTGCGACACCTTAGTTGTTCATTGATTGCTTTCTCATATATGCCTTGACTGTGGGGCTACAGCAGACCGAGTAACCCCTTGCTCAAGCCAGCGACCTTGGGTCCAAGCTGATGAGCTTTGCTCAAGCCAGATGAGCCCGCGCTCAAGCTGGCGACCTCGGGGTCTCGAACCTGGGTCCTCCGCATCCCAGTCCAACGCTCTGTCCACTGCACCACCGCTCGGTCAGGCAATAAATAAAATCTTAAAAAAATAAAAAAAGATATACAATAGCCTTGGCCAAATAGTTCGGTTGGTTAAAGCACCATCCGAATAGGCAAAGGTTGTGGGTTTGATCTCTGGCCAGGCACATACAGGAAAAAAAAGGGGGGGAGTTTTAGAGGAAACAGGAATTACTGGGAATGCTCTGTATTTTTATGTTAAGTGAAGAAGCAGATACAAATAAAAACCCTTTTCTTTTCTTTTTTTTCACAAGTTCAGGGAGTTTTTACCAGAAGAGGCCTTTAGAGGTCTGGGGGCGAAGGGAACTACATAGTTAAATATGGGCCTGGACTAATCCTGCAGTCACATCAGCATGCCTATGTGTGTTCCCTTACATGGGACAAAGCTTGGAAGAAGAAGCTGAGGTGTGAATGGATGAGAAAAAGGAGAAGACCTACAGTCAAAGTTGGACTTGAAAGAGTGGGTCTGGGGATGAGGGAGACCTGCTGGCCACCTCTTCCTGATACTCCCCTTTCCCCCAGCTGGCTGGCCCGCACAGACCCCAAGGATGTGGCACGAGTAGAGAGCAAGACCGTGATTGTAACTCCTTCTCAACGAGACACAGTGCCTCTCCCAGCTGGTGGGGCCCGTGGGCAGCTGGGCAACTGGATGTCTCCAGCTGAGTTCCAGCAAGCTGTGGATGAAAGGTTTCCAGGCTGCATGCAGGGTAACCAGGGCAGGGACACAGGCAGGGGCACTGAGGGTTTTAACAAGTTAGAACCCTTCATCCAGCTGACATTTCCCTCCACAGGCAGAACCATGTATGTGCTTCCATTCAGCATGGGTCCTGTGGGCTCCCCACTGTCCCGCATTGGAGTGCAACTCACTGACTCAGCATACGTGGTAGCAAGCATGCGTATTATGACCCGGCTGGGGACACCTGTGCTTCAGGCCCTGGGAGATGGTGACTTTGTCAAGTGTCTGCACTCTGTGGGCCAGCCCCTGACTGGGCAAGGTGAGCTCCTGCTGTGTCCATGGGAAAACACAGAGGCCTACTTACACTCAGAGGGAACCCCAAATCCTACCCATCCTACTTAGTGAGACACCTAATTCTCCAGATCTAGACCAGCAGTCTGGGCTGGGGGTGAGGCTGTGTTTGCAGAGCACTTTGCTCAAGATAGAGAAAATCCATTATCCATGTCTAAGAACGGGGCATGAGAGCTGATGGATATACTATGTATGAGGTGGGGGGCTTCAGCTGCCCATTAGCACCACCACTGCTCTCGTTTCTCCTGCCTATCCCTGATCCCAACACCCCAGTTCCTGATGCCCCTGCCAGAAGCCCCATGACCCCATTGTCCCCAGGGGAGCCGGTGAGCCAGTGGCCATGCAACCCAGAGAAAACCCTGATTGGCCATGTGCCTGACCAGCGAGAAATCGTCTCCTTCGGCAGCGGCTATGGTGGCAACTCCCTGCTGGGCAAGAAGTGCTTTGCCCTTCGCATCGCCTCTCGGCTGGCCAGGGATGAGGGCTGGCTAGCGGAGCACATGCTGGTGAGGGCCTGGTGAGGATTGGGCAGCTGTGGGGGGCAATGCAGTGGCGGGACCTGGCCTCAGTCTCGCCTCCCCACTGCCAGGTGCTAGGCTAGTGGGCAGGAACTCTACCCAAAGCCTGAAACTGTGACCCCAGGCTGCAGAATGTTGGGGGGCATCCTTGCTGCCACCCAGGCCCAGTGGCAAGGCAGTACACCTATTAAGTGAATAAACATCGGTTCTCCCTGTTAACCTGTTACTGCCCTCCCCATGCAGACCATGCCCTGACCTTTGGTGACCTTCTCCTTGTTCCCTCTCTCCCCAATGTACAGATCCTGGGTATCACCAGCCCTGCAGGGAAGAAGCGCTATGTGGCAGCTGCCTTCCCCAGTGCCTGTGGCAAGACGAACTTGGCCATGATGCGGCCCGCTTTGCCAGGCTGGAAAGTAGAGTGTGTGGGGGATGACATCGCCTGGATGAGGTTTGACAGTGATGGTGAGTGGCCATTGCATCACACTCTTGTTTCTGGCTCTTACTAGAGCATAGGGGTCTCCCCTCCACTGCTCATCATGAGATTTTTCAATAAGAAACTTTTCCTAAACAGTCATTCTTGCCCCCAAATTCTGGCAGAGACACAAAGCCTTTCCCCGTCAGATCTAAGGTCCAGCTCAGGCCAGAGAAGGGCTGAGCAGAACCTTTCCTGGCCTACCCCTCAACTTTTCCTGTTTGGTTCTTCCATTTTTTCACTTCTCTTAACAGGTCGACTCCGGGCCATCAACCCTGAGAATGGCTTCTTTGGGGTCGCCCCTGGCACTTCTGCCACCACCAATCCCAATGCCATGGCCACAATCCAGAGTAACACTCTTTTCACCAACGTGGCTGAGACCAGCGATGGTGGTGTATACTGGGAAGGCATTGACCAGTCTCTTCCACCTGGAGTCACTGTCACCTCCTGGCTGGGCAAGGCATGGAAACCTGGTATGTAGGGTGGGCGTGTCATGAGACAGCCCCCAGGGCTCAGCACCTTGATGATGTAAAAGCCTTCACAACCTGTTGCCATCTTCCAGGACCTCCAAGAGGCACAGGAAGTTATGAATGTTTACAGTTTCCAACCCCAGCAAGGTCTCAGTTCATATCTCAATTCCACCAAATACAGTACTAGCTTTGTGACTTTGCTAAATTGCTTAACCTCCTGAACTTCAGTTTCCTGATGAGTTGAAGGGAGGTAGTACCTATCTTATAAGGCAGTTGAAGGATTAAATGCATATAAAGGGTTTAGCACAGTACCAAACACATTGTAAATCCGAAATAAATAGAAGCTGGGAGGCCCTGTCCAGTTAACTCAGCAGTAGAGCATCGGCCTGGTGTGTGGAAGTCCCGGGTTCAATTCCCAGCCAGGACACAGGAGAAGCGACCATCTGCTTCCCCACCCCTCCCTCATTCTTTCTCTCCATGCTCTCCTATAGCCAGGGATTGAATGGTTAGAGTGAGTTAGCCCTGGGCACCGAGGATGGTGGATGGCTCCATGGCCTCACCTCAGGCACTAAAAGCTTGGTTGCCAAGCAACAGAGCAATGGCCCCAGATGAGCAGAGCATCCTGAGTGGGGAGTTTGCTGGGTGAATACTGGTCAGGGCACATGCAGGAGTCTGTCAGTCTGCCTCCCTGTGTCTCACTTAAATTAAAAAAAAAAATAGAAGCTGGGCATTAAAAAGGAAAAAGGACTGTTTTGAAAATTATTATAGAAGGAATAGGAGTCAAAGCATACTTCATCAAGTTTGGCCTTTTAAGAAATGAGGAGCCTGACCAGGTGGTGACGCAATGGATAGAACATCAGCCTGGAATGCTGAGCACCCAGGTTCGAAACCCCAAGGTCACCAGCTTGAGCGTGGGGTCACAGGTATGACCCCATGGTCTCTGGCTTGAACCCAAAGGTCTCTGGCTTGAAGTCCAAGGTTGCTGGCTTGAGTCCAAGGTCATTGGCTTGAGCAAGGGATCACTGGCTCGGCTGGAACCCTCCAGTCAAGGCATATGAGAAAGCAATCAATGAACAACTAAGGTGCCATAACTATGAGTTGATGCTTCTCACCTCTCTCCCTTCCTGTCTGTCTGTCCCTGTCTCTCTCTCTCTATCAAAAAAAAAAAAAAATGAGGAAGCCTGCCTCTCCTGCCACCACTTGGTTCCCACCATCCCCCTGTATCATAATCACTGTCTGAAGGTCAGTATTGTTACCTTTACCCTTCCTCTGACCCTCCAACACAGACACTCTATAATCTTTCTTCCAAACTGAATCAGATCAGTTCTTTAGCCTCTCCTAGAAGTTAGTTTCTCAACCCGGTCAGTACCCCTCATACCTTGCAGTCCTGCCCCCTCCTGCATACCTGCACTCTGACCTTCAACTTGCAGTGACCTTCAGCAGAGAGCCCAGAGACCTAGTGATAGGAGCAAAGAAGAGCATGGTGGGGGAGGGTGGCCCTGTGATCACTGAAGCCTATATTCAAGTTTTCCAGGCTGACTTAGCAGTCACCTTCCTCATCTAATCACCTTTTTCTCTAACATCATCATTAAGCCCTCCTCAGCCTTCCTACCCAACTAAGAAAGCCAAGAAAATGTCATATTTCCCTACAGACTAATTCACCAACCCTTTCATCATCTCTGGATTCAGGGGTATAACTAGGGTACATTATGCACAACTTCAGTTCCCAGAATAACACCCTGTGCTAGGGTCCTGAATTGGGGGCTGATGAATGTGCAAGAGAAAAGCGTAAAGCAGTGGTCCCCAACACCCGGGCCGCGGACCGGTACCGGTCCGTGGGCCATTTGGTGCCGGTCCACAGAGAAAGAATAAATACCTTACATTATTTCCGTTTTATTTATATTTAAGTCTGAACGATGTTTTATTTTTAAAAAATGATCAGATTCCCTCTGTTACATCCAAGTCTCACTCTTGACGCTTGTCTTGGTCACGTGATACATTTATCCATCCTACCCTAAAGGCTAGTCCGTGAAAATATTTTCTGACATTAAACCAGTCTGTGGCCCAAAAAAGTTTGGGGACCACTGGCGTAAAGGATAGCTCTTATCTGAGAGTGGAGGCAGGAGCTGGTGAGAAGAGGGCAGAACTAACTGGCTCTTTGACTCCCCTGCCCTACAGGTCTGACCAGCAACTTACAGCAGGGAAAGCACCATGTCCATCTTTAACCTCATGATGGTGCCTTACACATCTGCCTCTGATTTGGCCACAACCAGCTACAGAACACTGAAGGGCCCAAATGATCTGGGCTCCTTAGGTGATACCTACTCAGGTTATGTCCTCATCTGAGTTCTTCAAGCTTTATCACATCAGACACTGGGCTAACCAGCTTTAAAATCAGTTCCTATTTGTATTTTGAAGGCTCAGGAGATTCTTACATTTGCTGATGAAAAGTCAATTGTCACCTGACCAGGCGGTGGTGCAGTGGATAGAGTGTCGGACTGGGATGCGGAGGACCCAGGTTCGAGATCCCAAGGTCGCCAGCTTGAGGGTGGGCTCATCTGGTTTGAGCAAAGCTCACCAGCTTTGACCCAAGGTCGCTGGCTTGAGCAAGGGGTTACTCGTTCTGCTGTAGCCCCATGGTCAAGGCACATATGAGAAAGCAATCAATGAACAACTAAGGTGTGAACAACTAAGGTGTTGCAACGAAAAACTAATGATTGATGCTTCTCATCTCTCTCCATTCCTGTCTGTCCCTATCAATCCCTCTCTCTCTTTCTCTCTATCTCTGTGTAAAAAAAAAAAAAGTCAATTGTCTGAAATACCAGACTCAGTTTTTGCTTTAGGTTTGAGTGTTTATTTAAATAATACCCTATAAATAAAGAAATCTTGAGGGAAAACTATGCCAACATCTAACCCCATTCCTTTGAGTACTGGTCAGTGCCACATGGCTATAGTGCCCTGCTGAACCCCAATTCCTCTCCCACTCTTTTCTCACATAGCTCAACTGTCAGTACCATTATGGATAAATAAACTAATCTTTTAGGGGAGATGTCCTAGCTCCCTACTCCCTGCCACATGTGGTTGCAGGGAACTGATGAAGCAAAATGAAATTGTGCAAGAGTACATGTACGTGTGTGCTGGGAGTGGATGTGCCCTCGGAAGTGATTGGATTTGTATTTCATCTGCCAGGTGACAAGGAGCCCTGTGCACATCCCAACTCTCGCTTTTGTGCCCCGGCTCGCCAGTGCCCCATCATGGACCCAGCGTGGGAGGCCCCTGAGGGTGTCCCCATTGATGCCATCATCTTTGGAGGCCGCAGACCCAAAGGTAAATATTGTGGGCTCCATGCCTTCTCGGTAAGGGATTTAGGTCTCTATCAGGGCCTACCTCCCTCATGTAGTTGAAGATCAGTGAGCTTCAGCCTGGACTGCAACTGTAGCTGTCTGTCTCCAGAGTTCTCCCCTAAAGAATGCAAAATTAGCATGAGGCATGAGGTTTGAAAATGGGACAACCGAGGGTCCTGGGAGAGAGATTAGGAATCAGAATCACCAGAAAGGAAGAAGTGAGTCCAGTAAAAAGGGCTGCCTGTGACCCCATTCACTGGTGTTCTAGGAGTGCCACTGGTGTATGAAGCCTTCAACTGGCGCCACGGAGTGTTTGTGGGCAGTGCCATGCGCTCTGAGTCCACTGCTGCAGCTGAACACAAAGGTGCGCACCTTCCACTCTCCCTCTCCCGTGTGCCTGCCTTGCCTCTTCTCTCCCTGCCTGAGCCAGCCCTTCCCCCCTTCCTTCTCACCCTGCCCTGAGGATATTCCAGAACCATGAACATTTTACAACCTTCCCTTTCTAGCAAGGAGGATTTCTTACCTATCCCCTCCCCTCCCCAGGGAAGATCATCATGCATGACCCTTTTGCCATGCGGCCCTTTTTCGGCTACAACTTTGGGCGCTACCTAGAACACTGGCTGAGCATGGAGGAGCACAAGGGGGCCCGGCTGCCTCGCATCTTCCATGTCAACTGGTTCCGGCGTGATGAGGCAGGCCGCTTCCTGTGGCCAGGCTTTGGAGAGAATTCTCGAGTGCTAGATTGGATCTGCCGGCGGCTAGAGGGAGAGGACAGTGCCCGAGAGACACCCATTGGCCTGGTGCCAAAGGAAGGCGCCTTGGATCTCAGCGGCCTGGGAGCCATAGACACCACCCAGCTTTTCTCGCTCCCTAAGGACTTCTGGGAACAGGAAGTTCATGATATTAGGAGCTACCTGACAGAGCAGGTCAACCAGGATCTGCCCAAGGAGGTGCTGACTGAGCTGGAGGCCCTGGAGGGACGTGTGCGCAGAATGTGACCTGAGGTTCCAGTCCAGCCAGAGCATGGCATCCCCCTACCCACTCACCCACCACCGTCATCTAGGAATAGGGGAACCACCAGGCTTACAGAAAATACAAACAATTTGATATAACTGACATCATCTGGGGGCCTTGAGACCAGACCACAGGCCTTCCCCCAAATGTTATCCAATAATAAGATGCTCATTTATTTTACGTAATATTTGTGTTTTCATTGCACACTTACCTTCGCAGGCTTCCCTCCAACACCGATTTCAGCCTTCTTCCAGCCTTTCCAAGCAGCTGGCACCCCACAGGCAGCTCTACCTTCAGGTCATCTAAGTAGAAGTTGCTGGGAGAAGGCAGTATCTACTTTGTGTCCTGAGGTCTTAAAAGGGTGGGGGTCTCTGTTAGATGATCTCCCACTCAGACTAGCAGAAGCCTCTTAACCCATTCTCTAGTGAAGTGGTTCCATTGTTGATTCAAAAAACTGTTCTTCCTCCTGTCCAATCTGAAATAGGGACCCGCAAAGTATTCATGAAAACTTATTCAGTATTAGGACAGCTAACACTTCTATAGCGCTTTCTGTGTGCCAGGCACCTCTGGTGTACTAGGCACTTTTCTAAGCATATTACAAAACAGCCCTTTGAGGCAGGTCACAGAGTCAACAGTAGAACCAAGGGTAAAGGATAACTGCAGAAACGTGTCTCTCGTAGCAGCATAGACTGTAGAACTACAGTGTAAAGATCTTAGATCCATTTATTTCATGCTTCTCAAACTTAAAAAGTGCGTATGAATCACCAGGGAGTCTTACTAAAATGCAATTCTCATTCAGAAAGTCTGGGGTGACCTGGAGATTCTGTTTTTCTTACAAGCTTCTGGGTGACGCTGATGCTGCTGGTCCAGGGACCATAATTTGAGTAGCAATTTTAGAGGGAAACAACAAAAAGAGAATGATAACCCTACATATTTCAGGGGGATCAGCTGAGGATGACTTCACCTGTGATGTGAGTCAGGCTGAGTGAATATATAAACTGAGGTAGGTAAGGTGGAAGTCTGTACCCAGAAAATGAAAATAAGCTTCAACAAACAACATGGAATTACTGCGAATTACCTCAAAAGAAAACACTGGACGGGGAAACACCAAGTATTCTAGAAAACAGCCAATAACCAGCTACAATATGTAAGAGCAGAAAAGACTAAAGGTCAGAGTAGATCACATGTCAAAATACAGTGGGCAACGGTGTCCCCTATACTTAAAAATATACAAACCCTCAGCTTCATAAATAACGTGAAGACTGAGACAATATGATCAGAGGCAGAATAACTGATGTTAGGCACATAGTAGACTCAAGCCAGGGGTGCCTCAATTTCTTTATCTATAGAATGCAGACGTGCCTACACCTTAACAGTGTTAAGATTAAGAGTCAGTGGTGCGCCTCACCAGGCGGTGGTGCAGTGAATGGAGCATCGGACTGGGATGCAGAGGACCCAGGTTCGAGACCCCGAGGTCTCCAGCTTAAGCGCAGGCTCATCTGGTGGGATTACTCAGTCTGCTGTAAACCCCCCCCCCCCGGTCAGGGCACATATGAGGAGAAATCAATCAATGAATAACTAGGAACCCCAATGAAGAATTGATGTTTCATCTCGCTCCCTGTCTGTCCCTCTCTCTGACTCTGTCTCTGCCACAAAAAACAAAAACAAAAAACGGGGACAGTAGGGTTAAATATAAGTGTGTTTAATTTTTTGGGGAAAAAAAAAGTCAGTGGTGCTAGGAACTCAGAATTACGCCTGGCATGGAGTAACCTTTGACTGTATGTTAGTTGCCCCTACCTCTCTTCTCTCTATTGATTAGAGTAGACCATGTAAGCCTATATTACACATTGCTGACTCTGCAGTGTGAGAGGAAATGAGCAATATAAATAAAATTTAGAAGAAAAAGAAAGTCAGTTTGGAAATAAGACCATCCAGGAAAGAGGTAAGGAACTGGGGTTCCAGGCACCTTTCTGGTATCTAAATGCACAGTGATGTGAAGATGTTAACCTTGAAAATGATTTTGTCAATTAGAATAAAATTGAGCTGCATGCCCTATAGCTCCAGATGAATGATAAAAGATAACACATTTTAATTAAATTTTTATTAAAAATAAAAGATACAAAAAAATATAAAATAAAGGTATAGCTTAATAAACTAAAGTGAAGCCTGACCAGGCGGTGGCGCAGTGGATAGAGCGTCGGACTGGGATGCAGAGGACCCAGGTTCGAAACCCCAACTGGTTTGAGCAAAAGCCTACCAGCTTGAACCAAAGGTCACTGGGTCCAACAAGGGGTTACTCAGTCTGCTGAAGGCCCGTGGTTAAGGCACATATGAGAAAGCAATCAATGAACAACTAAGGTGTTGCAAAAACGCAATGGAAAACTAATGATTGATGCTTCTCATCTCTCTCCGTTCCTGTCTGTCTGTCCCTGTCTATCCCTCTCTCTGACTCACTCTCTCTCTGTAAAATAAATAAATAAATAAATAAATAAGAAAAAAGATCATAAACCATGATCAAGTGGGATTTATAAAATAAACTAAAGTGAATACCCTTGAAACTATCACATAGAGAAAGAAACAAAACCAAAAGTTTGTCATGCCCCACCCTCCCCCACCACACACACCTCTTCACCATGTCCTCCGTGTCACAGTCCCTCCTTTCTGGCATAAACAAATACTAGAGTGCTTTCTTCCCCTTTTTTTTTTAAGCTTAGTTCCCAAATCTGTATCCCTATACATTATAAGTTAGCCTTGTCCATTTTTCAAAACTTTCATATGCTTTTTAAGTCTTTCGATCTTCAGGTTCCCCTTCCATTCCTTTTATCTCAACTATTGAAGAATCCAGGTGTAGATGTTCATTTATTTCATTCTATTAATTTAGTCATTATTCATTTATTAGGGATTTCAAAGCAGCCATATTTAAGTTCTGTCATAGATATTGGAATATTTTTACATCTTCAAAATGATTTTTTTTTATTTTTATTTATTGACTTTAATGGGGGACAGTGCAAGAAGTATCAACTAACAATTCCTTCAGCTTGCTTGTTTGTCATATGTGCCTTAACCTGGCAAGCCCAAGGTGTTTTTTTTTTGTATTTTTCTGAAGCTGGAAACGGGGAGAGACAGACAGACTCCCGCATGCGCCCAACCGGGATCCACCCGGCACGCCCCTGCTCTGCCCACCAGGGGGCGATGCTCTGCCCCTCCGGGGCGTCGCTCTGCCATGACCAGAGCCACTCTAGCGCCTGGGGCAGAGGCCAAGGAGCCATCCCCAGGACCCGAAGCCCAAGGTTTTGAACCAGTGACCTCAGCATTCTAGGTAGGTGCTCAATACACTGCACCACCACAGGCCAGTCAATAATTTTTTTTTTTAAGTGAGAGGAGAGAAGACAGACCCCTGCATGTGCCCCAACCAGGATCCACCAGGCAAGCCTCCTACTGGGCAATGTTCCACTCACCTGGGGGGCAACCCTGGAGCTATTTTTAGCGCCAGAGGCAGAGTTCAGAGTCAACTCGCTGGAACCAACCTAGCCATGGCTGGGGGGGGGTGGGGGGTGGTGGCAGTATTGAAGCAGATGGTCACTTCTCCTGTGTGTCCTGATCAGGGATCAAACCCTGGACATCCACACTCCATGCCCCCCACTACCACCTGAGGCTCCAGCACTGAGCCAACGGGCCAGGGTCGATTTATTTTCTTATCCTTCAAAAAAGTGACCAGTAAGTCACACACACACAAACCCCACTATAAACTCATGGATTTAAACATAATGCTTATTAAATCATCCTTATTAATGCTCAAATTGTCCCATCTTTGGCCATGAGAACTTGGTTCCTGGGTCCTTTTGACATTACCCTGACATTGTTTGCTGGCTTCTTTGCTATCTGGTATGATAGGTTGCTCATTTTTTACATTTTCTGCCCCAGACCTGAAATCATTTCTCCAAGCTCTGGTTTCTTTCTGTGGGAAAGAGTATTTTAAGATATGGGTGGCAAGCTCTAGCCAGGTAACTCAGTTAGTTAGAGCATCATCTGCATATTCCAAGGTTGTAGGTTTAATCCTGGTCAGGGCACCTACAAGAATCAACCAATGGCCCTGACTGGTGCGCTCAGCGGTAGAGAGTAGGCCTGGCATGTGGAAGTCCCGGGTTTAATTCCCGGCCAAGGCACACAGGAGAGGCGCCCATCTACTTCTCCACCCTTCCCCCTCTCCTTTCTCTCCATCTCTCTTTTCCCCTCCTGCAGCTCATACTGGAGTCTGTCTGCCGCCCCCACCCTTCTCACTTCAGACAAAAAAAAAAAAGAATCAATCAATGAATGCATGAATAAGTAGAACAACAAATTGATGTTTTTCTCTCCCTCTCTCCCTTCCTCTCTTTCTCTCTAAAATCAATTTATAAAAAAGATATGGGGGCCCTGGCCGGTTGGCTCAGTGGTAGAGCATTGGCCTGGCGTGCAGAAGTCCCGGGTTCGATTCCCGGCCAGGGCACACAGGAGAAGCGCCCATCTGCTTCTTCAGCCCTCCCCTCTCCTTCCTCTCTGTCTCTCTCTTCCCCTCCTGCAGCCGAGGCTCCATTGGAGCAAAGATGGCCCGGGCGCTGGGGATGGCTTCTTGGCCTCTGCCCCAGGTGCTAGAGTGGCTCTGGTCGCAACAGAGCGACGCCCCGGAGGAGCAGAGCATCTCCCCCTGGTGGGCAGAGCGTCGCCCCCTGGTGGGCGTGCCGGGTGGATCCCAGTCGGGTGCATGCGGGAGTCTGTCTGACTGTCTCTCCCCGTTTCCGGCTTCAGAAAAATACAGAAAAAAAAAAAAAAGATATGGGTAGCAAGCGTATTCATTGATACTGGATTGTTCATTGTTTCTAGACCTTTTCAGTGGATAGGGATGGAAAGATAAAACACCTCATGAGTTCATGCTGATAGTTCCTATTCAAACTCAAGCTCAAGGGTTAACTTCTGTATCACATCTGTACCTCCTGTCTGTCACACAGAAAACTTTGATTCTCAAGGTCACAGGACATGAAAGTATTAGAAATCCCATAATTATGCAATTGCTTTATAGTCAACACATTTTAAGTCCTGAGTAAATTAGCATACTTCCTCCTTTCCTCTACACAGAATGCAGCAAAAAGAAAATGTATAAACACATCATCAGTCACTTTGGAATTTTCCCTTATGCTGCCTGGAGCTGTACAAGGGAGTTCTTTGCATTCACCAGGCTGGGAGCTGGGATTGGGGAGAGGGAGGACAGTATTAGCCAGAGAAAGAAAATTTTGCTTTTCTCTCTCCACCTTAGCACAGCCTGCCCTCTAGTGGAGATGCTAATGAGCAGGAAACAGTTCTAGGTAGATCAGACAGGAAGTCAACTAGCTGACCTTTACTTAGCAATTACCAGAACTGGTTCTAAAATGGGTGCTAAAGACAGAAAACCTTTCAGTGGCTTTAAGTGTAGTGAGAGAGCCTGACCAGGCAGTGGCACAGTGGATAGAGCGTCAGACTGGAACGCAGAGGACCCAGGTCCAAAATCCTGAGTTCGCTGGCTTGAGCGGGGGCTCATCAACTTGAGCACAGGGTTGCTGGTTTAAGCATGGGATCATAGATATGACCTCAAGGTTGCTAGCTTGAGCCCAAAGGTCACTGGCTTGAGCAAGGGGTTGCTAGTTCTGCTGTAGCCCCCAGGTCAAGGCACATATGAAAAAGCAATCAGTGAATAATAAAGAAGCCGCAACAAGGAATTGATGCATCTCACGTCTCTCCCTTCCTGTCTGTCTGTCCCTCTCTCTGACTCTGTCTCTGTCAAAAAGAAAAGGATGGCAGTTGTGATTGAGCTGCTCAAATGAAAAGATGAAAAGTATTTTACAAATTGTCACCAAGTAACATGCCAAATTTCAAAATCATGAGAAGGCCAATTAGAGTTTACTAAAATGACTTAATTATAATTATTTTTAAAGAAATGTCACTTTCACAATAGTCTATTTAATAAATGGTGTTGAGAAAATTGGACAAATAAATGAAATAAAATATTAGACCACCTCCTTATACCATATACAAGAATAAACTCAAAATGGATTAAAGACTTAAACTTAAGACTTGAGCCTGACCAGGTGGTAGCACAGTGGATAAGCATTGGACTGGGACATGGAGGACCCAAGTTCAAAACCCCGAGGTCACTGGCTTGAGTGTAGGCTCACCAGCTTGAGTGTGGGATCATAAACATGACCCCATTGACGCTGGCTTGAGCCCAAAGGTCACTGGCTTGAAGTCCAAAGTTGCTGACTTGAGCACCAGGTCTCTGGCTAGACATGACCCCATGGTTGCTGACTTAAGCAAGGGGTGACTGGTTCAGCTGGAGCCGCCAGTCAAGGCACGTATGAGAAAGCAATAAATGTACAACTAAAGTGAAACAACAAGTTGATGCTTCTCTCTCATTCTCTAAAAAAAAAAAAAAAGACTTGAAACCATAAAACTCTTAAAATAGGATAGTAAAATCTCTGGCATTTTTTTTTTAAGAGACAGACAGGAAAAAAAAAAAAAGAGAGACAGACAGGGAGGGAGGGAGAGAGATGAGAAGTATCAACTCATAGTTGCAGCACCTTAGTTGTTCATTGATTGCTTTCTCATACCTGTCTTGCCTGAAAGGCTACAGCCCAGTGACCCCTTGCTCAAACCAGTGACCTTGGACTCAAGCCAGTGACCTTGGGCCTCAAGCCAGCAACCACGGGGTCATGGCTATGATCCCACACTCAAGCCGGCAAGCTTGGTGTTTTGAACCTGGGTCCTCAGTGTCCTAGGTCAATACTCTATCACTGCCTGGTCAGGCTCTGACATTTCTCTTAGCAATATTATTTTCTGATATAACTCCTCTTCGGCAAGGGAAACAAAAGAAAAAATAAGTGAAACTACAGCAAACTAAAAAGTTTTTACACAGCAAAGGAAACCATCAACAAAACAAAAAGACAACCTACTGAATGTGAGATCATTTTCACCAATGATACATCTGATAAGGGGTTAATATCCAAAATTTATAAAGAACTCATACAATTCAACATCAAAAAAATAAACAATCCAATTTTAAAAATAGGCAGAGGACCTAAGTAGATATTTCTCCAAAGAGGACATTCAGATGGCCAATAGACATATGAAAAGATGCTCAACTAATCATCAGAGAAATTAAAACTAAAGCCACAATATACCACCTCACACCTTTCAGAATGGCTATCATTGATAAATCAACAAACAAGTGTTGGTGAGGATGTGGAGAAAAGGGAACCCTCCTGCACTGCTGGTGGGAATGCAGACTGGCGCAGCCACTGTGGAAAACAGTATGGAGATTCCTCAAAAAATTTAAAATGGAACTGCCTTTTGACCCAGCAATTCCACTTCCCTATACAGTATATATTCAAAGAAACCCAAAACACTCATTCAAAAGAATATTTGCACACCTGTGTTCATTCAGCATTATTTACAATAACCAAGATATGGAAGCAACCCAAGTGCCCTTCAGTAGAAGAGTGGATAAAAAAGCTGTGGTATTATATACACAATGGAATATTACTAGGCCATAAAACAGATGAAATCTTACCATTTGCAATAGCATGAATGGACCTAAAGGATATTATGCTGAGTGAAATAAGTCGACAAAGACAAATACCGTATGATTTCATTTATATGTGGAATCTAAAGAACAAAATAAACAGATTACACTAAATGACTCATAGATACAGAGAACAGACTGATTGTTGACAGAGTGGAGGGGGTTTGAAGGACTGGGTGAAAAAGGTGAAGGGTAGGCCTGACCTGTGGTGGTGCAGTGGATAAAGCATTGACCTGGAACAAGGAGGTCACCGGTTCAAAACCCTGCACTTGTCTGGTCAAGATACATATGGGAGCTGATGCTTTCTCTCTCTCTCTCCTCTCTAAAATGAATAGATAGCCTGACCAGGTGGTGGCGCAGTGGATAGAGCGTCGGACTGGGATGCAGAAGACCCAGGTTCGAGACCCCGAGGTCCCCACCTTGAGCGCGGGCTCATCTGGTTTGAGCAAAAGCCCACCAGCTTGGACCCAAGGTCACTGGCCCCAGCAAGGGGTTACTCGGTCTGCTGAAGGCCCGCGGTCAAGGAACATATGAGAAAGCAATCAATGAACAACTAAGGTGTTGCAACGTGCAACGAAAAACTATTAATTTATGCTTCTCATCTCTCTCTGTTTCTGTCTGTATGCCTCTGTAAAAAAATAAATAAATAAATAAAATTTAAAATGAATAAATGAATTTTTTTAAAAAACAGAAAAAATGTTAAATAAAAAAAGGTGACAGGTAAATGCAAGGGAGAAATGTAGAATACACAGATAACAGGGATTTGGAAAAGGCAAGTCCACACTATAAAGTTAGCCAAGAACAGCTCAACCATCTCTACTACCACCACCATCACTGCTGCCGCCACCATCGCCACCCTTTAGTCCCCCAATGCATCTATGCCCGGTGGAAAGGAAACCAGCAGCAGATAGTTCATTACATCCAGCCAGATAGAGGAGCCTCTGATACAGCCAGTGAAAGGAGGGAACCAGTTTGCATACAGTATTGAAAAAGCAATAATAAAACGTGAACAAAGTAATACATTCAACTGATATTCAATGTAAACTCCTAACATTTCACATTACCCTTTAGGTTTCACTGTTTGAAATAAATTTTAAAGCAAGGGGGGAAGGGTTGTCACAGGAAGTGTGGTTGATTGGCATGCCCCAGGAGAAACTTCAGACAGGCCCCTTTTATTTTTAACTTGTTTTTTAAGATTTAATTTTTTTTAAAGATTTTATTTATTGATTTTACAGAGAGAGGAGGGGTGGGGAATGAGAAGTGGTTGCTTTACTCGAGCTATTCATTGGTTGCTTGTTGTATGTACCTTTACCAGGCAAGCCCAGGGTTTTGGGTCAGAGTTCTAGCCACTGGGCTACCACAGGCCTGGCTATTGTTTGAAATTTGAACCTATTTTTCTCAAATAATCCATTTGAGGAGGGGGCAACAGACAGTGCTACCTATAAATAGAGATGGGAAGGAATTTGCAAGGATCAATAGATACTTTATCCTTGTTTTGAAAACAGGGTGCCTCAAAATCTGCATATTGATCAAAGCTGAATAAAAACAAGATGCTATCCCCCCAAAAAGAAAAAGGTGAAGGGATTAAGAAGTACAAATTGGTAGCTACAAAATAGTCACAGGGATGTAAAGGACATCTAGCGAATATAGTCAATAATATTATAATAAGTACATATGGTGCCTGATTGGGTACTGGAATGTCAGGGGAACACTTTGTAAAGTATATGATCATCTAATCACTGTGCTATACACCTGAAACTAATACAAAAATAACAGTAAACAAAAAGTGTAAAAGTGTAATAAAAAAAAGAAATGCCTTTTTTTTTTTTACAGAGACATAGTGAGAGTCAGAGAGAGGGATAGACAGGGACAGACAGACAGGAACGGAGAGAGATGAGAAGCATCAATCATTAGTTTTTCAATGCGACACCTTAGTTGTTCATTGATTGCTTTCTCATATGTGCCTTGACCATGGGCCTACAGCAGAACGAGTAACTCCTTGCTCGAGCCAGCGACCTTGGGTCCACGCTGGTAACTTTGCTCAAACCAAATGAGCCCATGCTCAAGCTGGCGACCCAGGGTCTTGAACCTGGATCCTCTGCATCCCAGTCCAAAGCTCTATCCACTGTGCCACCGCCTGGTCAGGCAAGACATGCCATTTTCTTTCAATAGAACATATAGTATTCCCTAAGAAATAACTCATTTTTTGACATATAAAACATAAGTGACATAGGGCCTGACCTGTGGTGGTGCAGTGGCTGAAGTGTCGACCTGGAAACACTGAGGTCACAGGTTCGGGACCCTGGGCTTGCCTGGTCAAGGCACAAATGGGAGTTGATGCTTCCTGCTCCTCCTTTCTGTCTGTCTGTCTGTCTCTCTCTTCTCTCTAAAATGAATAAATAAAAAAAAAAAATAAGTGACATAATCAAGTTCATAGACTTATCTTACCTACAAAAATCAATCAGTGGATTCAGAGATGAAATCCTATATTCTTTAGCATTTGAATGGTATTAAGACTCATTTTAGTCATAAAAACCTTAATTTCTTTTTTTACATTTCCATGACTTTTTTTTTTTTGGACAGAAATAGAGTCACAGATAGGGACCACGGGGTTATGTCTATGATCCCGTGCTCAAGCCAGTGAGTCCGCTCTCAAGCTGGAGACCTCAGAGTTTTGTCCTCAAGCTGGAGACCTCAGAGTTTCAAACCTGGGTATTCTGTGTCCCAGTCCGATGCTCTATCCACTGCGCCACCGCCTGGTCAGGCCATTTCCATGACTTTTATATGCTACAAGTTCCATATTTCAAAGGCTTGAATTCGGATTTTATTCAGTTTTAAACTGGATTTGTAAGTGCTAAGGAGAAAAGGCCAAGAAGAGCAAAGAGGTAATAAAAAATAAAAATGCATTATAGCCTGACCAGGCGGTGGCGCAGTGGATAAAGCATTGGCTTGCGCTGCTTGGGACCCAGGTTTAAAACCCAAAGTCTGGGCTGGAGCGCAGGGTCGCTAGCTTGAGTGCAGGATCGCTAGCTTGAGCATAGGATCATAGACATAACATGGTCGCTGACTTGAGCCCAAAGGTCACTGGCTTGAAGCCCAAGGTCGCTGACTTGGGCAAGGGGTCACTTGCCCAGCTATAGCCCCTCATCAGGGCACGCATGAGAAAGCAATTAATGAACTAAGGTCCCGCAAACAAGAATTGATGTTTCTCATCACCTCTCTACCTTCCTGTCTGTCTGTCCCTCTCACAGTCTCTCTCTCTCTCTCTCTCTCTCTCTCTCTCTCTCTCTCACACACACACACACACACATACACAGGCATTATAAACATGAATTTAACATTTTTTGTTTTTTATGAACTTCAGGTACTCTGGCTGTATTAATCATAACACAATATTGATGCTTTACCTTTGTCACTAATTCATGTAAGGCCTTTTACACCTTGTTATTTGTTTAATGGTATAATGAGCCTGGGTATTTTCATACTTCTTGTGCAAAATTTAAACCATATTGTTTTTGCATGCACCACAATGTGCCAACAGAACTAACTGTCTACCACCGGTCTTAAGTCCTATTTGTAAGTTAAAACAGTTTTCCATAGCATAGAAATAGAAGACTACATCATATTTTAGTATCTAGCTATTTGTGTCCTACCACGGACCACAATTTAATCAACCCCATCCCATACTCTAGTATTTTGTTTACAGTGTATTATTATCAGTAGTAAACAGTGTATTGCTATTATCAGTAATAAAACAAGTGTAGGTTCGATTGTACAGGTCGCACGCCCATGGAGCCTGCTCTGGTGACCAGAGATAAGCTCTGATCTTGCAGTCTAGACCAGAAGCAATCACCCGAAGGACTGACCACACCTTCACCCTCCCAGGGGCAGTGAGGCCCAAAAGGAAGTGCCCAGGAGGATTCAGGGCCCTCGCTCCCCTCAAGTCCTCAGGGGACTCTAGACCGGGGACAGCTCGAAGCACTTCTAAGGGAGTACGGGCCGGGGCTGCTAAGGTGCAACTTGGACCCCGGACCTTTGCGCCCGGAACCGCGAAGTCACTAGACCCACGGTCCCCACCCTCTAGGCTGGGCAATGATCCCGAGACGTGGCAAGTCCCAGCCTTGGACTTATCCGGGTTACTCATAAACCAGGAGGAGCGGGTAAGAGGTGGAGTACGTGCACACCCCAAGCAGGGGGCTGAGGACGGAGAGACACTGTGAGGACAGAGTGTCTAGGGAAGGTCTGCAAATCCTGGAAGGCCAAAGGGGCGTCTAAGGGGAACTGACGTAACCTGAAAGACCCGTCGAGACTCCGGTGTGTTAGGGAGCGTCTGCAAAGACTGCAGAAGGAAGCAAGGGGTCGTCTAAAAAGTTGTCAAAGAGGCTAAGGGGAGGTCTAGAAAGGGCGGTCCCTACAAGAACAAGGCTACCGGAAGCTAAACCCAGAAGGGAGGGTATGGAGGCCTGGGTCCCCATCTGTGACGTAAACCCACCCTATAGGCGACGGCACCCCTTAGGGCAGGGCCGACTGAAGCTGCAACCAACGAAAACAGGAAGGCTGGAGAAAAGAGGAAAAAAAGGAGGCCCTCAAGAGATCATCTAAAAAGTGCGCGGCCACATGAACTTTTAGGGACCGATAGCAAATTGTATCCCTTGCTAAAACACCTCTCTGTAGGGAACCAACTTTTTTTGTAAGCTCCACCCCTCACCCATTAATTGTAGTTGTTATCCATGATATAGGAAGCGAGCGGTTCCCCGCTTACTCCTCCCAACAAGTAGCGAACGCCCTTCCTCCGTGGCGCGCTTTCTTCTTCGCTCACACCCCTCACGCGCTCTCTCCCACCCACCTGTCAATCACCATGCTCAGCTGTCCAGTTAGCGAGCCAAAGGGGCGGGGCCTCCAGGGGCGTCGCGTGACGTCGATAGTCCGCAGGCGGGGAAGCCAGGAGGTGAGTGACGAAGGAAGCGCGTGACCGAGGAGCAATTGGCCAGCGCTGCGGCGGCAGTTGGTGTAAACAAGGCATCGCGCCCCTGCGGGTCCTGCGACAGCTCCTAGCTGGTGGGTGGTTTTGTGCGGGGCGGTAGCCACCGGCTTCAGTGGGAGGGGCTTCTCAGCCTCTTCCCTACCTACCCACCTTGGCGTGCACACCCTCTGTACACCACGTGGGCGTGAGGCTAGGAAGGAGGGGGGTGTTAGGCCGAATTCTAATGTCATTGGTTGTCGCTGCTGCCGGCTTTCGCAAGGGAGCACGCTGATTGGGTGGTAAGGGGGGCGTCGGGGGTCTCTGAATTCTAAGTCTTCTGACTGGCTAGATGAGATAAGCTAATGAGGCGCTTTCTTCCGCGAGGAGATTTGATTGGTCGGCCGGAGAGGTTACCTGGAAATCCACCTACTCCAGGGATTTTGATAGGTGATTTTGAGGTAGAAAACTGAGAAATTCTTCTTCAAGGGATTCTCGTTGGTGAACTAGAGTAGTCCCCTAGACTTCACTCTTCTTTTTTAGCTTCACAAGATTGGCAAAGGTTTGTGTTTATGAAGGGCTGGGAGTTGTCACCGACTAAAGAAAAAGGGATCTCCTAGGTTCCTAGAAAGGGTCGCCCTACTAGAGGTAGTTCCCCCTCTCTCAGGAGACCTTAGTATTTCTAGAGCAGGCTTTGCTTTCACCAAACCCAAGGAGGTGACAGGAGGAGTCCCTGCACAGGACTTAAGGATGCTGTGACCAGAAGATGGGATCACGGAACAGCAGCAGCGCAGGAACTGGATCCGGAGACTCCTCCGAGGGCTTGCCTCGAAGAGGGACTGGCCTTCGTCGGAGTGAGGAAGAGGAAGAGGAGGATGAAGATGTGGATCTGGCCCAGGTACTGGCCTATCTCCTTCGCAGGTAACTTGCTCCCTGGTGTGTCCCCACCAGGCGCCACCACAGTCCCATGATCCCAACTCCAGGCGGGAAGTAACAGGATAGGGAACGGGATTAGCCCAGGACAGCTGTTCTCTTTAAGCAGAGCAGCCTTTCCTGCTGGACCCTCAGCTCCATATCCTGTAAGAGTGGTTCTTGCCTAGGGAGGGTCACCAAGATGACTCACTCTTCTGTTAGAGGGGCCTGTTCAGTGGAGCCTATCTATTGCAATAGTTATTACTGTACAAATGTAAAAATTAAAAAGTAGGGCCCTGGTGGAAAAGGAGTGATGTTGGGTGTGTGGTGAAGAGAAGAGTTAGGGAGGTAGGTGTTAAACTTCAGTGAAGTTAATTACGTATGATATGAGACCATGTGAATTTACTTGAAAAACAAGTTAGCTCTAACCCTGCTTTTGAAGAAAGGAAGCTTTGAGGAAAGTGACCACCAGACATTGACTGGAAAGGGAGTGAAAGTGGCTTTGTTTCTTAGCTGTGGCTTCTTGAGGAGAAGACAAGCTTGGGGATCCCTTTAGATACTGTGTTCTATGCTGAACTCCTCCAGCAGAGGCTCAGAAGGAAATGCTCTTAGAATTTTTAATTCTACGAAGTCAACTTCATAGGTCTGTCAAAAGCCATGTAATGTTGGGGTTCTCTACTTCTGCTGAAAAGAATCAATTTTCTACTGTGTCTTATAGGAGACCACAAATAACAGCCAAGGTCTGATCAGTCTCAGACCTCAAAATGGTGACAGTATGAGGGTTTGAATACCAAGTAGTCAAAGCGCTGGATAGCTTTTGACTCTGAATTTGGTTGGCTTGGGAGAGGAATCCTCCCCCTTTATCATGGGAGGGGTCTCTCCACAGGGGCCAAGTGAGGTTGGTGCAGGGAGGAGGTGCAGCAAATTTACAACTCATCCAGGCCCTCTCTGACTCGGAGGAAGAACATGACAGTGCCTGGGATGGTCGTCTTGGGGACCGATACAACCCACCCGGTAAGAGGAAAGGCAAACCAAGATCCTAATATCAGAAGACTTTCATTAGAAACCCTTTTAAAAAAATGGCACCTGACCTGTGGTGGTGCAGTGGATAAAGCATTCAACCTGGAATGCTGAGGTCACTGGTTCGAAGCCCCAGGCTTGCCTGGTCAGGGCACATATGGGAAGCAGCTAGTATGAGTTGAGGGGCTTCCCGTTCCTCCTCACCCCCTTTATTTCTATCTCTCTCCTCTCTCTAAAAATCAATAAATAAATAAAAAGTTTTTTAAAAAATTGGCAAAGAACAGTCAGTTAAATTAAAAGAAGATGAGATAATTCAGGGAATGAAGGAGTCCTTGCAGACAGTATATGCAGCCACATTGAGTGGGCTTGAGCACAGTTCTGCTAACTGTCCTCTGGGGCTGAAAGACCTGGGATGAAACTTCTCTTTCGTCCCCACAGTGGATGCAACCCCTGACACCCGGGAGCTGGAATGCAATGAGATCAAGACCCAAGTGGAACTGGCTACAGGACGGCTAGGGCTTAGGCGGACAGCCGAGGAGCACAGCTTTCCTCAAATGCTACACCAGGTGGGCCTCTCCACCTCCCATCAGTCTGCCATCAGCCTGGTAGCAGGCCCATCAAGGTAGCCAGAAGCTCTGCTAGCCCCAAAGAAGAAGGAAGTAAACTTTCCAAAGAAGTATCAAGTGCTGGAGCTGGAGAGTTCTTAGCCAATCTATATGAGAGTTTGGTGGAACAAACTGTGTGTGGTGTCCATTTCTGTGACTAGAACAATAACTTTGGAGGAGGGGGCTGGATGTGGCTGAAATATCCCTGTGTTTCTGCTAGCAGTATTCCCCAATCCCTTCCTTTAGAGAGAACGGGGCCTGTGCCACCAGGGAAGCTTCTCCCTTGGAGAACAGTCTCGAGTGATGTCTCAGTGAGTATGGGGCTTGGTGGAGAGACTTTAAGGGCCAGATAGGTTATATCTCCTAAATTTTGAAAGGATAGATGTTAAAAAATCCTCAGGGATATTAAGATTAGGTTAAGTGGGGTTGAACCTTTGAGAGTAAACAAAGTGGGAAAGTATAGAAATTGAGAAGATGATAGAATGAATGAAAGAAAGGGGACTGTGCCCGAAGCCAAAAGGGAAGAATGCTCTTGTCCTCACATCCAGCTGTTAGGATTCTGCTAACCTGGATGCTCCTCATCCTGAGCTCCCCTTACTCTCATTTTCCCTCTGCTTTCCCAGCTTCTTGCCCAATTATCTGGGCTTCACTGATACCTACTCTCAGAAGGCTTTCTGTGGCATCTACAGCAAAGATGGTCAAATCTTCATGTCTGCTTGCCAAGGTACCGGACCCTGGTCCTATGAACTGCCCTAGAACAAGAAACAGTCCCTCTGGCTGAGGCTAGAAAGGTCCAAACCCTGACTTAGTGATAATTAGTCAGAGGACGTTCCTCAGATACATTGAGAGAGGTCTGATCTGGGGAGGATTCAAGAAGGGTATTCCCTAATTCTTCCTGGTCCCCACTTACACAGACCAGACAATCAGACTGTATGACTGCCGGTATGGCCGCTTTCATAAATTCAAGAGCATCAAGGCCCGAGATGTAGGCTGGAGTGTCCTAGATGTGGCCTTCACCCCTGATGGGAACCATTTCCTATACTCCAGCTGGTCTGATTACAGTGAGTATGCCCTAGGCTTCCGTTGTCTCTCCAGCCTGGGACCTGAGGTCTCCAAACACCTACCTCCTCTGTGCCAGAACTTCACACCTTCTGTAAAGACCACTCCCAGCCTCTGAAATCCTGGCCCTTTGTTCCTTCGCCTCTAGCTTCCCTTTTACCTGCCTTCCCCTAGCCCTGAAAGATTCTTGTTTCTCTTGCTCTCTTAGTTCATATCTGCAACATCTACGGGGAGGGAGACACACACACTGCCCTGGATCTAAGGTACTGACATCCCTTCCTGGTCAGACTCATCAGAAACTTCTCAAGGAAGGCTCTCCAGGAGCAAACCTCCTGAACTGGAATTCCTGCTTAGAGGGAAAAGTATACTGGTTGCAAGTTTCTCTGTGTGGATTCCTGGGAGGGACCCACGCATCCTGTCAGCAGAGGACCAGGGTAAAATAGATGGTTGCAGGACTATTTCTGGGTTCTCCCTGAGGCAATCCATATCTTAGCTCATGTTGGCAAGATTCATCCCCTGAGAAGTGTGCCTTACAACCCTCATCAGATTCTGTATGGATTAACAAAAGCTGAAGGGAATGCACATAACCAGCGCCTCCTTTGCTCTTTTCAGGCCAGATGAACGTCGCTTTGCTGTCTTCTCCATTGCTGTCTCCTCAGATGGACGAGAAGTGCTAGGAGGGTGAGTGTTTGTGGCAGATGTTGCCCACAGTTAAAGGCAGACTCCAAGAGACCAGCTCTGCTGTTACAGAGGCTGTACTGGATACTGTTACCCAGGCAGCTATGGAAAACAACCAGCCCTTCTCCAAGGTCAGGGTTTATGACTTGCTTCACCTCTTGATCACCAGAATGAGATGGGAGGTTGCAAACCTCCTTGCAAACACAACTAACTTCTACCTCTTGTTTAAGAAGAGACAAGTTTGCCCCTCAGCAGGACTTTACAACAGGCACTGTCCAGAGCACACATAGCATTAGTCCTCTCTAGGTCCTGGTTCTAGGTCCATCTTTATCCCTTCCCTTTCAGGGCCAATGATGGCTGCTTGTATGTCTTTGATCGAGAACAGAACCGGCGCACCCTTCAGGTATTGTTCCTGAGACTTAGTCTCTGCCTCCTGGTCTCTGGCCTCTTAGAAGACCCAGAAAGAGGTCCTAGGTATCCTGGCCTCTTTATCCTCTAGATTGAGTCCCATGAGGATGATGTGAATGCAGTGGCCTTTGCTGACATGAGCTCCCAAATCCTGTTCTCTGGGGGTGACGATGCCATCTGCAAAGTGTGGGATCGACGCACCATGCGAGAAGATGACCCCAAACCTGTGGGTGCACTGGCTGGACATCAGGATGGCATCACCTTCATTGACAGCAAGGTGGGCAGAGATGCAGCACTGCCCAGCTGGGCTACTAAGGTTCCAGTTGGCCAGGGGAGGGTGTCAAAGTGGACTCATGTAGGAACTCTTCAGGGTCATTATCAGCCAAGTTTGCAAGAGCTGGGATTTAGGGAAGGGGCTTAAACCAGGAAATATGAGATCCATTGGTACCCAACACTGATTGGTACCAGTGGAGCAGAACAGGGCTTTCTGTATAAAAAAAAGTATGAGGCCCTGGCCGGTTGGCTCAGCGGTAGAGCATCGGCCTGGCGTGCGGGGGACCCGGGTTCGATTCCCGGCCAGGGCACATAGGAGAAGCGCCCATTTGCTTCTCCACCCCTCCCCCTCTCCTTCCTCTCTGTCTCTCTCTTCCCCTCCCACAGCGGAGGCTCCATTGGAGCAAAGATGGCCCGGGCGCTGGGGATGGCTCCTTGGCCTCTGCCCCAGGCGCTGGAGTGGCTCTGGTCGCGGCAGAGCGACGCCCCGGAGGGGCAGAGCATCGCCCCCTGGTGGGCAGAGCGTTGCCCCTGGCGGGCGCGCCGGGTGAATCCCAGTCGGGCGCATGCAGGAGTCTGTCTGACTGTCTCTCCCCGTTTCCAGCTTCAGAAAAATACAAAAAAAAAAAGTATGAGACAGTTCATCCAGGATAAAATAGGAGACCCAGCCAGTGCTATGGGCAGAGATGGGGAAGCTTAACCAGAGGATAAGATCTGGAGTAGAAAACCAGTGTGAGTCCGCCTGGATGAGGAATGAGGCAGGCAAAGTCAAGGACTGGTGTTCTTACCCCTCAACTAGAGAGGGGAGCTGGACTGACAGCACCAACATTCTCAAGCTCTGATGCTTCATCATCCACCTTGGGATTCACAGGGTGATGCTCGGTATCTTATCTCCAACTCCAAAGACCAGACCATCAAGCTCTGGGATATCCGGCGCTTTTCTAGCCGGGAAGGCATGGAAGCCTCACGCCAGGCTGCCACACAGCAAAACTGGGACTACCGCTGGCAGCAGGTACCCAAAAAAGGTGAGAGTGGAAGGTAGAGCCTGAGATCTGGAGAATGAAGAGTCAGGGGTGATAGTTAAAGTATTTAACCCCGGGAGCCCTGAGCAGATAGCTCAGTTGGTTAGAGCATTGTCCCAATATGCAAAGGTTGCCGGTTTGATCCTAGTCAGAGCACATGCAGAAACAGATTGATGTTTCTGTCTCTTTCTCTTTCCCTAAAATCAATAAATAAATTTTAAAAAATAGATATTTAACTCCTGGAAAGGTCTCTCAATGGGCAGAGTGAATTTGACTGTAGCCTGGAGCAGAGTCCTGGAGTCCCCCCCGCCTGCCCCCCCCACACACACACACACTTTTCTCTGCCAGGCGTTATCTCTGTTTGCTGAACTGAGGGAGAGCCAGAGGTTCCCAGGGTTGGGGCTGGGGATCACTCAGGACCTACCAATACAAAATATTCCAGTATCTTAACCGTCAGCAGGAGGCCCAGCTGACTGTTAGGTGGGAAAAGAAGCACCAGTTGGGGTTAGAAAGGTGATTGTGAGCATGGATCTTTGCTAAGGACTGGTGACTCAAGAGAAACCAGACTCTTAACTTAAGGCTCTCCCTGCACCCTTACCCAGCCTGGCGGAAGCTGAAGCTCCCAGGGGACAGCTCCTTGATGACTTACCGGGGCCATGGGGTGCTGCACACCCTCATCCGGTGCCGGTTCTCCCCCAGCCACAGCACTGGCCAGCAGTTCATCTATAGTGGCTGCTCCACGGGCAAAGTGGTCGGTAAGAATTGTGTCAGAACAGGGGCACCAGGAGGGGCAGGAAGTTTCTTAGGCATTCTACCTGTAACTACTAGTGACCACCTTAAAAAATTCAGTGATATTTACAACTGGAATTAAATGTGGCTTGGAAGAAGGGAGGCTTAACCTGAAACAGAAAACATTCTTTCATCAGCTGTTTAAATTACGACAAGGAACATAGAAATCTAGTCAATAAAGTTAATAGATGCCTGACCAGGCGGTGGCGCAGTGGATAGGGCATCAAACTGGGATGTGTAGGACCCAGGTTCAAAACCCCGAGGTCGCCATTTTGAGCACAGGCTCATCTGGTTTGAGCAAGGCTCACCAGCTTGAGCCCATGGTCGCTGGCTTGAGCAAGGGTTCACTTGGTCTGCTGTAGCCCTCCGGTCAAGGCACATATGAGAAGGCAATCAATGAACAACTAAGGAACCGCAACGAAGAATTGATGCTTCTCATCTCTCCCCTTCCAGTCAGTCTGTCCCTATCTGTCCCTCGCTCTGTCTCTCTCTGTCACACACACACACACAAAAAAAGATAATAGATTACCAAAAATATAGTCAGTTCTGTTTTGTAGCCAGTCAAGGAAAGGATATTGCAGATGAAAGGAAGAAGGAAACAGGTAAAAAATAATGACAAAAATATAATAGCAAGTAGTAAAGGATATACAGCTACTGAAGCAGGAGTAATGCACAGACACACAGATACAGCCATAAGGAGCCTCAGCTGAAGACCCATCCAGAAAGAGAAAAATGTGCAACCTCATCCAGATAAGGAGCAACAGGTTCATATGTCTGTGCATGTATCTGTTTTTCACTTTTGTGATGCCTTCTAGATCTTATGGGCTTTTTAGAAAATTGCTGCCTGACCTGTGGTGGCGCAATGGATAAAGCATCAAGCAGGAATGTTGAGGCCACTGGTTCAAAACCCTGGGCTTACAAGGTCAAGGCGCATAAAGGAAGCAAGTACTATGAGTTGATGCTTCCTGCTTCACTCCCCCTACCCTCTCTTTCTCTAAAAATCAATAAGTAAAATCTAAAAAAAAAAAAGGATTATTAAAAAAAGAAAAAAGAAAGGGCCCTGGCCAGTTGGCTCAGCAGTAGAGCACTGGCCTGGCATGTAGAAGGCCCAGGTTCAATTCCCAGTCAGGGCACACAGGAGAAGCAATCATCTGCTTCTCCACTCCTCCCCCTCCTCTCTCTGTCTCTCTCTTCACTTCCTGCAGCCATGACTCGAATGGTTCGAGTAAGTTGCTGAGGATGGCTCCATGGCCTTGCTTCAGGCACTAAAATAGTTTGGTTGCTGAGCAACAGAGCAGTGACCCTAGATGGGTAGAGCATCACCTGGTAGAGGGTTTGCCAGGTGGATCCTGGTCAAGCGCATGCAGCAGTCTGTCTCTACCTCTCCACCTCTCAATTAAAAAAAAAAAGGAAAGGCCCTGGCCGGTTGGCTCAGCAGTAGAGCACCGGCCTGGCGTGCAGGAGTCGCGGGTTCGATTCCCGGCCAGGGCACACAGGAGAAGCGCCTATCTGCTTCTCCATCCCTCCCCTCTCCTTCCTCTCTTGTCTCTCTCTTCCCCTCCCGCAGCCAAGGCTCCATTAGAGCAAAGATGGCCCGGGTGCTGAGGATGGCTCTGTGGCCTCTGCCTCAGGCGCTCGAGTGGCTCTGGATGCAACAGAGCAATGCTCCAGAGGGGCAGAGCATCGGGCCCTGGTGGGCATGCCGGGTGGATCCCGGTCAGGCGCATGTAGGAGTCTGTCTGACTGCCTCCCTGTTTCCAGCTTCGGAAAAATGAAAAAAAAAAAAGAAAAAAGAAAGAAAAAAATTGCTGCTGAGATAGCTATAAAGCCACATTACATTTTAAGTGTAGACCTTGTGAAATTTAGCTGAGAGCCAGAGATATCCAAGTTCAGCAAGACCATACCCTCATTCTGAGAGAGAGAAAAGAAACAAATAATAACCCCATACTTTGCTGGTTAGATCCCCGGTCAGGGCACATACAGGAACAGATTGAAGTTCCTGTCTCTCTATTTCCCCTACCTTCCTCTCTCTAAAATCAGTAAAAAATAAATATTAAAAAACCTGACCAGCCTGACCAGGCGGTGACGCAGTGGATAGAGCGTCGGACTGGGATGCGAAAGACCCAGGTTCAAGACCCGGAGGTCGCCAGCTTGAGCGTGGGCTCATTTGGTTTGAACAAAAATTCACCAGCTTGGACCCAAGGTCGCTTGTTCAAGCAAGGGGTTACTCGGTCTGCTGAAGGCCCACGGTCAAGGCACATATGAGAAAGCAATCAATGAACAACTAAGGTGTCGCAATGCGCAACAAAAAACTAAAGATTGATGCTTCTCATCTCTCTGTTCCTGTCTGTCTATCCCTGTCTATCCCTCACTCTGACTCTCTCTCTGTCTCTGTAAAAAAAATAAAATAAAAATAAAAATAAATGTAATACATGAGAATGTTAAAAAAAAAAAAAAAAAAAATCCTGACCAGGCGATGGTGCAGTGGATAGAGCGTTAGACTGGGATGCAGAGGACCCAGGTTCGAGACCCCAAGGTCGCCAGCCTGAGCGCAGGCTCATCTGGCTTAAGCAAAAAGCTCACCAGCTTGGACCCAAGGTCGCTGGCTTGAGCAGGGGGTTACTCGGTCTGCTGAAGGCCCGCGATCAAGGCACATATGAGAAAGCAATCAATGAACAACTAAGGTGTCACAATGAAAAACTGATAATTGATGCTTCTCATCTCTCTCAGTTCCTGTCTGTCTGTTCCTATCTATCCCTCTCTCTGACTCTCTCTCTGTCCCTATTAAAAAAAAAGAAAGAAAGAAAGAAAAAGACAGCCTGGCCAGGCAGTGGTGCAGTGGATAGAGCGTCAGACTGGGATGCGGAGGACCCAGGTTCAAGACCCCGAGGTCACCAGCTTGAGCGCGGGCTCATCTGGTTTGAGCAAAGCTCACCAGCTTGGACACAAGGTCGCTGGCTCGAGCAAGGAGTTATTCGGTCTGCTGAAGGCCCACGGTCAAGGCACATATGAGAAAGCAATCAATTAACAACTAAGGTGTCACAACAAAACACTGATGATTAATGCTTCTCATCTCTCTCCATTCCTGTCTGTCCCTATCTATTCCTCTCTCCCTCTCTCTCTCTCTCTCTCTGTCTCTGTAAAAAGTAAATAAATAAATAAATGAGAGAGAAATAACCCCATACTACTCTGCTGTGGGTTCTGTACCCGTGGGAAAGTGGGAAGTTGCCTGAGAGGCAGCTAAGTGGTGTTGCTCAGGGAGAGCTGAGGGGTGGTTAGAAGGTCCTATGTACCCCTCTCCACTCTGGCCTTTTCTGAACAGTGTATGACCTCCTCAGTGGGCACATCGTGAAGAAGCTCACCAACCACAAGGCCTGTGTGCGTGACGTCAGTTGGCACCCCTTTGAGGAGAAGATTGTCAGCAGTTCGGTGAGATTGCCAGGGTTAGGGGGGCCAGTGCCTGTCTGGGACTTGGACCTGGGAGGGGTGGCAGCATCCCCTGAATGCTTGCTCCCTTCTGCCCTGCAGTGGGATGGGAACCTGCGCTTGTGGCAGTACCGCCAGGCCGAGTACTTCCAGGATGACATGCCAGATTCCGAGGAGCACCCCAGCGCTCCTGCCTCAGTGCCCCACCCCTCTTCGGCCTTTTCCTCGCCCCAGTAGATCTGACCTCCAGCCCATACATGGCTGAGCCTCTTGATAAGCTCTCTGCCTTCTTTTCCCTTTCTCCCTTTTGGGGATCTTTGGGGAATTATTGGCATTGGATGGGGAAAAACAGAAACCCAAGCTTTTTGGGCTCTAATTAAGCCCTAGAAAATCTCTCTGTGGGTCTCCTCAGGTACTCACGCCCCATTCAGCTTGGGTCTCTATCTCTGGCCAGGGTCTGACAGGACTGCCATTATCTGGGGTATGGCCTTTGTCAGCAAGAGAACTGTCCTGAGTGTTTTAATCATGTTTGGATGGTAGGTGTTAGTTCCTAGAGTAGAAGCCTGAGGCCAGGTCTGAATCGAGCTGTCAGCCAGGACCATTGGCCAGGCCTTCACGTTAAGGGTTAGACTAGCAAATTAGAGAGCCAGGCATCCTGGCCTTTCTTCCAGAGGCCCTGATGGCTAAAGCTGTAGCCCTTTGGGGGGGGAGGGGGTAAGGCATGTCCTCAGCACCCTCCTCAGGCTCAGGTGGGAATTATGTCATTTCTTTCCTGTCTCTGGGTCTTGGGGGTAGGACAGGCTGTGATGTGAGAGACTCCACATGGCCTCACACAGGGCAAGTGCTCCCTCCCAAATGTTCCATCTGGGAGAGGCCAGCAGCTTCAAGGCTGGATAGTGAAGTACAACTTCTTCGTCCTCTCTCTGGCTTTGGCTCCCTCAATAAACTCTTCATGGGAACTTGGCTCAGTGTCTCTCTCTCTCTTTTTCCTGTCTGAGGTCTTTTATCTTCTCACTTCAAAAAAGTTGTTTCAACAAAGTGTCATGAACCTGTGCGGCAAATAACTTTGCAGGTCTCTAGTGGGAACGGAGGAGGATTAGGAAATAAACACAGAAAGAAAAAGGATGGGATTGGGAGGACCCATTGCACAGCTAATAGCTTGCAAGAGCAAGTCTCCACCCCCAAACCGCTGATTTATAGAGCAGAGCAAAGTCATTAGCAAATCAAAGAGAAATCTGAAACAAAGTCACATTTCAAGGCAACCCAAGAATTCTCCCCAGTACAGAATACCCTCCACCCTGCATAACATCTTAACTTCATAAAACAAAGGGTAAAAAGAAAACTGCCTCTAGTCTCTTCGAGGGCCATGGGGGATGGGACAAGTGGAAACATCTAACCTGGAGGTGTGGAGAAGGTCGTGTAAATTACCTTTACCAACTTAAACAGTGGTAGATTGTGGGAAAGATCTTAGCCTCTAGCAACTTAAGCAAGCAGGTGAGGTAGGGGTATGGGCAGCAAGGATCCTGTCAGTTTACTGCCTGTCCCCCAAAAATGTAAACCTCTAGGACCCTCTCAGCTCGCAGTCTCCAACAACAAAGCCTTCAGATACGCTCCTCTATGGGAACAAACACCCCTTTGATGCTCAAGATGTAGGGAAATACCAAAGTCATTTGTTAACTGAGTTTTTCAATAGGCATTCCCTCAATGATCTCAGAAACTTTCCACCAAGTAGAAATCAAGAGAGCAAGAAATAGGCACATTTTATATCACACTGGCATCACCTCTGTTCTGGGGCTGGCCTGGAGCCGGCCCAGAGCCAGAGAGAACCTGGTGGGCACTGATGCCAGGCCCCATCTGGGCACGCCAGGGGAGGAAGTAGTGATGTGCAGAGGTCAGGCAGCATATTCCAGGGCAGACCAATGGTGTGGTCAGTAGGAAGCTGGGGCTCACATGCAGCTCTGATCCATCTTTCCCCACATTCCATTATCCCCAAGGCAACTTTCAAATCTGGATATACACCTATAGGGTTTCTCAAATATACAGCAAGGGACAAAAAGGGCTCCCTATTTTACAGTAAAACTGGTCTTTTTTCTTTTTAAATGAATTGTTCAGACGCTCAGCCTTCGTGTGTTCTCTTTCCTGCAAGTGATGTGTCTAGTGCCAAACTCATGGCAGACCTTTCCCTCTGGCCCTTTTCCCCGCTGCCACATCACCCCAGAGATTGCCATCTTACCCAGACCTGTAGTACCTCCTGGGTGCCCAAGTTAAGGGCAAATTAAAACTATTAGTGTCCTCAAAGCCCCATTTTATCAAGGCCTTAAGGACCATTCATTCTTCTCGTTAAGAGATGTGTTTCCGCCTGACCAGGCAGTGGCGCAGTAGATAGAGCATCGGACTGGGATGCGGAAGGATCCAGGTTCGAGACCCCAAGGTCGCCAGCTTGAGCGCAGGCTCATCTGGTTTGAGCAAAAAGCTCACCAGCTTGAACCCAAGATCGCTGGCTCGAGCAAGGGGTTACTCGGTCTGCTGAAGGCCCCCAGTCAAGGCACATATGAAAAAGCAATCGAACAACTAAAAAGTCGCAATGCGCAACGAGAAACTAATGATTGATGCTTCTCATCTCTCTCCATTCCTGTCTGTCTGTCCCTGTCTATCTCTGTCTCTGTAAAAAAAAAAAAAAAAAGAGAGATGTGTTTCCAATATATTTTAGTTTTTTATCAAAATACATGAACTGTTGCCTGACCTGTGGTGGCGCAGTGGATAAAGCGTCAACCTGGAAATACTGAGGTTGCCGGTTCAAAACCCTGGGCTTGCCTGGTCAAGGCACATATGGGAGTTGATGCTTCCTGCTCCCCCCCCTTCTCTATAATAAATAAATAAAATCTTAAAAAAAAATACATGAACTGTTTGTTGTACTAATAACACAGTTTGTGCTACTAACAATTATGCAAATCCAGAAGAAAAAAATTAACTGTTAAGGCCTTTTGAACACAATTTTTTTTTTTTTTCATATTTTTCCGAAGCTGGAAATGGGGAGAGACAGACTCCTGCATGCGCCCGACCCGGATCCACCCAGCTCACCCACCAGGGGGCGACGCTCTGCCCACCAGGGGGCGATACCCTGCCCCTCCGGGGCCTGGGGCAGAGGCCAAGGAGCCATCCCCAGTGCCCAGGCCATCTTTGCTCCAATGGAGCCTCGGCTGCGGGAGGGGAAGACAGAGACAGAGAAGGAGAGGGGGAGGGGTGGAGAAGTAGATGGGCGCCTCTCCTATGTGCCCTGGCGGGGAATCGAACCCCGGACTTCTGCACGCCAGGCCGACGCTCTACCACTGAGCCAACTGGCCAGGGCCTAAAATTTAATTCTTAAAAATTTTCTGGCCCGGGCGCTGGGGATGGCTCCTTGGCCTCTGCCCCAAGCGCTAGAGTGGCTCTGGTCGCAGCAGAGCATTGCCCCCTGGTGGGCGTGCCGGGTGGATCCCCGTTGGGCGCATGTGGGAGTCTGACTGTCTCTCCCCGTTTCCAGCTTCAGAAAAATACAAAAAAAAAAAAATTTCTTGTGTCCAGCCGACGCTCTACCACTGAGCCAACCAGCCAGGGCCTAAAATTTAATTCTTTTTTTTTTTTTTTTGCATTTTTCTGAAGCTGGAAACAGGGAAAGACAGTCAGACAGACTCCCGCATGCGCCCGACCGGGATCCACCCGGCACGCCCACCAGGGGGGGACGCTCTGCCCACCAGGGGGCAATGCTCTGCCCATCCTGGGCGTCGCCATGTTGCGACCCTCCTGGGTGTCGCCATGTTGCGACCAGAGCCACTCTAGCGCCTGGGGCAGAGGCCACAGAGCCATCCCCAGCGCCCGGGCCATCTCTGCTCCAATGGAGCCTCGGCTGCGGGAGGGGAAGAGAGAGACAGAGAGGAAGGAGAGGGGGAGGGGTGGAGAAGCAGATGGGCGCTTCTCCTGTGTGCCCTGGCCGGGAATCGAACCCTGGTCCTCCGCACGCTAGGCCAACGCTCTACCGCTGAGCCAACCGGCCAGGGCCTTAAAATTTAATTCTTAAAATTTCTTGTGTTCGGCCCTGGCCGGTTGGCTCAGTGGTAGAGCGTTGGCCTGGCGGGCAGAAGTCCCGGGTTCGATTTCCGGCCAGGGCACACAGGAGAAGCGCCCATCTGCTTCTCCACCCCTCCCCCTCTCCTTCCTCTCTGTCTCTCTCTTCCCCTCCCGCAGCCGAGGCTCCATTGGAGCAAGGATGGCCCGGGCGCTGGGGATGGCTCCTTGGCCTCTGCCCCAGGTGCTAGAGTGGCTCTGGTCGCAACAGAGCGACGCCCCCTGGTGGACAGAGCATCGCCCCCTGGTGGGCGTGCCGGGTGGATCCCGGTCAGGCGCATGCGGGAGTCTGTCTGACTGTCTCTCCCCGTTTCTAGTTTCGGAAAAATACAAAAAAAAAAAAATTTTTAGCCTGACCGGGCGGTGGTGCAGTGGATAACGTGTCGGACTGGGATGGGGAAGACCCAGGTTCAAGACCCCAAGGTTGCCAGCTTGAGTGAGGGCTCATCTAGTTTGAGCAAAAGCTCACCAGCTTGAGCCCAAGGTCGCTGGCTCGAGCAAGGGGTTACTCCATCTGCTGAAGGCCACGGTCAAGGCACGTACGAGAAGGCAATCAATGAACAATTAAGGTGTTACAATGCGCAACGAAAAACTAATGATTGATGCTTCTCATCTCTCCGTTCCTGTCTGTCTGACCCTGTCTATCCCTCTCTCTGACTCTCTCTGTCTCCGTAAAAAAGAAAAAATTTCAAGTTTTGTTTTGTTGGGGTTTTTTTTCTTTTGACAGCTAAGAGTGATCAGTAAAAGACTTTCAAGAATAAAAATATTAGGCCTGACCAGGCAGTGGCACAGTGGATAGAGCGTTGAACTGGGATGCGGAAGGACCCAGGTTCCAGACCCCGAGATCACCAGCTTGAGTGCGGGCTCATCTGGTTTGAACAAAAGCTCACCAGCTTGGACCCAAGGTTGCTGGCTCAAGCAAGGGGTTACTCGGTCTGCTGAAGGCCCACAGTCAAGGCACATATGAGAAAGCAATCAATGAACAACTAAGGTGTCGCAAAGTGCAACGAAAAACTAATGATTGATGCTTCTCATCTCTCCGTTCCTGTCTGTCTGTCCCTGTCTATCCCTCTCTCTGACTCTCTCTCTGTCTCTGTTTAAAAAAGAAAGAAAGCGGGAGGGGGGAATGGGAGAGGGATAGGGGGTGGGAGGGGCACAAAGAAAACAAGATGGAAGGTGACAGAGGACAATCTGACTTTGGGTGGTGGGTATGCAACATAATTGAAAGACAAGATAACCTGGACTTGTTATCTTTGAATATATGTATCCTGATTTATTGATGTCACCCCATTTAAAAAATAAAATTATAAAATAAAATAAAAAAATAAAAATAAAAAAAAAAAACCTCTGAAATGTATACTTTAAGAAGGTGACTTTATGGCATGTGAATTTATTCTAAAAAAATAAAACACACTAAACACACAGGTATTAAGAAAAAAAAAAAAGAAAGAAAGAAAGCAAGAAAGAAAGCAAGAAAGAAAATAAATAAAACCTTTTAAAAAAAATAATAAAAATATTAGGATAGGTTCTTTGGGGGAAGTAGAATGGCAACATAATTTCTGACTATTAAGCGCTTGTCCTGTTTTTTAAATGGATAATGGTGAGGTATATAATCACTGTTGTGTATAGATTCTATTAGATATATATTTTTTCCATTAAATATATTTAAAAGGCTGGTATAGGCCTGACCTGCGGTGGCGCAGTGGATAAAGCGTCGACCTGGAATGCTGAGGTTGCCGGTTCAAAAAAAACCCTGGGTTTGCCTGGTCAAGGCACATATGGGAGTTGATGCTTCCTGCTCCTCCCCCTGTTCTCTCTCTTCCCCCCCCCTCTCCCCAATAAAAATGGATAAATAAAATCTTTAAAAAATAAATAAATAAAAAATAAAAGGCTGGTATAAATAGCTTTATATGACATTTTTGAAATGTCACTATATACAATACACTTGAATTATGTTCTTTGCAACTATTTAAGGTTGCAGTGAAAAACTTTTTGTCAATTTGAAAATGTGTGAGGGGTTCTGTAGGTCTTCATATATAGGGTCTATGAGTAGGAACTCTATGGACTTTAGGATCTGGAAGGAACCTGATTGATTAATCCATCTTGATCAGTTTGCAGATGAGGGTGCTGAGAACCAAGGAGGGTTAGCTGGTTTTCCCAGAGTCACACAGTTGGGCCTAGAACCCAGGTGTCCTTGATTGCTTACTCTTTTTTGCAACTTTGTGGATCTCCACTGTGCTTTGTAATTCCACAACCAGTGTTGAGGGATGAGGAAGACAAAATGGTATTGCAATCCCTAAATAATAGGGATTTTGGTAGGCGACTCTCTGCTCTGTGGCTCCAGTCCCAGTGGTCAGGGTGGGGGGCAAAATCTTCTGTGTGGCTGAAACCCAAGACATAACCTAAGGGATTTTTTTGTTTTGTTTTGTTTTTATAAATAAAATCTTTATTTTTTTTAAAGGAACTCTAATCAAATTTCCACTTTTTAAAAAAAAAATTTATTCATTATAGAGAGGAGAGAGAGAGAGAGAAAGAGAAGAGGGGAGGAGCAGGAAGCATCAACTCCCATATGTGCCTTGACCAGGCAAGCCCAGGGTTTTGAACCGGCAACCTCAGCGTTTCCACGTTGACGCTTTATCCACTGCGCCACCACAGGTCAGGCGGGTTTTTCTTGTTTGTTTGTTTTTTCTGAAGTTGGAAACGGGAAGGCAGTCAGACAAACTCCTGCATGCGCCCGACCGGGATCCACCCGGCATGCCCACCAGGGGGCGATGCTCTGCCCATCTTGAGGCGTCGCTCTGCCACAATCAGAGCCATTCTAGCGCCTGAGGCAGGGGCCACAGTGCCATCCTCAGCGCCCAGGCAAACTTTGCTCCAATGGAGGCTTGGCTGCTGAAGGGGAAGAGAGAGACAGAGAGGAAGGAGAGGGGGAGGGGTGGAGAAGCAGATGGGCACTTCTCCTGTGTGCCCTGGCCGGGAATCGAACCCGGGACTCCCACATACCAGGCTGACGCTCTACACTGAGCCAACCGGCCAGGGCCTAACCTAAGGTTTTAATGGCTGGAGATTTCCTTCTAAGTCTCCACCCCCCCACCCTGCCCACCCCCACTCCACTTCCCCATCACCTGGGAGTAAACCTAATCTTTGGGTCTCAGAGTGCAATCTGGGCCATCACCATCTCATACAGTAGTACACCTTTTTCAGGACACTTGAATTTCATGTGTTGTCCACCATAATAAGCATACAAAGAAGGGTCCCCTTTAGATCTGATGTCTTGTGCATTGTACAACCACCATGGTTTACTTACACAGCAGCCCTAGGGCCAAGCCAAGCCCCTGGTGTCGCAATACTCTAAAGTGGATAGGCCTGATTGGACACAGTGCAGTGCACAGCCATCTTGCTGCACGCTCAGTGGTGGGCTCTTGTGCCCAGACCTGAGGAGAGCGGCTGGACCACACTGATGATGAGGCAGACACAGATTTATTTTTTAAGAGAGAGGAGAGAAAGAAAGTGGGTTAGGAAGGAGCAGGAAGCATCAACTCATAGTAGCTGCTTCTCGAATGTGCCTTGACCAGGCAAACCTGGGGTTTCAAACTGGTGACCTCAGCCTTCCAGGCTGATGCTTTATCCACTGTGCCATGACAGTTTAGGTGCAGACACAGATTTTTATTTATTTATTTTTGTATTTTGTATTTTTCTGAAATTGGAAACGGAAAGGCAGTCAGACAGACTCCTGCATGCACCGGACAGGGATCCACCCGGCATACCCACCAGGGGGCGATGCTCTGCCCATCTGGGGCATTGCTCTGTTGCAACCAGAGCCACTCTAGCGCCTGAGGCAGTGGCCACAGAGCCATCCTCAGCGCCTGGGCCAACTTTGCTCCATTGGAACCTTGGCTGCAGGAGGAGAAGAGAGAGACAGAGAGGAAGGAGAGGGGGAGGGGTGGAGAAGCAGATGGGCGCTTCTCCTGTGTGCCCTGGCTGGGAATCGAACCCGGGACTCCTGCACGCTAGGCCGACACTCTACCACTGAACCAATCGGCCAGGGCTTCAGACACAGATTTTTAAATAAATTCCAAGGTTTGGTTAGTTTTATCTTTCTAACCCCTGATTTCCCTGGGATCGTACACATAGTAAAAAGTTGGGGTGGCGTGAGGGTGACTGGCTGACAAAATAGCAACAGGCAGACCCAAGCAGGCTGTGCTCATAGAACCCTGAACAGCATGCCTGTCCATGAGACATGAACTAGAACATGATTAGAGCTGGGGACACAGTGCTAATAGAAAAGGACACAGGCTGCAATCCAGACACCCAAGTCTGGGACCCTGCTGACGTGGCAGCCCTCCGCCCTGGCCCCTAACTGCCCCCCGCCCCTATCCCCCGCCTGCCAGCTGCCAACAGGGCTCTGCCCTGTGTCTGCCACACCTGTCACTGCCTGTCCTTGTCCGGGGTAGGGGGGGCCATCAGCCCCTCCTCAGCTGCCCAGCAGAGCGAGCGGTTAGTGGGGAGGGGAGGGAACATGGAGCGGGGACCTGTGGTGGGGGCAGGGCTGGGGGCCAGGGCCCGAATCCGGGCACTGTTGGGCTGCCTGGTCAGGGTGCTGCTCTGGGTGGCCTCTGCTTTGCTGTACTTTGGAAGTGAACAGGCTGCCCGCCTTCTGGGCAGCCCCTGCTTACGGCGCCTGTACCATGCCTGGTTGGCAGCAGTGGTCATCTTTGGGCCCCTTCTGCAGTTCCATGTCAACCCTCGGACTATCTTCGCCAGCCACGGCAACTTCTTCAACATGTGAGTCCACTAGAGGCCATGGACACCGGCTCCCTGTACTCTGGGATCCTAGCTCCCTCCAGGCTTCTGTCCTCCTGCCAGTCCAAACACTAAAAATAGGCGAGGAGGTTGAAGAGAAGGTCAGAGGAGGGGGAGGGGGACAGCGTTGTGGGGGTACAGGGGAAGTCGGGAGAAGAGCTGAAGAGGAAATATGGACCCTAGAAGGCTAAATGGGCCTATAAGTGGATGGGGGTGGGAGGTGTAAAACACAGGAAATAGCCAGTGATGAATTGTAGGACCGGGGACAGAGCAGTGAAGCAAATACAGAGGGGAGTGAGGAGATGCAGTTGAGGGGTCTCAGTAGCCTCCCCTCTTCTCTGCCCACAGAAAGTTTGTGAATTCAGCATGGGGCTGGACATGCACCTTCCTGGGGGGCTTCGTGTTGCTGGTGGTGTTCCTGGCTACAAGGCGTGTGGCAATAACTGCCCGGCACCTGAGTCGGCTGGTAGTGGGGGCAGCCGTGTGGCGGGGGGCTGGCCGGGCCTTCCTGCTCATTGAGGACCTGACCGGCTCCTGTTTCGAGCCTCTGCCCCAGGGCCTGCTGCTTCATGAGCTGCCTGACCGCCGCAGCTGCCTGGCAGCTGGCCACCAGTGGCGGGGCTACACAGTCTCCTCTCACACCTTCCTGCTCACCTTCTGCTGCCTGCTCATGGCCGAAGAAGCAGCAGTGTTTGCCAAGTACCTGGCCCATGGGCTTCCGGCTGGCGCGCCCCTACGCCTCGTCTTCCTGCTCAACGTGCTGTTACTGGGCCTCTGGAACTTCTTACTGCTCTGTACAGTCATCTATTTCCACCAGTATACTCACAAGGTGGTGGGCGCCGCAGTGGGCACCTTTGCCTGGTACCTCACCTATGGCAGCTGGTATCATCAGCCCTGGTCTCCAGGGAGTCCTGGCCATGGGCTCTTCCCTCGACCCCACTCCAGCCGTAAGCATAACTGAAAAAAAAATAAAGGCACATCAGGCCTGGCTCTGGCCCCTCTCATCATTTGGTTGGGGGGGGGGGGGCTGGGCGGGTGGGAAGGGTAAAAAGAGGCCGATGGTCGCTGAGGTTCCTCAGTTATTCCTTGCTGTCATCAACCTTGAATATCCTTCCTTTTGCTTGATGGCTATTTCTCCTGATGTCTTTTCAGTCTCCTAGTCCTTGTAGACTCCTAGCTATCTGAGGCTCTAATGTTGAGGAATGGCCCTGCTGGGGCAGGTAACAATGCCCTTCAGTATGTGCAGCATTAACGCTGAGCAGGTGCTCCATCTCCAGCCTAGTTTATTTATTTTACTTCTTCTTCCGATGAACCTCACCTCTACTTTCCTCAGGGGCCTGCCTATCTAGGGACCCTTCCTACCCTGTCTTCTCCATAGGGGTTCATGTGTGCTTATTTATTTCACAGGTGTTTGTCTAACCAAGCATAGTTCCAGGCCATGTGAAAAAAGTCAAAGTTTTTGCTGCTTGGGGGCTTATGGATTACTGCGGCAGGCAGATGATAAACTCATAAATAACAATAGCAAACACTTGTATTGTGCTTACTCTGTGCCAGGCACCATTCTAAGTGTCTATAAATTATATTAACACATTTAGCCCTCACAGCAACAAAACTGTGAAGTAGGTTTGGTAGTGTTTCCATTGTACAGTTGCAAAAACTGAGGCACAGGGTAAGTAATTTGTTCACAGCTAGTAAATATCAGAGTCAGGATTATAAACCCAGGCACTATCGGTTCATTGTCTCTAAACCAGGGATCAGCAAATTACAGCCCTCCTGTGGCCAGTTTTTGTATGGCCTGATTGATAAGAATGGTTCTTACTTTTTTTTTTAATGGCTGAAGAAAAGTTAAAAGATTTCATGATATGTGAAAATTATATGAAATTCAAATTCCAGTGTCCATAAATAAATTTTATTGGAAACTAGCCAGACTAATTCATTTAGGTGTCGCTACTTACCTGCTACAATGGCAGAATTGAGTACTGTAGTTGCTACAGATACTATAAGATCCAGAACGCCTAAAATATTTACTTTCTGGCCTTTTAACAGAAAAGTGTGTCAATCCCTGGTCTCTCTGCCCACCTCCCCGCCGCCACCTCTCAGCGCTCGATGCCCCTCCTCCCCCGCTCCCCCTCCCCTCTTCTGTCAGCCTCTCACCTCCCTGCCCTCTCTCTCCGCCCACTCCGACTCCCTCTCCCTGTATCCTTCCCCCTTCCCTCTCTACTCTCGATGCCCCGCCTCCTCCTTCCTTCTCTACCTTCTCTCCACTCAGGCCCGCCCTGCTAAATTCAGATTCTCGACTCTCGGCTTCTCGAGGCCCATATTCCACCAACCCGGCCAGCGCCCGCCTCTGGACTTGCGCCCCCATCTCTCTTCCTCCTGACTCCCCACTGTCTCTCTTCCTCACCTGGACCTCGGACAGTGATAAGCCTTATCTAGTGCTCTTCCATTTTACCCCAGCTGTAGAGCAAACCTAGCCTCCTTCCTTAACCTTGCCAGCAAGGGCATCCTCTGGCCCATGCAGTGACGTTCAGACGCTGGCATCATCCCACAGTATCCTCACCTGACCAGACAGTGGCACAGTGGATAGAGCGTTGGTCTGGGATGCTGAGGACCCAGGTTCAAAGCCCTGAGGTTGCTGGCTTGAGCATGGGATCATAGACATGACCCCAAGGTCGCTGGCTTGAGCTCAAGGTCGTTGGCTTGAGCAAGGGGTCACTAGCTCAGCTGGAGGCCCCCTACCCTTGCCTCAAGGCACATATGAGAAAGCAATCAATGAACAACCAAGGTGTCTCAATGAAGAATTGATGCTTCTCATCTTTCTCCCTTCCTTTTTGTCCCTCTCTGTCTCTCACTTAAAAAAAACACACAAAACTATCCTCAAAAAATAAACATAGCAGAGATAAGTGCTATGAAGGTGCTAAAACAGGAAACTTTGTAAGAGAGAGACTTAGAGGAAGGTACTTTATAAAGGATGATGGAAAGAGTTCTATCTGAAGATGTGACATTTGAGCTGAGATTGAGTGACAACATGAGGCAGAGGAAGGGCATGTAGCCAGGACAAATGTCCTGATACGGGAATAAATGTGACACTAACGACAAATGAAAAGCCAGGTATACAAAGGAGGAGAATGCAATACAGTGAAGTTGATTGTCAACAGGTGCAAGGCTGTCCAGGCAAGCCTTTGGATTTCAGAAAAGCCCTTTGGATTTCATTCTGTGTCAACAGAAGGAAACTGGCAAAGAGTCTAGATTCTGCTGCTGTGTGTGAAGGGGTTTAGAGGAATGGAGTCCACAACAAGGGTCAAGAGAGAGCTGACCAGGGTCTGGGTTGGAATGATGCCAGCGTCTGAACGTCACTGCATGGGCCAGAGGATGCCCTTGCTGGCAAGGTTAAGGAAGGAGGCTAGGTTTGCTCTACAGCTGGGGTAAAATGGAAGAGCACTAGATAAGGCTTATCACTGTCCGAGGTCCAGGTGAGGAAGAGAGACAGTGGGGAGTCAGAAGGAAGAGAGATGGGGGCGCAAGTCCAGAGGCGGGCGCTGGCCGGGTTGGTAGAATATGGGCCTCGAGAAGCCGAGAGTCGAGAATCTGAATTTAGCAGGGCGGGCCTGAGTGGAAAGAAGGTAGAGAAGGAAGGAGGAGGCGGGGCATCGAGAGTAGAGAGGGAAGGGGGAAGGATACAGGGAGGGGGAGTCGGAGTGGGCGGAGAGAGAGGGCAGGGAGGTGAGAGGCTGACAGAAGAGGGGAGGGGGAGCGGGGGAGGAGGGGCATCGAGCGCTGAGAGGTGGCGGCGGGGAGGTGGGCAGAGAGACCAGTGGAAGCTCCTCTCCGGCTCTAGGGGGAGCCCCGCCGGAGCCGTCTTTCCCTGCACCCCCACTGCCACCTCGGCCCCTCTCTTTCTTCCGGCCTGTCCCCGCCTCCTCAGTGCCTCCACTCCACTCTCTACTCAGGAAGGCGGTGCAGGTTGCGCGCGCTGCTTTCGCTTTCCCTTCCCGGTGCCCAGTCCTCGTGCGGCGCTAGACCCCCGTCCCAACCATGGCCACACTCAGGGTCCAGCCTGAAGCCCAAGCCAAGGTGAGCGTTGCGGGTTCGAGGAAGGGCCCGTTAGGGAGGCGTGGCACCGAAAGGCTGAGGGCGTAGGTGGTCCGCCCCCCACGTCCCCCGACACTTGTTGGGGTCAGCCCTCCAGCCCAAGTGAGCCTCCATGCCGGGAGCATCTGAGCCCTGGGAAGACCGGCGGAGTTCGCCTGCCTGCGGAGGGCAGGCGGCCGGGTGAAGCGGGGTGAGGTGAAGCGGAGAGCTAGCGTGGAGGGGAAGTCCGCTGGCCCAGCGCCGGGCCCACACACAGGCGTATTTCGGGACCTGCCAAGCCACCTCATTTTTCCACGGGGAGGGTCCCAGGGTCCACTCCACAAGGCACTCCGTCCCAGCCCCAACCGCAGAATGCTCTTACACCTCTCCTTACACAGCCCAGGAGACCCGAGGGATCTGTTCTCACTTGAACCACTCGCACTTCGCCGCCAGGAATGTTCTCATCCCCAAAATCCAGCCCCACGGGGATCCACTCCACCCTTCCCCAGGCCGGGCCCTACACAACCTTAAGGGAACAGTACTCAAATGAACTGGCCATAACGCCAGGTATCTGAAGGGCTGCCTGTGTCCCACAGGTGGATGTGTTCCGTGAAGACCTGTGTACCAAGGTAAGATCTGCCCCATCAGCACCCCGTCCCTACTAAGTGCCCACTGCTAAGCCTTCCTTGCTGGGCAGCGTCAGCCCTGCTTCACTGCCTAGAAAGGGTATTTGATGCTGACCCCCATCTTCCCCCACCCACACCTCACTCACAGACAGAGAACCTGCTTGGGAGCTACTTCCCCAAGAAGATTTCTGAGTTGGATGCATTTTTAAAGGTACTGGGGTCTGGGCAGAGAGCTAGAGAGTAGGAGCCAAGTGGGAGAGTTTAGAGGCCATGAGAGTGAGGAGGTGAGAGGAATGAATGCTTTTGCCTCCAGCCATTCTCCTACCCTGTGCCAGGAGCCAGCTCTCAATGAAGCCAACCTGAGCAATCTGAAGGCCCCATTGGACATCCCAGTGCCTGATCCAGTCAAGGAGAAAGAGAAGGAGGAGCGAAAGAAACAGCAGGAGGCAAGCCAAGAAGAGCTGGGAGGAGGGACCCAACCGTGGGGATAATTAGCCGTAGACCTGATTTCCAAGAGCCCTTCTTTCCCTGCAGAAGGAAGACAAGGATGAAAAGAAGAAAGGAGAAGATGAAGACAAAGGTACCACTATGGTGGGAAAGGACTTGAGTCTCACTCCCCAGGAGCTCCTTCTGAAGGATTCCTCTTGCATTCAGTCACTCAGTCCCAGCCATGTGACTGATCTATTGCCCAAATTTTAGGTCCTCCCTGCGGCCCAGTGAACTGCAACGAGAAGATCGTGATCCTCCTGCAGCGCCTAAAGCCTGAGATCAAGGATGTCATTGAGCAGCTTAACCTAGTGAGTCCTCCCACTACACTTGCACCCCTAGGCTTTAGGTCAAACCCTTTGTTATCCTTGGTCCCTGCCATTTAGGGCGTGGCACCTGCCAGGTCTTAGCAGGAGAGGACACAGCAAGTGAAGCCAAAAGTTTAGGCCCTGGGGCTCAGGATGGATCTGGCATACCTCCATCCAAAGTGGGCAGGCAAAAAGGAACAGGAACTTGGGACCTGGGTTAGAGTATGTAGCTGTTGCTTCTTTTTTTTTATTTTACGAAAGGAAAAGTTATCTTTATTTTAATTTATTGATTTTAGAGGGAGAGGAAGGGAGTTAGAAACATTGATCTGTTCCTTATGTGCCCCGATTGCAATCTTTGTACATCAGGTCGATTCTCAAACCAACCGAGCTATCTGGCCAGGGCAGGACTGATGGATCTTTGATGCCATTTCCTCCTCCTAGGTCACCACCTGGTTGCAGCTACAGATACCTCGGATTGAAGATGGAAACAATTTTGGAGTGGCTGTCCAGGTTAGAGTGCTGCCTCACTCTTCCACTCTCCTTACCTCTCTAGTCCATGCTGTTTTCCACCTGACCCCTTGCATTCTTTCCCCAGGAGAAGGTGTTTGAGCTGATGACCAGCCTTCACACCAAGCTGGAAGGGTTCCACACTCAAATCTCCAAGTAAGTGTCTGCCCAACTGCACCTGCATGCACACTCTGCCTTTGGTTTGGACAGAGGCCTGGGCTCTCTCCTTTTCCCACTCCATGCCTTCCTATTTCCCACAGGTATTTCTCTGAGCGGGGCGATGCTGTGACCAAAGCAGCCAAGCAGCCCCATGTGGTAGGTCAGACCCAGGTTAGGGTACATGAGGGGAAGGACATGTTGGAAGTCAGCCCTGACCCAGGTCTCCTGCAGGGTGATTATCGGCAGCTGGTGCATGAGCTGGATGAGGCAGAGTACCGGGACATCCGACTGATGGTCATGGAGATCAGAAATGCTTATGTGAGGAGGAAAGGGTGGGACAGGGGTGGGCAGAAGCAGCTTTTCCATGCCACCCATCCCCTGCAACTTTGGGGTGAAGGGTGACAAAGTTTGGTCTTTCAACAAGGTTAGAAATGGGGCACAGAGCCATTGGGGCTTATGGCTGATCTTCACTCCTCCTGGGCACTGTAGGCTGTGTTATATGACATCATCCTGAAGAACTTTGAGAAGCTCAAGAAGCCCCGGGGAGAAACCAAGGGAATGATCTATTGAGAGCCTTCTCTTACATGATGGTGGGTCCAGCAAAGGCTTCCTGTCTTTGACAGGGAACTCCAGACTTTGTCCCCTCTTCTACCTTTTGAGGTTTCTCCTTCACCTTGCCTCTTAGGCACAATAAATATAGTCATAACGGTACCCATCAGCTCAAGTCTCTTTATTGGATCCTGACCCCTGACCCCTCTGGCCCTGGCTCAGGCATTTCCATTGGTAGGACCAACCCACTGGGTAATCTGGGTGTTGAGCTGCGGGTTGGTCCAGTCCTGCTGGATGTCATCAAGATGGCAGTCAAAGTCCACAAGGTGCTGGTGGGCCCGACTCTCCAGTAGTGCTCCCACCATTTGTCGTGACTCTTCCCAGTCCCTCCACATCACTCTGAAATAATAACCCTCATAGAGGTCAAACTCAGTAGGCAGTGGGGCCAGACACATAAAAGAAGTTAGAGAATGACCCTTGGGGCAGCACAAAAGACAGAGGCCAGGCCCTGTGGGTTTCCAAGAAGAGGTAGAGGGAGTGGGGGCACTCACAAGTTCTTGTCCTTGGGGACCCAGCAGAGACCATGGTTCTCCAGAACGATGACTGGGGGCACATGAGGCTGAGACACCAGTTTCTGATTATCCAACTGTTGGACAAGGAAGGGCAGGTGAGGGCTTTAAGGATCCCCCTTCCTACTTTTTTTCCACCCAGCCCCCCCAAACTCAAGTCTCACCATAATAAGTACTGCATCAGGGAAGAATTCCACAATCCGCCCAGCAATTTTCAAGGCTAGTGGCCCAGGGCTGTGTAGAGGGAAGATCAGAGTGAGGAGCTGACTGGAGACCCCGTCCATCTGAACTGTGCCTCCCAGTTCTCAGAGAGGGGTGCAGTGATTACCTTTCCCTGTAGCTAACCTGGGGGGTCGGGTCTGCTTGCAGCTTCATGCACAACTGCTTGATGCTTAAATGCTGTGGGAAACGTGCTCAGACACTGCTGATGAGAGTGGAAATCAAAGGTGGTCTTGAGGAAGAGGGTAATTTAGCATAACCACCCTAATTTAAACTGTATGCTATATATATGCTGACCCAGAAATTCCACTTCTAAAGAAGTTACTGTAATAATTGGGCAATATATAATATAAAAAAACTAGAAATCTCAATGTTCAATATAAGCATAAATAAATCATGGTATATCCTTAATTCATAATTACATAGCTTTAAGGTAGATCTTGGTGTAGAGATGAAAAGGTGTCAGATATTTATTAAATGAGGGGAAAACAAACTTCAAAACAGTATATATACTTTGATCCAGATACATGATTAATATTTTTTTCTACTTATAAAAAACAAATTAGTTGGGTTTTTCTTAGTTGCTAGTTGGGCTTCCTGTGTTCTTTCAGCAGTTGGGGGGGCACCTCTTAAAACAAGTTCTTACAGATGTGGCCATTTCTTACAGATTCCCAATTGTCCTTCCCACCCTCACCGCAGCTCCTGCAGAATGTCTATTTCCTCACTTCAGTACGCCAGACTCATGTCTGGTGTATAGCCCCTGTTCCTAAGCGTTTAAGGAAAGATGAAAAGAATGACCAAGAAGGGTTCTCTTAACCCTTCGCACCCCATAACCTTTAGTCTTCTGCCTCTGGCTACCCCACTCACCTCTGGTCATCGAGAGCTGCATTGGCATGATAGTACCCAGCCACTACCAGACCGGCCTGCGCGCCCCACACATCCACCTGCCATGGGAGAGGGGCCATCAGTAACTAACTCGAGCCGCCTGCCCTGTGGGTGTCTACTGCGACTTAGAGGCCTAGGATGGACTTGAGCTAAGGGTGGTAGGGGGTTTAGCGGTGATTGGTGGGCGTTCCGCTGTGGCACCTGGTTGAGGGCGACCTCCAGCATGACAGACAGGGCCAGGTGGCTGTGGAACAGTGGCACACAGTCGGTAAGGTACAGGCATTCTCCCGATTGCAGCGCAGGCGCCAACAACAACCCGTTGACCGCGGCGTGCGGGTACCGGGCGGCATGCAGGCACATCTTCACGTAGGCCCGGGCCGAGATCTCCACCTCCCCCATGGTGTGCCGTGCCCTGGCTCGCCTCCGTGAAGCTTCTTCCCGCTCCAGCGCCTTCCTGGGCCCTTCCTGTGCCACCTCAATTAGGTTCGGTAGTGACCCCGACTCAGCTCGGAGGCATCTCGGCTCCGGAACCTGACCCCAACCTGGCCCGGCACGTAGGCGGTCCCGATTGCATGTTGCAGCATCGAGCTCCGCCTCCACCCGCCCCAGAAGGCGGCCGCAGATTCGCGCCTGGCTCCGGGACCAAGAGCAGACTGCTCCAAGCCGGACTGCCTTCTAGAGTACTGCCCACATGGTGCTCTTTGATAGGCTTAAAAGTTCTACTTTGTCCTATCACCGGCCTCGTCCAAACCTTGCCCCACCTTTGTCTCCAGTGGACTGGAAAGAACCTACAACTGTAAAGGAAGAACTGCCTGCACGCTGATTGGCTAGGCTACCCAATTTCGGCTCACGATTGCAGGATGGCTCCTTCTGTTAACCTGTTCCGCCTACCCTCAAAGGTCCCGCAGAGACAGCAATGTGGAGCTCGCGCCTCGCTTTGATTGTCCCAGAGATTTTCGAACTTGGGCACGTGGTGGCGTACCTTGCTTCTACTATCGAATGAGTGGATTTGTACTCTAGATGCGCTCTTCCACATAATGCGTCTTACTACCTTTTCAACTACAGGTTATCTGGCCGTAGTTTCCTTGATGTACCATCTACAGAAATAAAGACAGCAATTGGCTGAAGGAGGGTAAAAAAAAAGAAAAAAATTTACAGGCTCATCCTTCCCATAATGCCCTGGGAGTGCTTTTTTCCCTCCTAGCCCTTGAAAAGGATTATAGCCATTCACCCATAATTCTTCCAGTGAAACTTCATTTTTTGTACAGGCTTGCTCTGAGCTGATGAAGTGATGGTTTTTCCTTTCTTCATTCCCTGAGCTCAGCCACAGAGCTTTCCCTTTGTCTGTCCAAAGCCTGATTCTACCTATAAGGCTCTTCTCAAATGCCACTTCTTCCAGGAAGCACTCATGACACCCTCCAGATGGAAATGTTCTTGTGAAAATCCCAAATATAGGTGATCGCCATGGCTGTCATGGCATGTAACAGTTTCCATCCTGTTCTTTAGGATGATTTCTTAAGAACTGGATGGACATTTAACGCATCATTGTCTTCATGGAACTCCCTCCCTTTCCCACCACCACATTCACATTTAGTATTTGGCCAAAGGAGGCACTCAGTAAATGTCTTTTTTTTTTTTTTTTAATTCAGTGAGAGGAGGGGAGGCAGACGGACTCCCGCATGCGCCCCCACCAGGATCCACCAGGCAAGCCCACTAGGGGGCAATGCTCTGCCGGTCTTGGGCATTGCCCCATTGCTCAGCAAGCGAGCTCCTCCCAGCGCCTGAGGTGGAGGCCATGGGCCCATCCTCAGCACAAGGGGACAACTTGCTCTAATAGAGCCGTGGCTGCAGGAAGGGGAGAGAGAAAGAGAGAAAGAGAAGCGAGAGGGGTAGAGTTGGAGAAGCAGATAGGTACTTCTCCTGTGTGCCCTGACCAGAATCAAATCCAGAACATCCACACACCAGCCCAACATTCTACCATTAAGCCAACCAGCCAGAGCCAGTAAGTGCTTTTTGAATGAATGACACACACCAGAGGAAATCCACACAGTATTTTGGTAATTTATTTCCCTTCTAGCCCTGGGCTCAGTACATAGATGGCTTCTCTTCACCCTTTGGGTTGACAATTTTCTCCAGGTTGTTGCTGATGATATGATAAAGCTCAGCCTAGAAGAAGGCCAGGGCAGTTGTCAGGTTCTTGGCCTTTCCTCTGCACCCCTCATCCAACTCCCTTAGGGCCTTACTCCACACTCACATAGAAGGCCCTCAGGTCCAGCACCATAGCCCTGAGCTCTCCATAGGCTGCCTCATCTCGCTCGTGTACCAGGGCCCGGTAATCCATCTGGGGATGTGGAAGGCAAAGCTGAGTCAGCCCCATGGGAGATTGGGACATTGTCAGTTTAGTTTCCCCATACAGGGAAAAGGTAACTTGAAGATGAGCCCTTATCAGCACTAAGAGATGGGATTCCCACAGAACCAAACAAAAATGGGGGTCAATGTTTTTGAAGCCCAAATCAATTTTCCTAGGTAATCCTTTTTGCTTAATATTCCCCACACTGGGAAAATTATAAACAAGACAAAGAGGACCTCTATCTACCTTTCCTAACTCCACCCCAGCCAGCCTCAGCTGAAAGGCTGGTGGACAATCAATCCACTTACCACATGGGTCTCCTTAGAGGCCTTGGCCACAGCATCCCCACGTTCTGAGAAGTACCTGCCAGAAACAAGGGGAATAACCACAGGAATGGACATTCAAAGACATGTATTCCCTCAGGCCCTTCCCAAAGCCCCCCATCATCCTGATGGTACTGCCCAGCTTTGGGAGTCTCAAAAATGTCCCCACAGCCCACTCCCACCCCCTGTGCTGGCCTTCCAGCTGCCCTCACTTGGAAATTGTTGTCTGGAAGGCTTCTACTTTGGTCTTGACTGCATTCACCCTCTCTAGCACTTTCTCCTGTGGTAACAAAAGAGATTGGGAAGCAAAGAAAACACTTCATCTCCTCTCTCCTTCACTCACCATCTCCATCCTCCTTCCAGTTATGTCTAGCTCCTCAATCACTCTTTATACCCTCACACCCCTTTTCTTACCTGGATTGCTACCCCAAAGTCATTTCCATCCTCAATCTTGGGGATCAGGTGCTGGATCCAGGTGATCACCTGTGTGAAGAAGTATCATGTAGAAATCATTCAACAAACTTACTGAGTTCTTCCTATTTTTACTTCCTAATAATGGCTATATTTAATTGAGCATTTATTATGTGCCAAGCACTATGCTATGTAGTATATATCTCATTTAATCTTTCAAGTTATATACTTTTATTATACCCACTTAACAGGTAAAAAAAAAAAAACTGAGTTACAGGCCCTGGCCGGTTGGCTCAGCGGTAGAGCGTCGGCCTGGCGTGCGGGGAACCCGGGTTCAATTCCCGGCCAGGGCACATAGGAGAAGCGCCCATTTGCTTCTCCACCCCCCTCTCCTTCCTTTCTGTCTCTCTCTTCCCCTCCCGCAGCCAAGGCTCCAGGCGTGCCGGGTGGATCCCGGTCAGGCGCATGCGGGAGTCTGTCTGACTGTCTCTCCCCGTTTCCAGCTTCAGAAAAATACAAAACAAAACAAAACAAAAAAAAAACTGAGTTATAGAACATCTAAGTGACTTACTTAAGGTAACCAGCTGGGTAAGTGATAGAGTCATTATTTAAACCCAGTCAGTCTTCCTCTAAGGCCCAAACTCTTAAATCAACTTACTGTATTATAACACCTGCACTGTGTACCTGGTATAGCAGTGGGTTTGGGGGTTATGGAGGTGGATATAGCACAGTCTCTGATTTCAGGGATACAGCTGTGGTATCAGAGTCTAGTGAACAAAAGGTATCTAAACCCACATCATAGAAGAAAGTTTTCTATTTCAGGAATAGGTTCTTAAATGAAAGACTTGCATTTCTTAAGGACACCAGGGCCTGGCCTGTCTTCCATGTTTCTAAGTTCCCAGGCTTACCAGAATACATTTTTCCTTGAGAGTCCAGACTTCTGGCTTAACCAGGGCAAGCAGGGCCAGGAGCTTCTCATTCCCAGGAAGAAAGCCACATTTAGGGACTGTGAAAAAAAGGAAAAAAAGAGGGGATTTAGGCCCCCTTTTCATCTATTAGTCTCTGTGCCATTTCCTTTTCCCTAGCCACCCCTTCCAATCTTACCTTCTTTCTTCTCCTGCTTATCTGTTTCCATCTAAAGTAGAAAGGGGGAAAGCAGCTTCAGAAAAGTCATGGAGGTTGGAGGGTGGGTTTACAGTAAGCCCTACACCTTGAGTGCCTCACCTCATCATCCTTGGGTGGGGGGTCTGGAATAGGGATGTCCAGTGAGGCTCGGAGAGAAGTAAGGTCAGCCACATTGAGGGAGTCTTCCTGCACAGAGCTTACTGTCAGGGGCTGTGTAACCTTCCCTCCATATATCCCACCTACCCTCTGCCTCTCAACCTAGGCTCAGGCCTCACACCATCCTAAAGTTCTCAGTCCACCACTCATAACTGTTCTCTGCATGCATGTTGAGCCCAGTTGTTAGCTAGAGAAGGTGGGTGGAGAGGACAGAGGCCATGGGATACAGCAAGAGGGGTCCACATTACTCACTTGCAAGAGCTGATTCAGGTGTATGATTTTCTGGGGCAAGAATCTGTAGAGGAATTCCTCAGCCTGTGGGTTACATTGGAAGGGTGGGGAAGATACTCAGTGAGATATCTGAGAAGTAGGACTAGAAGAGCCCTTGAAAATGACTGAATCCAAGACTTACAAATGAGGAAACAAACCGTGAAAAGTGAAGGCACTTGCCCAAGCTGGGAACTGGTAGTACCAAAGTAAGGACTGTGGTATTTCTGCTTTGGAACCACAGCATTTTCCTCCACACCAAATAAGGGATAGAAGTGGCAGAAGTGGGGAGAGTATAAAAAGGTGTCGAATTAAATGTAGAAATCAATAATTTGGTTATCTTGGGAGAAAGCTTGGTAAGGGAAGCAGGTCTAGGGTGGGTTTGGGGGTCACCCTGAGAGGTTGTGACCCTCATGCATTGGTCTAAGATTCTGGGTCAAATCGCTTCAATCCAGAAGACTTACCTCCTGGAAAAGATTTTGCCTGAAGACATCCACCTGCAGAGAGCAGTACCCGGATGTTAGTTAAGGGTCTCAATTGTCAACAGTAAAATCCCACCTCCAGCGGAATGCCTTCCAACTTGGCTCAGGTATTTCCCACCACAAGCCAGATTTCCATGCTAGGTGCAGAGACTGGCCAGAGGTCAGGAATCTGGAAATCCCTCGCAGAAGTGAAAGCACTAAAGAGAGGTTAGGGTAGTTCTCTGGCACGGCCTTCGTCCCCTGGACCACTCAGCTTGGCCTCCATCCAGGAGGGCTCCCTGGCCCCCTCCTAGCCTTCTGGTCCCCCGTTACCTGTTTGCGGGCTTCCCCGCTTAGGCGCACCCCACCAGGCTTGGCCATGCCGCTCCAGTTGCAAGATCTCGGGTCTCCCGGCTCGCCTCCTGGGCTTTCGCTTTCACTCCCCACATCCAGGCCCGCCCCCCTTAACCCCGCCCCCTTCCTTCTTTTCCCCCACCCCCTGGCAAGCAGCAAACCATAGGGAGCCCTTCAGCCATACTCTGCCAGTTGAAACTAGAAGAGTCGGCGCTGACTATGTTGCAGGGCCAGGGGCTGTCTGAGGGAGGGATTAGGGCGAGTAGCACCTCGGAGACTGCACGGAGGCAGTCCCTCCCGAGAAGGGGCGGGGCTTACAGGAAGTTAAGAGTTGGGGTGAGGTTGGAGAGTGGTGGAGTTCCTCCTAGAAAGCGCGACTGTGAGGAGAGGCTGGAGAGGGATCACAGCGTGGAGAGTAGTAGGAAGGAGAGCCTGGGGCCGAGATGGGCTAGCAGGCTCTGAAAGAGATTTGGTACGGGGCGATCCCAGGCTTCAAGACCGACTGGAGAAGGGGCAGGACTCGCTTGATCCAGGCACATGCTGGCCAAAGTCAAGTAGCCGGCAGAGTGGGACTTTCGCGGTGGGGACTGGAACAAGGTCTGTGGGTCAGGATAGAGAGGAAGGCTTTGAGGGAAATAAGTAGCCCGGCTCCTCTGGCTATCCGAAAAGGGGCGGACCATCCTGGAGGAAGGCGGAGTATAGTTCTAAAACCTGGTGAAAAGCAGAGTGGCTTTAAGAACCAGGGACCTTCTACCCTCTTCATTGGCTGGAACCACCCTTATTTGGCCACGCCCTACGATGTCCTGACCCCACCCCTGCTCTTTCCTCATCTTAAACCCCTCCCCTTCCTCTGAAACTGGGTGGCAGTCCCTCCCTTTATCCTAGTACTTCCTGTTCCCGACTAACCCTGTGTGGGCACTCGGGGCCAAAGAGTAGTGGCAGTGGTCTGAGTGACCCGAGGACGCTGCGGGCACTGGGTCGGGCCGTGAGGTCAGGCCAGGCGGGAGGGGCGGCCGGAGGGCTGCACGCAGCCCGTGCCGCGTCCCGGCGGGGCGCGGGGCTGGGACTGAGTGCTGTCTTGGGATGCCGGGGAAAGAGGAGGAGCGGGCCTTCCTGGCGGCCCGCGAGGAGCTGGTGAGCGCCCTAAGGAGGGATTCTGGGCAGGTTTTTTCCCTGGAGCAGCTCCGGCCGCTACTGGCCACCTCTCTGCCGCCAGCCGCCCGCTACCTGCAGCTGGACGCCGCACGCCTGGTCCGCTGCAATGCTCACGGGGAGGTGAGGCCTGGCTCCGCTGGGGAGAGGGACCGAGAACCTGAGCCCGGGGTGGGGCTCACAGCTGTCTGCTCTGTGACTCCTTTCAGCCCCGAAACTACCTCAGCACCCTCTCCACGGCTTTGAACATCCTGGAAAAATATGGACGCAACCTCCTCAGCCCTCAGAGACCCCGATACTGGCGCGGGGTCAAGTTTAATAACCCCGTCTTTCGAAGTACGGTGGATGCTGTGCAGGTGAAGCCCTTGGAGCCCCTTATGGGAGAAAGGAACTTGGCCTGGGCTGGGGGTTGGCTAGAAAGGGCTTCAGGCTGTGCAGATTGGGAAGGGAGCCTGCTGGGTGGTGACTGATTGTGAACGTGCGGCAGGGGGGACGGGATGTTCTGCGATTGTATGGCTACACAGAGGAGCAGCCGGATGGGTTGAGCTTCCCTGAAGGGCAAGAGGATCCCGATGAGCACCAAGTTGCTACTGTCACTTTGGAAGTACTGTTACTTCGGACTGAGCTCAGTCTGCTGTTACAGGTGAGGTGTCTCTGGTCCTGAGGACTTACACACTGAGGCTGGGAAGCTTAGCCTAATGCCAAAACCAGTCTAGGGATTCCCATGCGGCTAAAGCACGGGCATAGTCCCCACAGAAGCCTGAGAGCTCCCCTTACTGTTCCTCCTGTGAATGTTGGGGGACCAGGACTCGGAGGGAGAGCCTTGTTCTAGGGCTGTAGGTGGGAACTCTTTTTATCTTGTTTGCAGAATACTCACCCAAGACAACCAGCACTGGAGCAGCTACTGAAAGACAATGTTGAAGAGGATGCAAGGAAGGCAGGAATGGGGCTTTGGGAACCGGTGAACGAAGGGAACAGGAGTTGGGGGACTTCCCAAACCCTTGCCCATTCCCTGCCCTTTTTCTTCAGATGCTGCAGCTCTCAGAGTTTGCCCCCCTACTGAGAGAGATTGCTCCTGGCCCCCTCACCACACCCTGTGCCCCAGGTATTATTGGTCCTACGTTGGGAGGGGGTGGTTGGGAGACCATATTGATGGAAATTTGTGGCCCTTCTGTGTTATCTTGGTTATTTGCCTTTTTTTCTTTTCAGAGATTAAAATGGTTTCCTTGAGTCAAGATATGTTGAAAAGTATCTGTGACTAGTCCCCCTCCCCAGCACATTCATCTGTAACCTGGTCTTTTTCAGAAAGATGTTCTGTTCTTTCTTATTCTCCAGGCTCCACTCCTGGTCCCTGTTTCTTCTGTGGTTCTGCCCCAGGCACACTGCACTGCTCAACCTGTAAACAGGCCTTGTGCCCAACCTGTGATTGCCTGTTCCACGGGCACCCATCCCGTGCCCATCACCACCGTGAGACCTTGCCCTGGGCCTCCCAGGCTGCCCACTTGACCCCTAGGTGAGAGGCTTTCTCTTCTGGGAGGACTGAAATTGAAAGGACTTAAAATTATTTCAATATCTTCTCTGTACTACATTCTGTGCTAACCACTATTTTATAGAGGGTAGGCAGCTAGTTACTGCCCTCCAGGAGATCACAGACATACATATCAAGCAAGTACCAGTCACAAGATAAAGTAACATGGTGTGGATATACGTAATAGAAGGATGCAGCCTAATCTGAAGGATCAGCTCTATCAGGCACCTAGAATGGGTCAGGTCCTATTTAGGGATGTCTACCAGCAAGATGTAAACTTTTTTTTTTTTTTACAGAGACAGAGTCAGAGAGAGGGACAGATGGGGACAGACAGACAGGAACGGAGAAAGATGAGAAGCATCAATCGTCAGTTTTTTTTGCAACACCTTAGTTGTTCATTGATTGCTTTCTCATATGTGCCTTGACCGTGGGCCTTCAGCAGACCGAGTGACCCCTTGCTCGAGCCAGCGACCTTGGGTCCAAGCTGGTGAGCTTTGCTCAAGCCAGATGAGCCTGTGCTCAAGCTGGCGACCTCGGAGTCTCGAACCTGGGTCCTCTGCATCCCAGTTCAACACTCTATCTACTGCGCCACCGCCTGGTCAGGCAAGATGTAAACTTTTAAGCTGTCATATAAGTGTTGAACAAGCTGTGGGTAGGGGAGTATTCCAGACAGAGAGAAGAAAACATGCAAAGGCAACAGCCATGTGTCATCATGCAGGGAATGAGGGACGTCCAGGGTGATGGACCCAGGCTCCAAGGCCCATCTCAGCAGGTCATGTCTGCTTTTCTATTACAGCTTACCTGCTTCAGCTACACCACGCCCCCAGGTAACCTCCCTGCCGGCCCTTGGAGACAGTTGTCTTTCGCCCCCTGATCCTGCGAGTGCCCGTCTGCCCTGGCAGTGTGCTGCCTGTGCCATGCTAAATGAATCTTGGGCAGTGCTCTGTGTGGCCTGTGATCGGCCCAGGGGCTGTAAGGGGTTAGGGCTGGAGATTGAAGGTCCCCAAGGAGCTGGGAGCCTAGAACCTGAACTTGCACGGGGTCACTGGGCCTGCCAGAGCTGCACCTTTGAGAACGAGACAGCGGCTGTGCTATGTGCCATATGTGAACGACCTCGGCTGGCTCAGCCTCCTAGCTTGGTGGTGGATTCTCAGGATGCAGGTATTTGCCTGCAAACCCTTCAGGTAACCTGTTCCTGACCTTCTCAGCTCTTTGTTTGCACCTGTTACTGTAAGCTATTTTCTACCTCCTCATCCCCTGTTTTCCTTCAGTTTCCCCATGTCTTCCAACCAGCTCCCTATATTTCCATCTTGAGCCTAAGCCAACCTTCAGGGGGATAATTCTTTTTGCCTTCCCAGCAGGGAGATACTTTGCGCTCCTCTGCCCATACTCCAGTCTGGTACTGTATTCACTGTACCTTCTGCAACTCGGGCCCTGGTTGGGTGTGTGCTATGTGCAACCGGACCAGCAGCCCCATCCCAGTAAAACAAGCCTCCCAGCCCAATGCCAGCTCTTTGGAAAAGCAGCGTCTCGAGCCAGGGCCTCCACGACGCCTCAGTGCCCCCTTTCCCAGTTCCTGTGGGGACCCTGAAAAGCAGCGCCAAGACAAGATGCGGGAAGAAGGTCTTCAGCTAGTGATCAAGATCCGGGTGAGGGTTTGGACCTGGATGAGGTAGGGCTGAGCTGGTGGGGAAAGGGAGAGGCTGCAATAAAATAATATGAATTCTTATAAATCTGGTCATTGTTAGCCACAGCTACCTGCTACTGAATACTTTCCACATGACAGGTGTCATGCTTTGCCCTGCTCATGTGATCATAGTCTGAGCTCAACCACTGTCAGCATTTCGGTTCATGTTGAGGTTGGATGGAGCCTACCCTTCCTAATCGGTCCTCTGCGTGTGTGGGACTATGCCTTAGGAAGGGGAAGCTGCAGGCACCAGTCCGGAGGAGGTCTTCTCAGCTCTACAGTACTCCGGCACTGAAGTGCCTTTGCAGTGGTTGCGCTCAGAGCTGCCCTATGTGCTGGAAATGGTGGCGGAGCTGGCTGGACAACAGGACTCGGGGCTGGGTGCCTTTTCCTGTCAGGAGGCCCAGAAAGCCTGGCTAGACCGTCATGGCAATCTTGATGAAGCTGTGGAAGAGTGTGTGAGGGCCCGGCGGCAGAAGGTACTAGCTGTGCTAGAGGTGGGACAGGGTTAAGAATTGTTGGTCACAGAGCCTCTCATATTCTCTCCTTCGCTTGCTTTTTCCCTCTCTATTCCTTCTCTCCACTCCCAACTTTCAGGTGCAGGAGCTCCGATCCCTGGGCTTTGGGCCTGAGGAGGGGTCTCTTCAAGCACTGTTCCAACATGGAGGTGATGTGTCACGGGCCCTGACTGAGTTACAGCGCCAGCGCCTCGAGCCCTTCCATCAGCGCCTGTGGGACAGTGGCCCAGAGCCCACGCCTTCATGGGACAGTCCAGATAAGCAGGTGCTGGAAGGAGGTGTAGTCACATAGAGGGACAGAGGGAAGTCTGAAGGGTGGGAGCCTTAGGTCTGACAGCCATTTCTTCCCTTTCCACCTGAATCCTATTGCAGAGCCTGGTCAGGCGCCTTTTGGCAGTCTATGCACTCCCCAGCTGGGGCCGGGCGGAGCTAGCGCTGTCACTGCTGCAGGAGACACCCAGGAACTATGAATTGGGGGATGTGGTAGAAGCTGTGAGGCAGAGCCAGGACCGAGCTTTTCTGCGCCGCTTGCTCGCCCAGGAGTGTGCTGTGTGTGGTTGGGCCCTGCCCCGCAACCGGGTAAGCTTCTCCCACTGAACCTGGCCTTAGAATGACTATTTCCTTTAGACCCCCCCCACTCCACTCCAGCCCACCTCTGTCCTGTCTTTTGCTCTACAGTTGCTCTGAGAGCTTCTGGGAAGAGGAGGGTAAAAATAGCCTTTTTCCCACAACCCCCATTTCTTAATGTTCTATTATGGAAATTTTTAAACATACAATGGTAGAGAAAACTGTGTAGCAAATTCCCTCCTCCACCCTCTACTATGTACTCATCACCAGGCATCACTAATTATAGGTGGATGGCCAATCTTTATTTCACCTCCACACACACAATTATTTTGAAGCAAATCTAAGGTATCACGTGGTTTATCTGCTAATATTTCAGTATGTTTTTTTTTTTTAAGTGACAGGAGGGGAGATAGACAGACTCCTGCAAGTACCCCAACCAGGAACTACCCAGGACCCAGCCAGCAACCCTGTCTGGGCCCGTGCTCACAACCGAGCTAATTTTAGCACATGAGGCTGACGGGCTGGGGCCACCTGTGCTATCCTCAGCACCTCGCCATGCTTGACCCACTGGCTATGGGAGGGAAAGAGGGAGAGAAGGAGCAAAGGGAGGAGGAGAGAAGCAGATGGTCTCTTCTCTTGTATACCCTGACTGGGGATCGAACCCGGGATGTCCATATGCAGGGCTGACACTCTCCGCTGAGCTACTGGCCATGGCCTCAGTGTGTATTTCTAAAAGATAAAACTCTTGGAAAACATAGCCATACATGTCACAACCAAAAAGTTAACAGTAATTTTTTAATGTCATCATCAAATCTGAATTTGGTAAGAACAGGCCCCTCTTATCTCCTGAGCCCCCACTTATTCTAGGTCAAAATGGCAGTTCTTTGGCCAAATACAGTTCAATTTAGTTAGGCTAGCCTTTTAAGATTTTATTTATTGATTTTATAGAGAGAGGAGGGTGGAGGGATGAGAAGTAGTTTCTTCACTCTAGCTGTTCATTGGTTGCTTCTCATATATTCCTTGACCTGGCAAGCCCAGGGTTTTGAACCAGCGACCTCACCAATCCAGGTTGGTGCTCTATCCACTGCACCACCACAGGCCAAGCATGTTTTGTTTTTATTTTTTTAAATAATTGTAAGTATACATATACTGCTCACAAAAATTTTATCACTTTATATGAAGTGATAAAATATCTCCTAATTTTTGTGAGCAGTATATTTGTATATACATATAAAATAATTGTAGATTCACAGGAAGTTGTAAAAACAGTAAAGTCCAATGTGTAATTCACCCACCTTCCCCCCATGGTGACTTCTTGTATAATTATAGTTCAATATGAAGACCAAGAAGTAGACATGGATACAATGTTAGCTAGACTACAAGCCTAGTGTGTTTTTTACATGAGTGTGTATCTGTGTGTTTCTATGCTGTTTTATTCCATGAGGAGATTCATGTAACCGCCACCACAATCAAGATACTTACTCTTGCATCACCACAAAGTAACTTCCTCATGCTACTCGTTTATATCTTTATATATACAACTTTTTCCCTTTCTCCTGTCAACTAGTCTATTCTCTATCTCTTTGTCATTTCAAGATTGTGTGTTTGCTTTTATTTATTTATTTAAAAAAAAATTTTTTTTGAGAGACAGAGAGAGGGACAGATAGGGACAAGCAGACCGGAAGGGAGAGAGATGAGAAGCATCAATTCTTTGTTACAGCACCTTAGTTGTTCATTGATTGCTTTCTTATATGTGCCTTGACCGGGGGTGGGGGGCCAACAGGAGAGCCAGTGACCCCTTGCTCAAGCCAGCGACCTTGGGCTTCAAGCCAGTGACCTTTGGGCTCAAGCTAGTGACCATCGGGTTATATCTATGATCCCATGCTCAAGCTGGTGACCTCGGGGTTTCGAACCTGGTCCTCTGGGTCCCAGTCCAACGCTATATCCACTGCACCACCGCTTGGTCAGGCTATGTGTTTGCTTTTAATTGAATGTGAATATCTATAGAAGGCTTTCTTCCATTTATATCTTACTATTATCGTATCTGTTTTCTCCACCTGATGATCTTCATGCATTAGGTTGCTTACCTGGCACTTGTTGGCATTAGAGGTTGCTGCTCCTACCCACTTGTTAATTAATGATTCCTCAGTGAACATCTGGCAATTGCCCCTTCCCCAGCTGGCAGCTGTGGCTATGACCCCTTCTCTCCCTGCTCGCCCTCTAGATGCAGGCCCTGACTTCCTGTGAGTGCACCATCTGTCCCGACTGCTTCCGCCAGCACTTCACCATCGCCTTGAAGGAGAAGCACATCACTGACATGGTGTGCCCCGCCTGTGGCCGCCCCGACCTCACCGATGACACACAGTTGCTCAGCTACTTCTCCACTCTTGACATCCAGGTACTGCAGTCTCTGGCACTCGGGTGCCCTGGGCTTTGAACAGGAACCCTGCCCACCCACCACTTCCACATTATGTCTCCAGCTTCGAGAGAGCCTAGAGCCAGATGCCTATGCCCTGTTCCATAAGAAGCTCACTGAGGGTGTGCTCATGCGGGACCCCAAGTTCTTGTGGTGTGCCCAAGTAAGTGGCTCGCCCAGAGAAGCTGACTGGAGGGGAAGGGCATGGTCCCAGGTCAGGCCTTAGATAGCTTTATGCTCTTGCATCCACAGTGCTCCTTTGGCTTCATATACGAGCGTGAGCAGCTAGAGGCAACATGTCCCCAATGTCACCAGACCTTCTGTGTGCGCTGTAAGCGCCAGGTGAGGCACATCCATCCTTCCAGAAATACATGCTGAACTCCTGACAGGTACTCTGTTGGACTTGGGTATGCTGGGGAATAGAACAGACACGAGCTCTGGGCCCAAAGTGCTTACAGACTATTCGGAGAGAGAGGGAGGGAGGGAGGGAGGGAGATGGAGGAGAGAGGAAAGGAAGGCTGAGAGGGGAAGAAGAAGGAAAGGGGAGGACAGGTAAAGGGAGGGAGAGAGGGAAGGAGGAAAAGAAAAGAAGTAAGGGAGGGCTTGACCATGTGATGGCCCAGTAGATAGAGCATTGACCTGGGACACTGAGGTCCCAGGTTTGAAACCCCAAAGTCACCGGCTTGCGTGCGGGCTCATCTGGCTTCAGCATCATCTGGCTTCAGCATAGGCTCATGTGCTGGTGAATATATGGCAGTGTGAGGGAATGAAAGCACCAAGGCAGGCCCCTCAATTTGGAATTAGAGCAAATGGTGGATGGCAATGCTATAAACTAAGCCAGGGACCACTACATATGAGTGGAGGGGCCAGCAAGGAGGGCCGAGGATGGAGCTTTCATGTAACTCTTGCTTTCCTTCTGGCAGTGGGAGGAGCAGCACCGGGGCCGGAGCTGTGAGGATTTCCAGAACTGGAAACGCACCAATGACCCAGAATACCAGGCCCAGGGTCTGGCAATGTACCTTCAGGAAAATGGCATTGGTAAGGCTTACCCACTAGGCCTAATTGCCAAATAATCTTTTGTTGCCATCGGCTCTTTTCCTGAGGGCTTCAAGGAGCAGTGGCAGCCCTAGCCCTGACCTGCTGTCCCTGCAGACTGCCCCAAGTGCAAATTCTCATATGCGCTGGCCCGAGGAGGCTGCATGCACTTTCACTGCACCCAGTGCCGCCACCAGTTCTGCAGTGGATGCTACAATGCTTTTTACGCCAAGAATGTGAGCCCAGGAAATGGGGATGGAGGGGATAGAGGGGCAGGGGGCTGACATTGGGTGTGAGGGGCAGAAGCTACTGAGGAGCCGTCCAGGGGAAAAGAATCAGAGGCTGGGTGGGGTGTAAATTACCTCTCTCTGTCCCCCTTTCCCTCTGCTTGCTCCAGACCCTCCAGTGTCTCCTCTCCCCCACCCTTACACCCCTCACGCAGGGGTTCCTGAGAGGCCAGGACCCCAACAGTCCAACTTCCCCTCTCCCATCTGGGTTTCCGCCAGAAATGTACAGACCCTAACTGCAGGGTGAAAAAGTCCCTGCACGGACACCATCCCCGAGACTGCCTCTTCTACCTGCGGGATTGGCCTGCTCCCCGGCTCCAGAAGCTGCTACAGGTGAGGGCGGCCGACCTGGCTGGGTTGGTAGTTGCCCAGGAAAGGGGGCCGGGCCCAAGGTAGCAAGAAGGAAAGAGCTCAATCCTGGGAAATCCAGTGGGCTGGCATCAAGGAGAATCTAACACCCACCCCTCTACCCCTTCTCAGGACAATAACATCATGTTCAACACAGAGCCCCCAGCAGGGGCCCGAGCAGTTCCTGGAGGTGAGTGCTGGATAAGCCTTGGAGAAGGCGGAGAGGTGGCTGGGTGCCCACTGTGCAGTGGGTAAAGGGGCGGCTTGGGTCTGGGGTCAAACCTGAGCTGAAGACTCATCCTGTGTTGACTTGGGTGCCAGTTGGTGAGTTGATTTCCCTGAACCTTGTTTCTTCCTCTGTAAAATAGGGGTAATATTCACCTTGCAGTTCAGCTATTTTACAGGAGGCCAGGTGAAAGCATCTGGCACCCTGATACTTTCTTCTCCCATTCCCAAAGGATAATGATTCATTAGTTTAATGAGTATTTAGTGAAACTTGCCAGTTGCACTGTCTTAGGTTCCAGACAGGGGTCGTCAAACTTTTTATAAAAACCGCCCACTTTTGCAGTGCTGGTCAACCTGGTCCCTACCGCCCACTAGTGGGCGGTTCAGCTTTCATGGTGGGCCAATCGCAGCGCTGTTTGGTTGCGGGTAGGGGCCTGGTTGTCCAGCACTGCAAAAGTGGGCGGTTTTTATAAAAAGTTTGAAGACCCAAAGGCTAAGTCACAGAAGTGCTATCTCTGGGAGTATGTGATTATGGGGCTACAGCCAGCCTGGATGAAGCAGGGATAGCAGGGTCCCTGCTTCTGTATCAGAGCTAGTCTACCACTACAGCATCTCGAAGTACCTCTCCCCGACCTCCCTCCACCCCCACTATTAGAGCAGGGGCCTAATAGTCCCCCAGCCCCTCCCTGAAGCTGCCTCCCTTGCTTCCATTCCAGTTCTGTTAGGGCATGGTTTTCAGTGGCCTCTTCCCAGCAAAGACCCTTACCCATAGGTGGCTTTCCTGCCCTTACACATAGGTGGCTGCCGAGTGATGGAGCAGAAGGAGGTTCCTGATGGACTCCGGGACGAAGCTTGTGGCAAGGAGACTCCAGCTGGCTATGCAGGCCTCTGCCAGTAAGTGCCAGGCAGAAAAGCATGATGTTTGTGAGAAGGACAGGAGCCCTGAGGGTGTGCCCAGGCAGGAAAGTGGATCTCTGGGCAAGGGCCTGGATAGGTAGTAGCAAGCAATGTGCACAGTTTGGCATGTCTACACAGCCGAGGGTTGTCAGTCTTTTTTGTCCAAGTATGCCAGTGTCCAGCAAGGTGCTTGGTGAACTCAATTTATATTAGCTGAACAGAAGAACAAATATCCTACCCTTTCATCTCCCCAGGGCACACTACAAAGAGTATCTTGTAAGCCTCATCAATGCCCACTCACTGGACCCAGCCACTCTGTATGAGGTGGAGGAGCTGGAGACGGCTGCAGAGCGCTACCTGCATGTGCGTCCGCAGCCACTGGCTGGGGAGGATGCTGCTGCCTACCACACCCGCTTGTTACAGGTGAAGCTTCCCCCCAGCCTCACCTCTGACCCTATGCTCTGGAAGTTCCCTGTCCAGCCTGTCTGAGCTTCAGGCTTCCAGGATCATCACCTCTTTATCTCTCTGCAGAAGCTGATGGAAGAGGTACCCCTGGGACAGAGTATCTCCCGCAGGAGGAAATAGCCGAGGGCAAGGGTCCTGATAAGGATCCCATGGCCCTACTCCCTCAGGAACAGCTCCAGCACCAATAAAGAGGCATCTCCTTGCCCAGGCTTCTTGGTGGTCCTTCCTGGCCCCGTCATCTGGGGGCATCAGGGAAAGAGGGGGGTGAACAGAGCTTTGCTGAAAGGTACTCCTACACCTCACCATCTGACCCTCCCTGGACCAAGACCAGAAAGGAATTGACACCATGGATGACAAAGAGGTCCTCCCCATCGAGCCACCTGGCCTGGGCTGACTTCTTCCTTCCTTGCCTCCCTTCTTTCATCAAATCAGCTAATATTTGAGGTCACCTAATAGGTGCTCAGCAGGCACCATGGGGGAACATAGTTGCTTAGGTGGTACAGAGCTATTCAGAGGCCCTGGGACAAGACTCCAGCACACCCGCCTGCCTGGGGAAGCAGAAGTGTCAAGGAGATGGTTGAACACGTGCAAGGAGTCTCTGAGGGAGGGAGGATGAGCCTGAGCTGGATGGTTCCTCCCGCATCTGAGATTCCAACAGTGAGATTCGCAGATGCTGATTCCCCCTGGTGGCCATCCATTGCCATGCAACTCAGACCACGTGATTTCAGGGAAACGGGCCCTCCCAGGAGCAGAACTGAAACTTAGGGCGGGGACTGTAGGAACAGGGCGGAGTTAGGAGGAAGCTCCCTAGGCAAGAGCCGAGCTGAGGTCAGCTGTGCTCTAGGACAGCCTGCACAGCCGCTCAGGTAAGATCAGCCAAGAATTGGTGGCAACCTGGGTGTAAGGGTGGAAAGTCCTGCCGGACTGGAGGAGGGTGCGGTTTCCTGGGGGCCCCTCTGCTCGGCTGAAGGATAGACTGAAAGCCTATAAGCCAGGAAGTAGGAGATTGGCCTGTGTGAGAGATTGACCAGGGTCTGTGGCCCAACTCTTAAAGGCAAAGTCCAGGAGGACCTGCTGCTGGGTTGTTCAGGGAAGAAGGCTAATGGTTCCAGTTCACTTAACCCTGTTTGTTGTTTTCTGGCCCTGCCTACTACTGCCACAGCTCCGCCCCTGCCCCACCTACCCCTGGGTCAAGGGAAGGGGAGGGCTGGGGGTCATAGAGGTTGTGGGGGCAGTAGGTGAAGAAGGTTGGTGAGGCACCTCAGAAGCAGATACTGCCTCTGCAAGTGTTTGAGCATCTAGACTGGGCCTCTTACCAGTAACACCACCAAGGAAATTCTCTCTTCCAAACAATAAATTTCTGAAAAGTCTTAAAATTAAGACCAGTGCCTAAGATTTCCTTGTTTCCTTTCAGATGTTATTGCTTGGGGTGTTCAAAAGAATCCAATTTTTTTTTTTTTTGTAATTGCCAGAAATGGCAGAAGCAAAACTTTGGCCTCAGAGAATGTTGAGATATGTCTAGAGAAAAAGATGAATGGGTTCTCTGAGAGCCCTTGCTAAACAACCCAAATGGCCAGGACTTCAGCAGATGTTCCCTCCTAAAGGGTTGTTTGGTTTTACTTATGCTGCCTGCTGCTCTTATTCCCAGGATGGCGTCAGGCAGGGCACGCTGCACTCGAAAGCTCCGGAACTGGGTGGTGGAACAAGTGGAGAGTGGACAGTTCCCAGGGGTGTGCTGGGAAGATGCAGCTAAGACCATGTTCCGAATTCCCTGGAAGCATGCAGGCAAGCAGGACTTTCGGGAGGACCAAGATGCTGCCTTCTTCAAGGTCAGTGGTAGTCAACCTGGTCCCTACTGCCCACTAGTGGGCCTTCCGGCTTTCATGGTGGGCGGTAGTGGAGCAACCAAAGTATAAATAAAAAGATACATTTAACTATAGTAAGTTGTTTTATAAAGATTTATTCTGCCAAACTTAGCAAAAATCTGACATAAAGTATTTGGTAAGTTATTATTATATGCTTTAACTTGCTGTAACTCTGCTTTATAAATTTCATAAAGTAAAGTTACTTCCCTACTTTATAAATCACCATTACTGTGGAACCGGTGGGCGGTTAGAAAATTTTACTACTGAGATATAAAAGTGGGTGGTAGGTAGCTTGCGGGAGACCCGGGTTCGATTCCCGGCAAGGGCACATAGGAGAGGCGCCCATTTGCTTCTCCACCCCCGCCCCCTCCTTCCTCTCTGTCTCTCTCTTCCCCTCCTGCAGCCAAGGCTCCATTGGAGCAAAGATGGCCCGGGCGTTGGGGATGGCTCCTTGGCCTCTGCCCCAGGTGCTAGAGTGGCTCTGGTCGCGGCAGAGTGACGCCCCGGAGGGGCAGAGCATCGCCCCCTGGTGGGCAGAGCGTCGCCCCTGGTGGGCGTGCCGGGTGGATCCCGGTCGGGCGCATGCGGGAGTCTGTCTGACTGTCTCTCCCCGTTTCCAGCTTCAGAAAAATACAAAAAAAAAAAAAAAAAAGTGGGTGGTAGGTATAAAAAGGTTGACTACCCCTGCTCAAGGAAGGGCCTGGGAACCGACCCCACCCTCGAAGTGAGGGATAGAGTCGATACTGATAGGGGTTGTGTTAGCCTGGGTGCCAGATAAAGAGATTAGAGGGTTGAAGCAGCTACATAAATTTTAGAACTCAGTGAAAAATGAAAATGCAAAAATTAGGGTTTCAAGATGGCAGCAGCTGAGTATAAACCCAGCACAGGCCTTTCTATGCAAGTGCTTAGGCCACACATCTGTGAAGCTGGCCCAGGTGGTGTGTCAGCTGCAGTCCATAACATGCTGCTTCTCTTCATTTGTTTCCCAGGCCTGGGCAATATTTAAGGGAAAGTACAAGGAGGGGGACATGGAAGGCCCCGCTATCTGGAAGACTCGTCTGCGCTGTGCTCTCAACAAGAGTCCTGAATTTGAGGAGGTTCCTGAGAATAGCCATAGGGATGGGGCCGAGCCCTACAAGGTGTATCGGCTGCTGCCACCAGGAACCCTCTCTGGTGAGGTTCCTTTGCCCAACACTCCTAGAATAGGCAGACTGGGGAGGAAGGATGGAGGTGAGCCTCCTGGGAGGGTGTTGGGCCTCAGTCCAGGCCGCTTGGTCAGGGCTCTACCTTGGGGAGCTACTACCAGGTTCCTCTGGCCAGCCCTGCTCCTCCTTTCACCGCCTCCTATCTCCTCTACCCTCTGACCTTGCTCTCTCTCTCAACATTCCATAGCCTCACCAGCAACCCAGAAATCACCATCAAAGAGACACCACAGCTCTGTGTTGCCTGAGAGGGAGGAGAGGGAAGCTACCACAAAGAACGGGACATGTAGTTCCTCCTTGCTCCAGGACTCCCTCAACAACGTAAGAGGTGGGGAGGGAACTGGGTGGGCAGGACAGTCAATAACTATGGGGAAAAGGGCCAACAATAGATACTATCAACAGGAGAATGTAGAAGCCAATGGGGGAGCAGGCCATTCAGACTTTGGGAGCAGCAGCAGTGGCGGTAGCGGCGGTGGGAGCAGTAGCAGCAACAGCAGCAGCAGCGGCAACAGTCCTGAGCCTCGTGAAGGTACCACCTCCCCTGCCTCTTGTTATCCCCCATGCCCCTCTGCCTGTCCCATAGACTCCCCAGTCCCACTCTAAATGACATGCCTCTTCTCCCTTCCAGTTTCAGACACAAACGAGGCCCCTTTCCAAGATCAGTTGTCTCTGGAGCTTCTGCCTCCTCCAGACTCAGGTACTTAGTGTGTCTGACTCACCTCTGCTCCCTGACCCCACGGATCAACTTCCTGTGGTCTGCATGCATCACCTAATCTGTCAGGGCTTGCAGCAACCTGGGCTCACCTTGCCCAGACAGAGGCACTGGTATCTAGATAGTGCACCTGGCCAGACTCCAGAATTCAAACAACTTGCTTCTTAGAAATACCCCCATTGCGTTCTGTTCCCTGGAAATTCACTTTGAGACATTGATTTTATGGATTAAGCAAAGAAGGTCCTGAATTTCAGAGACCTTCTGATAAACTGTAAGACCCTGAGCATTTAGCCTTGAGGCCCCAGGGGGAAGCTGTGTACTAGTACTCTCCTGAGTGATAGGAAAGTCTGCCAGGAAGCCCCGTGTGAGGGTGAGGGCAGTGAGGAAGAGGAGGGAGGGTGCCCTCTCTGGCCTCAACGGGTATAGCTGGTGCTCCTCTCCACAGCCTGCCTTGTCCGCCCTAACGCTTGTTTGGCTTTCCTGTCTGGGCCTTGTCCCTCAGCAGCAAAATGAGGATGTTGGATTTGCAAGGAGCCCCTCTGTGTTTCCCAGAGCCCTGTGCTGACCAGTGGACCCTTGGGGAAAGACACTTGGAGCAGTTAGTCACTCTCTGTTCGCAGACTACTCGCTGCTGCTCACCTTTATCTACAATGGACGCGTAGTGGGTGAGGCCCAGGTGCAGAGCCTGGACTGCCGCCTTGTGGCTGAGCCCTCCAGCTCCCAGTGCAGCATGGAGCAGGTGGTATTTCCCAAGCCTGGCCCAGAAGAGGCTACCCAGCGCCTGTTGAGCCAGCTGGAGAGAGGTGTCCTGGTGGCCAGCAACTCCCGAGGTCTCTTCGTGCAGCGCCTTTGCCCTGTCCCAATCTCCTGCAGCGCGCCCCACACCCTGACTGGTCCAGGCCCACATCTGCTGCCCAGCAACAAGTGTGTGGAGCTCTTCAGAACCACCTACTTCTGCAGAGGTAAGGTTGCTGCAGCCTAGCACCTGAGCCTCTACCCCCACCTGTAGTGCCCCCTGGGCCCTGCCCACACCCTGTGCTCCCTCCAGCAGATCCACCATCCCAGCCCGAGCATGGCACCCTGCACTTGGCTGGGTGCATATCCTGTGAGGCCCTCTGCTCAGCCTCAGCAGTGCCTGGCAGCCCTCCTTCCACAATCCGTGCCACGGAAGATGAGGCTCAGGTCGAGTCCAGCACAAGAGTGTCACAGCTCAGAGAGCACCATCACATGGAAGCACACAGTCAGTAGTCATGGCCCGCCTCCCACATACACCCCGGCACACACACCCCCCATGTCAGGAGAGCTGGTGCATGTCACACATCCTGGCACTCCAGGTTGCCCCTCTCCCATCCATACTCGGAATTCTACTTCCAGCCTCCATTCACCTCTAAACCTGGCTTTGAGAGTAGGGGCCAGGACACAGAGCATGGTGTTCCCAGGGCCATGGGTGCCCTAGTCTAGGGAGGATAGTATAAGCAGCAACCAGTGTAGGCACATCTGTGGCAGCAGCTGGGCCGCTGAGAGGACTCCAGACTCTCCCAGCAGAAAGCATGTCAGGTTGTGTACTAATCGGCCACTGCTAAATACTTCCTCTGGAGGAAGGAGTACTTTTCCTGACTGTACACGGGAGCTAACCACACAGTTCCTCGCATCTCTCCTGGCACGAGACAGCAGCCTTGTGGCCCTGCAGCTCCTGCTCTGGCCTGGCTTTCCAGGTGGCCCTGCTGCCAACTCTCTTCATTACGGGTACCTCCCATTTCCCTCCCTCCCTCCCTCCCTGCCTGCCTGTGGCCCTCTCCCTTCTCTTCTTTCTTCCAGCCTTTGACCCTTTCTCTTTCAGACTTGGAGAGGTACTTCCGGGGCCTGGGCCCCCCACCCCAGTTCCAGGTGACACTGAATTTCTTAGAGGAGGACCCGAGCCCCAGCCACACTCCACAGAGTCTCATCTCAGTGCAGGTGAGTTCAGGGCAGGGTAAGAATAGCTGCCTTTGCGGAGGAGAGGGTTCCAGGAGGAGATGGTGCCTTCCGGGGTGGGCTGGGAGTAGTGGCCACCCTTACTGGGCTCTTGATACCCTCTTCCCCCTCTCCTGGCACAGATGGAGCAGGCCTTTGCCCGAAATTTACTGGAGACTCCAGAGGACCTGGCAGCCACTCTGTCCCTGGTGCAGAGCCTTGGGGACCTATCTTCCTCCTCTCCGCTCTATTCTCCCTGTTTCCTTTGAAGGGGACTCATTCTGTACACTATTGACCTGCCTCTCTTCGGTGATAGTTCTCGGGGGTTCCCTGTGATTGTTATGTCTTTGAACTCCTCATGATGGCTAGTTTTTATTTGTTCTCTTTTGTTGGTTTTTGTTGTTGGTTTTTTATTTCTGAGATATACCCTCTTTTATCTCTGAAGAACTGAACTGGGAAAGTCCACATGGTATGAACTCAGGGGCACCATTCCCTCTTCCCCCAACCCTGAAGCCAAGCACTTTATATTTTCTTCTTAAATCTTCAGTAAGGATTTAAAATAAAAATTTATTGGAAAAGGAATCTGTCTGATTTGTTATGAGAACAAGGTAGCAGGGGTCACAGGGAGATAACAGAGATGTACTTGAGAGGAGACACTTGGGCTCTCTTCCTGCTGACATCTCTCCACGCAAAGGTTCTGGCGAGGAAGCATTCTGGCACTGCAGGTTTTGGTCCTGGCTCTCTATACCATCTACATAACCAAGATTAGGGTCAGGGTCAGTCACCAAGATGGGCACTGAGCCTACAGCCAGTAAAGCCTCCAACTTCCCATGGGAAGGTCTGGGCTCCACAGTGCTTTACTAGAGGCATCTGATTTGGGCCTTCACAACAGCCCTGGGACTCCTAGACTGGGAGGTCTGAATGAACAGAACTTGAAGGTGGCCTGACACCCTGGGCTAGAGGCCCTGGGGCCTGCTGGGAGGGGAAATCAGGGAAGAGTTGCTGAACCTTCTGTACCTGGGGCAGATTAGGCCCTGGTGTCTCTTCTCCCAGCACATGGTACCCTGTCACCCCCACTGAAGGGTACTCCCAAATTGGTTTCCTCACCTGAGCCCCACAAAAGACAATTTGGCATAGACTGCCATGTCACCAACACTGTAAGCTGAGATTTGAGGGGCCCAAAAGAGCTAACTCTCCTCTCCCTCATCCATGTTTATTTTGCCACCAAACTGGATTTCTTCTCACAAGGCCACCTGTCATCCCTCCTCTCTGTACACTCAATTCCAGCAGAATAGCTAAGATCTAAGTCACCACTTACCTGATTGCCATGGCCTCCAGCTTCCCCCTTCCTGTATGTGGCACCGGATTAGGGGAGAAGGAGTCTCCCAGACAGACTCCCTTCCTGTCATGTCACCCTTACAAGCTTTCAATAGCACGTGTATCACCTACACTATTGTATCTAGACAACTAGATCCTCGAGGATCTTCTCGCTGTCACTCAACAAAATTAAGTGCTATTTTTGAGCCTTTCTTCTCATTAGTCTTTTCCATCATCCTCCAGGAAACTAAACAGGCATCTGCACTAGCAGTGAAGAAACCAGATGCCGAGTACACAGGTACACAGGTGCCCTGCTGTATCCTTGATATGCAGAAATGCCTCCTGGATTTTTGTTCTTGCTACCTCTGACTTACATTTGCTTTTGTACCCCACACCCAACTCCATCAGCAAGTCCTATCATTATGCCTTCAAGAGCTATCTAGAATCTGAGGGCTTCTCTTAGCTTCCACCACCCCCCTTTGGAATAAGTCACCATCATCTCTCACACCTCTTCCTGCTTCCTTCCACACCTTATTTTCTGCTTTAACTCTTGTCCACCTTTAGCCTGTTCTCAACACAGTGGAGATCCTCTTAACCCTTTGAGTAATAAGAACATTCATGTATGTCCTCGTGCCTCCTGACCATCCAGAGTACGATTGTACATGTGTAAGGCAACATTAAAAAAAGGCAAATAGACCCTGGCTGGTTGGCTCAGTGGTAGAGCGTCGGCCTGGCGTGCGGAAGTCCTGGGTTTGATTCCTGGCCAGGGCATACAAGAGAGGCGCCCATCTGCTTCTCTACCCCTCCCCCTCTCCTTCCTCTCTGTCTCTCTCTTCCCCTCCCGCAGCCAAGGCTCCATTGGAGCAAAAGATGGCTCGGGCGCTGGGGATGGCTCCTTGGCCTCTGCCCCAGGCGCTAGAGTGGCTCTGGTTGCGACAGAGCGACGCCCCGGATGGGCAGAGCATTGCCCCCTGGTGGGCATGCCAGGTGGATCCCGGTCGGGCGCATGCGGGAGTCTGTCTGACTGCCTCCCCGTTTCCAGCTTCAGAAAAATACAAAAAAAAAAAAAAAAAAGGCAAATATATGTTCTTTTTTTTTTTTTTTTTTAATTTTTTTTTTTTTTTAATTTATTCATTTTAGAGAGGAGAGGGAGAGACAGAGAGAGGGGGGGGGTAGGAGCTGGAAGAATCAACTCCCATATGTGCCTTGACCAGGCAAGCCCAGGGTTTTGAACCGGTGACCTCAGCATTTCCAGGTCAAGGCTTTATCCACTGCGCCACCACAGGTCAGGCAAATATATGTTCTTGTTACCATAAATTGGTTATCAAACAAACATGATTTTAAGTTAATAAAACTGGAACTAGGAACTAATTTCATTTTTTGAAACCCACTCCCAGGGGTCAGCAGGCATGAAAAAACTCACTACTTAAAGGGTTAACACCTACGTCTCATATGTCATTCCTCTGTTCAAAACCCTCCATTGGCTCTCAACTCAGATTAAAAGACCAAATCCTTACAATGGCCTCCACGGTCCTTGCGATGTGACCACTAGCCTCCTCTCTAACCACACCTCTTGCCATTGTTCTCCTCAGTCACTTTGTTTCAGGCTCCTTGAACCCACCAAACACATTTCTGCTTCAGGACCTTTACACCTGCTAGTTCTTTTGTCTAAAATATTCTTCCTTCAGGTAGGCACATGACTTGCCCCCTCTCTTCCCTGAGCACCCTACCTAAATAGCAGTCCTCACTACTACTCTATTCTCCTATGCTGCCTCATTTTTCTTCATAGCACTGACCACTTCACATATTTCTATTTGCCTGCTTGTTTTTCTTCTTCCTTACTCCATGAGAACAGGGACTTGTTCTGTTCGTTGCTGTATCCCTAGTGCCTAGAGGAACACATGGCACATTGAAGGCCAATACTTATTGAATGGATGAATGAACAAATTATCTCCTAAACTAGGTTCTAAGCACTTTAAGGATAGGTGCCCCATTTTATCATCTTTGTGCCTAATATGAACACTTGTGAACAATGACAATTTATGAACAACGATTGAAACAGTTGTTCATATCTTGTAGAAAATGATTTAGCCAAACACAATCAAATAGGGATTAGGTGAACACTGAAATTCAAGAGTGCAGAGTTCTCAAGCAGGCTGTCACTTAAGGAGCTGTGTGTTCCGGGAGAAATAGTCTGCATGGGCCTCCATTTTCTCATCTGTAAAAGCAAGGTTTGGACTAGATTTTGAAAATCCTTTTAGCCCTGGCAGGATAGCTCAGTTAGAGCATTGTCCTGAAGCACTGAGGTTGCCAGTTCAATCCCCGGTCAGGGCACATACAGGAACAGATCGATGTTCCTGGCTCTCTAACTTTTTCTCTCTTTCTAAAATCAATTAAAAAAAATTTTTTAATAAAAATAAAAATAATAAATCCCTTTTAGCCTTGACATTCTGTGGTTGTAAGTTTAGGGTAATTGCACAGTCATTTGATGAAATCTTACTGAACTAGATTCCAGGCACTAATTGAAAACACAAGAGCCCAATCTCAAAGCTCCCAGATTGGAAGAGCAAAATAAAATAGGGTCAGCTGGGCTACAATAAGAGCTGAGTCTTAAAGAGGCAGAAGTATGCCCTGGGACTGAGGCAAATGGCTGTGCAAAAAGCAGGAGGCATGGAGACAAGGGATATTTGGAACTATTAGAATATAACTTAATTTTACACAAAGAATTGTTTGAGACAAATGGCTTTTGGAGGACAAGAGTATATCCTGCATCCAACAACGCTAAAGTCTGTTTAAGCCAGGAGAACATTCACACGCTGAACTGTTCGGAGTCTAAGAAATGGCCCTGCAAGTCCTTTCGTTACTTCCTGTGAGACCTGATTTTCCCCCCTTCGACCTGTGGTGGTTCCCAGGCTCAGGAAAGGCCCAATGCGGCACAAAGATAGACCAATCAATTGCCACGGGGTGGAATTTGGTGGGAGAAGGGCAAATCTAACCGCAGGTCAGGCGCCAAACAGAGCCACTGTCAATGCCCCAGACATGACCCTACGCCTACGGGTTGAAACGCCCTTGTTTCCAGCCTAGATGCGGCAGAGGCTGGGATTTGTTCCTCGCTTATTGGTTGTCAGAAAAGCACCTCCGCGGAACCCTTGTTACCAGAGAAGAGAACGAGAGCCCATTGGTCAGGACACCTCACAATGGCCCAGCAGCGTGCAGGGTACTCCTGATTGGCTCGTTCCTGTCTGGGCGCCCCCTACCGCCTCGTCCCCTGGCAGGCAGCGTGGCATTCTGGAACATTGCTCAGCCACACCGAACAGTGCGTCCCATCGGCTGTTCGGGGGCCACCGTCTTCTAATGAGGAGTGGGGCGCGGAGCATCCTATTGCGTGCTCCCTGCGGCGAGATCTAGGCCCCGCGGGAGGGCGTCGCGGTGAGACTTTCGCTGCCCAAGCTGAGGGTAAAGGTCCCAGAGCCCGGCATCTCTGCAGAGAACAGCCATTCCTCTTTGGGACCTGGTCCGGGCCACCGCCCAGGCCTTTCCCTTCAAGAGCTCTGCATCTCCAACCTGCTCCAGTAAGTTCTAAGCACCCATGTGGCGTGCGTGCGAACCCTTCAGTGTTGAAGGAGGGAGCATCCCTGTGTATGTAGCCTGCGTTTCCTTTTATTCCCTTAATCCTTTATCCATCTCGTGTTTATTTGTTCACTTATTTGGCATTCTGGGTCCATCCACTGCCTCACTTGTCCAAATCCTTACATCTCTCCGAGGATGCTGGGAAATCTTGTGCGCTAAAGAATTCGGATTGAGCCCTGGCCAGGCAGCTGGGGTGGTTGGTTAGAACATGGTCCCAAAACGCTAAGGTTGTGGGTTGACCCCCCGTTAGGGCACATACAAGAATCAACCAATGAATGCATAAATAAGCAGAACAACAAATTTCTCTCTCTCTCTCTTTCTCTCTCTCTCTCTCATTATTAAAAAAAAAAAAAAGAATCCGGAATTCAGATTGAGATCTAAACGGAAGAGTGAGTGGTAGTGGTAGAGACGAGAAGGTGAAACCCCAGAGGGACGATGTTCTACTACCCCAGTGTGCTTCAGCGCCACACAGGCTGCTTCGCCACCATCTGGTAAAAGCCTCAGAGCCAGGGAGGGCAAGCCTGGAGGGGTGCCCAGGGATCCCTGCCCAACAGTCCCCCATTCCCATCCCCATCCCCACCCCATCCAGGCTGGCAGCGACGCGTGGCAGCCGGTTGGTGAAACGTGAATACTTGAAGGTGAATGTGGTGAAGACCTGGTAAGGCCCAGGAAAGGGAGGGTGACCTGGTGCTGGTGTGGGTTAGGGGGTGGATTGGGGTGGGCAGGGCTGTGGGGGTGGTTCTCAGTGCAGGCGTGGCCGTGATCAGGGTGCGTTGTTCCCCCAGTGAAGAAATCCTCAGTTATGTGCTGGTACAAGTGGAACCCCCGCAGCCTGGCCTGCCGCGCCCCCGCTTCTCCCTCTATCTCTCAGCCCAGCTCCAGATTGGTGTGATCCGGGTCTACTCACAACAATGCCAGTACCTCGTAGGTAAGGCTGGGAAGGCTCTGTTGAGGTGGGGCAGGGCTGAGTGGCCCTCAGCTAGGCTGGCTCTCTACCTTGGCCTTCTGCCCACAGAGGACATCCAGCATATCCTGGAGCGCCTGCACCGTGCCCAGTTGCAGATCCGCATAGATATGGTGGAGACCGAACTGTGAGTGTCCCCCTGGGCCTGGGACCACCCAGCCTTTGGTGGGAAACCTCCTTGCCTCAGTCTTTGACAGCCACATTCTCTCTCAGACCCAGCCTGCTGCTTCCTAGCCACCTGGCTATGATGGAGACCCTGGAAGATGCTCCAGACCCCTTTTTTGGAATGATGTCTGTGGATCCCAGACTTCCTAGCCCCTTCGATATACCTCAGGTGGGGCTCATTACCTCAGGACACCTCAGACTGATGAATTGACAGTACAGAAGGGGAGAGCTGTTCCTGTACCAGTCTGACACTGGGGTTAGGGGAAGGGAGCTGCCACAGCTCTGCCCCACAGGAGTTGGTGCTGGGGACTGTAATGGTGGACCAACCCAGAAAAGCCTGCTCCTTATTGCCTGACCAGGCGGTGGCGCAGTGGATAGAGCATCGGACTGGGATGCGGAGGACACAGGTTCGAAACCCCGAGGTCGCCAGCTTGAGTGTGGGCTCATCTGGTTTGAGCAAAGCTCACCAGCTTGGACCCAAGGTCGCTGGCTTGAGCAAGGGGTCACTCGGTCTGCTGTAGCCCCACTGTCAAGGCACATATGAGAAAGCAATCAGTGAGGCCTGACCTGTGGTGGTGCAGTGGATAAAGCGTCGACCTGGAATGCTGAGGTCGCCGGTTCAAAACCCTGGGCTTGCCTGGTCAAGGCACATATGGGAGTTGATGCTTCCTGCTCCTCCCCCTGTTCTCTCTCTATCTCTCCCTCTCTCTCTCCCCCCCCCTCTAATAAAAATGAATAAATAAAATCTAAAAAAAAAAGGAAAGCAATCAGTGAACTAAAGTACAGCAACAAAGAATTGATGCTTCTCATCTCCACTCCTGTCTGTCTGTCCCTATCTATCCCTCTTTCTGACTCTCACTCTGTAAAAAAAACCAAAACAAAACAAGAAACCCACCTAGAGGTAGCTCATGTTCTCACTCATCTGCACATTGTTCCCACTGCTGAGGCCCTAATCCAAGCCCTCATTGTCCCTCATTGTCCCTTGGCACTAGGTTTTCCTGCCCATGTCCTTCTCCATCTAGTCCTAACACCCCTACAACTTAGGCAATGTTATTCCTTTCCTTCAAAGCCACCTCCAGTGGTTCCCCACAGCAAACAGAATACTAGCATTTAGGGCTCTCTGTGCCCTTGTTCAGAGCTAGACATTTCCAGATGTCTCAGCACATTCTCTGGGTATCTTGGCTGCCAAACACACCAGTCTGGACCCTGGTCGCAAAGATGCCATGTTGTTTTTTTGCTTGTTATGCCCATAATGATCACCTTCTGTTCTCTACTCGTCATCTCCTACATATCCATACAGACCTCACTCAAATGATACCCTTTTCCATGAAGCTCTATCCCACTCCCAGGCAGAACCAAATGTTCTGGAACTCAGCACACAGGGCCTTGTTTTAACTTTTGTGTTAACCCTTGCTAAGGTCATATACAAACTTGTTTCCCCACTAGATCATATGTTCCTTATGAACAAGAATCCTTTCTTGAGCCCTGGCCGGTTGGCTCAGCGGTAGAGCGTCGGCCTAGCGTGCAGAGGACCGGGGTTCGATTCCCAGCCAGGGCACATAGGAGAAGCGCCCATTTGCTTCTCCACCCCTCCGCCGCACTTTCCTCTCTGTCTCTCTTCCCCTCCCGCAGCCAAGGCTCCATTGGAGCAAAGATGGCCCAGGCGCTGGGCATGGCTCTGTGGCCTCTGCCTCAGGCGCTAGAGTGGCTCTGGTCGCAATATGGCGACGCCCAGGATGGGCAGAGCATCGCCCCCTGGTGGGCAGAGCACCGCCCCTGGTGGGCGTGCCGGGTGGATCCCGGTCGGGCGCATGCGGGAGTCTGTCTGACTGTCTCTCCCTGTTTCCAGCTTCAGAAAAATGAAAAAAAAAAAAAAAAGAATCCTTTCTTTCCCTTCTGTCCCCACAACACTTGATATAAGGATGCAGTGCTTCTTGCACAAATTGACAAAGGCTACATAACTGGTGGTGGGGGCAGGAGTGGGAGGGTGGGAGGAAAGGAGACCAAATGGCAAGTGCGTCACTGCATGCTAAACATTGAGGCGTAAAGGGGGTATTACTGTCCATTGTGTAAATAAGATGATGAGGGTGGGAAAGCAGGGGGCTAAAACTGAACCCTGCCTTTTGTACCCAATCCCTCCCCAAAGATTCGACACCTTTTGGAGGCTGTGAGTCCAGAGAGAGTTCCTGAGGAGATCCCCCCTGAAGTCCCTACAGAGCCTGGGAAGCCAGGTGAGCAGAGAGGGCCTTCTTTCTGGTGAGAAGCATAGGAGGCTCTGACAGCTAAAGAAATAACTGTCTTCAAGTGTCTCTTAAGAGTCAGGCCCTGCCTGACCAGGCGGTGGCGCAGTGGATAGAGCATCGGACTGGGACGCAGAGGACCCAGGTTCGAGACCCCGAGATCGCCAGCTTGAGCGCGGGCTCATCGGGTTTGAGCAAGGCTCACCAGCTTGAGCCCAAGGTCATTAGCTCGAGCAAGGGGTTGCTCGGTCTCCTGTAACCCCTCCCCATCAACCCCCCCCCATCAAGGCACATATGAGAAATCAACCAATGAACAACTAAGGTGTCACAACGAAAAACTGATGATTGATGCTTCTCATCTCTCTCTGTTTCTGTCTGTCTGTCCCTCTCTCTAACTCTGTCTCTGCCACAAAAAACAAAACAAAAAAAAAAAAACAGGCCCTGTGAGGGGCACTTTATGTATATAACCTCATCACTGCCTCATAAGAGTTCTATGAAATCAAAATGCTTACTCCAGTCATGGCCAACATACGGCCCACAGGCTGGATCCAGCCCACATAATGAGCTTATGCGGCCTATGATTAAATTTTCTTTTTCCGTGATTAAATTTTTAATATTCTCCACTACTTTAAAATCTCAGCTACTCAGAAGCAGAAGCGTCTTTGATTATTGGAAATCAAGATATTTACGAAGTGATACACAGAAAAGAATTCTGCATGTGATTAATCTAGGGTTAATTTCCAATAATTGGTCAAATGGATTTGCGATATTTCATTTAAAAAAAAAATTCCATTATAAAGATTTACAATTTTTGTACTCGTCTGTACTTGATATAAACTGTTTGACGTTTAGCGGCGATGTGAAACCCACATTCTTTTAGGCGGAGTTTGCCAGTGCGTACCCAAGGTCAAATAATTTGTTATTTTTGTGGTCAAGTGTTCTGAATCAAGTGGCATTGTAGCATAGAGTAGACAATAGCTGCAGTTGATAACTGAAAACGTATCCAGGCTATTTGTAAAACAAAATAATTGTTTTATTTGCGATATAAGTCCTTCAAGCCTGACCAGGCAGTGGCCCAGTGGATAGAGCATTGGACTGGGATGCGGAGGACCCAGGCCCGAGACCCCGAGGTCACCAGCCTGAGCGAGGGCTTATCTGGTTTGAGCAAAGCTCACCAGCTTGGACCCACGGTCGCTGGCTTAAGCAAGGGGTTACTCGGTCTGCTGTAGCCCACGGTCAAGGCACATATCAGAAAGCAATCAATGAACAACTAAGGTGTCACAAAGTGCTACAAAAAACTAATGATTGATGCTTCTCATCTCTCTCCGTTCTTGTCTGTCTGTCCCTATCTATCCCTCTCTGATTCTCTGTCTTTGTAAAAAGTAAATAACCCCTTCAAGCTCATTCTACTTATCCACTGTGCCACTGCCTGGTCAGGCTGTAATTATATTTTTATTAAAATATATTTTTATTAAAATAATATTGTATATTAAAATTTTTTACTCAACTTGCATTTATTCATAAACAAATTACATAATAAAATTTTATTTATTTAAATGGATCATTTTTGTATTTAACATTTTTTAATTTTAATATTTCGTCTGGCCCATGAAGTTTTCTTTCTAATCTGGCCTGGGGGCAAAACTGTTGGCTACACCTGGCTTACTCTCATCGTACAGGTGAGAAAAGTGATGCTTGTAGTGGTTAAGCAACATATCCAGGGTCAAATGGCCAGTGACTGGCCTGGGCCTGACTGGAACCTAGCTTGACTTGACTCTACAGTCCATGCTTTTGCCTCACATGGGTGTGGGAAGTTGAAAAGAAGCAGAGAAGGGTGGTGTGACTTCCCTGCCCCTTCAGACAGGGCCCTGGTCACTGTGGTGTCTCCTGAAGCCATCACACTCCAGGAGGCAGAGCCCATACGCCTGCTGCAGATTGATGTGAGTTGTCCCCTGCCCAGAACCTGAGACCAGAGTCCCGCTTCGACAGCCCAGCCCCTCTTGCATCCACCCCTCTCTGCCCAAGTTCTGCCCTCTCCATCTCCATTGCCCCACTTCCTGCCCTTTGCACTTGAGCACCCATTAGACGTCCTCAAATTGGCCCCGTATCATGCCTCTCAGACTCACTCTTTTCAACCCACTTCCTTTCTTCATAAATGGAATTAAGTCCCCTCCTTGTTCTTCCTCTCACGATAGGGTGAACGGGACCTCCCAGAGGTTAGCCGTCGGGACTTGGACCTGCTCATTGCTGAAGAGGATGAAGCTATCTTGTTGGAGGAACAAGGCAGGCCTGTCCGGCAGTACAGGACCTACCTGGGGCTGGACAGTCAGGCCTCGGATATGGGCAGTCTGGGCTTGGGCAGTGCTCCCACCTCTTCTGTGCTCTGAGCCCTGCTCCTCTCTGTCTTTCTAGTGTCCAAGGAGGAGCCCCGGGCCCTGGAAGTGGAAACTACAGTTCCTCCGCTCTCACCTCTAGCTCTTGCACTGTAAGGGCAGGAAGGAAGCCCTGGGCCACATAGGGGATGAGTGCCAGGAGGAGTGTTCTCAGCTCTCTTGCCCATTTTTCCTTAGGGTGGAGGAGGCAGCAAAGCCACTTCCAAGCCAGGTCATGGCCCCGGAAGAGGAGAAGCCAGCAGTCTGGGAGCCTGAGCCCCTGCTTGCTGGTGAGTACCTGCCATGCCTGGATCCTTCCTGGGGGAACCTGCACAAATGTGCAGACAAGGGGCCTGTATTCCCACTTGCTAAAGGCCAGACCCTCTAACTTCTTGCCTGGGTGGCTGTGAGGGCCAAGGGTGTGGGACAGAGCCAGGAACTAGCATGTTGTTGCAGAGGTGACGCCCCCGCCTCCGCAGGAACTGCGTCTTCCAGTCCCACTCAGCCCAGAGGTGAGTAGTAGCCCTTCCAAGTTTTCTTCTCTTCACCTTCCTCTCCCAAAGCTGCTCACCCATATCCAGCTTCCCCAAGCCCAGGCCAGTGCCAGCCTACACCAGCCTTTGTGTCAGTAAAAGGTGGCTCTGCCTAGACTACAGTTAAACCAGCTGCACTTCCAGATGGGTTAGCCTTGCAAAGCAGGAGCTGTAACAGCTCCCCGAGGGCCCACCCAAACCCTTTTCCAGGGTGACTCTGGGGCAACAGTGCGGGGGCCTGTCTGAAGTCCACCAGGATGTCAGGAAAATAATTGGTAGCCTTGCTTTCACTTCCCCTGCCTACTCAACAGAGGCGGCCCCCAGCCTCCCCACCTGCTCGCCGCCGTATTCGCCGCCGCCAGTTACTGTTCTGGGACAAGGAGACTCAGATCTCCCGGTTGGATTTCCAGAAACAACTGCAAACTAGAGCTCACTGCTGGGAGTGTGTGAGTGCAGCCCTGACTTTGCAGGGGATGGAGATGGGGGTGCCTAAGGTAGGTCCGTGCTTGGCCTTGTAAACCCTTAGAGAGGCACTGGAAACATTCCCCAGTGCAAGCATTGGGGTCTGCACATACACCGCTCTCTATGCTTCTTTACTGGCCCTGCCCAGCGTATCTATGGGCACCAGTTAAAAGTCTTACCTTTAGCAATTAGCATAGTGGGCAGGGGCCCTGGAACAAGGCATTGTAGAGGTGAAGGGGCAATGTGGACTGACTCCCTCTTAACTGGACTCTGCCTTCCCTACCGTGCAGCCGATGGTGCAGCCCCCCGAGAGGACCGTCAGAAGCCCCACGGAGCTGTTCCAAACTCCAACTTACTGTAAGAGTGGTGGTTGGCATGCGGGATCTTCTGACCCCACACTCCTCTGCTGGTGTCCCTCATGCCTCAAACTCTGTCCCTGCTGCCACCTTGTCCCTATCCAGCTAGATGGCTACCCCCAGAATTGCTGGCTTTCTGGTCCCGCTGTGCCCAGCCTCCCCCAAGAGCGCTCAGGCGAATGCCGCCGCCAAAGCCCAAAGAGGAGCCTGAGAGGGAGGTAGCAGCCGAGGAAGAAAGGAGAATGGCTGAAACTCCGACTGATATCGAGGTAACAGCACCCTCACTCCTGATGGACCTGTCTGCTTTGCTTAAGCTCCAGTGCTGTCTTCTGCCCGTGGGAGCAGTGGTGTCATGTCCTGGACATGGGGCTGGGATGTGTCCCGTCCCAGAGCCAATGCCTATTCAGGGCGGGGGATTGTTTCACTCCGGCCCCAAGTGCTTTGGTGATGTTTGGGGGCTTCTCTCTCTCACTTCCAGGTCCTGAGGGAGGCCCAGGAGCCCAGTGGGCCCCTTATGCTGTCTTCAGGTAAGCACCTGAGGAAACGGCAGAGACCACCACCCTAACCACTGTCCGAGTAAATGGGTACCCTAGCTGCTGAGTTTTCGTCAGAGGGAGTGTTCAACGTAGAAAACAAATTGGTTCTCTCCAGTTCCCCCTCCTGGGTGCTTATAACAAGTCACTGCACAGCTCTGGCATCCAGTTTGACCAGGTGGCCCCAAGGTCCCAACTGCTCAGATCCAAGCAGACTGGATCAGAACCTTTCCTTCCCTGAACAGAGCTCTCCATAGAAACAGCTGAGGAGGAGAAGTCCCATGTCAGCCTCATCCCCCCAGAAGAGCGGTGGTAAGCCTGGGCAGGGTCCCTAGCCTGGGCGAGCTTGTGCCGCAGCCCTGGTCAGGTGGAGCAGTGAGTGGCTAGGATGGGTATGCCTCTGGTCACCCTCACAGCTGCCACTCCCGTGCTCCACCTGACTCCCTTGTTCTCCCAGGGCTGAGGTGGAGCAGCCTGAGCCCCCAGCATTGCCTGTGGTGCCTGAACTCCCCGAGGTGCCCATGGAGATGCCTTTGGAGCTGCCCCCAGAGCCTGAGCCACTAGTCTCACTTGAAGCTGTGCACAGGTAGGTACCACAGAGGGGGTGCCTCGATTGGGTGGGCCCAGCCTGGGGCTTTAGCTAACAGTTCTTGACCCCTACAGGGCAGTGGCCCTGGAGCTGCAGGCCAACAGGGAGCCAGATTTCAGCAGCCTGGTGTCACCTCTCAGCCCTCGCAGGATGGCTGCCCGGGTCTTCTACCTGCTCCTAGGTGAGCATGGGCATATGTACGTTTGGGGGGGCTGGGGGGGACACAGGCCAGAGCCACTGTAGGGACTCCCCATGACCAGCCCGCTCTTCCTGCCTTGACAGTGCTTGCAGCCCAGCAGATCCTTCGCATGGAACAAGAGAAGCCATATGGGCGCCTCCTGATCCAGCCGGGGCCCCGATTCCACTCTGGTTAGAGCCAAATTTAGAAGCTGCCAAGAAACCAGCTATGTTAAACATGTCCTTCCTCAGTAGGCCTTACCCGACTCCTTTCAGGACAGGCCTCTCTATCCTTCCTGTTCTCAAAGCTACTCTTTAAGCAGAAAATGAACTGCCTTTATTATAACATGTTGTCATGACTCCATTTGTACTGTCCAACAGCATAGCAGATCCAGGCCCAGGGACAGCCCTGTAAGGCAGCAAGCAGGGCTGGGACTCCAGAATCTTTGGTAAGGCATGAGGTGAAACTGGGCTGAGAGGTGGTCTTGGGGCCTGGGCAGGCTGTTGTCTCTGGCCCAGCTGCAGCCTGCAGTCTAGGTGAGGCCCAGGATGGCCTGGAGCTCCTGAGCCTTGTCACCAGGCAGTGAGCCCAGTGCCGAATGGAAGCTGTCAGTGTGCTGTTTGGCCAAGAATGTCAGGAGCAGCAGCAGTGCGGCCTTGGTATCTGGGTGGGGTGAAGAGAGAGATCCAGGGAGGACAGCCCCCGCCTCTAGCTGCTCTCAGGGCCCTCTGAGCCCTGCTGCTCCTTGCCTCCCCGCACCCTGCCCACGACTGCCACCCTCACCTGATGGGATCTTGTCATCAGCCTGAATGAGGCTGCAGATGCGCAGGAGCTCAGGAGCCACATCTACAACCTGCGGCAGAGAAGGGTCAAGCTGAGCAGCAGCGCCCCTGAGCCTCAGGACTAGGGTAGGTGGTAGGGGTCGAGGAGAGGCAGTCTCCCACCAGGGCTGCTGGAGCCTGATACTAATTAACAAGAATGCAAGATAATTGTGAAACACCATGATGATAATTTGGGGGGGGGGGAGGACGGGGGATTGTGACCAAAGACGACCAAAGTCGTGACCTTCAGATCAAAAGCCCTGACACCCAGGAGCTCCACCAACACAACACTTTCTAAAGGTGCATGACAAAGGTTAAAGACAGGAACATCAGTCAAAACCTAGCCACTCATGCAGTCAAATCTCACAAGAAAGCAGAGCTGTTCTGATTGGAATGGATGGTGAGGTGGCCCAGACTGGTCCCACGGTCCATGAAGCACAATCTAAAAGCCCTGGTCTAGGAAATCAGCCTAGGAGAGTTCTGACTTCTGGCTCAGACCAGAGGATAGAAATAGTCAGGCAGTATAGAGGCTCCCTGAGAAAATGCTAGGCGGTGAGAGGAAGCCCTTCGTCTCACACGACAGGCCTAGCTGCCAATCTTTGCAGACTGGTGAGAAAGCAGAGTATGGAGTGTCAGACCATCACTGCATCAGCTACAACTGATGCCAACTCTGCCCATCACTGAGAACGGAGTACTATGCTCCCCTAAAGGCTCCAGCATTGGAGTTACCTGGTCAGGGCTGCTCTGGTACAGGAAGCTGAAGAGATGCCCTATGGTGACCCACTCCTCCAAGTCCTCCCTCAGTGGCAGGGCGTGCAGCAGGGCAGCCAGTACCTGGGCACACAGATGGCGCTGGTCTCCTGTCCTGCACCCTCCTCAGCTTCCTAGCACTGCCCAATGCTCCCAACCCTCACCTGGGGTGCAGGTGTCCTTGCAGGACTGGCCATCAGTAGGCGGGCGAGTGCCCCACAGATGTTGTCATGGACACGATCATGGCGCTCCCGTGCCAGGAGGGGCAACAAGAACCCCACCAGCTTGGAGAAGTATCTGGACCACAGTCAAGGAAACTGCAATCTACCTTCCCTGAGCCCCCAGGGACATCCTTCCAATCCCACCCCAGCCACTCTTATAAGCTGAGGATACTCCTGGGCTGAGCGGCCCCCATGCTCGGCCAACACACCCAGCCCAAAGATGGCATTGCTCCGGACTTCGGGGTCTGTCTCCCGGGCAGCACTCAGCAGCACTGGGAGCAGGCGGGACACAAACTGGGCTGAGGCAGCACCCAGGCCCTGAATGGACTCCGCCAGCGTCCCCACTGCAAAGGACTTCTCTGCCACTGTGCAGCCCTGTTTCTGGTGTGGGGACGAGTACACATCAGCCTCGGACTGGGACAGAATTGGGAGGTTGTGCAGAATGTGGTCTGAAGCCAGAGGATGGACAACTTACCATCTTGCAGAACAATAATGGCAAGAACCCAGTGAAGTAAGGGGCAAAAGTGTCTCCTCCAGCTGCAGTCGCCAGGGCAGGAATGGCCTCACCAGCATACTCGAGCAACATGGCGTCGTATTCGGCCTGTAGGGCCAGATCAGGGGCTGGAGCACCAGGCCAGCTCTGTGATTGTGACACCTCCCATCATGCTGTGCCACTGCTGAAGGTGGTCTCCATGAGGGCTGCCCTTGGTGACAGGACTGGCCCCTCCCAGGCTGGGCTTATTTGTATTCCAGCCTTCTCTAGTCCTCTTCCTGTTACATGTCAATCCAAGCCCACCCTGAATCTCTACCTCCAGGAGGCCTCCTTGAACCCCGACTGCCTGAGAGCAGGGTTGTATCATTTGGAGCCATTACAATCTTTTAGCAGCCCTGGCTTCCATAGGCCAAGCCCAAACGCATTGTCCACCATGCCCTGTGGAGACTACCAAACTGCCTGGTCCCACAGCATCCATAACTCTTACCTGGTCCTCGTCTTCCTCCTCCTCATCAGTGTCCTGACAGGCTATCTGCAGGAAGAGGTAGCTCAGCTATGCCTGGTTCTCCTTGGGGTAGGGGTTTTAGGGAGCTGGACTTGTATCCTCTGACCATCCCCACCCGGGGCCAGGCCACCTCTTCATCATGCTGCCCACCTGCCCTGCTAACCTTCCTCTGCAGCACAGCCTTGAGCATGTTGCACAGTTCAGCGAGGCGCCCAGGGGGCTGCAGCGTGAGGGTCCCACAGCTGTGCAGCACCCCTGTCAGGGCCTCCAGCACAGCCATCACCACTTGGCGCTCCCGCTCCCCATAAACTGCCTGCATGTAGGATGGTACCACCTGGGCCAGGGTGGCCTGCAGAGCTGGGGACAGAATTGGCTTAAGTCCTGGTCAGGCCCTACCCTCCCCCTCCCCACCCCCGGTTCCAGAGGCCCCAGCCTGGTCCCAGGGCCCTTCTCACCAGCAGTGTTGGGCTCTGAGGGGCAGCTCTGACAGGCCTTGTGCAGTGCACAGCAGAACTGGCCCAGGGCCTCGTGGGCTGCCTTGCGCACATTCAAGTGAGGACACTGTGGGTAGGACAGGTGGAATGCGCCTGTTCTGTGCAGGGTAAACCCAGGGCCCCTAACTCTTGGACCCCACGCACTCCACCCACCATGCACTTACCTCCAGAAGTTTGAATACTTCTTCAAAGACACTCTCCATGTAGGGAAGAAAGGCGATGCTGTGAACAGACACACCACCATGGGGAAGAGGCTCCCAGGCAGGGTTCCCAATGCCAGGGCAGGACAATACTCACTTCGTATTCACAGAGATCTCCCCCAGGGCAGCACAGGTATCTTCCTTCTCATCAAAGAAGGCATTCTCCACACTGTACCTATGTTAAGTAAAGTAGGTAGTAAGGAGTAAGGTATGGAGGTAGCAGCAATCAGACACCAACAGGAGTAGGTCTGGAACTGGGCCCTTGTCCAAAGCTAGGAATCCTTTGACCATTCCTATAACGGTACCCCTCCGCACCCTGAGATCTCTGAATCATCCTCCTCTTCCTCATCCTCATCCATGAGCTCCTCCTCTTCCTCCTCATCACTCTCGTCATCAAACAGAAGAAAAGAGCTGCTGCTGTCGTACTGAGGCTGGACAAAAGAGGCACAGCAGGGACTTCGGCTCAGATAGGGCCAGGAGATAAATCCCACCACAGGGCTGAACTGCCCCAACCTCCCAGCCCACCCACTCTCAGCTTACCACAATGCCCTCGGTGGAACGCAGTGACAACAGCATGAGCGTGGTGATTTGTGGCAGGTAGGGTGCCAGGCCCTCACCCATCAGTCCTGATAAGGCTGCAAACAGGCTGTACCTGGTGGAAGCAGGTGGAAGCTGTACCACCCTGCCTACTATAGCAAGAGAGGATGGGGGAGCCAGGGGATACCTATGGTCCAGAACCAGAGGACTGAGGTCTGGAGTGGGGACAGTGAGGGCTCACTCACGTGCAGCGCCGCAAGTCAGGGTCGTCTACCTGGTCGCATAGCCCCAGCCCCAGCTGGCAGCACTCCTCAGCCAGGGGCCTCATGGGCTCCCCGACTGCTCGGGCCAGCACCCCCAGCGTCTCTGTGGGGGCAAAGACTTACTTAGCACTGGGATGTGGCTCTGGATCAGAGGAAAGGGGGGCCAAGACCCGTGGACAAAGGTGGCAGCTGGAGGTAATTCAGAAATCCCACCTACTTGTAGGTACAATGGGAATGTCTTCTGGGATGAGGAGGAAGACACCTGCACTTCCCTGGGAGAGATCTCTGTGAGCTCCAGGACCAGGTGAGCACTGGTTCTTCCCCAGTACAAGGAGCCCTGCCTGGGCACCACCTCCTTACCCAGGCTCTGGATCCGCACAGGCTGAAGGTCCTCATGGCCCGCCACCAGGAACTCCCGCAGGTGCTCCATGATGGTGGGGAAGTAGGGCAGCAGGGAGGTCTGGGCAGCTGTGGCTGCAGGACAGAATCAGCTGGGGCGGGGGGTGCCAGAACCAACCGCTACAGGCTTTCTGGGTGAACCTCCTGCCCGGCTTCCTGCCTCTTCCTCCTTACCAATGGCCCCCAGGGCACTCACAGCCAGCTCCTTGGCCCGGGGGCTGCTGGGGTTCCTCAGAGGCTGCAGTATACACTCCATAAGCTCCGGAAGGTAGGGCTGCACTTTAGGTCCTGTGGGAAGAGCACCCCTCTAACGATCAGCCCAGGTCTCCTACCTGCTGGGGAGTCCACCTGCCTCCAGGCTGACCTTCCTTGTGGCTCCACCATACCTTTCTCCCCACCACAGGCAGTGGTTCACAGAGTTGCACATCCTGCCCCCTTCACCCAAAGCTACAGCTGTGTCCCCTCCCCCACACCCCCAACAGCCATCACTACCTACCTAGGTTCTCCACGAAATTCTCCAGGGCATAGCAGGTCTTGGCTAAGTGGTGTGTGTGCCTGGGAGGCACTGACTTCAGGTAGGCGAGGAGCAGTGGCATCACCTCCCCTGAGTAGTTGCTGATATGAGGCTGTGGGAGAGAGTAGGCTCTGAGTCAGCTCAACCGCAGGGCACACGCCTAAGTGCCAGGAGCAGCAGGGGTGCCTGAAGATCTGAAGACAGGTGGCTACGAACACACAGCCTCACTGACCTGTAGGTTCTCTGAGAACTGGCCCATAGCAAACAGAGCAGCATTACGCACAACTTGCGACGGGTCCTCCAGGCCCTTGCACACAATCTGCAGTAGCGGGAGCAATAGTCTGGATGAAGCAAGATAAGGGAACATAGTCTGAGGGGAAGGACTAAGTGCCCTAAACTGAGTTGTTCTGTTTCCCCAGGGAAAACCAAGGCTTTCTCTACCACTGGACGGTTTAGCTGGGGTAGCCACTTAATTCATCTTTCAAATCAGAACACTTCTGAGATTAGGGACAAGCACTACTGATAATTAGGCATGAACAACAAACACAGACCAAACTGCCATGGGCCATGTGGTCCTCCCCCCATGGTCCACCCTCCCAGCAGGACAGTAATAAACACCTCTGCCTGATGTGGTCGCTAGCTCCGTCAGACAGCACAGCCAGTACCAGCAGCCCAGCCTTGCGCTGATATGGGCTCCCGCTCCGCAAGGCCTCTTCCAACATGGGCATCTAGGGGAGCACAGAGCATGCTCCTGAAACACCAGCACAAGCCTGCCCACTCCTGTGGCTACAGGCCCTTCACACCCACCAGGACCTAAATACCCTCTGCTTCGGGGAAAACTAAGCACACGTGGAAGAAGGGGCCTTGGGGCACCAGAAGGATGGAGCCACACTTACAAGTGGGGTAAAGAGCTTCTCAGGGGGCAAATGTAGTGCCAGCATGTCCACAACCTAAAAAATGACAGGAAAATTTTGCTGGATTTCCATCTCCGCCCCTCAACCTCCCACCGCTACCTAACACCCTGTCCCGTCTCACACCCTACCTGTACAGCAAAGTGCTTGGGTGTCTCTCCCACCAGCCCGATCTCTAGGTCTTCTTCCTCTGAATCTTGGTCCTCAGGATCCAGCTGGCCCAAGGGGGGCTCAGCAGCCATAATGGGGAAAAGGGTATGCAGCAAGGAGGGCAGGAGACGATTCTTCAGTAAGGCCTTGAGGGTGGAAAGGTGTCCCTGAGAATTTGTTCCCAAGATGAACTCAACATTAAAAATTCCAGCCCTTGCCTGATCGGCGGCTGTGCAGTGGACAAAGCATTGACCTAGGATGCTCAGGTCCCAGGTTCGAAATCCCGGAGTCACAGTTTTGAGTGCCAGCTCATCCGGCTTCACTGCATGATTGCTGGCTTGAGCGTGAGATCATAGACATGCCCCCATGGTCGCTGGCTTGAGCCCAAGGTCGTTGGTTTGATCTCAAGGATGCTGGCTTGAGCAAGGGGTCACTCGGTATGCTGTACCCCTCCCCCCCCCGTCAAGGCACATATGAGAAAGCAATTAGTGAACAATTAAAGTGCTGCAATGAAGAATTGATGCTTCTCATCTCTCTCCCTTCCTGTCTGTCCCTATCTGTCCCTCCCTCTGACTCTCTTGCGATTTGTCAAAAAAAAAAAAAAGAAAAACAAAGATTACTTAAAAAAAAAATCTCTTAAAATAATTCCAGCTTTCCAGGCCACAAAGGGGCCCTGCAAGAGATTCCGAATCGCCCTGGCCGGTTGGCTCAGCGGTAGAGCATTGGCCTGGCGTGCGGGGGACCCAGGTTCGATTCCCAGCCAGGGCACATAGAAGAAGCGCCCATTTGCTTCTCCACTCCCCCCTCCTTCCTCTCTGTCTCTCTCTTCCCCTCCCGCAGCCGAGGCTCCATTGGAGCAAAGATGGCCCGGGCGCTGGGGATGGCTCCTTGGCCTCTGCCCCAGGTGCTGGAGTGGCTCTGGTCACGGCAGAGCGATGCCCCCTGGTGGGCAGAGCATCGCCTCTGGTGGGCGTGCCGGGTGGATCCCGGTCGGGCGCATGCGGGAGTCTGTCTGACTGTCTCTCCCCATTTCCAGCTTCAGAAAAAAGAAAAAAAAAAAAAAAACCAAGTTAAAAAAAAAAAAAAAAGAGAGATTCCGAATCTCCCAGCCAGGAACCAGCAAGAGACTAGACCAAGTCTTTTTTTTTTTTAATCTTTATTTTATTGACTTTAGAAAGAGAGGAAGGGAAAGAGAGACAGGGACATCAATTTGTTCCTCTATGTGCCCCGACTGAGGATTGAATCAGCAACCTCTGTGCCTTGGGATGATGCTCCAACCAACCAAGCTATCTAGCTAGGACAACACCAAGTCTTAAACATCTTAGCTATGGCACTTTAAACAACCCAGACTGTCAAAAATCTCAGGAGTGAGATCAGGAATGGATGTGGGGTTGTGGTCAGAGGACACTCACCTTGCTCTTGACTTTGACCAAAAAAGTGAGGCAGCAGAGAACTCGGACACGTACTGCATCACCTAGGGCCACATTTCCAGCCACCTGCCCAGACACTAAAGCAAGTAAGAAACAGGAAAGGAAAATCCAGAACAAGCAGCAGGGGCGATGCCCACCCCAGGCTTACCCCTAGGCAGAACGTGAGGATCTCAGAGAGGTGGGAGGTGATGATAGGCACCTCTGCCTCCAGCAATTCATCCAAGGCCTCCATGGCCTTACAGGCCTTTGCCTGCCAGACAGACAAGTCATAGGGTTACCATGCTCTTACTCAGTAGACCAGGCTGGATGCTCCAGCACGCTTCTTCCAACAGCTCTTGCCCAAATGTCCTCACCTCATCTACAGAGATCAAAGTATGCATGGCTGTGATAAGCTTAGGCACCAACATCTGCGCCAGAGGCTGGAAGACAAAGGATGGACTGATATAAAGCATGATTCAGCCTGGTCTCTGGCCCAAGCAGCTGGCAGCTTCCTTGCAGCCTGGACACAGGACAAGTCTAGGCACAGCCACCCAGTCTTCCCTTTCAACTGTCAGGAAGGACAAAAGGCAGAGAAAGAATCTAAAGCAGTTTTGTATCCTGCAAGAGTAAGGACATAAAGGCTGAGGATAGGGAGCCAGAGAAGGTGAGGTCCCACATCTCACCACGTCCTCAGTGCCGAGATAAGGGGCCATGGTGGTTAGAGTACGCAGAGAGTAGAAAAGAAGTCCAGGAGAGCCCACGTCACCAAGGCTCTCATTCAGAAGCCGAAGAAGCTGCCGGTGGTGGGGTCGGAAGGCCTCAGGTCGGGATGTCACCACTACACTTAGCAGCAAAAACGCCATCTGTCCAGATATAGAGAAGATGAGAGGAGAAAGCTTACATGGACTGTCCAGCCTCTTGGTCTCTCCCTCTTGCCAACCATGTGATAGTACCTCTCTCTCAGGGATGTGGGGGCTCTGAGTACTGTGCTGAAGAAGCTGCATGAGCTGAGGCCAGGCCTCCAGGCCTTCCTTCCGAAAAATGGTGGCTGAGAGCTGGGCCAGGCTAAGGCTCACATTGTGCCTGCAAACAGGAGACATTCCCTCGACTCCCAATCACCCTCCAATATCCACCCCTGCACATTGCTGGCTCTGCCTCCATGGGGTGGCCAGGAGGGTAACTTCCAGGTGGAGGCACAGGGTCTTTGCCAACTTGGGACACATAAGACAGAAGCTCAGAGGGAAATTAAGAGCATGCTGGGTGTATAATCCGGTGAGCTAAACCTCACTCAGACTGCATTTCAGTTCCATTCTTTGAAAGAATATCACAGCCCATTCTGAAGAACTTTAGTCTGCAACACGGCTTTAGAATCCTTGCTGTACCTCTGGTCTAAAACTGAAGTCCTTGCCCCCAATTCCCAGCCCGGAGTTGAGAGATAAGGCAGAAACTCAGAGCGGGTATCTGCCTGTTGTCAGGATACGGTGGCCACTTACTCTGTCTCTCTCTGGAGGGTCGTCAGGACCAGGGACTTGAGGCTGGAACACAAGTTGCAGGTGTTTGGTACTCTGCCTATCCATCTCAGCACCGCCCCACCCCGCCCCTGGCCCTGCCCACCTCTCCCGGTGTTCCGCCGCCAGCCGTCGCCAGCGGGTGCTCAGTCGTCTGCGGGCCAGCACGGCTGCGAACTGGCGGATCTGGGACGAGAAAGCAGGCGTGTGAGGACACGGGCAAGAGCAGGGGCTTTACCAGTAACGTACCGCTGGAAGCTCGGCGGGGAGGGGCAGGGCCTCACTTGAGGATCCGCCGCCGAGGCCATCAGGTCGCACAGCGCAGCCAGTGCGGCGGGGTCCCGAAGAGCGGTCTGGAGCTGCTCGGTGGCCTGAGGGAGGCTGGGGATCAGAGTCGGGATTTTCCCGTAACTTCCCTCTCGCCCCGGTCCGGCCCCGCCTGCCCCATACCCGGCGGATGCGCTCGGTGTCCGGCAGCAGCAGTTCCCGCAGGATCTGCTCCAGGCCGGCGGGCTCCATGGCAGCAACCGAGCCTCCGCTACTTGGCCGGGAGATGGGAGGTAGGAGGGACTGCACGTGGAGGCTCTGAAACCCGCTTCCGGCGGAAAGGGCGTTTCTCAGAAACTCTCCCGTCGCCAGGGTGATTCAACTATTCACACAGAAGTCCGGATCCTCAACTTCCGTAGAGCTGCGCACCGCTGAGCCACGGAAACGGTGCCCTGGAGATATAGGTTCCCCCAGCCGAGAGTTCCTAAGCTCCGTGGAGAACTCGAGTTCTGTGTATTGCACGGCCGACCTGGCTTCCTAAGGGGCTCTGCCTGTAAAGGCAGGGCTCGAGTTCCTATATCCAGACCAAACCCTCCAACAACAGTATCCTTTTTCTTAATAAATTTTATTTTGATAACTGTAAAAAGAAAAATCAGGACCAAAACTAAAGGCAACTTAAAAAGTTCAAATATATATATTTCTTATATAATAGAGATTTATAATGTCCGTAATTTCCCTGGAGGAAGGGAAGCCAAAGGGCAAAGGGGAAGGCAACAATGCCATCACACACTTCAGTCAATCAGAAGAGATGTTGGTGAAAGATAAATGGGGCATGAAGAAAGGGAAAGAAACAGTAGTTCTGCCATCCAAAACTCAGTCCATTTTGAGGTTAACATAGATATAACGGATGAACTTTAGGGAAGAAAAAAAGGAGATGGTGCCCAGCATGAGGAAGAAGATGTAACCAGTGAGTAAGGAGTAGCCAAAGAACTCCACTGTTTGTACCGGCCCTGACATGTTGGAGCGCCTGGCATAGTAGAAAACTGAGTAGAGGAAGATGAAGAGCCCAGTGGAGCCAACACTCAGCACCGATCGCCACCACCAGCGGTAATCCTCCCCGGACAACTGGAAGTAGGTGAGTGCAATGGAGATGCAAGCCCCCACACTCAGCAGGATGGCGAAGACAAAGAAGAGGATGCCATACAAAGTGTACTGCTCCCGACCCCATACTGTGGCAAAGATGTAGTACAGCTCCACAGAGATGGCACTGTGAAGAGAAAAGACAAGACACTGCATTAAAGGGCTGTGCACTGTCAGCAGCACAGTGGCCAGGCCAAAACTTAGCCATTACCCTTCCATGTTACTGGGTCACTGTGGCAGGTGGGTTCAATCTACTCACTGCCCTGGAGTTCCTGGCTTGTTGGGGCTTCTTTTACCTCTGATTGGCTGCTTTCATTTTCAGAACATCTTTGTTAGGTTAGAACAGGGATCTTGTCTGTTTTATTTTCCATTGTATTATTGTATTATCTTCCCGCCACTAAGAGGTACTCAACAAATTGGACAAGTAATCAAATGGGCTTTACCCCACATAGTGCTTGTAGACACTAAAGTCAGAAACCAGGAAGATGGTGAAAGCAGCAGTCAATGTCTCTGGAGAGCTTTACAAGTGAGACACCTCATATTTGAACTGATTCAAGGTCAGTCCTGCTTGGAGGAAGGAAAAACCATTTAGTGATCTCTTAATATTACAGCTGAATCAGAGATTATCACTGACATTGGGTTAGGAATAGGGTGAGTAGGGAGAAGGAAAGCTGAGGGCAGGAACCTGAGAGTGATGGCCATAGAACAAACGGAAGATACCTGAAAGGCAGGAAGCCTCCAACAGTCATGTGGATGAGAGTAGACTTGTACCAGGGCTGGGGTGGGATTTCCCGGGCGATGTTCTTGGTGCGACAAGGTGCATCAAAGGGGCTAGCATTGTTCTTCCCGAAGATACCTCCAATGACGGTAAGGGGAAAGCCTACCAGCAGCCAAACAGTCAGAAGCAGCAGGATGGTGGTGGCTGGCAGAGCCTGTGTCGAACCATTAGCCCAATGTACTGAGTTCACCACACTCCACGTCAAGAAGAAAGGCACTGCAAGGATGGGCCCCCAGAGGGAGCGTCAGCACTAGGAACTACATCTCTGGGATACCCACTCAGTCTAGACCTAAAGGGGAAAGAAGCAAAATAACCTGCTCCCAGGCAGATGCCACCCTTGCATGTCCCACTTCTCGTTCCTTATCTTACCAACATCCCCTCTTCTATCCATTATGATTAAAGATCAAGGCAGCTTTGCATAATGATCTAAGAGTGACACAAATCCACCTGCTTCTAAGAGCCTGTCCTACTGTGCCATCAGTGATTCCTAGCATTGAAACATTCCTTTGGATTAAGGCCTTGGTTTTAGAAAGCCATGGTTCAACCATAAATGTGATGAAATATAAATCAGACCCTTAGCATTAGGAACATGAAAGGTTTAGAATGCAAACTACTATTGCCTTTGAAAGGACAAGCCAGTTTGAAGGGCAAAGGAGTAGTCCATCTTAAAAAATAAGAAAACTTAAAAAAAGCAGGGAGTATCAAAAAATAAATTCAAGAGTATTATTTCTGTATAATGGTTGAGAATACAGGCACCAGAATTGAACTGCCTGGGTCTGAAGCCTGTTCACTACTTTTTAGGAGTGTAATCTCGGGCAAGTTATGTAACTAGCTTGAAATTCAATGTCCTCATCTTTAAAATTGGACAATATTACCTACTTCATATAGTTATTGTGAGGATTTAATGAGATGAAGGCATGTTGAGTGCTTACCATACTGCCTAGGACCTTTTAAGGGCTTAATAATGTTTACACAAAATGTTTAGCTGAATAGTTTTCTTATTGTTTCTTTTGCCTATTTTCATTCTGTTGAAGCCTCACCCTGACTCTATCCCAGGTTCCATGATATGCTCTAAGTTCCTAAATTGGCCCACCAGGGAAAGGGAAGTTCTCACCAGAGAAGAGACTGGTGGTAAGAATGATGTTCCACACCCAACGCTCGCCTCCAATCTGCCGGTAGAAGTGGCTGGACACATAGCCAGAGATGCAGCAGGTCAGGGCATACAACAAGATGGCTGCTGAGTTAATGGCCCCATGACGGTGAACATTGAACATGCCCAGCAGTGCCATGACAATAATGCCTGCAGGGTAGTAGTGAAAAATCTGTGTTAGGTCGCACCTATCCTTCTTCTGGCAGTTTCAGAGGAATGAGCCCCTTTCTCCCAGACCCAAGGTCTTTAGCAAAACACTATCTCCCAATTCTGTTGCCCAGAAAATCCACAATTAGAATATACACATCCTTACTAGAGGCATCCCATGCTTAGAGCCTCTCAGCTTGGACAGATCTGCAGATCTTTTTTTTTTTTTTTTTTTTTTAACTGATTTGAGAGAGAGAGAGAGAGAGAGGAACTTCAAACTGGCACTTTGGAAGGATGCACTCTGCACTTTAGAATGATGCTCTAACCAACCAAGCTATCCGGACAGGGAAGATCTGCAGATATTTTCTGAAAAAAAACCACCTACTTAGATTTAACCCTTGAGAAAAATTCCTGGTTAATTTTTTATCACCTCACCAGTGCCAAGGGCCAGGAACTGGGCACCCACGCCAAGCACAGCACAGAGCAGACCACGGTATGGAGGGAAACGGAAGACATCTGTATGGATGATTTTCCAGCCATTGTCACCTTGGTCAAAGTCATCACCAGAACCTGCAGAGGTCGTCTCCTCATCCAAGTTGTACCGAGCAAGGTCATTCCGAAGCACACGCATGAGAATGACAGCCACAAAGCCCACCAGTAAAAACACAAGGACCATAGAATTAATGATGGACAACCAATGAATTTCCAGTGTTCGGGGAAAGAAACCACCATCATCACCACGGCGCCTGTCACTCCGATGCTCCACTGAAGTCTCAGACCAGCGCACACTGTAAGTGTGGGTGAGGCCTAGGAACTCATCAGGTCTTAACCCATCTAAACTGTGGGGCTTGACGTCCCTCACTGAGACATTGGCAAATATAATTCGATCTCCATGGAATTCCAGGTGGAAGTCCAAATGGGTCCAGAGTCCTATCTTGTGGCTGTGAGGCAGGAAGCCACTCTCCTCCATGTAGCCCACAAAGCCACGGAGTGGCAAGTCGTCCACCACAAATTCAAAATAGTACAATTCCTCGATGGCCTGGCGCAGCTGTTCCACCTACAAAGAGCAAGTCAGGAATCAGACAAAGCCTCCCAGGCACAGGGTTAGGGCAGGGTTTCTCAACTTCGGCACTTCTGACATTTGGGGCTGGATAATTCTTTTTTGGGGGGGTTGTCCTATGTATTGTAAGATACATCATCCCTGGCTTCTTCTCACTAGAGCAGCACCCCTCAATAATGACAATCAAAAATATCTCCACACAGTGCCAAATGTCCCTTGGGAGACAAAACTGTCCCCTGTCCAGAATCACTGGGTTATACCCTAGTATGTTAGGATTCTCCAAAAAGAGCAAGTATGATTTGATTGGGTTAAGGCCTAGATAAAGGAGAGAGGCAAAGTGTAAGAAGGTCTAGAAGAGATTAAGGAAAAGTGCCCTAATATAAGATTTGCTAAAGAAAATAGCATGACAAGGAAGATTAGGTATAGTGTAAAGGAACCAGTTAAGAAAGGGCTGAGAGGTAAGTATGGAAGTAAATAACAATGTAGCAGTGATAGTTGGAAGCTTATTACCAGCAAAGAAGCATGGAGTCAGGAGCCCTTCACTCTAATATCAGCTCTGCAATTCACTATCCATGTAGTCTTGAAAAATTCACCTCTGTGCAAGTATGTTTCTTCATCAACTGAATGCAAATAATACCACTTGCCCTGTCTGCCACACGGGGTTGTAGTTAAGATCAAGTCAGATCATTTCCGTAAAGATGTTCTGAAAACCATATATATGATGCACTGTTATTGTTCCCTGGGAGAAAGGGCTAAGTTCTAGCCAATGTGGAGAAGCTGACCTGTGTAGAACTGAGCTGCATGTGGCACAGAATTCTCTTTTCCATATTCTCCCGAAAGCGGATCTCATACAAAGACTCAGCCATTCGGTCACCATCCAGCACTTCACCCAGGCTAAGGCTTTTGTGACGGATCTTCTCAGGGCAGCAGACTGGAAGCTGATAGTAGTGGTAAGTCTCCTGGGGGTTATGGTAGGGTCCCACTTTGTTGACATATAGAATGACGGGGTCACCGGCCTTGTAGTGTGTCACACCTTCTACACCTGGCTCATAACCTGTGCTCAGCAGCAGTATCAGGAGAGGCAACCACTGGCAGCTCCAACTTCGAGGATGCTCTAGGACTGTCATCCTTAAGGCAGTGGAACCTGTTTGGGGAAGTCCTGAGGTTATGGAAACCAGGGATCAACTCATGAAGTCTCAGGTCAAGTCTTTTGAACTGACTGACGCTCAAATGACTGCAATTCCTCTCGTTGGTCTTTACAATCCTCCCTCACGAAGCCACCTCCTGACCCCCCTACATCACACCATAAGTCTATCCCGAAGACTGGGTTGCACGTCTGCTCCCTTGTCCTCAGCCCCGGGTCCGCCCATTCCCGCAGCCTGCCAGCCCCTGGCCTCCCCGCGCGCCTTAGCCCGTTGCCATGACAACGCCACGCGGTCTCGCACCTCGGGCACCTTCCCACCTTCCCGGGGTCCTCACCGCGCGGGAAGGGCTGGCCGAGGCGGCGCCAGAAGCTTCCGCGGCCCCGTAGCTGCCCTTGGGCTCCAGCTGGGGTCTCCCCCAGAGCGGCGCTCTAGCGGCGGCCTTTGAGGACCTGACGACCGACCTCCACGGGGTTGCCCGCCGCTGTGCCTGAGCGTAGCGACTGCAGCACACCACATGGGACACCGTACTCGGCTCAGTGAAGTGGTCGCCAATGAACTTTGTACAGAGGGAGGGCAGGTCCAGTGCTGGAGTCCACACAAGGCTCAGCGAGCCTCTCTCCCGGCGGGGGGCCCTCCCGGCGATAGAGAGAGCAGCCCAGGACACGTCAGTCTTACCACTTCCGCCCTCACCGGCGGGGACCTCAGCCCGGCGGGAAGCCTATTCCTGGGTCCTAGATGGGACGATTTCCTGGTTAGGTGGCTGCGGTCGAGGCCTGGCTGTGAGGTTGCAGGAGCCTTTTTGGGAAAAGAGTCATCGCCGGGCCGTTCGCCTGTCCCAAGAGGGTTTGTGGCGGAGACAGTGAGGGTAGTTGCCGTCGCGCGCGCCGTGTGACTGACTGTCCAGAACTTGGGACCCGGGCGGTGGCATGCCCTCACCTGGTGGGGCCTAAAGGCCCCGAAGCATTTGCCGGCTGCACCTATGGGTCTCGCCAAGGACTGCTGATGCCGTGACCCGCGTGGTTCATGGTCCCTTGACTCGGGCCGGGGTAAGGCTTTGGGCGTCGCTGTGCTAGGAAAGCGAGGATCTTAGAATCTGATCTCACTTCACTTCTACCCGTCATGAATGTCCTCCCACCAAAAAACACGTAAATAAAAATGTCTTCCTGACGCTGTGTTAGAGGCATCTCTGGCCGTGTAATGACCGTTCCATGGCCCACGATAGGCAAGCCTGAGCGAGGTCTGGCGTAGAGGCACACAGAGGTAGGTTTCTGCCCTCCCACCCTGCGAATTGGCAGCCAGACAGGGTTATTGTGAATTGCAGGTAGAGAGTCTTGCCACGCGTTCCTCTCTTTAATGTTTTTGTTCTTATTTAACGATGTATATGTATTTGGACTCCTTAATTTTGTAATGCAGACTATTTTGGAAAAGTTTACCTTTGTCTGTTTCAACACTATTTTAAGGGGATCTACCATTAGGGGAATTCCCCAGGAAATCAGACCCAGGGGCAAATACTTTCCTTTGGCCACCTGGGAGCAACATGTATGGAAGCTCAAAGTCACAAGTGGCTTCTGGCCTGAGAAGTCCTGCATTTACCTACATCTGTCCTCAGATCCAGACCTCCTCCGTGCGTGAGGTGAGGTTCTAAGGAAGTAGCGGATTGAGTTTTTTAGACAATGAATTTTGTAATTAGAAAAGTAGCTTAGAGTGGCTTTGGAATAGTCTTTGAGTGACAACCACCTGGTCTCTAAAGCCAGAAACCTGGGCATCTTTCTAAATTGCCACCCCCTGACTCCCTGGATCAGTACTTCTATTTAGTTCATGAATATCTTCCAGATATTTGCCCTCCATGGCTATCTTGGTTCAGGCCCATCCTCACCTAAGTGATCATAACAGCCACCTTGCTAGTCTCTTGGTATTTGCCTTCTTGGATCCATTTTCCACACTGCTTCTGCAAGAATTGTTAAATTATAATTATCCTAAAGGTGGCCTAGTTCCTACAACAGCGGTTCTCAAAATCGTGTGCATTAGATACAGCCAGCAGCTTTTAAAAAATAAGATACCTGGGTCCCACCAAATCAGGATCTTGGGGAGGGGGTAACTGGGCATCAGTATTATTTACATTTTTTATTTATTGGTTTTAGAGAAAGGGAGGGAGAGAGAAATATCAATTTGTTGTTTCACTTATTTATGCATTCATGGTTGATTCTTGTTTGTGCCCTGACCAGGTATTGAACCTGCAACCTTGGCATATCTGGACAATGCTCTAACTGATTGAACTATATGGCCAGGGCTAGGTGTCAATATTATTATTATTATCATTATTATTATTTTTAGTAAGAGAGACAGCAGCAGAGAAAGGGACAGACAGGCAGGAAGGGAAAGAGATGAGAAGCATCAATTCTTTATTGTGGCACCTTAGTTGTTCATTGATTGCTTTCTCATAAGTGCCTTCATGGGGGGTGGCGGGGTGGGTATGCTCTAGCAGAGTGAGTGACCCCTTGCTCAAGCCAGCGACCTTGGGCTCAAGCCAGAGGCCATGGGGTCATGTCTGTGATCCCACACTCAAGCCAGCAACCCTGCGCTCAAGCCGGTGACCTCAGGGATTCAAACCTGGGTTGTTTGTGTCCCAGTCCAACACTCTATCCACTGCGCCACCTGGTCTGGCTGGGCATCAGTATTTTTTTTTAAACAAGTTTTGACTTTGAGGCACCCCAAAATGTGACCATGAGTACATAAGTTAAAAGTCAAAATAGTTTGCCTGACCGGGCGGTGGCGCAGTGGATAGAGCATCAGACTGGGATGTGGAAAACCCAGGTTCAAGACTCCGAGGTCGCTGGCTCGAGCAAGGGGTTACTCGGTCTGCTAAAGACCCGTGGTCAAGGCACGTATGAGAAAGCAGTCAATGAACAATTCAGATGTTGCAACGTGCAATGAGAAATTAATGGTTGATGCTTCTCATCTCTTCGTTCCTGTCTGTCTGTCCCTGTCTATCCCTCTCTCTGACTCTCTCTCTGTAAAAAAAAAAAAAAAAATTAAAAGTCAAAATAGCTTGACATGTGAGGTCTTTCAGACCTGGATTTTATTTATTTTATTTTATTCCTTTTAGAGATGGGGGAGAGAGAGAGAGGGAGACAGAGAGAGAGAAGGGGGGCAGAACAGGAGGCGTCACCTCCCATATGTGCCTTGATCAGGCGAGCCCAGGGTTTTGAGCCAGCGACCTCAGTGTTCCAAGTCGACACTTGTGCCACTGTGCCACCACAGGTCGGACTCAGACCTCGACCTTAATTATTTCTTTAGGTACTTTCCCCTACTGGAATGCTATCCTGTATTCAAATTGAAATTCTAAATGTCATGTTCTCTCAAGCCTTTTAACCTGATGTTCCTTTTGCCCAGACTGCCCAATCCACCATTCCCTACTTCACCGCCTGGAGACTTTTGAACAGTGCAAGCCCACCTTCTCTATGAAGCCTTCCTTTACATCTCTTCCAGGCTTTGTTTTTAGCACTTTTATCTCACTGTGTTGTTATTTTTCTCCTTAAGTGTCTGCGTGCTTTGTTAATGGCTAAGCACATAAATAAATTTATCCATCTTGGTATCATCAGGACCCAGCAGTGCTTTTTGTATACAGTAGGCAGTTTAATACACATTACTTGAATGAACTGGTTTACCCCTCATTCTGGCTACATGATAAGAACAGAGTTGCCACCAAACTACCTATCCAGGGGCCAGCTATGTATCTGGGGAAGCAGAAGATGGGCAGGGCTGGGTGAGCCTCCTTACCAGAGTGCGCCCGGGACAACCTCTCATCTTGATAGACTGCAGTCCTGGCTTCCAGCAGGACTTGGAGCCATCCTACCAGCTGGGTCAGGCTGTCAGTAATTGGGAATATACCAGTAAGCCTATGGCACAATCTGTTGTTGGAGTTTTTGTTTTATTTTGGAGGATGGACATCTGATTTTTCCCATTTCCTCTGCATGACCGCTGCGTAACCCCCTGAATCTTAAATCTAGACAATCCTTCTATGACCACCATTCCCACCAAATTTGGTTTCATTTCACTGAGACCTATAACCCCTCCCCCCCCCCCGCCTCTTTGACTTTTTTCTTTTTTTTGACAGAGACAAAGAGAGAGAGAGATAGGGACAGACAGACAGGAAGGGAGAGAGATGAGCAGCATCAACTCTTTGTCATGGCACCTTAGTTGTTCATTGATTGCTTTCTCACATGTGCCCTGACCACGGCCTTCAGCAGACCAAGTGACTCCTTGCTCAAGCCAGCAACCTTGGGTCCAAGCTGGTGAGCTTTGCTCAAACCAGATGAGCCTGTGCTCAAGCTGGCGACCTTGAGATCTCGAACCTGGGCCCTCTGCATCCCAATCCGACGCTCTATCCACTGCGCCACCGCCTGGCCAGACAGACTTTTTTCTATCTTGTTTTCCTGTCACATGCAGCTTAGATTCTGCATTCCATCATGTTGGCTACAGTTTTGCTGGGTTCTTGGTGCCTCTATTCTTTCATTGCAGCTGTCAAGTGAAACCTTAATCTTGGGTTAATTCATCTGTCAATATGCAAGCACGTATATACAGGATGCTAAAAGAATCTTAACATTGATGTGTTAAGATCACATGTCTCTAAATTGTGTTCTCCAACCGCTGTTGGGCCCTCAGTGCTACCTAGTGATCCTGCTCATTTTTCAAATCATTTCTCTTCCACTCTCCACAACCCATTTTCAAACTCCTGTCTTCATCTTCCCATCAGTTGACCTCCCTTATAGCCTAGTGGGAGATGGCAAGCAAGAAACACAATTATAGACACTATAGTAGGTGCTGTGACAAAGAAAGTATTGGGGTGGGAGCAGCCAGGAGGCAAGGACATCTAATTTGGGCTTGAGCAGTCAGTAAAGTCCTCAAAAACAGCTTGTTAAGTCCTGAAGGAAGAGCAGGAGTTTGCCAGAACGGAGAGAACAGTGAAGGAAAAGCAATTCTGAGAGTTGTGTGTGTGTTAGAAGGTAAAATTGGAGAGGTAAGCAGGGGCAGATCTTGAAGCCACATGAAAGGATTTGGAAATGAGAACAGGGGCACGTTAAATTGTAGTTGTCTAGAACACTGAGGTTGCCAGGTCGAAACCCTGGGCTTGCCTGCTCAAGGCACATATGGGAGTTGATGTTGATGCTTCCCGCTCCCCCCCCCAATAAATAGATAAAATCTTTTTTAAAAAGTGTCCACAATGCCAAAGTGACATATTTTAAATAAATGAATAAGTAAATAAATTGTAATTGTCTTTAATATATAAAGGTATAGAACTGATACTTTGTGATTTTAGAGTCTAGCTTTAGTTGGTCATGCAATTTGTGATTTTTTTTCTCTTGTAATTCAGTGCCATTATGTGAGGTACTCAGGCTAGTCTGCTGGATAATGAGACCATAATGCAGCAGAAACAAACTGTCCAACTTAGCTGAGACCAACAGATGAACTACCCAACTAGACTGAGCTCAACCTGAAAAAAAATTGTTTTAAGTAAAAAAAGAAAAAAGTATGAATTTTAAAGTTAGATTCCTTAGAATATACTTCAATACCTTGCAATTCTCTTCAATATTCCCACACTTATGTATTTCTCATGCCAGATTATAACATCTAGACGCAGTGTCTATTGGCCTTATTGCTTATTTTATCCCAGTACTCCACACACTGCCTGGTACATAGTAGCTGCTCAATAAACATGAATGGTGAAGGGACCAGATCTATGGAGGGAGTCTTCACTAGGTTGCAAAGGTGCCTCCAGGAATGAATATGTTCCAAAGTGAACTTCATTCTCAAGTCTTGTGGCCAATGGTGGATAGAAGGCGAATTGTGATGTGTGCGGAACATGGGACCTTGGGGAATTCTGTAACCAAGAGGAAGGAGAAAGACATAACAGCCAGTGGAGACAAAGAATTGCTTCTCCGTTTCCTGTCTCCAAGTTCCTAAGGGAGAGCTGACCGGCATCCCAGACTTGTGTGACTATCTAGGCTAGCATCTGAAGACTAACATCACTTTGGTACCCAGTGGCTCAACATGTTGGCTTTCTGAGTAGACAGGAGGCTTTTAAGTAGCAAAGCTTCCAGCTCTCAGGAAGCCCGGCACCATGGGGAAGGGAGACACCCAGGAGGCAGCACCACCCACGTCAATGCAACGCTCTGTCATGGAGGAGTACGGTTATGAGGTGGGCAAGGCCATTGGCAGTGGCTCCTATGGAACAGTATATGAGGCTTACTACACAAAGCAGAAGGTCACTGTGGCTGTCAAGATCATCTCAAAGAAGAAGGCCTCTGAGGACTACCTTAACAAGTTTCTGCCCCGTGAAATACAGGTTGGAAAGGGTACCGGAAGAGGGAACTGGTATCAAGCTGCTTAAAGCTTCTTGGAAGGGGTATGGTTAGGGGAGGGTGAGGGCAGAAACCCCCAAACTAGACCTGAATGTCTCAGTAAGCAACTAGGAAAATTACTTGATGTAAATTCCTCTTTCCATCCACCCATTCACCTCTAGCCCCTCAAAAAGTGAAAGTGCAAAGCACAGGGTTTGTCCACAGGCCACCAGCCTTCCAGGGTTTGATCTTGTTGCAAAGTTCTGTGAAAGTAGCACTGGGATAGTAGGGCAGGGAGCACAGCCAGGGCTCTCCCTTCTCAGATTTGACAGGTCCCTCTTCTGGGGCCAGGTAATGAAGGTCCTGCGGCACAAGTACCTCATCAACTTCTATCAGGCCATCGAAACCACATCGCGGGTGTACATAATTTTGGAGTTGGCTCAGGGTGGTGATGTCCTTGAATGGATCCAGCGCTATGGGGCCTGCTCTGAGCAACTTGCTGGCAAGTGGTTCTCCCAGATGTCCCTGGGCGTCGCCTACCTGCACAGCAAGGGCATCGTGCACCGGTGAGTGTGCTGCCGCCTGGACTGGGGCCTTTGGGCTTTCAAGGGGGTTTTATGCGCATCTCCCATTTCCTGCCGTTTTTTTCCCTCCCCTGACCTCCCTCAGAATTTAGGCCCATTCACTACTCTATTTTAGTAATCTGTTCAAGAACATTTATTAAGTACACACTGTGAGCAGAGCACTTTATGAAATGATGAGCTCCCAGGGGTCCTCAGTTACCATCCTCTCTCCGTTTTGGACTCTGCTCACAGCTCCATGGCTTTCCTTCCTCCTTACCTTGTGTCCACTATGCCTTTCCTCATCTCTAGCCTCTGACCCCTGGCCCTTCAGTTCTGGGTCTAATACTAAGCCCTCTCCCTGACCCCCAGCCTTTCTGCTGCTGGTAGGGACTTAAAGTTGGAGAACCTACTGCTGGACAAACGGGAGAATGTGAAGATATCGGACTTTGGCTTTGCCAAGATGGTGCCTTCTAACCAGGCTGTGCGTAGCCCTTCTTACCGTCAAATGAACTGTTTTACCCACCTCAGCCAGACCTACTGTGGCAGCTTTGCTTATGCCTGCCCAGAAATCTTGTTAGGCTTGCCTTACAACCCTTTCCTGTCTGACACCTGGAGCATGGGCGTCATCCTCTACACTCTGGTGGTTGCTCGTCTGCCCTTTGATGACACCAATCTCAAGAAGCTGCTGAGGGAGACTCAGAAGGAGGTCACTTTTCCACCTAACTCATCCATCTCCCAGGAGTGCAAGGTGCTGGCTCCCCCAGTAGGACTGAGACCTTAGGGATGACCCACAGGGAGGGGACCCAACATTGGCCTTCCAACCCTGGAGAAGGCTCTTCCCTACAAGAGCCATCTCACACACTCCAGCCCCCACTCTAGAATAGTGTGAAGGGCTTAAAGGGCCAACCACAGGCTGGGCATCTTAGATGTAAGAGGTAAGCAGGATGCAGATTCTATCTTTTTAGGCCAGAAGGGGATTAAGCAAGGGATTCCACCAAGGAATCCATCCTTCTTTTCCCCTCCTGGGAGTGAAAGACCTGACTCTTCAGGATAAAACCAGGGCCATACCCCCTTCCATCAGAGTGGTATGTGGGCTGTCCTGTTTCTTTCTTAGGTCCCCTTCTCATTGCCTGTGTGGTACAATGGGAAGCTCAACCAAGACCTCTCTCCCCTTAGAACCTGGTCCACCAGATGCTACGCCAAGCCACCAAGCGTGCCACCATCCTGGACATCATCAAGGATCCCTGGGTGCTCAAGTTCCAGCCTGAGCAACCCACCCATGAGATCAAGCTGCTTGAGGCCATGTGCCAGCCACCCAGCACAGCAAACCGTCACCAATCCTTGGAACTCAATATCTGAAAGTGGCTGAGGCAGGGGATTGAGAGGAGCAAAGCAGAAGAGGTCTGGGCTAGAAATCTTTTATACCCCAAATAAATCTAATTCTGTTTCATCAGCTTGGGTCAAAGACAGCCCTTTCGCAGTGGAACCTTAGCAGGGAACACTGCTGAATGTAAGAGAGAGCTTTCTGCCCAGAGCCTTTAACCAGTAATCTTGACAGTTGTTAAGGCCACACTGTCATTCATTGTAGCTCATGTGGCTTGGGGAAGGATGCTCAGATGAATACTTGCTGTAGGAAAGCTTCATTATTTTGGCTAAGTACATGTTCATTATTATTATGTCTTTTTCAGTGAGAGGTGGGGAAGCAGAGACAGACTCCCACACACACCCAACCAGGATCCACCCTGCAAGCACACTAGGAGGCAATGCTCTGCCCACCTGGGCATTACTCTGCTTAACGCCTGAGGCTGAGGTCATGGAGTCACCTTCACCTTCAGTGCCCAGGGCCAACTCACTCCAATCCAGCCATTGCTTCAGGAGGGGATGGAGAGAGAGAGAGATCAAGAGAAAAATGGGAGGGGGAGGGAAGCAGACGGGCATTTCTGTGTGCCCTGAATGGGAATCAACCCAGAACATCCACACCAGGGCTGACATTCTAATGCTAAGCCAACAGGCCAGGGCCATTATCTTTTTCCTCAAGATTTTATTTATTGATTTTAAAGAGGGAAGAGAGAAAGACGGGAGTTGGAGGAGTGGGAAGCAGCAACTCATAGTGGCTTCATACATGTGCCTTGACCAGGCAAACCCAGGTTTTCGAACCAGTGACCTCAGCATTCCAGGTCAATGCTTTAAGCCACTGTGCCACCACAGGTCAGGCACATGTTCATTATTGTACATCATTTTACACTTTTTAAAAAAAATTTATTTATTTTTTACAGAGACAGAGAGTAAGTCAGAGAGAGGGATAGACAGGGACAGACAGACAGGAACAGAGAGAGATGAGAAGCATCAATCATAGTTTTTCATTGTGCGTTGCAACACCTTAGTTGTTCATTGATTGCTCTCTCATACATGCCCCGACCACGGGCCTTCAGCAGACCGAGTAACCCCTTGCTGGAGCCAGCGACCTTGGGTCCAAGCTGGTAAGCTTTGCTCAAACCAGATGAGCCTGCGCTCAAGCTGGGGTCTCGAACCTGGGTCCTCTGCATCCCAGTCCGACGCTCCATCCACTGCGCCACCGCCTGGTCAGGCTAATTTTACACTTTAAATGTTCAAGCCATAGGGTAGAGGCCCTGGGTGCTCTGTTTGGTCATGGCTCTGTCTCTGTCTATAATCTAAAGGGACAGCACTGTTTGTTCTTTTAGAAATGGATATCAAGATAAGTGAAGTACCTTGGTTCCTTCTCCCTCCAAATTCACTATTGAAACAATCCTAATGGATCATAGCCCCTCACACCATTGCTCCTCGACACAGAACAGAGTTCAAACCAAGTCTACTGACTATGGGTTCTGGATAAAGGAAAGCTGCTTGCTCCTTTATCCCTGTATTCTCCCTCCTGCCCTTGAAAATGTACACTGCAAAAGGAAAACGGGTGGCAGATCATGGGGCTGTCTTGGCAGAGACTGGGGTAGTGATGAGGGAAGATGCAGGGACAGGTTCATTCTAAGATAGGTAATATGGTAGTCTTCTCAAACTCAGCACTAGGCAACTCTGGGACAAACCACCTGGAAAGATGAATCTAGATAGTAAGACACTGGAAACATTTGTTCTATGTTCTAATGCCTCTAACTTCATTACTCCTGTTATTCATTGCCTGAAACAAAGCAGTCTAAGCACTAGGATTCCATCTGCCCAATTTTATTGAGAACGGGGGCACTGTAACTGCTGTTAAAGAGAAAGCAGCCTAGGGACTCCTCCCGCACGAAGATCTTCAGAGTTGAGCCAGGGATGGGAGGGCAACAGACCCTTTCTCAGGCAGGGCCATGCCACCACCCTCGGCAGGGCTTCCCGAAAGGCTCTGTTCCTTTAGCTCAGCACTTGGCTCTTAAGGAAAAGAGATCAACAAAGGCAGCATCAGGAATATAAACCAAGACTCATCAGGAGGCCCATTCAGCCAACTGCTTTAGTTCTTCATCTTCATCCGCTTTGGGAGCTTTGGGGACAAGGATAGCCAGAAAAAGACCTGTTAAGACCTCAGCACCTTCCAACCACCCCCTGCTACACTGCCCAGACCTGCTGAATTCTCCCCAGCAAAGTACCTAAAGGTGTCAGCCTGCTTGCTGGGCTGCTGCTAATCCCGTATGTTTGCAAATTAAAAACAGGTGCCTGTTTCTCCAGCATTTTCAGCCCTAAGCCAGGGTACACAGCTTATTGACTGGAGCACAGGCTGAATTTCAGTCCCCATTCCCTTTAGCCAGATGCCCTTATGCAGTCAACAACCTGTGCAACTTTCGCAGCAGCCCTTTCTGCCTGGTTCCTTTGAGGCAGGATGGATGCGGAGAAATCTTTCCCCGTATCTATTCTACCCTCTCAAGTTCTGGAGACATCACAAGAACCCTGGGTACCTGGCCCTGCAGGCAGATGTGTAGAAGGTACACTGGGTAGTTTGAGTGGGGGTTCTTCTTCCTTGTTGCCCACATGTAATAACTCCCGGGCCAGTTCCTCCTGCTCCAGTTCTTCTAGCTCCTCCAACAGTTCATCCTGGATAGGGGAGACATAACCGTTCAAGATGAAGAAAGTAACCTTCTGCTTCTAAAAACATACCACTTTTGGAGTTTTCCCCTAATTTGCCCCACGGTTCCCTTGGGCATTACTCTTGGCTGGTTGCATGCTTTCTCCAAGACTTCCCGACCCCTCATTCCCAGTCACCTCATCTATATCATCTCCAAAGCCCACAGGCCGGGAAATGGCATCAGAGATCTGCTGGGCCACCTCCTGTTGTTCTGTGATGTCAGCCATCAGTTCATCCACCTTGTCAATGTCCCTGAGAAGATACACAGCCAAGAAATCAGGCAACTACCCCCCGCCCCCGACTTTCTCATCTCTCATAAATGAAGCCCCTTCTGTCTGTGGCCTCAGACTGACAGAGATCCCTGGAAAATTGTAACAAGGCAAATCTGGGCTGAGAAATGACAAGAGTCCATACTGAGTGAACTTGTCTCTGAAAGATCCTTCTCTGATGGATCTTTAAAAATCAGGAAAATCATGTTTCCTTGCTACAATGCCCCAGGCAGAAAAGCGATTTTCTTGCAGGAAGCAAGGAGACTGACTGATCTAGCCGTCATAGGTGTCTACACTGTATATTCACATTCTGAGAAGTTTTAAGATCAGAAGTATAATACCAAGCTACTCTCCCCAGTGCTTAGGCCCCTCTGGCCGTCCCCCTATACCCACATGTCCTGGTAGGCTTTCTTCATGCCATGGGCGGCAAGCTCCATGGTGCGAAGCACTTCTGCATTGGTGGTAGCATTCTCAATGGCCTCACGCTGAAACTCGAGGGTAGATAACGTCCCATCAGTTTGTGCCAGCTGTTGTTCCAATCTTTTCTTCCTCCGCAAAGCCTGTAGGGCAGCTGACCCAGCCCACACCTTAAACATCAGTCAGAAGCCCTTACTTCCCATCTGGGTCTTCCCTGTTGGCACCTTTCCCTTATTACCTCTCTTATTCTTGGTCCCATGCTTCTTAGCTGTTTGTAGCTCCTGTTGAATCTTCTGCTCCAGAAGCTCCTGTTTCTTGATCAGTATCTTCTCTGTCTCCTTCAGTTTCTGTATCGCCTCTTCAGGGGTTGGCCCCTTCTCCTTCTTTCCTGCAGTCCAACAAAGAAGGCCCATATTATGTTTAATTATATTTATTTTTATTTATTTTTTTACAGAGACAGAGTGAATCAGAGAGAGGGATAGACAGGGACAGACAGACAGGAGCGGAGAGAGATGAGAAGCATCAATCATTAGTTTTTCATTGCACGTTGCAACATCTTAGTTGTTCATTGATTGCTTTCTCATACGTGCCTTGACCGCGGGCCTTCAGCAGACCGAGTAACACCTTGCTGGAGCCAGTGACCTTGGGTTCAAGCTGGTGAGCTTTGCTCAAACCAGATGAGCCCACGCTCAAGCTGGCGACCTTGGGGTCTCGAACCTGGGTCCTCTGCATCCCAGTCCGACGCTCTATCCACTGCGCCACCGCCTGGTCAGGCCCATATTATCTTTAGAAAAATTAACCATCAATCCCTAAATGACTCCCAAAATAACTCCCTACAATGAAGTGCTATCTTTACAAATGTGAAAAGTCATGAAGATAATAAAATTTTTTTAAAATCTAAAATCACAACTAGTAAGAGATTGAACGTAATTGAAATGTGGCAAAATAACTCCCATAGCCAGTATTCTTTTGCTATCCAAGATGCCTTTCAAGTCATTCCCAGTCTTCTTTTTTTTTCTTTAATAGACTTGATCTCTTAGAGCAGTGTTAGGTTCACAGCAAAATTGAGTGGATCTAAAATCACAACTAGTAAGAGATTGAACGTAATTGAAATGTGGCAAAATAACTTCCAAAGCCAGTATTCTTTTGCTATCCAAGATGCCTTTCAAGTCATTCCCAGTCTTCTTTTTTTTTCTTTAATAGACTTTATCTCTTAGAGCAGTGTTAGGTTCACAGCAAAATTGAGTGGAAGGTAGAGAATTTCCATATCCCCTCTATACCCACATATCCATTATCAACATCTCTCACCAGAATTGTTACTTAAAAAAAAAATTACTGATTTTAGAGAGAGCAAGACAGAAATATCGATCTGTTCCTATATGTGCCCTGACTGGGGATCGAACCCCACAACCTTTGCATATCGGGAGGATGCGGTAACCAACCAAGCTATTTGTCTAGGGCAGAGTTACGTTTTATCATCACTGTTCCACTTGCTACCCTAGGTGTGTTTGCGTCAGCAGCACATATGCCACTTGCTACCCTAGCAGAGTCCCAAGGTCCTGACACCACAGGTTCAAACTGAATGAAATACAGGGGGCTAGAGAAAAACAAAACAAACAAAAAACCCTGATCTCAATTTTCCTTCCATCTTCTGCATTTCTAAGTTATTTTTTCTCTGCCCCCCAAATCTTATGGCTCTTGCCTGCTTAAAATTATTCCATATTCTCCACTGCCTACAAGATAAAATACAAAACTTTTCAAACAAAACATACAATTCTGGATCTTTACCTTTCCAGCTACACTTCCTTCTACTTTCTTCTTCCCCTTCAGTGCGCCCACTATCTCATGGGGCAACTAGAACTACTCTTTCCCCTAAATATAACCATCCTTCCAGTCTCTTCCTGGGGTTCCACAATTCACCCGATACTTCTAGCCTTCTGGACCAGACACGTGCTTACTCTGAACTCCCCCGGATTTCAAGAATATCTCCACCACAGTGCTACACTATACTGTAAATGCCCATTTTTGCTTGTCATTCCCACCAGATAGGAGCTTTGAGAGGGACCTTTCTTCGTCACCTCAGATTCTCTCTTGCCCAGCATCAAGTAAGCACCACTGTTTTGGAGAGGACTGGTCGCTCAAACCTAAACAGTGGGAGCCAGTATAGCTGCTACGCTCTCCACTCCGGCCCTTCCCGAGCCTCACGCTCTTCCTTCCCGAGGTGGCGGAAGGAAGGCAGAGTACCTGGATCACTGACAAAGTGGGGCCTCCTGGCACTGGAGGGCTTGCTGGGCTATCTCCGGGATTTTCGGGCAAGCCTGGCTCCTGGGCTTCTTCCCCGCCCGGCTGTGGTTTCCCCGCACCCCGTGTAGCCAGCGTCTCCCGGCAGACCACTCTCGCCCCGACTCACCCCTCCCGAAGAGTCGGCCGAGACCACTCATTTCTCTGTGGCCTCTCCCCCTCTGCCCCACAGCGCCCTGCACACTTCCGCCTAGTTCTTGGGAGCATGTATCTCATCATTTAGAGACCGACCTCAGCCAATCCCTCCTTTGGGGGTACCACGGTGACGCCATTAACAAGCGCCAGGGAGGTCAATTCTATCCCGTGATGCGGGCCACCAACCCCAAATCCATACATTCCTACTAAAGCACCCGTTTCACTTTCGAGTATAGAAAGGCTGCCCCACCCAGTCCCAAAACAAAGTATTTGTTTGTTTCCTGGAAGGAAATGTGCAGGGTTATGCACTCCGCTCCCTCGAGCCAGTAGAAGATTTAGTTCTTGCCCTTGACAACTCAGGAAAGGGAGTGGGGATGGGGCGAGCACAAGGGGATCACAGGCTTGGGTTTGCCACAGGGTTGTAAGGCAGAACCTGATGCAGTCTAATGCTTCACACTCTGATCTTGGCACCTCTGGATAGCCAATCCTGGTTTTCACAGGGGAGAAAAACAACCCACACTGTAAGATTTCTTCTGTCACGAACAAATAAATTTTAATAATTTACACATGCACCTGAAAATGTCTTCCCAATTTCCTTCAGTTTTATGCCTCAAATGAGGCTCATCGACAGGACTGGACTTCAGGGTCCAGTTTGGGCCTTTGCAAATGTCTCTAATCCTTGAGTTAGGATTTGAAGACTCATTCCTTTCTGGACATGAATGCAGGTAACACCTAGAAAAAAAGAGATCTCATTTTATACCTAATCCCTCTTAGGAATCCTTTCTCCCCTTTCCCAAATGGTTACTCTCACCACTCAGTACCCAGTTTGCTAATGTCTACAATATTCCGCTTCTCATCATCAAAGAAGATCATCTGGGAGAAGGGAACTCCAGTCTTCTGCTGCAGCCTATATAAGACAGGGCAGGGGGTAACCACTCTGGCTTCTTAGCTCCTCCAGTCTCTCTGCTCTTCTCTCCCCCTGCTTCTACCTTCATCTCCTGCGTACCTCTCAAAGTGTGTGACTTTGCTGCCTGGATAGATTTCCCGCTGAACAAAGTATTTGCCAAGGTCAAAGAGTTCCAGTAGCTGGTTGGCCCCTTCAATTTCACCTGTCCTGCAAAAAAGTGTAGCAGATGGAATTAGAAGAGCGGAAGGCTAGAGCTGCAAGTGAAGTTATGTATAAAACCATGGGGAAATCAACTAGTTATTTACCCAGGGTGGATGGATAGGCTTCCTGGGCCCTTATTCTACTACATATCTGACACAGATGGCGCTAGGCCAATGTTTAATAAATAAAAGACACAGAAGTCATAATTTAAAAAATCTACAATACTTGCAAATTTGCACCGCCTAAATTTCTGTAACCAAGGGGTTACAGGACAAGTCTCACACATGCATCTGTTAACGTTAGACTGAGTTTTGTTCAGTCACTCTTCTTACCGTGAAGCGGCTGCGACGGGCACCCCAAGGCTCCGAAATCGGCCCAGTATCTCGGGCACTTCTGGGTACAGTCGGATGGTTTGGCCTCGCCTATCTCGGACAGTTCCATCACTTAAGAAGGAGAGAGTGCTCTTAACTTCAGCTGGACCAGCCTGGCCCCAGTCCTCAGCCCGGCCTCACCTGCTCTTGTGGAATGGGGGGTCTACGTGCGTGTCCACCCAGAATGGCCAGAGCGTGTAATCTGCGAGAGGAAGAAACAGGGGGGCTCAGTCTAAAGGCGGCAGGGCCTTGAGAGCTGCAACTGGGGGGTTGGAAAAGGAGAGTGCCCTACGATGCACTCCGCTGTCGGGTGCCTCACCCAGATCGAAAACAGCGAGCTTCGGGAGGCGCGCCATCCCGGACGCTTACAGGCTGCACACACGATGGCGGGGCCTTTTCCGGAGCCATAGAGTGTTTTATACCTCCTGCGGCTGAAAGGCCTCCCCGTCAACCATAGAGAAACAGCGGCTAGAGTCAAATCGGCTGCAGCAGTCAGCCTGGGCACACGCAAGAGCGCCATCTGATGGTAAAGAGAAAAGGACTGCAGCAAGTGCCTGCCCGACCTTACACAGGAACACAGTGGTCTCCAAGTTTTTTTACCTAACTTCTCGGCTCCACCCATCCTTCCCAGATTCTACTAAACTGACACCCGGGAAAGAAATCCCTTTCTTCTGGCACCCGTCTCTCATTTCCTCTTACCGAGACCTAAGCGAGCCATCATATCTTGTGTCACTCACTGAACCTTTGTTCGTATCAGCTTCTTGCCCATAGCTAGAGATCAAAGCTGTCAGTTATATTCCTATATTCCAGCCATAAAGAATGTGTTAACTGCAAAACCCATTAGGCCTTTCTCAAATCGGGCCCAAATGTCCAGTAGGGCCACAATGGGAGAGAATTCACTCTCTTTGTTGCTACCACCCATGTCAGTAATATGATGGTAGATGCATAACAACCAGTTTGGGAGGAGACTGATTTGTATTGTTTGCCAATTTCTGCAAATATTCTTTTTTTTTTTTTTTAATTTCCTAGCCATATCTTTTTAGAATCACATTGGTAGTAACATTGAATGTTTTTAAGCCTGATCTGTGGCTCAGGGGATGGAACATTGACCTGGAGCTGAAGTTACCTGTTGTTTTTTTTTTTCTTTTTTTTTCATTTTAGAGAGGAGAGAGAGAGAGAGAGAGAGAGAGAGAGAGAGAGACAGACAGAGGGGAGGAGCTGGAAGCATCAACTCCCATATGTGCCTTGACCAGGCAAGCCCAGGGTTTCGAACCGGCGACCTCAGCATTTCCAGGTCGACGCTTTATCCACGGCGCCACCACAGGTCAGTCTGTAAATATTCTTACCATGGTCAATTTCAGGCTACCACCATGAAGTTATTTACTATGTGGTAAGAAAGAGATGCCAATAATTAGTTCTCATGAACTGGTAAGAGCTGGCCCCAGTACACCATTGCCACTCAGAGTTTTGGTAATCATGCTAAGGGCACATTCCCTTCCATTGTCCTACTTCTTCAGCCTGATATAAATGGGTGTATATTGGGTCCATTTTGATTTAAGTCGTATTTGTGCAACAGAAAAAAGACTCCAAGAAGCCATGAAATATTTTATTGACAACCAGTGACATAGCCTAAGAGAGGGAAGCACACAGGACGGCAAAATAAAACTCAACAGCCACCAGCAAGGGCTTTTTGGGCCAGGAACACGGCATCCTGGGGTCCTCACAGTCTCCTACCAGTAGACACACAAGACTGGGCATCCAGGAGAGGGGGCAGTGACTCTGGTGTCCCAGAGAGTGATAGGATATATGATGCCTCATTACAAGGAGCAGTGTAAGGAAGTGAAATGAAGGGAGGGTCCATCACTGCCTAAGACCACCTCCTCCTCTTAGGGCCAACACCAGATGAAGAACTGAACCACCTAGGATTTTGTAGTCAGCTGCTGTCTTTTCATCATTCCTGCAGGAAAAGGAGGCACAAAAAGGATTAGAAGTATCATCCAGAACCTGGGTTTCATGGGTCTATCTGGAGGTCTATGAACTCAGATGAGAAACAAAATTACATGTTTATTTTTACTAACCCCTAAATCTGTTATTTCTTTAAACTTTTAACAAAGGCAAAAACCCACAGTGGTATTAGCAATATGGGTTACCTATTAACAATAGAAATTAGATATTTTCATTTCATATTATAATTGCTTGCAGGTATCTTGAAAACATTTAAAAATTATGGTAGTATTAGACTTACTATTAGATCTTAATATATTAATAAAAGCACATATATGATTATCACAAAATTACTTTTGGTTTTTTAACTTTATTTAAAAAATTAAATTTAATGGGGTGACACTAATCAGTAAGACATTTAGGTTTCAGGTAAACATTTCTATAGCATTTGAACTGTTGATTGTGTTGTGTACCCATCACCTAAACTAAAATAATTTTCCGTCATGGTATATTTGACCCCCCTCCCCCAATTTTTGGTATTTTGATAACTATATTTTAATATAATTAATTTCTTCTGTAATTCTACATATTTTATGTCTGAAAAAATCTTATCCTGAGGAGGAGTTTATAGACCTCACCAAATTGCCAAAGGGTCTAGGCTACCAATAAAAAGCAGCAGGTCTGCTCCATCCTCAATATTTGCTCCCTCATCTTCATGTAAGATGGCCACACCCTCATTCCCATTCCAAACTCACATCTGTTTACCACTGTAAATGAGCCGCTGCTGCTGTGGGGGGATTCCCTCTTTCTCTTCCACACGTTCCTTGATTCGCTCCACCTTTAGGGGCACAAGCAGTCAGAGGCTACCAGTGGTAGGTAGGGGTAAGAGCATGGAAGTGGGAGAACAAGTATGCAAACACATGTACATGTAGGGAGATAGGCATAAAGAAGCATTGGGCACTACCTTGTCTGTGGGCTCAATGTCAATCTCAATCTCCTTTCCAGTCAGCGTCTGAAACAGACAAGGGTTTCATGAGTCCTACCGCCCAATATACAATTTGTCTTCTAGGTAAACGGTCTTGTCCTGGTCTATGGGGATCTACTATCTTCTGAGAGATGCACATTCTCAGCAAAGCTGCTTCCAAGAATCAGAAGGCTTTGCCTTACCGACAGTGGCACCGTGGATAGAATGCTGACCTGGGATGCTGAGATGCTAGGTTTGAAACCCTGAGGTCACTGGCTCAGCTTGAGCCCTCTTGTCAAGTCACGTTTGAGAAGCAATCACTGAACAACTAAAATGACATAACTACGAGTTGACGCTTCTTTTTTTTTGTTTTATTTATTGACTTTTAGAGAGAGAAGACAGAGAAAGGGAGAGAGAAAAAGAGAGGGGGAGAAGTGGGAAGCATCAACTCATAGGAGTTGCTTCCTGTATATGACTTGACCAGGCAAGCCCAGAGTTTTGAACTGGCGTGTTTTGACCTCAGTGTTCCAGGTCAGTGCTTTATCCACTGCGCCACCACAGGTCAGGCGAGTTGATGCTTCTAATCCCTCTCCCTTCCTGTCACCCTCCCTCTTTCCCTCTCAAAACAAAACAAAACACCACAAATCAGAAGGCTTTGACCACATTTATATTCATTAACATTTTGGGGCTGTGGATAAATTTGGGAGGGCAAGAATCTGTGAACCATTTGCCCTTAATCCCATAGGTCATTTCACATCCCCTACCCCAACCCACCAGATCCATGTTAATAGTGGTATTCTTTTGCTTGAGATAGCAGTAAGAAGTGACCTAAAGAAAGCATTCCTTTGAGTCAGAAGGACCTTGTTTTATATATCAGTGATAAAAAATTAACATTTAGAGAATTCAAAGAATTCTCAAGGACACCAGAGATCACCTCTGACCAGCTTTTTTTTTTCTTTTCTTTTTGTATTTTTCTGAAGCTGAAAACGGGGAGAGACAGTCAGACAGACTCCCGCATGCGTCCGACCGGGATCCACCCGGCACGCCCACCAGGGGGTGATGCTCTGCCCCTCCGGGGCGTCACTCTGTCGCGACCAGAGCCACTCTAGCACCTGGGGCAGAGGCCAAGGAGCCATCCCCAGCGCCAGGGCCATCTTTGCTCCAATGGAGCCTTGGCTGCGGGAGGGGAAGAGAGAGACAGAGAGGAAGGAGGGGGGGAGGGGGGGAGAAGCAGATGGGCGCTTCTCCTCTGTGCCCTGGCCGGGAATCGAACCCGGGACTTCTGCATGCCAGGCCGACGCTCTACCACTGAGCCAACCGGCCAGGGCCACCTCTGACCAGCTTTTTAAGTGATAGTATAATTCAACATTTTATTCTCCCATGTCTTCACCAGACTTCTATGTAAATCCTAAATTGAAGTCTGGTCTTCTTGACTTCCATAAGCCAAGAGCTGCTGATATCCATACACAATATACTGATTGTACACTTTAGAAGGCTGTGTTCAAAAAAAAAAAAAAAAAAAAAAAAGCCTGACCAGGCGGTGGTGCAGTGGATAGAGCGTCGGACTGGGACCCAGGTTCGAGACCCCGAGGTGGCCAGCTTGAGTGCGGGCTCATCTGGTTTGAGCAAAAAAAAAAAAGCTCACCAGCTTGGACCCAGCTTGGCTCAAGCAAGGGGTTACTCGGTCTGCTGAAAGCCTGCAGTTAAGGCACATATGAGAAAGCAATCAATGAACAACTAAGGTGTTGCAACGCGCAACAAAAAACTAATGATTGATGCTTCTCATCTCTACGTTCCTGTCTGTCCCTGTCTATCCCTCTCTCTGTCTCTGTAAAAAAAAAAAAAAAAAAAAAAAAGGCTGTGTTCCATTTGATTTAATCTCTCATCTAGCCTTGCTCTTTTTCTTTTAAGTGAGAGGAGGGGAGATAGTGAAACAGACTCCTGCATGCGCCCTGACCAGGATCCACCCCAGCAACCCCATCTTGGACTGATGCTCGGATCAACCAAGCTATTTTTAGTGCCTGCGGCTGACACACTCGGGCCAACCGAGTGATTCTCAGCACCTGGGCCAATGCTTGATCCAACTGAGCCACTGGCTGCAGGAGGGGAAGAGGAAGAGAAGGGGAAGAGAAGCAGATGGTCCCTTCTCGTGTGCCCTGACTAGAATCAAACCCGAGACATCCATACACTGGGCCGACGCCTCTATCCACTGAGCCTACTGGCCAGGGCCTATCCTCGCTCTTAAAGCTCATATCTACACCAGTCTACAGTAATTCAGACCACAACACACAATGCACGACCTAACTTAGGGGCATTTCTTTGCTTCTACTGTATTCCTTGCTGTCCCCACTCTTTCTCAAACCTTCAAGGACCCTTTAAAATAAGATCAATGTGCCTAACCTGTGGTGGTACAGAGGACAGAGCATCAACCTGGAATGCTAAGGTCACTAGTTTGAAACCGAGGGCTTGCCCAGTCAAGGCACATATGAGAAGCAACTACAATGAGTTGATGCTTCCTGCCCCCCCTTTTCTCCCTCTCTCTTTCTCTCTAAAATCAATAAATAAAATCCTTTTAATTTTTTTTATTTATTGATTTTTAGATAGAGGGGAGAAGGGAAAGAGAGAAAGAGAAAAAGAGAAAGAAGGGGTAGGAGCAGAAAGCATCAACTCGTAGCAGTTGCTTCCCACATGTGTCTTGACCAGGCAAACCCAGGGTTTCAAACTGGTGACCTCAGTGTGCAGGTCAACGCTTTATCCGCTGTGCCAGCACAGATTAGACCAATAAAAAAATCACTTTTTTTTTCTCTTTATTCATTTTAGAGAGGAGAGAGAGAGAGAGAGAGGAGAGAGAGACAGGGGGGAGGAACTGCAAGCATCAACTCCCATATGTGCCTGAAGAAGCAAGCCCAGGGTTTCGAACCGGCGACCTCAGCACTTCCAGGTCGACGCTTTATCCACTGCGCCACCACAGGTCAGGCCAAAATCACTTTTTATTTATTTATCACTTAAAATTATTTTTATTTATTTATTCATTTTAGAGGAGACGGGGGAGGGGAGCAAGAAAGAAGGGGGGGAGGAACAGGAAGCATCAACTTCCATATGTGCCCTGACCGGGTAAGCCCAGGGTTTTGAGCCGGCGATCTCAGCATTCCAGGTCGATGCTTCATTCACTGCACTGCCACAGGTCAGGCAAAAAAAAAAAAAAATCTTTAAAAAATACTTGTTCCCAATGCACTTTAATACCCATTATATAGCTAGTTGTTTAAGTGTCAAACTCTCTAACTTCCTATTAGATAATGACTGCTCTAATCTAAGCACAAAGCACAGTTTTTGACATATAAGCAATCAAAAAATATTTATGGGATGGCTAAATATACCAATGATCATAGCCAACATTCACTGAACACTTTCCAAGAATCAGAAACTATGCTGAGTGTCTTATTTGCATCAATACATTTAATCTTTGCTAGTATTTCTGAGAAATGATTACTATCACCAATTTATAGATGAGAAAAATGGGGCTTGAAAAAGGTTAAAAAGCATGCTATGGGCCCTGGCCGGTTGGCTCAGTGGTAGAGCATCGGCCTGGCGTGCAGGAGTCCCGGGTTCAATTCCCAGCCAGGGCACACAGGAGAAGCACCCATCTGCTTCTTCCCCCCTTCCCCCCTCCTTCCTCTCTCTCTCTTCCCCTCCTGCAGCCAAGGCTCCATTGGAGCAAAGATGGCCCGGGCGCTGAGGATGGCTCTGTGGCCTCTGCCTCAGGCACTAGAATGGCTCTGGATGCAACAGAGCGACGCCCCAGAGGGGCAGAGCATCGCCCCCTGGTGGGCATGCCGGGTGGATCACGGTCGGGCACATGCGGGAGTCTGTCTGACTGCCTCCCCGTTTCCAGCTTCAAGGGGGGGGGAGGGGGGGGAAGAAAGCATGCCTATGGAGTTAAAAGGAGAGTGTGGCCCTGGTTGGCTGGCTCAGTTAGTTAGAGCACCATGCTAAAGTTCAGCGGTTGCCAGTTCGATCCCTGGTCAGGGCACATACAGGAACAGCTCAATGTTCCTGTCTCTCTCCCTCTTCCTTTCTTGCTAAAATCGATAAATTAAAAAAAAAAAAAAAAGACCACCAAAAACAAATAAGAAACAAAAAAGGAGAGTGTGAATCTAAACACAGACTCTCTGGCCTGAGCTTTTTTTTTATAATTTTTTTTTTAGATTTTATTTATTCATTTTAGAGAGGAGAGAGAGAGAGAAGTGGGGGAGGAGCAGGAAACATCAACTCCCATAGGTACCTTGACTATGCAAGCCCAGGGTTTCCAACTGATGACCTCAGCGTTCCAGATCAATGCTTTATCCACTGCACCACCACAGGTCAGGCTGGCCTGAGCTCTTAACTCTGTACTCAGTACTGCCTAACCGAGTCTGGCTGATCTAATATTGGGAACCCATGTATGCTCTTGTGGTAAGTTCACAAAATAACACGGTTTCTATGGTATTCACACAGGTGAACATGAAGAAAGTACTGAGGGTCTAATCTGTCAACTACAAAATGGTTCAGTTCTAAGTATGTAATATTTCCAAAAATGCAAGAGAATTCCTTTGGCTTTACCTGTTTGGAGGAATAAATTACAACGATGATTCTAACATTTCTACCCCAACACATCATGGTCTGTGTGAAAATTTTCAATAGTGTATGATAAAATGAGAAAAATACTGACAGCAACGAGATTTTCATGAAACTAAATATATTCAGGTGTTAAAATGTCCTTTTGTGAAATGACAGTGACAATATTCAGTAATTTCTTTTAGGCTCTTTCCTGACAGAATGAAAAGTATGTAATTCTGTGTTGTCCAAAAATTATTTATTTTAATGATCATAATATTTTAAATACAAAGATGCTTCACCTGACCTGTGGTGGCACAGTGGACAAAGTATTGACCTGGAATGCTGATTTGAAGATTTGAAGCCCCAGGCTTGCCAGGTCAAGGCACATACAAGAAGCTTCTATGAGTTGATGCTTCCTGCTCCTCTCCCCCCTCCCTGTTTTTCTCTCTCTTTCTCCTCTCTCTAAAATCCATAAATAAAATCTTAAAATAATAATAAAAATAATAAACAAATGCAAAGATTCTACAAACCGACAATTCCATTTTTAGTTAAGTAACTTGGAGGAAAAACTTGAGCATGTATCCAACGAAAAACGTGCACCTTCTATAAAAGCAAAACACTGGAAATAGCTTAATGCCTAATAAAAAAAACCCCACTATTATACTGTGGTACATATCAGAATGATATATTCATATACAAATATCGATCGATTTACGACCTATGCAACTTACGACCACTCGACTTTACGACCACAATCGCTAGCCAGGACTGCTCCTCGTCTGGCAGCGCAGCGTTGCCCAGCTAGGTGTACGACAGTGTAGACCAGCTTCCGGCAGCACTACCATCTCCGCGTGCACCATTTCAACTGTTATCCCAGACTCGGTACAGCAATTTGTGTTTTGTGTCTTGGATATTTTTCATCAAACCCCTCCCAAGATGTCTACCAAGAGGAAATTGTCTTTGCAAATATTAAACCAGTTGTACTGGTAATGCAGTGTTTTACTTAAACCTGACGAATGTAAAAATAAGAAACAAAACAGTGTCGAGATGATATAAATGGCATAAAAGAAAGAAAATTATATAACAATGATGAAAGAAAATTATGATAAAATATAACTTAAAGATTTTTATAATATCATTTCACAGTACTGTACATATAGCCTACTCAACTTACGACCAAATCGTGTTACGACTGGTCTGTCGGAACTAATCGTGGTCGTAAGTTGAGCACTAGCTGTATGCAACAATTTATACACTATCATAGAAAGACCTGAAGAATGTATAATTGCCCTGGCCTGATACCTCAGTTGGTTAGAGCATCATCTAATATGCCAAGGTTGAGGGCAAGGCACATACAAGAATCAACCAATTCATGTAAATAAGTTGAACAACAAATCAATGTTTCTTTCTCTCTCTCTCTCTCAAAAAAAATGTATAATTACATATTATTTTATATATGTATACACACACACAATGAACAGAAGAAAGGATTGAAAGTATACATGTCTCTTATAACAGTTATTATCTTTGAGAAAGGGAGTAGGACTGAAAGAAGAACTGTCCTTTATCTGTACTATTTTTTTAATTCATTTTGGAGAGGAGAGAAAGGGGGGGCAAAAGCAGGAAGCATCAACTCCCATATGTGCCTTGACCAGGCAAGCCTGGGGTTTCGAGCTGGCAACCTCCAAGTTCCAGGTCAACGCTTTATCCACTGCACCACCACAGGCCAGGCAGTACCATTCAAATTTCTAATAAAGATCTATCTATCTATCTATCTATCTATCTATCTATCTATCTATAGATCTATCTATATAGAAATACATATATACATATATACATATATATTGTGTGTGTGTGTGTGACAGAAACAGAGAGTCAGAGAGAGGAACAGATAGGGAAAGGCAAGCAGGAATGGAGATAAAAAGCATCAATTCTTCATTGCAGCTCCTTTAGTTCTTCATTGACTGCTTTCTTTTTCTTTTTAGATTTTATTTATTCATTTTAGAGAGGAGAGAGAGAAATAGAGAGAGAGAGAGAGAGAGAGAGAGAGAAAGGGGGGAGGAGCAGGAAGCATCAACTCCCACATGTGCCTTGACCAGGGAAACCAGGGTTTTGAACCGGTGACCTCAGAATTCCAGGTCGACGCTTTATCCACTGCGCCACCACAGGTCAGATTGACTGCTTTCTCATATGTGCCTTGACTGGGGGCTACAGCACAGCAAGTGACCCCTTGCTCAAGCTAGAGACCTTGGGCTCAAGCTAGCGACTTTTGGACTCAAGCCAGCGACCTTGGGCTTCAAGCCAGTGACCTGTGGGCTCAGGCCAGAGACCATGGGGTCACATCTATGATCCCACGCTCAAGCCAGTGACCTTAGGGTTTTGAACCTGGGTCCTCCTTGTCCCAGTCTGATGCTCTATCCACTGCAACACTGCTTGGTCAAGTTAAAGATATATTTCAGTTTTTTGTTTGTTTGTTTTCTGTATTTTTCTAAAGTTAAAACCGGGGAGGCAGAAAGACAGACTCTCGCATGTACTCAATTGGGATCCACCCGCATGCCCACCAAGGAGTGATGCTCTGCCCATCTGGGGCGCTGCTCCATTGAACCCGGAGCCATTCTAGCACCTGAGACAGAGGCCATGGAGCCATCCTCAGCACCGGGGCCAACTTTGCTCCAATGGAGCCTTGGCTGCAGGAGGGGAAGAGAGAGATAGAGAGGAAGGAGAGGAAGAAGGGTGCAGAAGCAAATGGGAGCCTCTCCTGTGTGCTCTGGCTGGGGATCAAACCCAGGACTTCCACATGCCGGGCCAATGCTCTACCGCTGAGCCAACCAGCCAGGGCCAAAGATATATTTCTTTATCACATGAATAAACAGATATGCATTCTGATTGAATAAATTTTTTTTTTAAAGAGAGATAGATAGGAAGGGAGAGAGAAGAGAATCATCAACTTGTAGTTGTGGCACCTTAGTTGCTCATTGATTGCTTTCTCATATGTGCCCTGATTGGGGGGGGCAGCTGAGCCAGTCAGTGACCCCTTGTTCAAGCCAGCAACCTTGGGCTTTAAGCCAGAGACCTTTGGGCTCAAGCCAGTGACCATGGAGTCACGTCTATGATCCCACTCTCAAGCCAGCGACCCTGTGCTCAAGCTGGATAAGCCTGCACTCAAGCCAGCAACCTTGGGGTTCGAACCTGGGTCCTCTGTATCCCAGTTCAACGCTCTATACACTGCACCACCACCCAGTCAAGCAAGGGCCACGGGTTTAATCCCTGGTCAGGGCATGAAGGAGAAGCAATCAATGAGTGCACCACTATATAAAACAATTATGTGGAACAAATTGATGCTGTTCTCTTGCATTCTCTCTCTCCCCCTCCCTCCCCTTTTCCTTGCTCTCCACTCTCTTTCAAGTCAACGGAAAAACTGAACAAAAATAATCCTTGATAAGAGTATAATAAAACAATTCTGTAAAATAGCACTAACCAATAGAAACAGAAAAATAATGCAAGCCACATATACAATTTTAAATATACTATTAGCCACATTTTAAAAGGGAAGCTAATCTTAATATTCTTAAGTAAAATATATTCACAATATTATCACATCAAAATGTACCCCATACAGGCTTGACCTGTGGTGGCGCAGTGGATAAAGCACTGACCTGGAATGCCAAGGTCACTGGTTTGAAACCCTGGGCTTGCCTGGTCAAGGCACATATGGGAGTTGATGCTTCCTGCTCCTCCCCCCTTCTCTCTCTCTCCTCTCTAAAGTGAAAAATCTTAAAAAAAGAAGTTTAAGGCCCTGGACAGTTGGCTCAGAGGTAAAGCGTAGGCCCAGCACGTGGAAGTCCCGGGTTTGATTCCCAGTAAAGGCACACAGGAGAAGAGATATCTGCTTCTCCTCCCCACCCCCCTATCTCTTTCTCTCTCTTCCCCTCTGGCTGCCATGGCTTGTATGGTTCCAGCAAAGTTGGCTGGGGTGCTGAGGATGGCTTCATGGCCTCTGCCTCAGGAGCTAAGAAGAGCTCAGATGCTGAGCAACAGAGCAATGCCCCAGATGGGCAGAGCATCACCCCATAGTGGGCTTGCCGGGTAAATCTCGGCATGCGGTAGTCTATCTCTGCCTCCCAGTCTCTCACTTAAAAAAAAGGTTCAAAAAGAATGTAACCCCCATACAAAAATTATTAACATACTTTATTGTTTTTTAAAACCAATTCTGCCTGACCAGGCAGTGGCGCAGTGGGTAGAGCGTCGGACTGGGACACGGAGGACCCAGGTTGAAAACCCCGCAGTCACTAGCTTGAGTGTGGGCTCATTTCGTTTGAGCACAGGATCACTAGCTTTTGAGCCCAAGGTCACTGGACTGAGCAAGGGGTCACTCATTCTGCTATAGACCCCTGGTCAAGGCCCATATGAGAAAGCAATCAACAATTAAGGGGCCACAATGAAGGAACTGATGCTTCTCATCTCCTTCCCTTCCTGTCTGTCTGTCCCTATCTGTCCTCTGTCTCTGTTGCAACAAAAAAATTTCTTCAAAATACTATGTATATTTCATACTTAGAGCATAACTCAATTTAAGTGGTAAATATTCATCTAAAATACTTGTTCTGTATTTAAATTGCCTAATTTACAATTGAAAAAGTAGATTTATATACCCAACTTGTTCCAAATATACTTAAAAGTTTTCCAGTGACTGAGAAAGGTTTCAATTTTTATATTTAAACTAAAATTAAATACAAATTTCAATTCCTCCATCTCACCAGCTACATTTCAAGTGTTCAGGAGCTCATGCGACTGGACACTGCTCAAACATTCCAGCTAATATATGAAACAACAATAAAATAATATCCCCATTTTGTAACCTCCAATGAAATAATAGAGCTAACATCAAAGAAAACAAAATAATCTAACAGAAATACATACCACACCACTACCTATGAATTATTTTTACACATGAACACACAGAAAAGACTAATCCAGCCTCTATATCCTATCACTAATTCACAAGAAAAAAAAGATCCAAGAGAAATGTATATTAAGACAAAAGGGAAATGTAATCAGCAAAATCCAAACCACTGGAAACTCTATGGGAAAAACAACATAAATTAGAGAAGAAAAAATAGGGAAGCCCTTGCTAGGTAGCTCAGTTGGTTAGTGTCGTTCTACTATGCCAAAGTTGCGGGTTCCATCCCAGTGAGGGCACACAGAGGAGTCAATGAATGCATACATTAGTGGAACAAGAAATCAATGTCTCTTTTCTCACCCCCATCTCTCTCTCAAATCAATAAATAAAAAAATGGTATTTTAAATAGGAAAAAGGGTATATTATAGATTTCAAGAGGCTTAAAATACATATCAACCAACTGCAATTTATGATCTTATTTGGATCCAGATTTAAACTAACTGTAAAAAAATAGATGAGAGCCTGACCTGTGGTGGCGCAGTGGATAAAGCATCGACCTGGAACGCTGAGGTCACCGGTTCAAAACCCTGGGCTTGCCCAGTCAAGGCACATATGGGAGTTGATGCTTCCTGCTCCTCCCCCCCCTTCTATCTCTCTCTCTCTGTCTCTCTTCTCTAAAATGAATAAATAAAAATAAATTTTAAAAAATTAAATAAATAAATAAATAGATGCGACATAGATCCTAAATTTGATGATTACAAGATCACTGTTAATATTTTAGATGTGATAATTATGGTTACATTAGATAAAGGAAGTTCTTTTTTACAGCTAAATACTGAAACAGGTATGAACAAATGCTGTGACGTTTCATAAAACATCAGGTAAGGCAGTTGGTGAGTATATATTGTAAATAGGACTGACCATGAAATTGTAGTTATTTTGTTTTGTTGGTTTTTTTTTGTCACAGAGACAGAGAGAGGGACAGATAGGAACAGACAGGAAATAAGAGAGATAAGAAGCATCAATTCTTCGTTGCGGTACCTTAGTAATTCATTGATTGCTTTCTCATATTGGCCTTGACCAGGTGGGTACAGCTGACCGAGTGACCCCTTGCTCAAGCCAGCGACCTTGAGCTCAACCTGGTGAGCCTTGCTCAAGCCAGATGAGCTCGCACTCAAGCTGGCGACCTCAGGGTTTCGAACCTGGGTCTTCTGCATCCCAGTCTGACACTCTAACCACTGTGCCACTGCCTCATCAGGCTGAAATGATAGTTTTTTGGGTTTTTTTTATAGGGACAGAAACAGAGTCAGAGATAGGGAAAGACAGACAGGAATGGAGAGAAGAGAAGCATCAATCATCAGTTTTTCATTGCCGTTGCGACACCTTAGTTGTTCATTGATTGCTTTCTCATATATGCCTTGACCATGGGCCTTCAGCAGACCGAGTAACCCTTTACTTGAGCCAGCGACCTTGAGTCCAAGCTGGTGAGCTTTTTGTTCAAGCCAGATGAGCCTGCGCTCAAGCTGGCGACCTTGGGGTCTCGAATCTGGGTCTTCCACATCCCAGTCCGATGCTCTATCCACTGTGCCACCGCCTGGTCAGGCTGAAATGATAGTTTTTGAAGCTGGGTAAAGCATGCATTATATCTTTCTCTGTGCTATTGTTATGTGTTTGGAATTGTCTATAATTAAAAAGCAAGTGTGCCGCCTGACCAGGTGGTGGCGTAATGCATAGAGCGTCTGACTGGGACTAAGAGGACCCAGGTTCGAAAAACCAAGGTCGCTGGCTTGAGCATGGGGTCACTGGCTTGACCTTGGGATCATAGACATGACCTCATGGTTGCTGGCTTGAAGCCCAAGGTTGTTGGCTTGAGCAAGGGGTCACTCACTCTGTTGTAGCCTCCCATCAAGGCACATGAGAAAGCATTCAATGAACTAAGGTGCTGTAACGAAGAACTGATACTTCCAATCTCTCTCCCTTCCTGTCTGTCTATCCTTCCTATCTGTCTCTCTGTCTCTGACACACACACACACACACAAAAAAAAAAGTAACTGTGTCTGACCTGTGGTAGTGCCGTGAATAAAGCACTGACCTAGAGCACTGAGGTTGCTGGTTTGAAACTCTAGGCTTGCCGCTCAAGGCACCTTCAATAAGCAAGCAATGAACAGCTAGAGTGAAGCAACTACTTCTTGTCTACACTCCATCCTCTCTGTTAAATCAATAAAAAATTCTTAAAAAAAATTTAAAAGATTTTTTTTTAAGAGACAGGGAGAGTCAGAGAGTCAGAGAGAGGGACAGATGGGGAAAGACAGGAAGGGAGAAAGATGAGAAGCATCACTTCTTCATTGCGGCACCTGAGTTGTTCACTGATTGCTTTCTCATATGTGCCTTGACTGGAGGGTTACAGCAGAGCAAGTGACCCCTTGTTCAAGTCAGTGACCTTGGGCTCAAGTTAGCAACCTTGGGCTTCAAGCCAGCGACCATGAGGTCATGTCTATGACCCCACGCTCAAGCCAACGACACCATGCTCAAGCTGGTGAGCCCGTGCTTAACCTGGCGACCTCGGAGTTTTGAACCTGGGTCCTCTGTGTCCTAGGCTGATGCTCCATCCACTGTGCCACCACCTGGTCAAGCTAAAAGATTTTTAAAAAATGTTTACTGTATTGATTTTAGAGAGAAAGAGACAGTAACAATAATATATGCCCTGACCAGGAATCAAACCGACAACTTCTGTGCTTCATATCAGTGCTCTAAACAAACCAAGCTACCTGGCCAGGGCAAAAGATATTCTTGATATATCATGTCATATTGGGTTTTCCCCCTTAGATCTGCTCATTGTGTCCCAGGAATACATTCAATGCTATTTAACAAGTCTATGGTGAACCTAACCCCAACATGCTGCTTCAGGCACTGGAGGGGATATGTAAGACATTAAGCAATCCAGCCTTTGCCAACAATCTTTTTCAAGTAAAGATTTACAACCAAGAAACAAGGTGCCATACAATTAATAAAATAAACATATATATATATATATACACACACACACACAAAGAAGTGTCAAATTAAATATTATTGTCCAAATACAAGGTACAATGACAAAGTGTTTAGGTGACCCCAATGAAGTAACATTTCACACTCTCTATCATACCTAAAATAAAAATGACTGGCATGACTAGAAGTTAGCAAGGGTGTAAAGCAGCTGGAATAGTCATTCATTGCGGCTGGGAATGTAAAATAGTACAACCCTCAGCCTGACCAGGTGGTGGCGCAGTGGATAGAGCATCGGACTGGGATGTGGAAGGACCCAGGTTCGAGACCCTGAGGTCGCCAGCTTGAGCGCGGGCTCATCTGGCTTGAGCAAAGAGCTCACCAGCTTAGACCCAAGGTCGCTGGCTCCAGCAGGGGGTTACTCGGTCTGCTGAAGGCCCGCGGTCAAGGCACATGTGAGAAAGCAATCAATGAACAACTAAGAAGTAGCAATGCTCAACGAGAAACTGATGATTGATGCTTCTCATCTCTCTCCGTTCCTGTCTGTCTGTCCCTGTCTATCTCTGCCTCTGTAAAAAAAAAAAAAAAAAAAAAAAAAATAGTACAACCCTCAGAGGTTTGGTAATTTCTTTTATGGTCATGTATCTCTAGCACATGACCTACTAATTCTATTCCTAGGTTACTATTTTTAAGATTTTATTTATTGATTTTAGAGAGAGGAGGAAAACAAAAATGATGGGTAGGGGAGAAGCATTAAGCATCAAGTCATAGTTTCTTTTTATATGTGCCCTGACAGGGCAGGCCAGGGGTTTGGAACCAGTGACCTCAGCAATCTAGGTAAATGCTTTATCCACTGCGCCACCACAGCTCACACCATTCCCAGTTTATTTATCCAAAGGAAAAACGTAAGTCCAAAAAAAGGTTTGTATAACAATGATCATAGGAGCCTTATTCATAATAGCCAGAAACTGGAAACAACCAAAAAGTCCATCAGCAGGAGAATTGGTAAACAAACTGTGACACTGCTATTCAATGCACTACTCAGTTAGAGGAAGGAAGCACAGATACACTCAACAGACATAATGCTGACTGAAGTACGTGAGTCACAAAACTTATATATTGTGCCTGACCAGGCGGTGGTGCAGTGGATAGAGCGTTGAACTGGGATGCTGAGGACCCAGGTTCGAGACCCCGAGGTCGCCAGCTTGAGCGCAGGCTCATCTGGTTTGAGCAAAAGCTCACCAGCTTGGACCTAAGGTCGCTGGCTCGAGCAAGGGGTTACTTGGTCTGCTGAAGGCCCACGGTCAAGGCACATATGAGAAAGCAATCAATGAACAACTAAGGCATCGCAATGCACAACGAAAAACTAATGATTGGGCCCTGGCCGGTTGGCTCAGCGGTAGAGCGTCGGCCTGGCGTGCGGGGGACCGGGTTCGATTTCCGGCCAGGGCACATAGGGGAAGCGCCCATTTGCTTCTCCACTCCCCCCCCTCCTCTCTGTCTCTCTCTTTCCCTCCCGCAGCCGAGGCTCCATTGGAGCAGGGATGGCCCGGGCGCTGGGGATGGCTCCTTGGCCTCTGCCCCAGGCGCGAGAGTGGCTCTGGTCGCAGCAGAGCAATGCCCCGGAGGGGCAGAGCATCGCCCCCTGGTGGGCAGAGCTTCGCCCCTGGTGGGCGTGCCGGGTGGATCCCGGTCGGGCGCATGCGGGAGTCTGTCTGACTGTCTCTCCCCGTTTCCAGCTTCAGAAAAATACAAAAACAAACAAACAAACAAAAAAACTAGCCTGACCTGTGGTGGCGCAGTGGATAAAGCGTCGACCTGGAAATGCTGAGGTCGCTGGTTTGAAACCTTGGGCTTGCCTGGTCAAGGCACATATGGGAGTTGATGCTTCCAGCTCCTCCCCTCTTCTCTCTCTCTGTCTCTCTCTCCTCTCTCTCCCTCTCTGTCTCTCTCTCTCCCTCTCTCTCCTCTCTAAAAATGAATAAATAAAAAAAACAAAAACAAAAAAACAAAAAAAAAACAAAAAAACTAATGACTGATGCGTCTCATCTCTCTGTTCCTGTCTGTATGTCCCTGTCTATCCCTCTCTGTCTCTGTAAAAAAAAAATATATATATATATATTGTATAATTACATTTATATGAAGTTGTAAAACTAACATGGAAATTTTCAGAGGGTAGGAGTTGAAATATTGAGATTTTATGATTATATGAGTAGGTACTGTGGTTAAAAACTCAATGGACTGAACCCTTAATAACCTCATGTTTTATTCTATGTTAAAAAAAAAACTTTAATGAGAAAAATGGGCAATGAGAAAACTTTAATGAGAAAAATGTCTTTATATAGTAAAGACATTGCCCAAAGTAATCTGCTAAGAGGGTACCAATGCAGGCTCTGGGTTTAGGGAGTGATATGATAAAAAAGTTTAAAGATCTGTACACTGTAATTTTGTATATCATGCCTTGGTTTAGACTTTAAAATTTACAGGGGACTTAGCCAGACAAACATCTGGTTGGACATATCACACAGAAAAAAGACATAAGTTAATGAAACCCCAGACCAGAATAAGGGTAAAGAAATAAGAAAATCAAGCAAAAGGAAGTATCAAAGTAAAAATTAGGTTCTATAGGAGGAAAATTACTCTAAAAAGCTATATAGATTCCAGATATCTGGTTGATTTGTTGGATCAATATATGAGTACTGGGAGACAGCTTAAGACAGAAGATGATGTATTTAATTTTAGAGAGATGAAGTACCAAAAGATTTAAATCAAGGATCTGGGCCCTGGCCAGTTGGCTCAGAGGATAGAGCCTTGGCCCAGCATGTGGACGTTCTGGGTTCAATGCCCAGTCAGGGCCCATATGAGAAGTGATCATCTGCTTCTCTTCCTTCTTCTCCCCCTTCTCTTTCTTTTCCCCTCTTGCAGCCAGTAGTTCGACTGGCTTCAGCATTGGCCCCAGTGCTGAGGATAGCTCAGTCGATTCAAGCATCGACCCCAGATTGGCGGGGGGGGGGGGGGGGGGGGGTTTGCTGAGTGGATCCTGGTCAGGACTCATATGGGAGTGTGTTACTCCCCTCCTCTCACTTAAAAAAAAAGAGATTGCCTAAAGAGATATAAGGAAAGTGTTTCAGGAGAGAAGACTGACAATTTTAGAGAGGTACTAAATAAAAATGAATGCAGAGACAAAATCTAGAACCTTGCAACTCAAGCAGCATCAGCATCACATGTGAGCGTATCAGAAATGCAGAATCTTGGGGATGGGTTCCATCCCAGACCCACTGAATTAGAATCAGTATTTTTACAAGATCCCTAGGTGATTCTTTAACACTTTTAAGTTGAGAAACCCATCTATAATACAGGTCTCAACCATCAGTGGGTTATGAAATCAACTTTGAATTGAAAATGTCAAAGCATATTACATATAAGTCTGTCTGGGGCATGAGGTAAAATTTTTAATGTAGATAGAGATTTTTAAAAGGTTTACAAAACATTGAACACCAAGTATAGGAATAACCTGTTCTTTGGAATAAGACAGCAGTAAGCAGACACAATAAACCTAATGCAGTAAAAAGAAGATAAAAACACTGCATCTATACCCTGGTCGGCTAGCTCAGTGGTTAGAACATTGCTGTGATACACCAGGTTGTGGGTTTGATCCCCGGTCAGGGCACATACAAGAAGCAACCAAAGATTGTATAATAAATGGAGTAACAAATCAATGTTTTTTTCTCTCTCTCTCTCAAAAATCAATAAAAAATTTTTTTAAGCATTGCAATTGCTAGTGTTCCTCACACTTTTCTGAAAGTGACCCACAGTAAGAAATACATATGAACTTGTAACACATACATGTGTGTAATACAGGTAAAATGGAAAAAAAATTCACAATACTCTTACCCATTAGTATGATATTTCTATTTTCTTCTACTTTAAAATTTTTTTATCGATTGATTTTAGAGATAAGAAAGGAGAGAGAGACAGAAATACAATTTGTTTCTGTATGTGCCCTGACCCGGGATTGAACCTGCAACCTCTGCATATTGGGTCACTGCTCTAACCAACCAAACTATCCGGCCAGCTGCTGCTGCTGCTGCTGCTTTTTTTAGTCAGAGAAAGACCGGAAGGGAGAGAGATGAGAAGCCATCAATTCTTTGTTGTGGCACCTTAGTTGTTCATTGATTCCTTTCTTATAGGTGCCTTAATGGTGTGTGTGGGGGGCTAATGGGGGGCACTCCTGCCAAGTCAGTAACTCCTTGCTCAAGCCGGCGACCTCTGGGCTCAAGCCAGCACTGGGGTCATGTCTATGATCCCGCACTCAAGCCAGTGACCCCCATGCTCAAGCCGGATAAGCCTGGGTCCTCAGCATCCCAGGCTGACACTCTATCCACTGTACCACCGCCTGGACAGGCTATTTTCTTCTTTTTTAAAAATGTTACTTTGTGACCCATTGAACCATTAAATTTATTTCACAATTAGTGATTCTTTTATAGATCACTACTCAAAGTTTGAAAAACAATGATATTTGGCCATGCTGTTGGCCTCAATCTTCAGCTAAGAGGTGGTTTAGAAGAACTGAAGAGGTTAAGAATAGCTATTATATATGGTAAATACCGTACACTAAAGAGCCGATGAAATGACGATGGATTTATTTAGCAGTAAAGAAGCCAAACTGATGTTACACTGCATCAATTGTTAGTTTTTGTCTTTCTGTCTGCAGGTACAAAAGTGGAAATGGCAGACAGGGTTAATGAGAGTTGGGAAATGAAGAATCACGAAGTTGAGAAATGAAAGAAACACTGCTAGTACTAAGAACTAAGGCTTTGGTAGCTAACCTGTTTCAGTCAAGGAACTTAGGCTGGTCCAGGTCAGGATGCCTGGTTCAGAAAGGCAGGTGCTAATTGAACACACTCCTAGTTTGGGTTCCTGACGGCTGGCTTAGATATTACACCTTGGCGACAACCAGCAAAGGTCTACAGCCTCTGGAGCCCCATCCTCCACCCCCAACCCCCAGACTAACTTTTTTGTGCTGTGCTGGGAAGCAGCTAAAGTTAGGGGCTGGTGGAAACAGGTTACCTGGACAGGAAGAATGGAGACCAGAGCGTATGCCAAGAATCTAAGAGGGAGTGGAACCAAATTGCTGCCAGGCCTTCTCCCTGACCGCGGGTTCGAATACAGCGAGAACCCATACGAAGCAGGTCTCCTTTTGGGCCATGGCACTGTTCTAGCGAGAAAGCAGGAACAGCAAAAACCCCGTGGTCGTCTGCCTGCGTCAGCCCCCAGCAATCAAAGACCTCTCAAGTCCCCCTACTTCCCATCACCCATCGCGCGGAGCCCTGAGGCTGTGAGTACCCTCCAGGCTCGGGAAAGGTGTGGTTTCCCTTCCTGCTTCTCCCGTAAGGCACAGAGGCCAGCCTAGTACAGCTGTGTCCTGGCAAAGCTGGAGGTGTTCCCACCTTCACTTTAATTAGCATCTTCTTCCAAGGTTGGGGTTGCAGGCAGATGAATCGCTGCTTCCACTGCTGCCGTAGACGATGCCGCTCCCCTGCACACCGCTCGTGGGAATCACTTCTGCTTCCGGGTCACTGTCTGCCCCACCCTTCCCTTCTTTCCCCGGGATTCCCCGAAAGGCTCAGAAATGCTCCCGCGTCTCGTCTCCGTGGCGTCGTAAAGAAAAAGAGGGTGGCCAGCTTGTTAGAGCGGACACGACGCGTCCGCGATTCTGAAAGTCCTTAGCTTGTGGAGGAGGCGGAACGAACTGCTTTTCCCATCATTCCAGGAGGCAGCTGCGCGCATTTCACCCTGGGAGTTGTAGTCACCCGTCCCTCGAATCCAATGGCAACTTCAGTGTGTGAACTCTGTTAACCAGAAGCCCTTGCACGGCCTCCGCCGAAGCTGGAATTCCTCGGTTAATCGTTCTTGCCGGCAAGTAGCGGAACCTGTTGGCGTGGCCCACAAGGCTCAGCGGGGCTGCACGGTTAGTTGCTAAGCAAGAGGCACTTCGGTCAACTGTCACCTTGGCCACGGCGACAGGAAGTGAGTACCCCTATTCCGGAAACTGGTTATGGGACTCCTTCTATTTTTTCTCGCTCCCAAATCACCCTCTTACCTCGTTACTTTTTTGCAGGAAGAGGGAAAAGGGAGAGTAGTGGGATAAGGAATGTACCTTTTTAGGGTCATTCACGACTCCATCCCAGTTCTCCCCCCGTGGGATGGAGACACCGAGGGTAATCGCAACCGTGGGAGGGGTCGGTGGTTCTCTGTAAGGTAGGACAGTTTTCAGGGACCGACCACGCCTCAACCAATGTACTGCCTTTCCACAATTTAAGCGAGGAGATGAGTTCTGCCCCCAGCCCTACCAGTGCGTTAAGGCTTGTTACTGATTCAGCTACCCCTTTATGTCTTTTCTTACCTTCTAACCTTCAGATTCGTTGCGACCCCGAGGCCCTCGCCATGCCTCACATCGACAACGACGTCAAACTGGACTTCAAGGATGTCTTGTTGAGGCCCAAACGCAGTACCCTTAAGTCTCGAAGTGAGGTGGGCCTGCTTCCCCTGGTAGACCAGGACTGAGAAAGATTCCTGGTCCTTTTCCTCATTCAATACTGTTTATATGGGTTTTTTTGTTTTGTTTTGGAGACAGAGTCAGAGAGAGGGATAGACAGGGACAGACAGGAACGGAGAGATGAGAAGCATCAATCATTAGTTTTTCGTTGTGCATTGCAACACCTTAGTTGTTCATTGATTGCTTTCTCATATGTGCCTTGACTGAGCTGGAATTCCTCAGTTAATCGGGGCTATAGCAGACCGAGTAACCCCTTGCTCAAGCCAGTGACCTTGGGTCCAAGCTGGTGAGCTTTTGCTCAAACCAGATGAGCCCACGCTCAAGCTGGCGACCTCGGGGTCTCGAACCTGGGTCTTCGCATCCCAGTCCAACGCTCTATCCACTGTACCACTGCCTGGTCAGACTGTTTATATGTTTTGATGAATTACGTAAATGCTCAGTTTCCTGTTCACATCTGCAGGTGGATCTCACAAGATCCTTCTCATTTCGCAACTCAAAGCAGATATACACTGGGATCCCCATCATTGCTGCCAATATGGATACTGTGGGCACCTTTGAGATGGCCAAGGTTCTCTGTAAGGTAGGACTTCTTTTATGCCGCTCCTTCAACGGTGTCCAGCCATGTAGGCAGGCTGCAGTTATTTACATCCCTAACCCTATCGCAGGACAACTCTGGCAATTAACAGTCCAGACTCCAGATGGTCTTATTCACTATTTTCTGCAGTACTAAAGCCATGTGAGTTAATGAGATTCGATTGTAAGTTTTGCCCCAATTTTTTTCTGATACATATACAAAACTTAACCTTTTCTGCTATCCAGCAGTTTATATCCCTTGCCAACTTCCCCAGCACCCAGGTCACCTCCTCCAAATCACATGCATCATTCCAGTTACCCAGTTGTTGGGAAACTAAGCATTCATTGTTTTACTGCAGAAACTAATTACAGTTTGAGCATTCAAAAGTTCCTAACTAGGAGAGAAACTTATTAATTTTATGGCTGTCCTTTTAAAAAATATATTCTTCTAGGTTCCTGGGATGTGCTAAAAAATGGGACGTGTTTTTTCTTATATACAGGTTATTGTTCACTGTCAAAATAGAAGATGCTACTCTTGTCATATTTCCTGTTTCTATACTTGTAGCTGATGTTTAGTTACTTTGGACACTCTGAGAACATATGCACTTTTCTGGTTAATCCATATGGTCCTGGTTGATGGATTCTGCTGCTTGTGACTATGTTAGCTTTAAGGACTTCATCTCCCTCTATTTTTGATTGCTGTAAGTGTTTGTGGAATGTCTGTTGTAATTTCTCTGAGGTTGATAGTGATTGTTTTAGAACAATTGTATTGCTGTTGCTTATTGTCCTCCTGCCCTGTCGTGTTGAGGAATGGTGAATCTGACTTCAGTGTTAACAGATATGCTGTAACACGTGGAACTTAGGGGCAATGTCTTAATGTTCTGTGTTGAAACTGGCTTTTCAGTACTGCTGATGAGTGCTAAAGAAATTAGGTTTTTGAGATAGAGCAAAGTTTCACAGTAATAATGAAAAGATTGGATGCACGCATGCATATTTTTCTAGATCTCTAGCTTAGTATGTAATTGGTTGTGCTTATACCACACTATGCCAGTGTATCTCCAAGGTATGTTGGCCTTGAGTGATTTTTCTTTCAGTATGTTGATGGCACAGTGTTGCTGAGAAAGCAGAATTCAATACCAGCTAGGTAGTGTTGATGATGATCTCTGATTGAATATATAACAATACTACTTCCTTACTGCTGCCTATGACTTCCTTGGATTTCTTGCCAGTTGCAAGACTTGTGCTGCCTTAATCAACTGCTGTGTCATCTGCATGCCTGCACTTTTAAAGCACAAACACCAGCATTCACAGTGGCCTTTGAATACCTTTCTCAAAATATTGGGATATTGTTTGCAATTTTTTTAGCTAGGAAATATAAGTCTAATAATGTCATTATATTCTTGAACTTGATTGACTAAAATAGACTGAATGAAATAAACTTTTCCAGTTAGTGCATGTCTCAAGAAAATTTGTCCTTATTTTTTAATTTTTTTTTATTTTTTACAGAGACAGAGAGTGAGTCAGAGAGAGGGATAGACAGGGACAGACAGACAGGAACGGAGAGAGATGAGAAGCATCAATCATTAGTTTTTCATTGTGCGTTGCAACACCTTAGTTGTTCATTGATTGCTTTATCATATGTGCCTTGACCACGGGCCTTCAGCAGACCGAGTAACCCCTTGCTGGAGCCAGCGACCTTGGGTTCAAGCTGGTGGGCTTTTCCTCAAACCAGATGAGCCCGCACTGAAGCTGGCGACCTCGGGGTCTCGAACCTGGGTCCTCTGCATCCCAGTCCGACGCTCTATCCACTGTGCCACCGCCTGGTCAGGCGAAAATTTGTCCTTTATTGCAATGGAGATGGAGAAAGGATGGGGCAGCACCTTTTTGGCTCCATTAACCTTAAAGCCTTACCTTTTGTGATCATTTACGTACTGAGTTACTCCAGGTAAATTGAAGATACCAAAATAGGTTAGGTCTTCTACTGGGTTACCATAGGAGGAGCTAAATCAATGTGGACACTGGCTCTGTCCAGCATCTTTATGGTTCTTTCTTGGCTTCTGTTTGTACCACGGCACCAATATCTTGTACTAGTCAGAAGCATATTATGTGCTGGCAGGTGAATCCAAACCAGATAACTTAGTACTTTGGTTGGAGTGTTGATAGTACTAACTTAGGGTTAAAAAAAAGTCCTACTTAGGATTTGTAGGGAGACTAAATCCCAGCTCAACCTTTTAAGTTTTTCCAGTTTCCCTTTCCTGACTTCAGTCCTTTTCTCCCTCAGATAGAATGGTATAAAAGTCTATTTCAAGAAAAAGAGGCCCTAATAAAGTTCTCTTCCTTCTGATGGCTCTCTTCCTTCTCCTCAGTTCTCCCTCTTCACTGTTGTCCACAAACACTACAGCCTCAAGCAGTGGAAAGAGTTTGCTCTCCAGAATCCTGACTGTCTTGAGGTAATACTGGTCCTCCCCAATCCCTTCCTTATCCCATTTTTCCAGGAATCTTTTCTTGGCTTCCTGGGGGTCAACCCTTACCTCCTCACTCATGCTGGCTGTTCATCAGTCATTTGAAACATGCCGCAGGCTAATGCCCTCCCTGCCAGTGCCCTTGTTTCTCCCACAGCATCTGGCTGTCAGCTCAGGCACAGGATCTTCCGACTTTGAGCAGTTGGAACAGATCCTGGAAGCTATTCCCCACGTGAAATACGTATGCCTGGATGTGGCAAACGGCTACTCTGAGCACTTTGTTGAATTTGTCAAGGATGTACGGAAGCGCTTTCCTGAGCACACCATCATGGTATGTTTCTATTACCCAGTGGTTGGTATAGTCCTCTCCTTCCACTCTTGTGCCACTCCATTTTTGTTACATCAGTTGAATTTTCCTCTGCTGCACTGTGACTTTCCCGGTCTGCTGAATCATGTCACTGAGTGGCATGATTATTCATGGTTCCAGGCTTAAAATATTTATTGGTCATTGCAATCTCTGACCCTTGATACAATCTTTGTAAATCCAGTGTTCCTGAGATCACTCTCCAAACCATGATGTGTTTATGCATTCTACATACCTGGGATACATATATACCTACCTACTGAAATGGACATGGTACTACAGTCTTATTAAAGGGACCACATGCAACCATGTTTTTTACAAGTTCAGGGGAGTGATGACCAGATCTCATTTTCTTCACAGCATTAAGGGATCTTTTATGTTCATCAGAAATGAGTATAGCTATGTAGATGGGTATTTAGCATACATACATTACCATGTCTTACCCCTTTCCCTAAGCCAGAGAGGTTTTATGACATAACAGCTTTAAGGGCAGGATATGTTTGGGTCTCATAGTAGGGAGGGGGAGATAAATACACTGTAAATCAGATTTAATCTTGGTTTAGTTGGACCACAGCTTTACCCTAGTGCAACAGTGACACTGGCCACTAATCCCCTTAACCTCAGCTGTGGAAGCAGGGTCCTTTGACTGGGCTAGTCTAAATGTTCTCAGACAGCCCAGTAGAGGGAACCCAGGTACTTTTTGTAACAATGGTGGAAGGTCCTGGTCCAGGCATGCTATATATGAAAGCACACAACCTCCTCTTTGTTTCTGACCCTAAGGATGCTGTTTTGATTGCTCTGTCTCAGGCGGGGAATGTGGTAACAGGCGAGATGGTGGAAGAGCTGATCCTCTCTGGGGCTGACATCATCAAAGTGGGAATTGGACCAGGTAAGTTGGCTCATTGGGGGCCATTGACAACCTCTTCAGTGGCAAATCCCTACGGAGCACTTCACTGTCTTCCTTGTCACCTTCTTCTCAGGCTCTGTGTGTACCACCCGGAAGAAAACTGGAGTGGGATATCCACAGCTCAGTGCAGTGATGGAGTGTGCAGATGCTGCTCATGGCCTTAAAGGCCACATCATTTCAGTAAGGCTAAAGGGCAGGGTAGGGTATGAGGCTGCCAAACATCTGGATTTCTGCTGGGTATGGAAGCTCTGATAGGGGTGGATCAGGACTCCTGGGTTCCTGTCAACTTTGAGGTGGGCTATTGGGACATCACTGAGAGGGCTTGGGAAATCCATGCTCTCTTCAGTTGCTTCTTACTGTGCAGGATGGAGGCTGCAGCTGTCCTGGGGATGTGGCCAAGGCTTTTGGTAAGCACACTGGGAGGGCACAGGAGGAGGATCCTATGGAAAAGCATGAGTCACCTTTGAGGGTCTAGGATCAGGCTAAGAAAGGCTGAGAAAGCCATTCAAATTCTTTCAAAATATGAACTCGTGGGCCCTTTAGGGCCTGTGGTGTCATATGGAGCAAACCAGCTGAGACTCTGATATAGACTGTCCCAAGTCCGTATCATCTGTGCCAGGACCATCTGCACCATTTCCTGGACTATTGGACAATGTAAATGTCTAAAACCTTAGACTTCAAAATCCAACTCTGGAGAGTGGAGCTACAGATCTGAATTTTTTATAGCTTCGCAGGTGATCTTTGCTCACACTAAAGCTGGAGACCTTTGTTCTTAGAACACTTGAAGTGAGTCTTGTGCAGATGGGCACAGTAAAAAGAAATGACAAGACGGCAAAAGCAGCAAAAAGGAGAAAAGCCAGGCAGAGCATCTCTAGTGGCTTTTAAAAATTTTTTGGAGAAGTCAGGCTCACTGAGGAATAGAGGCCAGGGCAGAGCAGAGGCCTGTGTGGGCTGTGGATCAGCTAGGGACACAAAACCGAGATGCTGGAATTGTCAGGACTGAGAATTTGGTGTGAGTTGTTGAGGGTGGGTGGGCATGTGAACACCGGGCCCAGACTCGTCTCTTTCCCCCTCATTGATAGGGGCAGGGGCTGACTTCGTGATGCTGGGTGGCATGCTGGCTGGGCACACTGAGTCAGGTGGTGAGCTCATTGAAAGGGATGGCAAGAGATACAAGCTCTTCTACGGAATGAGTTCTGAAACAGCCATGAAGAAGTATGCTGGGGGTGTTGCTGAGTACAGGTATGTGCAGAGGCCCAGCAGCTAAGGGTTCTTGGAAGATGTGACTAAGTAGGGTGGTGGCAGAACTCAGGGCTTCTGGGAGATGGATGGTATGGTTCTTGGGAGTAAAGTAGTGAACAGGGTTAAATGCTAGAGACTGAGTTAGAGTTACTGGGCTTAAGGAATCCAGAAGGTAAGGAAAATTTTCCTCCCCTAAGGGCCTCAGAGGGAAAGACAGTGGAGATGCCCTTCAAAGGGGATGTGGAACATACCATCCGAGACATACTTGGAGGCATCCGTTCCACATGTACCTACGTGGGAGCAGCTAAGCTGAAGGAGCTGAGCCGGAGAACAACCTTCATCCGTGTCACCCAGCAAGTGAACCCAATCTTCAGTGCCGTGAACTAGGCCTGCGCAGTTCTGCCCTCCCAAGGCACCAGCTCTACACCACAGGGCCTCCCAAGCAGGCCCCTCACTCATCCCAGCCACTCTACTACTTGGTCATCTTCCTCCTGACAGGTCCAGCAGTGATGCTGTACTTCTCTATCTGCACCCACAAAATGCCCAGGACTCTCACTGGGAAGGAAGCAAGGAAGGCAGCCTGAGAAAATGAAGTTAAGATCACCAAATGGGAATCTGGGGACGCAGCTCCTGAAGATTATTAAAAGGAAAAGATACTGATACATACCTAAGTGTTTTATATATGGCCATGGTCTTAGGACGTAGGCTTTTAGAATCATGTTTTGCTAACCAACTTCATTAAATAGTATCTTTGAATATCTAAAAACCTCAGAAGTGTTTACATACTTTAAGTATATCTATAAAGAGGGATCCCCGTGACTAAAGAGATTCTGGGGCTTTGCACAAGCCTGGGATCTGGGTGCGGCTCCCTGGGCAGGTGGAGGTAGAGGTGGCACTGACCCAGTGGAGTCAAGGACAGTGATTACATTTCCCATGAAGTATCTCCATTCTGGTGCTGCCACCTCCCAAGTAACCTGGCAACATGAGAATTTACAGAGCATATACGCTGGCATCAGGACACAGAGACATTTTCCAAATAGCTAAAAGAAATTTCTCATTCAGGTTCTCAGCCCTGGTAATCTTTCTGGCACATCTGAACACTTTCCAAAGGAAGTAAAAGGGCAAAGGGGCTCTTTTTAGCCCTGGAGAGGCCAGTTCTGTTTCTAAGGAATGATCTACACTGACCTTACAAAAGCTTTAATTCCCCTCCCTCACACCAGCAGTGTTTTAACAAACCCAAAGTTATTAAGCATTACAAATTTTGGCAATGTGTTCAGGCAACCCAAGCCTGGGTTTCCATTTTATTCCCACTAAACTGCCTGTAGAGGTGAGGAGGAGGGAGACAGGCAGGATGCAGAGGGCATTCCAGTCCTATCAGAGGAGTCTACACGGTCATGGGGAGGGGCAGACACAGCGCTGGGGCTAGGAGGGAGGTATTCATAGAAGGTGGGGATTAGGGTGTCAAACTTTGTCTTCTCATGGTTTTCCAGAGACTCCTGCAGAGAAGGGAGCAGGGAGATCCTATCATCAACATTCCCTGAACCCTCAATATTCTGGAGAATGGGGGTTTCTGTCTTGTTCTGTCCCATCCCCATCCTTCCCTAGCTTTCTGTTCCTCCCTACTCACCATTCCTTCCCTCTCGCCCTCTTCCTCATCAGAGTCCAAGACCAAGTCCCCTATGGTAATGACAGGGCTGCACTGAGATGGAGGACACACTGCATGAAGGAAACCAGAGTTAAAGTGCTCTTCTAGGTGAACATAGGTCCTCAAGAGGCCCCAAGAAAGGAGGCTGTCCTTTCCTGACTTGGCATACCTACCTGGATTCTTGGCCTTAGGAGGTGATAATGACAGTCTCAGGGGTTCCAGGGGACAATCCCAGCAATTCCTGGGGTGGGAGCAAGCAGAAAAGATAAGGTGAAGGGAAAGTAAGCAAGGAATATACTGCTAGTGGGAGAAGCAACTGTTCCACTCACTCCTTTTGCTCCGAGGTAGACAAGTCACCTAGGTTCTCCTTCACAGCCCTTCCACCCAGGGTCTGGGATGAACTTGACTTCACAGTGGAGGTTGCTCTTGTGGTGACATCACCTGCTGGAACCGTCACGTGTGTCCCTTGTTCCTCCCTGTTCTCAGGTTCAGATATGACCTGGGTTGGTGAACCCAGATTCCTAAAGGGGAATAGCATGACTGTGGGGCGCTCCTTGTGGCCTACCCTAGTGGATTTCCACTGGGACTGGGTTCTTCTCTGTCCTAGAGGTGCCAGATTGAAGTGGTGGCCAGCCAGAGGTTCTGGGTGCTTTCTTGAGGCTGGTCCCTGAGGAGGGTGTGGGCCAGGCGTGGCTTTTGGCAGAGGATGGTGGAGTGTTGGTCTTGGTTGCTGAGGAGGACTGGGCTCCATGGGCTCTGTCACATCCATTGAATTAGTAACAGAGCACTCTAAAAAGAAAACAATGTTCCTTACAAAGAGAACAATCGTAACGCATCGACTCAGTTTCTTGTGTCTAGGAACCATGTTACCCTTCTAATGGGTTGGCTGTCTCAAAAGGTCTCAGGCTAAATACTCCAGCCCTAAATTCCTAATTCTCCCAGATGATTCTGGTACCTGGAAGTGGCCATCCCATGTCCATACCATACTGGCTCAAAGCAAAAGAAGTAGTGACAGAAACTCCAGGCTGCATCCACTTCAGCACATCCTGAAGCTGTGGGCAGAGAGAGAGGCATGAAGACGGCAGTCCTTGATCTGACCACCCTGCCCTCTGCCCTCTGGGTTTCGCCCCAGGAAAACCTGCTGTGCCTGTGGTGTAGGAAGTGCTTTTTCCAGCTGACACAAGTATTCAAAAAATAGCTTTTCCATAGCAGCCAGAAAGGGCTCCCCATACTCTTGTTCAAGTTCCTGCAGAACAGAAAAAAGCAGGTCAGAAGAGGACTAGAGAAAATAGCCACATCATAGCTTCCAAATCTGCTATTCTCACCTGCAACTTCCAAGCAAAATCCACAGGGGCTTCTGCCAGCTGCTTCACCTGCTGGCAAAAAGCTTCCTGTGCCTCTGAGATCTTCTTCAGATCCTGCTTTGTCTGTTGAAGAAGGTACAGAAGGCAGAGAAGTTGGGAGCACCACGATCCAGTGGCTAGGAAGAGGAGGAACTTTGTTGCACCAAGGGTTAACTGGGGGCGGAACTGTTGCAGGGATTACTCACAGCTTTGGGGTCCCGCACTACAGGTCCAGACTCTGGAAAGTGCTGATGCAGGACATTCAGAACCTGAGCCCAAGGCCGGCCCTGGAGGATCAGTTCCACCACCATCTGTGAAGGGTACTAAATTCAGAATCCCCACTTTGGGGCAAGCTCCCTTTTTGCAACCGGTCCCACCCCCAAATGGTGTCTGCCCCAGTCTGGTTTTTGCACCTGTCCCTTCCCTTCTACCTTTTCCAAGTCCCACTGGCCCTAATACCTTCGCCTTTAGGCCCATACACAAGCGTTCGTGGTGGCGGTAGCGAACCAGGCCAGGGGCAGCAGCGCGAAGGGATCGCAGAAACTCCAATACTCGCGGGAAATGTTCCACGCGACGTCTGCGCACTACTAGCCAGCTGGCAGCAGCTGCAAAGCGCAAAGCAGCGGGACCGGCCCCCGGGGGCGTAGACATGGCCCGGGCGCTGCCCCGGGGGCAGTACTTAGGGTTCTTTCCTCTGAGGAGAAGGCTTTCTGACTCCTCCTAGGGGCGGAGCTTCCGGTGGCCCTCAGCGGCTGACTTTTCGGTGGGGGCCGTATATCCCGCGATCGGACTCAGGGCCCTTCCATAGGCCACCAGAATTTTGGAGGTCTCCCACGTGGACAGGAGCCTGAGTAGAGTATCTGGCCGTCTCAAATGGCAGCACGTCGTTCGCTCTGCTTCAAATGCCGCGGTCGTCTCGAACAAGAGAGCTACCACCTTCCGCTCCTGCGACCGGTTTTCTTGCCCGGGGAAAGGGGAGTAATGTATAACCAATAGGGCGTCGGCCCAGGGAAACGTGACGTTGCGTCATAAGGCCACGCCCCAGAGGGTTCGGCACGGACTTCCGCCACACTATTTTCCCCAAGCTCTTTCTGTCAGGTTGATTGGTCCGTTGCTAGGTACCTTGACGGCTGGTTTGGGCCCTCCGACCCCTGCCTTTTCTTTGCGGAGCCTGCATAGAAGTCACGTTCCTCTCTGAGGCTTGGCATTCTAGTTTACGGAGCCGGATCCTGCCGCTTGTCCTCTCCATTAGCATCACCCACTGAAATACGATTCCTTAAATCCCGGTACCCAAACCATCACTGCAAAGCCTTCCGGGGTAGCACATCGCTTCCACTAAGAATTCAACTGTTTCTTTTACAAAGCAGGAGAGGGCGCCATCTTTTAAAAGTTGAAAAGCTACATCAGATTGTTAACCTGGTTTTCTCTGGATGGTGACACTAGCACTGTAGATAATTTATGTGCTTCTTTCTTTCTTTCTCCTTTCTTTCTTTCTTTCTTTCTTTCTTTCTTTCTTTCTTTCTTTCTTTCTCCTTTCTTTCTTTCTCTCTCTCTCTCTCTCTCTTTCTGTATTGTATAATTAAAAATTTTTTAAATATAAAAATTTCCTTTTTCGAATTTCTGTTGTGTGCTTACTTCAGACAGACACTAATGTAATTGACTGTTTTACTCGTCTGTCTCCTTGTCAACCATCCTGGTTTACTTATTTCTGTTTTATTAGAACAGGAAAAAATATTGTTTTTCCTTTATTATTATTTTTTATAATTATTATTTTTTAATTAAGGGAGGCAGAGAGACAGACTCCAGCATGTGCTCCTACTGGGATCCACCCGGGAAGCCCCTACCAGGGATGCTCTGCCCACCTGGGACCATTACTCCATTGCTTGGCAACTGAGCTATTTTAGTACCTGAGTAGAGGCCTTGGTGCCATCCTCAGCTCTGGGGGCCAACTTGCTCGAATTATCCATGGCTATGAAAAGTGGGAAAGAGAGAGGGGTAAGGGGGGGGGGGAGAAACAGATGGTCGCTTCTGTATGCCCTGACCAGAATGGAATCCCATACTTTCACACGCCTGGCAGATGCTCTACTGCTGAGCAAACTGGCCAGAGACTATTTTTTCCTTTTAATTGAATTTATTGGGATAACCCTAGTTAACAAAATTATACAGTTTGTGTCTACTTATTTACATCTCCAAGTACAGAACCTGGCATACAGTGTATACTCTTTGTTGGTCTAATAAGTTACCTGGCCTGGCTGCATTGTAGGGTTTTACTATCTGGGTAGATCACCATAACATTGACTGTAAGGAGGGAGTGAAAGGAGTTCTGAGGACCAGTGGGAATATGAAATCAAGATGGAGAAGTAGAGGGTTTTAATGAAACTACCGTTTGCATGAGCTATATCTCCTTTCCTAGAGTCATGGTTCCCATATCCTTTCCTGTCTCCACCCAAGGTCTGAGGTGATCCACATATTCAACTGCCCATAGGACATCTAGTTGAAGATCCCCAAAGTACCCAAATTGGACATGAATAAAATTCTAGTTATCTTCCTTTTAATTTTACCTTTATTCTTTCTGTAAAGTTCTTCCTTTTTGTAGACCTGGAATTCGGACCTATATCATTTTCCTTCTTTCTGAAAAAATGTCTTTAACATGTTTTGCAAGTCAGGTCTCCTGGTGACAAATTTCCTTAATTTTTGTTTATCTGAGAAAGTTTTTATTTCTCTTTCACTTTCAAAAGTTAATTTTGCAGGATACAGAAGTCTAGGCTAGTGGTTTTTTCTTTCTTTCAACATGCTAAATGTTTCATTCCACTTTCTTCTTACTTGCATGCTTTCTGAAGAGAAGTCTGATGTAATTCTTATCCTTCCTCCTCTATAGGTAAGGTGACCCCCCCCTCCCACCTTCTACCCTCCCTGCCAGGCTTTAAGATTTTCTCTTGGTGTTTTATTTTTGCAGTTTGAATATGATATGCCTAGGTGTAAAATTTTTTTTTATTTATCCTGCTTGGTGTTTTCTGACTTCCTCCCTCTGTGCTTGGTGTCTATCAATTTTGGGAAATTCTTCGTCACTATTGCTTCAAATATTTCTTATGTTCCTTTTTTCTCCTCCTGGTATTCTCATGTGTATTCTACGTCTTTTGTAATTGTTGTACAGTTCTTAGATATTATTTTCTCTTTTCCTTTGCATTTCAGTTTTGGAAATTTCTAGACACTTATTCAAGTATACGGATTCTTTCCTTAGCCATGCTTATCTATTGATCAGCCTGTTAAAGGCACTCTTCATTTTTGTTACATTGTTGTTTAATTCTAGCATTTCCTTTTGATTCTTAGTTTATATTTCTCTGCTTTACTATCCACCTGTTCTTACATGTCCACGTTTTTCCATTAAAGCCCTTAACATATTGGTCATAGTTTTTAATTCTTGGTCTGATCATTCCAATAGCTCTGCCATATCTGAGTCTGGTTCTGATGTTTGTGATCTGTATCCTCAAAGTGTAATTTTTGTCTTTTATGCCTTGTAGATTTTTGTTGAAAGTTGAATGTACTGGTAAAAGGAATTGAGGTAAATAAGCCTTTAGTGTGAAGGTTTATGCTTACCTGGACAGGAGTCTGTCTGTATTGTTTACTGTAACTGTAGGTATCAGAGGCTAAAATTTCCTGTGGTGTCATTATTGTCTCCCCTGTTGTTTGAGGGGCACTCTGGCACTGTCTTAAATAAGGTCTGAGATGTGCAGGTCTTTCCATTGTATTCCCCTGTTACTATCTGGGTAGATCACCATAACATTAAATTTTTTTTTAATTCATTTTTTATTTATTCATTTTAGAGAGGAGAGGGAGAGACAGAGAGAGAGAGAGGAGAGATAGAGAGAGAGAAGGGGGAGGAGCTGGAAGCATCAACTCCCATATGTGCCTTGACCAGGCAAGCCCAGGGTTTCGAACCGGCGACCTCAGCATTTCCAGGTCGACGCTTTATCCACTGCGCCACCACAGGTCAGGCTACCATAACATTGACTGTAAGGAGGGAGTGAAAGGAGTTCTGAGGACCAGTGGGAATATGAAGTCAAGATGGAGAAGTAGAGGAACAAAGGGGATTTTATAATGTGATTTTGACTATTACATGTTGGAGCAGTGGTCAGATTAAGAAATTTTGTAGTATTTATTTATTTATTTGGTAATTTATTTATTGAGGGAGAGAGCCTGACTGTGGTGGTACAGTGGATAAAGTTCCAACCTGTAATGCTGAGGTCACCAGTTCGAAACCCTGAGCTTCCCTGGTCAAGGGACATATGGGGGTTAATTCTTCCTGTTCCTTCCCTCTTCTCTCTCTCTCTCCTCTCTAAAATGAATAAATAAAGTCTTTAAAAAAAGAGAGGGAGAGAGAAAAAAGAGAAGGGAGAGAAGGAGGGACGAAGAGAGTGAGAAAGAAGCATCACCTCATCATTGCTTTACTTTAGTTGTGCATTGATTGCTTCTTGTACATGCCTTGACCAGGGATTAGACCCGTGACCTAAGACTGAAGGTAAGTGAGAGATCCCTTGTTCAAACCAGTGACCTTGGGCTTGCCTGAAACCGTTGGGCTCAAGCTAGCAACCTTTGGGCTCAAGCCTACAACCTTGGAATCATGTAAATGATCCTATGCTCAAGCTGAGAGCCTGTGCTCAAGGGGAGTGGTAACCTCAGCATTCCAGCTTGAAGCTCTCTCCACTGCACCACCACCATTTAGGCTGTAGTATTTATTTATTTATTTATTTATTTATTTATTTAAAAAGAGGATATTTAACATGGAGAGGGTATAGAATTGAAGATGCTATATTTTGACTCTGAAAATTGTGTGTGTGTGTGTGTGTGTGTGTGTGTTCTTGTTCCATTGACTCTATCTAGCATAAAGAGCTCTTTCTGACATTGAATTTATGGAAAAAATAAGACTTAACTATGGTTTACATCATTACAATATAAAGATATTTCCAAAGTACAGGGACAAACTTGGCTCCATACAACCACAGAAAGTTTTTACTAAAGTGGCAGTGGCACTTAATACATGTTAAGGTTATTCCTGTGGGCCTGCACAGGACCTTAGGTCCTCAGCAAAGAATCTATAGCAGTGTACTCTCAAGACAATCAAGCTAAATCTGAGAGGCTGTAGTGCTCTCTGAATATGTAGCTATGGAGGGACAGGCTCCTCCATGCTAAAACAGGTCAGTGGCTTATTGAGTGAAATGTAATCTGTCCAGTCAATACTGAGGTGCTATGAATGAGAGGAAATCTATTACCAAACCCCAAAGATATTGTTCCCATCAGAGAAAAAGTTATTTCTTGTGAACTACATATCCTTCCATTTCTTACAGGAAATTCAGCTCCATTGTGGCATTATAGGAACACCGTCATATATATGATCCTTCATTGACTAAAATGTCATTATGTAGCATATGACTGTTGTCTTGTTTACACTTTTGGGCTCCCTTTTGCCACAAAATCTTTATTCAGGCTGTTCCTTTTGCCTGGAGTTAACTCCCTTCCCTCTCTGCCTATCTTCTAGGGCAGTGGTCCCCAACCCCCGGGCCATGGACTGGTACCGGTCCATGGGCCATTTGGTACCAGTCCACAGAGAAAGAATAAATAACTTACACTATTTCCATTTTATTTATATTTAAGTCTGAACAATGTTTTATTTTTAAAAAATGACCAGATTCCCTCTGTTACATCCGTCTAAGACTCACTCTTGACGCTTGTCTTGGTCACATGATACATTTATCCATCCCACCCTAAAGGCTGGTTCGTGAAAATATTTTCTGACATTAAACCGGTCTGTGGCCCAAAAAAGGTTGGGGACCACTGCTCTAGGGTCACCTATTTAGGTAGAGCTTTCCAAACCAACACTACCAGTCTAGGTCAAACACCTTCACTGTAAACTTCCGAGCTATTGACTCTCCTTTGTCTCAAGCACTTATTCATTTAATGTTTCTTTCTCAGATTCTAAGTCCAAGGCAGGAGCTAGGTTTATCCTATGTTATAGCACTTAGCACATTGCTTGGCACATGTCATCAAATATATGTTAAACAGGTGAAGGAATGGGTCCTTTGGCCATTGGCATGACTGAACCCTGCCAGTCAGAGAATCTGAAAATATTTTGGTTCAACTGTGGACAAAAATCCCCTTCTGGAGTGGACCTTAGAACAGCTGAAGCTAGCCATTATTTTTAAAATTAACCTTATTTAAAATCAGTATCACTTAAGGATGGCAAGACTGGTTCCTTTCAATTTCAAATACAAGCAATTACATCATTAAGTTGCCCATTTGGGGTAAAAGAGAGAAAAAGGAAGAGAAATACAAGATGTGATAGAGAAGACAAAGACAAAGAACCAGATAATACCTTAACTGATGCAGTATTCGACCAGAGAGAGGTACGGAGAGAGCAGGGCAAAGACAGGAACATCTGCTCCTGTGTGTGCCCTGACTGAAAATCAAACCAGCAACCTCTGCACTTTGGGATGATGATTTAACCAACTGAGCTATCTAGCCTTGGCTTCATGTGATTTTCATAGAGAGATTCTACTCTTTACTACCAAATTGGTGAACTTCCCTATTAAAGATGAGGACAGATGCACCAAAGAGATTCTAAGATGGCCACGGAGTAGGTGGACATGCCAAATGCCACCTTCCAGGACTAAATTGGATTACAAATTAATTTAGGGACAATCATCTTGAAAAATCAACTTTGGATTAAACAAAGAGAAGTCCATAACCAAGGGTCACAGAGGAAGCCACAATGAAACTGAAGACTCTGTGGGAAGACCAGGCAGCTGCAAGAGTAGGTGGAGCAGCTGAAAAATGGAGGTCAATCTTATAGAGCCTGGGATGTTTACAGAGCTGATGTTATCTCTAAGTAGGAGGAAGCTGATTCTTATTCACAGGTTCCCACAGTACCCAGGCACAGGAAACACAGACACAAACAGTGAACAGAGCAGTAGCTCCAGAGAGGTAGTCCATGGCAGGTTAAAACAATGGCTGATGCCAACCCAAGAAGACCTAGAACAAACACAATCAATAGTGGGTGGCAAACAATATCAACCCTAGACTCAGCTAACTACACAAGCAGCACACACAAAGAAGGAGTCCAGCTGACACCAGACACTGTGGAGAATAAATACACCCAACAGGACAGACACTGTACAGTCTAATACACATGATCAAGGTTGACCCTTAGAGCCAGCCAGCCTGAAGGAATAACCGCACCCACAAAAGGACCAATTGCATTCCATACTCACATACAACAGGAGGGAAAATAGTATCCTCAAGAAGCATTCCTGGAGCAAGGAAATTAGGTGGTCTAGAGATCAGTACCACTGAACCCATCTTCTTCATAAAGACTCAACAAATTTCAAAGTCAGAGAGTGCTACCTAATACACAGACAAAATGGGCAAATAAAGAAATATGACCCAAATGAATCAACAAGAGAACTAAAGAAAAGGAACTAAATGAAATGGAAGTAACCAAACTACCACACACAGAGTTTAAAATAACAATTTTTAGGATGCTCAAGGACCTTAGAACAAAAATAGATAGTCATAATGAGTACCTAAATAAAGAGATAGCAAGCATCAAAAAAGGACATTGAAATCATAAAAAAGAATCAGTCAGAAATGACAAATACAACGTTAGAAATGAAGACTGCACTAGAAGGAATCAACAGCAAGCTGGATGATGTGGAGGATCAAATCAGCAATTTAGAGGAAAAGATAAATGAAAGCACAGGAGCAGAGCAGCAAAACAAAAGAGGCTCTAAAAGAATGAGGAAACTGCCTGACCAGGTGGTGGCGCAGTGGATACAGTGTCGGACTGGGATGCAAAGGACCCAGGTTCAAGACCCTGAGGTTGCCAGCTTGAGTGCGGGCTCATCAGGTTTGAGTAAAAGCTCACCAGCTTGGACCCAAGGTCACTGGCTCAAGCAAGGGGTTACTCAGTCTCCTGAAGGCCTGCTGTCAAGGAACATATGAGAAAGTAATCAATGAACAACTAAGGTGTCACAATGCACAATGAAAAACTTATGAGTGATGCTTCTCATCCCTCTATTCCTGTCTGTCTGTCCCTGTCTATTCCTCTCTCTGACTCTCCCTCTGTCTTTGGGGAAAAAAAAAAAGAATGAGGAAACTCTAAGAGATCTGTGTGACAACATGAAGAGAAACAACATCTGCATCATAGGAGTTCCTGAAAGAGAAGAGAACAAACAAGGGGTCGAGAATCTGTTTGAACAGATCATAGCTGAGATTTTTCCTAAATTGATGAAGGAATAAGTCACACAAGTTCAAGAAGCACAGAGTCCCATTATAGAGGAACCCCAGGAGACCTACACCAAGACACATCATAATAAAAGTGCCAAAGTTAAGAAACAAAGAAAGAATACTAAAAGCTGCAAGAGAAAATCAGGTAATTACCTACAGAGGATCCCCATAAGAATGACATCTCTCTTCTCAACAGAATCAAAAATTTCCTTGAGCCTGACCAGGCGGTGGCGCAGTGGATAGAGCATCAGACTGGGATGCGGAAGACCCAGGTTCAAGACCCCGAGGTCACCAGCTTGAGCGTGGGCTCATCTGGTTTGAGCAAAAATTCACCAGCTTGGACCCAAGGTTGCTGGCTCAAGCAAGGGGTTACTTGGTCTGCTGAAGGCCTGCGGTCAAGGCACATATGAGAAAGCAATCAATGAACAATTAAGGTGTCGCAATGCGCAATGAAAAACTAATGATTGATGCTTCTAATGTCTTCGTTCCTGTCTGTCTGTCCCTATCCCTCACTCTGACTCTCTCTCTGTCTCTGTAAAAAAAATAAAATAAAATAAATAAAAATAATTAAAAAAATTTCCTTGAAACAAGTGAAAATCAACATACAACTCAAAATCAATGGGGCACAGCAAAAACAGTCCTGAGAGTGAAGTTCATGACATTACAGGCATACCTTAAGAAGCAAGAAAAAGCTCAAATGAACAACCCAACCCGGCACCTTATAAAGAACTAGAAAAAGAACAACAAATACAGCCTAGAGAAAGCAGAAGGGAGAAAATAATAAAGATCAAAGCAGAAGTAAATGACATAGAGGCTAGAAAAGACAATACAAAAAATCAATGAAACCAAGAGCTGGTTCTTTGAAATGGTAAACAAGATTGAAGAACCTTTAACCAGAATCACCAAGAAAAAGAAAAAGGGGACTCAGATAAATAAAATTAGAAATGAGAGTGGAGAAGTAAGAACTGACACTGCGGAAATAAAAAGGATTGTAAGAAAACACTATGGGCCCTGGCCAGTTGGCTCAGTGGTAGAGTGTTGACCTGGCATGCAGGAGTCCCGGGTTCGATTCCCAGCCAGGGCACACAGGAGAAGTGCCCACTTGCTTCTCCACCCCTCCCCCTCTCCTTCTGTCTCTCTCTTCCCCTCCCACAGCCAAGACTCCATTGAAGCAAAGTTGGCCTGGGTGCTGAGGATGGCTCTATGGCCTCTGCCTCAGGCACTAGAATGGCTCTGGTTGCAACAGAGCAATGCCCCAGATGGGCAGAGCATCACCCCCTGGTGGGCATGCCGGGTGGATCCCAGTCGGGCACATGCGGGAGTCTGACTGCCTCCCCGTTTCCAGCTTCAGAAAAATACAAAAAAAAAAAAAAAGAAGAAGAAGAAAAGAAAACACTATGAAGATCTATATGCCAAATAATTGGACAATCTAGGTGAAATGGATAAATTCCTAGAAACATACAATCTTCCAAAACTCAATCTAGAAGAATCAGAAAACCTAAACAGACTGATTGCAACAAATGAAATTGAAGCAGTTGGCCCAGGCCAGTTGGCTCAGCGGTAGAGCGTCGGCCTAGCGTGCGGAGGCCCCAGGTTCGATTCCCGGCCAGGGCACACAGGAGAAGCGCCCATTTGCTTCTCCACCCCTCCGCCGCGCTTTCCTCTCTGTCTCTCTCTTCCCCTCCCGCAGCCGAGGCTCCATTGGAGCAAAGATGGCCCGGGCGCTGGGGATGGCTCTGTGGCCTCTGCCTCAGGTGCTAGAGTGGCTCTGGTCACAACATGGCGATGCCCAGGATGGGCAGAGCATCGCCCCCTGGTGGGCAGAGCGTCGCCCCTGGTGGGCGTGCCGGGTGGATCCCGGTCGGGCGCATGCAGGAGTCTGTCTGACTGTCTCTTCCTGTTTCCAGCTTCAGAAAAATGAAAAAAAAGAAAAAAAAAGAAAAAAAAGAAATTGAAGCAGTTATCACAAATCTCCCAGCAAACAAAAGACCTGGACCAGATGACTTCACAGGTAAATTTTACCAAACATTCAAAGAACTAACACCTATCCTTCTCAAGGTATTTCAAAAAATTCAAGAGCAGAAAAGACTTTGAAGCTCCTTTTATGAGGCAAGCATTGTCTTCATTCCAAAACCTGGTAAAGACACTACAAAGGAAGAAAACTATAGGCCAATATCCCTGATGAGCATAGATGCTAAAATTCTCAACAAAATATTAGCAAACCGGATCCAGCAATATATCAACAAGATCATACATCATGATAAAGTGGGATTTATTCCATGGAGGCAAGAATGGTACAATATTCATAAATCAATAAATGTGATTCATCACATAAAATGAAGGATAAAAACCACATGATAATTTCAATAGATGCAGAAAAAGCATTTGATAAAATCCAGCACCCATTTATGATCAAAACTCTCAGCAAAGTGGGAATACAGAGAACATACCTCAACATAATTAAGGTCATGTGTGACAGATCCACAGCCAACATCATACTCAATGAGCAAGAAATGAAAAGCAGCCTGACCTGTGGTGGCGCAGTGGATAAAGCGTCGACCTGGAAATGCTGAGGTTGCCGGTTCGAAACCCTGGGCTTGCCTGGTCAAGGCACATATGGGAGTTGATGCTTCCTGCTCCTCCCCCCTTCTTTCTCTGTCTCTCTCCTCTCTCTCCCTCTCTCATTTCTAAAACGAATAAAAAAAAAAAATAAAAAAAAAAAAAAAAGATTTGTGAATGTCTTTGAAAAAAAAAAAAAAAGAAATGAAAAGCAATCCCCTTAAAAGCAGGAACAGGCCCTGGCCAGTTGGCTCAGCGGTAGAGCATCGGCCTGGCATGTGGGGGACCCAGGTTCGATTCCCGGCCAGGGCACATAGGAGAAGTGCCCATTTGCTTCTCCACCCCACCCCCTCCTTCCTCTCTGTCTCTCTCTTCCCCTCCTGCAGCCAAGGCTCCATTGGAGCAAAGATGGCCCGGGCGCTGGGGATGGCTCCTTGGCCTCTGCCCCAGGCGCTAGAGTGGCTCTGGTCTCGGCAGAGCGACGCCCCGGAGGGGCAGAGCATCGCCCCCTGGTGGGCAGAGTGTCTCCCCTGGTGGGCATGCCGGGTGGATCCCGGTCGGGCGCATGCGGGAGTCTGTCTGACTGTCTCTCCCCGTTTCCAGCTTCAGAAAAATACAAAAAAAAAAAAAAAAGCAGGAACAAGGCAGGGGTGCCCCATTTCACCACTTTTACTTAACATAGTTCTGGAAGTGCTAGCCACTGCAATTAGACAAGAAGAAATAAAAGGCATCCAAATTAAAAAAGAAGAAGTAAAACTACCATTATTTTTTTAGAAGATTTTGTCAGTTTATTTTTTTTAATTTTTTTATTCATTTTAGAGAGGAGAGAGAAAGGGAGAAAGAGAGACAGAGAGGGAGAGAGAGAGGAGAGAGAGACAGAGAGAGAAGGTGGGGAGGAGCTGGAAGCATCAACTCCCATATGTACCTTGACCAGGCAAGCCCAAGGTTTCAAACCGGCGACTTCAGCATTTCCAGGTTGACGCTTTATCCACTGCGCCACCACAGGTCAGGCTAAAACTATCATTATTTGCTGATGACATGATACTGTACATAGAAAACTCTAAAATCTCAGCCAAAAAACTACCAGACCCGATAAATGAATTTGGTAGGGTAGCAGAATATAAAATTAATGTTCAGAAATTAGTGTTATTTTTATACACCAACAATAAACTGTCTGAAAGAGAAATTCTTTTTGAAAGAGAAATGAAGAAAACAATCCCCTTTACTACTGCAGCAACAACAAAAAAATTAAGTACCTAGAAATAAATTTAACCAAGGAGATAAAAGACTTGTACTCAGAAAGTGATAAAACATTGAAAAAAAAATCAAGGAAGATACAAACAAGTGGAAGCATATACTGTGTTTCTGGATAGGAAGAATAAACATTATTATAACGTCTATACTACCCAAAGCTATCTATAAATTCAATGCAGTTTCTTTTTTTTTATTTTTTTATTTTTATTTTTTTTATTTTCTTTTTAGAGAAATGTGATCCAGCTGACACTCATTCTAGACCAGTGAGACCCATTTCTTTTTTTTTTCTTTTTTTTTTTAATTTTTGAAGCTGGAAACGGGGGGAGACAGTCAGACTCCCGCATGCACCCGACCGGGATCCACCTGGCACGCCCACCAGGGGCGACGCTCCGCCCACCAGGGGGTGACGCCCTGCCCCTCCGGGGCATCGCTCCGCCCCTCCAGGGCATCACTTCGCCACGACCAGAGCCACCCAGCACCCGGGGCAGAGGCCAAGGAGCCATCCCCAGTGCCCGGGCCATCCCCGCTCCAATGGAGCCTTGGCCGCGGAAGGGGAAGAGAGATACAGAGAGAAAGGAGGGGGGTAGGGGTGGAGAAGCAAATGGGTGCCTCTCCCACATGCCCTGGCCAGGAATCGAACCCGGGTCCCCCGCACGGCAGGCCGACGCTCCACCGCTAAGCCAACCAGCCAGGGCCATTGCAGTTTCTATTAAAATACCAATGGCATACTTCTAAGATATAGAACAAATATTTCAAAAATTTATATGGAACCAAGAAGGAACCCGAATAGCCTCAGCAATCTTGAAAATGAAGAATAAAATGGGAAGCATCACACTTCCTGATATCAAGTTATACTACAAGGCCATTGTACTCAAAACAGCCTGGTACTGGCATAAGAACAGCCATACAGAACAATGGAATAGAACAGAGAACCTAGAAATAAACCCACGCCTTTATGGTCAATTGATATTTGACAAAGGAGGTAAGAGCATACAATGGAGTAAAGACATTCTCTTTAATAAATGGTGTTGGGAAAATTGGACAGGTACATGCAAAAAAATAAAATAAAACTAGGCCAACAACTTACACCATTCACAATAATAAATTCAAAATGGATAAAAGACTTAAATATAAGTCACGAAACCATAAACATCTTGGAAGAAAACACAGGCAGTAAACTCTCTGATATTTTTCGTAGCAATACTTTTGCCAATTTATCTCCACAGGCAAGTGAAATAAAGGACAAAATAAATAAATGGGACTATATCAAATTAAGAAGCTTTTGCACAGCAAAAGACACCAATAACAAAATAAAAAGACAACCCACACAATGGGAGAACATATTTGCCAATATGTCTAATAAGGGGTTAATAATTGAAATTTGTAAAGAACTTCTAAAACTCAACACCAGGAAGGTAAACAATCCAATTTAAAAATGGGCAAAGGATCCTGATCAGGCAGTGGCACAGCGGATAGAGCATCAAACTGGGATGCGGAGGATCCAGGTTCAAGACCCCGAGGTCGCCAGCTTGAGCGCGGGCTCATCTGGTTTGAGCAAAAAGCTCACTAGCATGGACCCAAGGTTGCTGGCTTGAGCAAGGGGTTACTCGGTCTGCTGAAGGCCCGTGTCAAGGCACATATGAGAAAGCAATCAATGAAAAACTAAAGTGTCACAACGAAAAACTGATGATTGATGCTTCTCATCTCTCTCTATTCCTGTCTGTCTGTTCCTATCTATGCCTCTCTCTGACTCTCTGTCTCTGTAAAAATAAATAAAATAAAATAAAAATAAAGGCCTGACCTGTGGTGGCACAGTGGATAAAGTGGGATGCAGACTTGTGCAGCCACTGTGGAGAAATGTATGGCATTTCCTCAAAAAATTAAAAATGAAATTACCTTTTGACCCAGCTATCCAACTTTTAGGAATATATCCTAAGAATCCCAAAACACTGATTCAAAATAAGATATGCAGCCCCATGTTTATTGCAGAATTGTTTACAATAGCCAAGATCTGGAAACAGCCCAAGTGTATGTCAGTGGAAAGTGGATTAAAAAGCTGTGGTACACTGACCTGTGATGGCGCAGCAGGTGAAGCGTTGACCTGGAAATGCTGAGGTCGCTGGTTTGAAACCCTGGGCTTGCCTGGTCAAGGCACATATGGGAGTTGATGTTTCCTGCTCCTCTCCACCTTTTTCTCTCTTTCTCTCCTCTCTCTCTCTCTCTCTCTCTAAAAAAAAAAAAAAAAGATTAAAAAAGGTTGTGGTATATATACACAATGGAATACTGTGCAGCTGTGAAAAAGAAGTCAATCTTACCTTTGTGATGGCATGGATGGACCTGGAGATTATTATACTAAGTTAAATAAGCCAGGCAGAGAAGACAAATATCATATGATGTCACTTCTATGTGGAATTTAATGAACAAAGTGAACTGAGGAACAGAATAGAGGCAGAGGTGGATCACAGGGAGCAGAGGGACAGCTGTCAGTGGGAAGGGGGATGAGGGGACAGGATCACAGAAGGTGAAGGGATTAGTAAAACTATATATGTAACACATAGATACAGTTAACAGGATAGCAAATCCCACAGGGACAGGGGGAAGTTTGGGGGAGTAATTGGAGGAATGTGATTAGAGGTGAGGGTGTTATATTGAGTGGGACACTTGAATTCATGTTAACACAATAAAATTAGTAAAGTAATTAACTTTCTTTAAAATGAAGTGTAGCCACTATAATCTGATTCATTAATCTGAGAAACATATGTCACATTTTGTAAATTTTTATTTTTAAATTTATTTTTATTTTAAATTTGTGATTAGTTTCCCCATACTTGCTTATTATCAGAATGATTAAATACTACTTTTGATGTCTTTACTTGTCCCAGAATTTTCCAAGAAATCTGACCAAAAAGCAGGCCTTGACACTTTCATGCTTGTTAGGGGAGAGCTCTGCTGTTCACAGGGTCTCACATACTTCCCCACCCACTCACTGTCCTCTTAGAAAAACGACTGCAGGGGTTGGTACTTGAGCTCTCAAGATTCTACACCCAGATTCAGACTTTGCTCCTTGAGCCTGCAGGGGCTTCCAGCATTAGCCACAGGTTTTGCCAAATCAAATCCACCCACATCTGGTTCAGGGACTTTCATATACTACCCAGTTCTCCAAGCTTAGGATGGTTCCCTTCCCTGCTGTTGAGCTTCAATTGAAGCTACCATAGTCCACACTAATCTTCCCAACTTTAAAACTTGAGGCAGAAAGAAATAAGGATATTACTAGTTCTTTACACTCAGGAAACCATGGGCTACTGATTAAGAGAACTCACCTTCTACTTAGTGATTAACTTCGTATACCAGGTATCCTGGGAGAATCAAAACAGGTTACCAAGACTCAGGGAAATGACTGCCTCAGCATTGTCCAGGGACTCCAACTAAGAGAGTATCTCTAGTACATTTCTTGAAATCAAGACTAAGAACATCTTTTTAATTTAAAAAAGTGCATGTTGGCCCTGACTGGTTGGCTCAGTGATAGAGCATTGGCCAGGTGTGTGAAAGTCCTGGGTTCGATTCCCAATCAGGGCACACAGGAGAAGTGCCTGTCTGCTTCTCCACTCCTCCCCCTCTCGCTTCTCTTTTTCTCTCTCTCTCTCTTCTCCTCCTGCAACCATGGCTGGATTGGAGCAAGTTAGTCCCCGTGTGCTGAGGATGGCTCCATGGCCTCCTGTCAGGCACTAAGAAGAGCTCAGTTGCTGAGTAACAGAGCAATGCCCCAGATGGGCAGAGCATCAACCCCCTGGGGGCTTGCTGGGCGGAACTGGGTTGGAGTGCATACAGAATCTGTCTCTGCCTCCCTCCTTTCACTGAATAAAAAGAAAAGTGCCCTTTGTTATATGTAAAGGATGATGTGAAGGAAATCATTGTATAAATAAATATAAATGGCATAAAATAAGTTTCCCTAGTACAGTTTTCTGAGGTATAGTACCAATAAGAACTCTGCTTAGGGTTGACTGCATTGTGGCTAACCTTGCGTGTAGCGGCACTGTCAGCGGCAGCTGCAAGAGGTCAGTGAGATGTCTCACACTATTTTGCTGGCACAGCTTACCAAGAGGCCAGAAGGCAGAATTTATGCTGATTATGAATCAGTGAATGAATGCATGGAAGGTGTTTGTAAAACATATGAGGAACATTTGAAGAGAATGAGTCCCAACAGCCCTTCTATCAAATATGATACCAGCCAGTTGTTTGATTTTATTGATGATCTGGCAGACCTCAGCCATATTGTTTACCGAGCTGATACCCAGACATACCAGCCTTATAATAAAGATTGGATTAAAGAGCCTGACTGGGGGATGGTGCAGTGGATAGAGCATCAGACTGCGACACAGAGGGCTCAGGTTCGAAACCCTGAGGTCGCCAGATTGAGCGCAGGCTCACCAGCTTGAGTGCAGGGTCGCCGGCTTGAGTGTGGGATCATAGACATGACCCCATGGTTGCTGGCTTGAAGCCCAAGGTCACTGGCTTGAGCCCAAGGTCGCTGGTTTGGGCAAGTGGTCACTTGATCTGATGTAGCTCCCCCTCTCAGTCAAGGCACTTATGAGAAGGCAATCAATGAACAACTAAGGTGCTGCAACAAAAGCATCTCCCTCCCTTTCTGTCTGACTGTCCCTATCTGTCCCTCTCTCTGACTCTCTGACTCTCTCTGTCTCTGTCACACACACAAAGAAAAGACTGAATTAAAGATCTATGTGCTCCTTCATTAGCAGACCCAACAGGCTGTAAATATTTGTGTTGGAAGCATTAGGGAGTCAGGATTGGAACACAGATGTGTACAGCAATCTGCAGTGGAAGTTTTGTATTATAGTAATCCCCTATCTATTTTGGTACACTCTAGCCAGGATTGAATGTGTTAGATGAAATGTGAGGATCTTGTTCAATCTGAAACTCCCATCGCCTCCCCGCCCCCTTTATTTTCTACTTAAACATTGTTATGATTTAGAAGGAAGTTTTTGTCAGTTATTGTGGTTTCCAATCCTTTAAAAACTGTTCATATCTGCTTTATAACATTCACTTTACTAACCCATCCAAGTTGGGGTGAGTGGTGGCACAATTTTAACAAGCGAACTTGACTCTAAGGAACCGCTGAGCTAAAGCCAGTCTGTTGGAGGCACAATTTTAGTTATGTCTTAAGATCAAGCTTTAGTGAGAAACAAATAAATGTTCTTTAGTTAAAAAAAAATAGAACTGTGTTTGGATGGTCATTGCTGAGCCCCCCTGGGTGCCCAGTCATCTCTTTTTCCCAGAGCTGTTCCCATCATCTATCACGTAGTCTTCCCACAAACATTCCTCCAGGCTTCTAGACTCCCATAACCCTCTGATTCAGTTCATCTTCCAGTCAACAGACAGTTACTGAGCATCTACTACTTGCCATGGACTGTGAATCAGCCATCAGTGAGACAGAAGGTTCCTACTTTCACAGGGCTTACATTCTAGCAGGAGGGGATCTAGCCTGTGGCCAAAACTGATTAAACTGGGGTAACAGGGATTCTAATGCCAACCTCCAGAGAATGGAAGGAGATGATACCCTTAAAGCAGCCAATCTGAGCTTAACTCATAGTAGGAATTCAACATATATTTGTTTCTTTTTTATTTTCTTTTCTTTATTCATTTTAGAGAAGAGAGACAGAGAGAAGGGAAGAGGAGCAGGAAGCATCAACTTCCATATGTGCCTTGACCAGGCAAGCCCAGGGTTTTGAACCGGTGACCTCAGTGTTTCCAGGTTGACGCTTTATCCACTGCACCACCACAGGTCAGGCTATATTTGTTTCTTTCCTTCTAATTATTTGGAGGAAAGCATTGCTTTCCCATTGTTTTTTTGTTTGTTTCATTGGTTCTTTTGAGGATTTCAAACATTTTTGAGTTCTACTAAAAATAGGGGACCAGGGTAAAATGAACAAATGTGAAGTAAGTTACAAAGTTGTTGGGATTTATTTTTCTCTCAAGTTGACAACCCCGGGGTTTCAAACCTGTGACCTCAGCATCCCAGGTTGATGCTCTATCTACTGCGCCACCACTGGTCAGGCTGTTGTTGGAAATCTTAGTCTCACATTTTTCCCCAGGTGTTCAAGAAAAGAGATACTGTTGTATTGCTACTCAATCTTTCAAGAAATCACTTTAATAAAATGTCTCAACCATCTTACACTTGCCACATCTTGCAAATTGTTGCTTTTAAATTTGTAAGTCAATGGCCCTGGCCAGTTGGCTCAGTGGTAGAGCATTGGCCCAGTGTGTGGAAGTCCTGGGTTTGATTTCTGGTAAAGAAACACGGAGAAGTGACCATCTATCTGCCTCTCCACCCCTCCTCCTTTTCTTTCTCTCACCCCTCTCTCTTTTCCCTTCTCATAGCCATGGCTTAAATGGTTTGAGCAAGTTGCCCCAGGCGCTGAGGGTGGTTCCATGGCCTCACCTCAGGTGCTAAAAGAGCTCAGTTGCAGAGAAACTTAATAAAAAAGAAAAAAATTATAAGTAGCAAACGTTTTTTTGTGCAGCTCTGTGGTAGGCCTTGTTCTAGGTCCGGGGATAGGGGTGTGAACAAGACAGATAAGGTTTTAGCTTTTATGAAGCTCACATTTTAGAGAAAAGAGACAGTGCTTAATAAACAAACACTTCGATCCCCAGGCAGGGCACACATGAGAAGTGACCATCTGCTTCTCTTCCCCTTCTCTCTCTTCCCCTCTCGCAGCCAGTGGCTCGGTTGGTACAAGCGTCAGCCCTGGGTGCTGAGGATAGCTCGTTGATTTGAGCATCAGCTCCAGATGCGGGTTGCTGGGTGGATCTCAGTTGGGGAGCATGCAGGAGTCCGTCTCATTATCTCCCTTCTTTTCACTTAAAACACACACACAGGCCCTGGCCGGTTGGCTCAGTGGTAGAGCATTGGCCTGGCATGCAGGAGTCCCGGGTTTGATTCCCGGCCAGGGCACACAGGAGAAGCGCCCATCTGCTTTTCCACCCCCCTCCCCTCCTTCCTCTCTGTCTCTCTCTTCCCCTCCCGCAGCCGAGGCTCCACTGGAGCAAAGTTTGCCCGGGTGCTGAGGATGGCTCTGTGGCCCCTGCCTCAGGTGCCAGAATGGCTCTGATTGCGGCAGAACGACACCCCAAGATGGGCAGAGCATCGTCCGCTGGTGGGCATGCCGGGTGGATCCTGTTGGGCACATGTGGGAGTCTGTCTGACTGCCTCCCCGTTTCCAGCTTCGGAAAAAAAACAAACACACACACACACACACACACACACACACTAATGTTAAACAATAAGTGCTAGGTGGGACAGAAAATAAAACAGGGCAATATGCTAAAGAGATTGGGAGGTGGGAAAATGAATCAGACTGATGGTTAGGGAAGAGTTACCTGAGGAGATGACATTTGAGCTGAGACCCGATTAACAGGAGCATCCCCCGCCACCATATCTCCTGTTCATCCAGAAAGAAGAGTAGGGGCTAAGTCTTAGGTAGAAGGTGGTGAAGATGAGAAGTGGAAGGACCATGGAGCTGAGGCAGAAGCACCAGGGCATGTGGTGGAGATGAGGTTAGAGAGGTCTGCAGGGCCCGGTAGGTCAGAGTAGGACTTTGAATTGTCCCAAAGGCCATAGGAAAGCCCTGGAAGGCTTTAAGTAGGAGAGTACTAGGATTTAAATTAGAGTTTGGAAAGCTCACTGGCTGCATAGAAATCCTATTCTTCAGGAACAAGAGAGAAAACTCACTAGGAGGCTATGGCAGTTTTTTTGTAGGGAGAGAGCACAGCAACAGTGTAAGTGGAGAGAATGACAGATTAGATATATTTTGGAAGTAGAACTGAGAAGACTTGCTGATGAATTGAATATTGGAGGAGAGGAAAAAGAGGAATCAAGTGACTTTGTATGTTTATGGCTTGAACAACAGAATCATTATAGTAACAATGAGGTGGGACAAATTAGGGGAAGAACAGTTTGGGGGTAAAATTAGGAGCACTGTGGGGCATCTTTCAGTCTGAGATAGAATATAGGCTATGGAGCTAGATAGACTACCTGGGTTCTGATCCTATTCTCGACTGCTGACTGATTTTGGACAAATGAACTAACCTTTTTTTGCCTTAGTTACTTCATCTGTAGAAGGGGCATAACCTACCCAAATAAGTTGTTCTGAAGATGACATGAGTTATTATAGATAGATTACTGCTATCATTCTTATTCTTTAGTACCTAGAGAACTTAGCATCTCTAGGCACTAAATTCTGAACATATAAGCAGAGAATAAATCAGACAAAAACCACTGCTCCTGTGGAGATTGTATTCTGTTTGGGTAAGGGGATACATAATAAATAAATGCATTGTTAAAACATTTAGTATGTTGGAGAGGGATAAGTGCGATGGAGAAAGATAAAGCAGGGAAAAGTGGGTAGTGAGGAGCAGAGTGACTTGCAATTTAAAATAGGAGGGCCAGGGCCCTCGCCAGTTGGCTCAGTGCATAGACCATTGGCCCAGCGTATGGATGTCCCGGGTTTAATCCCCAGTCAGGGCCCACATGAGAAGCTACCATCTGCTTCTCCTCCCCTCCCCTTCCTCATTCTCTACTACTTCTCATCCTCCAGCCAGTGGCTTGATTGGTTCAAGAATCAGCCCCAGACAGGGTTTGCTGGGTTGATCCCCATCGGAGCACATGCAGGAGTCTATCTCCCCTCCACTCACTTAAAAAATTAATTAATTAATTAATTAAAAGAAAATAAAACATAAAATAGGAGGGCCATTACAGGCCTTTCTAAGATATTTGTGGAAAGACCTCAAAGGAGGGAGGGTCCCAGCCATGTGGATATAGGGAGTTTGGGGGGGAGAGTGTGCCAAGCAGGGGAAAGAAAAAGTCCAAAGGCCCTCAGGTGGAGGCTTCAAGAAACCAAAAAGGGGAAGCTGAGTGACAAAAGGATAGGGGGTTAAAATTAGAGGGAGGACCACGGCTGTTGTTCTGAGAGGTGAGGAGCCACTGCGGGGTGTGAGTGGATCAGTGACACGTTCTGACTGACATCTCTCTGCCTGCCAAGTTAAGAACAGACAGGGTGGGGGAGGGCTACTGAGAGGGCTGGTGCTCCAATCCAAGCGAGGGAGGCCTAGGATGGAGCAGTACCAGCAGAGAAAATTTGATAACAAACAAATTATATAAATAACCTAATATAGAGAGTGTCAGGTGGTGATATGTGCTATGGAGCAAAATAAAGCACCAGGGGAGAGGGAATGTGGAAATTGTTGCAACTTTATTTTATTATTATTTTTTTTCAAATTATAAGCAAAAGTTAATTTAGAAAGTTACAGAGGTAGTATAAATGAGCCAGCTGGGCTGCATGGCTCAGGAAACAAGTTACAGAGGCAGGAGAGGCCCTTGGAGCTTAGGAGAGAGAAAGGCCAAGGTAACGCACCCGGGGGAGGCAGAAGGGGAAGGGAGAGGCATGGGTGTGCTCCCGAGAGGGAAAGTGAGCCAAGGATGTTGCGATTTTAAAATGGGATGGCAGGGAGGCCTTCACCAAGATGGTGGAGAAGACGGTGCAGAGCATGGAGACGTCTAGGGAAGAACTCAGGCGGAGTGCTAGCCCTACAGAGGCCCGAGCGCAGGAGTACGCCTGGCACTGTAGGAAAGGAGCCAGGGACCTGGAGTAGGCCGAGCCTGGGGCAGGGCGGGGAGTGAGGGCTGAGCCACAGAGCGCTGTAAGGACTTTGGCTTTGGGGAGGCCAGTAGCAGGTTTTGAGCAGAGGATTGACACAATCGAATTCATCTGCTCGTTCTGGCTGCTGTGTGAAGAGCAGAGTATCAAAGGGCAAGAGTGGGTGGGGATACGATTAGGAAGCAGGTGCAACAATCCGGGTGAGGAATGAAGGCAGCTCGGCAGCATGGTAGCTGCAGAGGTGATGAGGAGCAGTCAGGGTCTGGATGCACAGGAGTGGGAGATAGAACCTCCAAGATTTGCTGACAGACTGAATGTGGGATGTAAGAGAAAGAAAAAAGTAAAGAACAACTCCAAGACTTTGGGCCCAAGAAACTGGAAAGATAGAGTTGTCGTTTATTGATACAGGGGAAGCTGCAGGAGGCGGTGCCAGAAGACCTCAGAGGTTTGATCTTACACATATTTTGCTTAGGGGGGTGGGTGTGTCTATGAAGCACCCGGTAGAGATGATTGAGAAGGCTGCAAATATACAAGTTTGAGGGTCAATGAAAACAGATACAATTCTGGGAGCCAGTGGTCCTTAAAACCACGACTGGCAGAACTCACCTAGGTGGAGCGGAACGGGAAGAGAGGGAGCCTGGAGTCATTTCAGCACCCCATGGCTGAACAGAGATGGAGGCGCCATCCCAGGAGACAGAGAAGGGCAGCCAGGCTCAGGAGGACCGGGAGGGTGGCTTGGAAGTGAAGACTGTCATCCAGTCTTTAAACGCGATGTTTTCAACCAATATTTAATTCTGGGAGAAAATGCTCACCACAGGTTACTTAGGGTGAAAAGCAGTATATGAACTACAATGTTAACAGTTCTTTTCTGTACATGGTAGTGGTTGAGTTTTATTGCTATTTTCTTTACAGTTTTCAGTATTCTGTTAATTTTCAACTCTGAATGAGTATTTTATAAAAATTTGTACATAAGGGTATTTGAAAATCAACAATGCAAAGTGGCTTTTGCTGCTCAGAGGACTCTAGCCTATTCCTACCCCAACCATGTGCCCACAAATGGGGATTTAGGCCCTTCTCTCACAGTGGGCGCCATGGAAGGGGGCAGTCCCACCCCAACCCAGGGGGCTTCAAAAGAGCTTTGGTCAATAGAAGCACCCTGGGGTGGGGGCTGGGCAGATGAGCACTGGAGGCTGTCCTGATGCTTAGTAGGCCTGATCTCAGGAGCCCCTGCGCTTGTATCATTGGACCTGTCAGTCATGCTTCTCAGAACCAGGGGTGCCAGAAATACCATGTGCATCCCTGGGACAGAGAGTAGGTTCGCATTGCTTGGCCCAGCATGGACTGACAGATAGACAGAACAGCAGCTTCATTAAAAAACAGTTTATTAGCTTCTGAGCTGCCCAGTGCAAATGAAGAGAGGTTCCCTTCCCAGGTGTCCCGGCCTCTCCAGCTGAGCCCCGGGGAGCCGCTCTACTGTAGACCCCTGTCCTGAGGCAGTGTCCTTGTTCATCTGACTCCAGTTCCATGGCTCCCGGCCCAGGGCTAAGCCCCACCTCGAGAAGCCATAGGAATGGTCTCTCCTGAGAGACTGTTTTCTCCAGCATCTGAGAAGATGCCCCTGCTCCCAGAGGCTGGGGCCACGTCCACCTGGATGACGCCATGCACCTGGGAGAGCTGTGGGCTGTCCAAGCTGGCGATGAGCTGGCGGGGGCCGGGCCGCACAGGCACGAACGTCTGGCGCAGAGTCACTGTCTCGTTGCCCCCAATGTCCCTGTGGGCAGAGACAGGGTCAAGGGCCTGGGGTGACTGGGGGTGGAGTGGGGAGTAAGGACTGATGAGGCAGCCAGGAAAGAAGGAGCAGAAGGTGGAGCCCCTCAGGCATTTCTGGGCTCAGTTGGAATTCCCACACCAAGCACCAGTACAAAGCCTGAGTCCCAGGGCCACCTCCACATTGCAAGATCAGCAGTCATCCACACAGCTGCCTAAGCTAGAAATCTCCCAGTCATCCAGGACTCCTCCTTCCTCTCCCACAAACACCTGAACAAAACTGATGCGCCGCCTCCCCCTCATCTCCATTGCCACCTGCTGCCTAGTCAGACCACCCCCACCCCACTTGAGGTTTCCAAGACCAAGTGAACTTCAAGTGGAGACTTTGGGGCTCAACACTGTTTTGCCAAATACTTTCAATATTGCCAAGAAAAGAAGTGGAGGAAAATTATCTTCTACAACAATCATCTTTTCAAAGAAGGAACTTTTTTTTTTTTACAGAGACAGAGAGAGAGTCAGAGAGAGGAATAGATAGGGACAGACAGACAGGAACGGAGAGAGATGAGAAGCATCAATCATTAGTTTTTCGTTGCGACACCTTAGTTGTTCATTGATTGCTTTCTCATATGTGCCTTGACCGTGGGCCTTCAGCAGACCGAGTAACCCTTTGCTTGAGCCAGGGGCCTTGGTCCAAGCTGGTGAGCTTTTTGCTCAAACCAGATGAGCCCACGCTTAAGCTGGCGACCTCAGGGTCTTGAACCTGGGTCCTTTGCATCCCAGTCTGATGCTCTATCCACTGCGCCACCGCCTGGTCAGGCAAGAAGGAACATTTTAATACTCTAAAACATTGGTAAAATGTTTTCTCAGAAAAAAAAAGAAAAATCCTTCCCAAGAATAGACGGTCAGCACATTCACACTGACATACATGTTTGTATGTATGTGACACACACATGCACGCACACACACTTACTTCAGTGCCTTTATTTTCTCCTTTCTTCATGGGTCTCTGAAAATCTATTGCCAGACCACACCTCTGGGAATCATAGTCTCACCAGCCTTCTAGCCAGCCTGCTTGCCTCCAATCTCATTTTTCCATTCTATTCTCTAACCACTGACTCCAGTTCCATGGCTCCTGGCCCAAGAACTGGACCCTTTAAGGGCTTGGCTTCCTTGATGCTTATGGAACGGGACTGCAGCTCCCGAACCCGACACACAGGCTCATTCTGACTCAGGCTGCCTGCCTGCACAGCCTCCTCATCCCCCATCATTCCTCCTGCCCACCAGCTAAGACGGGCTCCTTCCTTTCGCTGAACTCACCTTCTTTTTCATGCTTTACCCTGGCTGCCTGTGCAGGCTCACACCACCTCACATCTCCTTTGCGCACCTCCTGCCCATAGGAAAATGAATCCGGCCTCTCCTTGAGCTCCTCCAGCAATCTGCACTTGCACTTTGCACACTGAACATGACTGTATTTATATAGATTGCACCCGCTCATGCCTGTTTGCATCTATCCTTTCCTGCCTCTGCCTCCCTTACCTTTGGCCCCCTACTCAATGCAAACCTGCCGCAGGGACCCTCTCTGGAGCCATTCCCTGTGCAGTCACCTCAGTCCCCAAGGGAATGAACCAACACCTCAACTTTGAGGATGAGCTGTTCTTGGGGCAAAACACTTAGCTTGGAGCCTGCTTGCAAGCAGCACCCCTGGACCACCTGTGCTCCTTTTCTATGACTGTTAGCTCTGTGGTTTAGGACAAGTTACTGAACTTCTCTGATTTTCACTTTTCTGTTCTGTAAAATGGAAGTGAATATAAAATAAGGGGGTGGGATCAGATGGTCTTGAAGGTGCCTCCAGGCTCCATGAAGGAGGGAGCAGGGGGAGGCAGGGAGATATATGAAGGCTAACTGTTAAGGTATAGGCTTAATTGCTAGACTTCCCATCATAACAGATAACTAGAAATTAAGTCTATAATTTTTCAAGTAGGCTATACTCTGGCTGGTTACAAATTTGTGTTTTTAACTTTTGTCCACTTTTCCACAGTTACACAGTTAAACTCATTTAGATTCAGACCAGGCTTGAACAGTCAACCTGACCTATACTATAATCAAACTGTACTATTTCAGAACCTGGCCTTTATTCATAACAGTATTTCCAAGAAAAACTGCTTTCCAGGTTCCAGCATGGGATGCCAAGATCTCTCCCTGCCTTAGTGTCAGATGAGACCTTTGCCACACCTCTGTTTGTGAATTTAAGCTGAGTGCATCAGCTGCTAAAGCTGGAATGTTTCTGTAACCACGAGTGCAGCCAATGAAACCAACTCCCTGACAAGGTCACTAGAACTTAGACATACAAAATCAGCATTGTCATTGCTGGCCGGGTAGCTCAGTTGGTTACAGCATCATCCACATATGCCAAAGTTGGATCACTGGTCAGGGCACATATAATAATCAACCAGTGGATGCATGAATGAGTGGAACAAGCTGATGTTTTTCTCTCTCTCCCTTCCCCTCTCTCTAAACATCAATCAATAAAAAATTTTAAAAACTATTAGAAAATAAAAACACCCCAAAACAAAATTGACATTGTCTTTCAATACTGTATTTGTTCAACCATGTTGCCAGTGCTTGGAGCATTTTTTAAAACTTCTCTTGGATTTTTCTCCAGAGTCCCTGAAAGTCACACACACACAATGAGCACTCGGGCACACATGCATATCCTGTCCCTCCTTTACAGCAAAGCTTCCCCTCTGCTTGAAAAGGCATCGCTACCTACCTTGTTTGCCCACCTTATTAATTAGTCTTCGCTCTAGATGAGTTCAGGATATATCCCCAATATCAAATGCATCCCCAGGAGGCCACCCTAGGGACATGCTAGAGAATATGATTCAGGCTCTGGGGGGAATTCCTGAGAAGGGTTTGGAACAGACTTTCAGCCTCTCCTGGTGACTGGTTTGGTGGTGACAACAGCCATCTGGAGGAGTAAGTTCTGGAATGTTTATTAAATGGCTAGTCACCACACTAGGTGGCACACCTTATGCTCTAATGGGGTTCCATACCACAGCCTTTGATGTGCAAAAGGGAGCAAAGTAACACCCAGCTTGGAATCCAATACATCTGTACCAACCGCCCAGGGACTTCCCCCTGGGCTTTCAATTGTCCTGGTGGCCCTGGCCTGGGCTGGCAGCAGCTGAGGAGCCACGGGATGTCCAAAGAGAACCTGCCTTGAGAAACCATCATCCAACCCTCTCATGTACTGGTGGGGAGATTGGGGTCTTTAAGTGGAAAGGGGGGATTACTACGAGCCCGCAGCTGAAGGGAGGGGACAGGCCTCCACGCTCAGTTCAGTGGTCCCCGCCTTACTTCCACGCTGGGGCAGGACTCAGGTCGGGCAGAGCTGCTGAGGGGAGTCCAGCTCTGTGTACCCTTAAGAACAGGAGAACCTCCCTCCATCATTTGCAGGAGAGAGACACCTGCAGGGGGAGCTATTTGGGAGTCTCCTCTCCACTTTCTAAGCTGCCAGAGACTCAGACTCGCGCAGGGAGGCAAAGGGAAAGCACTCCTTTGTGACAGATGACATCATCCAGGGTTCAGCTGGGGCAAAGATCAGGAAAACAACCTTTTCAGCTTTGACCTGTTGGCAAAAGTGGAGGCCCCCACCAGGCAGAGCCTGTTGGGACTGTGTGTGTGTGTGCGCGGTGGTGGTACTTACTGGGCAGGATGAACAGGGACCCTCCGCTTTTCCCCCAAGCCAGCCTCTCCACCCGGGCCATCACTTTCCCCCAGACTCTCTTTGTCTAAAGAAGAAAACACATGCCCCTGTCCCCAGAACACTAATCTTAAATGTCAGCCTTGGCCTTCCCTGCTTTCCCTCTGTGCTGTTCCTGAGGAGAGACAGGGCAGCTTGTGTGGGTCTGCATCAGAGGTGACAGCGCAGGCCCAGGAGCCCAAACACTGAGTGAGGCCCCTCACAGAGACTCGCCTGGTCCCAGATCAGACCCAGGTGGCCTGGTCCGGGCCCGAGGTGCAGGGCCCCCTCCTCTGCAACTGCTGCTCAGCCCTCCTGGTACAACCAAGCAACAGGCTTGAGCATCTGTACACAGTGTGCGCCAAGCGGGAGGAGTAGTCTGGCCCTTATGAGCTGTGAGACCCTGTAAGACATGGCCATTAAGTTCCCCAGCTGTAAAGTGGGGGTGATGGTGGAAATACTCAAAATAACAACTCTCAACAGAGCACTAAGTTTGTGCCAAGCACTATGCTGAATGCTTTATGCACCATTGCACTTAATTCTCACAATGACTCTCAGAACCAAGTACTACTGTGAGCCCCATTTCACAGGTGAGAAAAAATGAGGCTCAGAGGAGATAAGTCACTTGCACAAGGGCACATAGCCAGTGTGATGAAGGTGGGACTTGATTCCAAAGCTTTGTTTTTAATTATCGGATGGTCTCTAATGTGCTTTAAAGGGTTTTTATGGTCCTCTCAAGTGAGAAAATATGCCTGAAAGCGCTTGGTCAACTCCTGAGCACTGGGCTAATGATTCCTGTGTGGAGTGTTAGCTCCCTAATGAGATGATAAGACAGGGTGCGGGGACACAGCACAGCACCACACACGCAGCAGGTCTCCTTAAATGATGTTTGGACTGAACTGAGTCAGGAGGTATTGCTGGCTGGCTCCAAGCTGCTTTGTTGGACCCCAATAGACGGTATGAACCTAACCATCCTAACCAGTCTAACCATCTTGACTGAGAGAGGAAGCAATGTGGGGCCCAGGGCAGCCCAGGAGGTGGCAAGGACATGCCAGACTCACCCAACGTTGAGGATCTTGGGTCTCTGTAACCCGGAGCCCTCGAGCCGGAAGACAACATTGGTGAGGCGGACAGGCAGGGGGTTCTTGAAGACAATCTGTACTCCGCATTCCTGGCCAACTACAGCTGCTCCCAACAACTGAGAGAAAAAGAGGCCCATCCCCACATCAGAGACCCTGGCCAAATACAGAAGGTCATTCACTGCACCAGAGAGGTATCAAAACCTCTCTGAGTTCCACATTTCTGCTCCTGAGAGGAGGCTCTGCATAAGCCAGAGAGGAAACTCAAAGCCACTCCTCACCCAAAGTCACCACAGAATCAGGTAGATGAGATCTCGTTTTACATAAGAGAAAACAGGTCTGAGAGCCTAGAGCCAATTTCTGTCCTTTTCCTCTTGGAACTGCTGATCAGACCAGCCTGGTCCTGACTTAGTGCCCTGTCCCCTTCGCCTCCAATGTCCCTCAGCCCCGCGCTCTAGCCAGCTGCCCTCACCGTGAGGGAGAGGTCAGGGGTGCGCAGACGGAAGGTGTGCTGCTTGGCCAGCACCTGCCCGTTCTCCTTCACATGGCCTGAGATGTTGAGCAGCATGGCTCCCTGGTCCACAAGGTGGGGCTGGTATTCCTTGTAGGCTACAGGCATGGTCACGCGGTCCGCTGGGGAGAAGAGACATGGTGTCACAGAGGCCTGCTTCCCAGACATGGCCTCCCAGAATCTCCATGTCCACAGCCCCGGTACCCAGCCATCTAGGGGGCAGGGCTGGGGAAGGAGCACTTACAGGCCCCTGGAGCCAGAACCACTTCCTTCTTGCTCTCCTTGAAGACAGACCCGGTGACACCGGTGTAGAAGGTGACTGAGAGGTAGAGGTGCAGCTTCACAGTGCGGCGGCTGCTGCCGCGATTGGTCAACACCACGCAGACTGTCAGGTCCTGCCCCATCACTGCGTCCTGGGCATCCACCTGTATCGCCACATCCTCAGCTGAGTCCCGGGTGGCATACACATTGGGTTTGCTGCCATAGGAGGTTGCTGTCTCCACTGCCTTCCGCTCTGCTTCTGAGCCTGGGGGTTGAGGGTCAAGGGTAAGGGAACTGCTACTCTGAGAGTGGGTGAAGAGCAGAAATATTTGGCATGGGCCTGAGCTGGCTGGGTTGGGGGGATGGTACCTTCTGGGTGTTTATAGATGTGAGTGATATCGTCCCGCATGTTGGAACCAATGGCCTTTGTGATAATGAGTGTGCCAATGGCCTTCTCCTCCACGTACACTATCTTGAAGCTTCCATCATCCTGTCGCTGCCAGTAAACCTTGTCACTGTTCACCTATTGGGAGAGGGTAAGGGGGTGTGAGCCAAGAGGTGAGTGAGCCACAGGGTCCAAGGTTGGACCTGACCCCAGCTACTTTCTCTTCTTGATCTTTGAAACAGCAGGGATGGTTAGGCCTAAAGGCTGGGAGCCTCCTGGCAGAGCCAAACAGAGATACTCTCCAAACTGAGCCAGATGAGGCCAGAGAACAGTGAGGCTGGTCTGGGAGACTCCTTGCAAAGCACTTTGGCATTAATAACAGTAATCCTTTATGCTCGTTTGCAGACTTTATGACTTGTAAAGCTATTTCATACCCATTACTTCTTTTGATCCTGAGTGCAGGAAGCACGACAGCCATTATTATTACCTTTTACAATTGAGCAAACTAAGTCTCTTAGAATGACTTGCCCAAGGACACAAGCTGGTCCGTCAGCGGTGAAGTCAGGACCAGAGAACTCAGGACTATGCCAGTGCTTTGGCCCTCTAGACTGCACAAGAAAGCACGTGGAAGAGTCCTCACCTCGGCAAAAATGAAGGGTGTATCATACTTCATGTAGACCAGGCCATTCTTGATGGACTGCACGGAGCAGGGCCCACAGCAGAAGATGCCTAGGGGAGTCAGGGCAGGATGAAGTGAGAGAGCCAAGGAGGCCAAGGGGGACCCTTAGATCTGAGAGAAGCCCATCCATGCAGGCCTAGTGCCCACTGCCTTGGGCTTAGCAGCTACCCAGTCCAATCCAGGAAGGGCAGACAGAAGAGTGAAGTTCCACTTGGCTTCAGTCAGTGGAAGCAGAGGCAGGGCAAGTCTGGGGACAAGCTGCCTTGTTAACCAAAGCGTTGACACACTCTGTTCTCATTGGCTGAAGTTGGATGTTGGCTGTCTGTGATCCTCCAGAGGTCAGGACCCTCTACATCAAGACAAATCCAGATCCCGTGGTAACTCTGCTTACTGACTGGGAGATCAATGACACCATCGCCACCCTTTCAGAAAGATCCAGAACAACCCCTCAGTTCTGCAGCTTACTGTGTTCTCTCTGTTGGGAGGTGGGAAGGGAACTGGTAGGAAATAGAATCATCATCATTCTCAGGAGGCTCTTTTAGGGGAGTTGGGCTGACAGGGAGGTTGGGCAGGAGAGGACACGGAACAGTAAGTGAGGGTCACAAATAGCAAAGAATCTTAGAAAACACCTAGCACTACAATCTTCTTTAATAGATGGCGAAACTTGCCCTGGCCGGTTGGCTCAGCAGTAGAGCGTCGGCCTAGCGTGCGGAGGACCCGGGTTCGATTCCCGGCCAGGGCACACAGGAGAAGCGCCCATTTGCTTCTCCACCCCTCCGCCGCGCTTTCCTCTCTGTCTCTCTCTTCCCCTCCCGCAGCCAAGGCTCCATTGGAGCAAAGATGGCCCAGGCGCTGGGGATGGCTCTGTGGCCTCTGCCCCAGGTGCTAGAGTGGCTCTGGTCTCGGCAGAGCAAGGCCCCAGAAGGGCAGAGCATCGCCCCCTGGTGGGCAGAGCGTCGCCCCCTGGTGGGCGTGCCGGGTGGATCCCGGTCGGGCGCATGCGGGAGTCTGTCTGACTGTCTCTCCCTGTTTCCTGCTTCAGAAAAATGAAAAAAAAAAAAAAAAAAAGGATGGCGAAACTTGAGACTCAGAGAGGCATGGTAGATGCCAAGATCTCACACGATAGCTGGATACAATAGAGTGGAAGGAGCTAATATTACTATGGTCCCGGCATGTTGCTAGTCTCTAATATATGATTTCTCATTTGATTTTCCCAACCACCCTATATGGTTTGTCATATTATCCTCATATGAAAAACAAGAGCACCAAAGCCCAAAGATGCAAGGAACTTGCCCAAATTGACATATCTAAGGAGTAATCAAGCTGGAATCAAGCCTGAGTCTGGCTGGCCGCAGAGCCCCTGCCTGGCGCCTACCCCACCACTTCCCAGAGTGGGGACCAGACTCAGTTCTCCCAGTGTCCCTGGGCCAGGCTTTTCCAGATCACAGGCATCTCTGGGTTGCACAACTCAGGGGGCACTGCTCATAGAGATGATTGAGATGGAGGGGTCTGGCTAGAGACCAGAGGAGAAATGTAGGCTAGGTGCAGGCTCTCTGACCCAGGGTGATGAAAGGAGAGGCAGAAGAAAGGCGGCCTGAGGGGCGCAGGCTGGCTGCCTGGGTTGCAGTGCTAAGGTGGAAAGGGGAGGGACCAGTTTGAGAAGAGAGCATATGGCAGGTCTAATTTTTGTGAATGTGTATTGTGGAAAAGAGACTAGTAGGTTGCTTTCTTCTTTGCCCCTATCTGAACCCTGATTTTTTTCTATACTGCACATATTACTCATAGTGAGCAGTGGAACAGATGGAGAGAACTCGGTGAGAGTGAGCATGTATGTCAAGAAGGGAGGGAGTCAGGGACTGGATTTGCTTTGCTTCTGACCTAATGTTCTGTGTCCCAGAGAAAGTCACTCCATCTCTTTGGGTCACCATTTCCCACGTGTCCCATAAGGGCTTGGAGTGGGTCCCAAACCCAGCTGATCTTCTACATCACCAGGGGGACTTTCAAATAGATAGATTCCTAGAATTTATCCCTAACATGTCTGATATGTCAAGTCTGTGGTAGGACCTAGACATCCACCTAAAACAAAACAAACCAAAACAAAAACCTCTTGGGAGAGAATATAAAATATTTACATTTTATGTTGTTCACGTCTATACTTTTTTTTCCTTTCAAGCATATATTACTTATAATAATCACTTAAAAATTTTAAAATTACATAAATAAAAGGGTCTTTCAATGAATTATCTCTAGAATATGTAAATAAAAAAGTACATGAGCATAGTGGATTGGCTGGGGGAGAAAAACTCATCACTCAATGCTCTTGAATCTTTTGATTTTTTTTTTTTTTTTTTTGTATTTTTCTGAAGCTGGAAATGGGGAGGCAGTCAGACAGACTCCCGCATGCGCCAGAGCGGGATCCACCCGGCACGCCCACCAGGGGGCGATGCTCTGCCCATCCGGGGCGTCGCTCTGTTGCGACCAGAGCCACTCTAGCACCTGGGGCAGAGGCCAAGGAGTCATTCCCAGTGCCCGGGCCATCTTTTGCTCCAATGGAGCCTCAGCTGCGGGAGGGGAAGAGAGAGACAGAGAGGAAGGAGAGGGGGAGGGGTGGAGAAGCAGATGGGCGCTTCTCCTGTGTGCCCTGGCCGGGAATCAAACCCAGGACTCCTGCACGCCAGGCCAACGCTCTACCACTGAGCAAACCAGCCAGGGCCTCTTTTGATTTTTGACTCATTTGAGTACACTAACCGTTATAAATAAATAAAATTTAGGCATATAGCTATGCAGAAAGGTAAAACGAAATGAAAAACTGGCTGATACACCTGTTTCAAGAACCATGGGGTTAAAGGGCCTGGCTCTACGGCTCAGACCAGTGCTAACACTGGAGTTTGTTACCCAGGTTGGGGATGGAGAAGTCAAAATGGGTTACAGGAACCAGGAAGTGCCCCGCCTCACCACTGCTGGTCTCCTGGGGTGTAGCATCCACAACCTGCCACCCATCAAAGCCTGAGGGCAGATCCGGCCTCTTCATCCAGCAGTCGTTCCACACGTGGAAGTTCCTGGCCAGACACGGAGGGAGTGCAGAGTCTGAGCAGCCCATCCGGGGTGTCCCGGCGCCCCTCAGTATCCAGGTCTCGGGTCACTGTTCTTGGCAGGGACGAGCAATCCAGCCCCGGCCCAGACCCCAGACTCACCAAACAGAATCATGGTTCAGATGCTCGAGAGGCTTCATGTTTTCGTCAAAGTAGATGTCCATAGTGAGGGACGTGTCTGTGTCATGCGCTGAGTTGAAGTTGGTGACAGTACGAGCGGCCAGGCCCAAGCAACGCAAAACTGCGGAGGACCCAGGGTTGGGGGCTCAGGGCCAAGAGCCAGGCAGTGTGGGGGGAGGCAGGTGAGGCATCAGGTGAGGAATAGCAGGAGGAGAAGGGAAACTGGGGTTGCCAAGCTGAGTCAGGGGTCACTAGGGTCAGGAGACCTTGGGGTCAGGGTGTGATGGGGGTTAAGAGAAGCCAGGCCATTTTCTGGCCTTGTCCTGCCTGTCTGCTCTCCCTCCCCTCCCCTAGGCTTCTCTCTGGTAGTTAACATTAATTAATGATAATTAAGGCCAGCCTACCATCCACCCCCACCTGCCCTTGCACTGTCGCCACAGCTGTGCCTGGCTCACGAAGGTGGAGCCTGCTTCCTTCCCTCCTCCTTGTAGGGCCCAGGCCACTCCTGTCTCCCAGTCCCCCCACTACCTGTGGTGGTCACACCGGCGAAGACCCAGCACTGGCCGTAGGGGACAGAATAACCGGTGTGTAGGTAGCTGAGTAGAATCTCCACACTGCCCACCCACGCTGATGGATTTGTGCCTCGGGAGTAATCGCCAGACCAGTTCCCAATCAGGACCCCATTGTCATCCAAGGAGTTCACCTGTGCAGGACAGGATGGGAGGGGAGGAGTCGGAAAACCCTGCAACCAGCTCTCACCCCTAAATGCCTCAGGAGTTAGCTGAGCCTCACCCACGCCTCCCAGAGCCACCTGCCCCCCACCCCCACTCCTGGTCTGACACAGGAATGTGAATCCTGGGTGTGCCAAGTATTGGGTTTGGCCTTACATTCCATAAGAGCTGGGACAGGAGCCAGGAAAGGGGGGGGCAGGCAAGGGAGAGAAGAGGAGTGAGACCCCTTTCACAATACCCTTTGAAAGGGCAGGTCAGGGCTGGGGTCTTGGAAGAATCAGAAAGGCCAGGAGTGGAAGCCAGGGAGGCATCAGGCAGACACATAATAGGGCTCAGAGCCATGAGGATGCTCACCATGGCAGAGATGACCCGGGAGACACTGACTGCATCCCCACGGCCTCCGTACGGCATGCCCCGCCGGTCGAGGATGTACAGGCAGGCATCCAGCACTCCGTGGTCAAACTGGAAGGAGGGCAGAGGTGGCTGCAGCCCACCGTGACCAAGCTTGACCCCTAGGCCAGCATCTTCTCCCCCTCCCCACCCCACCCGCCTCTAGCTTCCCCGAGTGCATGTGGCCCTGGCCAGCTGTACCTGGCCGTAGTTCCAGGTCCGCTCGCCAATCTGTGCTTCAGTCCCGTAGTAAATTCTCCCAGACTCATTAAGTACATATTCCTGCCGCCAATCCTCATGGTCCACGTACACGGTGTCCTCTGTGTTCCCCAAAAATACACATGCCTGGTTCCCTCCAGCCCTCTCCTTGGGCCCCACCTGCCTCTGGGCCAATTCTTCAGGATTCGTGTCCCCAGGGAAGGACAGGGACATATCCAACCTGAACGCACTGCTGCTCCCAGGAAGGATGGAGGGAGCACGTCAGAGATGGTGGGAGGAGAGCAGCTGTAACCAGGGCCCTTCACCAGGGGAGGTGAAGTTGTGTGGCCTTGAGGTGGTCATCTTTCAACATAGGGCCTGGATGCCCTCACCTGGACAGTGGGAGCTGGGCTTCTCCTAGGGCCAGGCACCGAGGCACTTAGCTGGCTGCTAGGACAGGAAACCTGCCTGCCTCCTCTCCTGTCTACTCCCTGCTCCTGACTCCAGCAGGCTCACCTGGGCACCAGGGATTGAAGAGGATGTAGATCTCATTGTGGGGTTCGAAGGGCAGCAGGAATTCACCAGCCTCTGAGTGTGTGCGGACAGTGAACTGAAACTTGCCGATGATGGCGTTGGGGGAGGTGTGCACCCGCAGGTTCAGGTTCTGCCCACTGGACTTGGTCACCTGGGCCTTCCAGCCTCCACTGCCCCCCTTGCCCACTGGGATGATCACGTGGGTGCCCTTGCCCACCTCGGGGTTGTTTCCTGGAGTGGGGAAAGTAGCAATTAGCTCATGAGGCCTCCCTGAGGTAGGGGGATGGAGCCTTAGACTTCCCCAGCCCCACCCAGAATGTGTATGAGCCAGTGTGCATGTGTCCCTGAGTTGGGCCATCGCCTTACAGTCTGAGAGCAGCTCTGTCCCCGCCCGATGCTTGCCCACATGCCAGGGCAGAGACCCAGTCCAACGTCCCAAACCTGTTCCCCTGACACTGAACTCAAAAGTGGGCAGGAGAGACCAGGCCACCATCACCCTCTGCCTGAGTGACTGTCCCAGCTACTGGAACAGCAACTAGAAAAGCAAAGCTGCCCTGGCTGGGTCCAGACGGTCCCCCTCATGCGAAAGGGCAATCTAGACCCCGAAGGCCAACAATGCCTGCTCCCTGGGTTGCTGGTTCCAGAGCCCAAGGCATCCCTGGTGGAGGTGGTGGGGTACTTGGGAAATGAGAGGCAGGCTCGGTAAGGCCGGGTCCTAATCAGAGGGTATGAGGAGTCGCCCGCCCCCGGCAGCAGGGTAATCACCAGCCTGCACAGTCGACGGCCACCAAGCAACGCGGCGAGGGAGGCACCTGCCCTGAGCCGTGGGGACACAGGAAACAGAGACAGAGTTGGACAGAGAGAGAAGAGAGATCCAGCCACACTCTGGAGAAGGAGAGGAAGCCCAGAAAGAAAGACACAGACGCAGCAACCCTGAAGCAAGCCCCCGAGGAGAAAGAATACTGAGACAGATGTCCCTGGAGGTTTGAAGGGGTGAGCTTAGGAAAATGGGGACAGCAAGATTCTCCTTGAGATACACCCCTAGGGACACACACTTGCCCCTGCCTATCCGACAGAGGTTGAGAAGTGAATGAGGGAGGAGCCCGAAGACTTCCCTCTGACCTTAATACCAGGGCTGGGAGGCCTGCTAGACATCCCCCCTGCCCGAGTTTTCATCCTTCCCACTACAGGCCCACTGACCAATGTGCAGTTCCAGGGTGACACGATCCGAGGACTCGTAGGGCCGAGACAGGAAGAGGACCATGTGGAAAGGCTGCCCACGGCGCAGAATCAGCTCATCGTACTCGAACTCATCTGTGTGGTGCGCTCGGCGGTTCTGGTCCGAGCGTGAACTCAGTAGATCCACACCGGTCACCACCAGCATGCCCTCTGCAAAGCAGCGGCTCCTGGTCAGTGAATACCCCATGGGGAGCCCAGGTCCCTACTGTTAGCCTCCCAGGCCTCCAGACATGCTAGGATGGGTCTCCAGTAAGGCCTTTTGGCTCTCAGCTAAGGTAGACAGGCCAGCCTCACCTCGGATGGCGCCATCTCCAGCTGCGTTCACACCACTGCCCCGTGAGTTAGGCCTGCGGGAGTCTGAGCCCCGGGAGTCAGGTCTTCTGCGCCCAGAGCTGGACCTTCGGACACTGTGGGGCTCAGCCCCCCAGTCATCATCTGCCCCACTCCTGCAGGAGCAGCAGGCACAGCAGCGAGCCCAGAAGGAACGGCTCCCTCTGTGCGACCGTCTGTCTGGCTCCGGCTCTGGCTCCGGGGAGGGTGTGGAGGGAGGCTGCCAGGGGTTCCCGCCCCAGCGGCCCAGGTCTGAACGAAGACCATCCATCATGTCTGTGTGGAAGAGGCAGGGAGGCTCTGGTCACTCTACCAGACTTTCTTTACCCAGGACACCCCAGCCAACCCAACCAGCCCTGCCAGAAACCCTCCCTTCAGAGAGCCGATTTGGTCCCAGCCAGATGATGGAGATGCTCTTATCTTGATCCAGAAGACTCCCTGAGCACTCCTTCCAGACTTACCCAGAGAGACCTCCCACCCTGCAGAGGAGATCCTCCCTTCTCATCCCCGGACCAACATCCACCAAAGCAGATGCCCAGGAAGACGCCTGCTCAAGGACCCATCCCAGAAAATGCATGGACACTTTTCACAGCTTCAAGACCCAGCTGCAAAGACCATTCCATCCGTCTTGCTTCCTACACCTGCCTGCTCCTCAGTCAGATGGAGGTCGATGAGCCAACCACTTTTAGGACTCACTTCTTAGCAGAGATTCCCCACCCAAGGCTCCTTGCAAAAGACAGGCAAGGGACACATGGGACTGGGGTCCTTGGCAATCCCCACGTCGGGTCAAACCCGGCACAGAGCATGGGGAGGGGCTGCTGGCCATTCTGGAGCCCATGCTCCCACTGCAGCAGGACGCGGCACAGAGGCAGCTTCGCTGGGCCCGCAGGCTGGGGCTGGCCCGCACCCCACCCTGCTGGGGCCGGGTCTGGGCGCGCGGCCTTTAGACGGCTTCGTGAGGCTCAGGACCTCAGAGCCTGTCAGGCCCTTTACCTGCGGCGGTGCTGGCCAGGGCAGAGCGGAGTCGTGCAGAGTCGCACTCCGGGGTGGAACAGGTCAGGCCTGATGGCACAGGACCTGATGGGCCGGACGCCGCAGCACAAATGAAAGGTGTGGGGCGGGCGGGTTAAGTGGTTTATGAAGGGGGGGGCGGGGCAGCTGCCAAAAAGTTAAGCTTGGTTGCTCCATCACCTTCAGGGCAAGAGGCCTGGCTCCCAGAGGCTGTCACCATAGGTAGGTGTCCCAGAGGACAGCTGTGATTGGCTCCAGCCACCCGCAACCAGGAACATGAGTGGTAGGAAATGAATGGATTGTAATACATGAGAATGTTTTATATATATATATATATATATATATATATATATATATATATATATGTATGTATAATAATAATTATTATTATTATTTTTTTTGTATCTTTCTGAAGCTGGAAACGGGGAGAGTCAGACAGACTCCCGCATGCGCCCCACCGGGATCCACCCTGCACGCCCACCAGGGGTGACGCTCTGCCCCTCCGGGGCGTCGCTCCCTTGTGACCAGAGCCACTCCAGCGCCTGGAGCAGAGGCCAAGGAGCCATCCCCAGCGCCCAGGCCATCCCCGCTCCAGTGGAGCCTTGATTGTGGGAGGGGAAGAGAGAGACAGAGAGGAAGGGGGGGAGGTGTGGAGAAGCAAATGGGTGTTTCTCCAGTGTGCCCTGACCGGGAATCGAACCCGGGTCCCCCGCACACCAGGCTGATGCTCCACCGCTGAGCCAACCGGCCAAGGCCTGTTTTATATTTTTAACATTATTATTATTTTTATTATTAAAGATTCCTGCCAGACTGTGTGCTTAAGGAGCCCCTATCCTGAAGGCAAGGGGACAGGGAGCTTCTTCACCTCTGTCCAGCTGACCCTCTGTTGCTAAACTCAGGCTGCCTGCCTGTGGTCTCATAGGCCCCTGCAGATGGGCTCCCATGCAGCCCAGGGCAGGCTCAGCCCTGTGAAACTGGCCTGGTCCTGGTCCTAATCCTGCCTAGGGAGGTCCCTGAATCCCAAGGTGCAGACTGGTGACATCAGCAATCTGGCCCTCAGACAGGCTCCACCAGCCAACCCATGACCTGCCGGCTCTACCAGATCCTCTGACCCCTCCTCCCTCCATGCATCCCTCCTCATCCTCCAGCTGCTCCACAGTCCCTGGTAAGAGTGAACAGCCCACAACTTTCCGTATCCCTCCAAGTTTGGGGTTGGGCAGTGGTCAGAGTAGAAGCAATCCCTTGTTTTCTCCCCCCAGCCATGGGGTTTGGGGGAAGCTGAGGCGTGGTTAGAACTGAGGCCTCCGTCCCAGGCTGCAGAGTACCCCCCCACACACACGCACACACACACTTTCAGGAGTGTCTGGTCAGCCAGAATACTGGGTTGTTCAACCTGGAATTCTTCCTGGAAATCCTGACCAACCGGCTCCAGGCACCTGCTCTGTGTGCATCCCAACTCCACCCTGGCATAGGGAAACACGAGGATGCTGCCACAGAGAGAACACCAAGGTAAACAGGAGGCCAGGCATCTTCAGGGAGGCTTTCTTGGGAGTTCTGCAGGAAGTTTGGGGCCCCATTCTTAGGGCATCTTCCCTCTATCCCACGGGTATCCCAGCTCTGCCCACTGGCCACTGAACAGAAGTCAGTGAAAACAGGGTTGGAAAGGAGACATAGGAAGCTGATTAAGGAGAGGCTAAGTTTGATGATACATCAGGCAGGGAGGTGACTCAGGGAGTGGGGACAGAGGCAGAGTTCTCCACACTCACGTTGACCTCTCCCAGTCATCTCCAAGCATAGCTCTGCAGAGGGTCTGCCTCCACCTCCTATGTTTTCGGACAGCTCACCAGTGGAAATCAAAATCTCAGGAAGATGTGAGGCAGGTCAGCCAAAGGACTTTGTTGAGGGGCTGTTTGTGCATCATTATAAATATGGAGAGGTGGTACCCTGAGAATCTGGATGTGTGTGAGCAGACGTGTGCCTGGGTAGATTCCCAGGGGACCAGGAAAATGCCTTGTCATACTCTCTCCCTCTTGTTTCAATCTTTCTTTCCCCACCCAGCTAAGTTTGACTCAGTGCCCTAACCCCTGAGCCACTCCCATTTCCAGGACAAAGGGTGTGTGTGTGTGAGCATAAATGTGTGAGGGAACACATGTACACGGGTGTGTGCGTTGGAAGTCACCATGGGGGTGGAAACCTGGCTCCAGTCCCAACCAGACCCTGCTCAACCATTCCATAGCCACACAGAAGCAAGAACATGAGTCTGGAATCCCAGAGCAAGGGGTACAGACAGCTTTGGCTCCAGCACTTGAGCTCAGCAACCCTGGGTGTGTCTGAACAGCAGTTACTTCATCAGTACAATGGGCCTAATCACCTCAACTCTGAGAATTTATGAAGATCAAATGGGATCAAGTATTTTCAAGGGCTCTTCAACTGAAGAATGCTATTCATGGGGACTGATGTTGAAGAGGGTGGAGCAAGGGTGCCATGACCCACTCCTCCTGGAAACAGCCTTCTCAGCTATGGTAACTGAGAGCCAGGGCTTCTGGACAGAGGGTGCTGACATGGGTGGGGGTCATGGGAAATAATTTTATGAGCTCTTCCAGTTGGAGACTTACTGCTGCTCTATAGCCCAGCCCCAACCAGAATCTACCCCCAAACCTGATTTCCGCCTGGAACCTAGACCCAGCTCCAATCTCAACCAGAAGGTAAACTCAAATCCAGCCCTCACTCTGATTCTGCCCAAACACTGAGGCTTTGATTCTCCATGACAGGGAATAGCCAGACTGAGCCTAACATATACAGGGAGTCAGCACGCTCTCTTTCTTTTCCAGAAAGGTGGCAAGAATGGTGGTGGCAGTGGAGGTGGCAGCAGCAGCTCAGCAGTCAGAGAGGGCCTCCCATTCTTTATTCGGTCCCAATAAGTTAGAGGGCAAGGACGAGGGCAGGGTCTCTTAGATGAGGATACTGCTAACTGACGGCAGCAGCTCAGTGAGGTGCTCCAGGGTGCCTACTGTTTGGCACAGGGGGTTGCCCTGCAGGTCGAGGAGAACCAGCTTGGGGCAGGAGGCAACAGGCTGAAGTGCTGCAGGCTGCTGGAGACCTTAGGCGGGAGAGTCAAGGAAAGGCTGGCGCGTTCCCGCAGCTCTTGTCCACTCCTGTGTACCCATCCCTTCTTCCTTTAAGAGTGGGGACTGCTGCCTGGCAGCCTGGTTGACAGGCATCTTGCACACTTCCCTAGTGGGAGCAAGGATCTGGGCAGGGACTAAACACACCTGCTGACAGGGGCCAGGCAGGAAGCACAGGGGAAGGCTGGGTGTGGCACTACGAGTGGTGGCGACTATGGTCAAGAAGAAGGCTAGTGCTGGCTAGAGGCACCATGGCTCAGCAGTGACCAAACACTGCCGAGTAGAAATGCAGGCCAAAGGCTGCTTTAACTTCCCATCTTTAAGAGGAATCAGATTTTGGAATTTTTTAAATATGAAACTTCCTGACTTTTAAAATACTACCTGGTACCCAATAACATCTGCGGGCTGCCCATTTGTGAACTCCGGCTTGAGGAAGTCACTCGCCCTCTGCAGAACTCCACCAGTACAAACCAAGGACAGCCACACACAGCCCCAGGCTATCTTGTCTCCTTAGCTGAGACTGCCAGATCTCCTTCCCCAAACCCCTTCAGGAAGGCACCCGCCCTGCTTGCTGTCTGTCCTTTCCCAGTGCGGCACCTCACCCTACCCACTGTCTAAAGGCAGCCAGAAGGAAGGATACGGTTGTTGCATAGTAAGAGCTCCTGTAGCCGTGGCAGGTTAGTGACACCGTCCAGGGACTCTATGGCATTATTGCTGGCCTGCAGCACCTGAGGAGCAAGGAAGGTAGGGAAGACAAGGCAGGAAAACAGGTGTCAGCCTGAGACTGGTACAAGCAACTGGGGTGTCCAGGCTGATCAGCTTACAGGGCACGGAAGGGTTCCTGGGGTCAGGCTAGGTGATGGAAGGGGAAAGGCAGGGCCATCTGCAGGGGCTGGGAAGACCTGGGAGGGCCTGGGCATCTCTTTGTAGGGTGGGCAGGCTTCTGAGGTAGAGAAAGGGGAAAAGGACCACCCAGGACAGTGACAGGAGTGAATGCTCTACCTCAAGGCAGCGCAGGGCAGCCAGAGCAGGGGGCAGGGCTCGGAGCCGATTGTGCGACAGGTCAAGGTGAGTGACCAAGAGCAGCTGCTCCAGATGGCAGAGCACCGTCAGATCCTGAAGGGAAGAAATGAGATACCTGTACCCAGTGGGGAGGGGCTGCAGCCGTCATTAATTAGGCACTTGCTCTCTGTGGCCCACACAGGCCCTAGGAGACCCCAACTCAGGAGAGGATGGGCCAGGTGGGATGCTAACCTTATGACCCACCACAGTACATGCTACAAGCCAATGATATGGGACATATGTGAGTGCTTTGGGTGAGGCGGCCAGTAGAGTGGATAGTGTGGGAGCAGGTGCTGGGGACAGAGGAGAGTGGCGAGGAGCACAGACACTGGCAGGAGTGTGTCTGGCGAGTGCGGTGTCGGCTTGGTGGGAGCAGAGGCGGGCTGCAGTGGTGGGATAAAGCTGATGTGTTGGGAAGATTGGTTGAGAAGAGACTACAAATAGAGAAAAAACAGAGTCTGGAAAGTTTGTCAGGATTCTCCTGGAACTATTCAGGCTTTAGGTGTTTGCCTTCTCCAGTGAGCAGAAGAAGAAATGTCCAGAAAGGCACCTGAAACTGAAGGCAAAGCCAGGGGCATGGTGAGGCTGGACAGACAGGGTGTCAGCTGAATGAACAGAAAGCTGGCCAGGCCATGAGGAAGAAGCATGGGCCAGCAGGATGAGGGTCCAGGGAAGGCACACAGTCCATACCTTGTGACTCAGGCACAGCACGCGCACCTCCGCATATTCCATCTTGAGCACGCTGTTCTCCAGCAAGAACTTGCTGCGCAGGTCATCCAGGTATGCTGCCCGCGTTGGGTCCACAGCCTGGCGGGGATGGGGCCAGCCAGGGATTTGTGTCAGCTGCCTTCCTCGTGCCCACTGGGCCTCCCCCTTCTCTGTTCCCCCAGGCTCGGCTTGCCTTGAGGGTCTGGAAGTACTGCAGTGTCTCCTTCTCATACAGGAGGGGGTCCAGCGCCCGCATCAGGAGGATGATGGTGAGCAGGCACCCTGAGAAGATGGGAAAAGGATGGTCTCTCCTGGACCCTCCTCTGCTGCCATACTCTTGAGACCCTTCCTGCTCCCTGTCCCCCCATCACACACAGAAAGGGGCCTCCTGAGTGGAGCCAGATCTCAGGGAGTAGGGCCTCACATTTATTCTCAGGCTCCAGCTCCTGAAGCTCCTTACAGGATTTAAGCTCGGACTGTAGCACTGTGGACTTCTCCACTGATAATTCATACCTGAAGGTAGAGTGGGAGGGATGATGCTCATAGCCCTGGGGTACTGGACACCCCCCTATCCAGGCTCGGGTCATCTGCCCAAACCCCTGTCTCCCATCACAGTTGCCTGAAGCCCAGAAGCATACTCCTGTAGGTATGCTTCCCTGATATCACCTGAAGAGCTGCTCATCCGTGGCTGAGTCCCGGCACCAGCCTTCTTGGTGACCTGAAAGAAAGAGTAGGTAGTAGGAAGAGACACCCATGAGAGGAAGAGGGGGTAGAGAGCTGTTGCAGGTTGTATCACCTTTGAAGAGCACACACTCCTTCTGGCAATCAGCTGCTGTCCAAATGACACGAAATGTATGCTGGGGCAACTGGTCGTTGAGGGAGGCAGTGGGCAGGTCACAGAGCTGGGAGCACTGGGTCAAGGAAATGCCCAACCATACCACTTTTCTGACTGTCCCACCCCAGCCTTGCCCTAGCCCCTACTATGCCCCCACCAATCCTGGGATACCCAGACATAGCTGGGCCGGTTCCTGCCATCTGGAGTCCTCCACTCAACAGCCAGGGGTGACTCATTAACCATGAGCAGCAAGGTCTCTGTCCTAGGGTCCACCTAGCACAGGGACAAAGAAAGAGAGACCTCATTAGCCCCAACAGCACGAAGCCCACAATCCGCAATATTCTCCGGCAAAAGTTGTAGGACTCACCAGGAGGGGCCGAGAGAAGGAGACAGTCAGACAGGCCTCATCCCGGCTCACGTGCAGGCAGTGCAGAGCATCCTGGGGGTCAGCTGGGGTGGAGACACAGCCTCGGGTCTCCTTAAATCCTCTTTCATTCCTTCCAAGCCCTAAACACCCAGCCTCCTCCCCGATTGCTCACCTCGTCCCAGGAGCCAGCGGTGATAGAACCAGGCACTCTGATCATTGGGGTCTGTGAAGAAGGCGTTCTGCACCAGCTCTAGCTCTGCAGGGGTCAATGAGGCACAGGGCTGTGATTAGGAGCCTGGTGGGATCCTGGCTGCCCCAACATCCCACACTCTCCTTGGAGTACCTCTAGTTCTCAGTTTCACTATGTGTTGGCTTTATACAGTGGCTGCATATATCAGTTTTATTTTCCCACTGGACACTTGCGCTCCCTTCAGTCAGGGCTAAATCTTATGCACCCCCAGAATCAGGTGTGAAGTAGCTGCTCAATAAACCCAAACGTAGCCTCAGGAATAGGGCTAGGCTGGAAGGGCAGTGTGGCAGTCTTCTCCAGCATCCCTGGCCCTGCTTACCTTTGAGCAGCACATCCTCAGGGAGGCGCCCCTGTGGTCCAGAGTCAGGCTGGGGATGCAGCTGGGGCAAGAGGCAGGAGCGATAATGCCAGGAAGAGTAGTTGGAGAAGTTTCGAACAATGAGGCTGTCAGTGAAGGCAAGTTCCTCTGCAGGGGGCACAGCTGCCTGTGCAGCCACAAAACGCCGGTAGTCCCAGCAATGAACTGGGGGGAGGGGTGACAGCACATCTCAGAAGCAGTGCAAGGGTAACTCTCTGGCTGGTACCCCTGGAGTTCCCTCAAAGGCCCCAAGAAAGACCTTTATGCATCCCATGGAATTTGGCTTCATCCTCACTTTGCAATCAGCTCAGTGGGCCCATCCCAGTCATCCCTCCCTACTGTGGGCCTTATTGAGGCCCCAGTACCAGGATGTGGTGCAGGTGAGGGATTTGGGGACAGAATGTGCAGGCACGTACAGTTCCGTTCATCAACCTCGAGGAAGCGGGCACACAACTCCAGCTCCCGGGCCCAGTTGGGCTCTGGCAGGCGGCCCAGCAGCCAGCAGCGGTGGTGCCAGGTACCATAGGACTTTGGGTTTACCCTCAGGCAGCTCTCCAGGAAGCTCAGTTCCGCCTTCACCAGAGTGGCCCACTCCTCGGCAGACCTGCACCCGTCAAGGAATGGGGGTCAGGGCCCTCCAACACCCAACTTTAGCTCACCCCTGATTTTCTTTTTTTTTAATTTTTTTTTAATTTATTCATTTTTAGAGAGGAGAGAGAGAGAGAGAGAGAGAGAGAGAAGGGGGGAGGAGCTGGAAGCATCAACTCCCATATGTGCCTTGTCCAGGCAAGCCCAGGGTTTCAAACCGGCGACCTCAGCATTTCCAGGTCGACACTTTATCCACTGCGCCACCAAAGGTCAGGCCTCACCCCTGATTTTCTATACTCAATTCTCCACTGCCCTCTGCCTATATCTCTGGCTACCCCATTCCTCTACTACGCTTGGACCTAGGCAGGGCAGGGGTAGGGCTAGGGTCATCTCCCTGGGGTCCTGAACCCCTACACACTTCTGGGCTTCCAGCTGCTGGAGAACCTCTCGTCGACAGTTCCAGAGGGTGGCAAAGTCAGGATTGGCTCCCAGAATTTGGCTTGTCAATTCGAGCACTGATTCATCTAGCTCACCAGCCTGGCGCTGAGAAGACAGGTAGCAGGGTCAGAGATCATATCATTTTTCACTTCAGGGCTAAATAACAAACAGAACTATCCAACATTCTATAAATCCCAGGTCATACACTAGGTAATATGTAAAGCATTTCATGGGTTTAGATATATTCTCTTATTTAGTTTTCACAACAGCTTTATACAGTAAGTGTAATTATCAGCCCTGTTTTACAAACTTGAGCCCCAAAGAGATTCAGTAACTTGCTCAAGGTTATACAGTAGTAAGTGATAAAATCCAGATATGGATCCAGGGAGTCTGACTTCAAAGCCTAGCTCTTGGCCTCTGTGCTATACACTGAGGGGGCTACCTCTGAGCGCCCCACCTTCTGGAAGACAGTCTGGGTGGCTGACTGGTATAGCTGCAGCTTCTGTTCACGCTCTAGCCTTTTGGCCTCCGCCTGCTCTTCCGAAGTCTTCACCTTCAGGCGCCCGTGCTACAGGGATGCGCGGGTTGGAAGGGAGCAGGCTGCCTTGCAGGGGCAGACCCACCGAACACCCACTGAGGAGCCCCAGGTTTACACCGGGAAAGAGACGCAAGGTCACTAGGGGCAAGGGCTTGGGCGTACTGAGGTGAGGGGCTGGGCTCAGGGTTCTCACCATGGTGTCCCCTCGCGTTCAAGACAGGGAGGGGTCCAGGGTCAGCCTGTGAAACCTGGGGAAAGAAGTGTCCATCATGGTAGCCCCGCCCCCGTTAGCCCCACCCCCCAGTTTTACCCCGGAAGCCTCAGCGAGCCTGGTAGGAGGACACCCCTACCCAGCTGGGGTGTAAAGGAGTTCTGGATCCCCACTGCATGCCCAGGAGGAGGTGCCCACCGCCCTGGGACTTACATCCGTGCGGCCCTGCCCGCAGTCCGATCCTCCACAGCCGGACCCGAGCCTGGGCATTTAGGCAATGGGGACCACTCCGGGTCTGGAGGATAGAGCTGCCCACCAGCCCGCCCTACAGCTACCAGGCACTCCCGCTCCCCGCGAGCGGACCCACCTGCACTGGGAGGCGGCGTGGGAAACGCGGAGCCGCAGCTCCCGCCACCGAGCCCAGGCGCTGGCTAGAGCGGCACCCCGCCCCGACTTTCCGAGGCGCAGCGCCCTCTGTAGGCCTGAGGAGGGGCTGGAGCGGAGTAGGTGGGCTCAGAAAGCGCGTGCGCGGGGGTCAGGAAATGCAAGTTTCTGTTAGCCCTCCGGTGAGTACGAGTGCGCATGCGCGGCCAAAGCGCGTGAAAGCTGTGGATGTTGTTCCTGTCAGCAATTTCAACAGCAATTCAGTTGAAGTTTCTCCAACAGCCGAATACCACGCCCTCAGCACTCCACTGACCTCACTCTGGCTGCACTGGCCACCTCTTTTGCCAAATCTAATGAACGGAGTTTCCTGTCCTTATCTTCTATGACCCCTGCAGCCATTTGACTCTACCGTCTTCCTTCAGCTTGACACCCTGTCCTGGCTTCTCTTGCCCCTCTCTTATGGTCCCCTAAAAGTTAGTGATTTTCAGGGCCATTTCCTCACCCCCTTTCACTTCCTATGTGGGTCAAATAAGTTTGCAAATATGATGTATATGTTTGCTCACTTATAGTTTGCATTGGGTGTGGGGGACAGGCTGTAAGCAGGCAAGGTCCTTATAGCCTAAGGCTTAGTTTTAAGACTAAACCAGCCTTTCCCACCCTTTTAATACTAAAATCTAAACACTAAACTTTTCCCCACACCCTTGACTGTTGCATGATGTGGGGTGGTGCACTCTTATGAGGAATCCCATTTATGCCTTAGGTAAGTGGCTTTGTATTAGAGACTTCCTTGTTTGTATACTAGCTTAAAGGCTTTAATTTCTACACTATAAAATAAGGGGAACGGGGGCTCACTCTCTTGGTTCCTGCAATTATCATTGCAGAGGAGAAGCAGCCAAGATGGCAGAGTGCTGAAGGAGAAGCCAGTTTGTGCAGAGAGAAGGAGATGGGGAACAGAGGTAAGGCTGGTGAGGTAGAAACCTTTGATTCTAGGAATACTTGGATAAGTCAGTGGTTTTGGGAGCCCTAAATGGAAAGGGAAGTGTTTTCCCACTGTGTGTTTCTCGCCCTCCAGGTGCAAGCTAGGATTAAAGCTAATGGCTCATCAGTTCTTGGCTCCATTGTTTCATTACTGTCTGTCTGAAGCAAACTTGAACCTGTGTTGGCCAGGCGGCTGTGATGGTGGCCGTGGTTACTGGCTTTACATCATACTCTTGCCAGGAGAACGTTCACAAACCCAAGCCTTCAACTTCTAGGAGTTAAAGCTCCCCAGAGTTCTGTCCTGAGCCCACAGATCTTCTGATCCACACTTTCTCTGGATGATTTCATCCATATTCATGGTTTTAATTGGTACCCATAAACTGATGATCCTCAGACTTGTATGACCAGCCCAGATGTCTTGCAAGCTTTAATAATTAATGAAAATATATAATGTGTGAGCCTATTAGATGTTATACTGCATGGGTATCCCAGAGACACCTCAAATTCCAAAAGTCAAAAGGTATCATTATCTCCCTCTATCCAATCTAAACTTTGGCTTTTATGTTTTCCTATTGTAAATAGCACTGTTCCCTCCCTCACTTTTCTTTAATATCCCTTAATTAAATACCATCTCTCTTACAACTGCACTAAGAATTTAAGCTCATTTCGCCTGACCAGGTGGTAGCGCAGTGGATAGAGCATTGGACTGGCACATGGAGGACCCAGGTTTGAGACCCCGAGGTTGCCAGCTTGAGCGCAAGCTCATTGGCTTTGAGCAAAGCTCACCAGCTTGAGCCCAAGGTTGCTGGCTCGAGCAAGGGGTTACTCGGGTTTGCTGTAGCCCCGCCCCTGTCAAGGCACATGAGAAATCAATGAACAACTAAGGAACCACAACGAAGAATTGATGTTTCTCATCTCTCTCCCTTCCCGTATGTCTGTCCCTGTCTCTGTCTCTTTCTGTCTCTGCCACAAAAAAAAAAAAAGAAAGAAAGAAAGAAAGAATTTAAGCTCATTTCTTCCAGGATTTTGGAAAGTCTTTTCAGTGCTCCTCCATGTTCACCCTGACCCCTCTATTATCTGTGCTGCTGAATCAGTCTTTCTAAAATGCAGATTAGATCTTGTCACATCTCTGTGTAAAAGCCTTCAGTGACTCCTGACAGATTTTCAGGACAGACTTTGAATCTCTCAGCACATTAGGCCTTTTGTCACTTGGGCCCTGTCCACCCCTCTGGTTTCATTTCCTGCCTGTCCTTGTTAAAAACTCTTCATCATAGCTGATGGCACTACTTGAAGTTTTCCAAACGTATTCACCTGTTCCTTCTTTTCTCAACTCTCCTTTCTTTACCAAGTGTTTCCTGTTCATCTTATACCTTCATCTGTGTTAAAGATAGTGCTTTTTTGTTTTTGTTTTTTTTGTATTTTTTTCTGAAGTTGGAAACGGGGAGGCAGTCAGACAGACTCCCGCATGCGCCCAACTGGGATCCACCTGGCATGCCCACCAGGGGGCGATGCTCTGCCCATCTGGGGCATTGCTCTGTTGCAACCAGGGCCATTCTAGCACCTGAGGCAGAGTCCATGGAGCCATCCTCAGAGCCCAGGCTAACTTTGCTCCAATGGAGCCTTGGCTGCGGGAGGGGAAGAGAGAGACAGAGAAGAAGGAGAGGGGGAGGGATGGAGAAGCAGATGGGCGCTTCTCCTGTGTGCCCTGGCCGGGAATTGAACCCGGGACTCCTGCACGCCAGGCCGATGCTCTACCACTGAGCCAACTGGCCAGGGCCAAAGATAGTGCTTATATTCCCTGTGCCTACTGTAAGTCTTGGTTTGAATGCCAGCATTTCCTATCAGATTCAGAATTCCTGGAGAACAAGAACAACACTTTTTGTCTTGCCTCCCTGATACCTAGCCCTGGTTCTTAGGCGTTATTGGGTATTTATTTGAATGAATGAACAAAACACCACATAGGATGAGGGCTGGCATGACTAGGCCTAATAGTGAGTACTATTGGTCTTTAAGAATGGGAGAGTTGATGTGGCCTGGACCAGTTCAGGAAGGTTTCCTGGTGGAGGCTTCATGGGGTTCAAGGTGAAAGTGTCTATGTGTGTGATGTATTTTTGAGAAGTGTATGTCCATGTGGCATGTGTATATGTGTATGCTATAACTCACATCTGAGTAAGAAAGTATGGTTTTAAATTCTTTTATTTATTTATTTATTTGTATTTTTCCGAAATGAGAAGGGGGGGCGGGGAGGCAGGCAGACAGACTCCCGCATGCGCCCGACCGGGATCCACCCGGCATACCCACTAGGGGGCGGTGCTCTGTCCCCCTGGGCCTTGCTTCACTGCAATGGGAGCCATTCTAGTGCCAGTACTAGAGGCAGAGGCCATGAAGCCATCCTCAGTGCCTGGGCCATCTTTGCTCCAGTGGAGCCTTGGTTGTGGGAGGGGAAGAGAGAGATAGAGAAATAGGAGAGGGGGAAGGGTGGAGAAGCAGATGGGCGCTTCTCCTGTGTGCCCTGGTCGGGAATCCAACCAGAGACTTCCACACACCCAGGCAACGTTTTACCGCCAACCCAACCAGCCAGGGCTGGTTTTAAATTCTTTATGATCTTTTCACACCTTTAATTTTTTTTTTTTCATTTTTCCGAAGCTGGAAACGGGAGGCAGTCAGACAGACTCCCGCATGCGCCGACCGGGATTCACCAGGCATGCCCACCAGGGGGCGATGCTGTGCCCCTCTGGGGCGTTGCTCTGTTGCATCCAGAGTCATTCTAGCGCCTGAGGCAGAGGCCACAGAGCCATCCCCAGCGCCCGGGCCATCTTTGCTCCAATGGAGCCTTGGCTGCGGGAGGGGAAGAGAGAGACAGAGAGGAAGGAGAGGGGGAGGGGTGGAGAAGCAGATGGGCGCTTCTCCTGTGTGCCCTGGCCGGGAATCGAACCCGGGACTCCTGCACGCCAGGCCGATGCTCTACTGCTGAGCCAACCGACGAGGGCACACCTTTTAAATAATACCCACTGGCTAGGGTTGAAGTGAAGATTAAATAAAATAATGTATGTAAAGTGTTTAGAACAGTGCCTACACTGAGTATGGGTTCAGTAAATAGTAATAGTGATAATTTTCCAATTCTTGGGATAAATATGCAAGAAAATTGAGGCTCAGAAAGATTAACTTGCTAAGTGTCACCAATGTAGTTAGTGGCCAAATGGGACCTGTGTCTGGTTGGGTCCAGCCCTCTCACCTCACCAACTGCTTTATTTATTTATTTATTTATTTATTTACACAGAGACAGTGAGTCAGAGAGAGGGATAGACAGGAACAGACAGACAGGAATAGAGAGAGATGAGAAGCATCAATCATTAGTTTTTCATTGCGCGTTGCAACACCTTAGTTGTTCATTGATTGCCCTCCCATATGTGCCTTGACCGTGGGCCTTCAGCGGACCGAGTAACCCTTTGCTGGAACCAGTGACCTTGGGTTCAAGCTGGTGGGCTTTTGCTCAAACCAGATGAGCCTGCGCTCAAGCTGGCGACCTCGGGGTCTCGAACCTGGGTCCTCTGCATCCCAGTCCAACGCTCTATCCCCTGTGCCACCGCCTGGTCAGGCACCAACTGCTTTTTTGGGAGTCACCACCTGCTTTTGTTTCCTGCTCTATATACACTCACATGTACAACCAAATACCTGGAAAGACAGGTGCCAACAGGTGCAGATAAGACAGGTATAGTCTTATATCTTAGTCACTAAGAGAAGAGGAGAGGGGTGGATGAAGGCTGAAACAGGCATGAAATATTTTTTAGTAATTAGCAATCCTGAAACTGGGAAAGCTGAATCAACCAGGCTTAAGGGAGGAAGTGAGTGTCATGAATATGTCTGCTTCCAGGAAGGTAGGGCCTGTTTTTGGCAAGGGAGGGTAGGAAAGGCATTTCCGGCATGTACTATGATATGAAGGGCAGGGAGAGAAACCAACAGACTTAGCTGGCTGGCAGACAGAAGGTGAGCCAGGTGCCTTTGGAGATAAGAGCAGTGGAACCAATGACAGCCTCTTGCTTTAAGGCAAGAGGAGGTGTCAGGACTTATATTTAGCCTCTAGTGTGGGATATGTTGGAAGCATGCAGGTGTTTGAGTGCCACAGTCTGAATGATGTTTGAAGAAAGGGTTTTACTTCCTTCTATGTAGAGAAATGAATAAGCAATAAGTGAGTTCCAACTAAGCCCCAGACTTCTTATTTAATGAACTCACTATACATGTGAAGTAGTTATTGTTATCCACATTTTACAATGAGGAACAATGCATACAGTGGGTTCACAGAGGTTAAGTTGCTTGCCCAAGATCACACAGCTGGGAGGAAACACAACCAGAATTCACCTCAAACCCTGGGTGCTTGCCCACTGTGTAGGTGGCAGTGGCCATTGCCAGAGGTTTAGTCATGAGCCCTGGGTTGGGCTCTGAAGGCAGGGAGAGTAAGACAGAGGCAGGTACTGGAGCTTGTGTGGGGCCTTATGCAGTAGAGTAGTGTGTGCATTAAGTCAGTCTGTTGATAGGTATTTAGCATCCGAGCTGGGCCTGAGGGCCTGCTTGCTGCATGCCAGGGATACAGGGCCAGACCATAGAGACTCAGTCTTTCCCTTCCTGGAGCTTACAGATTAGCTCAGCATTGTGCTAGACTAGAGCTTTCTGCGATCTGTAAGTAGTATCTGTGCCATCCAGTATGGTTACCACCAGCTCCATTTGACTGTTGAGCACTTGAAACGTGCCTAGTGAAATTGAGGAAATGAGTCTTAAATTTAACACCATTCCATCCAAAGGTGAAAAAAATTGCATGTGAGGGTACCAATCAGGGAGCAATATGGAAATATCTTAAATAACAGGTTTTTTTGCCAGGTAATATTTAATTTTTTTTTCTTTTTCTTTTTTTTTTGTATTTTTCTGAAGCTGGAAACAGGGAAAGACAGTCAGACAGACTCCTGCATGCGCCCGACCGGGATCCACCCGGCATGCCCACCAGGGGCGATGCTCTGCCCACCAGGGGGCGATGCTCTGCCCCTCCGGGGCGTCGCTCTGCTGCGACTAGAGCCATTCTAGCGCCTGGGGCAGAGGCCAAGGAGCCATCCCCAGCGCCCGGACCATCTTTGCTCCAATGGAGCCTTGGCTGCGGGAGGGGAAGAGAGAGACAGAGAGGAAGGAGGGGGGGTGGAGAAGCAAATGGGCGCTTCTCCTATGTGCCCTGGCCGGGAATCAACCCCGGGTCCCCCGCACGCCAGGCCAACGCTCTACCGCTGAGCCAACCGGCCAGGGCCAATATTTAATATTTTTTCATTAATATTTGAAAACTCTTATAACAACCTGGTTTTGTATACCTTTTATTGTTCTTATATAAGAATCTAATATATGAAATAATAAACTACCTTTCGTAATAATAATAATAATAATAATAATAAACTACCTTTCGTTATATCGGGGTTTTTTTTATTTTTAAAATGGTCATTAAGGCAGAGAATTGGTTGTTTAATTATTTGAATTTCCACCACTGGGGACAAAGGTGATTTTGAGTCAGACTTGCAGGCGGTAAAGCTGAGGGACTTGAGAATTTGCAGTATCCACAGAGATCTTGGAATATGGGTGGGGGCAGGGAGTATCATTTGAGAAGAGAAAGGCTACTTTTAACATGTTTGGTTTACTGTGGAGATGTCCTGAGGCAGCAAGACGCACTTGTCTGGGGAGGAGTCTAGGGGTCAAGTCAGAAGGTGTCAGTGTGGGTGCAGGTAGTAATTAGACCCAGCAGGGAATGGGCACTTGAGGAGGGGAGATGAGGGAACCCACAAATTAGCTGTAGTAGAGTCAATGTGAGGGCAGGACTGGGGGTGCAGGGCAAGCCTCAGTGGGGGAGCAAAGGAAGAAATGAACTTTGAAGAGAGGTTCTATGACCTTGAAGCCAATATCAATGAGAAATAATAGTGACTAAATCCTTTATAGCCCTGCTGAGAAGAAACTGAGACTCTGCCCAAGGTCACACAACTCATAATCAATAGAGCCTGGTCTCATGTCCTGGCTGTCCGATTCCAGAAGACATGCTCTTACTTCCTTTCCCTCCAGCCTGGCCTTGCCCACTGGTATCCTCTGGACCTGGCAAAGAGTGGGAGTGTAGAGGAGGGTGAGAAGAGGTTGGAAATGCCTCCGACCTCTGGGAAGCTGGGGTGGATGTGCTGGAGGGCCTGCTGGGCAGGGAGCCACCAAGGGGAACTTGGGCCAGGTCTTCTTGAGCTCTAAGTCAGCAAGTTATCATGTGCTCAGTGCTTAGACATCTGGATGGGGGCAGCCAGGTACTTGAGGGGAAATCAAGTGTTGGGAAAGTCTGAGGGTCAGCTTAAGTCGTGGTAAAAGAATTGCAAGATGCTGAGCATGGTCTGCTGCACAGCAGGAGGGGCAGAACTGAAGTTTCCCTAAGGCCTGGTGGAAGTGCCTACTTCTTACCTCTTGTAACATGGACCTGCCTCTGCTCCAGCTTCCTGCCTCTAACCCTCACTCCAAGAACAGGACATCAGAGCTGGGGGTGGGGGTAGGGGGCTTGACAGATTAATGGACCCCTGCTCATTTCCCAGAGGCTCTATAATGGAAGGACTCAGTTTTCCACCTTTGTAGGGAGAAACCCAGTTCTCCCCTGCTATGACTCTTTCACCTGTGAATCTCCTTTACTGCATACACAGAACACTCCATTCCTGATACTTTTGGTCACCAAATGTGTGGAGTTTTCCCCTCACAACAAGCAATTCTCTGTGACTCCAACTGGGTGTCTTACAATTTAACTGAATTCTGACACTGTCTACCTGGAGATAGCGTCAGATCCCACAGGCTTAGGGCTCAGTATCACAGGGTACTCACCTCTCACACCACACCAACACTTCAGATGCCAGTTGAAAGCCCAGGTTATCACCTGTGCCTCTGACCAACCAGCTACAGATTAGAGGTTTCAAGGACCCCCTCCCTGAGTTCAATTAATTTGCCAGAGCAGCTCACAGAAATTAGGGAAACACTTATGTTTACCAGTTTACTAAAAAAGGACATGACACAGATGAACAGCCAGATGAAGAGATACACAGGATGAGGTCTAGGAGGGTTCTGAGTGTAGGAGCTTCTGTCCCCACAGAACTGAGGTATGTCACATTCCTGACGTAGATGTGTTTGCCAACCTGGTAGCTCTCTGAACCCCATAGTATGGGGTTTTGTGGAGGCATGATAGATTATAACTCCATTTCTGGCCCCTCTCCCTTCTCTGGTGGATGGGAGGTGGAGCTAAAACTTCCAACCTTCTAATGATGGCTTGGTGTTATTGGCAACCAGTCCCCGTCTGGAAGCCATCTAGGAGCCCACCCAGAGTAGCTTCATAGAACAAAAGATGCTCCTAATGCTCATCTCATTTAAGAAATTACAAAGGTTTCAAGAGCTCTGTGCTAGGAACTGGGGACGAAGACCAAATATATATATATATATATATATATATATATATATATATATATATATATATATATGTTTACTTTTTTTAATTGATTTTTGAGAAAAAGAGAGAGAGACAAGAACATAGATCTGTTTCTGTATGTGCCCTGACCAGGGATCAAACCGACAACCTTTGTGCTTCAGGGCAAAGCTCTAACAAACTGAGCTATCTGGCCATAGTTATATTTTTTATTATAAGTCATAATATCAAGGCCAGAGATACTCAGCAACATGAACTCGATGCACATGTTGGCAGAGTGAGGGCTGGAAATCAGGTTCCCCAGTGATAATCACATGAACCCATCAGATCCATCTCAGGATACCTTTAGGAATAAAATGGTGAACTGTGGGTGGGATGATAGGACAGTAGGTATATTGTAACTCATAGCACATTCATATCCAAATAAAGTTTATTAATGTGTCTTTGTCGACCTGCAGACAAGTCCCTAGTGGCGACAGTTCTTCAGTGACATTATGGATGAGCACATAGATGCTATGCTCATCTTTGAAAATAACTAACATGTAACTGGGAAGAATGCTGGGTGATGGAACTTGATCTAAACATAGTTTGAGGGGCCAGATTTGATCAGATGGTATTGAATAAGGATAGAGTCTGGGTCTTTGGTCCCCAAATAACTATCTGCATAAGAGCAAGATTTATGGGTGGTGGAATGACAGCAGTGTGCAGATAGGGAGCTGGTTGGCACAGGGCTGGTCAGACTCGACCCTGTGATTTGCTTGCACAAAGCGCTGCTGTGACTTTTTTTTTTTTTTTTACAGGGACATAGAGAGAGTCAGAGAGAGGGATAGATAGGGACAGACAGGAATGGAGAGAGATGAGAAGCATCAATCATCAGGTTTTCATTGCGAGACCTTAGTTCATTGATTGCTTTCTCATATGTGCCTTCACCGTGGGCTACAGCAGACCAAGTAACCCCTTGCTCAAGCCAGCGACCTTGGGTCCAAGCTGGTGAGCTTTTGCTCAAACCAGATGAGCCTGTGCTCAAGCTAGTGACCTCGGGGTCTCAAACCTGGGTCCTCCTCATCCCAGTTCGATGCTGTATCTGCTGCGCCACCGCCTGGTCATACATACTTTGAAATGTATGAAGAGAGCTTTAGGACCCAGCATTATGGGGCCCATAGGCCCCAGGTCTGTTATAGGCAGACACTGTTGGGAGGGTAAAGTCTATTTTAAAAGGGACAACGAGAAGCTACATTGTACATAGGGAGAAGTCACAAGGGTGAGGAGAGCCCAGGACCAGAGCGAGGACATGGAGATGTTGAACTGGGGGAGAGGACTCAAGGGGCAGATGATAGTGATCTTTAAACTCCTGAAGGACTGGAACAGAAAGTCCATTGATTCTACGTATCTGAGAGCACAGAACAAAGACCAGTGAGTGGATATAGACTCATCAGGAAAGACTTTCTAATAAATAAAGCTGGCCTCAATGAGTGGTGGTGAGCTTAGCCTCATGGGAGGTAATCAAGCATGTGTTGACCAACCAATTTGTGACAATGTGGTAGAGAATATTCAAGGATCAGAGACTCCCCATCTCAAAGTTCTTCAAGGTTTTAGTTTCTGGGATGGATCAGGGGACCAGAATTACTCAGAGTACAAGGAAATTCTTTACCTTGCCTGTCCCCTAGGTCCTGGGGTTCCTTGAGCACTTAGTCTGACTGCTTGGATTTCTTTCTCTCCTTCCTGTTCCCCATTTCCTTCTACAAGGCTGGGGAAATTCCCCAATGGCCAGTGCCCATAGCACACTTTTTGGGTGAGGAAGAGGAAGGAATAGTCTGGCTGGTAAGAGAGGAGGGTGGGGCCCAAGGCTGTGCCCCAAGGACAGAAGGACCACAAAGGGAAAGTCCCCACAGAGAGCATTTGATCTCACTCAGGGCGTTGTGGGTGCTGACTCAGGTTGGTGTCTCTGGGGAAAGAGATGCTAGAAAAACAATTATACAATGGGGCTAAAAAGCTGGTAAGATTTGAGCCAGAACTGGAGCCTCTGTTATAGAGCATTGCATGGTATTTTTTTGGTTTTTTTGTTTGTTTGTTTTGTGTTTTGTTTTGTTTTTTACAGAGGCAGAGATAGACAGGGACAGACAGACAGGAACGGAGAGAGATGAGAAGCATCAATCATCAGTTTCTCGTTGTGCGCGTTGCGACTTCTTAGTTGTTCATTGATTGCTTTCTCACATGTGCCTTGACCGTGGGCCTTCAGCAGACCGAGTAACCCCCTGCTGGAGCCAGCGACCCTGGGTCCAAGCTGGTGAGCTCTTTGCTCAAGCCAGATGAGCCCGCGCTCAAGCTGGCGACCTCGGGGTCTCGAACCTGGGTCCTTCCGCATCCCAGTCCGACGCTCTATCCACTGCGCCACCACCTGGTCAGGCTGTTTTGTGTTTTTTTTTTGCAAAATAGAGTGTGAGAGAGAGAGTGACAAACAGACAGACAGGAAGGGAGAGAGATGACAATTCTTTGTTGCAGCACCTTAGTTGTTCATTGATTTTTTTCTCATGTGCCTTGACCAGGTGGCTCCAGCTGAGCCAGTGCCCCTTGCTCAAGCCAGAGACCTTTGGGCTCAAGCCAGCAACCATGGGGTCATGTCTATGATCCCATGTTTAAGATGGCAACCCTGCACTCAAGCTGGTGAGCCCGTACTCAAGCCGGAGACCTCGAGGTTTAGAACCTGGGTCCTCAGCATCCCAGGCTAACGCTCTACCCACTGTGCACCGCCTGGTCAGGATTCACAGTGGTTTTTGATGATGACAGCATTGCCTTAAAATTGCTGATAGTACTGGTGGGTTGGAAACATGGCCAAAAATCTTGCTGCCTGGCAGGGCTGGAGTGACATCCAGTGCTGCACAACTCCGGGGGCCACCTTGAGTTTAGGGAATATACAGTGTGAGTGGTGCCAGGAGGCAGCAGGCCTGAGGAACAAAAGTCTACAAGGTGAGACTGTAAGGGCCTGGGGTAGGCAGGGATGGCTGGTAGGTGAGCACAGGGGATGAGGGACCAGTCCCGGGAAGGAAGAGCTGCTCCCTTGGGGAGGACCAGCCCTGACCCCTTCCCTGTCACACTCATTTGTTCGACAGTGAGGGACATACTGAGTGCCCTCTGTACTGAACATCATGTGAGCCGCCGGGGCCATGGCAGTGTGCCAAACACAGGCACAGCCCTTGCCCTCATGGAGCTTATGGTTCAGAGCAGGACCGTCCAAAGGAACCTTCTGGATGATGGAAAGTGAGGAAAAGCAGTCAAGTAATTATATAAGCAAATGTAAAATAACAGCTTCCTGTCTCTGGGGTGGGGGAGGTTTCCCAGGGAAGTGAACTTAGAGCTGGGGCCTAAAGGAAGCGGAGGAGTCCTGGCCTGGACTCGGGCCTCTCCAGCACTGGGGCCTGTGGCTTGCTTCCTAGCTCATCCCATGGCCTGCTGCACACCTGCTTTCACAGCTAGCTGTGACCTACGCCGGGCGGCTTGTCGGACTGCGCTTGCCCTCACCTGGCCTGGGGTCTGCGCCATGCTCAACAAATATTCACATAATTCAGCCAGTAACCAAGCAGTGGTCGTTGAGGACCAATATAGTTCATTCCACAGCAATGACCCAAACTGCCTAAGCACTGGCTTTCATAGAGCTTCTACTTAAGTCGGGGTACAGACTGTAGAAGCAAGTGTAAACAAAAGATGATTTCAGGGAGTCGTAGTGCCCCGAGGAAACAAAATTTTTATTTAGATTTTATTTATTTATTTATTTATTTTGTTTGTTTGTTTGTTTTTTAGCACGAACGCAGTCCCCCACTACCACAAATTATGTAGTCGAGTTTCCCACATTTGGGGAAATTGCAGGGGTCAGCACATCCGGAGTGCAATGGATAAGCCTCGCCCTGGGAAAACCACCTTCGTGATCATGGTATCTCCCCTGCCAGGTAAGTATGAGATTTTATTTATTTTTAGAGAGAGAGAGGAGAGAGAAAGGGCAGGGAGGAGTAAGAAGCATCAACTCCCATATGTGCCTTGACCAGGTAAAGAAAGGAAAGAAAGGAAGAAGGAAGGAAGGAAGGAAGGAAGGAAGGAAGGAAGGAAGGAAGGAAGGAAGGAAGGAGGGAGGGAGGGAGGGAGGGAGGGAGGGAGGGAGGGAGGGAAGGAGGGAAGGAGGGAAGGAAAAGAAAGAAAGTAAAGAGAGAAAGAGAGAAAGAAATGGAGCCAAAGAAAGATACACTGCACCCCTGGGCTGGGCTGGGGATTAGGAGGAGAAGCTGGAGACTCTTAGATCCCAGGGTGGGGAGCTTGGGTGAGGTGGGAGGGGTGGCAGAGGTGACCGAACTCCAGGCCTCAGGACCAGGGTGAGGTACAGAGGGAGTGGACAGGGGATGGGGTGGAAACTCAAAATGCAGTAAAGAACACCTGGCATTGCTGACAGGAACAACACTGACTCAGGCTTGAGTTCTGAGGGGCGGGGTGGGGCAGGGAGGACCTGGAGTTAAGGTTCAGGGAGCTTGCCTCCATTTCCTTAGCTGTAAAGGACTTATATTATATTGCAGATAAAGAAAGATTAAGTAAGACCTACACAGAGTGTTTGGGTCATTGCTGGTGCTCAGGAAACACTAATTCTCTCAGTCCTGCGATGTCACGAGGCCCGGGCTGGCTCAGCTGTGCTGCAGTGACACGGGAGCCCACAGCGCAGTCCCCTTGGCTTCCTCCTGCGCCAGCTCCTCTGGGGATTCAAGGGGCAGTGTCTGCTTGTGGAGTTTCATCTTTGCTTGTTTCTTCTGGAACCACCATTTCAAGGAAGGGGAGCCAAGGATAAGGGCATATGTGTTTATACTCGCTAACAGAAGTTGCACAGGGCTGACCTCACTTCCTCCCTCTGCCTCCTTTCCAGCCTTCTACCATCTCCTCCATTTCCAGGGGCTTAAGGAAGGGTCCTTTTCACTCCCAGATTCCCCATTATCAAGTTAAGCATGGGTGGCTTCCAACTGCCTCCCCTGGCACACAAGTCCAGGCAGGCCCTGTGGCCTGTTGACTGCATTCTGAGTGAGCCTGCTTGGGCCCTGGCTAGAAACAGGCCAGGCCGACATGGGCACGGATGGCCGTAGCTGCCTGGAGGCAGGAGCTGAGGCAGAGGGGAGGTTTTGCAGAGAAAGGCACAGGTAAGAATGTTGTAACACTCCCAGGAGGGTGAGACCTGAGAGCAAATGCTGCGTGTGACCTGGGGAGCAGCCTGGCTGCCCTGACCCCTCCTGCTCCTGTGAGTCCCCACCCAGGGTCTCACCATTTCATGATGATGACTAAAAAAGTGCTCCGAGAGCTGGACCCTTGCCTTATAAGGCTGTCCAGCACCTGTCAGCTCTGCCCTGCCCTACCCAGGGCCCAGCAGGAGGCTTCAACAAAGGCCAGCTGACTAGGAGATGGAGGGCTGTGTGGAAATCTGTGGAAATCTGTGGAGAGGTGGGGCTGGAGGGCGGGTGAGGGTGGGCCCAGGGCTCCGGAGGAACAGTGGCAGGCGGGGAGGTCTGAGAGGGCACAGGCAGAAGGGTCCAGGGAAGAGGGGCTCTGGAGTTGTGGACCAATCTAGGGACTGAGGACCAGTGACTGTTATGAAGTACTACAATCCACGGGTTACAGAGAGACATTAAGACAGGTTACAGAAGAAATTTTGAGGAGTTTATTAATTATCTGGCTAGCTACATGGGGCACTGTCCCAAATCATGTAGGCTCTCATACAGTTCTGAGCCTTCTTTTATACAAAATCAAGTCCTGGTTGGGGAGGGTAAGGAGACGGTGGGGGGGCATGGTACAATAGTCAATTACTAACAAGCTTACAACATTTATCTATAGAATCTATTAAAAGGAAAAAGCATTCCCACATATCAAGACCACAAGATAACACAGTAGTGATAAATGTTTTACATACCCGGTAAAGACATTCCCAAATCTTCTAGGGTCTACCACCCATCCCTGTCGCCACAATAGTGGGGAATGAAATGGTTAGCTTAGGATAAGGAGAGAAGCTAAGTGAAATTACCTTTGCTATAAGTGTTGGTGCTGGCTTATTACAGGTTTTATACATATAAAGAATTTCAGAAGGATGATTATTAGAAAGCATATAAAATGTTACAGAATACAGGTTTTTCAAGCAAGGAGAGTGGACTCATGATCCCTTTGTCTAGAGCAGGGGTAGTCAACCTTTTTATACCTACTGCCCACTTTTGTATCTCTGTTAGTAGTAAAATTTTCTAACCATCCACCGGTTCCACAGTAGTGGTGATTTATAAAGTAGGGAAGTAACTTTACTTTATAAAATTTATAAAGCAGAGTTACAGCAAGTTAAAGCATATAATAATAATTACTTACCAAATACTTTATGTCGGATTTTCACTAAGTTTGGCAGAATAAATCTTTATAAAACAATTTACTATAGTTAAATCTATCTTTTTATTTATACTTTGGTTGCTCCTCTACCGCCCACCATGAAAGCTGGAACGCCCACTAGTGGGCGGTAGGGACCAGGTTGACTACCACTGCTCTAGAGGTATACATCACTCTCAGGATTCCAGGAGTGGAGGAAGAGTTAGAATCAGTGTAGGAATTTTTAATTAAGATATGTAAACATTGTCTCCTGAAGGCTCTTAAGGAAGCAGAAGAGGAAGTTTTCAGATACGTTTTACCTTCTTTGCTCTGTCTAGCAAGTAGTGGCCTCAGTCCTTCCAGAGAACTATATAGTTAAACTATGATTAATTACTAACTAACTTTTGCCCCTTTAATCTCTCTCTTTAGGGTTTTTTTTTCTCTTCAGAAAGAGGGATAAGGGGGGCCTGACTCTTCCTTTTAAAATACTAATGTTAGCAATTTTTGCAATTCCTAGGCACCTTATCACAGGACATGGTTGGATGGGTGCAGGCTGTGGCAAAGTGACTTCTGAGGACACAATGGGGACCCTTCCCAGGGATGGGGAGGCCAAGAAACTGAAGGGAGCCTCACTCAAAACCTCAGAGATCTTGTCAAGGCCTTTGGGCACTGCCCATGGTGGGTAATGATAGATAAAATGGCTACTCAGTTGCTATCCTGAGAACAATGCAGGCCCAAAGGAGGAAGAAGGGCTTGGAAACAGAACATTCTCATCCCCCACTGTGAGGTTGTAGGTAATTTGCTTGCTATTCTCTTTCTTAATGGCATCTTAATATTTTAAAATGTAGCAAAAAGTTTACCTTTGCAGGAATGTCAGGAAAAGCTTACATTGGGGAGGGACCTGACAATTAGGGGAGTTTAAATCACAATAGTTGTTTGTAAAAGCCTAGCCACAGGCCCAGAGTTGCTGTCTTCGGATAGATCAACCGCCCCCCCCCCTTCCGAGGGCAGTACAACCCCATGTGAGAAGGGGGTACTGGCTTGCTTGAAGCCTCGGCCTGCCTGGCTGGCCTGGGGCCTTGTGAACCAGCACAGGCCTCCTTTAGGCAGCTGAGTCAGGAGATACACAATTTGGAGAAACCGTGGTGCCTCTTCAATCCACATACGAAAAAAGCCGGTTTTCCAAGACTCTTGACTAAATTATAAATACCCTACTCCAACCCTTCCCATTGCCAACGCAGCTTTTGATTCATCTTGGTACGTTTGCACCCAGGTATTTTAAATAAAATTTACTTTTGGAACATATCAGCCTTGTATTTTCAGTTCGGCTTTCCCCGGTGCCCACCCATAGACCCGGTAAGGGATTTAGCCTGTCAGCTATTTCCTACAGGATAAGGCATCCAGACTGGAGTTCTCTCCAGGTCTGACCTAGTTGGGGGTTTATACGACCTTCCAGTTGCCATGAGAAGCTGAAAGGAGCCTTTCCCCCTTCCCCACGGCCTCCTTCCATTCGGGATTGTAAGGCCAATGGTTATGGCCATGCAGGTTCATATGGGATTTGGGCAAACAGTAAAGGAACTGTGGAGCCAGAAAATGGTGGGCCATTCCATTTATTAGAGTCTCGCAACGGTGGATGAACAAGCAGGCAAGGAAAATTGCTTCCCTCTCTCTCTCCAGACTCTCTAGCAAACAGATTGGGGGGAAAACCCCTTCTCCAACAAACAATAGCAAGCAATGACCCCTCCCAGTGGTGGTAGGCAATCTACAATTTGCAATCTGCTGCACTGAGGGCAAGCACCTATAGCCTTACATAGACTATACACACATGGTGCTGCCATGTGCTCATGCACCAGTCAGGCAAAGTGCAAGTGAGCAAACCTAACACACTTGTATCACATTTGTTTGCCCGACATTCCACCCTTTTAGGGTTGTGCACTTCACAGTCTACATGACTGGTATCTTCTTGATGGTCCCTGTGTGAGGAATGAGGTACATTACATAAAAAAACAGACTATAGCAACGGCACAAGTTAATTACAATAGTGCCCTTCACAATGTCTCCCTGAGAACTCTGCTCCAGGCACTAACTGGACACCCATCTCTAGCCCCTACTCCATGGTAGGTGGGAGGACCTGAATAGTCCAGGGCTGTGTCCATGGAAACAGTAAAGTGTCCTTGCTGCATCTCTGCAACTGGATGAGAGCAGCTTCCTGGTGCAGGAGGGCCTCCACTGGAGCTGGGCCCCCCATTAGGGTCTCTCATACTATCCAAAAGTGGCATGTCCATCCAACAAGGGAACCGGTGCCCTGCTCTGGTCGCAGTCCAAGAGTCCATTATACCGCTCAATGATCAGTCCATGATAGACAGCCCAGCTGTCTGTGCAAATCACCAAGGTAAAGGTCCATTACAGGTATTGCCACACAGCTCTGTATTAATGGACCTCAGCACCTTTCCAGAAGTGCTCTGTCCATAGCCACAGCCCCATCCAGACCATCAACAAGCTCACAGAGCCTGGTGAAGTGAAACACACTCAAGGCTTGTGTCGCCTTAACAGTTCTCTTAGCTGCTGCTGCTGTGAAAAAAAACACCTATTACCTTCTAATGCCAACACCTGCTGTACATTAGAAGGGGACCAGTGGATTGCCAGTTTCACATTGGGCCTCTGGTCCCGGTTCATCCCTGTTAGACGCGTCCCTCAGCCTTCCCTCTATTCAAATGGGAACATTGGGTCTTGGGGGTTCTCCTTTCCCTCAGCTGTCTCCATCATATAATCCTGCAACAGTGCAACCCCAACACCAGCCATTGTCTTGGCAGCTGCCAGGGTTGCCCGTTTCCCCCAATTTTTCAGTGGTTGGAACCTCTGTTGTGGTTTAAGCTGCTGCCAAAGCTCTAACAGGACTTTATTAGACCTGCCATCCAATTTCTCCATCTCTATTCTGGAGAGCATGATGCCACCCACCCCTATGTCCCACAACCACAACCACAGCAACCCTACCAGGGGCTCAGTGGGTTTCTGCCTGAATTGTGCACCCAACTCCATCCGTTCTGCCTGGGTTTTTACCTCCTGGGTGACCACTGGCTAGGCTCTGAGTCTGCGGATGGCAGCTTCAGCCCAAGCCTCCTCATCCTCAGAAGAGGAGTTGGAAATGCCTGTTCCCATCGACTCAAAGCCACTCCTCTGGCACGGATGCTGCTGCTCCTTTGATGACTGTTTTAACTCCTGCAGCTGCCAGCTCTTGGTCTGAAGCTGAGACTCAAGCTCTTGAATCTGCAGTTGTTTCTCCACCAACTATTGGTGCCAGTGTTCTGCTTCCCAGCAAACTGGAGCTCACGAACCTATAAGTCCTTGTCCAGAGATCGCTACAGTTCCAGGTGCCATTGGTGCTCAGCCTGCATCTCACAAACCCGGTCGGCCTCCCTCTCCAGCACTGCCTCCAGTTCACACTGCTGCTGGTTCTCAGCCTGTAGCCTGACCTGCAGTTCTCGGATCTGCAGATCTTTCTCCATTGACCATTTCAGTTCATGCTGTTGTTGCCTCTTAGTCTGCAGCTCACCCTGGAGCTCTCCACCTCAGGCAGCCCCTTGAATAGAGCTCTTGGTTTCCTCTCACAGGGCTGTAAAAAAACACCCAGCCCATGGCCCCCAAAAGGGCAGCCATGGGGAACCATATGCTGGAGAACAGCGACCACTCCTCTATTGCACACTTCAAGGTTGGCGACAGCTCCATACCAATCTGATCTGAACCCTGCTCGCCGTGCCAGATATAAGGCCGGTGGTTGTGGCCATGCAGGTTCACATGGGATTCGGGCAGATGGTAAAGGAACTGTGGAGCCAGAAATTGGTGGGTCATTCTGTTTATGAGAGTCTCACAACTGCAAAGCAAGCAGGTAGGGAAAATTGCTTCCTTTTCTCTCTCTGGATTCTCTAGCAAACAGGCCGGGGGCAGGGGGAACCCCTTCTCTAGCAAATAGTAGCAAGCAATAGCCCCTCCCAATGGTGGCAGGCAAGCTGCAATTTGCACTCTGTTGCCTTGAGGGCAAGCACCTATAGCCTTACATAGACTATACACATATGGTGCTGCCCTGTGCTCATGCACCAATCAGGCAAAGTACAAGTAAGCAAACCCAACACACTTATAACACACTTGTTTGCCCAAGAGAGTACAGGGGGCTTAGCCTGTTACCTTTCCTGTACGGATAAGGCAGTCCACTGGAGTTCTCTCTAGGTCAGACCTATACAGGGGTTTATACCGACCTGCCAGTTGCCAAGGGAAAATGACAATAGGCTTTCCCCTTTCCCAGTAGACTGGCCACCCCAGCTTCAACCTTTCAATGCCTCCTTCAGTGTCCTTTCAAGGTTAACACCTTTGGTTCTTCTCAGAGGGCTGCCCATAGCCTCATGGAGCTGCTTTACCCTTGGGCCACAGGAACTGGTCACTACCTCAGGCTGGGGCTGCTCTGAGACCTTACACTCTACTCTAGAGCTGTTTGGATGGCTAGCTTGCTTGTCTGTCCTCTCTGCCCCTCCCTCCCACTGGTCTCCTCTGGGAGCACTTCCTTAATAGGATGTCACTCAGTGTCTAAGATGAATTGCTCAGTGGAAACTTTTTGCCCACAACTTAAATTTCAATCACCTGACTTTACTCATCATTTTCTCTTGAAATCTATTCCATCTCACATTGATGTTTAAGCCACACCAAAGTTCTAGCTGTTCTGTTCTGCCCATTTTTTATTTTAGTATCTACCTTTTTTTAATAAAAAAAAATTGGAACTCCTCTCTGCCTCTTTTTCTTCATTCTTTATGTCTCTGGTCAATATCATTTTATTCAATTTTCTAGTGGAGCTAGTTGCTTCCTGCTGAATTTTCAGGGTACTCTGTGTAAACTTTATTATAGGACCAATCTTGCCAAATTCAACTAGTCTTCTTTGGTGCCTAGCATGCTGCTGGGCACAGAGCAGGTGTTAAATAAATGTTTCTTTGATTGAGCCCTGGCCAGATAGCTAGGTTAGAGCATCATCCCAAAGTGCAGAGGTCGCTGGTTCGATCCCTGGTCAGGGCACATACTGGAGCAGCTCAATGTTCCTATCTCTCTCCCTTTCTCTCTCATTAAAATCAATCAATAAAAAAATTAATAAAAAATATATTTTTTGCCTGATATGTGGTGGTGCAGTGGAGAGAGTGTCGACCTGGAATGCTGAAGTTGCCGGTTCAAAACCCTGGGCTTGCCTGGTCAAGGCACATATGGGAGTTGATGCTTCCAGCTCCTCCCAGCTTCTCTCTCTCTCTAAAAATGAATTTTAAAAAAAGATAAAAAAATATATATATTTAAATTAAGTATTGATTCCTTCAAATGTCCTAAGACTCTCCACTATGGGCTTCTCAGTCTTGATTCTCTTCTACCTCCAATCAAAATTCACTTTCCCGCCTGACCTGTGGTGGTGCAGTGGGATAAAGCGTCGACCTGGAACACTGAGGTCGCCGGTTCAAAACCTTGGGCTTGCCAGGTCAAGGCACATATGGGAGTTAATGCTTCCTGCTCCTCCCCCTTCTCTCTCTCTCTCTCTCTCTCTCTCTCTCTCTCTCTCTCACTCCTCTCTCTCTAAAAAAAAAATCAATAAATAAAATATTTAAAAAAAATTCACTTTCCCTGCCTGACCAGGCAGTGGTGCAGTGGATAGAACATCAGCCTGGAATGCTGAAGACCCAGGTTTGAAACCCCAATGTCACTGGTTTGAGGGCTGGCTCACCAGCTTGAGTGTGGGATCCCTGGCTTGGGGGTGGGATCATAGACATGACCCCATGGTCACTGGCTTAAAGCCCAAGGTCGCTGGCTTGAGCCCAAGGTCTCTGGCTTGAGCAAGATGTCACTGGCTCAGCTGGAGCCTCCAAGTCAAGGCCCATATAAGAAAGCAATCAATGAACAACTAATGTGCCACAACTATGAGTTGATGCTTCTGATCTCTCTCCCTTCCTGCCTGTTCCCCTTTCTCTCTCTATGTTACGAATTTATTTACGGTTCGGACTTGCGAGGCAAAAGACACACCAGATTCTAATAACTGGGCAGAGGGCTGAGACTCTTAGGTGGAATCAGCCCCGAGAAACTGTGCCACTGCATATTTATTGAGTTCCAAAAGCAAATAGCTCAGCAGATAAAACTAGAAAGTTACACAAGCCTTTCCCCCCATTCGTTTCATCACTAACCCTGCACGTCTACTGTCTCTTTTCATGAACAGGAGACAAGAAGAGTCAGAGTCCCAGAGTTTATTAATCACAAAAGACATCTGGTTCTTGGAGGCATTCCTCCAAGAATCCTGCATACATGCATTCAAGTAACCCAGGCCAGTCTCCTGATATGGCTAATATACTCCAAGATCTCTTGTTTCCAATTAACCCGTGCTCTACAGTTAACTGCCGTTTATATTGGTGCAGAGTCGTCCCCTACATATCCCCTTTTATTCTTTTTTATTTAGCGGCTAAATAAACAGTTCATGCTGTTAGACGCGTCCCTCGGCTAAATTCAATACAGGCTAAATTTTAGCCTGTATTGAATTTTTAAGTTACTTTTATTTATTTTTAGTCATCTTTTTCTTGTTGGCAATTTTTTTTTCTAATTGATTGCAAAAAAAAACAAAAAACCTTTGGCAATGAGGCTTTTAGTAAAGTTATTAAAAAATTTTAAAAACCCTACTGGTGCCTGACCTGTGGTGGCACAGTGGGATAAAGCGTCGACCTGGAAATGCTGAGGTCGCCGGTTCGAAACCCTGGACTTGCCTGGTCAAGGCACGTATGGGAGTTGATGCTTCCAGCTTCTCCCCACCTTCTCTCTCTGTCTCTCTCTCCTCTCTCTCTCCCTCTCTGTCTCTCTCTCTCCCTTTCTCTCTCCTCTCTAAAATGAATAAAAAAACAAAACAAAACAAACAAAAAAAACCCCTACTGGTTTTAGGGCTACCTGATTGGTAGTATCATCAGCTGCTTGGTTTTTCTACTTTTCATGGAGTCTTTTTCTTTAGGTGCCCTGGACAGTGGATTATGACCGCTACTTTAGGAGAGCAGTCTTCTGTATTTTTGGGGTTGAGGGTTTAAGCCTTACCTTTGCTAGTTCTTTTTTTTTATTTTTTAAATTTATTTATTTTATTTATTCATTTTTAGAAAGGAGCGAGAGAGAGAGACAGAGAGAAGGGGGGAGGAGCAGGAAGCATCAACTCCCATATGTGCCTTGACCAGGCAAGCCCAGAGTTTCGAACCGGCGACCTCAGCATTTCCAGGTCGAGGCTTTATCCACTGCACCACCACAGGTCAGGCACCTTTGGCTAGTTCTTAAATCTTTTCCTGATGGCCCCTCTTTGACTGTGTCTGTCTTAGGTTGTTTCTGTTTTCAGGAATTTTACCCATCATTGACTAATTAGCCATTTTAGGGGCAGAGTTAGTTGGTTATAGGTATGTGAGTGAGGGAGGAGCAACGTCTCTTCAGAAATGTTTAGTTTTAGCAGATGATGTTTCTACCTACTAAAAAACATATTTCTTTTCTAGTTTTTAGAGCTGAATGCTATACAAAGGCTATTTTGCTTGCCTTTTATGTAGCATAAGAGATAACATGGCAGATTGCTGTTCTATCTTGCTTTAATGCCGATTGTTTTATTTTCTAACTATATATAATAAAAGAAATATAAAACAAATGATTAGTACAATATCTCCTACAGTTCCTCTAAAAATTTTAAATTGTTTTAGAGGACACAAATTACTGATTTTTATTAGAAATAGCAATTAGTAACTTTAAAATTAATTTCAACTGATTCTTAAAAGTAGCATTAATATGCTTTTATAAATTTAAAATTTTCATAGTTAAGTTTTCATGATTTAACAAATACTTTTTAATATTTTCCCAAGGGAAATAAGTATGATTCCAAGGAATAGGGATAATATAAAAGTAGTTATATTTTAATCACATTTTAGCTTAATTTGTCTTTGTAGGCTAACAATTTGATTTCCTACCATAATTACAGTCTGTTCTAAATGATTAACTTTAACATTAATGTTATTATTTATATGTTGTTGAGAAGTCCACAATTGTTCAGAATTTTTATGCCATTTTTGTACAAAGTCCATAGTCTATATGCTTTGATGTAATGTAACTCCAGATATAGCAGCCGCGGCGGTTACAGCTATTAGCTATTAGTCCCATAATGATGGTGATGATTAGTCCAACCAGTCTCTTGGTTCACTTCAAAGACTTAATAAGATGTTGTAACAGCATTATAGAAGGGGAATTTTGCCACATTCAATGAATTTGTACTGGAATCCAGACTCTTGTTCGGGCTCTTAAAATGTATAGACTTTGACTACTTTTATTAAAAAGAATAGAAGAGCCTGACCTGTGGTGGCGCAGTGGATAAAGCGTCGACCTGGAAATGCTGAGGTTGCCGGTTCGAAACCCTGGGCTTGCCTGCTCAAGGCACATACGGGAGTTGATGCTTCCAGCTCCTCCCCCCTTCTCTCTCTCTGTCTCTCCTCTCTCTGCCTCTCCCTCTCCTCTCTAAAATGAATAATAATAAAAAAAGAATAGAAGAGTTAATATATGTATAAAAACACTTATTGCAAGTTATAGAATAGTTTTTAGCTGTCCATTTGGTTTTATCTATAATAAACATATAAGGCAATTTAACATAAGCAGATATAAAATGTGTCCTTTTTTTTTAAAGGTTAACATAGTTAACATAGTATGATTAGAAGGATAATTTTTTCAGATTTCTTCTTTTCATGCTGACATATGTTTAAGTGCCGTGGCTACTTTCCACAAATGATATTGTATAGGGCCAAATTTTATATGAGAAGCTTGAGGTGACATTCCTCCTCCATGCCATATGATAGTATGATTACCTTGACCATCAGCTGTAATTGAACCATTGTTCTTATGCCACCTTAGTTCAGCACCCTGACCTTTTTCTCGGGCGGAACCATGAGGGCTCCAATTTATGACATTTTCATAGGAAATATTAAGTAAAACCTGAGCAGTTTCTTCTCTGCAATTTTTCCAATGTACCCATTCACTTAGCTGATTAACAATTGCAGTTTGAAGGTGGTAAATCAGGTGGATGTTTAGGATTATGTACAGATGTATTACCTTTAAATTCGTATTTTTGTAACAAAAACATTTTTTTCTTCTCCTTTATTATTATTTTTTGTAATAGAGAGCCAAGCTTGAGCTTCTATTTTTAAACAGTCTTTTTTTTTTTTTAATTTTTATTTATTTATTCATTTTAGAGAGGAGAGGGAGAGACAGAGAGAGAGAGAGAGGAGAGACAGAGAGAGAGAAGGGGGGAGGAGCTGGAAGCATCAACTCCCATATGTGCCTTGACCGGGCAAGCCCAGGGTTTTGAACCGGCAACCTCAGCATTTCCAGGTCGACGCTTTATCCACTGCGCCACCACAGGTCAGGCCGAGCTTCTATTTTTAAACAGTGTGGCTCATGTTCTATACATATAGGTAATTCCTCGACTCTTGTATAATATTCTAATTTCATTCTTTCTTCCGAAGGTACTAAGGGACTTAGTTAAAAGGCTCTGGAAGCCAATTAGAGTCATTAACAAAAATAGAAACAGCATTATCTTCTCAATGAATAGCTCTATTTAATGGAGGATTAGGGCTGCACAATAACAAAAATTTTCAGTTCTATTTACCGGAATTGTTACCAAAGCAATTATTGCTAAAAATAGATTAGTAGCATTTTGTTGTTTTCTAGTAGCTTGTAGCATTTTTTTACCCTCAAAGGTCAGCTTTTTAAGTTGACCCCAACTTGGTATTTTAGCCTTTTCAGTACTGGCCAGCAGCACCTTTAAGGTTCTTTTTCCGAAGTTCAGTTCTTCCATTTCAGCAATGGGTGGATATGGAAAGAATTTATTTTTCTTACTCTTGTTAGTTTAATTCTGTGAGCAGGGATTCAAAGGACTTCACCGGATTCTGCAATGACACAAGCAAACCCTCTTCCTCAGTGTTGCACTATACTAGGTACCCATTGATCCAACTCATTTTTATAATGCACAGGTTGATTAATAATAGTTTAGAACTATTATTTTTTTGTCCAATGTCTGTCTGCAGCAGTTAAATTATCTTCTCCTGTATTTAAAAAATTTAAATTAGGCCCTGGCCGGTTGGCTCAGCGGTAGAGTGTCGGCCTGGCGTGCGGGGGACCCTGGTTCGATTCCCGGCCAGGGCACATAGGAGAAGCGCCCATTTGCTTCTCCACCCCCCACCCCACCCCTCCTTCCTCTCTGTTTCTCTCTTCCCCTCCCACAGCCAAGGCTCCATTGGAGCAAAGATGGCCCGGGCGCTGGGGATGGCTCCTTGGCCTCTGCCCCAGGCGCTAGATTGGCTCTGGTTGCGGCAGAGCGACGCCCCAGAGGGGCAGAGCATTGCCCCTGGTGGGCGTGCTGGGTGGATCCCGGTCGGGCGCATGCGGGAGTCTGTCTGACTGTCTCTCCCCATTTCCAGCTTCAGAAAAATACCAAAAAAGAAAAAGAAAAAAAAAGTGCCTGTCTTTGTGGGTTATATGGAATTTTGGTAGTATGTTTAATATTCTAAAATGTTAAGAATTGTTGAAACTTAGCAGAAGTATAGGCAGGACCATTGTTAGTTTTTTGTTTTTTTTTTTAATAAATAAATTTTTATTTTAATGGGGTGACATCAATAAATCAGGGTACATACATTCAAAGAAAACATTTCCAGGTTATCTTGTCATTTAGTTATGTTGCATACCCATCATCCGAAGAGAGATTGTCCTCCGCCACCCTCCATCCAGTTCTCTCTGTACCGCTCCCCCTCCCCCCCTCCCTCCTTCCCTCCCCCCACCCCACATAGCCACCACACTCCTGTTCATGCCTCTTAGTCTTGCTTTTATGTCCCACCAATGTATGGAATCCTGCAGTTCCTGTTTTTCTCTGATTCGCTTATTTCACCCCACACAATGCTACCAAGACTCCACCATTCCGCTATAAGTGATCCGATGTCACCATTTCTCCTAGCTGAATAATATACCATGGTGTATATGTGCCCCATCTTCTTCATCCAGTCCTCTATTTTTTTTACAGTGATTAAAAGCCTTTAAGCAAGCTCTTGGCCAATACAGCAAGAATCCATAAATGAGTAGTGTCCTTAACATGTTCCCCAAGTCCAAGTTGGCCCCATCACCATGCCAAATCCCTGAAAAATACAACCCAACCACAGTTCAGTCTGTTAGGAGCTGTCACAGGGAGCAGGAGTCCAGGAAAGTTCCCCACAGGAAAAGTCTGCATGGCACTGGAATTGTTGTCACCATTCTATACTTTGCAGCTCATGTCCAAGTCCCAATGACCGCTGCTTCTAGCTGGTAATGATTTAGGTAGACTGGAAAAAGCCATTTGCAGCATGCGTGGATATGGAGCTTCTGTTCTCCTCTGCCTGGAGAGTTGAGACCAGGTTGCTTTTCCCTGGAGCTCTGTGACTGTGGCCTGGTAAAGAGAACCTTGGGATACACTAAGCATGTCTCTGTGTGGCTTCTTCAGTGTTCCTGGGTTGAAGAGTCCTTTTAGTTTAGTCCAAAGTTGGTTTTTCCAGCTGATAGTTCATAAAATTAGTTTGTAATCCACATTGGTTCTGGGAGGTAGATGCTGGTACGTCTGCCTACTCCAGCGCCATCTTGTCTCTCCCCATTGTTAGTTTTAATTGCTTTCGGAATGCCTTTAATATTAAAAGTTTTAATAAGATGTTGAATGACACAATTAGCCTTTTTTTCAGGCAAAGGTGTGGCCCATTGAAAGGAAGAATAAGTATTAATAGAATAGTGTACATAAGATAGTTTTCCAAAAGAAGAAATGTGAGTAACATTCATTTGCCACAGGTCAGTACTGTGTTGCCTTTTAGGATTCATTTCTCTTGGTAATGGAGGAGCGTTTATAACACTGTATTGAGGACATTTTTAAACAATATTTTGAGCTTCTTGTCTGGTTATTTTAAATTTTTGTATTAAACCTTTTTTATTTGTATAAGTTTTTGTATGAAATTTAGTAGATGTTTTCATTGATTTAATGAGTAATTAATTTTATTATTTGTAGTAGACATGGGTCCTGGTAAAGCTATTTGAGAACGAATGTGAGTTATATAGATAGGCAAATTTCGTTCCCATAATAAAAGTTGTAGCCTGACCTGTGGTGGCGCAGTGGATAAAGCATTGACCTGGAATGCTGAGGTCGCCGGTTTGAAACCCTGGGCTTGCCTGGTCAAGGCACATATGGGAGTTGATGCTTCCTGCTCCTCCCTCCCCTTCTCTCTCTCTCTCTCATTCTCTCTCCTCTCTAAAAATTAATAAAAATAAAAAAGAAAAAGAAAACTTGTAATTTTTGAAACAATTTATGTAATTCAGAACTATTATTTGAAATATAAAGTTTCTATAAGTTTAACTGTATGTTTTATATATTGTGAATTAGTAATAATGTTAATAGGACAAGAAAATTATTAAAAATAATAATACAGCAGATAATTCTGCCTTTTTTTCCCTGCCTTTTGAATTGATGTATATGGAGTCTTTATTATTGTTATCATTGGTCCAGTATATTCAGCAATAGTTAATTTATTTGCATTAGTATAAAAAGTAGAAGTCTTTTGAATTGGCCAAGCCGATATTTTAGTCGGCAAAATTCATTGTGTTCTTTTTAGAAATTGAATTCTTTTATTTGTAGGATATTGATAATTTATAATATCAAAATAATCAGCTAATGCAATTTGCCAATTAATATTTAACTTTTAGTTGCCTGAAATTTGATTACATGTCAAAGGTATAATAATTTTATTTAGATTATTTCCAATTAGTTGTCTTATTCTAAGTCTATTTTTAGTAATTAAAGTATAGATTTTCTTTAAGTAAGTACATAATATTTTTGAGTCTTATGTGGCAGAAATTGTTATTTTAATATTTTGTTTTCTTGCCATATGATGCCAGAAGGAGAATGTTCTAAGGGAAAAATAATTAATTGAATAGGTTGATGTGTATTAAGTTGATTTAAATAAGTAGTATGCATAATTTTTTCAATGTGATAATTCTTGTTTTGCCATTTTTGTTAATTGTCTGGGATTGTTTAAATCAGGATTTCCTTGAAGAATATTAAATAAATTTGTTAGTGTATAAGTAGGAATTCCTAGGGAGGGTCTTAACCAATTAATATTATTTAATAATTTTTGAAAGTCATTTAAAGTATTCAAGGAGTCAGTTTGTAAATTAATCTTTTGAGGAATAATTTTTTGATTTTTAATTATATTTCCTAAATATATAAAAGGCCAAGATGCTTGAATTTTGTTTTTAGCTATAATTAAACTATATTGATTTAAGGTTTCAGGAGCATTTTTAAAGATGACTGAAAGTTCATTAATATTTTCAGAAGCTATTAGTATGTCACTTATATAATGGATTATTATAGATTGAGGATATTTTTGACAAATTTTTTCTAAAGGTTGATTTACATAATTTTGACATAGTCTTCGGCTATTTAACATTTCTTGTGGAAGCATTTTTCATTGATTTTTTTGTAGGAGATATATTATTTAATGATGGAATAGTGAAAGCAAATTTTTTTCTATTTTTTGGACATAAAGAAATTGTAAAAAAACAATCTTTTAAATTTATAATAATTATTGACCATTTTTCTGGAATTATGCTTGGTTGAGGAAGGCCTGGCTATAAAGGCCTCATAGGTTGAATTACTGAGTTAATTTGACAAAGATTAGTAAGTATTCTTTATTTTCCTTTTTTTTTTTTTTGTATTTTTCTGAAGCTGGAAACGGGGAGAGACAGTCAGACAGACTCCCGCATGCGCCCGACGGGGATCCACCCGGCACGCCCACCAGGGGGCGACGCTCTGCCCACCAGCGGGCAATGCTCTGTTGAGACCAGAGCCACTCTAGCGCCTGGGGCAGAGGCCAAGGAGCCATCCCCAGCGCCGGGGCCATATTTGCTCCAATGGAGCCTCGCTGCGGGAGAGGAAGAGAAACAGAGAGGAAGGAGAGGGGGAGGGGTGGAGAAGCAGATGGGCGCTTCTCCTGTGTGCCCTGGCTGGGAATCGAACCCGGGACTTCTGCACGCCAGGCCGACGATCTACCACTGAGCCAACCGGCCAGGGCCTCCATCTTTTTTTTAATTACAAAAACTGGAGAATTCCAAGGTTTTTGTGATTCCTTTGTATGTCCTAATTTTAATTGAGTTTGTACCAATTGATGTAAAGCTTCAAGCTTCTCTCCTGTTAGCAGCTATTGCTTAACCCATATATGTTTTTTACTTAACTACTTCAGTGGAAGGGTGAAGCTTGTCTGAGTGGTTGCTATTTGAAATTTGAAAATTCGAATCTTTTTTGGTCTGATTGTCCTGTGGGAAGAACATTGGTGTGTACTTTTTGTTCTTCCTTTCCTAATTTTTTTCAAAAATGAATAATGTATGTTGGTCATTATATTTTTAGCTTGGGGCAGAATAGAAGGGATGTTCAAGGTAGCTCCCCACTGTGTTAACAAGTCACGTCCCCATAATACAACATTAATGTTAGCAATGTATAGTTGAATAATTCCTTGCTGACCTTCAGGTCCTATACATTTAAGAGGCAAGGCACTTTGCCAAACTTCAAAGAACCTATTCCAGTAAAAGTAACTGGAATTTTAATTATTTCCTATTTTGATGGCCATTTAGATTTTGGTATAATAGAAACATTTGCTTTCATATTTGCTAAACCTTGAAATTCTACATTTTGAATTTTTAATGTCAATTGAGGTCTGTTTTTTAAAATTTTAGTTTGTCAAAAAATAGATTTATCTGTGCTACTAAATTCTTTTGTTTTTTGGACTGGAGCACTGTTTCCTTTAACATAAGGTAAAAGTAAAAGTTGTGCAACATGCTGTCCTGCTTCTAGCCGAACAGGCGTTTTAGTACTCATCATAAGTAATGTTTATTCACTATAATTACAATCAATTACTCCTAAATGAATAAAAATTCCTTTAGATGTTAAACTATTTCTGCCAATTATTAGTCCTACTGTTCCAAAAGAAATGGGACCATAAATTCCAGTGGGTACTTTAGTAACAGCTTTATGGGGCAAAATTTAATATTATTTAATAAGGTTATCTATTTGAGGTGGCATGAAGGAGGTCGCTGATATAGTGGCGTGTTCCTTCCCATTGCTCACCGGATATTGCTGGTAACTCGAATTGTTTGTCACAGGGCCCCGAGTTACTGGGCCCTGCCTCCCGTTTCCCAACTGATTTAATAGGTTGGCCATTTTTTGTCCATTTAGAATGGCATGCAGTAGACCAATGTTTTACATTTTTACAGATAGGGCATAATTTAGGACGAAGTCAATTTATTTTTAGAAGTTATATTCTGGTTATAGCCTTTTTGGCCTTTTTTACAATTTCTTTTTATATGACCTAATTTGTCACAATTGAAACATTTAACTATGTTTCGATTGAAAATGCCTTGAAATGCTGCAACTAATAAATTAGCTTTATATAATTCTGAGTCTATATTTATACAAGCCTTAATATACTTATTAATGGGAGCTCCCTGTGCCTTTAAAGGTTTTATTGCTCTCTGGCATTCTGAATTAGCATTTTAAAAAAAAAGTTTGTATTAACTTTTTTTTTTTTTTACAGTGAGAGGGAGAGAGTCAGAGAGAGGGATAGACAGGGACAGACAGACAGGAATGCAGAGAGATGAGAAGCATCAATCGTTAGTTTTTTGTTGCGACACCTTAGTTGTTCATTGATTGCTTTCTCATATGTGCCTTGACCGCGGGCCTTCAGCAGACGAGTAACCCCTTGCTCGTGCCAGCAATCTTGGGTCCAAGCTGGTGAGCTTTGCTCAAACCAGATGAGCCCGTGCTCAAACTGGCGACATCAGGGTCTTGAACCTGAGTCCTCCGCATCCCAGTCCGATGCTCTATCCACTGCGCCACCGCCTGGTCAGGCAACATATTTCTTAATTCCGGTTGAGCCACAGTCTTGTTAATAGCATTACTCAATTGAGCAAGAAAATTTACATATGGCTCATTTGGAGATTAAAGAATTTTAATAAAGGAAGTAGTACTTTTATCTGGAGCTCAACTTTTTTCCAAGCTCTCATGCAACAAATACAAGTTTGGACAATAGTAGTAGTATTATATTGTAATTGTTTTTGTATTTTAAACCACTGTCCTGATTCTTGTAATTGAGCACTAGTTATTAAAAGATTATTAGCCTGATTTCTCTTTTCCATTTGATTTGCTTCATCTTTCCACCAGGTTTGAAATTGTAAAAAAGTAGCATTTAATACATTTTTAGCTAACACTTCCCAATCATATGGTATAAGTCTATGCTCATTAGCCAATCCTTGCAATAGTCCTTTAACATAAGTAGATTTGCATTCCATATTGTATTATCGCTTGTTTTAAATCTTTAATTATTTTATAAGGGATAGGCTGATGTTTAAATTGCACATATCCTTGAGGATTTTGAGCATTTGGAGGATGTTCTATTACAGTAACAGGGTATGCAGAAGCTTTAATAGGAACACTGTAAGCCAGGGGTCTCAAACTCACAGCACACAGGCCGCATGCGGCCCGCCGAACAATTTTGTGCGGCCCGCAGACTAATCCACGGGCTTACTTAATTTTATCCAAAATATTTTGAACTTCGTGGATTAGTCTGCGGGCCGCACAAAATTGTTTGGCGGGCCGCATGCGGCCCGCAGGCCGCAAGTTTGAGACCCCTGCTGTAAGCCTTAAAATCTCCAGCATTTTGCCCTTCCATAATGGTCTGCATTATAGATGTTAAAGGAACCCGAAGTGTCCTGGTATAATTTTCTCTTTTAAGTTGATAAGGAGGTGCTGTAGGTTCAGTTGCCTTTATATACTTATATGAATTATTTTTTAGTGGCTCAATTTCTTGAACTCCTATAACTGCCTTATTAAGTTTCTTATTTATTTTTGTTGACTTGTTCATGTAAGGACAGACAAGCCATTTTAGATGCAGGAGTTTGATTTCAATTTCCTGCCTTATTAGACTCACTTTGATTATTACTTTGTGATTCAATAGAAGAAGACTCTGAAGATTCAATTTTTGAATAATCATGACATTTATTTTTTTTATTAATAAGAAAAAGATGAAGAGGTCTTCTTAAAATATTATTGGCAGATTCATAAGTTCATGCCTCAACATTTGTGACCTCAACCTTATTAATATCAGGCATTACTTCACGAGCTAGAGGTGGTGAGGATTCAGAGTCAGACCCTAATGGCTTCAAAGCTAAAGAAATTAAATTACAAAGAGACCAAACAGAAAGAGGAATAGTGTCTCCTTGCTGATGAGCACGCTGTAAAGCTCTCATTTCTGTACTTGGTTCCAGGTTTTTAAACTTAAAGCAGCCTTTCCTTGTGGCTGAAAGCAGTAACAATGCTTTATCCTTTTAATTAATAACTTAATATTTTTACTTTTTACAATTACACCAGACCCTTCTAATAATGTTTGCAGTAGTTTCATGTATTTTTGGGTCTCCACTGAGGAATTGGAGTGAGAATTCCCCATCACTCCGCCTCCCAAAGGATTCGCTTACTTTTCGAGTGGTCTTATTCCCCCCTTTGGTCTGATGATCCCGAGACTGTAACCTTTGACCTCCTTGAGTCCCCTGTTCATGGGATCGTGCCCCACATTGGGTACCAGATGTTATGAATTTCTTTACGGTTTGGACTCCAAGGCAAAAGACACACCAGATTCTAATAACTGGGCAGAGGGCTGAGACTCTTAGGCAGAATCAGCCCCGAGAAATAGCACCACTGCATATTTATTTAGTTCCAAAAGCAAATAGCTCAGCAGATAAAATTAGAAAGTTACACAGCCTTTTTTCCCATTTGTTTCATCACTAACCCTGCACGTCTACTGTTTCTTTTCATGAACAAGGACACAAAAAGAGTCAGAGTCCCAGAGCTTATCAATCATAAAAGACATCTGGTTCTTGGAGGCATTCCTCCAAGAATCCTGCGTACTTGCATTCAAGTAACCCAGGCCAGTCTCCTGATATGGCTAATATACTCCAAGATCTCGTTTCCAATTAACCCATGCTCTGCAGTTAACTGCCGTTTATATTGGTGCAGAGTTGTCTCCTACATCTCTAAAAATCAAAAAAAAAATCAAAAAAAAAATCACTGTCTGTGGGGAAAACAGCTCTGTTGAGCTTGCTAGCTTGTATTCTGCCTGATTGGTGCATGAGCACGGGGCAGCACCAGGTGTGTATAGTCTATGTAAGGCTGCAGGTGCTTGCCCTCAGGGCAGCAGATTGTAAATTGCAGATTGCCTGCCGCCATTGGGAGGGGCATTGTTTGTTATTGTTTGCCAGAGAAGGGGTTTTTCCCCCAGCCTATTTTGCTTGTGAGTCCTGAGAGAGAAAGAGAGAGAGAGCAGTTTTCCCTGCCTGCTTGTCCGCCATTGCAAGACTCTAATAAATGGAATGGCCCACCACCTTCTGGCTCCACAATTCCTTTACCGTCTGCCTGAATCCAATGTGAACCTGCATGGTCATGGCCCCCAGCCCTATACTGTCCCTGCTTCATTCTCTTAGAGCTCTGTACTCTATTGCTTATGTTAAGATTAATTAACTCTTGTTGGAGGGAAGCAGGATGGTGGTCTATAAAGAACACTGTTCCTTTTGGTATCTTTGAGTACCAGAAACTCAAGGTCTAACTCTGTGGTGTGGACTCTTGAAGGCCCAGTTTGCTCACTTCTTTTTTTTTTTAATTCAATTTTTTTTAAAAATTTTATTTTATTTATTCATTTTAGAAATGAGAGAGAGAGGGAGAGAGAGAGAGAGGCAGAGAGGAGGAGAAGCATCAACTCCCATATGTACCTTGACCAGGCAAGCCCAGGGTTTCAAACCGGCGACCTCAGCATTTCTAGGTCGACGCTTTATCCACTGTGCCACCACAGGTCAGGCTGCTCACTTCTTTTACTTAGTGGAAGGTGTAGATGACTTATAAGATCTTCCAGGCTGAAATAGAAATCTGTTGTAGGCTGGGGCCTGCTCTTATTCTCTGCTCCCCCAAAACCAAGAATGATGCATGATGCAGAGGATGTTCTTAAGTATTTGTTGACAGAAGGAATGGACTCTTTTAATAGCTATATATTGTTTGGTGCTTTATATATTATTTCATTTAATTCCCAAAGTGGTGGAGTCAGGATTAATATTATTATTATTTTCTGATGTGAGAAGTAGGGAGGCAGAGACAGACTCTTGCATGTGCCTGACCTAGATCCACCAGGCATGCCCACCAGGGGGCGATGCTCTGCCCATCAGAGGCATTGCTCTGTTGCAACAGGGCCATTCAAGTGCCTGAGGTGGAGGCCATGGAGCCATCCCTAGTGCCCAGGCCAACTTTGCTCCAATGGAACCTTGGCTGCAGGAGGGAAAGAGAGAGACAGAGAGAAAGGAGAGGGAGAAGGGTGGAGAAGCAGATGGGCACTTCTCCTTTGTGCCCTGGTCAGGAATTGAACCCAGAACTTCCACACGCTGGCCAAAGCTCTACCGCTTAGCCAACCGGCCAGGGCCAGAGTCAGGATTTATATGCAGATTTGAATGACTTTGAATCTCGTGTTCTTCCCATTCCTTGTGGCTTTTAGAAAACAAAACCATCGCAAAAGTATTTGTTGCACTGATGGCTTTTAATGGTGGCTATGGAAGTCTGAAGGAGACCCTGAAGCCTTTATTCTTCTCAATATAGCATATAGGCAACTACCTCTGCCTCTCACCAACCTCAGAGGATAGCAGGAATTTAGGGTGGTCAGTAGATGGAGGTGAGAAAATTTGATCACTGTGATATACATAGGATGCCTGTGCAAATGATGGGGTTCAGGTCACAGTTCTAGTCATGTGCTGATAAGCCAGCTCATGCTAAAAAATAAATAAATAAGTAAATAAAAGCCCTGGTTGGGAGCTTTTGTTGATTTCTGTGGTATGTATACTCTTGCTATGGCTGACTTCAAGCAACCACCATGAAGTCACTGACTGCAGAGCCGGCAGAAATGTGCACAGTCAGCTCTCACAAGCTGGTGAGCTGCCCCAGCACACTGAGGAACAGTATACAGGGCTGTCCCAGAAAACCACAACCAGATCACAGCTGCTATGGACACAATGGGCAGCCGCAGGAAGCCTCAGCTCTCACCCTGCCTTTTTTGAAGACTGGAGATGGTCTCTGCCCCTCTGATTTACAGCAGCTATCCCATCACGTCAATGGCCCTCTAGGCTGCTGGCTGGAAGGCTCCCCTAGTGGCCCTCTGATCCTCTTTGGGACACACCTGTTGCTTTGCATCAGGCAGGGACAGCCCCTAGAGCAGGTAAGGAAGCCCAAAAGGGCTTCTGCAATTAATTCTTCAGAAAGTAACTTGGGTGGTATCATCCTGCGAGGAAGGATGAGAGTTTATTCGCAGCATCAATTGTTCCTCTGCCCCTCTCTTAGATTCAGGCAGTAATTTCCTCCTAAATTCCAGAAAATCATCCACACTGAGGAAAGTGCCCTTGCTGGATCAGGCCCAGCTAGCAGGCAGCATGCATCCCTGAAGAGATGGTGGAAGGAAGGGGCAGAAAGGTAGTGTAAGACTGAGGGGTGTCTCCTTCTGGTGTGGAGGGGCCCTGCTCCCCAGCTGGGGTGGGGGAGACAGGCCTTGGCCCAAGGGCAAGTGTCCCTGAAATGGACAGGCAAGAGCAAGAACAGCTCTGGGTGAAAGAGGCCTTGTCCCAGGGATGGAACTCCTTGAGAATCCAAACATTTTGCATATCTTTGAGTCTTTCAAGTACTTAGCACTTGGCCCAGTATAGAATCAGCACTCAGAAAATGTGTTGAGGGAGAAGTGAGACCTTTATTAGTACTCAGAATATTTTTCAATACTAAGGCAAAAAGTAAAAGGAAGGGGCAAGGAACACCAAGGCACGAAGAAGGACCTGTACGGCCCCCAGGGACCACCAGGGACACACGGCAGAGGCTTCTGTTCTATCAGGGGCATGTGGTAGGTGGGAAAGGCTGTTTTGTTTCACAAGCCACCCAGTCCAAATGAAAAGACAAGCAGAGTGGTGACATCAGGCCAGGAGGGTTAGGACTTGCTAGTGTAGAGAGTAATAAGCCACTTGGGCACACAGAGGAAGCCAGGCAAGGAGGAGGTCAGCCAACCCAGGGGAGAGCCATAGGAGAGAACTGAACTCAAAGACAAACAGTCTTGGATGGGGAGGCCTGAGGGCAACAGATGGGAAGGAGGATTAGACCTTCTTTTCCCACTTTTTGGATACCTCCACCTTGGCTGAAGAGACCAAATGCAATATGAGGGAGGAAGAACGGGAGAGGGTGAGGGAGAAGGAGTGAGCAGGAAGCAAGGCAGACACAGGTCCAGGTTGGCTGCTGGGCTACAGTTCCTACCATCCACACCCCGAAGGCCACAGTGCTGAGCAAGGTCACAGATGGCAGCACCTTCCCACTCAGGCTCAGGATACTGGGGTCTGTGGGCACACATATAGCTGAGATGGCATGGGAGTGGTGCAGGTTTGGCCCAATGGGGCAAGGCACCACTGAGATGAGCTTAGGAGCGCAGAATTGTTTCTCTCTGTCCATAGGAAGGTTCCTGGACCTCTGGCTTCTGGCTACACCTCCAAGGAGCCAGTTCTTGAAGCTCTCAATCCTCACAATGGGAATCCTGACCCTGTAAGTCTCCAGAAGCCAGAGACAACAAGGGTTTATTCCTCAACCACTCCCTGAGCCAGGACCCAGAACTGGCTGCCACCACCCTGCAGCTCCTCTAGGCCCTTTCTCGTTACCAGGTGCCCCAACCTCTTCACCTGTTGCCAAAGCCACCACACACTGGCCACTCATTTCCGTGGTCTCCCCGGATGAGAAATGAAAGCTGAGCTGAAACACAGGAGCAGAGAGGTGAAGCGTTAATTTCTCAGAGCACTGCCCAGTCTCTTCCCTGCTTTTGGCTTCTGTTCCAGAACAGAGGCTCTCATCAGTGCACCCATAGGACTCAGTATCTCCTCTCCACATCCAAGTGAGTCTTGTACCCCAGCAGCAGGCCCCACTATCTTTGCTATGTGGAAAATCTGGGGCCAACTATGTTGACCTTCTAGGTTAGTGCAGTATGGGCTGTGGAACTGGACATCCTTTCCACTTCAGGCATCCGTGACCTTAAGCAAGTTTCTTACCTCTCTTGAGTTTCAGTTTCACTATCTATAAAGAGGAGATACTATCTCCCTTGCAGGATTAAAGGACATAATGTCTGTACAGCCCCATAATTTACTTCCATGGTAAATACTTGGGTATTTAGTCCTTGTTGTTGTTACTGTATTGACATTAAGGATAGAGGCTGATTCCACTGCATTCGCTGCCACCCTCAGCCTCCCCACGCCACCTGCTTCACCAGCAGATCCTCAGCATTGTCATTCTTCCCCATATGATCCTTCAGTAGTTCTGTCTGCACCAACCCAGGCCACAGTGACACGTAGCTGACCCCGTGGCACCGCAGCTCCCGGGCACAGTCAGCAGCCAGCCTGTCGCACTGTAGGACAGAAGGCAGGGTGAAAGCCAGGGCACCTGGCCATGTCACCTTCCTCTCCTGCCCTCCCTGCTTCCTCTAAGGATGTCCCAGTCCCGTGTCCTCTCCAGGCGCTCTGACTCAGCTGTCTACCTTTCCCAGTGTACTACTGACTGGCCAGCAAAGAGGAACCCAAGTGAAGGAACTGTCCATGGAGGGCCACAGGGAGAGCTGATGGCCAGTTGGTCTTATCCCTCTGACCACGGGGGATTTACCTCCTGAGCTAAATGGGTAGGTACCATTGTCCTATACCTCCCCAAACCATGTGCCACATGGGTCCTTACCGCGGCTTTGCGCATGTCATAGGGGACATTGAAGAGATATTGCAGCCCCTCCATGGAGGAGATGACCACAATGAGCCCCCAGCCAGCTGGTACCATCAGCCGTGCCCATACACTGAGCACAAGTAGTGGCCTCTAGAAGGAGGGGCAAGGAAAGAAGGGACCATGGTCAGTGGAGCCTGGTGCTATAGAGCTTTGGCAGCTTCCTCTGCCCTCTAGTGGCTGCAGTCAGCCAGGAAGCAGCACTGGGTGGCCGCAGACCTGGAGAAGAGGGCTTGAGGATACCTTGAGAACACTGGTAAAATTAACCACTGAAGGATGAGAGATGGCACTCTCTAAAGATGTAATAGAAGAAAAGAGCTCTGTCATAATAGCAGTACCAAACCTAAAGTAGCTCAGGGGAAAAACATAAGATATATATATATATATATATATATATATATATATATATATATATATATGATCTATATGGAAAAACTATAAAATTCTGTCTAATATAAAAGAACAAGTACAGACATAATTTATTAAGAAAAAACAACATGTAAAACATCAGTTCTACTTAAATTAATCTATAGATCCAGTCAATTTGAGTTATAGCTCAATAAGACTTTTAGTTGGAGGAACTTACAAAATAATATAAAGCTCAATGACAATAAGCATAGAATAGCCAGGAATATTCTGAAAAAGGAAGAGTAATATCTTGTAATATCCATATTAAAATGTACAATGGCATAACAGTTAAAAGAATAAAGTACTAGTATAACAGCACACAATCAATGAAACAAAATAGTCAATAATTAGGTCCAAGTGTAAATGAGAATTCAGTGAATTATAAAGGAAACATTTCAAATCAATAGGGAAAGAGGGATCATTCAGTAAATTAATTTGGGGCAGCTGGCTGCTTATTTGGTGGGTAAAATTGGCTGTCTACCTCACTTATGATTTCAAAATACATTCCAAAAGGATACATTGTTTGAATATAAAAGAATAAATGCTTGAATGGTGGGGAATGCAGGATGGTGGGGAAGGCTTGTCTTAACATCACAGCAAGATAGAAAATATAAAAGACTGATCTAGCCTGACCTGTGGTGGCACAGTGATAAAGTGTTGACCTGGAACGCTGACATTGCCGGTTCAAATCCCTAGGCTTACCTGGTCAAGGCACATATGGGAGTTGATGCTTCCTGCTCCCCCCCCCCTTCTCTCTGTCTCTCTTCTCTAAAATGAATAAATAAATTTAAAAATTAAAAAAAAAAAGACTGATCTATTTGACCTCTTAAGACATATGTATAAATGTACAAATAGATATATCTATATGTTTATGCATATAGAGAGAGCTGGGGAGAGCACATATGCAAAAAGAATGAGTAACAGCCTGACAAGCCGGTGGCACAGTGGATAGAGCATCAGCCTGGGACCCAGGGGACCCAGGTTTGAAACTCCAAGGTCGCTGAATGAGCCTCACTTGCTTGAGCGTGGGCTCATCCAGCTTGATCGTGGGGTTGCTGGCTTGAGTGTGGGATCATAGACAAGACCCCATGGTCACTGGCTTGAAGCTGAAGGTTGCTGGCTTGAGCAAGGGGTCACTTGCTCTGCTGCAGCCCCCTGATCAAAGCACACGAGGAAGCAATCAATGAACAACTAAGGTGCTGCAATGAAGAACAGATGTTTCTCATCTCTCTCTCTTCCTGTCTGTCTTTCCCTATCTGTTCCTCTTTCTGTCTTTCTGTCTCTGTCACAAAAAAGAAAAAAAAAGAATGAGTAATAAATTGGGAAAATATTTGTAAAACATATATTAAAGGAAATTATTCCACAAAGATCTCTTATATTTATTTTTTATTTTATTTATTCATTTTTAGAGAGTAGAGAGAGAGGGAGAGAGAGGAGAGACAGAGAGAGAGAAGGGGGAGGAGCTGGAAGCATCAACTCCCATATGTGCCTTGACCAGGCAAGCCCAGGGTTTTGAACCGGCGACCTCAGCATTTCCAGGTCGACGCTTTATCTACTGCGCCACCACAGGTCAGACAAGATCTCTTATAAATGGATGTAAAAAGAATAAATAACACAAACAACTCACAAAAGAATAATGAGCCAATAAATAAATGAAGAAAAAGCTCAACTTCACAAATAGTAAACAAGGATGAATTAAAACTCCTTCGGGTCCCTGGCTGGTTGGCTCAGTGGTAGAGCATCGGCCTGGCGTGCAGAAGTCCCAGGTTCGATTCCTGGCCAGGGCACACAGGAGAGGCGCCCATCTGCTCTCCTTCCTCTCGGTCTCTCTCTTCCCCTCCCGCAGCCGAGGCTCCATTGGAGCAAAAGATGGCCCGGGCGCTGGGGATGGCTCCTTGGCCTCTGCCCCAGGCGCTAGAGTGGTTCTGGTCTCAACAGAGCGACGCCCTGGATGGGCAGAGCATCGCCTCCTGGTGGGCGTGCCAGGTGGATCCTGGTCGGGTGCATGCGGGAGTCTGTCTGACTGCCTCCCCGTTTCCAGCTTCAGAAAAAAAAAAAAAGATTGTGTACTGTCTTTCTCAAAAAAAATAAAATAAAAAAATAAAACCCCTTTGGATATATTTGGCCGACAGGAGTGGCAGAACTTGCCGGACTGAGTGGTCTGATTGTTTAGCACGGTTGAGGACCTGAAAAAGATCTTCTCCTTCATTGTCACGAGTTTATAAAGTGGTGGGGTCTTTTTGGAGGACAATTTGATAATGTTTATTAAATCTTAAGACGTACATATTTTTTTCCAAGAATTCCACTATTGCAGTAAAGGATTAGATAAATAAATTATGGTACTTTCTGAAGTCAAATATTTAAAATAATGGTAGAGCCCTGACCAGGTGGTGGCGCAGTGGATAGAGCATCGGACTGGGATGCAGAAGACCCAGGTTTGAGACCCCGAGGTCACCAGCTTGAGTGCGGGCTCATCTGGTTTGAGCAAAAGCTCACCAGCTTGGACCCAAGGTCACTGGCTCCAGCAAGGGGTTACTCAGTCTGCTGAAGGCCCACGGTCAAGGCACATACGAGAAAGCAATCAATGAACAATAAGGTGTTGCAACGAAAAACTAATGATTGATGCTTCTGATCTCTCTCCGTTCCTGTCTGTCCCTATCTATCCCTCTCTCTGTCTCTGAAAAAATAAAATAAAAAATAAATAAAATAAAAGTGGTAGAATACCAGATTGTCAACAGTAGCTATAGCTCAGTCAAGGGATAAAGGGGTAGTGGTAAGAGAATAGGATCAGACTGATTTCACATTTTCCCATAATTAAAAATAAAATAGCTTGGCTGGGCGCCTCACTGGACAACGCGTTGAACCAATGTGCCAGAGGTCAAGGGCTCGACCCTAGTCAGGGCACGTACAAGAAGCAATCAATAAGTACACAACTTGCCTGACCAGGTGGTGGCACAGTGGATACAGCGTCAGCCTGGGATGTTGAGGACCCAGGTTCAAAACTCCAAGGTCGTTGGCTTGAGCTCAGGCTTACCAGCTCAAGAATGGGACCATAGACATGACCGTATGGTTGCTGGCTTGAAATCCAGGGTTGCTGGCTTGAGTAAGGGGTCACTGGCTCGGCTGGAGCCCCCCAGTCAAGGCACATATGAGAAAGCAATCAATGAACAACTAAGGTGCCACAACAAAGAATTGATGTTTCTCATCTCTCTCCCTTCCTGTCTGTACCTCTCTCCCTCTCACTTAAAAAAAAAAAAAAAAAAAAAAGACAACTTGAGTTGTGCTTCTCTCTCTGTCCCCCTCCCTCTCTCTGAAATCAATGGAAAAATGAAAAAAAAAAAAAAAACCCCACAAAAATTTGGTAACCAGAAAAAAATTTCTTTTGCCTAGGAAACAGGGACCTCCAAATAAAAATGAGTAGAGCTATGGTTTAGAATGGAAGCCCAGCCTAAGGTAATACTGAGGAAAGGCACAGTAACTACACATATATATGTGAATGTGTGTGGGGAGGTGAAAGGAGGTGTTGGTGGGCTTCCAAAGGGCTCACAAAGTGACCTTTACCTGGGAGAATTCATCAGGGCTGGACCTTCACCTTGTAGGCTGAAAACCCTGACCAGCAAGAGATGAGTGTGAAAGGCTCCTCTCTTTGGAGGGATAAGGATGTGGGCATTGCCTATTTCTAGCTGTTTGGCTTTTCTTTTCTTGCCTCTTGGCTAACCATCCCTCTCTGTCCTCATAATCTTTCTTCTTTGGAAATCACAATTGGAGCCTCATTCAGCTTCGTTGGCATTCTTAAACTCCTGAGTCTCAGATTTGCAGATAGTATCTTAATTACTCCCACAAGTAGCTGATCATATTCAGGGTATGCATTTTCTGAGAGTAACCTAGTTCCAAAAATAATAAACACAGACATGACTGGTGTATATCTTGCAGAGTGAACCGCAAATGCCGTGCTTCATCTCACTCCTGTACCACATATACATGTCACTCTGTGACACTCCTGCTCTCCCTGCTCTGACCTGGGGGTGCCCCTGTCTATCAGTGTCGAGTGAGGAGGCTAAGATGGCTGGCACTCACTCTATCTTATGGACCACTCTTGGTCTAAAACAAAACAATTTTTTGCTCTAATAATTTTTGGAAATATTGGCTATGAGACGTGTGCATTATTGAGGGAAGGAGGCTCCCTTCTGGTTCATGCATTTGGATGGGCAGAGTGAGGAAGGAGAGAGACAAAGGGCAAGATCAGATGAAAATTGCTGACAGAAACAAGACAAAAGTTGACATTCCCAGGTACAGATTCACTTGGCTAGAGCTGCTCCAGAGGTGAGTGGGACTAATGGGACAGAAGGGAGAAGAGATGGGAGGTCAGAGGGAAAAGCGAAGAGCATATGGGGAAGACCTGGGCCCTCAGCTCGGCTGAGTGGGTGAGGGGAGCCCAGGCCCTTGCAGGTGGAACACCCACCTGAGTCTGACACTGTTGATTATCATTCCAAATGGAGGCAGAGCTTTCCCAGAATGCCTTTGTACAGTTTTCCAGGATTGTCTGGAAAGCACAGGGAGAGTGATGAATGCAGGAAGATATGAGGGGCTGGACCACGGAAGGGACAATGAGTGGGGATAAAGACTCAGGGGTCATAGGAGGAGGCCCAGGAGTGTGGAGCTGGGGTCAAAGCTCAGAGTACCTGGACCCCAGCATAGGCATTGTTGACCAGCACAGCCAAACACCCGTGCTGTTCTCAATCCACCTGCTCACACAGGCTTTGCACTTCATTCTCCTGGCTTGAATCACACACCACAGGAACACATTGGCCCCCTCTGGATTGTGCCTGGAGAGAGACAGACAGGATAAGAGCTCACAGTCTCACATGAGGGTCTACATAACCCCACTTTCTTCAACTCCCAGCTTGGGAGCTGAGAAGCCCATCATAGGAATCAAATCTAGCAGCTGAGAGATTATGGCTGGTAAAATCGCCCTCTGATATCTGGGTGAGAAATTTCAGTAGCGCTAAATCCTCCTTTTATAGAGCAAGGTAGACTGAGATCTCAGGTTTAAAATATACATTTACTGAGGCCTACAATGCGTAAGATATTGTACTCTGCATGTGGAAGATACGGGACAAATAAGGCATGGAGGCTGCTCTCGGGAAATGAGTATCCATCTTTTTCCTTGTTCTTCGCCAATTCCATCTCACATGCTCTTAACTCCCACCCTTCCCTTCATCACTAATGTGGAACCCTACTTCATCTCAGCCTTCTTTCCCTCACTCCACCTGTGCTCCTGCCTGGTAACAAAGAAATCAAAGCTCTCATGCATGAACTATTTCTACTTCCCGTTCCACCTCGGCTTCTACAAATGTGCCCTATCCTCTAATTTCAGAGGAAGAAGAGTACCTTATTTGGGAACAAGCCTCCTGTTGTCCAAATCTATGCTCTGGGTCCAACTCTCTTACCTTCTTGCTTCATAACTACTCACTGGACCGTCAGTCTTTCTGCCTTAAATTAATTCTTCATACCGCAGCCATACAGTATGAACTATCTAAAGCACAAATCTGTTTAAAATCCTCCAACGGGATCACCATCTCATAGAGAATAAAGCCAAAGTTCTCTACCAGGTTCTTCCAAGACCCATTCTGTTTCCTCTCCAGCCTCTCACCTTCCACTCCTGCCTTGTACTTCCATGCTTTGGAATTCTTTCTCACAATATCTTTTTTTTTTTTTTAATTTTATTTATTCATTTTTTTTTAGAGAGGAGAGAGAAAGGGAGAGAGAGAGACAGAGGAGAGAGGGACAGAGAGAGAAGGTGGGGAGGAGCTGGAAGCATCAACTCCCATATGTGCCTTGACCAGGCAAGCCCAGGGTTTCGAACTGGCGACCTCAGCATTTCCAGGTCGACGCTTTACCCACTGCGCCACCACAGGTCAGGCACTCTCACAATATCTTTTGCTTGTGGAGTTCCCTTTGCTGGTATGGACCTAATTCCTACCTTTTAAAGACTCAGTTTAAGAACCACTTCCTCCAGAATGCTTTCCCTAACTACTCTGCCATATCATATTGAAACCCACTGCACAATCCCAGAGCATTCTGTGCACGTTCGCCTCTTATCACTTATCATATGCACATCACATTGAAATGAATCGTTTCTGCCTCTGGATAGGCTCTAGTTTTTAAGAGCAAAAATGATATCTTATTAATCTTGGTAACTCCAGTGCTTCACCCAGTGCCTAGGAAATCAGTGGTACCCAAGTATTTATTTAACTGAAAACTAGTAGAAAAGTCAAGTAAAAATGTACAGTTTAATAAAGACTTGCCTAAAATAGAGGAAAGCATGGGTGCACAACTCTTTAGTTGCAATTCTGAAATTCCTAAAGCTCTGTTTTTCATAAAACTCACTTTGTGGCAAATTTGACCTGAAGTTATTTATGGGGTTAATTTATCCCACTTTGAGAAAAAAATATTCATGTTTTACTGCGGAATATTAGGGTTTCTGGTAAGGGATTGGGAGGAGTGGTTAATAGGAAGGGATCCCGTGGTTTCTGCCCCTGTGGTCCCACAGGAAGCACTCACATCTTGAGCAGTAACCCGCAACGTGTCCAGATGTCAGCCAGTGATGTAAACTGTGGCACCTGCTTGGTAGAGCTACAAGGCAATAATACCACGACCAATACCCCTGGAAGCACCAGTCACCACGCATACTTGATCCTTCATGGGAGTTACCATGGTTACAAGCAAAGGTGTAAATCTGCGGAAACAAAGATTTGTCTGAGAGAAGCCTGAAGATAGTGCACGTAAAGGGGGACCCTGAAGAGTGGTAGGAGGGGGAGCCATGGTTGGGTCCCACGAGGGGAGGGGTTTCCGTGGGGGACAGCTGGGTGCAGGCCCCACGGCAAGTCAGGCTGTCCCTTTTGGGGTGACCAGAAATGAAGAAGGGAGCTGGGTGGCTGTCCACGGCGGGATTCTGGGTGGAGCTGGCTGGGTGTTAGATTCTAGCACGGCAGTACCTCGCGGAGCGTCCGCGCAGAGTGCTGGGCTATCTGGAGCTCAGGCCTGTGGCTTGGCCCAGTCAGGCGGGGCACAGAGGTGCGGCTTCTGGTAGCGGCTGAGCTAAAGTCCAGAACCCTGAGCCCTAACTGGAAGGAGCTCGCGTCCCTTTCCTGCCTTCCACCCGTGCTGCCTCTGGAATCCTCGCCCCACCCGGCTCGCAGAGTTCTCCCAATCGCGAACTTTGATTCTGGCCGCAAGTGACTATGACTGAGTCAGAGTCCAGGGACAGTCCATGCTGGGGCGGGGTTCCAGCCGCAGACGTGGAGAGTAAGTCGGCGATGGTACAGCGCTGCCGGGACCGGCACGTGGAGGCGGGGCGGCCTGGGTAGACCAGCAGCCACGCGTGGCTGGGACGGTCGCGGGGCTATGACGTATGCGCTGCGTCCTGAGCGCGCCGGGGTTTCTAAACTCGGAGAGGGTACGGCTCACACCTGGTCGCTGTCCGGCTGCGACTAAAGCAGCTTTAGCGGGCTGAGCGGGATAGAAGCACCCATGGGTCTGGGCCCGCGCCCCCTCCATAAGGCCGGGCGCCGGTTCCCAGCTGGCAGCAAACGAGGGCGCGGGGCCAAGGGGTCGGGGCACTCCCCATCAGGCCGCCAGCGACAGCTCTGCCCGCCTCGGGACGGGCGCTCGGAGCCGGCTTTAGAGGCGCATCCTCACCTGAGCCCCGAAGCGCTGGGGTATTTCCGCCGGGCGCTGTCAGCGCTGAAAGAGGCCCCCGAGACTGGAGAAGAACGAGGTAGGGAGGACCTTCCGGTTGGAACCAAGAGAGGGACATGTTGGGCAAAAAATCCAGTACAGACAAGGATATTTCCATGGGTTCCCAGGGTGTGGGGACTCCCAATTCTATCTTCCATATCCTCTTCTTCACCCCCATCCCCTAAGTGATGGAAAACCTTATCCTCTGTCTTTCCAGAGCTGATGGTGCACAATGTTATGAAGGAAGTGGAGGCTCAGGCCCTCGCCTTGGCCACAAACAGGACTGGCAGTGAGATGCTGCAGGAACTGTTGGGGTTCAGTCCCCTGAAACCTCTGTGTCGAGTATTGGCTGCGCTGCGCTCCAGCTTTCGCTCTGTGGCCTGTCATCGATGTGGGGTCCATGTATTGCAAAGTGCCTTGCTGCAGCTGCCTCGATTGTTGGGGAGCCGTACGGAGGAGATGGAGGAGGTGGAGGTGGATGGGAATGATCATCCATTGGAGACCCTGGAGGAGCTGGTCCTGGGGCTAGCCTCTGAGGTGTGTGATGATTTTCTTTTCTACTGTGGAGACACACATGGCAGCTTCGTGGTCAGAACTCTGCTGCAGGTGTTAGGAGGAACTCTTCTGGAGTGTGAAAGAGCCAGACATCGTGGCTCCCAGTCACCTGGTAAGTATTATAAGAGAGGGAAGTGGACCTAGAGGAAAGGAGAGTTTAGGAAGTTCAGAAGGAGAGAGAAAACAGAAGAGTCATTCTTTTTTTTTCTCTTTCTTTCTTTCTTTCTTTCTTTCTTTCTTTCTTTCAGAGAGAGGGATAGACAGGAATGGAGAAAGATGAGAAGCATCAATCATTAGTTTTTCATTGCACGTTGCAACACCTTAGTTGTTCATTGATTGCTTTCTCATATGTGCCTTGACCGCGGGCCTTCAGCAGACTGAGTAACCCCCTGCTGGAGCCAGCAACCTTGGGTTCAAGCTGGTGAGCCTTTTGATCAAACCAGATGAGCCTGCGCTCAATCTGGCGACCTCGGGGTCTCGAACCTGGGTCCTCTACATCCCAGTCCGACGCTCTATCCACTGCGCCACTGCCTGGTCAGGCAGAAGAGTCATTCTTTTTTTTTTTCTTTACAGGGACAGAGAGAGTCAGAGAGAGGGATAGATAGGGACAGACAGACAGGAACAAAAAGAGATGAGAAGCATCAATTATCAGTTTTTCGTTGCGACACCTTAGTTCATTGATTGCTTTCTCATATGTGCCTTGACCGTGGGCCTTCAGCAGACCAAGTAACCCCTTGCTTGAGCCAGCGACCTTGGGTCTAAGCTGGTGAGCATTTTTTATTTTGCCAAGCCAGATGAGCCCGCACTCAAATTGGCAACCTCAGGGTCTCAAACCTGGGTCCTTGGCATCACAGTCCAACGCTCTATCCACTGCGCCACCGCCTGGTCAGGCAGAAGAGTCATTCTTCATGACTGAGTTCAAACAAAAGGTCAGGCAATAATACCCTTAATACATGTGACCCACTCTGATATTTCCTTTTTTTTTTTTTTTTTTTGACAGAAGGCGAGTCAGAGGGAGGGACAGATAGGGACAGACAGACAGGAAGGGAGAGAGATGAGAAGCATCAGTTCTTCGTTGTAACACCTTAGTTGTTCATTAATTGCTTTTTCATATGTGCCTTGACCAGGGGGCTACAGCAGAGCGAGTGACCCCTTGCTGAAGCCAGCAGCAACCTTGGGCTCAAGCCAGTGATCTTGGGCTTTAAGCCAGCGACGTTTGGGCTTGACCCAGTGACCATGGAGTCATGTCTGTGATCCCAAGCTCAAGCCGGCAACCTCGGGGTTTTGAACCAGAATCCTCTGTGTCCCAGTCCAACGCTCTATCCACTGCACCCCTGCTTGGTCAGGCTCTTCCTCTTTTTTTTTTAAATTCTGTTTTATTCCATGAAAAAGATACTGGTTGAGACCCACTAAATTGATTTTATGACACACTCATAGGTAGTTACCAACATTTATAAAAACTCTGGGAAATAAGGTTTGAGTTTAGATGAAGCCTGATTTTGGAACATCTTGAATACCTGGCTGAGGAGTTTGGACTATTTCCTATGAACCATGGGAGAGCTGGTTGAGGTTTCTTAAAAAATTAAAACAAATGTCTCAATTTATTCATCTAGATGAGAGGAGATATTCAGTTGTGTCTTGCATCTCTAAGCAGAATCCTTATTCATCTATGGCAGCGATTTCCAACCAGTGTGCTGTGTCATACCGTTGTGCCGTAAGAATTTTTAAACCATGTAATACCTAAGTTGGTCAGGGACACCGACCTCTTTTCCCTTGGATTGTCAAAAAAATGACAGTGGCCAACACAACAATAGCCGTCCAGTGTGAATGAGTCAAAATTACACTTTTTTTTGTCAGATCAGCAAAAAATATATTTTTTAATGTAGCATAGACTTTTAATAATTAGTTTATGTGTGCTACAAGATGAAAAAGATTGAAAATCACTGATCTGTGGAATTCTCCCTCCTGGATGGTGATTTGTGATCTCACCACTGCACACGTTCTTGATCTTCCTTTAGAAGCACAAAGGGCCCCAACTCGGGAATGTAAACCAACTGATTTCGAGGTTCCTGAATCCTTCTTGAATTGCCTTCAGGACCTGAGCTCCTGCTTTCTGAAGGACATTGCTGGTAAGGAGGGAAATAGGAGGAGGGTCTAGGATCTACTTTTTGGAGGTGATTATTTTCAGACAAGGCCCTTATTTAGATCAGTCATTTTTCAAATCTGATCTGGTGTGGTGTTGCTCTACGGACCGTTTGTCCATGGTCCCTTGTACCTTGTTTGTGGTTGTGCAAGTCATCTGGATTTTGGGAAAGCTGCTTTTATTATTTCTGCTCTCCACAGTGTTTATCACTGACAAGATCTCCAGCTTCTGCTTTCAAGTGGCCTTACAGATCTTGCACCGCAAACTGCCCCAGCTCTGTGCCCACTTCTGTAATGCTGTGATTCACTATCTGAGTAATCGCGGTTCCTCAGCAGATGGCAGGTATGGTCAGAGCCTCAGGATTGACCAAGGTTGATGGGGCTGTGTGATGAGGTGGTGTAGGTGTTTTGGATGGAGGGGTTTAAGACTACCTTTTCCTTGTCACCAGCCCCTTACTGCTCTTTCTCCGGGATCAGATCAGCTCCAGACTCCTGGAGCAGGTGCTGCTGGTGTTGGAGCCCCCAAGGCTCCAGAGCCTCTTTGAGGATCACTTCCAAGGGCAGCTGCAGACTCTGGCTGCACACCCCATTGCCAATTTCCCTTTGCAGCGTTTGCTAGATGCTGTCACTACCCCTGAGCTGGTGAGTTGAGAAGTTGACTGGGTCTGTTTCTATATGCTGTTTTGTTTTCTCTTTTTTCAGATAGGCAGGGAGAGAGAGAAGGGGAGGACAGAGATAAGAAGTATTAACTCATAGTTGCTTCACTTTAGTTTATTGATTGCACTGATACGTGCCTTGACTAGGGGGCTCAAGCCGAGCCAGTGACCCCTTGCTCAAGCCAGCGACCTTGGGATCATGTCGAGAATCCCACGCTCAAGCTAGTGAACCTGTACTCAAGCTGGCAAGCCCATGCTCTAGCTGGCAACCTTGGGATTTCAGACTGGGGCCCTCAGCATCTTGGGCCGACATTCAATCCACTGTACCACCACGGGTCAGGCTGTATGCTGTTGTTTTATTTGTTTATGTTCATTGGGCCTTATTTTATGGTGTGCCTGCCTCTGTATATCTGTGTGCTGGCTATCCCCCTTGGAAAGTTATTCCTGGGGCTTCCCAGAGATTAGGGTGAAGGTGCCTTCTTCCCAGAAAGGATTTATTCTGGCTTCTCTCATTTTCCAGTACAGCCGGAGACTGGCTTCATCCAAGTCAGCAGCTTGAGGTCCCATGGCCCACTCAGACTGGGAACTTGGCTACAAATACAAATGAATGCTGGAGCTGTTGCTGGAGCTTCTCTTTTCCTTTGCTGCTTAGTGCCAGGGCATGCTTCCCTGGGATCTCATGGGTTGGGAGTTAGGGTGGAAGGACAGGTTTGATTCTAGTTCTTCTTTCCTCTGAGAGTCTGATCATTTAAAGTCCCCTCCCCATGTGAGACAGCTCCTCTAAGACTGCCCCTTTGTCCTGGACCTTTTTTATCCAGCCAAACCAAAGTCCTGATATTGGCAGTGCTTTTATGTTTTATCTAGTATTTATAGTTGTTTTCTGCAGAAAGATTTCTCTGAATGACTTAGCCCACAGTTAGCACAATGCCAAAGACTCTTTGTCTCCTGTCTTCTCTCAGCTGTCTCCTGTGTTTGAAGAGCTGGGCCCTGCCCTGGAAGCTGTGCTGGCACAGGGTCACTCAGGGGTAGTCATTGCCCTGGTGGGGGCCTGCCGTAGAGTGGGGACCCACCAAGCCCAGGTCCTGCAGCTGCTGTTAGAGGTGAGTGGTTGTTACCTGCAATCCATTTATGCCCTCAGTTCAAATCCTACCTCTTGGACTTACTGAATCTTTAGTCATTGTATCTCTGGACCCAAGAGATTTAATGTTCAGGGAGTTCACAGATAATAGGAGAAAATGAGTTCAAAGCCATCTCATATCCTAGAATGAAAATTGTCTCTTAGAACAAAGAGAGAAGTTTACCAAAGGAATAAAGATTTATTGACCCCTGTTACACATGAAGAGACTGGGATTCAACAGGGCAGATGAGATCCTGTCCTCATGCAGCTTACATTCTTGTGAAGTGAGGCATTCTCACTGCTCCTGAATGCTTTCCTTTGTCTAGAAAGTTGGGGTTCAAGTTGGTTCTCAGATTCATTATGTTTTCTCTTCTCATCTAGGCATTCCATTGTGCAGAGCCCTCTTCTCGGCAAGTGGCCTGTGTGCCTCTCTTTGCCACTTTAATGGCTTATGAGGTATACTATGGACTGGTGGAGGAGGAGGGGACAGTACCTGTGGAACACCAGGTGAGGTAGGGGAGAGGCCAAGCCAGTGACTGATTGGGGACCAGGTCTCCCTAGGCTCAGGAAGCCTTTCACCACTGAGATGAAGCTGGTGGGATCTCTGGCTTCATCCAAGTAGTGGTGATAGTTTGGTGGCTACTTCCTAATTTCCTCTTTCTCCTCAGGTCGAAATGGCCACAGCCAGGGCTCTGGGGGAAGTGACAGTCCTTGGATCTCTACTGCTCCAGCATCTGTTGCACTTCTCCACTCCTGGCCTTATACTTCGAAGTCTGGGTGCCTTGACAGGACCACAACTTCTGGCTCTGGGCCAAAGCCCTGCTGGTTCCCATGTGCTCGATGCTGTCCTGACCAGCCCTTCTGTGACACGCAAGCAGCGCCGTCGTGTGCTCAAGACCCTAAAGGTTAGACTTCTGGCTTCTGCTTTGATTCCTCTGCCTTTATGTGTTTCGAGAACATGAGCTTCCCCCTGGACTGTCCCTCAGAGTCAGGGGAGGATACGCCTTTCCTAGACTCTTTCAACATAGCCTCTAAATTTCTACATCTTCTCTCCCTCCTGTCTCCCCAACACATTTTCATGGACTGCCTTAGAGGGACCTACCTTGTTTGTTTCAATGCAGGGACAGTATGTGGCTCTGGCTTGTAGTCGCCATGGCAGCCGTGTGCTAGATGCCATCTGGGGTGGAGCAGCCTTGGAAGCCCGGAAGGAAATTGCTGCTGAGCTGGGTGAGTAGCAGCACGTCTCTCCAAACTTTCCCTTTCCTTACTGCAGATAGCTGGGTAGCTGGGGGGTGGATTTAAATTCAGCAGAGACTTCAGTTCCAAAGGGTGATCTTGGCCTTGGTGCCTAGCTATCTGCTCTCCCTTTCCCCTCTGCTGCTTGTGCAACCCTGTGCTCCCACCCTTCTTCCCAGCTTGTTCTTTGGAGCACAAGCGATTAACTGTATCCCAAGGCGGCCCAGGGTCCAGGGGAAATGGAGGTACCTCTGCCCCAAGTAGAGTCTCTTCGAGAATGAGGGGTTGACGGCATGCTGATACTGAACATGAATGGTTCCCTTTGCAGGGGAGCAGAACCAGGAGCTGATAAAAGACCCTTTTGGCCACCATGTGGCTCGAAACGTGGCCCTGACTACCTTCCTGAAGCGTCGAGAGGCTTGGGAAAAGCAGCAGGGGGCAGTGGCCAAGCGGAGGCGGATTTTGAATTCAATTCTTGAAGACTGAGGCCTTGGGATCTGGAACTGAGTGTTGATGGGGGAGGAGGAAAGGGAGTGTCTGTCCTGTTCCCTTACTAATTTAAATGGGAGTCGTGGAAGTCAAAAGTCTTATCAATAAATGTTCTTATATTTTTAATGGAAATGTCTATTATTCTGGGAGGAAGGGTCTGAAGAAATAGAGATCTCAAGGTAAAGTCCAAGAGGGCTGTCTTCAGTGTACTGTGGAGCTCAGGGGGAGGGGGAATTGTAAGAACATGTAGCAGTAGCAGCATCAGGTGGTATCACGATGCCAGGGCCAAGTTTGTGGCCTTTCGAGGTAGGTGGGAAGTTGAAAAGATAGCTAGGTAGGGGCAGCATTCCTCAGGAATGGGTATAGGCTAGGGATGTAAGGCATTATGCTGATGGGGTCAGAGGAGAGACCAGGGCAGTTATGTAGTCTGCACTGTCTGCAGGCCCCCAGACTGATATTGTCACAGTCCCTACAGCCGTCTCTTGGAATGAATCTAGGGGCAGAAGCTCCGAGCCCCTTCTCAGTAGGGATGAAGGCGTCCCTGCTGCTGCCACTGGCCAGCCCCTTCCACTACATGGCGAAGGGTAGAGGAGATTCCCAGCAGCATCTGGCCCATGCCATGCAGCAGAGTGGAGATCCATCGGAGCAGCTCCCTGAAGGGCAGAGAAAGAGGCAGTCAGACGGCTAGGGGGCAGCCTGAGGGCTGAGGGCTGCGGGCTCCTCTCAGGGAGAGCTCATGGGTTAGGTGAGTGTAGAAGGGATTAGGGACTGGAACTAGGAATGGGGAAGGAGAACATGTTGGTCTCTGACCTGAGTACTTTCTTTGGCCCGAGTCCTTGAATGTCACAACTCATGGAGTACAGTCCGTAGAATGTGGCTTTGATGTTCAGACTCCCAAAGAGGTCTCGAGGGTTTTGCTTGTACACGTCAAAGGTGATGCGGGCGATGTCCTTGCTGTGCTTGGGCTTCTCCCGGCCCAGGCCGTACGACAGCATCCCACTCTGTGGGCCCCCCCATGAGTACAGTGGACCCTCACCTACTGCCATCCACCACTAATCCCGTCAGTAGTGGGATCTACCCCCCCCCCCCTGGACTGGTAGTCCACCTCTGCCCCAAGACTAGGGCTAGGCAAGAGGAGAGGCTTAGGAGAGAGGAAGGGTTGGTGCCTAGAGCAGCCCCAGTGCAGGCCTCTTACCCTGCTAGGACTCCAGCTCTGCCCAGACTCCAGCACCATCAGGCAAGTGTCATCCTCCAACAGCTGGAAGAAGTCTTCGCTCTCCACGGCAGTCCCATCCTCCTCTAGCACCAGGGTTAGCCCTCCACTCAGCAGCAGGGTCTCCAGTGCCTGCTCAGTGGCAAGAAGCAGGCGGGAAATGGCAGAGCTTGTCCCATGCCCCTTCCCTCTCCATTGGTTGGACCAAGACACTAATGGATATCCCAACTTTACTTCCTGGTGCTTTGCCATCCCTTCAAATGGCTCCAGCTCAGGCCCTGGCCGTTTGGCTCAGTGGTAGAGTGTTGGCCTGGCGTGCAGAAGTCCCGGGTTCGATTCCCAGCCAGGGCACACAGGAGAAGCGCCCATCTGCTTCTCCACCCCTCCCCCTCTCCTTCTTCTCTGTCTCTCTCTTCCCCTCCCGCAGCCGAGGCTCCATTGGAGCAAAGATGGCCTGGGCACTGGGGATGGCTCCTTGGCCTCTGCCCCAGGCGCTAGAGTGGCTCTGGTGGCAACAGAGTGAGGCCTCGGAGGGGCAAAGCATCGCCCCCTGGTGGGCAGAGTGTCGCCCCTGGTGGGCGTGCTGGTGGATCCCGGTCAGGCACATGCGGGCGTCTGACTGTCTCTCCCCATTTCCAGCTTTGGAAGAATACAAAAAACAAACAAACAAAAAAACCAAATGGCTCCAGCTCTCAGTGTCCTTTGGTTGGGGAACCCTCACTAGGAGCTGACCTTTTCCCTATTTGCTCCTGCTCTACTCCTACCATGTCATTGTTATCTCCTCCTGCTTCCTTCCAAGCCACTCTTGGTTTGGAAGTGAAAAACTAACCAGGTTCTTTTGAAGTCCACCCTTTGGGATTGGGCATAGGCTAGGGGTATAAGGCATTAATGCTGATGAGGCTGACAGGATGGAATCTTATCGCCAGCATCCCGCCTTGCTCTCCCCAACCCTTTCAGAGTTCTCCAGAACTTTTTTCAGTAATGACAACCTTTTTGAGTCCTCCCTGGTACCAGGTATCTATGTAGCATTTTACATTCATTATCCTCTTTCACTTATTTAAACAATCCTAGGTGGTGTATTGTTCCCTTTTTATAGAGAAGGAAATTACATTTTGATAGGTTAAATAACTTCACAAGGTTTGATTAGAAAGTGACACAATCAAGATTTAAACTTGATTTGTCATACAAATTACCATTCTATACTGACTTCTAAATTCTATTCCTCTAACCCTCTCTATTTACTCATTCTCTCCCCAAAGAAAAGCCCACTGCTTGGGGAAAGAGATTGACTCAAATGCAGCAGGGAACTTGACCAGGTGGTGGCGCAGTGGATAAAGTGTCGGACTGGGATGCGAAAGGACCCAGGTTCGAGACCCCTGAGGTCACCAGCTTGAGCATGGACTCATTTGGCTTGAGGGGGGAAAAAAAAAAGTTCACAGCTTGGACCCAAGGTCGCTGGCTCAAGCAAGGGGTTACTCGGTCTGCTGAAGGCCCACGGTCAAGGCACATATGAGAAAGCAATCAATGAACAACTAAGGTGCTGCAACAAAAAACTGATGATTGATGCTTCTCATCTCTCTCTGTTCCTGTCTGTCTGTCCCTATCTATCCCTCTCTCTGACTCTCTCTTTGTCCCTGTAAAAAAAAAAAAAAAAAACGCAGCAGGGGTCACTGGGCTCACCCTCCTGCTTTTAGCCCCCAGAGGGAGGAGTGGCCATGTAACCTCAGCCCTTTCTGCTGGTCATTCCAAGTTCCCACTCTTGAGTCCCTGGGCTGCTCCTGGTATAGGAACCCAGGGACTTGGCTCACTCACCTTGTCTAGCAGTTCCTGACGGGTGGCAGCTGTCAGACCTTTCCGGGTGGTTCGCTTGTGATCACAGACACGGAAAGGTCGCTGGGGTGGTGGAGCTGAGGTCCAGACCCTACGGCCAAACTCAGAGCTCATATTGGATACCGACCTTTAGTTAGGAAAAAAAGTCAAGGAGTGAGGAGTATGCTGAGTGTAATAGGGATGGTGGGAGTGGGATGGCTGAGGAGTTCAGGAGGGTGGGATTTTGGTGTTTGGATTAGAGTAGCTGAGGAAGAGTGAGAGAGACCACGGAGTGGATGGAAGTGGTTCAGAAGCGGGACAAGCCCACTGTGGAGTGTGGGAGTGGGGAGGGGAAGGAGTGTGGGTTCATGAATTTCTAGGGGCTGACTGTAGTGTTGTTGACCTGCCCCTATGCCTAGATACGGAGAGTGGAGAGGAAGATTAGTAATCACCTGAGCAGGCCACTGGGGTTCAGGGCAGAGAGGTACTCCATGGTAGAGGGGAAAAGCAGGAGAGTTCCGGGCTGGCTCGTTCTCCGCTGCGCAGGGCTGAAATGGTGATGTTTTCTGTTACAGAGCTGGGACCTCAGCCACAGTGAGGTGGAGGATGAGTCAAGCCCGGACTCTGGCCGCTGCAGTCTGGCCTGTAAGAAGGGCAAAGTCCGAGGGGAGGGAGAAGAGGAGGGAGGGGTCTAGATGGGATCCTGGAGGAAGGATTAAGGCCCAGAGCTGCCAGGCAAAAGCCAAGGAGGCTTCGTGTAGGTGTGTCACATGGCAGCATGTGATGTGAGAGCTATGTAAGAGGATGGAATGTCTCTGGTGTTTTGCTTTGTATGGAGGGAATTTCTAGTATAGAAGCTGCATTATGTGATTTGTGCTGTTCATGCTGCCACCTACTGAAAAATCCATAAACTGCAGCCTTAGGGAAAGGGAAGCCCAGCTAAGGACGGGATCATGGGCAGGGTTTGGAGAAACAGGAGGTGAGGCAGGGTGTCTGGGTGGGATGTGAGAAGAGGATGGCTCCTGATACCAAAATGCTGTTTAGGACTCTGGCCTTTCTCCTTTCCTGCTCTTATTTCTCCGTGGTTTAGGGGAACCCCTAGCTCAACATTTCTCTGGTTTCGTTCTGTAAAACTGCCTGCTCCAGCCGCACTGGATCAGTCACATTCTCTCATCTTTCCCCTTTGGCCAAGTAATGGGCATAAAGGAGATGGCAAAGGTGGGAGGGTGTCCTTTGATGGCATCAGAACTTTAGCTTTGGTGCTCCTTGTCCCATCGCTCACTCTCTCTCTCTCCTTTTGTTTTTTTAGTGAAAGAGAAACAAAGACAGAGACAGACAGATAGGGACAGACAGATAGGAAGGTGAGAGATGAGAAGCATCAATTCTTCATTGCGGCACCTTAGTTGTTCATTGATTGCTTTCTCATATGTGCCTTGACCTGGGGGCTCCAGCCAAGCCAATGACCCTTTGCTCATGCCAGTGACCTTGGGCTCAAACCAGCAACCTTGGGCTTCAAGCCAGTGACCTTTGGTCTCAAGCCAGCAACCTTGGGGTCATGTCTATGAGCCTACGCTCAAACCAGTGATCCCACGCTCAAGCCAGCAACCTCAGGGTTTCGAACCTGGGTCCTCTGTGTCCCAGGCCGATGCTCTGTCCACTGCACCACTGCCTTGTCAGGCTGTCTCATCTCTGGTTTCAGCTGTGGCTGTGATGGATAGTTTTGTGGAAGCTCAGACTCCACACAACTGTCAAGACAATGAACTCCTCACATGAGTGCAAGTCTCACTGTTTTCCTGCCTAAAAGTCTTGCCTGAAGCTTTGGCAGTCCAGTCAGCCCCCTGACAAGTGTGTATTGGAGCACCATTGCTTCCTCCTTCCGGAAGGCATCCTGTGCCCTTTCTGAGACATTCCTGCTGTCTACTGACGGAGCTCAATAACACTCGTTTGTCTTTCCTTTTCCCTCTCTTCTGCTGTCACTCCTGCTTCCAAAGCTGATCTCCCAACTACAGGATTACCTGTACCCATGCCCTTAACTCAGACTCTGCTTCAGAGGGGACCCAATTGGAGACAATACTGGTGCCCTGGCTCCCAAGGAACCCCCAGTTCTGGCTGTGGACCGGCACAGACCCTTCTTTTCCCTCCCTTCCACTTTATCAATCTACCGGGTCCTCTCAAATGTCTTCATTTCCAAGCTTCGCCTGACTCCTCTATCAGAGAAGGCTTCTTTTCAGTTTGTCTCTCTACCACCCTTCCCTTTTTGTCTTGTCCTGTATCCTGGTGCAGCCTAGGAATGTGGTCCCTTGGTTGTATGCTATAACCCCAGTCAGGTTATATGCCCCTTACACCTCTATGCATTTCCCCATTCCCTTGGTTGTATGCTATAACCTCAGTCAGGTTATATGCCCCTTACACCTCCACGCATTCCCCCATTCCCTTGGTTGTATGCTATAACCCCAGTCAGGTTATATGCCCCTTACACCTCCACGCATTCCCCCATTCCCTTGGTTGTATGCTATAACCCCAGTCAGGTTATATGCCCCTTACACCTCCACGCATTCCCCCATTCCCTTGGTTGTATGCTATAACCCCAGTCAGGTTATATGCCCCTTACACCTCCATGCATTCCCCCATTCCCTTGGTTGTATGCTATAACCCCAGTCAGGTTATATGCCCCTTACACCTCCACACATTCCCCCATTCCCTTGGTTGTATGCTATAACCCCAGTCAGGTTATATGCCCCTTACACCTCCACATATTCCCCCATTCCCTTGGTTGTATGCTATAACCTCAGTCAGGTTATATGCCCCTTACACCTCCATGCATCCCCCCATTCCTTTGGTTGTATGCTATAACCCCAGTCAGGTTATATGCCCCTTACACCTCCATGCATTCCCCCATTCCCTTGGTTGTATGCTATAACCCCAGTCAGGTTATATGCCCCTTACACCTCCATGCATCCCCCCATTCCTTTGGTTGTATGCTATAACCTCAGTCAGGTTATATGCCCCTTACACCTCCACGCATTCCCCCATTCCCTGCAGAACTTAGCACCATGCTTTACTCCGAAGCTCCCACTGACAGCCCAGTGAGGGCCCCGAGGGTGGAATGACTGAGGCAGAGCCCAAGGCAAGCAGTGAGAGGGGTAGGTAGGAAGCTGTCGGAAAGGGAGGCTCAGCAGAGTCAGGAGTCTGGAAACAGGTAAAGAAAGAACAGCAGGGAAAGTAATTTAGGTCACCTCTGCTGAGTACAGACCAGGAGGCCAGAAAGCACAGGGCTGGCTGCAGGGTTGGGACGGTTGGGACCAGAGTGTGGGGGTCCGTGATGGGGATAATCAGCACAGAAGCAGGATCCAGGGTCGGGACTCAGCAGTGTCTCCACTCACCCACCTACACGACCAGGGAACCTTATCCGCACCCCTTCAGCGTATCCTGTTTCCTGGGGAGCAGGACCTCACATGCCTGTACCTGTCAGTGATGGGAAGGAGGAGGATGAGGGAGGGGCCCCAGGAAAAGCCCCACCTTGTTCCTCCTCACTCTCGCCTCACCCTCTGCAAACCTGACAGACACGGGAGCGGAGCAGGCACCTAGTCCATTGCTGCTCTGCTTTCAGCCTCCCCAAGCGTCTGGCGAGGCCCTGCACCCCTGCCCTGCTAGCTGCTAGCTGAGTAAGTATCAATAGATCTGCCTAAGTGCTTTTACTCCCACCACTCACTGTTGTCCTGAGGTCTAGGGCTGGTGCTGGACAAAGAAAGGTGGGTAAAGGGGTGGAGGTGGTGCCTGCCTGAGAGTCAGGACTTGGGAGGTCAGCAGACTGAGACCAGGGGATTTGGGCTCCAAGAAGTAGAGTTTGAGTTCAGACTGGAGTCCCCCAGAAAGCCAAGGCTCCCAGACAGAAGAGAGGCAAGCGGTAGGGAAGTGGGGGAGGCACTGTTCCTTTTCACTTGGCATCGGGGTTAGGTGGGCTTTCGTCCCACCCCCTGAATGCGTTCTATGGCCTTTTCCAGCCCCCTGTACGTGCAGAAGGATAATGGACTGCTACCGTCCCCCGGGGAACGAGACGCTGCTGAGCTCCCCGGCCTCTCGGGCCACAGGCACCGCCTTCCTGCTGCTGGCGGCGCTGCTGGGGCTCCCCGGCAATGGTTTCGTGGTGTGGAGCTTGGCGGGCTGGCGGCCTGCACGGGGGCGACCGCTGGTGGCCACTCTCGTGCTGCACCTGGCTCTGGCCGACGGCGCGGTGCTGCTGCTCACGCCGCTCTTCGTAGTCTTCCTGGTGAGGCAAGCGTGGCCGCTGGGCCAGGCGGGCTGCAAGGCCGTGTACTACGTGTGCGCGCTCAGCATGTACGCCAGCGTCCTGCTCACCAGCCTGCTCAGCCTGCAGCGCTGCCTCGCCGTCACACGCCCCTTCCTGGCGCCCCGGCTGCGGAGCCCGGCCCTGGCCCGCCGCCTCCTGCTGGCCGTCTGGCTGGCCGCTCTGCTGCTCGCTGTCCCGGCCGCCGTCTACCGCCACCTCTGGGGGGACAGCCTGTGCCAGTTGTGCCACCCGTCGCAGGCCCACGCCGCCATCCACCTGTGCCTGGAGACTCTGACTGCTTTCGTGCTGCCCTTCGGGCTGGTGCTCGGCTGCTATAGCGTGACGCTGGCGCGGCTGCGGGGCGCCCGCTGGGGCTCCGGGCGGCAGGGCGTGCGGGTGGGCCGGCTGGTGAGCGCCATCGTGCTCGCCTTCGGCTTGCTCTGGGCCCCCTACCATGTGGTCAACGTTGTGCAGGCCGTCGCCGCGCTGGCTCCCCCCGGAGGGGCCCTGGCGAAGCTGGGCGGTGCCGGCCAGGCGGCGCGAGCTGGAACCACGGCGCTGGCCTTCTTCAGTTCCAGCATCAACCCGGTGCTCTACCTCCTCACCGCGGGGGATCTGCTGCCCCGCGCAGGGCCCCGCTTTCTCGCGAGGCTCTTCGAGGGCTCCGGAGAGGCCCGAGGGGGCAACCGCTCTAGGGAGGGGACCATGGAACTTCGAGCTACCCCTCGGCTCAAAGTGGTGGGGCAGGGCGGGGGCAATGGAGACCCCGGGGGCGGGAAGGCAAAGGACAGTCAGGAATGGGACCCTTGACCCCACATCCTGCTCTCCCCCATCTCCTTCCATCATCTCTCAAAACTCAGAGAACCACTCCGGAGCGTTTGGAAATCCTCTGACCAGTTTGGATCTGTCTGGACAGAATTATTATATACCTGGGGTGGGCCCAGATTCTTCCAAACTGCAGGATTGCACGGGGTGGAGGTCATGTTAATGAATATAGTGCACTTGCAGGTTGGCATGTGCCCATGTGCCAGAGCTGCTAACTTGTTGCCAGCAGTTATTGAGAAAGACACTGTGTAACCATTACATCATGGCTCAAGAGTGCCCCCTCTGGTGGTTCAGCATGCCTGAGCGGTTCTGAAGCTACCTGGTTTCCCTGCTGGGTCAGGCTGAGGCTGGGCAGTGCCAGCCTTCAGTGGCACCTGGACCTGTCCTCCCCAGCCCAGGTGGCCTGGTTCCCTCAGGCCAACCCATACAACCACTCTGTAAATAAAGGGAGAAAGAGGAAGGAAAGGTATGGGCATTTGGATGTAGGGTGGGGATGGGATTCATTCTCAGGGGTCTATAAGAGCCAAGTAGGGGGCGGAAACTGGCTCTAGAACAGGGGTCTCAAACTCAACTCAGCATGTGGGCCGCAGAGCAAGATCACAGCCGTTCGGAGGGCCGCACTAGGTCTACAAAAGGCAACTGTTATGCAACAGTTTTCTCACTGCAGTTGAAAACAAACAAACAAAAAAAATCGGTACAACAAGCACAATCGTACATGCAGTTTACTCAGTGTCACAAAACGACCAGAAACTGTAGTTCGCATCACAACTGCTGTTAACTAAGCTAATATCTAGCTAGGATGCTAGAGAAATGAAAAATACAAGTAGGTCCCTAGGCTTACTTAATTTCATCCAAAATATTTTGACTTCGTGGATTAGTCTGCGGGCCGCACAAAATTGTTCAGTGGGCTGCATGCGGCCCGCGGGCCGCGAGTTTGAGACCCCTGCTCTAGAAGGTGAAAATCAAACTGTGTGGTTTGAGAGGAAAGTTTTCTTGTCTTGTGGTTGGCACATGGGGAGGTGCACTGTGAGTCTGAGACTTATCTTCCTCTCTGGGTCCACCCCTCAAGTCACCTGACTCAAAGAGGAGCCCAGGAATAGGCACTCCGCTCCCCTAGATGATGTTGGGGGATTGGAAATGAAAGAGTATGAGGAATGGTGTGGATATTTGGAAGACAGGAAGACTTTTTCAGCAAGGTATCACTTCTCTTTTCTCCTTTTTTCTCTCTGCCAAGGCTATAAAATTTTTTTTATTGATTGATTTTAGAGAGAAAGGGAGAGAGAGAAAAACATCAATTTGTTGTCATATCAGGACAACACTCTGATCAACTGAACTACCCAGCCAGGACTTTTCTGCCATCTTGACTCCTCCCATGACTGCTAGCTGTCCCTTACTCGCCCTCTCCAATACTTCCCAGATCCCATCTTTTGGAATCCCTCTACCTTTAGGCCTTAAAACTGTTCTGGATCCTGACCCTTTTGAGTTTTGGATGCAAGATGGGATTCTTTTTAGGGGACATCCATGTGCACACATGTGTGGTCACTGGGGTGACCAGCTCAACCTGGTTTGCCCAGGACTTTCCCAGTTTGGCAGTGGCTGTCTCTTATCCCTGCCCCCTCAGTCCTGGCAAACTTAGATGTTTAGTTACCTGAGTTCTGGTCAACCTATTACCCAAGTTCTACTTTAGTGACTATTCATACCACCTAGTCAGCTGCCAAGAGAAAGCAAAGGAAATCCAGGCTTCAGGGTCACACCTAGGCCACCAAAACTGAGTTGGGTGGAACTTTGGACTCTGGGGACAGGTAGTTTAGAGTATCTAGTCTGGGGTGGAGGAAGAAAGGCCACTGACACTGATGGATATAGGGAGCAGCTTGGCAGAAGAGGCAAAGATAGTTCAGTTTGTGTCAGAAGGAGACTCTGATTGACCCCTGAATTCTGAATCAAAAGTTTTTATCTCACAACACTGACTGCGAGGCACCTTTCTGTCCTCATGCGCGAGGGCAGAGTCCCTTACTTCCTCTGTTACGTATTCCCTGTCTCATATACCCGCTGTGGTCAGAAAGCCCTTCCTCAACCCTGCATGCTTGCTGCAGTTTCAGCACATTTCTTTTCATGGCATCCTCTGCCTGACAGCTCCTGTGTGAACTCTGCTCTGGCTTTCCTCAAAGCACAGAAAGTGGGGTACTACAAAAGGTAAGGAATATCCATGACCGCCATTACACTCTGCAAACTTCCTGCAAGTGACAGAATTGAAAGGGCAGCAGGAGGTCAGATTGAAGAAAAGACTTCATTCAGTTCTTAGCTTTTCCAGGAAAATTCAAGAAAAGAAAGAAAGAGTGACTCTTTGGGGGGGGGGGGCTGCTTCCCTTTCCACAGCCCTGGTTTTCCCTTTTGGCAAGGAAGGTGTGAAGCATCACTGTCCCTATTCCTTCATGCCTGACCCCTATACTCAGCCTCTACTTCTTGTGTGTGCCTAAGGTGAGACTGGACAGTCAGCTGTGGGAAGGCAGGAAAAATGCAGTGCTGACCTCCTTGTCCAGTGCCCAGATCTTAAATTCAAACTCATGTTCAGTGTAGCCACATGGACTAGCATAAGGCAAATGGTTGGGGAAGGGGAAGAAATTGGCATTTTGTGTAATACTAAGGAAACCCTTTGGGATTAGCCTTCCACCAAAAGAAGGGAAAATTGGCCTTGGCCAGTTGGCTCAGTGGATAGAGCATCAGCCCAGCATATGGATGTCCCAGGTTTGATTACTGGGCAGGGACACAAGAGAAGTGACCATCTGCTTCTCTCTCCCTACCTTTCCCCTCCTTCTCCCCTTCCTCTCCCTCTTACCCTCCTGCAGTCAGTGGCTCGATTGGTTTGGGTATTAGGGCACTGAGGATAGCTCAGTCAGTCCAAGCATCAGCCTCAGGCTACTAAAAATAGCTTGGTTGATTTGAGCATCAGCCCAAGACAGGGGTTGCCAGGTGGATCCTGGTCAAGGTACATGAGGGAGTCTGTCTCACTATCTGCCCTCCTCTTACTTAAAAAAAAAAGAAAAAAAAAAAAGAAGAGAAAATTGATTAACCTAGAATCAAACTAATTTTTTTAAGTGAGGGGAGGGATTGGAGTGCTGGAAGAGACTTCTCCTTCCAACTCCACTCATGACTTCAAACCCAAGCCAAGACAAAGATACTGGTCTCTCTCTCTTTTTTTTTTTTTTTTTGTATTTTTCTGAAGCTGGAAACGGGGAGAGACAGTCAGACAGACTCCCGCATGCGCCCAACCAGGATCCCCCCGGCATGCCCACCAGGGGCAATGCTCTGCCCCTCCGGGGGTCGCTCTGCCGCAACCAGAGCCACTCTAGTGCCTGGGGCAGAGGCCAAGGAGCCATCCCCAGCGCCCGGGCCATCTTTGCTCCAATGGAGCCTTGGCTGCGGGAGGGGAAGAGAGAGACAGAGAGGAAGGAGGGGGGATGGGGTGGAGAAGCAAATGGGCGCTTCTCCTTTGTGCCCTGGCCGGGAATCGAACCCAGGCTGACGCTCTACCGCTGAGCCAACCGGCCAGGGCAAAGATACTGGTCTCTTTAAGTTATTATGTTACAACCCAAACCTGGACCCTAACCAGAGCTCTAACCCACATTTCCTATTAATCTAAAAATCTACTTTTCACACTAAATATAGAAACACTTGCCTGACTAGGCGGTGGTGCAGTGGATAGAGCATTGGGCTGGGATGCAGAGGACCCATGTTCAAAACCCTGAGGTCGCCAGCTTGAGCGCGGGCTCATCTGGTTTGAGCAAGGCTCACCAGCTTGGACCCAAGGTCACTGGCTCGAGCAAGGGGCAAGGTCTGCTGTAGCCTCACGATCAAGGCACATATGAGAAAGCAATCAATGAACAATTAAGGTGCCGCAACGAAGAACTGATGTTTCTCATCTCTCTCCCTTCCTGTCTGTCTGTCCCTATCTGTCCCTTTCTCTGTCTCTGTTACCAAAAAAAAAAAAAAAAAAAAAAAAAGGATAAAAAATACTCAACATTCTACCCTCTCAATCTGAGCCCATTTCCCCTCTCTGGCTTCCCTCCCTCCTCCTCCTATATGACACAATTTATTATTCTGTTCAATTATCCAGTCCAGACTTGCATAAAAGGCCACGCCTCAGTCTACTCACTCCTGCACCCCTCTTTCTTTTCTCACTGCCCCTTTTTGGGCTCTTCTCATCTGGCTCCACCCCTGAGGGTCCTCCTCCCTGCTAAGCTCTTTTGGAATACAAAGATTATCCTTCCAGTGAAGGAAGGAGGTACAGTCTCAGCCCCACCCTCAGGAAGATGTGTCTTCCCCCTCCTCTGCTCCGTGGTACTTCCTCTTTGGCTGACTTAACTGAGAACATCCAGACCTGGGGCCAGACCCCTGGCACTGTGGCAGACCGAGGGATAGGCTATACCACTCTACCCTGATCCTGGATCAGCACCAGCTTCCAATCGGCACCCAGCAAAGCCTGTAAGTAAGGATCCTGGGAGTAGGGGACGTGGTGGAGGGATGGGGTGCAGCCATGAGGGAAGGTACAAAGGAATTTATGAAGAGATCCTGACCAGCAGAAAAAGGACTTGGGGGGATTTGTTCTTCTCTATGTGAACTCCTTCCCATCCTGTTATTCTTGGTGCACCCTGGGCATCTCTGGAGAGAGTGGGTAGGGAATTGGAGAACATCAATGGGACTGAGGGAGCTAAGGACCTGGCAAGGGATGGAGAAGTTAGCCTTTTGAGGGGTGCAGCCTTAGTAAAGAAACCCCCCTCTCTAAATTCAGCTCTGGGTTTGAGGGTCTCCTAAGGAAAAGAGACTGAAAGGGTCTGGAAATGTTACTACTGCGGTTGCTGTGTATTTTGCAATTGGGTCTGTGGGCAGGAAGGGGCCCTGTGGCCTAGTTAGGAAATTAGTCTTTTTACTCAGCCAGATCTCCTAAGACAGGTCAGTGGCAGTGATACTGCGAAGGTGCATCTGCTGCTGCTGAGTTGTAGAAAGACTGGAGTACTCAGGTTAGGTGTGTCCAGGGTGTCAGAAAACCCTTGGACCCCTACCCTCACGCACATGTCCACCTCACCCTCCAGATCCTTGCAATGGCCACGAACATAACATCTTCTGCACCATCCTCATCTGTAGATTCCACGATCGCCAAGCTGTCTATGGGCCTTCTGTCAGTGGCTCTGGCTGTGGGGCTCCCTGGCAACAGTTTTGTGGTGTGGAGCATCCTGGTCAGGATGCGAAAGCGCTCTGTCACTGCCCTGCTGGTACTGAACTTGGCCCTGGCTGACATGGCCGTATTGCTCACTGCCCCCTTTTTCCTCAACTTCTTGGCCCGAAGGACCTGGATTTTTGGAAGTGCTGCCTGCCGCCTGTTCTTCTATGTTTGCGGAGTGAGCATGTATGCCAGCGTCTTGCTTATCATGGCCATGAGTCTGGACCGCTCGCTGGCGGTGGCCCGCCCCTTTGTGTCCCAGAAGCTGCGCACCAAGGCGATTGCCTGTCGGTTGCTGGCGGGCATCTGGGTGGTGTCATTTCTGCTGGCCACGCCCGTCCTCGTGTACCGCAACGTGACATCGTACCCGCATGGCCAGCTCTGCTACCCGGTATACCCCAGCGAAAGGCACAAGGCCTTCAACCTGCTCTTCGAGGCCCTCACCGGCTTCCTGCTGCCGTTCCTGGCCATAGTGGCCAGCTACGCCGACATCGGGCGCAGGCTGCAGGCCCGGCGCTTCCGCCGCAGCCGCCGCACTGGCCGCCTGGTGGCGCTCATCATCCTGGCCTTCGCCGCCTTCTGGCTGCCCTACCACGTGGTGAGCCTGGCCCAGGCCGGCCGCGCGCTGGCGGGCGTCGCCGCGGAATCCGGACCGGTGGAGATGCTGCTGCGCCGGGCCCGCGGGGTGCTTATTGCTCTGGCCTTCCTCAGCAGCAGCGTGAACCCCATGCTGTACGCGTGCGCCGGCGGCGGCCTGCTCCGCTCGGCAGGCGTGGGCTTCGTCGCCAAGCTGCTGGAAGGCACTGGCTCTGAGGCCTCCAGCACCCGACGCGGGGACACTCTGGGCCAGACCGTGAGGGGCGCCCCCGGCCCTCCTGAGCCTGCCTCAGCAGAGGCACTCACTGTCTCCACCAGCCCTCTCGAGTGACATGAACTGGACCAGGCCTGGGTGGTGGTGGTGGTGGAAGGACGTTTGCTTTCCTCCCGGAGGAATGCCCCCACGCTGGCCTGACCCCGCTCTGCACCTCCAGGAGTGTGGGGGGTGGAGCGGAAGAAGAGGGAGGGGAGAGGCAAATAAGGGCCGAGTCAGAGCCTGGGTCCCCTGGGCAGCTTTTCGATTAAAACTGGTCTGAGACTGGATTAACCCTGTGTGTGAGCATGTGTATTATGGGAGGTTGGGGTGCTCCTGGGTGCCTTTATGCAGATCCATCTCCATAGTTGAGAGGCACATCCTTTAGTTTACCATGATTTTCAATTTTGGATGGGACACAAATACAAACATAGAAATCAATCCCTCCACCCCGCTATCCCCCCATTTTGAGGCAGGTAGCCTGCAGATCATACTTAGAAAAACATAGGTTTGCAGACTCCTGAAGGGTCTGACCAAGTAAGACCACCCCTGTGAGCTCATTGCTCCAGACTCCCTGCCTCAGCTCACCCTCTGAGAAAATTGAGCACCGCTGTGGGACCTCTACCCTGAAGCCAATGATGGTTATCACTGTTAGCATGACTCCAACTTCCTGCCGGTAACCTCCTTCCTCTCCGTGATAGGTTAGGTGTTCTAGGGCATTGCTTTCCTTCCCTCCATCTCCAAGGAGGCCTCACTTGAGAACCACGTCAGTGGATCTTGTTCCCTAGAATTTACAACAGCATTTCACCAACCACCAAAACACACTCTGACACAGAGTGGGTCTGAGGGTACTCTGTGACTGTGGTCACCCTTAGGAAATGCAGATTCCCCAAAATGAGAGTGATGAGTCATTCTTTACTAGGAATGACTGTTGCCATAGAAACCCTCTGATCTAACAACATTTTAGGAAGATGGAAGTAGCAGTGGCAGTAGCATACTTTTTAAAATCTTTCCCATAAAAAAAAAAAAAAGAGCAACTAAGAGAAAAACAAAAAGTCCATATGCAACCTGACTAGGCGGTGGCGCAGTGGATAGAGTGTCAAATCAGGACATGGAGGACTCAGGTTTGAAACCCTGAGGTCGCCAGCTTGAGCGCGGGCTTATCTGGTTTGGGCTCACCAGCTTGAGCATGGGGTCACTGGCTTGAGCACGGGATCATAGACATGACATCAAGTTTGCTGGCTTAAGCCCAAGGTCACTGGCTTGAGCCCAAGGTCGCTGGCTTGAGCCCAAGGTCGCTGGCTTGAACAAGGGGTCATTCACTTTGCTGTAGCCCCCAGGGTCAAGGCACATATGAGACAGCAGTCAATAAACAACTGAGGTGTCACAACTAAGAATTGATACTTCTCGTTTCTCTCCCTTCCTGTCTGTCTGTCCCTATCTGTCTCTTTCTATGTCTCTGTCTGTCACACACTGACACATCCATGTGCAACATCTGCAGCAAAGCTAGGGTCAAGATATCCCTCATGAACCCCAAAATATGAGCAGAATAAATGCTTCAAGATCCACATAATATCAGCATCTGAGCAGAAGGAAGCAAGGGGGCACTGGACGGTCCTGAGAACAGAAGAACCCTGGAACTGCCTACAGGTCTTCACCAGAAAGCACTGCGGGTCAGCTTTAGAACGGTAGCTGAAACAGGGGGGGACCTAATACAGTTATTTCCAAGTGCTGCATAGTAAGCACATAAGTGCTTATTTAGTGTTGTTAAATGAATGAAGGTCAAACGACATTTTTCCTGGAGATTCTTTGCAATACATGTGGGTGGGGAGCAGAAAATGACAAATCTTTGTTTTGAGCCATGTGGCTAAAATTTTTCATACCTCTAAGGTTTAAAAAATACTTGGAATCAGGCTGACAGGCAGGGAGGCTGAGGTAGTTCTTTTACTGAGCTTGTAAAAAAGATTCACTCCTGTCCACACACCCAGGCTTGTACACACACAAACACTCAGTTTGGCCTTGGAAAGAGCAGACTTGCTGAAAGGAGAAGAGATGATCCCAGAAACTATATCAGCAGTTTCTGGCACTGACTGGGTCCAGACATACCAGTCTCTTTATTGAGATCTTCGAGATGAAGAGTAGGGAGTGGAGGTCTCAGCCTACAGTGGCTGAGGGAAGTCCAGCTCGCGTCAAATCTGTGTTCAGGAAGTAGGTGCACAGCTGCCCTTTGCCTTTGACCTTGATGACACCCCTGCTGTAGCAGGTATAGCCTAAGGACTGCAGAGCCCGGGCTGTCTCCTCGGTCACCTGCAATTGAAGAAGGGCAAGGAAGTATGGGGATGGCCCTAATCTTAGCTACTGCGCGCATGCCTCCAATGTGACTTCCTCACTTGGATCTTTCCCAGCACTCCTGTGCTCTCCATGCGGCTGGCCACATTCACCGTGTTGCCCCAGATGTCATATTGTGGTTTTTGGGCCCCTATCACTCCAGCTACTACAGGTCCATGGTTCAACCCTGATAAGAGATGTGGTAATGATGGGGGAGATTTGAAGAGGGTGAGGGGAAGAAAAACACAGTTAATTAGGGAGGAGAGCCTGGGGGCCTTAGAAGAGAGGAGTGTGGGGGCTGGAGGAGTGTGGCTTAGAGAAGGGGGTGGGTGTGCTTCATAGCTCTTGGCCCAGCAGCTTCATGCTGCATCTCAAGAGGTGAGTCTGGAAGGAGGTCTAGGGTTGAGCTGGCGAGCAGCTAACAAAGGACTTGGGGAGGGAGAGTTCGGGTAGAGGCGACCCCAGACAGCCCCAGCAAGAGAAGGTGCTTACCCACACGCAAGCGGAAGTTGTTGAATGAGTGCTTGTTGATAACATCCAGCTTAGACCCAAGGGCCACTGCAAATTCCACCATGGTGCCAAGATGGCTGCAGCTTCGCTCAGCATCCTGGCAATAGGCCAGCCACCAGAATAGGTCAATGAGGGCACAGGAATAAGGCCCATTTATGGACACACAAATGAGAGCCCAGGTGAAGAATGATAGGTAAGGAAGGAAGGAAGGCTGTACCTGCTGTGTGTCCTGTCCAGAGGTGGCATTTAAGCCTGTAGCTGCCATGTAGGTGCTGCCAATGGTCTTGATCTTCTCTACCCCACTGAACTTGGGCTTAGAGAGCAGCTGCACAGAGAGAAGGCTATGTCCTCAGTCTCTCTTGCTTTCTCCCTCTTCTTTCCCCAAAGCCCAGCCCAAGGCCTTTGGAAGCTAAAGGACCAGTTATGGGATCAGGGATAGTAGCAGGAGGGAAAGTTGGAAGTGAATAGAACTGCTGGAGAAAGCAGAGCTGGGGCATCAGAGGAGGAGTGGGAAGACTCGAGAGGGCAGAATGGGCCTTATGGCCAGAAGAGCAAAGTAGAAGGAGGGACTGGTGGGAAATCCTAGAATCTGAGACAGGATCTTGGGGATTGTTGGAGTTGTCACCTCATCAAAGTCAGCTATGATCTCATTGAGTAGCCGCAGACACTCTAGTCCCTCGTGGTTGATGTTGGACTCAGAGTAAAACTCCTTGAAGTCTGGGACTGAAGCGAAGAGGACACAGACACACTCGTAGGACTGGTGGTAGAGGTCCTGGGAGGGTGAGAGGCTGGGGTGAGACTGGAGGCGATGTTCTTTCCCCCTGTCCTTGTATCCCCTTGTCTCTCCCTCTGTGTAAGAAGGACTGGGAATGAGGGGAACAGGGAGGGGGAGAGCCAGGTTACCCAAAGGATGTGACTCAGGAGTCAAAGTTTGGGTCTCACTGTGATTGCGGAGAGACAAGAGGTTTGAGGTCAAGATCACCTCACAGCAATGTGAAGGGAGTCACTCTAGAACTGGGATCATGTCAATGAAAATTGTCTTTATATACTATTTATTGTGGCAAGGTGTTCAGTGAGTTAAATTAGCTTATAAATATCTACAATTTGCAAGCTAAAGCAATAATAGGAAAAATGGTGAAGGTAAGATGGCAATGATGGAATTAGATCTGAGGCTGGTTCACTAAATGGGTGCCATGTTAGCCCTTGATGCTGTCTCTGAGCTTTCTAGTAGCCAATGTGGAGACAGAAACAAGATTGGTTATAAGATTCCCAGTGTCTGTAAAAGAAAAAACAAGTAGAAAGCAGTGAGCCCCTGGTGGGAATCTCAGGCTGTGAAGTAGCCCCAGGGATGTTTCTTTAACACCCTTCAATACAAGCCAAGATCATTTGCATAGCAGAGGATAAGGTGGTGGTGATACAAATAAGATGGTACAAATATGTGGGTGACTGTCTGATGGTCTGACTATAGCAAGATATTTAAGGATCTAAAGCAGCATTATCCAACAGAAGTTTCTGTGGTGATGGAACTGTTCTATATATGTCCAACATGGTGGCTACTAACCACATACAGCTGTTGAACACTTGAAATGTGGCCAGAGTGGTGATTGAGGACTGATTTTTCCCCCCTTTTCTTTTAGAGAGAGAGAAAGAAAGAGGAAGAGAGAGAGAAACAGATGATAGAAAGGAAGAGAGATGAGAAGCATCAACTCATAGTTGTGGCACCTTAGTTCTTCATTGATTTCTTTTTCATACATGCCTTGGCCAGAGGGCTCCAGCTGAGCCAGTGACCCCTTGCTCAAGCCAGGGACCTTGGGCTCCAGCCAGCGACCATATGGTCATGTCTATGATCCCATGCTCAAACCAGCAACCTTTAAGTTTCGAACCTGGGTCCTCAGCCTGAGTTCTCATTGTCCCAGGCTGATGCTCAATCTACTGTGCCACTGCCTGGTCAGGAAATGAACTGAACTATCTTTTCAACTTTTTTTTTTTAAGATTGTATTTATTGATTTTAGAGAGAGCAGAGAGAGAGAGAAAGAGAGAAAGGGGGGAAGAAGTGAAAAGAATCAACTCATAGTATGTAGTTGCCTCTTGTATATGCCTTGACCAGGCAAGCTCAGGGTTTTGAACTGGTGGCCTCAGCATTCCAGTTTGACGCTTTATCCACTGCGCCACCACAGGTTAACAAATCAGGCTTTTATTTTCCTTTCCTTTCCTTTCTTTATCCCTCCCTCCTTTCCTCCTATCTTCTTTCCCTCCCTCCCTCCCTCTCTCCCTCCCTCCCTCCCTCCCTTCCATCCTCCATCCCTCCCTCCCTCCCTTCCATCCTCCATCCCTTCCTTCCTTTCTTTCTTGATATGGGTTTACTTATAAGACCTGAAAATTACACAGCACACCCGAGGCCACACAACAAGGTCATGGGGTGGGGGGAGAGAGAGAGAGCCCATGAGCTTGGGCCTGGGATTCTGCTTTCATTGAGTTTAAGAGTGGGAGCCTAGGATTTCTCAGGCTAACCTTTTTTTTATTTGTCAATTACAGCTGATACTTAATATTATTTGTATTAGTTTTAGGTGTACAACATAGTGTAAACCTTTATATAATTTATGATGTGATCCCCCAATAAGTCTAGTACCCACCTGGCACCATACATAGTGATTACATTATTATTGACTATATTCCCTCTGCTGTACTTTACAGCCTCATGACTATTTTGTAATTACAGATTCATACATCTTAATCCCTTCATCTTTTTCACCCACCCCCAACCTCTCCCATAAGGTAACCATCATTTTGTTCTCTGTGTCTATGAGTCTGTTTCTGTTTTGTTTGTCATTTATTTTGTTCTTTGGATTCCACATGTAAGTGAAATCATATGGTATTTGTCTTTCTCTGTCTGACTTACTTTACTTAGTGTAACACCCTCTAGGTCAGGGGTCCCCAAACTTTTTACACAGGGGGCCAGTTCAGTGACTCTCAGACTGTTGGAGGGCCAGGTTATAAAAAAACTATGAACAAATCCCTATGCACACTGCACATATCTTATTTTAAAGTAAAAAAGCAAAATGGGAACAAATACAATATTTAAAATAAAGAACAAGTAAATTTAAATCAACAAACTGACCAGTATTTCAATGGGAACTATGGGCCTGCTTTTGGCTAATGAGATGGTCAATGTGCTCCTCTCACTGACCACCAATGAAAGAGGTGCCCCTTCCGGAAGTGCAGTGGGGGCCGGATAAATGGCCTCAGGGGGCCTCATACGCCCGCGGGCCGTAGTTTGGGGACCCCTGCTCTAGGCCTATCCATGTAGTTGCAAGAATTTTCCATTTAATTAATTTAAATTTAAATGACCACACATGGCTAATGGCTACCATACTGAATAGTGCAGGTCTAGAGAGATGAGTGGACTGTGTCCTTCACACAATTCCCATCAATACTTGACAAGGCTTCTGAAAGTTATGGAGTGTCCATGAGTTGGAGAGGATACTCTAAGAATTAAAAATGCAGAGCTTCTGTGTTCACCAAAAAGGAGTCTAGGATCACCTGACCAGGCAGTGGCGCAGTGGATAGAGCGTTGGACTGGGATGTGGAGGACCCAGGTTCGAGACCCCAAAGTCGCCAGCTTGAGCATGGGCTCATCTGGTTTGAGCAAAGCTCACCAGCTTGGACCCAAGGTCGCTGGCTCGAGCAAGGGGTTACTCGGTCTGCTGAAGGCCCACAGTCAAGGCACATAAAACAAATGATTGATGCTCCTCATCTCTCTTCGTTCCTGTCTGTCCCTATCTATCCCTCTCTCTGACTCTCTGTCTCTGTAAAATAAAAAATAAAAATAATAATAAAAAAAAGATCTTTTGAAAATGGGAGACACCTGACAGGGATATGGAGGGGCTTGGGGGTGGGGGGTCACCTCGTTGCGCCGGTTCTGGCCAATAAACTGGGGGGCCACGTGTGCAGGGAGCACGTTCTCCAAGAGTAGCCGAGTCAGATTTTCCATCGTCTCCGTCTCCTCCTGCTCCTGCCTCAGCTTCTTCTTCCACAGGAAATCCAGGCGGCAATAATACTCGTTCTGGTGAGGGTCATAGGGGTTGTGGGGAGACACAGTGCAAGAGGAACCTCAGGTCCTGAGTGTTCACCCTCCCACTCCATGAGGCCTGAAATCATACCACCCCACAGCTTAGAGATAGGGTTAAGGTACGACTAGCCCTGGGGGGACTGCCTTGAAACTAGACTCAAACTAGGTTGGGCAGAATTGGCAGAAGATTTTTTCTTAAGCATGGGCTTTCCTACATGGGTGGTGGGAGGTAGGAGGGAGGAGAGAATTTGAGGTCACTCTCCTTGGGGAATGAAGGAGAAAGAAAGGGAACCAGAAATTTCACTTAGAAGCTTCCAACGGGTACACTGCTTGGGCTCATCCCCAGAGACACCAGATTAAGGAAACGGTGAGAGAGACCAATCACAAATATGGGGACCCCCACTTCGCCCTTCATAAGGAGGCCCTGGAAGGCTGAACTGGGGCACTTACCTGCCGAGCCAGGACGAGGAGTGTGAAGAAGAAGATGAAGAAGGAGATAGCTCCCATCAGTTTGGGTTCCTTCAGCACCCCTGGCCTGAGGAGGCCACACATCAGCACTGTCTCTCGTCCTGCCCCTGCACTATAGCCTCCCAGTGCCCCCAGTGGCCACGGAGCCCTCAGCTTTCCTCCGCTTTGCCATGTGGTGGCTCAGGTCAGTGAGGTGAGGACAGTTCTGCTCTGTCCCATCTCACCCTGCCCCAGAGGGCCTGGGCAACCTTTGTCCTGCGGCCATGCCTACCTGGAGTTCAAGGGGTCTGGATAGAGATGGGCGACGAGGCAGTCGGACAGCCAGGCGTGAGAGTGCAGGAAGAGGCAGCAGGAGGCCGCCAGCCACAGCAGGAGCAGCAGCAACTTCAGTTCGAAGCTCATGTGTAGAAAGAGGGAGCAGGAGAGGAAACCCAGCACGCAGCAGTGCATGGAGTACTGTGGGGCCAGGCAGGCCGGTCAGGGGCAGACCTGTCCCACAGGCGGGGGGGGGCACACCTGCGGGCTCCTGGGGCCAGGCAGGCTGGTCAGGGGCGGGCCTGTCCCACAGGCGGGGGGCACATCTGCGGGCTCCTGGGGCCAGGCAGGCTGGTCAGGGGCAGACCTGTCCCACAGGCAGGGGGGGGGCACACCTGCGGGCTCCTGGGGCCAGGCAGGCTGGTCAGGGGTGGGCCTGTCCCACAGGCGGGGGGGCACACCTGTGGGCTCCTGGGGCCAGGCAGGCTGGTCAGGGGTGGGCCTGTCCCACAGGCGGGGGGGCACACCTGCGGGCTCCTGGGGCCAGGCAGGCTGGTCAGGGGTGGGCCTGTCCCACAGGCAGGGGGGGCACACCTGCGGCTCCTGTCTCTCCCCTCCCTGGACCTAGCTGGGGACAGGGGGGTGTCATACACATCAACACACACCAAGTGTGACTTGTGTCTGTCCCAATCCGCAGGGTGAAGTGTTCTCCAATTAAGAAGGTAGGGGAGGAGCTGAGGAAAGTTCTGGAGAAGGAGATTCAGGGCTGTTTAGGACACTCACTGGAATGCTGATGAGAGGCAGGGACCCAGGGAGCTCCCAGGAGAAGTTGAAAGCCATGGAGGACACATTGGGAGCCCGGGCAGGGCAGTTCGATGCTGCCGGTAAGAAGAACTGCAGAAGGAGATGAGGAGCTGAGCTGGCAGGCAGCTCCCGGGGCGCCGTGCTGGCTTGTGCCGGCTTTCAGCTGACCCAGGGGTAAGGCAGGGCCAGGCCCCTCCAAAGGAGCAGACTCTGCTATTTCTGCCTCACTAGTGGGCAGATCAGGGACTAGGGAAGGGGGCGCCATGAACACTATATGCCTAGGACCCACCGAGCTATTGCCACCCACACAACCTCTCTGATCTTGAGCTTCCTCTTGACTGAGGGATGATTCCTAAGGTGACTTTCAGGGATAGAATTCTAGGAATGATTTTATGTTCTGAAAAATCAGCCAAACTCCACTACAAAATCATAGTGAGTGAGTGAAGTAATGACAATCTGCCTACATTAAAAAAAAAAATGCAGCCTTGGCTGGTTGGCTCAGTGGATGGAACGCCAGCCCAGCGCGTGTGGATGTCCTGGGTTCAATCCCTGGTCAGAACACACATGAGAAGTGACCATTTGTTCCTCTTCCCCTCCCCTCCCCCTTCTCTGTCTTCCCCTCTTGCAGACAGTGGCTTGATTTGTTTGAGCACTGGCCCCAGCTGCTTAGGATAGCTCTGTTGATTCAAGTATCGGCCCCAGATGGGGATTGCTGGGTGAATCCCAGTCTGGACACATGGGGAGCTGTCTCACTGTCTCCCCTTCTCTCACTTAAAAAAAAAAGATAGGATGGATGTTCACCAAAGTATTAACAATGATTATGCACAGATGGTAGATCATGGATGACTGTCATTTTTTTCATTACTTATCCAACATGTGCAGTACCCCCTGGCCATGGTGTGGCTGCTCTCTCAAATCCAGAGGTCCCCTTTTAGCCTTTGGCAGGTCCAGCATGCCCTGTTGGGTGTGCATAGGGCCCCCTCTGCCCTCACCAGGCTGGTAATTGCCATGACAAAGATGAGGAGGATGGTGGCAGTGCCCAGGGCAACTCGCAATCCTGGCCGTGTGGCCACCAGGCCAGACAGTGCGGGCAGCCAGTGCAGGATCTTGGGGCCTTTCATGACACACCTCTGTGGAAGGAGCATGGAAGTCTTAGCCATGGGGCATGGCCAGGTCGTGGTCAGAGCCTCTGCTCTCCACTTCCACCCCACAGCCCACCTCACCGTTAGGTGTTCTGAGAAGCAGACGAAGAGAAGAAGGAGGAAGAGGAGGAAGGTGATGCTATAGGTGATGGCCAGAGCTGGGGGCCTAAAGGGAGACAAGGGTGAGTGAGGCCTTGAGAAACCAGAGCAGGCTCCCTGTGTGTGGGAGGGTCCTGTAACACCTGTTTGGAAGACATGGGAGAAGTGGTTCTGGGGATCTGAGCTGACTGCCGATTAAGTCCGGGCTGATAAAAGACATTGCGTGGTGATATGGGAAAGCTGAGGGGTCTAAGGTGGTGTCTGGGTGGGACAGGAAGTAATAAGATAGGAGCAGTACTGGAAGGGCGCAGGGGCTCACAAGAGTGGCTGAAGCTGCATCAGACTGCTCTCCCGGCCTTCAGGCCAAAGCCTTTCACCTGGCTGAGTCTTAGACAAGTCTCCACTCCTCCTAGCAGCGGACTAGGAGTGAGGACCTACTTCCTATGTTCGTTTGCTGTGACATTTGGACTTTTCAGGGGGATAAAAACCTCCTTCATGGGAATGTTGTTAGAATCGAGAGACGGGCAGGTGAAAATGCTCCGGTCCATAGGACGTAGAAAATTCACAGGAAGTGCAATAGTAAGTTGAGGGCTGCAATTACTGTGGTTCCCCAGAACACGTATTTCCATTTCCTCTGGGGGTTAGAGCCAAGGGGAAGTAGGTAAAAGAAAAAAGTGGGTGATGGGGATCAGAAAGAACCAGAGGGTCCATTTTTGGAGAATCAGGGCTTCCCTTTTCTGGGGCTTTCTCACCTGTTTGTCACCAGCATCTGGATGATGAAGTTAGAGATAAAAACCAGGAAGGTGCAGGCTGCATAGTATTTGAAGGCGGGGAGGGCAGAGAGTCGATACTGGAAGAGAGGGGGTAAGGGTGGAGACAGGGTCCCCAGTGCTGCTCATCACCTTGAAGGTGCCACCTCTTGGTAAGGAGTGGGTCCCCCCACCCTTCAACTCAGTCCTAGATAGCCACTATGGGTTTTCCAAAGAGCTGCCCTCCTCTCCCCCGTCACCACTCAGTACTTCCGATCTACAAGGTGAGTTTCTTTTCAGAGAAAGGCACAAGCCCCTTCATCAACCCTAGAATCACAAATGGAGCAGGCTTGGGGAGGGGAGATGGGACCACAGAGCATCCTCTGATGTTCCCCTTCTTCTCCCCCTCCGCTCCTCCCTCCGGCCTACCTCTTTCTCCATTTCCTTTTCTCGGAAGTACAGTGTCAGTGGGTTGAAGTCCTTTGACTGCTTCCACTGTCTGGTGGGTGATGGGGTATTGGTCCCCAAGAAGGAAAGAGCAGAGCAGGAGGGAGTGGTCAGGCTAGAGCAGGAAAGACCGTCCCTCCTCTCCAGGTCATCAGGGAACACCATCTACCCTACCACAGGAGCCCAGGGCCTCCAGCCCTCCCAGCCCTCCCAGCCCTCTTCTGTTCTCCATACTTCTGAGAGTTGAGCTGTTCGATGACCTGGAAGAACTTGGCATCCCCAGTGTCCAGTTCATCATCTAGTCCGCGGGGTGTACGGCTCCTGTACAGTGAAAACCTGGCTTAACACCACAAAGACCTTCAAAAACATCTGGGCAAAGCAGGAGCAACCCCCAACTCCACCCCAAAGATGGAGATAGGTCACCCAGACAGCCCCACTGTTGAAATTGCTCGGGCCTCCTCACCGGTCCAGACTCCACTGGGGGCTGAAGGAAGCCAGGGCCTTCTCCTGTTGGGAGAACAGGGTGGGCTGAAGATGGGAAGACAGCAAGGGCCCCTGGAGCCTCTCTGCCTCTCTCCATATCCACACACATCTTTGACCTTGAGCATTTGATCGGGCTGTTTTCCCTGCCTCCGATAACTTCTCTCTCTCTCCACCAAATACCTCCTCTTAAGGGACAGTTCAAACCACATTTGCTCCTGAAAATTTCCTCCCGACTCTTTATTTTTTAAAAATTTAGAGAAGAGTTTATTTGAGCCAAACCGACGAATATGCAGGGGAGAAAGATCTCGACTATTCCCCCTCCAGACTCGTGAGACTCCCAGGGTCTTTATACTCTGATTTCTTCGTAGTTTCTGCCACTCACAAGGCAACCCTATATTTTCTGTAGGCTTGAGTGGCTGTTGGTCCCTTGTGTCTCGTTTTCCCTAAGGACTACACAATGGCAAAGTCAGAGACGTTCCTATCACCCTGGTATGCCAAAAATCCTTATTGGTGTGAACTGAAATGACAATACAGTACTGAATATTCTGACTTCCCTCTGACGTTTGGTGATGGTCAGGCTGAGGTGGACAGTGAAAGCGGTGGGAAACAAAAAATAGAGAAGGAAGGGAAAGAGGAAGAGAAAAAAACTTGGTCACAGTCAATCTCTTTTGCACCTAAAGGACCGCACAGTGTGCGCAGAGATGAGAACACAAACAGCAAGCAAAGCAGGCGAGGACGAGCACCAGGGACGAGGGTGAAACGCTGCCGCCGCGGCCCTGGGCAAGACGTGTGGGGGCCTCCTTCCTTGATCCTTTTGGCTCATGTGAAGGCAGCAGGGTCACAGCGGGCCACATTATCCCCCTTAACCAAAACCTTATGTATGTGAGAGCAGAGGGAGAGACCAAGGCTGAGACAGAAACGGAGACACAGAAAGATTGAGAGGTATATTCTAGGTGTAAGCCATCTATGCATCTATGCCTGGGCCCAAGTGTTTTCAAACTTCTTACCTGCCTACCCTCCCATCCCCCAATAATGCCTGGTAAGTCACTTGACTTCAGGGAAAACATCTTATTTACTTCTGTCTTCTCAAGAACTAGCCTAGCGCCTGCCACATAGTAGATGTTCAAAAATGTGGAAGGAGTGACGGATGAATGAGTTCTCCCAGCACAGACATGGCCCCGCCCCCCAAAGCCCCGCACTGTGTAAGAGTAAGCGATCATTCTCAGAATTTCTGATGTGGCTGGGATACTGGAACTTCAGGGGCTGAGAAGTGAGTTTCTGGGCTGGTGAGGTTCTGTCTGTAAAAGAGGGGTCTCCTACTCCTGCACCAAGATACATCTCAGCCTGAGCTTTAGTAGGGGTTGGGAAGTTCTGACATGGGTTCTGGGGGGCATCCCCACCACGGGGATTGCACCCAATGTTGTCTCATGTTCCTGGGCTCCCAGCAATGCCCCCTTTACTCCATCCCCACCTTGGGGTCTCATCCTACAACAGTCAGCTGGGTCTTTGGTTCTTCCTTCTTCTCCCTTCTGCCAACTTAGCCCTACCTATAGGGTCTCGCCCCTACCCTATGCTGAGGCTTGGCATTAAGTACTCCCCTGACCCATAGCTGCCAGTGTCCCTCACTCCCCAGTGGTCACTGATCTTGGGCCTGCTAGAGATAGGGGAGATCTAGGCTCTTCCATCAGCTGGGGGTTAGGAATCACCCGAAGGTGCTATGCATAAGATCAGACAGAATGGCCCTGCCCTCTCATCCTCTAGACCAGGGGTCCCCAAACTTTTTACACAAGGGGCCAGTTCACTGTCCCTCAGACGGTTGGAGGGCTGCCACATACAGTGCTCCTCTCACTGACCACCAATGAAAGAGGTGCCCCTTCTGGAAGTGCGGCGGGGGGCCGGATAAATGGCCTCAGGGGGCCACATGCGGCCCGTGGGGCCGTAGTTTGGGGATGCCTGCTCTAGACAAGTGGCAGGCCCACTCCCTCCCCTGTCTCCCTCACCCCGGCCTGCTCATGGTGGCTTCCTCCTTCAAAGCCATGTGAAAATTTTACTGTCACCTCATTTTATTTGTGTGCAAGTGCTTAAGAGTAGGTCCCTAATTGCCCTGCCTTCCCAGTCCTGGTGGCGATTGAAGAAGAGAGCATGCAGTTGCAGAAATTGAGTTAAAAAGAGACATTTCCTGGTGGGAATGGGTGTACGCACTGGCTTCAGATCAGGAGGAAGTGGGGTGCCAGGGGAAGTAAGGTCCTGTGCCATGACTAGGTGACCAGAGAGTTCAGGACCTTGAGAACTCATGGGGTGACTTGCTGGTGGTGGGGTTGTGGAGGCTGGGAATGGCCCGTGGCCGTGGCTTTATGTCAGTGTTGAGGCTCATGATGGAGGTGAACATACCGGGAGAGGAGTGGAAGTGGACACAGGGCTCTCTACGTGGCTCAGGTGGGCAAAAGGCTTGGCTGCACCCCAGGATTCCAGGTAGCGGGTCATCAGCAGTGATGGACGCATCTTGGGGCCCTCGAGAGAGGACAGCAAGCCTCCTGCAGTGCCTTTCTCATCCTCCTCCTCAGCCTGGGGTATAGGAGGGTTGACAGTCAGGACTACAAACCCTTCCTCATTCTCCCCACATCCCTCAGAGGCTTGTGACCCTCCTTTGCGGCATGCATACTGGGACCCAGGGACTCGATCTCTGGCATAGAAGAGACCAGGCCTGTGGCTGTGGGTAGTTAGGATGGGCCACCCCTGGCTTCCGGATTGGGCTTTTACCCGGGGATCAATGACCAGGTAGGTAGGCTCCCCTAGGTCCCGAAGGTGTGGGTCTCGGTGTTCCATGGCTACATCCTCCACAGCATAAGCTCCCGCCAGCAGGTCCAGGGTAGCTCCTGTGATATGTACTCGTCTGGAAGGAGGGGACTGAGGGAGTAAGGACGGAGGGCCTCCACCCTCTCATTTCTTTCAAGGGCCATTTCTGAAGGTCTGACTTCAAGCAAGTCTCTGTGCTACAGGAGGTCTTTCCCAGCTTCCCTCCACACGCCCCAGGATATCTCTGAGCCTTATATGACAGGAGACTGTGCTCATTTGAGGGAACCACGACAAGATAGGCAGCAAGGGGGAGGCCTGATTGGCCTCTTGCTGTAGTTCCCTGGAACCCCATGTCTCACCCTGGCACGCCACCAGCCTCCATGTGGTTGGCCAGTGTGACGTCATGGGACCAGACATCATATTGCCACTTCTGCAGCCCGATGACTCCACAGAGCACGCTGCCCGAGTGCACGCCCACGCGCATGTTGATGTCCACACCGGTGGCTGCTCGTAGTTTCCTGAGCAGGGTGTGCGGGAGAGGATCTGAGTGCTGTCTTCAGCCTTACCCAGGCCACACCCTCCCTTCCTCCAGGAAGACTTCCACTACCCTGCCTGCTTCTCTCCCACACCTGTCCTTTAGTACTCCTCCTGCCCGCCCACCTGAGCTGACCTGATGGCCCGGCACATGTCCAGCCCCATGCGTACACAGTTGATGGCGTGGTCTGGCAGGGAGAGGGGCAGCCCGGAAACACAGTAGTAACAGTCTCCCAGGATCTTGATCCGCATGCATTCATGCTCCTGGGAATGTGTGTGTGCAGGGGGATAGGGGAACCTGGTTAGAGGTCAAAGGAGGCAGGAAGAAGTTGGGAAAAGTGGAAGCCAGTGTGGTGTTCCTGAAGAACATCTGAGGTTGGAAGTGTCTAGGTCAGATCTGGGGACTCCCTTAATTTGATATAGGGCTGGCTGAGGGCTTCCATGCAGGTGTCTTTCTCAAAAAGGTTTCCCAAGGGTTGGAATGTCTGTAGCTCTCCCCAGCTTTGGCATGTGTGGGCATATAAAAGATTTGAGCATATAAAAGTCATCTCAGGATTGAGTTGTTGTTTTTTTGGGGGTAGAATACCCAAGATTATGTTACTTGGGGCCATCCATTGGAGTTCTGAGCATGTTTGGGGTGCTGTGTTTGGGGCATCTGTGGAGATGTTTCCCGATTTTAGGTGTGTGGTGAGTGGCTACATAACTGGGATGTTTGCAGCTTTTCCTGTTTCCAGTGGTATATCTGGGAGGCCGTCTGGGCTCTGAAGCGGGACTGGGATCTCATAAGTTAGGAACTGCCCTTGGAGCAGGCTCTCCAGAGTAGGGTGTTTGAAGCTGGGGAGGGAGGTCCCCTCTGACCTTGGCGATCTGGTCGAACTTTCCAAAAAGCTCATTGAGCATGAGCACCAACTCCTTTGGGGAGCACTCACTGGCCAGCCGTGTGAAGCCCACGATGTCAGCATACAGCACGCTGGGCAGGGCAGATTGCAGTCAGTGGGGCCAGGTCTCAGCCCATGCACCCTCCCCTCCACCAGTCCTTGCCCCTACCTGACTCCCTGGTGCCTCTTGACGTAGAGGCTGTGGAAGTTGTTGGTGCTCTCTGGCCTTGACCCCTGCCCAGCCTGCAACCGTGCCATGATCTCTGCCTTCATCTCTCGGGCCAAGTAGGCAGGAAGGATGGACAAGAGAAGGTGTTCCTGGGGGAGGTCACTATGAGAACAAACCTCCTGCAGTGGAAATTCAGGAGCCCCTAGTAGCCCACACCCTCCCCCGACCCCTCTATGTGTTCCACAGGACCACTCCCAAGTCCTCCCACCACATATAGCTACACCCAGCGCTGATCACCTTTAAGGACTGAACTCCCAGCACCAATGTCAATGCTGGAATTAGAGTTCGTTTCGTATCTTAAGGTTCTAAAGAGTTTTAACGAGCTTCGGTGACCTCCTAGTAACCTTCCAAAATGGGCTACAACCTCTTTTGACAAAGGAGGAAATAGGTCAGGTGACTCGCCCAACGTCATTCAGCTTGTGAAGGGGCCCGGCTGGCTGTATGGATCTAAGTAACCCCTTTCTCCGAGGCTCGAGTCCAGCAGCGGACCTGGTGCTTCTTCTCCGTATCCAGCCTCCGGCGCGAGTGCAGCGAAGTAAGCGCCTCTCGGAAGGTGGCGCGAAGTGCACGCTCCATCAGCGCCTTATGGTATGCTCCGGCCACATTCCCGCACAGGAACAGCACCGCGTTTGCAGCCAACTGTGGGTGAGGGTCAGCCTCAGAGGCGCTAGACCTGGATAAGGGTGGGGGTGCCTATGTGTGTCGCTGGAGTCGGTCTCCAAAGGGGATGGAGAGAACACTAGGGTTAGAGACCCAAGTATTTCGAAGCAGTGAGTGTCACACAGTGGGATCCCCTGCTCCAGACTCTTGGCTATTGCATCAACACGGCTTCTTAGGTCTAGAAACCTTTGCACATATATCGCCTCTGCCCAGAAACCACTCCACCCCTCGACCCCTCCTACACACAACGCAGCACAAAACTACTAACGTCAGCATTCTCTCTGAGGGCTCTATCATCCGCATCTGTCTCCTCCAGCCTGGCTCCCTTCCCTGTGGGCGTAGTGCCCTGTTCTGGTAGAACCCTGTTCTGGTGGAACCCTGTTCTGGGGTCTGCAGGCATGGCACTGCGTTGGCGTACCAGCTCCACCAGGGCACAGACAGGGTCCAACTGTGTTTGTGCCTTGCGCCCACTGTTGTGTCCTGCCATGAAGTCACAGCTCAGCAAACGGTTGGTGAATGCTCTGACAACCAAGGCGCCAGCAGAGCCCGCCCAGGGCGGCCTGTGCTCGGTGCTGCTCACCTGCTGCAGCAGGGCGGGTCTGGAGTCCAGCTGAAGCCCAAGATACAGCCCGAGGACCAGCAGGTGTGAGAGCGACGAGACGAGGCCCGCAACGGTGGCGTCCCGCATGCCAAAGGGCAACATGGCGTACGTAGTGAAGATGACAAAGAGGAAGAAGGACACCTGGGGGAGGGGGAGGGGGAGCGGGAAGCTGCAGGCTGCCGCTGCCGCGCACTGCTGGCTACTGGAGCTTCCGTGCAGGTTCGAGGCCTAGGCGTCCCTCTCCCCACCGCTCCCCCTGCTGCCCTCTCACCTGGTCCCAGGCGCTCACCACGCCCCCGGTGAACAGGAAGCCGTGGCCCAGAGCGAGCAGCGCTGCCCACACGAGGCCCGACAGGGGACGCGTCCAGCGCTGCAGCCGCTGCTCGCGGGAAGCCAGGCCCAGCAGCAGCGAGAAGCCGCCCAGCCCGCACAGCACCAGAGTCAGGAATTCCGGGTCTGAGGCCAGTTCCTGTAGGGTAGGGACGCGTGTGGAGTTTGTGGAGCTTATCCAAGAAGAGAAAGAATGAGCAACCCCACAGGCCAGTTCTGAAAAGCGTCTCAAACTCAAACACAAAACGTAGGCAGGGCACTTCGGCTTGCCATTCATATCTGGTTGAACTGTATGAACTGCCAATAATCTTTTTTAATCTACAGAGCCAACGATCTCATATGGTTCAACTCAATATCTCACTGTATGCTGCAGAGGTGGCTGTGCCATAGGTATCGACCCAAAAGTTCTGGTTCTGGCCCCATATTAGCCATTTGTGTATCAGTGATCATTCTTTTTTTCTTTTTCTTTTTTTGCAGTAATGAAAATTTAATGGCCTGGGAAGCCGGGCATGCTGTATACTATGTGCAAAAACCTGGTCACAGGATAATGTGGAGCCCAGTTTTTAAAAACGCATGGAAGTGCTTAGATATTTAGAAAATGAAAAACATTCCAAGTGGTACTAGCCACTCTCATTGAACATTGGGGAAATAGGTAATTTTGACTTTCCTTGTATTTTTCTATTTGATCCTTATTTCTTTTTTTTTTGGTTCAATCTTTTATTTTATTTTTTTAATCCCTTTTTCTTTCTTTTTTTAAATTAATTTTACTAGGGTGACATCAATAAATCAGGGTACATATATTCAAAGAAAACATGTCCAGGTTATCTTCTCAATCAATTATGTTGCATACCCATCACCCAAAGTCAGATTGTCCTCCCTCACCTTCTATCTAGCTTTCTTTGTGCCCCTCCTCCTCCCCCTTTTCCTCTCCCTCCCTCCCCCCTCCTTCAGTGATCATTCTGAGCCTCGGTTTTCTCATCTGTCAATTAGGAATCATAGCTCCAGCCTGTGGTCCGGAAGCAAGCGAAAATTCCTAGCTCACGGAAGGCGCTTGGAAATCTGTGTGCCTCCAAATCTGGCCATTTTGCTTGCGAGATTCCCAGTCCTGGGCGTCTGGCGCGGAGTTTCCGGGTCCTGAGAAGCAGTGCTTTGGCAGCAGGGGGCGCCAGGAACCTCCCTCGTCCTCTCCCCGCCCCCGCCCGGGGCCGCGTTAGCGCCAGCCCTCAGGGCGTACAAGTCCCGCCAGTGTCTTCGCCTTTGTCCCACCTCTTCCTGGCCTTTTAGGTGGATCAACAAGGACCCGTAACATCCAGTGACTTTTCCCACCTTGTTTTTGAAGAGGGAAAAGAAAACTTGGAGCAGGATGTTTTCAGAAATGGACTTAAAGATCCCTTTTCTCCTCCCAAAAGAAACTGGTTTTCCATTTTCAGTTTCCAGTTTCTTCTGGGACTAAAAGAGCGGGATGGAGGGAGACTTTTGGGAGTCTGTCGGTACAGCTGCCCCGGAGCCCCTATGAGGCAAGTGAAAACCAGGAAACATTCTCAGTAGGCCCAGTGTAATTTCCACCCCTGGAAAAATGGGAAGATCTGGTATTGTATTTATTATAGAACTAGTAGGTCACAGAAGCCCACAGGTCTATCAGTACCCTGAGAGAAATTAGAAGCATCCAGGACTCTTAAGTCCCTGTGTAGACCCAGAGACTGTGGCCCAGAGACGTGAAGCGACTTGTCCAAAGACACTATAGTTCCTAGCAAAGTTCAGTGCTTCTTTCCCGGGTCTCAGCAAAGAAAGCACATCGAAAAGAAGACCCCACAAGTCTCAGAACCGAAAATGCCCCCCTAGTCAGCTGCCCTTGAGTCCGGGACACCAGACACCCTGCTCACCCTGCCAGTGGCCTGGGCGACAGCCAGCAGCGCCAGGAGTGCGCAGAGCACGATCACCAGCAGCAGTAGCAGGAGTGGGTACTGCTGGCTCAGGCTGTAGTAGGTCTCATAGAAGAGGTCTTCGCTGGGCGGCGGCCGGGGACTGAAAAGTCGGGCCATGGTCTCCCCTCGTCCCGCGCTGCACCGCCGGGGGTCGGGGCAGTTCCCGGGGCTGTGGAGGGCCGTTGTGGGTTACCGCCTGCGGCCCCAACCTGCTCCAGCGGTGAACCTCCCACCTGGTACAAATCACCTCCATCCCCGCCCCCAACCTCGCGGCCATCCCATCTCTTTCCAGGCACACCCGGTGGCTCCTAGTGTTCTCTCAGCTGGCGGTGAGGGCACTGCCCCATCCTTCGTTCCTCCTCCTTCAAACCAGGACCGCGGAGGTGCCGGAGCAAATAATACCTCATTTCCAGGAGGACAGGATTTGGGGTTGAAGCAACTGAGCCCAGAGTTTCCCCTATTCCCCAACTCACCGCCTGCGAGGCTGCTGCAGCCGAGTACGATAGGCCTGGGGAGGGAGCCCGGGGGGCTAGTTGCGGAGTCACTGCCCGCTCCTGAACTAGTGGCTCAGAGCCTCGGGCGACAGGCGCTTCCCTCCCTGGCGCCGGGCCGCCTCCCATTTCCCCGATGAAACAGCCCGGCCCTTCCGTGCCGGAGCTGGACTCCCCAAGCCTCTCCTCCACTCTGATAGTTTCTCCTAACACCACCGCCTTACCCCTTTTGCCCCCTCTAGGAAGGAACATGCAGACCACGGGAGAGATGGGAGAGGGTGGGCTGGGCCTGCCAAGTGGCAAGAGTTAAAACAGAGGTGTAAAGCTTGGATGTGGGGAGGCTGAGGGAAGCCTGGACTGAAGGCTGGCGAGAACTGTAGGGCTGGGCTGGTGTCAGATGGGGGCTAGGATCTAGGTCAGGATGGGGGTAGGCACTCATTTCCCCCTCTGTCCCCTGGCGTCTGGACAGCAACCGCTGTGGCCATGGCTGAACAACTGGTCATTATCCCACCATCTCCAGTTAGTGGGGGGGAGCATATCTGTATAGCTTTGAGGAGTCACAGCTTTCCATTCCAAATACAAGCTGAGAACCAAAAGGCTCTTTTCTCAGAAGCAATGTGCTTGTGAATGTGTGGTGGAGGAAGGTGATAGTATGGGGGCTGACCTCCAAGGGACTGGCCCCTCTCTCCTACAGGGCATCAGATAGGCTGGGGTCTGCTAATTCTTGTGGAAACCCCCTTCCCCAGGACTGCACAGCCGAGTCTCTGTAACCTAGAAGAGAAGGGGAGACAGTGGGACCGGACCACAGCATCTATTCTCAGAGATGGGTTTAGGGTGGGGTCTTCCCTGATCTGAAGGAAGTATTCTGCCCTGAGATTAGAGTGAGCTCCAGGAGCTAGGACTCCCAGATTCCTTCCTGCCACCGGCTGGGCTCTGACCTTGTGTGCCATGACATTGCCCACCCCCAGCACTCAGCATCCCGCTTCCTGTCTCAGCGGGCCTACAGTGCCTCCCCCACCCTCAATGTCAGCTCTCTAACTTCCCATCCATGTCCATTCCTGCCCACAGCAGACACCTCAGCCTCCGGCCTGGAACTTTGGTTAAAATTCCACCACTTTATTGACACCAGGGGGCACAATGTCAGTTCAAGTGCAGGCCTGATGGCCCTCAAAGAAAGTTTCGGCTAGCTGGCTCAAGTCCAGGAGACAACTTAGAAACTTCATCAATTTCTGTCATTATACCAGCCCTGTGGTCCAGTCCAGGTGGCACTTCTTTTGAAGCTACTTGTGGGGGGTGCGCTGCCAGCCCCTACCCATGCCCCAAGTGGATAAGTGCCTCCTTGCACCATCACGTTGTTGTTTCCGACCTGCACCCCTTGGCAGTTCTGGATGGTAATGGGTGGTGATGGCCCTTTAAGAGAAACAGTGGTGTAGGTGGGAGGGTTAGCCATTCAGTTAAGAGGAGCAGCACAGTAGAGGGGCAGCGGCACCTGGTGTTCACCCTGGGGAAATGCAAAGTGGGGTCTCAGAGCCTCTCAGTGAAGGCGTCAGGTGTGCCTTTGCCTTTCCCCTGCAGGCTGCCCTTGAGAATTGGGTGTGCAGAACTCAAGTGTGGTAGCAGCTAACATTTCTGATCCTGACATTTGTTTTTGTTTTTGTTTTTTTTTTCTGCTGGGAGGGCCTCTGGACTGAAATAGCAACAATGGAATTTGGGGGGTTCACAGAGCTTGTGCTGAGGAGCTAGAAGGCCCAGGGACAAATCCGGGCTTTGCTGTGATCTTAGCAGGATCCAATCCCAGTGGGGGTCAGTTTCTTCATTTATGAAAGGAGAAGGTTGGGGGAGGTGACCTCTAGCCCGTTCTCTCCCTCATTTCCCCCAAAGTACCCTGGATTTATAATATGTCTTGAGACAAAGCTGGTGGAGGGATTGAGCAGGGAAAAAGGAATGGGAATGAGTACCTGGTGTTGGACTTGGCCCTGGATGCCCGGGAAGAGGGTTGGTGCCACACCTCTCAGCCCCCTGTGAACAACACACTGCTCTCAGGCTCCCTGTCTTGGGAGCATGTTTCCAGGGCACACCCCCAAGCCCCCAAGTTTTCCCTGGAAAGATGACAGGTTTTGCATTCCTTAGTCCTGCCAAAGTCTCACCTGGTTTCTTTGGGGTCCAGGAGCTGCAGTCCAAGGTGAGGTGGGATTGAACATCTGGTTTTGGAATGATGAGGTCTCTGACGTTGGGGGAGGTTGTGCTGTTGAGGTAGAAGACATACCAGCTGTGCAGGCATGCTGAACTTGCTCTTTCTGTGCCTTTAACCCTTTAGGAAGGTTTGTACACTTTTCAGGAACAGAGCTGGGGGACCCTTCCAGATTCAGGTTGTTCAGCATGGCAGAGACAGTGGAATCAGCGCTTCCTGCAGCTCCCCCAAGGCTTTCCGTTTCTGTCCCTCCTGGACCTGGCTCAGGGGTGGACAGCCTCCTGCTGCTGTTCCTGTGCTCAGACAGGAACTTTTTCACCTGTAAGGACAGGGAGCACATGCTGGGCGTGGAGGTGGGAGAGCCAGAGAAAACCCGAGGAAGGAGTCTCCATAGTCTGTTGCTTGGAAATTCAGGAGTGGAGTGGGGACAGTGGGGATGAAGGTCAAGGCATAAAGGACAGTGGCCAGGGAGAGTCACTGGGTGGCCCGGGTGGCCAGGTGGTGCCATTGCCGCTCAGCTCTCGGGCTAGGTTAGTGCTGGGCACTCACTGAGCAGACTGCAGCATCCATCTTTGTACCAGTTACATCCTCATTTTGCACCAGGCGGAGGGCTTCCTCAGTGTTTGGTTGGCATTCTGGAGAGAAGACAGAGTAAGTGTCAGGGAAGCAAAAGTTGTTTCCCAAGGATAGCTCCCTGCTGACAGACTCAGGCTGACACAGCGGCCAATTAATGGTCAGCTCACCTTGGAAAGAGGGCCTGTCTTTGGGTTCATGGCTCCAGCAGTGCTGCATTAACTCCATCAGTCCTTCCAAGCCAGGAGTCTCAGGGCTGGGCTGGGGCAGCTCTGTCAGTGGGGGCCGGTTCTGCCTCTCACACACAGCTTCCTGCACCAGTAATGTCTGGGACACTACTGAGGTGGGGTTGGGGGACAGGGAGAGGAAGCATTCAGGGTATGAGGGGCCCCTTGCTCCACCATGGAAAGGGGCAGGTAGTGCAGTCCAGAGATAGGTGAGGAGCAAGTAGGACAGTCTGAGCATGTAAGCAGGAAGAATAGGGCTCAGGGACTTTCAGGAGGAGGGCACCTGGGGTTAAGGATCCCAGAGTCTACTTAAAGTCTTACTCTCAGCTTCTGTTCCAGTGAGCACTGTCCATATTATGATTCCGAAGCTGCAGGAGACACAAAGCTAAGGCCTTTCCTACCCTCTGGCAAAACTCTTCTCCAATATATCTTCCCTCAGAAGGGCCCAGAGAGGTATAAAAACTGGGGATGTGTGTTTGTCATGGGTACCTTACCTGTAGACATCACTGGCCATAGAGGCCTTCCGGTTTACATCAGCTAACAGTTCTGGGGCCAAGTAGGCTGGCTCCCAAGATTCTGCCCTTGACTGCGAGCCTCCCAGAAATGTGGACAGGCCAAAATCTGCCAGCTGCAAAGGAAGGGAAGGAGGAAGAAGTAGGGGATGGACAGGACCAGGCAGCTTCCAGAACCCCCTTCTCTCCCCCACCCCAATCCAGAAGATCCAGATCCAGCCTCATAAAGGGGACATGGAGGGTTGGGGGACAGTAGGACCATGAGGCCCTAGGTTTAGAGGTCTGGGTCCCCTCTCTATGGGGTTAGTCAAGGTCTGAGTCTATCGGGCTATCAGCCATGGGTCTTTGGAGGGCCCAGTGGGGTGGGCCTGTAGAAGTAACCATGCTGGTCAGGGCCTCTGCCACTTGTTCTGGCAGGGGCTAAAGCTTCTGGATGAGCCTTGACATTTGGGCAGCCCTGTGTCCAAAGGGAGATGCTGAGGGTATTCAGTAGTCAGGGTGGCAACAGATGCTGTGTCAGTGGGTAGAGCTGGAGCAGCTCAGGGGCAGGACCTTGTCCAGAAGCTGGGCTAAGGTACAGATAGGCTGACCTTGGTGTGTAGGTGCGAGTCCAACAGGACATTGGAAGGCTTCAGGTCCTGATGCAGAAGCACGGGGTTCTGATTGTGCAGGTAACACATCCCGAGCACCAACTCGTGCAGCAGGCGGCAGATAAACGGCCAGGGCCGAGGGCACTGGGGTTGTAGCAGCCCCACCAGAGAACCGTTTTCCATGAACTGAGTCACGAGAGCCGGCCCGGACCAGTAGCCCCACTCCAGCTTCTTCGTGACACCCAGCAGAGGCAGCACGTTTAGGTCAGACAGGCTTGCCATGGCTTTCACCTCCCTGGAGATCGCCTCCCTGTAATTTCAGGAGAGCTGAAGTTCTGCTCTGCTGGGCAAATCCCCCTCTTCCTCATTCCTGCCCTCGAGGACAGCAGCCTGTCTCCACGGCAAGGCACTAGCCAGCCAGCCAGGAGCTGGGCTACTCACCAGTTCACGATCTTGACAGCCACATCTTGCCCCCATGTCTGGTGTTGCCCCCAGAATACTGTGCCGAACCTGCCTTGCCCGATGAACTTCAGGTTCTTCAGTTCCTCCATGGGCACCAGGGGAGCTGGGGCACCACTGAGCCTGAGAGAAGGGGCTTCTTTACCAGCTGGCCATGGCCCCAAGACCCTGCTGCTTCCCTCAACCCCTCCCCCTGATTACCCCATACTCAGCAGGTACGATCCACAGCCTCCCCCCAGGGGCCTCACTGCCCCCAGGCCTTGGCACAGGCACAAAGGCAGTCCCTGAGCGAGTCGAAGAGGCATCTTGTGTGTCTCATTCTCCACTCACCATAACTTGCTGCAAGACATCAGGCTGGGTGATATGAGGGGCTTCTGGAAGTTGTGAATTCAATAAATGAAGTGACTTCTGGGACTGCCGTTTGTGGCAGAGAGAGGTCAGGGGGAGAAGAAGGGTCAATCTTTAGGCCAAAGCACGGATTCTGCTTCCCTATCCTGAGTAACTAAACAACTTCCTTCTACAAGGACCGAGGCAGACTCTAAAGTCCCACCCACATTTACAGTTCCGCCTCAAATGGCCTGGCAGAACGGAAGGAAGCTTAGTGCTTGTTTTCTTTAACTGATATTTCCTTGAGCAACCTGCTACATGCCACAGCCCTGTTAGCTGTCACTGGCAATTAATTAGATAGGATTCCCAGCTCCACCAGCTGCCAGGTGTGGGCTGGGGGTGGGATGGTGCCCAGAAGGATTTCATGGTCCTAGGGCTTAGCTCTCCCACAGCTTCCTTAACATCATAACTGACACCTCTGTAATGCTTGCCATGTGCCAGGTATGTATATGAGCTTATTCAATTCTCACATCAGCCCTAAGAGCATAGGTACTAGTTCCAGTTCTTTATGGATAAGAAAACGAAGGCACTGATAGTTTACCTTGCCCAAGCCAGTGTGGAATTTCAGAGCCCGGCTCTCAGCCATCAAGCTTTCTTCTTTTATTTATTTATTTATTTATTTATTTATTTATTTATTTATTTATGAGAGAGACAGAGAAAGCGAGAAAGACAGAGAGAAGGAAAGAGAAAGATAAGAGGAAAGAGAAATGAGAAGCATCAATTCTTCATGTGACACCTTAGTTGTTCATTGACTGCTTTCTTATATGTGCCTTGACCAGATGGTTGCAGCTGAGCCAGTGACCCCTAGCTTAAGACAGTGACCCTGAGCTCAAGCTGATGAGCCTATGCTCAAACCAGATGAGCCTGCGCTCAGGCTGGCGACCTCAGGATTTCGAACCTGGGTCCTCTGCGTCCCAGGCTGGCGGTCTATCCACTGCGCCACCACCTGGTGAGGCATGCTTTCTTATTTTCACATAGGCTTCAGGGATGTACCACTCAGTTGGTAGTGAATGTGACTGAGGAAGGTGTGAAGTGTCCAATGGTGTGGTGAAGGGTCCCGATCTGTATTCCTGCCCAGTCTCTGACAGTTGCTCTCACTGAGGCAAACCCCTGGCACTGGTAATGACTTGTCTGCTGTCAAGAACAAGACCCACTCCCAGGGCCTGTGGTCAGCCAGATGAGTGGCGCGGCCAGGGGGCTGTGGTGTATGCTGCAGTGGAAACACCTCAGGGCCTCCCTGTCCTCTTCCCCACCCCTGCCAACTCCTTCATCATACACATTCCCTGGTTAATATACTTTCTCTACAAGCATATGTTCTGGACAAGGGCTTTTTAGAATTCAGGAGCTTAATGCCTGACCAGACGGTGGTGCAGTGGATAGAGCATTGGGCTGGGACATGGAGGACCCAGATATGAAACTGAACCCCGAGGTCACCAGCTTGAGCATGGGCTCACCAGCTTTAGCGCGGAGTCGCTGGCTTGAGTGTGGGATCATAGACATGACCCCGTGGTCACTGGCTTGAGCCCAGGATCATTGGCTTGAGCAAGGAGTCACTCACTTTGCTGTAGCCACTCCCCCTCCTGGGTCAAGGCACATATGCGAAAGCAATCAATGAACAACTAAGGAGCTGCAACAAAGAACTGATGAGTCTCATCTCTCTCTCTTTCTGTCTCTGTCAAAAAAAAAAAAAAAAAAAGAGCTCAGGAATTTAGGGAGCCTGAAGGATTTAGGTAGACAAAACGTTACTTTACCCATGCAAGGCATGACCTTGGCTAGAGCTTATGAGAACTAGATACAGACAGCTCTGGACACTCAGTCCTTCACAGGGATACCCAACCATGCAGGTCCTGTGCCAGCTCTCACCAGAAGGTGCTCATCTTGGTATGCACTTCCCGTTCTGTCCAGTAGTCCATGTGCTCTGCTGGTTGGAGTATCAGCCGCCAGCAAGTTAACTGTGATTTTTAGAGCAATTGAGAATTCCCATGAATTCTGGTGGAGTCAGTCCATGCTGTTTTGGAGCTATTAAGGAAAATATTCCACTATAGTCTATTTAAAAACCAGTACATGGTACATACCAAGTATCTGTTGAATTGAATTAATAAATGAACAATCAAAACATCTGGCACTTCCTTAAGACACTGATCATTCCATCTGGAGCTCCACACTCACTGGGAGAGAAGAGAAGGTTGGGCTATTTTCTTGTTTAGCAGTCTTCACCTACACAGTTGACAGAATCCATCTGAAATAGACTTCATTGTAGAGATATGCCAGTATCTCACAGACTATAGAGGCAAGTGCAGCAGGTCCTCACAAAAGTGTAGCAAGGGGCCCTGGCCGGTTGGCTCAGTGGTAGAGCATCGGCCTGGTGTGCAGAAGTCCCGGGTTCGATTCCCGGCCAGGGCACACAGGAGAAGAGCCCATTTGCTTCTCCACCCCTCCCCCTCTCCTTCCTCTCTGTCTCTCTCTTCCCCTCCCGCAGCGAGGCTCCATTGGAGCAAAGATGGCCCGGGTGCTGGGGATGGCTCCTTGACCTCTGCCCCAGGCGCCAGAGTGGCTCTGGTCGCAACAGAGCGACGCCCCGGAGGGGCAGAGCGTCGCCCCCTGGTGGGCTTGCTGGGTGGATCCCGGTTCGTTGGGCGCATTTGGGAGTCTGTCTGACTGTCTCTCCCCGTTTCCAGCTTCAGGGGAAAAAAAAAAGTGTAGCAAGGAGCTAAAACCATCAGAGAGGGCAGCCATTCCTTTTATGATTCTCTGTAGGGAGAAGATCCTGGGTTCAACATCTCAGCTCCACTCGAGAGGAGTAGGCAGGAAGGAGTTCGAGGGGTGTTTAAAGACCTTTCTATGGCTGGATTCCTTAGATTGAGACAAGACCTTGAGAATCATGTGTAAGCCACTATAAAGCATAGGGTTGGGCATAGTGCCAGAAGCTGCACTGCTTTTTTGACTCAAAATAAAGCAAATCCCTTTAAAAGGAGGAGGGGCAGGGATGGGAGCCTGGAGTGAGTGCCTGAGAAGACCTGCTTCTAGCAGGAATGGACTGGCAAGGCAGAGCTGATCCCAGGATTTTGAAGCTCTGGCCTTCCCTGAGGCCTGGTGCCCCTAACCCTAGTGGTTCTAGGCATTTGGATTCTATTTGGGTGTCTGTCATCCCTTCAGTTCTGCACTTCTGATTGTTTTTGGTTACCTGCAGCCCATCCCCAGTTCCTGCTCTGGCTCTCAATCCCTAGCTGTTGGGGTGAGGGATGGAGAGTAGAGGCTGTAGTTTCTCTTCCTTCATATTCTAGCCCTAACTAATTCTCATCTGTTGTTTGATTAAGAGATTCTAATTATAAACCAAGTGGTATTTATTAGGGTGATGGCAAAAAAGATTATGAAGAATTTTTATTTTCTTTAGTGTTTGAATATATTTTATTAACATATATTACTTTTATAAACACTTAAAGAAGGAAAAATATCATGATTATGCAAAGATTTAGCTACAAGGATAGTCACTGAAGTGTTATTTAAAATAGTGAAAAAAAATAGAACCCTGGCCCTGGCTGGTTGACTCAGTAGTAGAACGTCGGACTGGTGTGTGGATGTTCCAGGTTTGATTCTGGGTCAGGGCACACAAGAGAAGCGATCATTGGCTTCTCTACCCCTCCGCCTCCCTTTCTCTCTCTTTCCCTCTCTCTCTTTTTTCCCCTCCTGTAGCCATGGCTCAATTGGTTTAAACAAGTTGGCCCGGGTGCTGAGGATGGCTCCTTGGACCTTCCACCTCAGGTGCTAAAAATTGTTCGGTTGCCAAACAATGCCCCCAAATGGGCAGAGCATTAGCCCTGTAGGAGGCTTGCCTCATGGATCCTGGTTGTGGTGCATGCAAGAGTCTGTCTCTATGTCTCCCCTCCTCCCACTTAAAAAAAAAATAGAAACCTAAATATTCAGTAAGAAAAAAATTAAATTATGCAATAGAAGAGTATGTAGCTATTAAAATGACACTCTAGGCCTATATTTATTTATATGACAGATGTGGTTTATATATCAAATGGGAAAAAAGCAGGTTATAAAACAACATAAAACAACATGCCGGACCGGTGGTGGTGCAGTGGATAGAGCATCAGCCTGAGGGTCCAGGTTCAAAACCCCAAGGTGCTGGCTTGAGCACAGGCTCACCAGTTTGAGTGCAGGGTCACTGGCTTGATTATGGGATCACAGATATGACCCCCATGGTCACTGGCTTGAGCCTAAAGGTTGCTGGCTTGGGCAAGAGGTCACCGACTTGGCTGGAACAACCCCCCTTGTCAAGACACATGAGAAGCAATCAATGAACAAATAAGCTGCCATAACAGAGTCTTCTGTAAATAATTTTTTGGAGTGAAAACACAATTCAGTGTACAGAGATGTGTTGTAAAATTGAGCACCTGAAACTTGTATAATTATGTCAACCAATGTCACTCCAATAAATTTAATTTAAGAAAGAAAAAGGAGAAATCAAGCCTGACCTTTGATGGCGCAGTGGATAAAGATCAACCTAGAATGCTAAGTTGCCGGTTCAAATTCCTGGGCTTGCCCAGTCAAGGCACATAAAGGAAGCAACTACTGCAAGTAGATGTTTTCTGCTTTTTCCCTCTCCCCTCCTCTTTCCAAAAATCAATAAATAAAATCTAAAAAAAAAAAAGAAAGAAAGAGAAATCACAAAATTGGATGTACACCAAGAAGATAAAACTTACCTGAGTTGGAACATGTAAAATGCAAGAAGAAATAGCAGTTTTTTAATAAGTTCAACCACAAAACCAATTAGTATCATATTAGACCCATAGAAATGAGAGGAGGTGGCTCACTGATTAAAAAAAGAATCTACTACAAGCAATTCTACTTCTGAGTACATACTCAAGGAAACTGAAAGCGTGGACTCAAACAAATATTTGTACACCAATGTTTATAACAGCTTATTTCCATGGCCAAAAGTTGGAAACAACTCCAAATGTCTATCAGCGGATGAATGAGTATATACAAAATGGGAGTATATATATGCTATGAAACATCGTTCAGCCTTAGAGAGGAATAAACTTCTGACACATGCTACAATGTAGATGGGTGAACTCTGAAACTATTATGCTAAGCGAAATAAGCCAGTCACAGAAGGCAAATATTGTATGATTTCATCTATATGAAGTACTAGAGTAGTCAAATCCATAGACTCTAAAAGGAAAATGGTAGTTGTCAGGGCTAGAGAGAGGAGAAAACGGACAGTTAGTGTTTAACAGGTACAGAGTTTTAGTTTGGGAAGATGAAAAAGTTCTGGAGGTGGATAGTGGTGATGGTTACATAACAATGTCAATGTACTTAGTGCCACTGAACTATACACTTAAAAATGGTTAGAGGTAGGGTTTTTATGGATAGTTCACAACTACAACAAAAAGAACTGCTAAAAATTCCATATATGAAATACAGAGATGTGAAGATTTATATTAATAAATATTTAGTTTTTGATTTGAACATTAAATTTTACTGGGAAAAAAGAAAGTTGTATATATTTAGAAAAATATTAAATGGATAAATAAATAAATGTTTCAAGTAATAGCTGGTGGGTTTACAAGTGATTTTATTATTTTATATAATAAGCAATTTAAAAAAATGTTTATTTTTTTGCCTGCCCAGGTGGTGGTGCAGTGGATAGAGTGTCAGATTGAGATGCGAAGGACACAGGTTCGAGACCCCCGAGGTTGCCAGCTTGAGTGCGGGCTCATCTGGTTTGAACAGAGCTCACCAGCTTGGACCCAAGGTCGCTGGCTTGAGCAAGGGGTTACTCGGTCTGCTGAAGGCCCATGGTCAAGGCACATATGAGAAAGCAATCAATGAACAACTAAGGTGTTGCAACGAAAAACTAATGATTGATGCTTCTCATCTCACTCTGTTCCTGTCTATCTGTCCCTATCTATGCCTCTCTCTGACTCTCTCTCTGTCTCTGTAGAAAAAAAAAAAGTTTATATTTTTGTTTTTAGAGAGTGAGGAAGGGAGAAAGAGAGACAGGAACATCTATCTCTTCCTGTATGTGACCTGACCGGGAATTGAACCAGGAACCTCTGTGACTAGGGATGAGGCTTTAACTTAGTGGTTCTCAAAGTGTGCTCCAGGGCGCACTGGTTTGCCCTAGATGATTTCCAGGTGCACCCTATGGTATTCCAGAGAAATATGTGCCTGTTGGGGACCAAAAAACCAACAGAGTTTTTGGAGCTTAGATTTTGGGGGGACAGAGGTGAGGGGAATTGACTGTAAGCTGACAGTCTGCCCAGCCCCCCACCTCACTTGCCTGATTAGGTTGCAAAAGGTTGTTAAGCTGTGGTGATGGATTGTTTACACTACCCCCATGTTCCCCGGAAAGACTGGAGGCAAGTTTCTTCTATTCTTTGTTTGGTGTAAAGTTAAGATGATATGAATGGTGGGGGTTTTGGATTGATGATTAAACATAAGACATTGTCTCTTGAAGCCTTTTGGATTTTTATAAAAGAAGAATATGTGGCAATATCTAAAAAAGCTTTGGCCCTGGCCGGTTGGCTCATTGGTAGAGCGTCGGCCTGGAGTGCAGAAGTCCCGGGTTCGATTCCTGGCCAGGGCACACTGTAGAAACGCCCATCTGCTTCTCCACCCCTCCCCCTCTCCTTCTTCTCTGTCTCTCTCTTCCCCTCCCACAGCCGAGGCTCCATTGGAGCAAAGATGGCCCGGGCGCTGGGGTGGCTCCTTGGCCTCTGCCCCAGGTGCTAGAGTGGCTCTGGTCGCAACAGAGCGACGCCCAAGGAGGGGCAGAGCATTGCCCCCTGGTGGGCAGAGCATCGCCCCCTGGTGGGCGTTCCGGGTGGATCCCGGTCGGGCGCATGCGGGAGTCTGTCTGACTGTCTCTCCCTGTTTCTGGCTTCAGAAAAATACAGAAAAAAATAAAATAAAATAAAAATAAAAAAGCTTTGAATATTTTACTATAATTTTCAACATCCTATTTATTTGAATTAGGTTTTCTACCCTCAACACAATTAAGAGTAAAAAGAGAGGAATTCTTCAATGTATTGATGAAGAAACGAGAGTTTGCCTTTCAAATATATGCCCAAACATTGAAGAAATTGCTAGAACACATCAGGCTCATGTTTCTCATAAACACAAGAATGAAAAAACTTAATACATTTGTGCTGGGACCTGCCGAATTTACTAAATCTTACTAAGAATGTATCTATATATATAAAAAGATAACTTTTTGTCGTTTTTTAAATTTTTTAACTCCTTTACAAATTCTAAAAAACATAACAAAAAATGTAACATAAAAATGTTTTTTAATGTCAGAATAAATTTATATAATTTTGTCATATTTATTTTGTTTAATTACCATAAAAGCACGCTTGGACATTTATAGAAATTTGTATATAGTGCGTCTACAATTATTTGTAGAATTTTAAATGTGCCCTGACTTCAAAATGTATGAGAACCACTGCAAACCAATTGAGCTACCTGGTCAGGGTGTTCCTATATATATATATATATATATTTTTAATTTTTCTATTTATTTATTTATTTTAGAGAGAGGAGAGAGAGAGAGAGAGAGAGAGAGAAAGGGAGGAGGAGCAGGCATCATCAACTCCCATATGTGCCTTGACCAGACAAGTCCAGGGTTTTTTTTTTTGTTTGTTTTTTACATAGGCAGAGATAGACAGGGACAGACAGACAGGAACGGAGAGATGAGAAGCATCAATCATTAGTTTTTCGTTGTGCGTTGCAACTTCTTAGTTGTTCATTGATTGCTTTCTCATATGTGCCTTGACTGCGGGCCTTCAGCAGACCGAGTAACCCCTTGCTGGAGCCAGCGACCTTGGGTCCAAGCTGCTGAGCTTTTTGCTCAAGCCAGATGAGCCCGTGCTGAAGCTGGCGACCTTGGGGTCTCGAACCTGGGTCCTTCCGCATCCCAGTCGGACGCTCTATCCACTGCGCCACCACCTGGTCAGGCAAGCCCAGGGTTTTGAAATAGTGACTTCAGCGTTCCAGGTCCACTGTGTTCCAGGAATGCTTTGTCCACTGCGCCACCACAGGTCAGACCCTATATTTTATATTTATATTTTTTATCTGTATATTCTAGCTTTTAAAAAATAAATTCATGAAGTTTATGTAGTAATACTACATTTCAGCCTTCTCTTTACTCCCAGAGATTCAACAGCTTCCCAGCCCCCTACCACTACCCTCACCCAGACAATTCTTCTTGGCTACTCCCTTTTGATTTCTTGCAGCTCTAAGTAAGCCTGAGGCTTCACCTTTGATTCTTGATTGATTAGCCCTTGGTGGTCCAATGATGAATAAGACTGATAGACTTGGGAGAGGGGATTCCAGTCAAGAGCAAAGGTGAAAAGTTCACAATGTGCCTGACCAGGTGATGGTACAGTGGTAGAGCATCAACTTGGGATGTGGAGGATCCTCAAGGTTGCCGGCTTAAGGTAGGCTCACCTTGAACCCAAGATCTCTGGCTTGAAGCCAAAAGTCACTGGCTCGACTGGAGCCCCCCAGTAAAGGCACATACTGAGAAAGCAATCAATCAACAACTAAAGTGCCACAACTACAAGTTGATATTTCTCATCTGTCTCTATCTGTCTGTCTGTCTGTCTCTCTCACTTAAAACAAAAAAGAAAAGTTCACAATGTGGACTTTGGGAAAGGCAAGGAGTTCAGACTGGCTGAGTGACCTATTTTTTTCTTGCATGCATTAGTATTATCATTGTATCATCAACAACGGTAAAAACTAGTCTTTTTTACACTTGGTAGTTCACAAAGCACCTTCACAGTACGTCATCACAAACCTGTGGGTTAGACCAATTGTCAAGTTTTGCAGATGAAAAAATAAATAGACTTCACTTTTTGTCTGGATGTGAAAGACAAACTTAAAGTGTTCAGAACCTTTTTTACTGTGGCCAGGCAGAAACTTCCCACTGGTGCAAGTCTGCTCTACTCATCAAGGAAACCCTTATCTCTGCTCCCAGCTGCGGAAAACAAACCCTGACCAGAGTAGGGAAGGGTGGCAACTACAGGCAAATGAATTGTCACTTCTGGAGACCTGGCTGTACTCAGGTTGGAAAATTCAAAAAACAAACTTCAGGGTTTGATCAGAGAAGAGTTATGGGGAGAATGTTTCACTTCCGAAGGGGTCTGTATGATACTGTGGTTTATAACAAATATATACAAGGGGTCTTCGGGTTATGACACAGTTCCGTTCATACGACAGTGATGTAACCCGAATTTTGGTGTAAGTTGAAACACACTCTAGCTAAGTCACCTACCTATCCTAAGACAGTTGAGAAATCAGAATCTAGAACATAAAGACACAAGTAAGCCACAGAAAAAGGAAAAGGAGATGAATATACTGTACTGTATACTGTGTTGTAGTAACAGAAAAGATGACAAAAAGCGAGTAAGCCGAAACACATCTCAATTTTTTAGTTTTTATGCGAGTGAGCATCATAAACTCAAAACACTGTATGTCGAGACTGTTGTAACCCGAGGAGCCCCTATATTTGGTCTTTGATCCAGTTCCTGGCAGCAGACCTCCTAAAACCCTTGGAATTTCCTATGAAGGGAGGGGAGGTGGTTTTTTTATGTTAATGAAGTTACTTTGAGATGGGGAACCCTTAGGTAACTTGAGGATGAGGCTTGTTGCTAGGTGTTTGGAGAGTTGGAACTTTCAGTCCCACCTCTTCTGAGGGGGCAGAGGAGCTGGAGTTTGAATCAACTGCCAATACCAATCATTCAATCGATCGTGCCTAAGTAATGAAGCTTCCATAGAACCCTAAAAGGACAGAATTCAGAGAGCTTCCAGGCTGATGAACAGATGGAGGTGCTGGGTGGGTGGTGCTGAAGAGGGCACGGAAGCTCCGAGCCGCTTCCCACATACCTGCCCTATGCATCTCTGCTATCTGGCAGCTCCTCAGTTATACATCCTGTTATAATAAACCAGGAACCTAGTAAGTCAAATGTTTCTCTGAGATCTCTGAACTGCTCTAACAAATTAATTGAACCCAAGGTGAGGATTGTGGGAACCTCCAATGAATAGTCAGATGGTCAGAAGCAGAGGTGACAATCTGGACTTGTAACTGGCATCTGAAGGGGGGTGTCAGTCTTAGATGGAGCCCTTATTCTGTGGGATATGATGCTATTTTCAAGTAGAGAGGATCAGAATTGAGTTGAACTGTAGGACATCCTGCCCGAGTCAGATAATTTCCTGGTGTTGTGGGAAACCCTCCCCTACCACACACATCCATTGGAATTGGGTTCAGAGCCATTAGGATCCCACCCGCGGTAGCCCCTGCTTCTCTCCACCCTTGGTATTCCTTGTTTGGGAGCCCCTTCCAGTGCCTGGGCATGCTCTTTTCCTTTAGCATTCTAAGCAGGGCAAAAGCCCCTTCTAACTTGCTTTTTCTCAGCAAAGCTGAGACTAATACTTTCACAAAGAAGAATGGTACCCTTAGGGCCACCTGCTCCAGCAAAATGGAATCCCTGCTTGTCATCTGTTTCTTCAGACTGCTTTGAAGTGGTGCCCAGCCTGACCCGTGGTGGCGCAGTGGAGAAAACGTCGACCTGGAATTCTGAGGTCACCAGTTTGAAACCCTGGTCTTGCCCGGTCAAGGCACATGGGAAAAAACCACCAATGAACAACTAAAGTGAAGCAACTATGAGTTGATACTTCTTATTCCACCTCCCTCTCTCTGTAAAATCAATAATATATATATATATATGAAGTAGTGTCCCACTGGCCGAACAATACGTTGCTTGTCTGCACACTCAAGGCAAGGGAAGCTGGGAATGGTAGAATAAAACTTGCACAATAGGACTAAAAAAATGTTGAGCAGTGTAAGTGATAAGTGTCCACACACGTACAATAGCCATTTGCACCTTCCGTCAATGTGGAGTCCTCCTCTCTTTACTGTCTGTGTCTAGTTAATGAGCTCTCCCAGGCCCTGTCCTCCAGTGGGAAGGCTACCTGAGTTTGAATTCTGACTTTACAAATTATTAGCTGTTTGACATTTAGCAAGTTAATCTCTCTGAGCTTCAGTTAATTATAATACTTACTGGACTGGGTTGCGGTGCGGACAAAGTGAAATAAGGCATGAAAGAACACAGCACATTTCCAGGCACATGCTTAATAAGGGATGAGCATTAATGCAATAACCACAGTTGTGTTTCCAAGCTGAGGAACATTTCTAACTCTATTTATAGAGCAGAGAAAAGTGATTTAACTGCTGCTTAGTGAAATAACTAGCTTTTCCTTCTTCTGGTAAATTCTCAGCCCCACCCTTCCTCCCAGGGCCCCTTTAATGACTCACCCCAGGTATTCTGTCTCCTCTCTCCAGACCAATGTTCGGCGGGAGCAGCTGAGGAAGTCAGTCCTGCCCTTGCCTGTGGTCTTGAGCAGAGGGCCTTACTCCTGGTCTCTAGATTCTTTCTGTTTGTTTGTTTTGTTTTTTAGTTTTGTTAAAAAAAAAAAAAAAAAGGAAAGGGTTCTGACAACTAAGGAAATGGGGATTTAGAAGTGATTATGCAAAAAAGGGAAGGCTTGGGGAGGGCTTGGAGGTTGCCAGGGGTAGGTGGCAGTAATGTCTCCTTCACTTCAACGCCAGGTATCATCTTCTGAAGAGGGACAGACTGTCACATTCCAGAACAGGTGGATGTCCTCTGTCGTGTCTGTTCAGCACAGGAGAGGTCTAGCTTCTCCACGGAAGGGCTCTTGAGTTTGTCTGCCTGGCACAAGGCGATCAACAAGATTGAGAAGATTACACGGTGAACCCACGGATGGACTTTGGGCCTGAGCCAGCTGCTTTTGGTGCCCTGTGCACATGTTCTCAGGCCACCTCGACTTGAACTGCAGGGTGGTGGATGTCCCATGACTCTGCTAGTGCCCCATGCAGGGGCCTTGTCTCTACTTTCTTCCCTCTTTGACAGCAGTGTGGCAAGAGGAGAGGGAGTTAATGCTGAGTCCAGCCCTCACCCACCGGAGGTCAGAGGTCAGCGCCCCAGTCTCCCGATATCAGAGGGTCAGCTCTTAGGTGCAGCCTACAGATCTTCAGAGAGGCTCTGGCTTGCTGGGCTCCTCATGGGTAGCTAGAGCTCCTCTTGTACCATTTTATTGGCATTTTCTCCTTCCCCAACTTGCATTTTTGTTTCCTCCCTCCTGATCTTTGGGGCCACCTCAGGAAGTCTCAAGTTCTAGTCTCTGGCACTGTTTTCAGGGGAACACAATCCAAGTCCTCGGCCCTGTTTCCTCCTCATTGTTTCTCCTCTGAATGTCTTTGTGCCTAGCACCCAGCCCTATCTGGAAGGAAAGAGGAAAGGAAGTGAAAGGAATGGAATACAAAAGAATTTTCCTACCTTGGAGATTCTTGGTCATAATGTACTCAGGCATCCAGGATGGGCTAGGGACTCTCTCATCTGTTATCTCACCCAAATTTTAACAACAAACCAGTGAGGCAGATTATCATTAGCCCCACTTTACTGAGGAGGCTGTAAGTGGTTAAGTAACCAGCCCAAGATTATAAGCAACTTTGTGGCAGAATAGGGTTTTAAACTCAGATCTATGCCCTTTCAGCTACTTCCCTTTGTGGGTGAGATTCTTTGAAAGAATCTGGAAACGGGACTTTTTTTTTAACCATTCTTCAATATATTAGCATTGTCAATCTATGAGCAGGAGGTACTTTTTCCCCATGACGTGAGATCATTTTCAATCTGCCATAACATGTGTCCACACATTCTTACTTTGGAAATGTAGCATTTCAAGCTTCAGTCAGGGTGGATTATTACTTTTTTCACTTTTACAATTTTTATGCTTCTGCCAGAAGTCTTCTTGGCATTTTCTTTGAATTCTGTTTTCAGTGCATCTCTCTCTGCTTTGGCACAGATCTAGGAGTATGGGATGGAGCTGAGTCCAGCCTGTGGCCAGTGCAGCCACCATGATGCCACAAGAGGGGGCTGGTGGAACCTAACCATAAAGATACATCAATGTGGGTTCAGTGGCAACCAGGGAAGAAGGATTTTGAATCAAGTAAGACTATTAGTATTTTTTAATTAATATTTTAACAGCTTTATTGAAATAGAGCTGACTTTCAATAAACTGCACGTATTTAAGGTGTGCAATGAGATGTTTTGACGTATGTATATGCCTGTGAAACCTCACCATAATTAAGATAGTGAACATTTATCACACTCAAAAATTTTCTTGTGCCTCTTTCCAATTCTTCTCTTCTGCCTTCTGTCATTCCCCTTTTCCTGGCTACCACTAATCTGTTTTGTGTCACTTTAGATTGGTTGCATTCTCTATTTTATATATGGTATCACATAGTATATATTTCTGTTTGTCTGACCTCTTTCACTCAGCATAATGTTTTTGAGATTTACTGGTATTGTTTTATGTATCAATAGTTTATTCTTTTTTATTGCTCAGTGATATTCCATTGTACTACAGTTTCTTCATCTATTAACCTGTTCATGGAAAATTTTGTTATTACAAATAAACCCCTAATGAATATTCATGTACAAGTCTTTGTATAGGCATATGCTTTCAATCCCTTTGGGTAAATATCTAGGAGTAGAATGGCCCAATCACATGGTAGGTATATATCTAACAGAAGAAACTGTTAAATGGTTTTCCAGAGTGGTTGTACCACCTTACATTTTCATTAGCAGCGAGAGTTCCAATTCTTCTAACACTTGGTATTCTCAACACAGGCTGTTTGATAGACATCACATTGTGGTTTTAGTTTCTGTTTCCATGATGACTAATGATATTGGAGCCTCTTTTCATGTGCTTACTTGCTATCCACATATCTTCTTAAATAAATGTCTGTTCAAAAATTATTTTCATGTTTTATTGAGTTGTTTGTGTTCTTATTATTGAGTTTTAAATTTTCTTATATGCCCTGTTTTTCTCTTTGGTGGATTATGCTTTTGGTGTCATCTGTTAGATCTCTTTGCTAATTCAAGGTCGCAATGATTTTCTCTTGCTTTCTTTTTTTTTTTTAATTTTTTTAAAAAAAATATTTTATTTTATTTATTCATTTTCAGAGAGGAGAGAGAGACAGAGAGAGAGAAGGGGGTAGGAGCTGGAAGCATCAACTCTCACATGTGCCTTGACCAGGCAAGCCCAGGGTTTCGAACCAGGTCGACGCTTTATCCACTGCGCCACCACAGGTCAGGCCCTTGCTTTCTTCTAAAAGTTTTAGATGAACAGTTTTACATTTATAAATGGTTTTACATTTATATCTGTTAGTTTTGTTTTTAAATACATCTATTCATTTTAAAGGCTCAGATATCCCTGATTATGATGTATATGTGTACCTTTTGGATTTTCTTAGACCTTTTCTCTTAGTTTTTAAGGAAATTTATTTCCAAAGGGTTAGATTGACTCACTTTTGATAAGGGAACTATAGACAGGGAATGTGTGTGGATTAGGCCAGCTCTTAGATGGAAGAGGATGCCTTCCAAACCTGAGCTTTGGTGTACAGGTAGAGAAGTAACTCAAAGGATGTTTAAGTGACCACTATTCTTACCTGAAGATGTGCCTTCTTGAGTTCCTTGCCAAAAGCTTAAACAGTTTGCTCTGCTTTAATATTGGAAAGGCTCTGATCTGTGTTGCAACATGATCAGTTCTGTGGTTTAGGAAGACCAAGCCAGTGGCTGCTTGGAGCATGAATTGAATTTGGGAAATCTAGAGGCAGAGAAAACAGGAGGCCAGAGAACAATTTAAGAAAGACATGATGGAGACCTGAACAGAGTTAATGCCAGTGGGGATGGAGAGGAAGGAACACAGACTGGAGATATTTCTGAGGCATTAACAGAAAGATCTAGAGGATGAGAGAGAATTGTCTCAAGTTTCTATTCTGGGACATTGAGGGAATGATAATACCGTGAACAGAGATGTGGACCATAGAAGGCACACATATATTGTGTGGGAAAGAATTGTGTTTGGATGTGGGCACATTTGTGTTAGAGCCCAGTGCTGTAGCCTCCAGGGCTCCCCAGAAGGTAGTGGGAAATGTGGGACTAGAGCAGAGTGAGTGGCAAGACCTGGTCTGAAATGAATGGCGTCAACCAGAAGAGTGTGTGGAGGGAAAAAGGAAGAAGGTGGAGAACTCCACATTGCCAAAGTCAAGCCAACAGAAGAGGAACCAGTGAGGGAGACAGAGATCAGAAAGACAAGAACAGAACCAGGAGAGAATCATCAGAGTTAGCTGCTACTGAGAAGGCACTGTTTGATTTTTCCCAAGAGAAGAGCTTGAGCGTGGATTTAGGGGCAGGTAGATTTTTGGGCACTGATCCTAGGAAACAGGAGTGAGGAAGCACAGAGAGTTCGTCAGGGAAAGGAGAAAAGCTAATCATAGGGTGTTTTATTGAGATTACGGTTGTGAGCAATGCAGGCTTCATTTGAGTAGAACTTTCCAAGTTTAGAAAATGCCTTCCAGAATTGTCTACACGAAAGATGGGAGTCTGGAATGTTCATTTGCCAATGTCTGTACTCATTGGTTGAGGATTGCACCTGGACACTAACTCCCTGCACTTACTGGCTCTGTTTGCAGCAGAGTGAGCCAGGAGAGGGGTGATGAACAAGTCCCATTGCATGGGAAAAGGATCTTACATTGGTTAATTTTATTTGTCAGTGTGGAGGGTATTTTTAGATGAGATTAACATTTAAATTGGTGAGCTTTAAGTAATGCAGCCTCCATAATGTGGGTGGGCCTTATCAAATCAGCTGACTGACTTATCTAGCAGACTGTTTTCAAACTTCATCTGTACCATCAATTTTCTTGGGTCTGCCAGTATTTGGACTGGAACTACATCGCCTACTGTCTTTGGTCCTGAGCCTGTAGACCCACAGTGCAGATTGTGGGCTTGGAAGCCTCCATAATTGTGTGATCCAATTCCTTATAAGAAACTCTTTCCAAATCTATGTACTTTTTATTGATCAATGTCACCCCATTAAATTTAATTTCTAAATTTAAAAAAAAGAGAGAAAACCAAATCTCTTTCTATATATATACACATCCTATTGGTTTTGTTCCTCCGGAGAACTGTGACTAATACAGACGGAAGCAGAATGGGAAAGTCAAAGTGCAGACCTGAAGTAGAATGCTGGCAGTGCAAGGTGAGCTTACACAAAACTGTCCACCACAATGTGGCTGAACTCAGAGATGTGATGTGAAGACCATAGTCATCTGCTAGAGATTGTAAACAAGGTAAGGAGTCACACGCCTGTGGAGTTTGACAGTAAAGAGGACTTTGGTGATCGCTGAGAGAGGAGTTTTAGGTTTCATTGTGAGTGAGTTAATGAGTGTGCACAATCTGTGGAAACAGAAACCAAGAGCAGAAATTACCATGGAGAAGTTTGGTAGTGAAGGAAGGAAAGAGGAATGGATATTAGATTAAGCAAGAAGGGTCAAGGGATTTTTCCCCTTCTTTTTTTCTTTTCTTTTTTTTTAAATTTATTGATTTTAGTGAGAGAGAGAGATAGGAACATCAACCTGTTTCTGTATGTGCCCTGACCAGGGATCGAACTGGCAACCTCTGTGCTCTAGGATGACGCTCTAACCAACAGAGCCATCTGGCCAGGGTGCCCTCTTCTTTTCTTTACTTTTTTTTTTTTTTTTTGAACGAATGACTTAAGGCTGTGGAGAAAAGGGAGTGACAATAGAGAGGGAACTACTCAGCCATAAGAAATGATGACATCGGATCATCTACAACAAAATGGTGGGATCTTGATAACATTATACGGAGTGAAATAAGTAAATCAGAAAAAACTAAGAACTGCATGATTTCATACATTGGTGGGACATAAAAACAAGACTAAGAAACATGGACAAGAGTGTGGTGGTTATGGGGGGGGAAGGAGGGAGAGGGGAAGGGGGAGGAGGAGGGGCACAAAGAAAATTAGATAGAAGGTGACCGAGGACAATCTGACTTTGGGTGATGGGTATGCAACAGAATTGAATGACAAGATAACCTGGACATGTTTTCTTTGAATATATGTACCCTGATTTATTGATGTCACCCCATTAAAATTAATAAAAATTCAAAAAAATAGAGAGGGAAAAGTCATTGGCCGAAAAGAGGGAGTGAGGACCTTGAGTAGCAAGTAAGGACAGATTCAGGGGCACAGGTAGAAGGATTAACCTTGCTCAGAGTTAAGAATGACTTTTTATGAAAAGAAAATGAGAAATAGGAAATAGGTAAAATACTGAGTTACACTGAAGAGATAGAAAGGAAAATAGTTTCTATCTGCTCAGACAAGTAGGTTAGTGTCAAGATGCAGGTTTGGAATCAGATTGATAGACTTGGGCTGGGATTTCAGCTTTGCCATTTCAGTTGTTTGTTTTTGGGAAAATTCCTTAAAATCTGTGTCAGTGTATGTCTATATAAAATGGGGAAACTAATATCTACTTAACAAAGTCAGTGGGTAGATAGAAATATATAATGTGTACATTATAGTGCCTGGAACATAATAGACACTTAAAAGATAATAACAATTATTACTATTTTTCTTTCTTTTCCAAGTGAGAGGAGGGGAGATAGAGAGACAGCTTCCACATGTGCCTGGACTGTGATCCACCCAGCCCCCTCTGATGCTCTGTCCATCTGGGGCCATGCTCACAACCCAGCTATTTTTAGCACCTGATGCATAGACTCCACAGAGCCATTCTCAGCACCAGGGTTCAATGTGCTTGAATCAATCAAGCCATGACTGTGGGAGGAGAAGAAGGAGAGAGAGGGAAGGAG